>NC_134454.1:13962123-15212123 GCF_030867145.1 Opisthocomus hoazin | reverse complement strand
CTTCTTAGCAATTCTAGTTTGCATGTATTACATATTTCTTAAGGTGTGTTCTGGCAAATGCCACTTAAATTACGATCCAGCTGGACAGCGCTTATAATTTAGCGTTTTACAATGAAAATCAGAGTTCGATTTATTCTCACAAACCCCCAAACCCGATAACAACTTACAAATAGTTCTTAGGCAGTAGCTTCCTTCTGCTTTCTCCAAGTTCAGCATCTTTCCTCACCGGCTTCTTTACTTTTCTTCCTTTTCTTAAGATTGCAAAGTAAAGCACATGAAAAGCTTCCTTTCTGCAGCCTGTTCAAGTAGCCATTCTGGTTTTGTTTTGTTTTTTGTCTGTTGGTGCCAGTCGTGGGACCATAACAGTGGTTTTGGGGGCAGTTAGATGAAACAGTAGCTACAAATGCATGGCTGTAGCACGTGCAGGCTGCGTTGCCTCCGTCGTAGAGGTGTGTGTAAGTGCCAAAGCCTCTAACATTTGGCCTCTTATTAAAATTTTTTGCCTCCTCTCTCCTTTTTGTATACATGTTCTGGTGTTACAAGCAGTTACATAGTATGTATGTGCGTTTTTTCTTTTTCTGTCACGTGAAGATTAGTTATCTTTTGCAGAGCTGAGCGACTAATAATGTTTCTTTGTCTCATTGGTCCATTAAAGTATACTGAAGTCGTTAGGACTGCAGTCACTTGGTGAGCTCTGGGTTAAGAGTTGGAGTAGGTGCCAAGACAATGATAGAAAATATTTCCTTTTATGTTTTCAGTAAAATATTTGTGCTGTAAGAGGGGGATTGAAGGAGATGGTACTGTGAACAGAGAGAAAACAGCTTTCTTGTATAAAAGTCACTGCCATTGACTGATTCCTCTGATAGGATAGCAGTGCAGACAGTTTGGCTTTAGCATGGCAGATTTTTTTCCTAGAACCAGATTACGGTGGTTTAAAATACAGTAACCTCCCTTTTGTCACTTGCTTAATATGTTTCATATCTTAGTTGTTCTAGGGTTAGTGGAAAAATCAGACCAGGAAACTTCAGTGGCTATGCAATCAATGTTTTTATATTAGTAATTTTTTTTTTGTATATGTTTAGGTTGATGTTAAAGCTGGTGTTCCGTTGGAGAAGGGTCTTTTTGTTTTGTTCTGTAAAATGTTACATGTGAAATATGTGTAGCTTGTTTCATTTGCTTATTCTACCCATTTCACTTCAGCTGAGAGAGAATTGTAGCTGCATTTTGTTCTCGTGGCAAATGATAAACTCAGACATGGAACAGGATCTCTCATTATTCTGTCTTACCCTCTTAGGGCAAGACTGATAATGTTAAGCTTTTGCAACAGTGCGTAGGCTGAAAGCATTCATTATTCTTTTGGCTGAATGCTGCGCACGAAAAGCTCCTTGTGAATGTCCTCTCTGGACAAACATGGATGCGACCAGCCCTGTTGCCATGGATCTGCGTTTATTCAGTGGTGGAAAACACGTTGCTTAGGGTTTGTTGTTGTTCGGTAGCTGAGGATTGATTTGTCCTTGCCTTGCACACTGGGTAGTTGTATAAACTAGTGTAAAATAAGTGCTGCCATTCTGATTAAAAAGCCAGGTGGAGAATTGGGAGTGGGTATTAAAGTTACAGTACTGTCTGTATTACAGTGCGTCCAGCTCTGGAGCCCTCAGCACAGGAAAGACGTGGAGCTGTTGGAGCGGGTCCAGAGCAGGCCACAAAAATGATCCGAGGGCTGGAACACCTCTCCTACAAGAACAGGCTGAGAGAGCTGGTGGTGTTCAGCCTGCAGAAGAGAAGGCTGCTGGGAGACCTTAAAGCAGCCTTCCAGTACCTGAAGTGGGAGTACAAGAAAGCTGGAGAGGGACTTTTTACAATGGCATGTAGTGATAGGACAAGGGGTCATGGCTTGAAACTGAAAGAGGGTAAATTTAGATTAGATAGAAGAAATAAATTCTTTACTCTGAGGGTGGTGAGGCACTGGCACAGGTTGCCCAGAGAAGCTGTGGCTGCCCCCTCCCTGGCAGTGTTCAACGCCAGATTGGATGGGGCGTTGAGCAGCCTGGTCTAGTGGAAGGTCTCCCTGCCCACGGCAGGGGGGCTGGAACTAGAGGATCTGGAAGGTTCCTTCCAACCCAAACCATTCTGTGATTCTATGATAGTAGTCCCTAAGCAATCACAGGCAGTCACAGTCCCTGCCCTGACTAATTTACATATTACCACAGACGGCTATCATTACCCTGCTTTGCCAGCCTCAGTCATGGTAGCTAGCACTGTTGGTCTGGTGCATTCAAAGTCATGAACCTTTTTCCAAAAAGTTGTAAGATTGGTCTTGAAAGTTAAATTTTAGAAAATGAATCTTGGAGTAATTTTATCTCTTTACCTGTATATTTACTTTATTGCTTTACACTTTAATGTTTATTTTAAATCCTGTTTTGCAAAAGGATGGATTTGACCGCTTTTGCGTTTCATGCATGTGGTGTGACATGCACAAACCATTGAGGCTACAGGTTTGGAGACTAGTTTGGAAAAAAAACCATTATCATGGAGTAGGCTACACTGGTGTAGTCATATGGAAGTCCATTCATTTTTATAGGCTCTTAGTAACATGCTGTGCAAAGCATGAACTCTTACTGCATGTTTTCCTTTTGATCATACTGTCTTCTGCTCTCGTTAATAGATTTAAATACAAACACTATTTCCAGATAACGTCAGTGAAATGGCTTTAGTTGATAAGAAACAGGCATGACAAGCTAATTAGCTTGCCAGGCTTGTGAGGTTTTGGACATTTGAGGTTTTAGAAATGTGATAGTCTATTAAAATTGAATGCACAAATCAGCATCAAGATGGCTGTAAAAGGGAATCAAAGTATGTGCATTAATCTTATGGGAAAAGTTCAGTGCAGTGAATGCTGACAGTGACTTATCTGACAAAAGGTAAACAACCAGGAAAACCTGCCACAAGTGAGATGTTCAAGATTTCTGGCTATCTAAGGTATTTTTTAGAGACATATTACCTTGGCATGCAAGAAACACTGGTATAGATAAATTACTGCAATGGGATTAGTGTAGACAGTTTTTCTGGACTCTATTCTTTTGTGTTAGGGATACTGTATCATACAGAGGTGTGTGTTGGTAAAACAGCACTGTAATTAGTAAACGATACATGAGGTGGAACATACTTAAAGACAATTGCGGGAATTTCTGGAGGTGTGGGCAGAAAGCTCATAATTAAGCCATTTATTTGTACAAAAGAATGGTACAGCAAGAGGTTTTTTTTAAAAGTCAAAGCAAAGGTCCTCATTGTGGGCAGCAGTGGAGTCAAACATGGCTAGCATGAGGTCTTGTCTCAGTAGAAACCTATTCTGTATTTCTGGGTAGATTCTGCCTATGTGTGATAGTCAAGGGTAGGTTATCTTTTTTTTTTGTTTTGTTTTCCCTTAAGTAAGTACTTGTTAAAATGGTAGAGCGGTAACCAGGGAACTGAACAGTGAGAAGGAGCTGCTTCTTTTTTAAGGGTTTACTATAGTACTGACTGCTCCAAAAGCTGAGGTGCCCCATGTAAGCTCTGCAGCACCAGCCTTCGTGCAGGGCACTGAAGGGGTTGCAGAGGCTTCACAGACTTTCTGCACTCAGGTGGACTGACTCTGCGTCTCATAACCAGTCTCTGCCTGACATCCGGAGACGTCTGGGTGTCAGCGGAATGGTAAGGCTGTTGCCAAACACGGCAAAGGATCAGTTCTGGGGGTGGCTATTACTTCTGTAGCACTTGACCCTTGGCTCTTTTTATGGCAGTTACTTCATAGCAGTGATATGTTCTGGAGCATGAGTTCCATGAAGTTATGAGCACTCTGAGGGGCTTAGTTGGAAGCTACCTCACTCACACAGTACAATGTGAAGTACTGAAATAATTCCCTTTGTTTGAAAAAGTCATATTTTTGCTGATTTCGATACTTCTGCAGGCCAAGTTATTATAGTGGGTTTTTTCACCTTACGTATTTGACGGCCTAGGAAAGGCAATCTTACATGTATCTGCATGAAAAAAATCACGGTCAGAAACACTGAGATATCCTTATAGTTTGATACTTTGACCTACTCCATTTTCATTGCACTACCAGTACCTTCCTTAAAGGTGGGGAATTTTTGCTTCCTGTTCTTCTGTAGGCATCCTTCTCTTTTTAGAGGTCAATGGAGGAATTTTTGTAGCAGTCTTTTATGGCCTTGTGAAGATTGGTGATTCTTTTTCTGATCATTTTCTCATCCACATTAAATCAAGAAAGTTCTTTGTTCTGTAGTTCTGTCTTTTTACCAAGCAGGTCATAGTGGCAGTGTAGCTATTGCTTCCTTCTTGAAAACAGAAAATAACTGTGTGGGCAGGTGCTCCAGAGTCTGGAGAGTCGGTTGTCTCTTATTGTATAAACTAGAGGATTTGTTCAGAATGCCAAAACTTTGCTTCCCTTTTTGTATGTGAATCTGTGCCCATTCTGCATTTCCTCCTTCAGAATATTCCAAAATCTTCCTAGTGCTTATGCCTGCAGAAACAACAAAAAGTGCCTTGAAGGAGCAAATATTGTACAAGACATGACCCAGGCTACTCCCTTCCTCTCCCAGGCATTATTCTGAATAGCTAAGTAGGGAGAGGAGCAAACTAAATCATTAAAACTGGATATCTCAAGTATTTGTGTTGAAGTAGAAGAGAGTACAGAGACTTTGTATGTCAGCGGGGTGGTACGGCAAGTTGAGGGAGAATGTGGAGGAATTCTTTCTCTGAGATTGTGGAGAAAGCTTATAATGCAAAATCTTACCACATCTTTAATTAAGACATTACATTTTAGTTTTAGCCGAACAAAAAGGCTTGGAGTTTGTACCACTGTGTGAACAACACTATGATGCTGTTGCTGGTGCCCACAGGACATAGTACTTCCTTGTTAGCAGTCTTACAGGCTTCAGTCAGTCTCTTTCATTATCTTCAATGAACACGCTCAGAATCCTGTCCGGAGCTGATGTACATCATCAGTGATGTGGCTTTGTTGTTTTGCTTAACATCTGTTTCTGGAGGTGGTAACAGTTATGTAAGAAATGACTGAAATTGCCAGTTAGATGGAAAGAGAATGTGTGAACTGAAGAAAAATTACAGATTAATATTAATAGCACAGCATGGAAGCTAAAATCTTAGCACCAGTAGGAACAAACCTATCTTAATGATTAATATATTACTACATACCAAGCTGAACAGAGCAGTTCTTTTTTTGTGCATGATACTGAACTGTATACATCTGAAGAGCATAATCTTGTCATGCCACTTTGACGTTAACCCAGTATGAAATATCCAGATTCCCTTGGCCCGTAGTGCTCCTCAATCATGAATATGCAAATCGGTTTCTTTAAAGCCTATTATATTCGGGCTCAAAGGGAGGGGAGAGTGCGTATTCCTCGTGCTTCTTCAGGTTCACTTTCAAGGCTTAGGTGGGGACTTCAGTGCCAACAGTGTGAAAAGTGCGGGAACAAAATGGAAAGAGTATTGGGCACAAAACTGGAAACTAGGCAGATAACTTTCGAATATTGGCCTTAAGTTTCTGACTCACTGAAACTGATGCTTAGTTATCTCTTTGTTGTCTCTATTTACTTTATTTGTTTTCTAATCTATTGATTTAAAGTTATTATTTTCCTGGTCATAACTTAGGGTATATTAGTGTTGTGTTGCATTGTGTTGCTACATCAATTTGCAATGTTTACCTATTCATCTTGCTTTACCATCTAATCTAATGATTGTTTTAGAGGCTATAGTTACAACGTTTGAGATTCCCAAGCTTTTTCGTAGCCTGTGTTCTCACACGTTTCTTCTCATTGGTGACTGAGCGGAGCGTTCCTTTCTGGTGGCAATGACATAGAATCCCTTCAGAACAACAGCTTCAAACTCCTCTGTCTCATGTGGAAGAGTAATGAATGCCCCCCACATTAAACTTTCTTGTGATGTGGTATAACTAGAAATAAGGGTAAGACACAAAAGTGTGATCCTTAGCAAGTAGAGCATGCACCAGATACCTTGTGTATCATTTTATCTCTCATGCTGCACTGTGTTCACTAGGTGATAATGCTGAATAGGTGTGCAAGCATATATGCTACAGGACTGTTCTGTTTGTGTTTTTTTTTCAGGACCTAAGAACGTGAGCCAGATTACAACAAATGGGGAAAATGAAGGAACTACCAGAATTATTGCACCTTCCCCTGTGAAAAGGTATGTAGAGCAGCAGTTACCTTCCATCTTTTAAGAGACTGTGTATTGCGTTGGATAGAGGAACACATTTAGTAATCATTAGTAAGAGTTTATCCTGTCCTAAAGTTCAGGACCGTTGGATCTTCTGCTGACAATGGTCAGAGAGTGTTGCCCTGGAACAGGGCGTTCCAAGTGACACGGAGTTTGGAAACCCATGAATCGGGACAAGTTAGCGGGAAGGCAAACAGTCTCAGTTTTAAATACGGAAAAACCAGATACTGACCCAAGGGGTGCTGGGCAGGATAGTCCCATGAAGTCCTATGCATCTCTCCCCTGGGAGCTGTGGGCTGGCTGGCAGGGCCCTCAGGTCATGGGTCTTCTGTCTCTGCACAGAGCAAGCTCTGTTTGGGATGTGTGGGCAGGGAAGAGTTGGGCATGGCCTCTCTGCCAGCAGTGCTGTTAATCTTGTATTCCACTAGCCATTACGCCATTAAATCCAGAACAAAACTCATGAGTGTTCATGCCTGATCTTTAGGAGCAGTGAACTGCCAGGGCTCCTCTGGACTTGCATGGTCTGGTGTGTTTAATTGTTGGTGCTGAAGTGTGCATCTCCTGGTTATTAGGCATCTCTGAGAGAAAGAGGCAGGGCTCATATTTAAAAAGGTATTTGTATCCCCATCCTTAACTTTAGGTGGTATTTGGATGCCTGAATCAAAAAAGAGCGATCTGACAAAACAATGAGTCAAAAACTCAGCACCTGACTTTTTTGCTTAGTTGCCGGAATGTGTGTCTCTGCATGCCCAGTAACACTGGCAGATTTTTTTTTGACCTGAGTAACTTTCTCTGTTGAAGCTGTGTGCTTCACATTCTACATATGTGGACTGACCTCTGAAGAAGGGTGTAAAAGATGTATTGCAAGTATTTGGTGGATGTTTCCTATTGCCTAATATTTGGAACAGTTACCCCCAAAAAGAAGAGCTGAGTTTAACTGCTTCCTCATTTTGAGGGAAATTGAATCCAGTATTTTAGCCCTTAGAAAATAATACTGGTCATGGATTAAAAGAAAGTTTATGATTTTGCCACTCAGTCATGCTGAAGCTAGACCATTGAGCAGAAAACAATATAAAGGTATATAAATACCTGCAGGGAGGGTGCAGAGGACGGAGCCAGGCTCTTCTCAGTGATGCCCAGTGACAGGACCAGAAGCAGTGGGCACACACTGAGACACAGGAGGTCCCCTCTGAACGTCAGGGAACACGTTGTCACTGTGAGGGTGACTGAGCACTGGCACAGGTTTCCCAGGGACATGGTGCACCATCCATCCTTGGAGAAAATTCAGCAGCCATCTGGGAATGGTCCTGGGCAACTGGCTCTACGTGGCCCTGCTTGAGCAGGGTAGTTGGAGCAGATGACCTCCAGAGGTCCGTGCCAACCCCAACCATTCAGTCATTCTGTGATTTGTTAGGAGAGAGAAAGGTACAAAGTGAGAGGAGTCCTTATTCCGTAGTGCAGAGGTGACCATATTGGGAAAGGATATGAGCCCTTCACTACAGCTCGTGCTCCAAATGTTGTGTATACATTTTTAGCCATGAACTAAGAAATGGACAGGCAGGCTGTGGAGCAAGAACCAACATAAGGGGCTCTCAACAGGGCAGCTTCACAGTTTCTCAGTTTAGTTTCCTATGTTGACAGTTCAAAAGCAATTCACAGGCAGATTGTCACTGAGTCATAGTTGTAAATAGTGTTAGTCACTTCCAGCACAACAGTGTTGGAAGTTGTTTTTGTTGCACGCTTTCTGTTTAGAAAGTGATTTGTTTTTCTCTGTGTCTCTGCACAGGTAAAACACCTTTCAGGTCTGCCAGGCTTAGTATGCATGACAGGCAACTTATGTACTTTGTGAAGTGTTTACAGTTTGGTAGTTTGCTCCATCCTATGTAATTCTCACATTAATTGTCAGTTATGCTTGCAAAGCATTTTTCAGCAGCTCTTACAAGCTGAGTTTTCGTAATTTAATATCTCATTCACTGTTAAGACACATAGTTGGTTACTTCTGCATAAGTGGTAGAAATTCAAGGTAAACCGTAAAACCCCTCAACACCAGCAATCTCATGTGAAATTCAGATCCTAACATTTTCAAATACTTTGACTGAACTCAGCCCCTTTTGCAGCTGCGTTCCTGGAGATAATGCTAGTATCTGAAAAGCTGCCATGCTGTAGCTCTCTAGCTGTAAGGTGTGTTTGTGCTCTGAATGAATAATGGCTTAGGAATCTAATGTAGTGCATTCACCTCCCAGGATCATTCCTCTCTCTCTTTTTTAAGACTGGAGAGCACTATTCAAATTTCTTTAAGCCCAACTTCAATCTTAAGTATTGTTCAGTAGTTTATGCTGTGCAAAACCAGTTGGTTTTTGCAATACAGGACTGAACCATATTTATCTGAGTTACTTGCTTAGTCTGTAGTAAGCACATATTTTTAAGCCTGGGAATGGATTGTATGCACATATGAGTCAATAATTAATGGGTGCATTATTAAGAAAATGATTTACCTGATAAAGTATAATTTAATTTCTTTTCCTGCTGACTTACTGTAGCTTTGCATTTTGTTGACTATGTGAGAATTAAATGATTAACTCAGTGACCTGTATTAACCAAAGGCTGAGGTTAAAAGTGGATTAGTGAGTTAAGTAGCCACGACTCCTTCATAAAGCGGAGTCTGTCACCTCCTGCGCTGGGCAAAGAACTCTGGCTTATGTTGTTCTCTCTGTAAGCATCCCTAAAGCTTTTTTTTTTTCAGCTGCTTAAGTTGCACTTTGGAAAGATATGTTGTATTAATGCTTGTAGTGGGTTACTGTCAGTAATACTTTTTGAAGAGCTCAGTGGAAATCAGTGTAGCTATCTAGTTCTGTATCAGGTGAACTGCTTGTTCATGTAGAAAGCAAGCTCTAGAGATGATGATGCAGGAAAAGCATGACGAGCCATTCGCAAGAAGGTGAGTGCAAAAGCATGCTCCAGCTATAAGGCACCAAGTAAGCAGGCTATCTAGGAGCTATCTAGAGCCTGCTGTAGGTGACCCTGCTTCGGCAGGAGGGTTGGACTAGATGATCCCCAGAGGTCCCTTCCAACCCTGAACATTCTGTGACTCTGTGATTCTGTGATTCTGTGATTCCGTTAAAGGGTTGGAAGTTGTAAAACATGACACTGTGAGAATGGTAGGAATAAAGGAAGAACTGGAGCATCCTGCTGATTTTCCCTGTGTCCTATAGGTACAATGGGAAATGGGTTACAAACATTGTTACATCTCTTAAGCCAGGTGACAATCTTCACTGTCCTGGTAGTTTATCTTTCAGCAGTCAGTGGAGACAGCTCTTTCACGTTGTGAGATCTATGCTCAGTGCCTAGCAAAAAGAAAACATAAGGAGTTACTGGGGAAGGAACGAGAAGAATATGCTACTCTATGAACCTGTGACCTGTCATGTTTCATATAGTTATCACCCCTGCCTTTGTTGCTCTCATCTTAAATAATGTACTGTAGACCTGGAAAAATGGTAGAGAAATATGGTAAGGATAATCAGAGGTATGTGGTGACTCCTGTACTGGGAGATATTAAATAGTCTGTAGTTCTTTCATTTGGAAAAGAGGTGAGGCAGCTGTTAAAAAGGTATGAAAAAAAATTGTGGGGTGGAGTGTGTGATTAAGGAACCATCGTTCATAGGGCCTTTTTTCTGTCTATAAGCACAGAACTAGTGAGGAACATGGGATGGAATTTCTGAGATAGGTGGAAGTTTTGAAATAACACGAAAGCATTGTTTATGCCATAGTTAAATACTGAAGTATACTGCTACCAGGCACTGTTTATGCCAAAAATTAAAAAATGTTCAAGAGATATTTAGGTAGAGCCATGGAAGAAAGTTCCATCAACAGCTATGTAGAATAAAAAGCAGATAAAGCCTCTGGTTCAGTAATCCGTTAACTGCATACTGTGGTAGACTGTGAGAGCAAATTGTATTATTTGTCCCATTGTTAGACTTTTTGCCTATGCATCTGTTCTCGTTTGTTCTGAGACAAGATTGACCTTTTTTCTGACTCAGTGCCGCCATAATTATGAGCTTGTGGAACTGATTTTCAGGTCTTTTTTCTTCCTTCTAACCGCTCTTTCTGGGACAGATGCTACAACATATCAGCTGTTTGCTCTCTTTCACGTATCAGGCAAATAGCTATATGCCACTGTCTCTGTAATGGGCATATGCCTTTAAGATGAATTTTTGAGAGGTCAGGAGGAGACAACATGTGATCTGTGCACTGTGGGTTTTAAAAAAAAATCTGTATCTGTACTTTTATTTAGCTTTAAAAAGATGAAAAATGAAAACAGTCCAGAAACCCAAAGAAGTAAAACAAGCGCACCGTGGGAGGAAAATGGCCCACAGAGGTAAGGCAAGGCATGGTGTCTTAGGTATTTTGTGGTAGTTAGTAAATATCATGCCATATCATGCCATGGCAATAGGTGGAAGGATATTGATATAGTATATTAATGTATTAACAGGGTGACAATAAATCTTTATTGCATATAAGAAGATAGGTCCTGTCATGGATAAATAATCAGTTAAAAATTAGGAAATTAGGTGTAGGTGGAAGTGGACAGTGAGTGAGAGTCACCGGTGGCTTTCCGCAGAGATCTGTTCATAGACCTCTGCTATTGAGTGTATTTGTCAAAGACCTGCAAAAGGGGTGATAAAGTTTGGTGACGGGACAGTATTGTTTGGGATAGTGAAAGCTGTCTGTGAAGAGTGGCAGAAAGACCCCTAAAGTATGAGTGACAAGTCACTTGATGGTGGATTATGTTGAGCCAGTAAGTGTAAAGACAGGCACAGGGGGGCAAAAAAATAACGCTGGATTTCTGAGTAAAACGAGGTGCTGTGGAGTTATGATGGATAACTTCATGAAAACATCAACTATGTAGCAGTCATGAAAACAATTAGCAATTCTTAGGAAAGCAAGAGCACAACATTATGCTGTTACATAAATTTGTAGGTCGCATATTTGCTCCATGAATTATGAATGCAGTTCTGATGTCCTTATCTCAGGAAAAGGAAAAGGCTTTGAGAGGGGCAGCAAGGTTAATCAAAGGTGTGAATGGCTGTGCAGGAAATCTGTACAAGGAGCAAATGGCATAGGGCAGGCTATTCCTTCAGTGTGGAAAATAGATCATTTCAGGGGATGTGGTCTAGAAAATCATGAGTAATACAGTGAAAGGAGAAAGGGTTGTATTTTTCCAGCATAAGAACTTGGGATCTTCAGAGGAAGCTATTGGAGGTGGTTTAAAAGCGTTGAAAAGGGCAGTGAGTAGTCACTCGCCATGAGCAGGAGACCCGTGGTCCTCCTTTACAGGGGACACTGGAAGTTAGTGGATTCCTGGTAGAAACTGGATGAGTCATGGAAGAGAAATCCCCAAGGGCTTCTGAAGACAAGGTGCAGCAGCTGGCTCAGTGAGTCCTCTGGAAAGTCCCCTGGACTGGGAGTAGTAGAGGGCTGAGGGAGCACTGGGGAGCTGCAACACGGATTCAGCTTTTTGCTTCCTGTAGGTGGTGTCTCATGGCTGCTGTTGGAGACAGGCCACAGAACTAGATGGCACTTTAAGTGTAATGCAGTACGTCCCTGCTTTGATGTGATGATATGTCTTTTGGGTCACCATGGTGATTTACCCTGTGTGCTCCTTCTGTAAACATCAGGAGTGTTCAGAGTAATGACAAGGCAGTGTGCAAATATTCTCTTGCTAGGATAGACATTTATTTGTGACTTTTAAAGTAAAAGTGGCATCAGCTTGTCACATTATGGCTCCAGTGTTAAAATTGCTCTCATGATACCAGGAAGTTTGATCCCTCAGGAGCTGAAGACTGAGTTTTTGAAAGTCCATCTGTTCTAAAGGGCTATGCAGTTTTAGACATACAAGCAGACTGTATGCTGCACAGAGGCTTTCACAGCTTCTAATAATAGTTCTCATTGAGATGAACTGTGGCAGCTTTTCACATATGCAGAGCAGTGCTGTCATCGGCAGTCTGCAGAAGCAGGTGAAGAAGAATGTATCCAATTTGAAGGTCAGAGGGTTTTAGGAGAGAAGAAAGAAATACCTGAACTGGAATTTGGTGAAAATATTGCATTTACTGCATAGTTGTTGTGAAAAAGGCTAAATAAGTTTAGATGGTGTGTGGTTGAGTTTAGCATCCTTCCTCCAAAAAGTCATAGAACGTCAGTAGACTACCTTAGAGTGATATGTCCTCCATCACAGGCTCTGTTACACTGTTGGAAGAGGTCCTTGCACTTCTGTAGGAAGGTATCACAGGATAATCCATACAGGCATTTGACAGTCTGCATTTAATTTGGTAACAGCCCAAACCATAGGGTCCCACCCACGTTTAAGTACATAATCTGAAGCTTGAAACACCTCCACACCATTGGCAGAGGATTGCATGGATGAACAGCAGAGAGCTGGAGCCAAAATTGTTTCACAGTCCAAAGCATTAGCTCTGAGATGAAGACATGCACTGCAACAGGAATGCTGTTTTCATACTTATATCGATGGAAAACATGAAGAATAGAAGTGCATTTGAATACCTAGCTCTGGGGTTGGGTCACTCACACTAAAGCACAGTAATTTTATTATGCTAAAAGAATACTTAGTTCTGCATTTTGTAAGCTTAGAGCTGTTGGCTTGGCAATGCAAAGAGGTGACTCTCCTACATTTTCAAGGTTCAGTGTAAAATACTTATTGTTGGAAAGCAGTATCTGTACTTACATAGCACACACACACACACTTACATGTATATCTGAATATATAGCTGAATAAGTGTGTGTGTGAGCCTTGTCATTTTTGTGGGCTGAATCTCAGTTAGCTGGCGTAACTTGTCCTGGAAGTTTTAAAGCTGACTGTTTGCTTTTCCTTTTTAACCCTAGTGGGCTGTATAATTCTCCCAGTGACCGCAATAAATCACCAAAGTTTCCTTACTCTCGGCGACGGAACCCATCAGGTGGCAGTGAGAACGAGTCTGGGCAGCCAGTCCGGCGGAGGTAAGAGCCCCGGTGTTAATCACTGTTAGCTTCTCACAGTAGAAAGCTTGAGGTTCTGCATTCTCCGTGTCCAGTGAAGGCTCTTGGAGACATGGCTGGCTCCTGGAAAAAGGGGTGCTCTAGGGGCCAGTTGTTAGTCAAAAAAAAAAAACAACTGAGCCAAGAAACCAGATCTGCTTTTTGGAAATGAAGCTTTGGTCAGGCTTTTTGCTTGTGTGCTATTCTGGGTACAGGGAAAATGATGTTAAAAATATGAGAAACTGGATTATTGGAACGTGCAAGATCCTGTCAGTTGCTGCAGCTGTTTTTCCTTGGTGAAGGAAAGGATTGGCTAGAAAGCTGCCCAGCGGAAAAGGATCTTGGGGTGTTGGTCGACAGCCGGCTGAACATGAGCCAGCAGTGTGCCCAGGTGGCCAAGAAGGCCAACGGGATCCTGGCTTGTACCAGGAATAGTGTGGCCAGCAGGAGCAGGGAGGGGATCGTGCACCTGTGCTTGGCACTGGTGAGGCCGCACCTGGAGTACTGTGTTCAGTTTTGGGCTCCTCACTACAAGAAGAACATTGAGGTGCTGGTGGCTGGTGAGGGGTCTGGAGAACAAGTCTTATGAGGAGTGGCTGAGGCAACTGGGGCTGTTTAGTCTGGAGAAGAGGAGACTGAGGGGGGACCTTCTTCCTCTCTCCAGCTACCTGAAAGGAGGTTGTAGTGAGGCAGGTGTTGGTCTCTTCTCCCAACTAACTAGCAATAGGACAAGAGGCAATGGCCTCAAGTTGCATCAGGGGAGGTTTAGACTGGAAATTAGGAAAAATTTCTTTACTGAAAGAGGGGTCAGACATTAGAAGAGGCTGCCCAGGGACGTGGTTGAGTCCCCATCCCTGGAGGTGTTTAAAAAATGTGTAAATGTGGCAGTTTGGGATGTGGTTTAGTAGGCATGGTGGTGTTGGATTGGTGGTTGGACTTGATGATCTTAGAGGTCTTTTCCAACCTACGATTCTATGATTGATGAATGTTGCTTGCTTGACAATGAACTTCTAATACAGAGCAGTATTTTAAGTACGTTGCTTTAAGTGCAACAAATATTAAATTAATGAGCCATAAAACTGTCTTCCACAGTCCCATGTGTACATTACCTTACATTAGAGAGGATGCCAGCAAAAATACAACTATGAGATACTTAATGTGTTTTTAATGCGTACATGCTCAATTCAGTAACTTAGAGAAGTAGAATTAAATGGATGGAGATTCTGTGCTGTGTGTCCTGGAATATGTCCAAAATGTGAATTACAGGGGTAGTTCTGAAGTGATAACAGTTTTGAGAGACTACATGTTACCTGCAATGCTTTGTCCTGCTGAGAAGCTGCTTTCATCACTGAGGTACCCTGGTGCTGTGATCTGTTGTGAAGTATAGGCAAACATAGCTACTGTGCCATATTCATCACGGTCTTCTAGGATTGCCTTAAAAGCCAGCACCTAGGAGTTGCATCTCCTTCTGACATCTCTGAAGTGATTACCTGTTCAGCTTTCAAAGCCAGAGTTTGCAAAGGGGTCTCTGACGATACAGCTATATCTATAAGGAAAACTAGTTTCATGTGGAGCTTTTATATTTGTCAGGTTTCTGAGCTGCTCCAGACCTTTTATCTGCCATTATAGCTGCCTAGAACAGGAGTGAAGAAACTCACCCGTAGTGTATGCTTAGCAACCTCATGCCTGAGTTGAAGTAAATCAGTGTAGCTCTCTGTCAGTCAACAGAGTTATGTTGATTTACCCTGTTGGATAGAACCCTTGTAAGTGTTAACAGCAATGTGTTTCCTGAATGGGTTTTCTGACTCATTGATGTCTTAGCTGTCAGAAGGACTTGTTGGGTTCTGTAAAAACAAAGGAATAGAGATGTGCAGTGCAAAACTGTGTTGTACCAAGAAAAGAACAGTGTTTGTGCGCTGTGCAGTAGGAAATTTTTTGAGATGCAAAGCATTTATCATCTGGGATTTGCATTTGGCTGATCTGCTTGGTGGACAGGTGGTCATGCTAATAGCAAGTTTTCTCTTGGGCCACCACACCAACAAAATGCTTTTGGAAGTCTTATCTCGTATGTGAGACTGTGAAAACTGACAATAGTAGGTAGAGTCTAACCTAATTATGTCTTCCTGAATCTTGGTTTTATTCATGCACTTTCCTTTTTCAACTGTTCAGTAACAATAGCCATGTTGTTTATGCACTCTTTACTGAAAATAAGAGGAAAACATCAGGCTTTGCTATGCTGGAAACAGCAGGAAATTCTAAAGGCTAGCATATGATGCTTAACCTTGCAAGTCAGGGGTTTGCAGTGAGAGCTTGAGTGGGATTATGCCTTTGCAACTTATTTTAGAGGTGTTCTAAAATGTTTAAAACAAGCACATGCCCTTTTTTCTCTGCCTTAAATCATACTGAAAAAACCACAACTTTGTAACGTTTTGTGTTTTTTTTAAAAGATGGGAGTTTTTGTGTGTTTGTATTGTGACCTGATGGTCTCTCATTAAAACTTCCTTAATGTCACAGGAAAAATCAAAACAGTGGTGAAGATTCAGATTTAAAGCAAAGGAGAAGGTAAATATATAATCTATAGAAGCCATGAAATTATAGCAATGGTACTGATCATATTTTAGTTCCCTGCATCCCCTCCCTTCCTTCCCTCTACCCCACCTTCTTAAATGTTTGAAAGCCTTGTTGTGTTCCGCCCATTGAATTTTTTCTGTCCTATCTTACTGTTGCTAAAACACTCTGTAACATAACCTCATTATAGCACAGATTCCTACAAGCTGCCTTGCACATTGTTACTATACCATGCTAGAAGCAGTTTGTGGACGTTTACTAAAGGCTTGTCTGCAACTTGAAAGTCAATTGCAGAAGTTTTAGCTTTTGGATTTTGCATCTGTAGATTTTGTTTGGAGTTCTCCAGCCTCCCAGCCCACTTCTAATTAATCTGTTTTGAAAGCAAGTGTACTATCATTTGAGATGAACTGTCCTGCAGAAGGTTGGTGCAGAGGCATATACAACTTCTTACAATCTTCTCAGTTTTGCATGTTTTGCTGAATTTTTTCTCGAGCTTCCTTTTTTTTCCTGCGCAGTCTTGACTAGTAGTCACATTTCCAAATAAAATGCTGGTGTGAATTCAGGTGTGCCCTTCAACAACTTCAGCTTTTGACAGATTTTTGCATCTGGAGTTCTCTAGTGCCACATTTGCCTGCCATGACTCTGGGCTGTGCTTCTCCTCGTTCCTGTGCTTCTGCCCTGGCTACTGGAAAAAGGAGACAGTGCATTTCAATGTCAGAGTCTGTTGAAGCTTGGAAAGGAGATGTGGCACTCCAAGGATATGAGTCACTGCTGCAGCATGGGAAAGGAGGTCTGGCAGAGATACAAACATCTCGGGGACAATCACAGGAAGTCAGGGAAAGTGCTCGTGTACTTTGCACCTATTATAAGATAACAGATTATTTTTCTGAAGGGTGTTACGATTACAAGGTCTCAGTGATAGTCCCATGGTAGATGTCCAGCACATGAAAATGAGAGGATTTAGTTAGGCATCTCAGGTGGAAAACCCTTGTGCTCAGAAGTGACCTCTTCCTGAAGGCTGTTGCCTGCATTACATTACAAATATAGAGGTTTGTTATTGTATACTGGAACAGTTCTTCTCCACTTCCTTACAATTTTGCTGCTTTTCTCTTATTTTAATTAGAAAACGACTGCACTAGAATAAGCCTTCTCTGTCAACTGTTTCTCTGAAATACCAAATCCTGCAACCCACACCCAAGCCCCTTCCTGGGCTGTATTTATTCTTGCCAAACCGGCTATGCCTTGTTTCTTGCTCCTTGTGTCAGAGCATATAGATACACCAGCCGCAAAACATCAAATGTATTGCGTGACCAAGAAAACATGAGAAAAGGATGAAAGGTACTAAGGTGCTTTGTGATTGTCAGAGGTCAGGATGATCTCCTGTGTTCTTGCACCTGACTTAGGAAACCACCTTTGTTTCCATTTTTGGTATTTCATTCAGTTCAGCAAAAGCTGATGTTTAATATTCAGTGAAAGATAATATTCTGACAGCCAGCATGAGCAGCTGCCACTCAGCTGACAGCTCAGCAGCCCTTCTGTCTCCCCACAGGTGCTTTCCTGACAGGGAACACAAGGTAATTTAATGTGCAGTATCCAAAAGGTGGATCAGATTTCCATTCCTGAAAACCTAGAGAAAGGCTTATCTCGAATTTGAGCAAATAGGATGTTTTATCTTGCCCTTCTCCTGCCACAGTGTGATTGCCTTGGTACCTTATGGAATAAATTGCTTAAATTAGAGTAAGGAAACGAAGTGCTGAGAAATGTAAAAGAACAAAGTCTCTCTTATGACCTGGAAGTGTGAAAGAACAGCATTGCTTGGATGACCTAGGAATGCTGAGATTCAAGATTAGTGGAATATTTATTAAGTATCTGATATGATTGTGAGGAAAAAAAAGGTATACTTTTGGGCATATAAGGTCTGCTGCTGTTCTGGGGTTCTGTTGCTCTGAACTCTCTGAATGTGCTTGAGCCAGTATCTTTTGGACACCATCTTTTAATCTTCTTTCTTCCTTTGGGGTTACATTTTTCTGTAGTAACATACATCTTTCTTATCCCCACTTTCAGCTCTCCCCAGAAATGTGTGTTTTACTTGGAAAACTGGCAGTTATGAGCCTCTTAATAGCTTTAAATTATGACCCATGAAATTTGGAAATTCTGGAGGTTTCTGCTTCTCCTCTGGGGAAACTTCACTTTTCCAAGCCTATTCCCTACATACAATCTGGGCTGAATTGATTTTCCTAGGCTTTGGTTGTCCTATTGTCCTAAAAAAATTTTGTTTGAATGGGAGCTATTTGGGTTAATGATTTCCTAGTTTGGGAGACTGGGGAAACCAGACTCTGTAGACTCTGAGGCATTTAATGACACAGCAATTTGATAAAATCAGCCGTAATTCACTAGTATTATGGGCAACTTCATGAGACTCTCAGCTGTGTCAGAAGGACATCTGCAACAGTGTCCTAATTTCAGAGACAGAGGGTAGAGTGATGTGTCCCTGACCGGGTAGGACACTCAGGGGAGGTCCACGCTGCAGCTGTTCTGTTCTCTAGGAAGTCTCTCTCATCTACTCTCATCCTGTTTGGGTGTTTCTCCCTAAACTGTTAGAATGTGCAGTGAGCAGGTGCTTTTCAGTAGCCTCCAACATTGTCATGAAATGCTTCCCCTTACCTGTTACCTACACCTAATGAACTGCCTTCACTCCTCAGCTTGTTTGAGGTGTAGTTAAATAAATCTGTTCTCTTACAAAAGTAAAGTCATCAAAGAGGACAAGAAAAGCCAGGAGGCATAAGAAACGATAGGTGTCTGCCAGCAGCATCAGTAGTGATCCCCTTTTATCTCCTATTTCATGCCCAGAGACCTCAGAAGAAAAATTCCCTTTTCCATTGCAGCAAAATCATCACTGATTCTAACACCTGATATCCTAAATGCTTCTAGGCCAGCTCATGTTAATACTGGTCAACCTTCCCCATTAGTCAGCTTGGCCATCAGTGCCACAGAGAAACATGTCTTTCTTTGGAGGCATTCAGAGACTGTCATCAAAGTAAAGAATGGCCCAGACCAGGTTTTGATGAGAGTGCCATTTTTTAGGACCTAATCTAGCAGAACAGTGACAGACTCCTGGTCTCTAGAACCAGAGCCCTGACAGCTGGTCTGTCTGCTCCAAAGTGTTGATTGGTGGCAGTGGAGGATTTAAGGGTCTCATAGTAGTGGCCAAGCAATTCTCTCTACTGTGAGGAGTTTACCTGTAGGGAGGCATATGCCTATTTTCTTCTTGAAGTTCATCATCAGCCTGTTCCACCAGTCTTTTTTGGTGATAAATAATCAGAGCCATAAATGTCACCTTACTGTTTGAAGCTTTGCTGTCAGAGGTGATAGGGAAGTAACTGCTTTATTTCTTTTTCCTCACATGATGCACCATCTTTGTAGCTGTGCATCGGGTCATCCCAAAGCTGTGCCGATATGCACGCCTGCCAATGTGTGCATTTCAGCCTTCCTGTATTTATAAAGATTAGCAGAATCATAGTGTTAGTGGTGTTTCTTCTATACTGCCTGACACCTGAAAAATGATGTGAATTTATTAGAAGGCAGATGGAAGTTGAGGTGAATAGAAAAAGACAGGTCTGATGACCATTTTGTTTTGTTAGCAAAACCAGAATTACTGTATCATTTCTGTTGGGTGTCCCACAATATGCAAGAAGAAAAGAGCCAGAATGCATACAGTTTAAAGATAAAACATTTTACACCTCAAAGAAATGTTTCACTGTGGCATATACACAAAGAATGCTGAGAGATAAAAAAAAACAACCCAAACAAACAAAAATGCAGTGCAGTGATTCAAAAGGCAGATAGCACTCACTTGACACTGCACTCTGGGTGCACCAGTTTTGAAGCAGTTATTCCCAGTCAATTAATGAGAAAAAGATAATATGACTTTCAAGCGTAGACAAGCCCTCTAAAGTCTTTTAATGCTGATTTTCCTAGTAATGTCTTTCCAGTGTTGTTCATTCCTTGTTTAGAACTTCAGTAGTTTTGATGTTAGTGGATAAATTAATCTTGAGATGTTGCTTTTCTCCTCTCCAGATCACGGTCTCGCTGTAACACCAGCAGCGGCAGTGAATCAGAAAATTCCAACAGAGATCATCGGAAGAAGAGAAACAGGTGACCTTCATGTATTTTAGACATAGCGAGATGAAACACAAAAGGGGATGGATTTTCTGAGCTACACCTGGTAAAGAAGGAATCTAATCTGTTTTATATGTATACAGTCCTCCTGAGGCAGCCTCAGGTCCTTTTTTGGATAAGAGAGATAATTGCCAAAACACATGTACATCATAGGTGTATGCACTGAGTGCATACCCTCCTGCTGCTTGGGAAGAGCTCATTAATGAACTGCAAAATCAAATATAGGGCACACTTACAAAAGACTTGCAATATTGATGCAAATGAAGTGGATAACGGTGATGACAAGATATTCACAGGATAGATACTTCAGTACCTCAAAAATCTCAAGTGCAGAATTTTAGCTGAAAATAAGCTTTCAAGGAGAACAGTAAACATATTTTAATGGATCTGAAACTCAATGTTGTTTTTAAAAACATGCATTTAGTTGTATAAGTATTTTTATTTTCCAAAATGTAATGTGTGGGCCTAAACCTAAAATGTGTACAGAATCAGCTTTTAATAGGACAACAGGAGTTAATATCCAAGTTTTGTTTTTTATATTCTATTTTTCTTGTTGCTGATATGAAAAAGTTAACATAAATACTGATCTATTGTAGCAATAAATTTCCTTTAAAACTGCAACTTTTATGTTGCACTTGAGACAACAGCATTTGAGACTTATTTATGAAAATGCATTTTTAAAAAGCACGTAGAATTTCTTCATGCTGCATAAACACAGCATAAGAGAAATGGGACAAAAGAGGAATTGTTTAAGGCAAATATTTCTAAGAAGCTGTCTGCACAAGCTGCCATAGTTACTTGTTGTCTCACATGCAGTACTATGAGTGATAAATGATATTCAGATATTTGGAAGCTCTTAGAAATAATTATATGCTAGATAGTGGTGCAGAAGTATGCAGTATAATGGTATTTTAAGCATGACTCGTCGTAGTTAGAGATGCTAAAAAATCGTTGTGACATTCTAATGGGCTGGTATAAAGCATATCTGAACCATGAGATTTCTTTGGAGTTTACTTAAATTAAAGCACAGTCTTGTGAGATACTCGGCTAACAATAACCTAGTGTGCATGGAAAATTTGTTTTCCAGGTGAGCTCTGAAGTTTGAATGAAATGCTGAGTATAGTTTCAGTGATCAGTAGGTAAATGGTATTTTGTATCCTTTTCTCTAAGAACACTCTTGCCAGGTTTTTTCTCCTGTGAAACTCCTTGTTCAGGGAGCGACACAAGCAAGTGAAAGAAACTAGAGACTGACCACATGAGTGTTTTTAAGAGCTTATTGCAATATAAAGAAGAATTGTAAGAAGGATTAAGTACTGCTTATCATTTTCTGAAGAATGAAGGGGCCTTTACCAACCTTTCCTCACCTCATGGAAAAGTGCTTAAAATTAAAAAGAGAAAAAATCAGTTTGTTTGGATTGTTTTTATGTTTTTCACATTTTCAGAAACGTAAGATATATCAAAAATGCTGATGTTGCAGCATGTCTTACTCTTAGGTGGTCACTTGAAATCAGACCAGATAAAAAGTCATTATCAGTGTTAAAGTAAACAGGTACTAAATGAGGTGGAGGTCTAAGACTTGTTCCTTGTCATCAGGTGCAGGAAAACCACCAGTCATAATGAATTCCTGCATTTTGTTGGCAGCCACAGCAGGAATATAATAAGCTGAAAGGGAACAGGCACTGAATAGCTTTCCTGTTAGCAGAGGTGAGGCAGCTCTAACAGGGTTAAATGGGACAGTATAATGAGGCTTGCAACTGCTGTTACTCAAGTTTTACCTGTTGCACAGATTAATACTAATTTATTTCCCAGTACAATAATCAGGTCTCTGGCACAAGCAGACACAAAGTTGTATTGTTGTATTGAAATAAAATGACTGAATACTCACATTACCCAAAAGGATCTGCTTCTGATCCTAGAAGAGTAGAATATATTGTTCACATGAGATCACTGTGAACTATTTATCAGATGAAGACAAATTATCAGAGAAAAACAGAAGTGCCAGTGAGAACTTCTGAAGGTGCAACACAGGAAAAGTTTGAGAAGAAACTCTTTAGTTGATCTCTATCAGTCTTTGAGGTTTTACTTCTTCATATGAATGCTTTATCCTAAGCAGATGTTCATACAAAATTGACGAAGAACCTAGGATGAGTATATTTCTATCATAGAAAAAAGTATTTGCTTTTTTTAATGCTGTGGTCAAAATTTATTGTGTGGGTAAAAATGTATTAAGCTAGTAGACAACGTGTACTGGAGCATAGTCTTCTACTTGACTACACTTAGAAGATCCATCTGATCAGAATCGTAGAATGACTGAATGGTTGAGGTTGGCAGGGTCTTCTGGAGGTTATCTGGTCCAACACCCCTGCTCAACATGGCTCCCTAGAGCCAGTTGCCCAGAACCATTCCCAGACAACTGTTGAATCATCTCCAAGGATGGAAACTCCACCACCTCCCTGGCCACCCTGTGCCAGTGCTCAGTCACCCTCACGGTGAAAAAGTGTTTCCTGATGTTTGGGAGGAACCTCCTGAGTTTCAGTCTGTGCCCGTTGCCTCTGGTCCTGTCACTGGGCACCACTGAAGAGAGCCTGGCTCTGTCCTCTCTGCACCCTCCCTGCAGGTATTTATAGACATTGACGAGATCCCTCCCGATCCTTCCCTTCTCCAGGCTGAACAGTCCCAGCTCTCTCAGCCTTTGCTTCTAGGAGAGATGCTCCAGTCCCTTCATCTTGGTAGCCCTTGGCTGGACTCTATCCAGTGTGTCCATGTCTCTCTTGTACTGGGGAGCCCAGCAAGGGACCCAGCACTCCAGGTGTGGCCTCACCACTGCTGAATAGACAGAAAGGATCCGCTCCCTCAACCTGCTGGCAATAATTTGCCTAATGCTTCCAGGATACCATTCAGCTTCTTTCCTGCAAGGGCATGTTGCTGGCTCATGTTCAACTTTGTGTCCACTGGGATGCCCATGTCCTTTTCTGCCAAGCTGCTTTCCAGTTGGACAGCCCTCAGCCTGTACTGGTGTCTGGGGTTGTTCCACCCCAGGTGTTGGACTTTGCACTTTCACTTGTTGAACTGCATGAGGTTCCTGTTGGCCCTTTTCTCCTGCCTGTCGTCTCTCTGGATGGCAGCACAACTGTCTGGTGTATCACACCCTCCTCCCAGTTTGGTGTCATCTGCAGACTTGCTGGGGGTGCACCCTGCCCCATCATCCAGCTCATTGATGAAGATGTTAAACAGATTTGGACCCAGTATTGACCCCTGGGGTGCACTGCTAGTTACTGGCCTCCAACCAGACTTCGTGCCACTGATCACCATCCTCTGTATCTGGCTGTTTCCAATGCACCTCGCTGTTTGCTCATCCAGCCCATACTTCAACAGCTTCTTTATGAGGATCCTGTGGGATCCTCCTGCCTCGTTCAGCAGTGGGCCTAACCTTTGTCTTGTAACCTGTTGTTGCTCTTCTTGTTGCCTTTGAAATTCCTGGCCAGATTCAATTCCATTTGAGCTTTGGCTTTCTTAACCTCATTCCTGCATGCTTGGACAATGTCTCTGTATTCCCCCCACATTAGCTGCCCTTGCTTTCACCTTCTGCATGCTTCCTTTTTGTGTTTGAGTTTTGCCAAGAGCTCCTTGTTTATCCATGCAGGCCTCCAGGCATTTTTGCCTGACTTTCTGCTTGCTACTCCTGCTTCTTTTGAGCTTGGAGGAGGTGATCCTTGAATATTAACCAGCTTTCTTGGGCCCCTTTTCCCTCCAGGGCTTTATCCCACTGGACTTTTCCAAGGAGATCTTTGAAGAGGCCAGAGCCTGCTCTCTTGAAGTCCAGGGCTGTGATCTTGTTTTTCGCCCTCCTCTCAGGGTCCTGAATTCCACCATCTCATAGTCACTGCAGTCAAGGCTGCCTTCAAACTTCACATCCCCAATGAGCCCCTCGTTGTACATTGTACATGGTAACTCTATGCTCAAATATTTTTAATGAGAATCAAGTCTTCAGAGTTGCATGTCTTAAGAGAGTCTATGATTGCTTGCGATCCTATTGCCTGAAATGGGGAAAAAACATCTCTAAGTCAACTGATGAGTGATGACAGTCTTATGACTTTCCATTTTACCATCAAGTCCACCTGCAAACGATGCCTTATTTGTCCCTGTGATAGCTATTAATCTCAAATGGATTTATTTCACATGCCAGTAACAAGGATTTTTTCTCAATAAGGCATAAATCAACTTGTTCCCTTGTGTGAGCAAAAAGTGAAAAGAATGAAAGGAAAGTTGCAATGGACTTGGAGTACAAATGCCAGCCTCCACCCTAGTTTTATTACTGAGTGTGATGTCATATGGCATGGGATATGCCTTTGGTCAGTTGGGGAAATCATGCCTGACCAATCTAATAGCTTTCTACGATGACATGACTGGCTGGGTAGACGAAGGGAGAGCCGTGGATGTTGTCTACCTGGACTTCAGCAAGGCTTTCGACACAATCTCCCATGATATCCTCCTAGGGAAGCTGAGGAAGTGTGGGCTGGATGAGTGGTCGGTGAAGTGGATAGAGAACTGGCTGAATGGCAGAACTCAGAGGGCTGTCATCAGCGGCGCTGAGTCTAGTTGGAGGCTGGTAACAAGTGATGTCCCCCAGGGGTCAGTACTGGGCCCAGTCTTATTTAACTTCTTCATCAACGACCTGGATGAAGAGTTAGAATGTACCCTCAGCAAGTTTGCTGATGACACCAAACTGAGAGGTGTGGTAGACACACCGGAAGGCTGTGCTGCCATTCAGCGTGACCTGGACAGGCTGGAAAGCTGGGCAGAGAGGAACCTGATGAGGTTCAACAAAGGCAAATGCAGGGTCCTGCACCTGGGGAGGAACAACCTCATGCACCAGTACAGGCTTGGGGTGGACCTGCTGGAGAGCAGCTCTGCGGAGAGAGACCTGGGTGTCCTGGTGGACGACAGGTTAACCATGCGCCAGCAGTGTGCCCTGGCTGCCAAGAAAGCCAATGGGATCCTGGGGTGCATCAAGAAGAGTGTGGCCAGCAGGACAAGGGAGGTTCTCCTTCCCCTCTACACTGCCCTGGTGAGGCCCCATCTGGAGTACTGTGTCCAGTTCTGGGCTCCCCAGTTCAAGAAAGATGAAGAGCTACTGGAGAGAGTCCAGCGGAGGGCTACGAGGATGATGAGGGCACTGGAACATCTCCCCTACGAGGAGAGGCTGAGGGAGCTGGGCTTGTTCAGCCTGAAGAAGAGAAGGCTGCGAGGGGACCTTATAAATGCTTATAAATATCTGAAGGGTGGGTGTCAGGAGGATGGGGCCAAGCTCTTTTTAGTGGTGCCCAGTGACAGGACAAGGGGCAATGGGCACAAACTGAGGCACAGGAAGTTCCGTCTGAACATGAGGAGGAACTTCTTCCCTCTGAGGGTGACGGAGCCCTGGCACAGGCTGCCCAGGGAGGTTGTGGAGTCTCCTTCTCTGGAGATATTCAAGCCCCGCCTGGACAAGGTCCTGTGCAGCCTGCTGTAGGTGACCCTGCTTCGGCAGGGGGGTTGGACTAGATGACCCACAGAGGTCCCTTCCAACCCCTACCATTCTGTGATTCTGTGATTCTGTGGTTCTGTGGGTCAGCTGTCCCAGCTGTGTCCACTCCCAACTCCTTGTGGACCCGCAGGCTGCTCTCTGGCAGGGCAGTCTGAGGAGCAGAAAAGGCCTTGACTCCGTGTAAGCACTGCTCAGCAATAACTAAAACATCCCTGTATTACCAACACTGTGTTCAGCACAAATCTAAACCAGCCCCATACTAGCTACTACGAAGAAAATTAACTCTACCCCAGCCAAAACCAGCATATCTTGTCATCTCTGTTGCCAAACAGCTAAAGATTTTGCCCCAAAATTGTTATGATTTAATCATTGCATGTAAATAATGCATTTTATGTAGAGATTGTGTTACCTTGGTCATCCTTTACATTGTTATATGTGAGCATAGTACCTTTCTTCGCAGCTGCAGAATGAATGCTTTATTTCTTTGTATCTCCATCTAGTAGAGTTCTGCTGTGGTACAATGGTACTTTGAGTGTGCTGACACTGCTTGTTTTTCATAGCTACCATCCTACTTTATGTGTTTAGATTTTCGATATTTTGCTCAAATTAAAGAGATAAATAATAGTCACGAATACTGTTGTATGTTACAGGAAGTAGAAGAAAGGAGGCAGAGTAGAAATATGAAATAACTGGGGGTAAATGAATGCATTGCTAAGGACTGTGCTTGCCATGCAGCAGTAGATGCTAATCTACTGTGTCAGTAGAATGGACCAGAGCAGAAATGATGTGTTTACTCCCTTAACGAGAGGTCATCTGCAGTTAGCGTGCAAGTGTGGCTTCAAACACAGAGGTGCAGGATCTCATGTACTCTGTGCCGGACTACAGACCTTGTGCTCTGCTGTGTTGTGTGGGTTTCCTGAGAAGAGTGAAAAGCTCTTGGTTATTTTATGGCAAGCATCTGAACGCCTCCTTCAGAGCACAGTTGTCTACTTGACCTGTTAGGAGTTGCTGTTTGGGAGAGACAGGACTAGGTACTGGCAAGTGGGCAGACCCACCACCCATGGCAGCAGCGCTGGTCTGGCAGCCGCATGTCTTCTTTTTGTACAAGTGACTGCCATATGTGCAAGGCAGTTGATAGTCGTTATACCATATGGGGCGATTGCTGTCTCCACAAATTGGATTATTTGGCATAAAAATCACAATTCATTACTTATTGCTGCGTGAGTTCTTCTACTAAATCCTTAGACAGAAGTTTGTGTTAATCCATGTCACCAGATTAGAGGTTTAAAAAGACTTGCTTAGAAATCAAAACCTGATGTTGCGGTCTTCTCCAGATGCTCAGTACCATTTGGTAGAGTTGTGGCCGTCTACAGTAGTTGTGGATCCAGCTCAAAATTCATTATGCGTGTGAGAGAAGATCTGATTAAAGGAAAAGCAACAGCCTGCATAGCCAGTTTAGCCTGATACAGTTCAAAACTCAAGGAGAAGGGTGCATCTGTAGTGAACAGCAACAACGACAGCATGCTTTGCATTTCCTATCAGTTAGTCTCCAGTGTAATCCCTATATCTTTGTTGGCTTGTTTCTTTGTTTTACCTGTCAGTCTTCCCTGTTTTTGTTAAGCTTCTCTGGTTTCTTCAGTATGCCAGTCATACCGTCCTATCAGAGAACCCACCCTTTGAGTGATATTTTCCAGGGTTGTTTCTAAATCCTCCCTGAACTTTAAATTCACTGCTGTGACCAAGCACACCCATTTGTTCCACCTTAGCAGTTCGTCGCACCATTCATATCTGCAAGCCCAAAACTGTGTAGCATCTGTAGAGCTTCGAATGGCCAAACGCTGGCACACCGGTTGGCCTGGCTGGTTGTGTTATTGTAGTGTCACTTCAGCCTGCTAACAAACGTGCTGAATTTAGAGGATTTTGGCATTTGGTTTAATCTGTACTACATTCCAGTAATGAATTTAAAATCTAAAAAAAAGAAGAAATGAAACGCGTATCATGTGTATCAGACCAACAAGGAGAGGTGGGGGAGTTGCTCTATATGTGAGGGAGCAACTGGAATGCATTGAGCTTGGCCTGGGGGCAAGTGAAGAAGGAGTTGAAAGCTTGTGGGTTAGAATTAAGGGACAGGCTCACACAGGTGACATTACGGTGGGTGTATACTATAGGCCACCTGACCAGGAGGAGGAGGTTGATGAGGCCTTCTACAGGCAGCTGCAAGCAGCCTCACAGTCACAGGCCCTGGTTCTCATGGGGGACTTCAACCACCCTGACATCACCTGGGAAGACCATAAAGCTAGGCAGGCGCAATCCAGGAGGTTCCTACAGACCATCGGTGATAACTTTCTGATGCAAGTGGTGGAGGAACCAACAAGGAAAGGTGTGCTGGACCTCGTGTTAACAAACAAGGAGGGACTGGTGGAGGACGTGAAGGTTGGAGGTAGACTCGGCTGCAGTGACCATGAAATGGTCGAGTTCAGGATCCTGCGTGGAGGAAGCAGGGCGATAAGCAGGATCAAAACCCTGGACCTCAGGAGGGCTGACTTCGCCCTCTTCAAGGAGCTACTGGGAGGAATCCCGTGGGCCAGGGCTCTCGAAGGCAGGGGGGTCCAAGAGTGCTGGTCGCTTTTTAAACAACACTTCTTCCATGCACAGGAGCAATGCATCCCCCTGAGAAAGAAATTTAGCAAAGGAGGCAGGAGACCTGCATGGTTAAACAAGGAGCTTCTAGCGGAGATCAGGCAGAAGAGAAAGGTCCATGGAATGTGGAAAGAGGGACAGGCCACTTGGGAAGAGTACAGAAATGTAGTGAGAGCATGCAGGGATGCGACGAGGAAGGCCAAGGCTCACCTGGAATTGAAGCTGGCAAGGGATGTCAAAAACAACAAGAAGGGCTTCTTCAACTACATCAGCAGCAAAAGGAAGGCTAGGGACAACGTGGGGCCGCTGCTGAATGAGGAGGGTGTCCTGGTGACGGAGGATGCGGAGAAGGCAGAGCTACTGAATGCCTTCTTTGCTGCAGTCTTCAGTGCTAAGACTGGCCCTCAGGAATCCCAGGCCCCGGAGGTAAGAGATGAAGCCTACAAAGAGAACGACTTTCCCTTGGTCGAGGAGGACTGTGTGAGGGATCGCTTAAGCGATCTGGACGTCCACAAATCCATGGGCCCCGATGGAATGCACCCACGAGTGCTGAGGGAGCTGGCGGATGTCATTGCTGAGCCACTCTCCATCATCTTTGAGAGGTCCTGGAGGACTGGAGAGGTGCCCGAGGACTGGAGAAAGGCCAATGTCACTCCAATCTTCAAAAAGGGCAAGAAGGAGCACCCAGGGAACTACAGGCCGGTCAGCCTCACCTCCATCCCGGGAAAGGTGATGGAGCAGCTTATCCTGGAGGCCATCATGAAGCAAGTGGAAGAAAAGAAGGTTATCAGGAGTAGTCAGCATGGATTCACCAAGGGGAAATCATGCCTGACCAATCTGATAGCTTTCTACGATGACATGACTGGCTGGGTAGACGAAGGGAGAGCCGTGGATGTTATCTACCTTGACTTCAGCAAGGCTTTCGACACAGTCTCCCATGATATCCTCCTGGGGAAGCTGAGGAAGTGTGGGCTGGATGAGTGGTCGGTGAAGTGGATAGAGAACTGGCTGAATGGCAGAACTCAGAGGGTTGTCGTCAGCGGCGCTGAGTCTAGTTGGAGGCTGGTGACAAGTGGTGTCCCTCAGGGGTCAGTACTGGGCCCAGTCTTGTTTAACTTCTTCATCAACGACCTGGATGAAGAGTTAGAATGTACCCTCAGCAAGTTTGCTGATGACACCAAACTGGGAGGTGTGGTAGATACACCAGAAGGCTGTGCTGCCATTCAGCGTGACCTGGATAGGCTGGAAAGTTGGGCAGAGAGGAACCTGATGAGGTTCAACAAGGGCAAGTGCAGGGTCCTGCACCTGGGGAGGAACAACCTCATGCACCAGTACAGGCTTGGGGTGGACCTGCTGGAGAGCAGCTCTGCGGAGAGGGACCTGGGTGTCCTGGTGGATGACAGGTTAACCATGAGCCAGCAGTGTGCCCTGGCTGCCAAGAAAGCCAATGGGATCCTGGGGTGCATCAAGAAGAGTGTGGCCAGCAGGACAAGGGAGGTTCTCCTTCCCCTCTACACTGCCCTGGTGAGGCCTCATCTGGAGTACTGTGTCCAGTTCTGGGCTCCCCAGTTCAAGAAGGATGAAGAGCTACTGGAGAGAGTCCAGCGGAGGCCTACAAGGATGGTGAGGGGACTGGAGCATCTCCACTACGAGGAGAGGTTGAGGGAACTGGGCTTGTTCAGCCTGAAGAAGAGAAGGCTGCGAGGGGACCTTATAAATGCCTACAAATATCTGAAGGGTGGGTGTCAGGAGGATGGGGCCAGACTCTTTTCAGTGGTGCCCAGTGACAGGACAAGGGGCAATGGGCACAAACTGAGGCACAGGAAGTTCCGTCTGAACATGAGGAAGAACTTCTTCCCTCTGTGCATAAAGGAGCACTGGAACAGGCTGCCCAGGGAGGTTGTGGAATCTCCCTCTCTGGAGATATTCAAGCCCCGCCTGGACAAGGTCCTGTGCAGCCTGCTGTAGGTGACCCTGCTTCGGCAGGGGGGTTGGACTACATGACCCACAGAGGTCCCTTCCAACCCCTACCCTTCAGTGATTCTGTGATTCTGTGATTCTTTCTCCAGCAAGAGCAGGAAGAGCAGGAAGTCATTTATGTTGTTTAGAAGCACACAAGCAGAGACAGGGGTCAAAGCCACAGAGGATGGTGCAGAAGGGGTGCAGTGGCGGGAGTGTATGTGTCTGGGGCGGCCAGGGAGACCTGCATGCATTCTGGGCTTTGTTGCAGGTCAGGGTGAAGAAACTGCTTTCTCTGAGTGGGAACTTGCCAATGACATCCCTGGGGGGTTTTCTCTGGATCCTAGCAGGGTTGTGCTGCAATGAAGCATGTGGAAAAGTTGTAGCAGTAGAGCCTTGTATTGTGATGGGGGGCTTACACTTGCTGTAGACGAGGTGGGCTGGAATATCTGAACAGGAAAAAAATTCTAGATGTTTGGTTAGGGCTGGAAAGACGAATTCAACCTGTGGTCCTGTTTTTAAAGGCCTGACATTTAATTTTTGGCTTACGCTATTTCTAAATAACAAATCAGGGAGTTTTCTTTGATACAGGTTCTTACTTTTTAATGTAGTTTAGGTACATTAATTAAAATTTAGCAAGATGAAAAGTTAAAGTATTGCATTGCAGTAGCTGGATTTTTGTGGGGAAAAAAATACCCCATTGCTTCTCAGAGCATCCTGCATTAGAGACCTCAGACTTAACTGCTGGTATTTCTTTTGCAGATTACGGCAAGAGAATGACATGGTTGACTCGGCTCCTCAGTGGGAAGCTGTGCTACGGCGACAAAAGGAGAAAAACCAGGCAGATCCAAACTACCGGCGATCCAGGCACAGATCTCGATCGTATGTAACTATTGCCCTCTGAGATGTGAAAAATAAGGCTGCTGTAGCATGTTAAAAAGCAGGAGGAGTATCTCCAGTGTGGTGGTGGCCCTCAGCTGCTGAGGAACGGAGACTTTCACATGGCACGTTCTCACATTAGTGGATCTGTCTTTGTGGTCAAACTCCCTTCATTTTGTGATTTGAATTTCAGGGCACAAATAATGCAGGAAGGGCTTTGTAACAGAGCTGGGCAGGAACTCTCTCTGTCACCTTGGATGGAGCCCTGGATGGTTTCTTGGTTCATTGAACATGAGTTGTGTAATGAGGGTAGCGATTCCCCTCTTCTGGGCAGCAAGTCTGTGAAAATGTTCAGATTTTGTGTGAAAGGTGCAGGCATTTTTGTGAAATGCATGCACAGTTGTTTAATCATATAATGTCTGTGGTATTGTTGCATGTGAAACCAGCTGCTGGTGTCTCCACGTCAAATTGCCATTGGCAAGGAGCTGTCAGTGGTTTATTGCATCCTGATGTCACGATTTCCATGATGGAGACGTGCTGTCAGGCAGTGCTGTTCCTACTGGCATCTGGTTTTGACATGGTGAAGTTGTCAGCTGCTTAAAATTAATTTTCTCAAACTAATGAAAATCCTGGTTTCTTTTAAGTTACATTTTTCTTCTAACAGCATGTTTTTGTGGTATAGAGACACTGTTTTGTATCATGTTCGTGTCCAGCCTGATCTGCCACCCAAGCAACCACCCAAAGCAGCAGCAGCATCGGCTTGCCCGGCAGGCAGGGCAGGGCAGGGCAAGGCAGGGGTGTAGAGGGCTGCCAGTAGAGCAGCTGTGAGGCACCAGGAGAGAAGGCACGCGAGAGCAGTATTTGAAACTGCATCCCCACCCTCACTGCCTGGCTGACATGAATGAGTTGCCAGCCCTGGTGCTGATGGTATAAAATGCGACCTCAGTAACACACTTACATAGGCATTTCCCGTTAATGTCTTTTCTTAAAGTTACCTTTCATGTTAAGACTTACCAAGAGAAACTGTGTAGTGCCTTAAATGATTATTTCATTCACAGCTATTGAAACCATAATCCGCACTGAACTTTCCGGTATTAAAATCCCCTCGAGTTCTGTTTTCAGTTGCCTGTGCTGCTAGTACTCATTTCTGTCTCCAGTTTCACAGTGTACAGTTTCCAGTCTTTTATGAGACATAGAATTTGCCATTAAAATTCCAAATGTTGGAATTTCTGCTTTAACTGGCTTTGTACAGACTTGTTCACTTCCAGCTGCACAAAAGTCAAAAGTTATTAGGTGTAATTATACAATGATATATTACTAAAAATCAGGAATATTAAATCGCGCTTGTATAGAATCTACGAAATATAGCTGATTAAGTTTGATTTGCATTTTTTTACTGTAAACAGAAAGTGCTGTAAACTAGGAAATGTACTCAGTTAATAATGCTTAGATAAAATTTATAGCAAACTTTTTCTTTTTTCCCATATGCCAAGTAAATTTCATTGCTTGGATAACACGGGCTCCCTCTTGTGGCTGACTTAATTTATGAAATAGCTTTTATTTTCCAGAACAGTAAAATTCTGAGATATATTTAATTTAAACTACTATTGGCAAAAAACTTAAATGTATAGCATCTTTCTTAACAAGGAAAGGTCTTAGAGGAAGAAAATAAATGAGGAAATCCTGAAGATTTTGGATGGCTTCTTGTTTCTTCTCCCTGTTGTGTTAGTGATGAATATATTCCTCTTTTTTGTCTCACTCTACAGTTTAAAAAAAAAACACAAAAAAACCCAACGAAATAAGCCCAAACCACCCAAGTATGGCAGATGACCCTTAATATATGCAAGTAGGAACTAAAAAAAAGTAAATGGGAATTCCTTTCAAAGTACTTTAAAAAAAAGTCTAGTAAAAAGCATTTAACTTCACCTGCAGTAGGTTTTTAGAGCACTTATTTAATTTAGTTTGGCTCAGCCAACTCTATCCAGTTGTGTAAGCCAACAGTGTTTGCTTACACGACTGGATAGAGGTCAGAGGGAAGGGAAACGTGATTCCCTAGGGTGTAGGGTATGATTGGTTTTAGTTTTATATCTGGTCATATGGTCAGTTCCATTTGCACATTTAACAGTTGATACAAAACCGTCATTTTCATAGTACAGATATCACGTTAAGTTCCTTATTGCAGTCAGCTTAACTAGAGGTTCACTTTGGAAGTGTGAAGTAATGGCTGAAATATTTGTTACTGTGCCTGTCACAGTGCATTTGATTTGTTTGATAATGAGTAATATTAATCATTGTTGGTGGTGAAGTGGTGTCTCCTTGGTCTCAGGAATAAAAATATTTGACAAGAATTTGACCTTTCTTTCTCCTAAAGGAATCAGCAAATAGAGAGCACTCCTAATTCTAGTTCTGTAGGGTTTATTTTCAAGAGTTCATGTACAACATCTGTGTAGCTAAAGGGCTTTTGTTAATTAAGATGAATGGCCATTAAAATTCTGTGGCTATTTAAATTTACCATTTGTGACTCAAACTGAAATATTAATAAGGGTACAGATGCAGACACAAAAAATAATGTAGACCTTATTAATGTGTAGAGTTGTTCAAGCTTGTGAAAACAAAATAAAAATATACAAAAAAACCCCCTGGAGACTCATCACTTACTGGAGATTCCCATTAGGTTTCTTGTGTATTAGAGAATCTGATTAGCGTACAAATTGTCCAGAAGCTCCTGATTCAGATGCTGCAACAGAACAATCTGATTATACATCATATGTCAAAACTGTGAGTTCTAAAACAATTCGTAGTAAAAAAATGAAAACAAAGTGAAAGAGGGATTGTGATCTGGATTTAAAGACTTAATAGAAAGATTGCTTTGTTGTGGGCTGTTCAGAGCTATTCAGACATGTATTTCCTGTGTAGTATATGCAATACCTACTTTTCACCTTAGCAGGACCTTACTTTTTGTATGCTTTTTTTCATTTTGCCTTCCAAGGAAGCAGGAACAGGCCTTTGGAAGGAAAATGCTTTTATTAAGATCCTTTATCTGTATTGTGTTTCTGGATATTCTTTTGCAGGGAGTTAACCTGAATAAATGCTGTGAGATTATCCCAGTATGGTAACACTTCTTAAATAGATGGAAAATAAATTATATCGGGAAGGCAATTCATAAAAGCTTCATTGTTAGTGTAGTTGCAGTGGTGGAAGGAGGGAGAATGGCAGAGATCACAGAATTAAATGCCTGGAGTTGGCTGCAGAAAGCAAGAGGCACAGTTCCTAGAAAATGGAGAAATGAAGATGACCTCTGATTTAACCACTCTCTCTCCACACTGCCCCACCAATTAGTATTTCTTACTGTAGGTGAGGCTTCACATGGTGTTTGGTGATACGGGGGACTTCGTGCCGCATCGTGAGCTGTTGTATTTCCATGAATAAGTAAAAGCCGTGAGCGGATCAGATGGGTCAATGGTGTTCACAATACCCTGCTTTGTGGGGATCCTGGGTTCGGGAGCAACCTTGAGGCTTTGCTTCCTCAGGCAAACTAGAGCTTGTAAGCATTACAAAGCCTCCCTGGAGAAGCTGGCATTTTTCAGGGAGCTTTTGCATTCCCCACTGGCTGATTATTCAGCCTCAGAAGAGGATGCCTATCTTCCCAGCCCCAGGGTGAATGCGGGGTTTGCAGCTGCTGTTCTGTGAGCAGGGGGTTGCATGGAAGGAGAAATCAATTCAAAACTGAGGAGTGAAAAAAGCTGCTAAATGCCACAGCATACCAAGCTCCTGCATTAGGGAATTAAAAACAGCATGGACAGATGCAAGAAGGAGAGAAGGAGAAGTAAATGCAAGAAGGGAGAAGGAGACATAGGGGAAGTGAAAATCAGATAAAATTAAATGCATTATAATAAATACAAAGACACAAAAAGCTCTGAACGCAACTACTTGTAGCCGTAGCTGTTGCTGTCATGAGGACTTGAGCAGCTGGAAGGGACGGCAGAGCGGACTGTCGAGGGCAGGAATGGCCTGGCGCGGCTGCGTCAAGCTGCCTGGAAAGCCATCGCCACCTTGGAGCCTGAGAAGGCTATGGATTAGTTCATTTTAGTCCTACTAGGGAATCACAAATGTGAGGTTGTTTCTCACCCTTCTGTCTCTCTCTGATAAAGCAGTAAACTAGTATCTCCCACTACTTCTGCACCTGTAAACTCAAAAAAAATCCCAAGCCCCAAAATGTTACCATCCCTAAATAATCTGCCTTTACAGCAACTGTAAAACATTTACTGGAAGATAGATGTTTCTAAACGTTATTCTGAGGCTGAAGTCTGGAAATAAGCCAAACAGAGTAACGGTGAAATAAGAGAACAGTGAAACTGTTAGTGCTAGAGAGCAATCTGGAATTACTTCTTAGACAGCTCTGTCACTGGGCGAGGGAGAGCCGATTTAACAGATGCTAAAATGCAGAACTCTGCTGTCCGCCTTGATCTTCATTTAAATTTGGATTGTATCACTCCAAAAGCATCTTTGAATATGATGGCCCTTTTGTTTAAGGAGAAGAAAGCAAGCTCTATGATCTGATGATGTGAGACTTAATCTTTGAGAAACCATGACTTCAGTGGGAGCATTTTTGCAAGCTGAATCTGTCTAAAAGTTGTATGCCTCACATCTCAGATGGTGTGGAACAGTCTAGCTGTTGATACTGAGTTTATATAATCCCAATGAAAAGAGTTACCTGATGTCTCCATGCAAATGTAGTCTCTGCCACTGTGTAAAATGCTCATTTAATCTGTTATGCTGCATGGGTTTTGCTGAATTCTAGGTGCAGCTTCAGTAACAGTGGTGGTTTTGCATTAACTCTGCAATAAAATAGGATAAGAAAAATAAAAATAAAGGGGATCCAGTCTGGAGATGGTATCTTCTGTAATTCAGTGGGAGTGTGAGGCATGCCATTCAGGCTTGCTTTACTACGTCGCTGTGTCTGCAACAGGGAAATTACAATTTTGGCTAAGTGCTTTCTCTGTGAATGGAGTACTTGCTGAAATATTTGTGTGTGTGAGTATGCGTGCGTGCTGGTTAGGTTAGTTTGTTGTCATTCTTTTGTCCTGGACATCACAAAGCTGAATGAAATGAGCAAGAAACCCTTCTTGGAAATGACCAGAAAGTGAGAGGCAGTACTGTGATCACAGCTGAGCAATGGGTCCTCTTTACTGGTGCTCCCTGGGAATGCCCAGGGATTACTGGTGTGTCAGTCTGGTGTGACCTGTCCCTCCTCCTGCCCACAAAGGGCTCTGTGGGCCACAGGACATTTCAGAGGGACTTTTGCACAAGTGTTGTTCCAAAACACATTGTCCTCAGCTGGATAAGGAGTGGCAGAGGCTGGGCACTGATTTGGCTTGGGAAGTTCTGCTGTTGTTTGTATTTTATGCATACTCTTGCTGAAGGCCAGTGGAACAGGAATTGTGTTTGAGAGCCTGTTGTTCGAGAAATGACTTTTCAGTTGCAATAAAGCAATGAAGTTTAATGCATTTTTCTAAGATAACAAACCTTAAAATTGAAATCACTGGTGGATTACGTTTACCATGATTTTTGTGCAGGGTGTGTGCTGTTAAGTTATTTGAACAGCAACACGTCAGACAATGGTTTTCACAGTTCTGCCTTTGTTCTCTTTGTTGGTATTTATAGGAGAAGCCCAGATGTACAAGCTAAAGAAGAACTGTGGAAACATATTCAGTAAGTATGGTGCTTGCAGGGTCCGAGTGACTGCTTGATTTGCCTCTAGTGTAGTTACTCACATCCCCTGCACTGTGGCTGTAAGGCATTATATTCTGATTTTTATGTGCCACAGTGAATTTTGCGGGTGTTAATGACATTCTATGTGTGGAAGATACTGCAGGTCACTGAATGCAATGAATACAGATGACCATTGCGTGTAGATGAATTACTAAAGAAGAATACAGCATTTTAGAGATTTATTCCTCTGGGGCTTCCAAAATGTCCCTGTTTGTAATACTGACACTTTTAGGATGAGGCCCCACATACTACAGAACTACCAATTAGGAAGATAACTATTGCAAAGCATATTCGATGTTCAGTATACAAAATGTTCATATATATTGTGAAGAAACAAGATCAGATTTGCAGGGAGGTGAGAGGAAGGTGGAACAGGATACGACATGCAGCTGAAGCAATCAAGGTGAAGTTAGACACATTTCTTAATAGGCTTCCTATTTTGATGTCAAGATAGCTTCAGGGCTGACAACAGCTTGTTTCAGTAAATCTTTTCAGCCTAATATAATAAAAATAAGAACAGTTTTGCAGTTGGTAGCTACTGTTACATGTTTTACTTTGCCTAATCCTTTCTAGGAAGGAGCTTGTGGATCCATCTGGCCTGTCTGAAGAGCAACTGAAAGAAATTCCATACACTAAAATAGAGTGAGTTTATGTCAGGGTTTTTCTTTGTGCATATAAAAGCTCTCTTTTCTTATTTTACTGTGAACTCTGTCATACTGAAATAGAAGTGGGTCTACACATAATCTGTAGGATTTTATCTACTCCAGATGCTCATCTAGGATGGTCTGGGTGAGGATACTTGCTAATTTTAAAACCTACTACTTTCTTCTTTCCAAAATATGAAAAAACCCATCTTCATCTCTCCCTGTCTCTCCCACACACTCATGAATGTGCCGGATGTCTCTGTGTTTTGTATGTCTCCCTATGCCGTCCATCAGTCTGTTCTATGTCACGCACTACAGAATCAGAAAACTGAATGCAAACAAACAAATCCATTTATTTCGTAAACTTCTACTTCCTTTTAAATTTTTATTCCGATCATCTAAGGCACTGTTTGACCTGTTCAACCCCTTTCCTTGCTTGTCATGGGCAGCTGCCAGGGCATAGCTATTTCCTTAAGAACAGACATCTGTTTCACTGTGATAATTGCCCATTTGGCATGCCATGTGTCTGTGCAAGCAGCTGCATGTGGCAGAAATGGGATCCCAGTTTGCATTATAATGTGCTTCCACAACACAACTGAACAGAAAAAGCTGATGTTAAAGCTGTATATAATAATGCGTTCTTTATTAAATAGTTTCATTCTCAAATATGGGCATGCCAGTTTGTGACCTTTGCACTTTTGAAGCATTGAATTTGAAGTATAGGCTTGAAAGAAACGTGACAGCCTTTAAAATTCAGCCAGTGCAAGAAGCCGTCCATTGTACTTTAATGACAAATGGGAGAATCTCTCAGTCTGCAGCTGAATTTATGTTTTTATGCCAAAGATCTGGTTTACTAACCTACCATTGTGATTTCTGTGTCTCTCTTAGGACTCAAGGGGACCCAATCCGCATTAGGCATTCACATTCCCCTCGAAGCTACCGTCAGTATCGCCGGTCGCAGTGTTCTGATGGTGAAAGATCTGTCCTATCTGAAGTCAAGTACGTGAATATGGTTATTACAAATGGACTGGTTCAGTGTGGCCAAAAATTGGCCAAAAAGTTGTTCAAAGGTCATGGTTATAGATTAGAAGTGACATAAAAGTGGTTGTTTGCTGGCATAGGATCTAGGCAATCCTCTAAATAGTAGGTCTTCAGAGCTAAATGACTTAAACAAGTACAAAAACATTTTGGGTCTTTTTTGGGCCATAGAGGCTTGCCTCATCTACTTCGAAGGGAGAAAAACTGAAAAAGCCAAGATAAACTTGTGTTGCCCTTCAGCAGTAGGTCATGAAGTTGTGTAAGGGATGAGAACTCAGGAGCTGCTTTCCAGATACCTTCATCCTTAACAGAGTTAAGATGTCATCTGTATTAACTCTGTAATTTGTTTCATGGGAAATCTAGTACAACCCTCTTCAGCAATGGGTGGATCAGTCTTTCCTAGAAGACTGATTTGTAAAGGGTGTACTTACTAATGTAAAAGTGACAGCCCCATTCTTAGTTTTATTGAGGTCTTAAATGCCAAAGCAGTCCCCTGATGATATCACCCACTTGGGAGGCTAGTTTTAGCTAGATGGCACCCTGAAGGAGGTGAGGTGCACCCATGATTTCAGGTAAGACTGAAAGTTGGGCTGCCTCTGAAGAGCAGGAGGAGATAGGTCCCTTGAGAAGGGATGGGATGACTTGGGCCTCAAAGGTGCCCATTGACTACTGAGGATCAGCACGATAGCATTCAGATGTTGAAAGTCAGGTGATGAGCCTTTTGGATTTTGCCTTTCAGATCTCTATGGCTGTCTGAGTCAGTTCCATTATTCTTACTATGCACAGTTATAGTTTACTTCATTATAGCAATATCCATTCTGTAATATCATAATTTCAGTGCAAAAAATGATCTGGTGCCTCCACTGCCTGTTACACGAGCTTCAGATGCTAGAGGTCCCAGCATCCAGTTGACTCAGCAGGTTAGTAATTGTGCATCCTTTGCAATTTTCTGTTTTTGGAGGGAAGGGGAGGACTAGTGGTTTATTTAAATTAGATCTTTGGTTTTCAGTGAAAAATAAAGCTGGCTGAGACTTCTTCAGCAGCAGTGTGACTTGAAATTTTACATTTTGCAGTCTGACTACTTTGTAATTCCAAATATATGGAGCTCTGTAGCATATGCCCCTGCGAACACCTGCTTCTGCTCCTGGAGGACTCTCTCCCAGTTTGAGTTTGATGCTTCCTTAAGATGATACCCTGTTCTCCATGGGAAGAGAATCAGCTTTCACAATTTCTTAAAAGATGCAAGTGTGCTTAGGATGCAGTTGTAATCACAACCTACTTATTCACCTCTTCTTAGAGCTTTTCTTAGAGATTTGTGCTTGGGCTTGAAGCATTGTGCTTTTTTTCTTTTTTTGCCCCCCCAAATGCTGAATAGTTTGTTGCGTTACTCAAATCTAAAAAGGATAGAACTTGTCTTTTAAAATGTAATCACTGGCTTTCATCATAAACCATGGTACTGTATCTCTCAGCTTTGATAGTTTTGTTAAGTTCAAAATGTGAGAAGCAAATGATATTCGAAAAGAACTTGCCAGTCTGTTTTACAAGCACACAAAAGGAAAACCAAAACATGGAAGGGAGAATTCCAGACACATTTCTACGTAACTTCCCACACCAGTCATCATCTCTGTTAATCTGGCATGTGGATATACCAAAACCGAATGCTGATACTGTGTGTAGTGTGGAAACTGTACAGACTACAACCAGCAAACTATGTCATGTTTTATTGTATAAGCAGTTACAATAACTTAAGCTTGAACAATTTTAAAACAAAAACCAGGTATTTTTCACTTTACGGCTAGCTAACAGGCTGCCTGTTCTTTGGTAGAAATGAAGTTCAAGAATATTTGTATTCCTGCATATGATGGAAATTGGGAAAGATGAGCTGACCCTGATGTTTCTTTAAGGACTTGCTCCAGCAGTGAACGGGAAGTTGGTATACTTAAGGCTAAGCCCGTTTACATGCTTTGTAGAAATAGGTAACTTGTGTGACTAAGTCCTATTCAAAATTCACGTTGTTTTATTTTCATTCTTACCCAATAAAATGTGTCTTAAATTCATGCCTTGGAAGGAATTAATGTTACAATGTTCAGTGTCGACAAACACCTCTCTTTTTCCCTCTTCCCCAGACCCCCTCAGAACAGTGGCCATTAATTCCTTATGAGCGCTTGCTTGCAGTGTTTTGCTAAATATTGAATAATTAGTTGTGGCATTTTCTGAATAGGGAATATGATTCCAAATAGCACAGAGGGGCAGCAGCTGGCAGGGGAGAGGGGAGGCAAGAGAGGGAACAAGTTCTGTTTGATCAAATAAATGTAGAGATTTCAATATTGCTGGTATATATATACATTTGTGTGTGTGTACATATATATATATAAAAATTGCTATTTCCTTAGCCTAAGGCTGTCATAGCATCAGTTATCAAAATACAGTATTTAAATTCTGCTTTACCTTTTCAACATGTTTTAATCTGTTCCCTTCAGAGACAGAACGGATCGAAAGACAGCCTAACAGGAGAAGCATCTCAGCTATCCACTAACAACATCGATGGAAAACCCACCACTAAGATCGTAAAAACTGTACAGGTGTCACGCTTCAAGGTGGATACTTGACTGCCATAACTGAAGATGGTGAATGGATTTTATTCTTCGGAAACTGAGAATCTGTGTGTGTGTGTGTGTACAAGGGAAGGAACTGAAGTCGACATGGTAGCAATTTCTTCAGGACACTCAGAAGCACAGCCTGTTTGCTGGGAAGGCCAAGCAATGCTTTTATCACCAGCACCATTCTAGTGGTGTGAATGATGGAGGAGAAGCTGCCTAATTAGACAACCAAAAAGAAAAATCATAATAAATCTGAATGATCAGCAGTTACATTTCCAAAAAATGAACAAAAAAAATTGCTGCAACAAAACAGGCTTTATGGTCTGCTGTGTAACTGAATAGCCTTTTTCCAAAAAATGACTGTTAACTGACATGATCAGGACCAGATGCTTCAAGAGAAGCAAAATAGTCATATTTTTGGCCAATTGTGCAATACAGTGTGATATGGGGAGAATTATCTTCACAATTTTATATGGGGATGAACTTGTGTCCTAAGGCATAAGGACTGATAGCTCTTACAAGGTTTATTTTAGCCTAGCAGAACAACAGATGCTTGTGTTGTTAATACAAATGTTGACTCAACTGATTTTAGCTCAAAAATAATAGACTCGGTAACACACTGTAGCAGAGAGCTCCAAAGGGGATACAGACTTGCTGTCCCTTGGCAGTTTTAAGTGTTCTCAATTTTGGATGCCCTTTTATGTGGAGGGACTATTTAATTTATCGTTCTGTACCATAGAAATACATCTGTCACCTTATAGTAAACCACACTGGAAAAAAAACTAGAGAATATGTAGTGACCCACCGTATTAAGACTGCTTAGCAAGGCCCTTAAGTACTGGTTAAATGAAACTTGTAGAGTAGGATTTCAGACAACTAGCAAATAGCCTTTTTTTTTTTTTTTAACTAGATTAGCAAAGTCTGCCTTAATCTCTTCATATGAAATAATCAATGCTAGTACCTTCCAATAACTTTTCTCTGAGCCATTTCTACTATGATAAAATGATAAAGGCAGTATTTCAGGTATGATAATTGCAATTTTTTTCTGTTGTCACGATAGGAATAGCAAGTTTTAACGATGCTGCACATTGAGTGGGTTATCTTCTGGTATGTATCTGAAGCGATGTCTAGCTCTTCTCCTGTCCGACCACTTTGTACAAATAGCTGAAGTCATTCCTCTGCCTCCCATTTGTCCACGGGTCCATGGATGAGCCTTCTGGCGTCGCTAACTTATTAATAAGCTTAGTAAAATTTTTGTGTTGTCAAAGTAACTCTTTCTAAGTGTAACCCCCAAACTAAATATTGAGTTTGTCCGGCAGCATTGGAAATGGCTGTAGAAGTTCATGTGCCTTTTTATCCCTGTCCTCCTTAAACTCAGCCACCACTGCGTTCAGTGACTGGCAGTGATCCCGCGTCTTCTACCCCTAGCAACACCTTACCAGGGGACTGCAGCCCTGTCCGAAAAGCGGTTCTGTTTGGGAACTGGAGTGAGCATAAGGCATTTAAGTTATGCTTTAAATGAGGCATGGGATTACTAATACACATTTTAACTGACAAAACTGAGACGTGAAACCTTGTATGATGTGTTTTATTTTCCACTTCACTTTTTGATTCTTTATTGTTTCATGATGGGAGGTGGTCAGGTAGATGCTGCTAACCAAGGTGGTAGCCAACAGTTTGTATATTCCTGTCATGGTATGGATTGATCTGCAGGGTTGGGAGGTGCTGCATCATGCCAGGGAGGGCAGATTCACTTCCTAAATATATTTCTGTGATCACTTGTTTTGGACAGTTCTGCTTCTTCAGTCTTAGTGAACAAATCTAAGGGAAGGAAAGAGCCTAGAACCCTTGTGTTAAAAATTCAGTTTTCATGGAGGATCTTCAGCATTTGCTGAATTTACTGTGGATGTCATCCTAGGACATCGTTAGCCTTGACTTAAAGTGTTTGCTCAAACTGTTTTGTAAGTCTGTTAAATGGTTTCATTGTCATTGCTACAATTCAAAGTAATCCTTTAGGATCTGTTTATGACCTTGCGTAGTACTCTTACAAGCACCAATTAAAAAAAAGCAAATAAAACAAAAAAGTGAAAAAAACCCTCAAATTAAAAAAACCCCACACAACACAAAAAAGCCTCAACGCTATTGCAAAGACTGTAGTGATACAGATTAATCTAGAGCATCACAGTCTCTTGGAAGACTACTGAAATATGACAGACCACACAAGAACTGATTGCAGTGTCTACAATGAAAGCCACTCCTTATTTCTTCAAGGTTTTCCAAGCTGGAGCATTATACACTTGCTTGTAGTTTGTTGCTCTCTAAATTATTACCATTATTCTGCATTCCTTGCTCAGGCACAGGCAAGGAGAACATATCTACTACTTCAGGAGGATTTATGTTGTTATTATTTGACAATTATCTGTACATAGTGTCCATATCTTGCCAATCCTCAAATATTGATCAAGAAGAAGGTTACTTGTAAAGTTTGTGTCCAACTTCATGTTTTCCTGTATGTTGTCATCATGCTTTTGTGTATTACTGCTGGATACCATCGGTCAAGTTTGTGGTATTTTATGTATCCCACTACATCAGAAAATAGGCTTCTATCTAGTCTAATAGTGACAGGTTTAAATGCTCAAGTCACAGGAGAATTGTTCTGTAATCAAGCCAACTTTTTTGCATTTAAATGAGAAGTTTACAGGAGGAGTCCTGGATTTGAGTTACTGGTCTTATCACCAATAAGACTATGTTGGAAGCAGGTTTTAGCAAGTCTAATGCTTATTGTGGGGCACTAAATACGGTTTTGTATCCACAAAAGAAAGACTAAGCTTAATGCCTATATTACATGTTGTGTCAGACCAAGGCAAGACTTGGACAAGGACATCCCTGTCAGCTAATAGTACAGAACAAGAAACTTCTTCCATATACGTGAGCCTCCTTTCCCTTCAAGCTTCTTTTCCTCAGTCTTTCAAGGAAAGGCATCTTTTCTGGTGGTCTTGTTGTATTTGTGTGAAAGACACCAGCAAGCGAGGAATCACTAAAATCACTTACTGTGCCACAGCTATGCTCTGTATCCCTACACCAGCCCTACACCACGTGTAAGTGGCCGGCCCCTTGTAACTCTGAGCTACACCTTGCCCTTTCCACTGTTGCTACCCTTTCCCGGCTTTTTTGGGGCGTTCACTGCATAGAGGCAGTTATGTTTTCAGACCTGGAGTTTGGATGTCAGTCCAAAATGCTTGTAGCTTCTGATTAGTCCAGCAAAAGAAATGAGATGTATAACCATATCAGGCAAAGTTTACCCTGGGGCTGGATGCCATACAGACCTGTCCTCAAATGGACAGAGGACTGATATTTGAGACATTCTCATCCTAACTCTGCTTCTAGTCTGCTGAATTGATCTCAGGCCAACAATTCTAATTTTGTGCCTCTGCATTTAGCTATTCTGAGACTTCTATAAGTGCTAAGAATAGGTGAGTTATGGAACTCTCCCACTTATTAATTAGCAACACCTACAACATAGATATACCTCCTTGCAAAACACGTAATTTATACAATAAAAAGGGCTTGCTAATCCCCCCACAAAAGCATTTTTGTATATCCCATACTGGTCCCCTTGCTTGTGAGCTGGTTTCTTTCATTAGGAGCTAGACTTGACCTGCTGTTTTCTACACTGCTCTTCTTACCAGTATCCATAACTTTGCAACTCGCATTCTAGTCGAGCTCATATTGAAGATACTGGGTGGGGAAGGGGGCGGGAATCACTATCATTTAAGTTGCCAAATCAATCATCTTTATACAGGTTAATACTGAACCGCATAGATAGCACATTTTCTTTTGGGAAAGCCTGTTTAATTCAAACCTCCCTTGAAAGATGTTTGACAGCAACATACACAAACATATCAACGTGATGTGTATGTTCTATGTACATTAAGTATTCATGAAGCAACTGTGTGATTTATTTTAAATTGAGTTTGATAGATGGCTGTGTCAATACTTGTGTCCAGGTTATTTAAAAGTCAAGTAAAACTTGAATTCTTAGGGCATTCCGTGGTTGCCTGTGTGTCTTATTTACATTACACAAAGGAGCAATGCCTTCAGAAACACAGATTCATTTGACAACACCATCTGGTAAGAACAGGTGTAGTACCAATTAAAATCCACTTGAGGATACAGCTTGTCCAGATTAACTATTTCTCCTAGTAGCAGAAAGCTGTCAGCGTAAGTTTTGTACTTCCAGTACATATCCATACTACAGCTTCCTTTCTTACCTAGAAATCACCAGAAAGCAATAGCAGACTACATAAGCTGTCAAACCAAACATACAGATGCAGAGCCAGTGTAGCAGATGCTCTCTCCTTAATGTGCCCATTTTAATTTCTCCACTGTATCTGCCTCCTTGATAAGAGCTGTGGTGGGTTGATCATGGCTGGACACAAGGTGCCCACCAAGATGCTCTATCACTCCCCTCCTCAGCAGGAGAGCAGGGAGAGAAAATAAGATGGAAAAAAAAAAATCCCTTTGATTAAAGATAAAGCAAAAGCAAAGAGTGCATGAAGGAGCAAAAGAGAACAAAATATTTATTCTCTACTTCCTATCAGCAGGCGATGTCCAGCCACTTCCTGGGAAATAGGACATCAGTATGCCTACCGGTTGCTCCAGAATACAAATATCGTAATAATGAATACCTCCTCACCCCCCCCACTTTCTTCTGGCTTTTACAGCTGAGCAGACCTCATATGGTACGGAATACCGCTTTGGACCGTCTGAGTCAGCTGCCCTGGCTGTGTCCCCTCCCAAGGTCTTGCCCAGCCCCAGCACACTGGATGAGGTGGGCAGTGTTGGAGAGACAGCCCTGACGCTGTGCGAGCGCTGCTCAGCAGTGGCCAAGACACTGGTGTGTTATCAACACCTTCCTAGTGGCCTACACAAAGCACAGCACGATGAGGGCTGCTACAGGGAATGTTAACTCCGTCTCAGCCAGACCAATACAAGCATGAAGAAAACCACTGCCCTCCCAGCTCGTACAATTTAAATGATACACCGTACTCTCTGTAATATTAAGATCTCAAAAATAGCTGGGACTATGCAGTTATTTCCGCAGTGAGGATATCAAAATGTACTTGACATTCTTCATAAAATACTACCACTAAATTTACTACAAATAACCCCCTTTGCTAGGCAAAAAGAGGTAACAGATTTGCATTCAAGAATACCCCACAGGTCCACCCACTGATACAGATTTTTCATTTAAGAGAGCTAGCATGAGATTTTAGCAGTGTGCTAAAAGGTTAAAGAAGAATTTGCAACAAGCCAGTTTTCTTTCTGTGCACACCTTTCAAGAGTTCTGATCTGCCACCTTTAATAGACCCCTCTTCCACACAGCACTGGAGGTCAGTAACAGAAAGGAGGGTTGGTGGAACACCAGCCTAAGAGCACAGATCTTTCTTCTCTTGCTCCCCTAGACTACCTCAGTATCGTAAGTAGAAAGGAGGACAGATTCCATCAACTTCAAGAGTCTCCCAGACATTGTGTTCATGTAAAACAGGAAGAGGGGAAAAAAAATTAAGGAGGCTTGAGGGTTTTTTCAAGGGTACAGTCCAGTTAGCCACTCATAAAAGCTAAAAAAAAAGTCCTAATGCTGAACACCATACTTAATGTTTACCAACAGTGCCCCTTACACCCACCTATTCCTCCCTCTACCTCAGCTTTTCTTTGTTCCACCACACTACCAAACGGCTGCTGCACACTGAAGCTTAAGATTCTGGTTTTTTTTGTTGAAAGGGAATTAACATTTTAGACAGCCATCATTAGAACTTGGCATTAGCTGTTGCTCTCAAGAGTTTGTTGGTTTTTTTGTTGTTGCTTTTTTTTAAAAAAGTAGTCTTACAAGCTACTCCTGCTAGTCTTCCACTAAGAACAAAGACCCACGAGCAAAACTCCTGAACAGATGGTATCTTCAGGGAATATAATCCCTAACAGAAACCCTAAGCTTTCAAGTGCATCCAATAATTACGTGTGGGATCACTAAAAATTAATTACTCTTGTGTAAACCTCATTCCCTCTTGACAAACCAAAAACTAACTTATGCTTAGACTTTGCATTAGTAATTTGCTTACATTCAGCACTGAAAAATCAAACATAGCATGATACGTAATTTCAGCGTTTGCTCTTCTGAAAAAATTGTAAGTCTTCCTGAAAAAACAAGTAGGAATTCCAGTTGTAATCGCTACAGTATTTCACTCTACTTCAAGTTTAGCTGAAGTACTGTATTATGCAGCTGATCAAAGTAACAATAAAACAAGCTTGCAGTTTTCTATTTTGGAGAAATACATTCCTGCTATTTTTAATCCCAGGTTCGCTGAATTTTAATTTCTACTTTTCCTCACCACAATACAATTTCAGATAACCCAATCTCCACTACTACAGAAGACCATGGTTTCAGTGATGACCTGCCCTCCACTTAACAGCTCCTATAGGTTTTATTTTAAAGGGGTGAACTGGTATCCCACAAGTAATGCAGAGGAAGTCAGAACTGTGAAACAGAAGCAAGTGCCATTAAGCTTGGGAAAGATAAAAATTCTGAGAACAGAAACATAAATCTTTATTTTTGGTCTACAGAAACATTACCAGACACTGCCCCAATACAGGTTAAACGGACCTTGTGTTACTACATGCAGGCTTAATATTCCATCTTTCTAACAGTTTTTTGGTTTTTATGGAGTAGTCTTGCACACTGGTCTCAGGCTGGTTCTTCCTAGGGAAAAAAGTAAACACAATGTGAGACTGGCCACATGCAGCACACAGCTGCTCTCAGTAACATCCTCTAGATCCCTGAGACTGGTACAAAATTGCAAGGACCAGCCACCCCCCTAAACCCTTCAAAAAAAATATCAAAAGCTAAAATCTGCAAATCTAATTTTTAATGAGCCCACATGCAAGAGAGGGTCTTTGCCCATCTAAGCAAGATTTGAGATCCTAGCTACAAGATGGTGGCAGTACTAACACCTTCTAGGTGGTGGGAATCAATAAAGTTTTGTAGCACTAACTCATGCACACGTATGCCTGTGCGTTATAGGACAGTTTAAGGGAATGGTAAGTCAGTAACGGAAAGCTGAGATTTAGTTATTGTATGTTGAAAAACAAGTAACAGCCCTGTTATTGGATACATTGCTCATAGTGGATGACAGATAAATTTCTCATCCCAGTCTGACAAGTTCATAGAAAAAGAATGCTCATCTGGCTCTTCAGCCCTGCGAAAACCCGCAGCGACTACGGTGCTGAAGGTCTGGGGTGGATTTCACTAGTTCATTTTCCATCGACAGCACTGGTAAAGCATTAAGTGCTTCTGTGTTTTTCATGTTGCTCATGTAGATTTTCACACCTCAATGCATGAAACTTTCTGACTCTAGTATTTTTGAGGGCATTGTGACAAATTTGAAGGAATTTCATCACTTCACTGAAGATTTCTGTTGCATTCTCTCCCGCAAAGAAACCAACAGTGATGTAGTGGATCTTCTATCACTCAAGTTCACTTTTGGATGAATACGTGCATGCTCATGCTAAATACTGAACCATCTTCAGTTTAATTTTTCCCACAAGGTTACTTGAGCAATTTCTCGTCAGGAAACATCATATATTCTTTACACAACTCCAGAGGAATCGGTGTGGTAGCTGCTGGGAAATCACTTTCTGAAAATCTGTCTTAAGCATGGACAACTACTGAATCACAAACTTCCTTCAGAACTTGACTCAGCTCAGTTTGCACAGCTTATTTCTTGGCTTAAGAGCCTGTCACATTGTCTTTCTGAGCAGCTGCCAAATAATCAGTCTGCTTTCCCAGAGCTGCAATCACATTGTGAAAGCTGCTACTGCAAACACCAGACAATTATACAGCCTGTGTTTCTCTTCTGTAGTAGAAGGTGGTACTACTTCGTACAGTAGTATCGATTTCTAGCATAGTGAAAACAGAAATAACAACAAAGAAGGCAACAAAATTGTTTATCACTCAAAAGCCTGAATAATCCAAAAGACTTATTAATGTGTGCCAAATGCCACCCCAATTCTTCCCAAAACCTCTCTATAACTTTTAACTCTTCAAGAAAATTTGTAACAGTATTTATAGTTCTTCCCTCGAAATACCACTGTGCAGCACTGCATCTCAGCACCCTCCTTTTCACTATGTCTCTAGGAGAGCTGGATGCATCAGTAAACAATAAAAACAAGCATGCAAACAAATATGTAAAAGATGTATTTGGTTCTTTTTGTGTCCTGGAACATAACTCCTGCATAATGAGGTTTAAATGACGCATAAGTGCACAAGATGTGAGAGCAGGACATCTTTTATTGGTTTTCTATTCCATTCGGTCCATCCTTAATCACTGCTGTACTGTCCTATGTTGAGCAACTAGTCTGTTCAGTCTTAAGTCAGCTGCTGTTGTAAAAAAACCCCCAAAACTCCAGCATTCTTTTTCTTTCACCGAGTACTCCATGAAGTATTCAACAGGAACACCACACTCCAGCACATTGTGTAATCCTGTGACCCTTTCTACTTTGCGAGACAATCAGTCATTTCTTCAGTTTGACTTGAAACTTAAGCTTGCACTCTGAATTTCACCTTTGATTTAGTCACCATAAACTTAAGAGTATGCTGTCTAACAGTTTACTCAATATGGTTTACATCACCTGAAATACAGGTAAGTTATCATAATGATTTATTTCTCAGTACTGGATCATTCTTACATCACATTTCCAATGCTGACCAAGAAGTTCCCGGCTTCAAAGATGTGGATTACTCGTCATGCCCGTGGGTACTTAAGTTACACGAACCACAGTTTCAGCATTGAAGCAATCTTTGATAATACACACAATCTTTATTAATGTCTTGTTTGTACCACTGAATATCATGCCGACTTGCACTACTCCTCAAGAGTGTTGGCCTTTCCAAGACTTTACAGTGAAACAGCATTTTGCATATAAGATTCCAAGCTTCCATGTTTCACCAGTCTCTGAACATGTTAAGTCCTTGTATTCTTAAGTGCTTCACAGCATCACCCCCGAAAACCAAACATGGAAAAGCACAGACTCCTCTTGAACATACTGGTAGTCATGCACCACTTTTAATAAGCCACTCACACCAAACTTTTTACTTTAGGGTTTCCACTTTGCTTCTGTGGATAAGAACATAGTCATCAAGCTGATCTCACCCTCAATGTTTCAATTCTAATTTCTGCTCTAAAGTCATTCTGCTTGCACTTCTTTTTCGACAGAAAGTCTGTTTCATTATAAGACAAGGTGGGAGGACGCAGCTGCACAAGAAATTATTGTCACTCACCTATGAAGAAAGTTGCAGGACAGCTAGGCAATCATGACTTCATAACTTTTTCTTACATGCCCTTCTCATGCTCAGAGGCTTTCACCACATAGGTCTATCTCCATGAGCTTCTGAACTTCCAGCAAAACACACTAGAACTCTGTAAGAAGCATTCATAGCATTAAGCATTCTAGTAGGAACATACACTGCTGTCCCCAGGGTAAGAGCTGCTGCTGCTAGCAATATTAAAGGATTCTTCACACTTTCAGAAGTACATCAAGGAAAGACTGTTATTATATATATGGCAAAAAGAGTACAATATATTATCATCCAATGCCACACAGTCCCGCAGAGGGATTCTCTTTATACCTTTGTGCCCCCAGACTTAAATAACAGTAAGGCAAATGCACAAGGGCAACACACATTTTTTCCCCATTAAAGAAGATTTTAATTTTTTCTGCAGCTTAGTATTCTGAAGCTGTAGGTACCTTTTTTGCAACAGAAAAACCAGAGGCCACTTTAGGAGTCAGAGATGTCATGTACTAATTACTTGCAGCATGGAAGTAAGAAGTTATCATGATAGACAGTACAGGTAAATGATGCTCAAAGTGGTCATTATCATTTTTGGTTTTCCTGTTTTAATAACTGTCAGATTGTTCATTTAAATAGAGTGAAGCATAAGATCTACTATGTAAGTGCTCAACCATACAATTCTACACATTTGTTTTTTGTACTTGCAAAAACAGGGAGGAGAAAGGTAAATAACCATCTCCTTAAACAGTTTAAGCAAGAATTCCTGTTTGCCTTTTTTGACACCACATTCATTCTGGACAGGAATGAATGGGCAACACAAAGGCAAAAGCTTTAAGTATTAGAACGGATCATTTCCACAAAATTACATTAACAGCATATGAAAAAGATCAACTCATTGATGGGCAAATACTTAAAAATTCACAAGTAAGTCACGCTGTGTACAGAATATGCATTTAATAAGAAAAGTCAAGCACACCATGCCCTCAGGACATCTTGCGGTCACGCTGGTGCTCGCTGAGGCCACCGACCGGCTTCCATCACTTTCATCTGAAAGAAAAGGGAGAACACACATTACAGAATCACAGAATGGTAGGGGTTGGAAGGGACCTCTGTGGGTCATCTAGTCCAACCCCCCCGCCAAAGCAGGGTCACCTACAGCAGGCTGCACAGGACCTTGTCCAGGCGGGTCTTGAATATCTCCAGAGAAGGAGACTCCACAACCTCCCTGGGCAGCCTGTTCCAGTGCTCCGTCACCCTCAGAGAGAAGAAGTTCCTCCTCATGTTCAGACGGAACTTCCTGTGCCTCAGTTTGTGCCCAATACCCCTTGTCCTGTCACTGGGCACCACTGAAAAGAGCTTGGCCCCATCCTCCTGACACCCACCCTTCAGATATTTGTAGGCATTTATAAGGTCCCCTCGCAGCCTTCTCTTCTTCTGGCTGAACAAGCCCAGTTCCCTCAACCTCTCCTCGTAGTGGAGATGCTCCAGTCCCCTCACCATCCTTGTAGCCCTCCGCTGGACTCTCTCCAGTAGCTCTTCATCCTTCTTGAACTGGGGAGCCCAGACATTCACTGAGAAGAGTGATTTATACACGAACGGTGTAAGGAGCCTAACAGGAAGTACTTGAAATTGCCCAATTTCAAAGAACAGGGAGCAGACTCTACGCTCCACACACACCGCCCCCCGCCCCGAGAGCAAAAGCCCCAATCATGCCTATCAGCACACTTTAAGATCATGAACCACTCTGTCGCACGAGTCCCAGGGCCTGCCACAGCAACCAGGACTCGTGCGGACACCCACCACCGCCTCAGAAAGCCGCCACCACCGCCTCAGAAAGCCGGGCGCCAGCGGCCGCACGTGGCAGCCCTGCCCCTACCTCCCGCCTCGCCCCGCAAGCGTTCCCTCACAACGGCCGGTCCTTCGTTCGAGCGACACGCGGGGCGTTTCAGACTGCGCGCTGCCGGCCGCATGGCAAAAGCCTCCCCCGAAGGGCTCACGAACCAGACACATAAAGAAACCAGGAACTCGCTCCTCCGAAACGTGTTTCACGGCCCGACGCCGCCGCCCCCCCCCCGGAACCGGGCCCAGCCCGCGCCCTACCTCTTCGGCCGCTGCCAGCAGAGACCGGTCAGGCTCAGACCGCTAACGGGCCGCGATCCCTCCCCTCCCCTCCCCTCCCCTCCCCTCCCGGCAACGGTCCCGCCCGCCTGCACCCACCGGACGGCCGCCGCCCGCGCCGAGGAAGAGACCAGCCGCCCCTGCAGCTCCCAGCACGCTTTGAAAGGGGCGAACCAATGCTCCCACCCGGGGGGGACGACACGCCGGACGGCCGCTCCTCCCGCGGTGCGGAGACCGAGTACCGCGTCTCCCAGAGCCGTGCGGCCGCAGCCACGGTCGGTTCAGCAGACGGAGCCCCGACCGGGAGAAACGGCCGGGAGCAAAGCGGCGAGGTCGCGGCAACATCGCCCCGCTCCACCCCCGCGAACGCAGCGATGGAGGCATCCTGAGGAAAGGGGCGGGGCGCTCTCCGCCTGCGCATGCGCGGTACTGCCGACCGGCAGGCCGCGGGCCGGGGTGTCCGGGTGAGGGCAGCGCTCCCCCGGGCGCAGGTGACGGAGGGTGGGGGCCGCGGTGCCGCCGCAGGCTGAACCCCTCGCTCCGTTAAGCTTCCCTGCTGCAGGCCCGGGCCCCGCAGGGCAGCGCCCCGGAGGGCGAGCGCGGTGGGAGAGGATCCTGGCGCTCCGGGCGGCCACGTTCGGCTCCCCCTCTGCGCGTCGGCCGTGGCTGCCGTGGGCCTGAGGGTCGTGGCGAGCCCGCCGCGCACAGACATCCCGGTGGTGGTCGTGCGGGCGGCTGGAGCAGGGCCCGCCGGCAGCCAGGCCCAGCGCAGGAGGGCGGAGGGGCCCTGGGCGTTTGACGCTCGGATCGCGGCCCGGGCTGGGCCCCGAGCGTGCCGTTTCCAGGTTTGCTGACCTTGCCTGTGGAGTTTGTAAGGCTGTGAGGATGGGGGAGCGGGGCAGTCACACACACCAGCGGGGTACACTGGCACCGTGCCTGGAGAATTACTCCAGTAGCAAAGGCTTCAAACTAAGGGAGGGTAGGTTTAGACTGGATAAAAGGAAGAAATTTTTTGCCGTGAGGGTGGTGAAACACTGGCACAGGTTGCCCAGAGAGGCAGTGGAGGCCCCGTCCCTGGAAACATTCAAGGCCAGGTTGGACGGGGCTCTGCGTGACCTCGTCTGGTCAAAGATGTCCCTACTCACTGCAGGGGGGTTGGGCTGGATGACCTCTAAAGGTCCCCTCCAACCCAAAGCATTCTGTGATTGTATTCTATGAGAAAGCAGAGTAAGGCTAGTACCAGCTGTAGAGAAAGCTGGGGCCTGTGGAGCTGTTTTCTCTGCCATTCTGGCTCTGCTTCTTCCAGCTGCTGTGGCCTGCTTGTTGGTTGTAGCTCCTTACCTGGGAACAGAAGAGTGGTTACCTCTGGTGTCCCGAAGGCACAGCTGCAAAGTCGCTTCTGCAGGACAGCCTGATGTGTGACACCTTAGCTGAATTACAGGAGGTCATAAAAGGGCTGCCAAATGCCCAGGTGTTACAAAGAGGTGTGATTCATTGCAGCATTGATAGCTGGGGGAAAAAAAGATAAATATAAGAAAAAGCTAAGGGACGAGCATATGTCACCACTCGCAGTTTCTGGAACAGTGTACAGACTTGCGGGAGTGCAGGATTCTTCCTTTGGTATATTAGGCTCAATGTGCTTTACATAAATCAAGTTTTGTGTCACTAGGCTTAGGCATATCTCTGAAACAGGATGTATTAGTGCTCTGCTTAAGTTCATAGCAAAACTACCAAATATTGTTAACATTTATTTTTAGGCAGATTCATCTTCAGTAGCTTTGGCTTGTCATTCAAAATTATGTTTTCTGCATAAAGAAGATTGTCTAAAGCATTGCCTCAAGCCTAACTTACACATGCATAAAGGTCAGCCGTTTGAGTAACGTGATACTTGAAATACAGAAGTAGTTGGTCTTGCAGAGGACACTGATCAGATCGTTGCCGACAGTCAAGCTAGTAAATCAGCGGAGATCTGTTACGCTATTTTGCTGATACCATCAAATGTTGGTTTGCAGCTCAGGGACAGCTGCCTGGACAGAAGTTTAAGTCAAATGGAACTAGCCCAGATTTTGATTACATAAGTCAACAGTATAGTGAAGAAAAACCTTTAATGTTTGTGACATTTTTTATTTGTGCCTGGGGATACAGGAGAGCTCAAATAGCTACATGAGAAAACATTCTATGTATCTATAGATAGAATTAGGTAGATATTTTCTATTTCTGTGTATTCTATCTGTAATCTAACTGATTATATGAAAAACTTGGTCATGTCAGGTGTCCCCAGAAGTTGTTCCTGAATCAGAGAATCACAGACTGGTTTGGGTTGGAAGGAACCTTCTAGTCCAACCCCCCCTGCCATGAGCGGGGACACCTTCCACTAGACCAGGTTGCTCAGAGCCCCATCCAGCCTGGCCTTGAACACTGCCAGGGAGGGGACATCCACAGCTTCTCTGGGCAACCTGTGCCAGCGCCTCACTACCCTCACAGTAAAGAATTTCTTCCTTATGTCCGATCTAAATCTCCCCTCTTTTAGTTTAAAACTATTACCCCTTGTCTGGTCACTACAGGCCCTGGTAAAAAGGCTGTCCGCATCTGTCTTAAAAGCCCCCTTCAGGTGCTGGAAGGCTGCAGTAAGGTCTCCCTGGAGCCTTCTCCAGGCTGAACAGCCCCAGCTCTCCCAGCCTTTCCTCATAGGAGAGGTGCTCCAGCCCTGTGATCACTTTTGTGGTCTCCTCTGGACCCGCTCCAACAGGTCCATGTCTTTCCTGTGCTGAGGGCTCCAGAGCTGGATGCAGGACTCCAGGTGAGGTCTCATGAGGGCAGAGCAGAGGGGCAGAATCCCCTCACTCAACCTGCTGGCCACCCTCCTTTTTATCCAGGCTGGGATATGATTGGCTTCTGGGCTGCAAGAGCATGTTGCAGGCTCATGTCCAAGTTTTCATCCAGAGGACCAGAGTCCTCAAGTCCTTCCTGGCAGGGCTGCTCTCAATGCCTTCATCCCCCAGTCTCTATTGATACCGGGGTTTGCCTGGACTCAGATGCAGGACGTTGCACTTGGCTTTGTTGAACCTCATGAGGTTCACATCGGCCAACCCCTCAAGCCTGTCCAGGTCCCTCTGGATGGCATCCCTTCCCTCCAGCCTATCGGCCAGGTGTCATCCAGAAACTTCCTGAAACAATCAGATACCATAAGAAAACAGTGACCAAAGTGATGTTGATATGACAAACACAGCTAAGGGACATTGGTCACAAATCCTGTGGTTACTCTTCTTACTGAACAACTTGCAAGACAGTGAAAATAATCAGTGGAACAATTTACAAAGGACAAGAAGTGATTCTGCATTGCTGGATTTTTTTTTTTTAAATCTGATTGATTTAGTCCAGGGATAGGATTTTTCTGAAATTGGCAATATAATTCAAAAAGGAATGACTTCATGTCAGGTGTTTCTGTGGCCTCTATTCTGAATGATCACAGTGAATCTGAATTCCCAATCCTGAATCTGTGAACATTTTGTTACAATGGTTCTTATGAAACCAGGACATGCTAAATTGAGGGCATAATTAACAACAGTTCTTAGTTAACTAGTGGATAAAAGTGTCCTGTTGAGGTGGAAACAGACACCTTGCTGCCACATTTAAGTAGCCAGGAGCTTTAACAGAAGGTGCTCGTGAATTGTGCTTTGGCAGGTTAAGAGATTGCTGTCCCAGCAGACTGCCTTGTTGTTCTGCCACAGGTTACTCTACATGGTGCATGGTTAGCAGAAGTGAATTAGCTCCGCTGATACAAAGCTTTGTTGTTATAGCTTTTGTGGCCCTTTATGGGAGATCTGACCTGCTGCATGGGGTGGCTGAGGTACTCCAGTCTGTCAGCTTAGCCACGGGGCACAAGGGGAGAATTTGACCCTGCGGTGATAAAGACAGAAAAGCTTGCCTACCTAGTGAAAGACTTGAGACTTGAGACATTCAGCCTTTTTGGCTTTGAAGTTAATAGTGAGATATTATTTTCTGTTTGGTTTCCTAAAGATGTGGTTAATGACTTAATCACTGGGATGATTTTGCTTTGAGTGAGTGGTTGATATTTTTTAATTTGGTTTCAGCGAAATTTGTCAAAGGGCTAAAGAAATATAAAGTTCTTGAAGGTTTTGTGAAAAATTGTCACCTGGCTAGCCAAAAGACCCACAGAGTGTTGCGTGCACTACTTGTCGTCCTGCCAAATGGAGAAGACATGGAAGGGAGCGGTGGTAACGTCTGCACTCACTTATGTATACTTCTCCACAATTTGCTTTTAAATCCATAAAGCCAGCTTGTGAGTGGCACTGCAAATGTTCCAGTGGCGAGGTGCCAGTGTCTCTAAGTAGGTGCGGACAGGAGTTACGTTTCCCAGCTCCACTGAGCTGCTTAGAACCCAGCACAGAAGTGAGTCTTACCAGCTATCTAAACCTAGGTTTTCCCTTTCTGTTTAAATACTGTCAAGCACTACCTGATCATGCCCAAAAGGCCTCTTCTTATCACCGAGTGTCTTGTCAGACCTGAGAATATTTCTGACAAGTTAGCACTGAAAGAGCCTATGGCTTTTGATAGCATTGACTTTAGTTCTAGAAAGTACTGCACAGAGGCAATGAGCTCTTCATTCACACTTGTATTCTGTTTTCAAAGTATAATACAACAGTTGGCAACTGACATCCTCGGATGAGGGCTTTGTTTCCACACACACATCATTCCCCCCCCAGCCCCGAAAATGTCATGTCAAATTACATTACTTTCTTATAAATTTACCACTATATGCAGGGAGAGTGAAGTTTACCTGACGCAATTCAGTATTGTCTCACTCTGCAAGGACAGTGCAGTAGAAACAGTTTTGGCTCCTCATCCCTTTCAGCAGTCATCGATTTCCTGGGACACTAATACACAGTTAAAATCTGAATGTATAATAAACGTCTTGTTTTGTTCTACTCTGTCTGGGTGTGTCCTTAGTCTTCCTGAGTGAATTCCAGCACTAACCTGTAATGGTATAATTCCCTATTGTGCTTTCTTGAGCAGGAAAACCAGTTCCTGCCCTCCCTGGCTTGTGGCCTCTTGTTCGTGTTCCAAGCATCAGTTAACTGCTCCGTGAGTTTTGCCAGTGCCAGTAGTTGTGGCAACATGCCACAAAACAGCTCACTGAAACTATCAGAACTCCTAAAAACATGTGATTTGGCTTCAGGCACAGTTAAAATGTGCAACAGAAGAAAATAAACAAAAATAGTTAAATATAACCTTAGTAGAGGCAAGAAAGGTTAGCATTTAACATACGCACTTTAGCTTGGGATGTGTGTTGTGTAGAAAGCTTGCAGATCCACCTATTCTTTTCTTTGTTTTCCTCATATAGAATAAGGAGATGCTGTGTACACAATATTTTAGTGATGTTATAGGAAATCGTAGCACAAGCTGGTAAAGAGAGTATCTTGAGGAGCATCGTGAGTAGAAGCTGAAATATCTTTAGAGTGCTTTGTGAGCAGTGAGTCATTAGCATGATATTGCTGCTGTCCTGTTGTCTAGTGGTTTGGAGCACTTCCAGTGCCAGGCTTTCTGCATGCCCTCGCTGAATTCCCACCAAAATTGCAGGAGTGATTTGCTTGGCTTTTTGTCCGCTTCATTTCTCTACGATTTCCTTTTCTGCAACCCACCAGAGGTCAGTGTAATGCCAAGAATGCCAAGGAATAGGTCCAGGACAATGATGCCAGGCTTCCCGCTAGTTGCTGGGATGGTAGGAATTGAGTGCAGCAGTGATCTGTCTAGCAGCGTACTTTGTCTTTTGTCAGTACCAGCTGAATTAGAGGAAGGCTGTGAAGCTGGCAGTAGGTCAATGCAAAGTCAGCTGTAGATGGTGAGACTGTTAGAGGCTGACTAAACTCCAGAAGCATGGAGTAATGTGTCTTTCAAAGAGTGTTAACATCAATTACAGCATTCCATATGTTCCAGAGAGCCAAAGAAACAGCCAAATCTTGCTAATTTCTTGTCTCAGTGGCTCCTTGTGCTGATACAGGTCACAACATATTTGCAGTTTGAGTGAGAAAATAGCTTGATATTCAGTTTCTTACCTTTTACTCAGTTGTGTGTTCTTGCATTATGAGGAAGGATGAACAAATTGCCAGGATTTGTGCCTGTATTATTTTACATGTTATTACCAGTTTTACCAGTTTTCCACAGAAGAGAGGCACTCCAGTCTTTCAGGCTCTCTTTTTCATTATTTGTATTATGTTTTCCTGAGCTTGTTAAGAAATAATTCCACCTGTGTTGGGGTAGAATGCCTGGTAACAGCATACAAAATTCCAGCAGAGTCTGCACTACTACTTCTACAGAAGCATTGTATTATTTTTATTATTGTCCCATCTCCTTTTCGTTAATGGACTTCAGTGTTTCCCCTTCTGTTCCTCACAGCACATGTTCATTGAATAACAGCTTTCACTGGGCTACAGTGGCATGTCAGTTTCCTTTAAAACTGATAATATTAATTTGAAACATTTTAGGACTCCTAGCCATAAAGGTTTTTCTCCAGTGTACTTTAATTCTTATTTGTTGCTACTGAATTTGTTTGCCATTGTATTTACCTATTCAGCTGACTTCTGCGGGGTCTTCTGAAGTTCCTCTCAGTTTCTGTTGGTAGCCTGAATAACTAAGTATGTTTAATTATAAAACCAAGTAAAATGCTGTCCCTTTAAGAATTCTGTTAAAAGTGTGATACTTTTCTTCGTAGAGAAATTTCTGTATCCACTCTGTATCACAAGTCTTCACCTGGTGGGTTGCATCTGGAGCTTTTTCATCAGGGTGAAGGGTTTTGCCTTCCAGACTGCCCCCTTAAATATACTTTTAGGCTAACATGTTTCCACAGGTAGATGTAAATAATTTTTACACTTACTGAAAAAGCCACAGAAAGTCAGTATGGTGGTTGCTTGGTGCAGAGATCTCCACAGCAGCCTTTATCTGTTTACTCTTTATTTAAGAAGAAAACTTGAAACTGGTGTGGGAAAATGATGCGTTAGTCCCTGGTGTGGAGTGTCCACAGTTCTGCTCAGCAGCCGGGTGTGAGCTTCTCAGCTGCTCTGTGGAGCTGGTAGAAGAACCTGCCCAAGCTTCTGCTTGTGAGAATGCAGCCTTTGTGAAGCCGAAGGACAGTTAATTTTTGTGTAGGAGGACCAATTCATTTCAGAGCAAGACGTTTTGTCTGTATATTGGCACTCTTTTGCTCTGTATGTGGTATGTACGATAGACTTGTTTTGGAAGAGTTAACTCTTAATTCCTGATACATTCACACATTCTAGAAATAGCTTTTATTTTCAAAACAGTAGTGAACATGAACATACACCCACTCATCCTTGCCAGCATTGTTATGGCTTTGAACTGTTTATTTGTTGTTGAAAAGCTCAGTCAAGGTGAGTACTGAGTAAATATAATAACTATTCGTTTCTTTAAATTACCACTGTGTAGTAGTGGTAGCGCTGGCAGCTTTTCGGGGTGGTTTGTGAAAGTAGTTTTCTTCTTCCCACAGAATTTTGGTCTTATTATGGCACTTTGCATGCTAGCCAGGAGTAGGTTGTTCATTTGGCACTGCGCACATTTGAAGTATGGCTTCTAGGTTTTGCTTGATTCCTTTTTTTCTGTATTCTTGGAATGAGGTTCTTCTCCTTGCCCTGTGGAAATGGGCAGGACAAGAGTGAGAAAGATTACAATATGCTGACTTTTCTTCAGGGTATCCTCTGTTTGCAGAGTTCCTTGGACAGGTCCAGGGCTACCTGCTTGTTTCTTCCCTGTTCTTCACTTTCTAGTGACAAGAGGTGGAAGAGATCCGGGTTTGTGGTACAGAAAAAGATTTGCTTATTCTTGTCTGGATAATCAGGAGAGGGCATCTGGGTACTCCAATTACCAGTAGGTTTTCTCGGCAAATGTGTTCCATGATCGTTTCTCCCCTGGCTTTGTCGGAATGGAACCTGTGCTTGTGTCGCAGAGCAGTGCATCAGTCTTCTGGCTTTTGGTTCTCGACAGGTTTAAGAGGTTGTCACAATTCCTTCTGCACTCACAGCATTTCTCACCCTGACAAGTGTGCTGGCATGCCGTTACTGTAAGAGCTGCTGCCTACATACATGACTTATTTGGTAAGGCACTGTGTCTCTGCGTCACTGCTAAGCAAGGGAAGTGGAAGCACAGGGATGTGCAGAACAGACACACAAGGTTCTTGATGAGAGGCGTATTTAAAAATCGCCACCTCAAAAATGTTGAAAAATGACACTTTAAGTCTTGCATCTTGCCTTTTCAGTAGTGTTCTGACATTTCCATTTCTGGTCCTCATGTGTCCCTGCTAGACGTTCCTACTCCTGATGTGCTTGGGAATTGCCTAATTTGGACTAATAAGGAAAGAGGTGGTGACCTTTTAAATCCAGAAAATTTTGACACATACCTATGTTTGCCTGATGGCCAATTTTTCTGCTCAGTGAGAAGTGTTGTTTTTCCTAATGGTAGCAGTGAGCCCTACTTCTTAGCCCCTGACCAGAAAAAGCAGTTATGCATATAGTACAATTCTTTAATGCTTATATGGTAGATCTTATGCTTCCTAGAAATCTGTAGTAAATCCATGGCAGTTCTTGAGGGAACCTTTGAAAGAAGGCAGCTAGGAGCAGGCTGCAGCTGCCGTATCAATTTGTGTATCTTGTGACCCGATTCCACTGAGCCCTCAGTAAAGAGGGCGGCTGAAAGGAAACTACAGGCTGGAGAAATTGCCTTGGCTGGCTGCATAGCCCACAGGACTGGAAATCAGTTTAATCCATGCATTTTTCTTCCTTCTTTCTCCCTCATCTTCTTCTGCCATGCACATCTATAATATTCTTTGATGACCATTGATCTTTTACGTGTTTCAGTCTGTTTTAATATATTCTTTCTGAGCAGGATGTAAAATCCCAAGAGATTTTTCTCTTTAAACGGCAGCACCATGTGATTCAGAGAATTAAATACTCAGTTGTGAGACCATGCAATATTTGAGAAACAGTGCTATCTGCTGGTGGTAAAATGCAGCATTAACATTATTTTACACTAACACTGCTCATTAACCCTCACCATTGTAGTTTCACTGGAAAAATGTGTTGGCCTGACACGGGCTAAGATAATAAGAGCTTTTCTTTCATTCAGTGATTGCACATCCTGTTTAATTAGGAAACTGCAGACTAGAAGATCCTTTCAGCTGCAATAAGAAAAATGTCAATATTAATCTAGAACATTTGCTCCTTTCACTAAGAGCAATTATAAACTATAAATTATAAATGATAAATTATACACTGTGGTATTCATCTGTACTCCAACACAAACAGGTTTTCATTTCTTGTCCTGTGTATGTGAAAATCTCCATAGCTTTATTCACTGGGAAGATGGGATACAAGTTTTCACTTGCCCTCCAGAGATATTGGCATTAACTTAGACTAGAACAGCCACTGGTCACAAGTGTCCACTCTGTAGAAGATGTTTTTGTTCAGGGACCGTTGAGGACATACCCAGCTGCAATGCAGGCAGGCACATTGGTTGCATACCAGGCTGAGCCAACTGAGGGGTTGATCCCTCAAACACCCACGCCTCCTTGCAGATACACCTTCTCGATGGGGTGAATACCATGCCAAAACTCTGGAGAGTGATGTGTAAGACTTTTGTCGTTGCCTTTTTATTGACCATTATAAGTAATACTTGCTCAAAATACTGTGTTTTTTTTCTGGTGCTCATTCTGAAACATTTAACTCTTCTTTTGCAGGTAAATAGGTTTCAAAGCCAGGGGCTACATGGTATCACTGTAGTACAGCCAGCCTTGTGGAGCCTGTATTCCTCTGTGGATCTGACACTGGGTCAGCCAAGTCCTGATTGTGCACTGGGGTGCACTAAGACCTGCGTGTATGACTCAATATGGGCATGAGGTTGGAAGTCTTTCAGAGCACCCTGGTATCCATATGAAAACAGTTTTCAAACATAGATGTCACTATTTCACTATGTTCTTTGGCCTATTTGTCACTGTTTAGTGCGGGCTTTGCTTACCAATGTGTACTTGCCGTTTCACTCAGACTTCTCAATGGAGGACTCTGCTGTTACCTGGTCAGGTTCAAATTTGTCATTTAAATGTTTGGAATAAATGCAGATTTCCAAACTTGACATGTAATTCCCTAGTGGTGGTGTATTAACTATCTCAACTGGTTGAAATTTCGAGTATGTGCAGCTACTCTGGAAGTTTGCCTCTAAACTGGCAACCAGATATGGCATTTTGAGATAGTATTTTGCCCAAAATTACATTTACTTCAGACTTTTTTAAAAACTCTGCACTGTCCCAGGAAGTGACTACAGGAAAGGTTTTTGTTTCTCAGCAGATCTATTCAGTGTGTTCAGGGAGCAAAGGATAAACAAGAGTTAACTGACTTTTCCACCTGTTAACCTTAGAGTCAGCTTGTCTAAGAGGAATGTATTGAATCCTCTTTTTGTACATTCTTCATGAAGTTGCTTACTGAATGCCAACTTGTGTAAGTCCTTTGAAAACAATGAGTTTCCCTGTTCCTGCACAAAGGCAAAATCTCTCTCACTGAATGTTTGTTATCATGATCATATGCAAACAGGAATTAACTCAGCTTGCCTTTCAAATCCCATGCTAAATTTGGGCTTGTCAGAAATGACTTCATTTTAATGTGGGTATACTGATGTGAAGGTTCCCAAAGAATAATAAATACACAATGTCCAAAACACCTGCCTAAGAGACACAAGTTTGAAAAATTATTTTACATTATTGTTTTTATATGGAGTTAGAGGAGACAAATTAGAATATATCAGTTACAATTGATACACTTCAGAGATGAATGCTTTTGCCAGCCACAGATACCTGTTGTACTTCTTTGTGACATGATTGGACACCACATGTTGCCTTAGTGTACTTCTCAGGTTTCCACTGCTATATACAGTCTGTCATCCTGGCAGCTGTGAACTCATGGTCTTCTTTTCTCCTAGCACTGAATTTTGGCACAAGTGTCACTAGGTGTTGTGTGAAAGAGGTATATAGTATTGCTGTGACTAAGGAGAGATTCCTTGTGGAAGTATGAGTGCTGGAAGAATTACGTCAGCTGGAACCTTGTTGGTTTTTTTTTCTTTAATTGTTATTTTTGCTTTATTGAAACAGACACGTCAGTCTGCAAGCAGGCATCTTGCCACTCCAGCAGATGGGCAGGAACATAAGTAGCCAAGAGAATAGATCTGTGTATGTCCTAAATGTGTGATGGTCTGATTTTCAGAAAGAGCTGTCACTGTAGTTCTTCATAGGGAACTTCCTTGGCATATGTCTAGGAGGGAGATAGTACATTATCACTCAATTACTTCCAAAAAACAAGCTATCAAGAGTAGAGGACAGTAAAGTTGCTCGGGTTTTTCCTCTAATGAATAGGAGGCAGAACATCTGGAGTTGATGAAAAATCTTTGGTTTTGTGTTTTTATGTGAAGGAGAAACTGCCATGAAAAGCTAAAGACGAGTAGTGTGCCATGCCTGAATTGCAGCTGAGTAGCTTAAAAGAATGATAGATTTATTTCATCAGGACTGCTTTTTCATTTTTGTTTGATATTTAAAGCTAGTAATACTTCTGAGGACCAAAAAGGTTTGAAAGCTCCATGCGGTGCGCTAATATGTGGTAAATGGTAGTTGATAGTCCCGTATGCTATGGAGTGTTTACATCCCGGAAGCAGACAAAAGATAGCTGGTGCTGAAGCAATCGAACAGCTGGAACACAGGCACAGTTAATAACACAGAGACTGGCTATCATGAATGTATATAGTAATATGATTTCTTTTAACATGGTGAGTATTAGAGATTCTGTATTTCAACGAATTTTTTTAGAACTTTTCCCTTGCCAGAAGTTCTTTAAGCCTCACAGCTGTTCCACTCAATGGAAGTAGAGCGTACAAAAGTCTGGTTTATACCTTTGCTTAAGTGAAAGATCTAATCACTTCTCCAGTTTTTGTCCAGAAGGATTTTTCAGAAGGAAGAACACGTTAGAAGTTCCCTTTTTATTATTATTATAGTGGGGGTTTTGTTAGCCAGTTTTCCTAAGGAAACTAAACATTTGTGATCAGACTTTCTGGTTGCCAGGCCTTCCCATAGTTATTAAAGCCTTTTGGACATTTTCAACTGATTTCAAGGGGGAGAAAAAAACCCTTAGAATGAGATATACTCCTACAGATCTAATGAAAACTCGTGGCTTTGTAGGAGCACAAGCCCTCACTGAGAAAAAAAGACAGACAACTCAGCTGTTAGATGTTCTGTTTGGAAGCCCATTAGCCAGCCAAGAGTCACACATGCAGTTGCAACTTAGCAGCTGCATGTTCTGTTTCTTGCCTTGTGAGGGTGTTGTCTGAGGGTGCAGAGAGCAGAGGACACAGCCCCATAGGAAGCCCTCTTGTTAGTTCTGCTGCCTGCAGAACACCCTGTAATACTTGCACTTTTAGATGATGAGAAAATCAATATTTTCAAAGCAGGAATCGATCCGATGTGAAATGTAAAATATCTTTGTTCAGGACTGCTGATATATTGGGCTGGCCACATCTACATGGGGAACATTAGAGAATATTAAATCAGAACAATTAATAACATTTGATCAAAACAAACAAGAACATCCTTTAGTGTTGTAGGGGGATAGGATGTTGGGTCTCAGTCTTGACTTTCTTATTTGCTGCACATGTGGAGTAACCTATGACCTTCACTTATGCAGATACCTGCAAGGTGCTGTTAAATTGGGCCCTTCAGGCATTAACAATAACGTAGTTTTAGCAGTGTGCAGCACTGCAGAAGGTAGCTTGCTGTGCAAGTATTTCTCAGTGCGGACAGATTCTACAGAACCCCACACTGCTGCAATTGCAGTTACCTCTATGAAGCCAGCCTGGATCATCTCCAGGAAGACCTCTGACTGCAGGGTGGGTACATCATTGCCCACTACACACAGCCCTGACCATGAGTATCAGATCATTCACTTGCCCTTGAAGTCGGTGAATCAGAGAGTGTGTGTGGGAGCCCTGATAACTGATCAGCATTGATGCTGAAGCCTTGCTGCACATGTACTCTAGCACAGCCTAATGCTCATTCTGGATGCTTCTCCAAATCCTAAACTGCTCATAGAAATATTTTTCTATTTTTGGAGCTAATCTCTCCCTTTTTCTTTCTTTACAGATAAAGAAACATGCAAGGTCCAAATTGAAATCACTTGTTAAATCTAGGCTGATTTTTCACATATCTCTGCCCATTTTCTCTCCATTTTCAGTAACACTCAGATGTCTGAGATAAGAATCGAGCCCTGCTGTCCTAGATGTGAATAAAATCCTTAAAAATGCTGTTTCCAGCCCTAAGAACTTGTTATCTGAAGGCCTGATCTGTAGTGAAGAGCTAGTGAAGACAGTATCATTAGATTACCTGCATTCCTGCAGGGTAAAAGTGCTGTTAGTTGTGTGCTGAAGGTAAAATGTGCATAAATACAAAATCTGGGCCTAAGAAAGTAAGTGGTTTGAAAATAAAGAGAAGTCGGATACAATTAAATCTGAATTTTAAAGATAATCTGAAAACATGTCCACATTCTTTTACATTCTTTACACTGCTATTACACAGTTCTAAAAAATTGAAAGTAAAAGCAGATACCAGTTAGCTTAGGTGTGGAACGCATTTAGGTAAAAGACAAGTTTGTTACTGAAGAAAAAGTGAAATACTTATGTGGATTTTTTAAAGTAAAGAGTACTGTAGCTCCTAAAGAAGCAATATAATGCACTTGGCTGCTAGAGTAATTGCATTGCGCACCACATGACCCAGCTGTTTTCTCACCACCTCTAGAAAAATGCACTTGAAAGCAGATTGGACCAGGACATTGTTTTAATAGTCCTTTGGGAGTCTTTCCTCTCTTTTTTTTGTAAGGCACTATACACACAGTGTATCTGACCTAGCATGGAAGCCATAACTTAGAGGATTTTAGCAGGATAGCTGTATTTTAGGCCCAGGTTAAAAAACAGTCAGAGAAAGCACCTTTTCTAGTCAATGGATACTCACAAACTTATGTTGCTTTGCCGCTGGAATAACTCCACTGAAGTCAGATGCAAAGCTACAGATTTACACAAATGTAAGTGATCTCAGAAACTAGACGTTTGTCTATTATCATTATTTGATCTTGGAAAGATAAACAGTTATGTTAAAAAGAGGCCAGAGCAGGTCAGAATTGCAGAAAGCTTAATTGATTCAACTCAAAAAGCAAGGACTAGCCACTTAAAAAGCTACGTGATTAAGATGACTCACTCTTGGCAGCAAGATACTACACTATTAAGGAAAATCATCTTGATTCCAGTGCTATAATACTAAACAGAAGCTCATATATACCATCAGGAAGATGAGGAGGACTTAGATGTGTAGGTTCAAGTGAATTGAAAATTTGGCCATACCTTTATGCTTGCCTTGACATGATCCGAGAGAAGTTCAGAAATGTCCACTTTGCTGCATCATAAACCAAATTGTATTTTTGCATGACAAAATCAAGTCATTGCATGTGCTTTTTTGTGCAAAGTATTTCCATCATGGTATGCTGGGATTTAAGTGATGCATTACACAACTTTGCAAGTGGACCCTCTTCTAAGAAGAAAAAGACACAACTCCATGAACTTCATTTTACAGGACAAGTAGCTGCTAGGTCATATATGCTAACAGGTGATGGAGATGCTGAAGATCATACTGAGGGCTTGATATGACTTTGAACAAGTTAAGAGTGTGGGGCATGGTGGAGTTTCTTCCATAACTCATGGAATCCTTAGTAATTATGATTCTAGCCCTTTTTTGTTTTTAGCTCTATGCAAATACCAACACCTTTGAATATATTTTTAAAGTAGCTTGTGAAGTGTTTTGTTTTGTTTTTTAATATAACACTTACTGCATCTAGAGCATAAGATGTTAAAGATGTGCAGAGCCAGGCCTTTTCACTCTCATACTGAAGATAGTCTCTATTTAGGCAGAATTTCCAAGCAGTCATGATGCCAAGTCTTGTTGACTATAATTTGCAGCCGTATTAAGTCAGCTGTTTCTGACCAGTTTAAATGCTGTATCTTCTTCTGAGGGTATGAGAAAGCTCTCATTGGTTCCACCACTGCAGAACCCAATCTTTGTTTTTCTAAATTTGAGCCTGATGCTGGGAGTTGCTGAACACCTTCAGAGTTAATTCCCTCTGAGTCAGAGTGAGGTGCAGTACCTCAGCCTGAGAGAACATGCTCTGTGCAGAGACTGAGCCCTTCTCATCCCTAGACATAGTTACCTTCCAAAGATCAGGATTGGTGGCTCACGCAGCTTGTGCAGCGTGCGCAGCTCAGCACATAAACCTGTACGAGTGTGTGGCACAAAGCTGTCCATCAGCTGCAGTGCCTGGAGTGCTGCGCAGTGAGTAGGGGCTGTGGAGGATCCCCGTGTGTCCTCACTGTGGCCCTGGGAGACTGGAAGCAGATGGAGAGGAGAGTGAGCAGATTTTTCCTCCTGGCAGGAGTAAGACTTTCTAGTATGTGTGGTCTTGCAGAGAATGGCAGTTCAACACGATTATGTGAGGCCCTTGATCTGTTCAGGAGTCACAACTGTACTTCACATGGCTGCCATGAAAATGTGAACTCCTTGTTTCCACAGAGTTTTGCTAACCCCCTTTTGCAGACATATATACACACACAAATTCATTGTGAAGTGAATACAGGTAATAGCGTTTGATGCGTTCTGGGAATTAACTTCCAAATCAAGGCACTCATTATGCATTGTGCTGAAAATATTTGCTAATTCATTGCTACAGTTCGGTATGGTTCAGCACATGATTTCCACAAAATGGAACTAATGGAGCACTTACGACTTTTTACTGAAGTTTAGGTTTTTTTGTGTGCTTTGCTGTATGGATAACCTAACACACCACAATCAAGCCTTTGTTTAAAGAAAAACAGTCATCATGTGTTTATATCATTATGGTCTTGACAGAAAAGGTCACTGGCAGGATGTTTAACTCTGAAGGATGCCACATACGGGTTATGAATACTAGGAATATTCTCTGGATTTTTCATATTTGTAAGCACACCCTTCATTTTTTTTATAATGATGTGTAATGTCATTAAATATAAATTGGCCAATACATGGTGCAAAAGAGAATATCATTCTTTATCTTGGACCTGTCATGTTTTGTGTGGTGCTGCAATACTGAGGTATTTTCCACATAAAACCTCAATAGAGATACTTACACATGCTGCCTGGCCTACCTATAAGTTTATATGAATGTAGGATTATTCACCTGATAAATAGGCTAACCCCCTACAATTGATCTAGTGACTTTGATCATAGTAATGTGCAGTTCCCGTTAATTTATCACCTATGAGATTTATTCCAACTTTTGAAACCCCTAACCACAACAAATGATTAGGGGAATAAAAGCACGACAAAGAAATGTTTCCTTTTCTTTCTCAAAATATATAGTTATGTAGGTTTTTTTCTCCAAAATAATCTTTATTCATGAGCCATTATTAATATAAATTAATCAAGTATTTGTTATAGCTTTGGAATTTTAAGAGAAAATATGCTTTAGAACTGCAATGTTTAGTATGTTTGAAAACTATAATGTTTTAAAAGACTTAACAAATAAAATCCATTTATTTTTTTAAAAAAAGCCAGCTTAAATAATTTATTGATGGCTTTATGATTCCTCTGTAGCACAGTAATTTGGATACATGATATGTAAAAAAAAAATGCTGTAAGCAGAGGAAAAAAATTGCACGTCCTATATAATATTGTCATATTTTAGTGTTCATGTATTCTCTTTTTATACATATGGTGTGTGTTGTGTATAGAAATGGGGCGGCATGGTATAGGCACAATGAGGACTTATATAACAATGCACTTGGTGTTTTTCAGTAATATTCAGTAGTATTGCTAATACCTTTTTTTTGGCAGAAAATACGGATAAAGTAACTATATATGTGATAAAAAAGCAACTGAGCTTGCCTTTAAAATACTGGGATTGGCTATTTGGGACTCAACTGTGCTGCATGATTTCTTCATATTGTTTTCCTGTGTTGAGGTCAATCAGCACAGTTGTCAGTTGGGTTATTATCTACCTTTTACTTGTGACTTTGACTGGTGTTAGTAAATCAGCCATTCTAAACACCACGTGAGAAAGCCTGTGTATAGTCTATTGCGGGAAAAGTTTATGTGGTACAAATGTGATGGGATAAATGTACTTTTCTATTTACAGAATTTGATTCTAGTGTCTCAGCATCTCTGGGAGAAGGGCAAAAGATAACAACAGAAGCTGGCGAAGACTGCCTAAAAATGTGTTCTTTCACAAGTAAGCAAAAGGCAATGGTCAAATGAATGCCTCAGGCAAACACTCTGAAACACTTGAAATCAGCATTTCTCTGCAACAGGTTGAAGTAGTGCTTGGTGACAGCCTTTTGTGAGTAAATATTCATTAGCACAAGGCGACAGAAAACAGATGCCCTGTGCAGATACAGAAAGCCAAGTAACAATGCTAGGCACAAGACTTTTCGTAGAGGAAAATGTTACGGACAAATAGAAAGCAGAGAAATTTCTGCGCATAATCTGTGTTTTCAGTGACTCAGAGGGATCAGAGGTCTCAGTAGAGTCCGTGCGAGATGGGGAGTGATGCTCTGTGGCAGTGAACAGAGCACCCTCCTGTGCAGAGCTGCCAGTGTTTTTCACCTTGCAGATTCTCTAAAAAGCACTTTGGTAGATGTGTCTTTTATTCTTAATCTTAACCTGTTGAGAATAGGCCTGATTTTCGTAGTTAGAAATAATTCATGAGTCCTCAGGTCGAAAACCACTGACCACGGCAGTCTTTTCAGATGCGGCCAGTGAACTCAGACGAACAGCTTTAGCTCTGTTGCTGGGGTCTACCATATCTGATGCCTGAATGTGCACAGTGCTTCACGGCTCAAAAATTTACTCCTGGTGTATCCCATCCTGAGCTTCTGAAAATGGAGACAATCAGAGTGAATACCTGAAGCTGAAATGTTGGCCGTGGGTACGTTTTTATGGACAGATACAAAAAGTGAATACGTTTGCTCTGAGTGCATTTAAAGTGGCCTGCAAATGGGCCAGCTTTGGCCTGCAGATCATATAGCTTCATTACCATGGCTCTGAGCCCGAGTTAATAAGCTGTGCTGAGCAAGCTCATGTGTCTCTGCACCTGTCTGCAGAGCTACTTCAGGAGACAGAAAAAAAAGTTGTGTCGTTTGGGGAAAGCTGAACATTTCTTCTGTGATAATTGCAAACGCTTTCTTTTAAATCTACCCTATTAATTCTAGGGGTTTTTCGAATTCATGAACTGAGTTAGAGAATGGAGCTTCTGTAAGAAGAATTTATCTTGAAAAAGAAGTCAAACTCATTTATTTGTATTGCTAAGCTCCTTGCCTCGTGCTGTATCAACTTCATCTCTTTTAATCCTGTCATCCTCAAAAGTTTGTGTGTTTTTGGATACAAATGTACTAAAGGCCTCCAAATCATACGTTTATTTAAAATAGTTTCCATGTGATGATACCACAGTTAGTGGAAGGACAAAAAAGCTACTTGTACCATAAACTTTTTGCTTTTCCTTTAACACTGATCTCACTTAATGAGAATGGAATAGCCTGCTGTACTTTCTACTGCTGGTCATTCGTATACTGATACTTTGAATTTCACAGGAGTTTTAGTTCCTTTGCAGCTTTCAAGATTAATACATACGGACATATTTCACTTGCAAGCAAAACTTGTTCAGATTTGAAATAAATCTGACTAGCCTCATTTACAGCAATTAAATATTTTGTAAACATAGGCTTGATTTGGAATGATGAAACTGAGCTAATCCAAATTATTTTTTTTTTCAGTATTTGCCACTGTTGCTAGCAGTCAGGAGTTTAAATTGAAATAATTACTGTCACATCAGAGTTGTGGTTTCTTTTGTAATCTACGTTGATGTACTTTATAAAATGAATGTCATAAGCATGTATTTTCTATTCTCTTTACTGAGGCTCTTACTTTATAAACTCAAATAAAATGTAGAGTACATCTGAATCATACTTTGGTACTACTTCATAACCTGCTATTCATGAGCAAAAAAAAGTTGTCATGGAAACTTGAACTGGGAGATACAAGACAATAATTTGATTCAAATCCTTTATTCAATGAATATGTTCTCTTTCTGTTAATTAGTTGTGAAGGTTTTGTGGTTTACTTGTATTTGTCTGTTATATGAAATAAGTTGCTAAGCAATTTCTATTAATATAATTTCTGAGTACTTCTTTGCACGTATTTAATATGTGACATTGAAAAGGCTTATTAGTTTTGGTTGAAAAGAGTGGTCACATGATACGGTGTGTTGCTTTTCCCTGTGCATCAGGTATGTTTCTCTTCCCTTAAGAAATTTCCTGCTTTCTTAGGTTCATGGTCTTGATGTGAACACTTCTAGTTTTGGGGTATTCACTTAACAGGCCATGTTTTGAGGGACATTCCTGTCTGCACACTCATTTGGTATAATATTTATTGAATATAAGAAGAAAAAATGAATGAAATTTGCAACTTGAGCATACTGTAAGAGGATTTCTTGGAAGATTCTTTCACCAAGCTGACTGATTAATTAGGAAGCAATTTATTTGACAATATATGATCTTAGTGTTTCAAAGAGGATGTATTCAGTGAAATGCATTTCTGTCATGAGTAGAACACAGTAAATTTGGCAAGAGTCATTAAGTTAGGATTTGTGTTTTCCATAGCCTTTTAAGGAATTGTAAGCAATTTTTACAGTATATTTTGTTGATTGATTTCTTGTCAGGTGGGTGCAAAAATTTCTCTGGTAGATGAAGAAGTAGCTGTGCTAATGGCTGGTTTTATAAAGGCTGAAACTGAAATACAGATGGATATTTTTCTGTGAATTAATCAAAAGTGGACAATTCAGGCTGCTTGACTTTGTATTCTAGTCTCTCATAAACATCTGTTTTCTTCATGACGACCATAGTCTTTTGCTTAATATTTTATTTTAAAATTTTAGGGTTTTTCCTAATGGTTAGTGAGCATTAAATATGCTGGACTGACAGCCATGGAAATATTCCATGGCTATATTCCACTATATTCCTCTGTGAATTCACAGTTTCAGTCTAGGCTGCACAGTTGCTCCAAGTGATTTTTTTGTAACTGAACTGTTGTCATGGGCAAGTTACGTTTCAGAGTGGAAAATGCCTGTTTCTGCTCCATAGGGCTCTGCAGTAATTTCTGTGTTCTGACTTTTTGTGTAACTTCATGCTCTTTCTTCCCCTCAGTCTTACTGCTTTTTCTTCCCGTATGTCTGCTGTTCTAATCTACATGAATTTTTAAAACATTTTTCCAGCAGGGTTGTTCCCAGAGTGTTGACACTGAGTGTACCCAGCCACTGATGTTAAGAGTGGTGTAATTTAGTTCTGATCTGAAGAAGTGTGGCTGGCGCTGTGGCCGGGTGGCTTTTGGCCACCAGTAGCCTGACTGACTTGTCAGCAGTTTCAAACTCCTGGGAGACGGGTTGGCTTTAGTAGTTTCCATTCCTGTATAAGGTATGCTGGAAAAAGGACTCAAGTCCAACAGAAAGATTTTGCCAATGTAGTGTTCATGAGTTTAGCTGAACCATCAGGTTTTCCTAACATAGCTGCAATTTATATGCAAATTTACTAACATATACCTGCAAAAGCCTTTTTTCTTTTTCCTGGGTGAAATATATCTGTAACTTTTTTTGACACCAGGACACCGGCCAACATTTCTAGACAGGTGGCTGCAGTGTGCTAGCAGCACAGGAGCTGAAGAGTTAAACTTCAAGAGATGGAAATGGAGATGCTGATTGATTAACAATGGAAGTGAATGGTGGAGACTGTCTTTGCTCTCCCTGATGTGCGTTTCAATGATACAGGCTTTGTGTCCTACATGAACAGCTGTTTCTTCACTTTTTCTACCCCAAGGTTGAGACAATTAATCCTGTAGTTTCAGTGATATATAAGTGAATAGCATTTGCTTTCTTATGTAAAAATCTTATCTATCTTTCATTTTGTCATTCTTTGTCACAACAGCAAGATCTGTTTTGGCTTAAGAATCATATAGGTAATTGCTTATTGATTGTCTCTAATCTTTTGACAGGTGACCTGAGAAATTATTAGTTCAATCCCTACATCAAAATTACTTTATCAAAATTACTGCTTGTGCCTACATATGCTTTGAAAAAACATTGCCTTGAAAAGATCTAATTCAGATAGCATTTTAGATACTTCCTGAAAACTGTCATAGCAAACAAAATAAATCGTCTTCCTTTTTCTATACCTTATGTTTGACAGACTTTGCTTAGCAGACAAGTAGTTTATGCTTAGGAAGAGATAGTGTAAAGCAAATAAAAGAATATTATCATATCCAAGGCCATCACTTGTTTAAAAGACTAGTAACTACATGCTTAAATAGACTGTACATAAAACATTCTGTCAAGCTCTGTTTAGTAGGAAGAATCCAGTGCACACGTAAGAGAAGAAAAGAAGAATTAGTTCCCCACTGCTTCTCAGTTACTTGTAGAACCTATTTGTGCAAATAAGTGAATACCTTTAGGAACTATCTTCAAGTTTATGTACACAGGAGTACTCAAAATGACACCAGCTCTTCTTAGAAAGAGAGGAAATTGCCATACTGACCAATAAGTACAGAACAGAAGAAATGTTCCATGGTGCACTACACCTTTCAGATTGTCAGCAAAAGTCAGTCTCCAGTTACTGGTGGTGTTCAGAGTATATTACCATTTCAGAATAACAGTAATGACACCATCATCATCAAAACAGTTTCAAGCTGAATGCTTGGTTTAGTTTCTAACCCCAGGCAGTTTTGGAACTGTACTAACCATTGCTTTCTACATACTGTTAGTGACTGGAGACTTGAGGTTGGAAGAGCTTTTGAAAAAACAGGACTTCCAGTTACATGGTTTAAGGTTTTGTGAGCTTAGATTCGGACACCTAGATTTATCTAGAAGAGATTGTCTGATGAGCAGAATAAATTTAGATGTTTAATAATTCCTTAAAGAAGTGATAGCATAGATTTTATTTCAGCTGGGCTTTACACAAACATAATTTTTTGACGTGTTTGGATCCTGAGTATCTGTAGAGACAAATGCTGAGTACCAGCAGCACTGTGAATAAGATGGACACTGTGTATGAAAGATGGGCTTCATTTGCAAGAATGCAGCCACCAGTGATTATTCCTTTCTGTTTATGCACTTATGAGGCCACATCTGAAGTAATGGGTCCAGTTTTGGGACCCCACTACAGGAAAGATACTGCGAACCTCAAGAGAGGTTAGCAGAAGATGCCTGGAGCACAAAACATACTCTGTGACTGAGGGAGATGGGTTGGTCTGGCTTAATTTTCAGAAGACTAATGGGGATCTCATTGCAGTCTTCAGCTGCAAAATGAGGGCTGTTTAGAAGGTGAAACCATACCGCTCTCAGGGTTGTGTGCTTGAAGGACAAAAGACAGCAGTCCCAACTTGCAGCAAAAGAGATTCTAACTGGATGTAGGGGAAAAAACCTGTTCACTGTGGGAGTGATTAAACACTTGTGCCGGTGCCCCAAGAAGATATGTAATGTTTATCCATTAAACATTACATGGAGACTGCATGTCCTAGGCCAGACCCTGAGCAACTTAATCCAACCTGAGGCTAGCTCTGCCTTGGGTAAGAGGTTGGACCGGATGACATCCAGGGACAACTGAAGTGGTTCAAATTGAGTAAAGAGTGAATGTGAACAAGATGAGGAAACAGACAAATCTAAAAATTCCTGGTGAAAGTTCCCCAAGCACTGCTCACTTTCTAAGGGCTTTGTCTTTTCAAAATCTTTTTCTGGCATTTATTAAATGGTAAAAATCAAGTGATGTAAGTGGTATTTTGGATGAATCTTAATTCTGTCTGTAATAGATCTTTTTGAAGAAAAGCTTTAATTTTGAGATTTTAACTCTTTTTTAAGGTAGATAGGACATATTGAAGTAGAACTTTGAAGTGCATTAGTGTAACATTTTCATGTCTTGTCATTTATGGCATCTGTTTCTTGAGCTACAGACCATCCATTGCAATTTTCACAACATCTGAGTCTTGGAACATTAGTGATAAACAATTAAACTTCTTGTTAGCTAGCTAGTTAGCTCTAAAAATAGACTTTGTCAGTCAACAACACCTGTGATGGAATTTGAGTTTCATTTCCCCCTTCAAATCTGCAAACCATGAAATTACCCAGAAGAATAAGATACAGAAAGTCTAGCATGAAAAATAAAAACTGGAAAGTATTAGACTATTGTGTTCCATGCACGTAGTAATTATACTCTTGGCTCTTCCCTTCTGTAAGAAAAGAAGAGGCTCTTTAACACGTGGTTCTTCTGACACTTACTTGGTGGAAAAGCTCCCTTCTCTTCTGTAAGCATCCCACTTCAGTGAGCTCTAAATATGTGGCCAACCCACCGTGTGTGGAGAAAAGAATGATGGATAGAGAGGAATCAAAGATCATTTTAATAATGAAAATTATATTTATTTTTAAAGAAAGATGTTTAGTTTGATACAGGTCATGTACAAGTCAGTAATGGACAGCTTAGAAAGCTAAAACGACTTCCAAGCTTTTTCTCTAAAGCTCTCTGAATTATGGTTGATTTATTTTTTCTTTGAATTTGGACCCTGACCTTATTTACAAAATAGGCTCATGGGAAATTGTACTGAAGAGAGAAAGCTTTTGGTCTTCTGGGTGGGCTACAAAACATGGTCTGTCTTTCTAATTTTTCCCCTGCTTTTCTTTTAGGAAAAGCTTCCAGCTGTCCCTAAGTAATGATTAGATGTTGGTTATAGTAAGAAAGAAGGAAAAGTCAGATAACTGGAGCAAAGGTATAATTGGGGTCAAGTTATGGAATACCATCCATCCTCCTGAGAGATGGGGAAAAAAGAAGGAGAAAGGGTAGAAAAGTAAAGTATGTGAATGAAAGTGTTCCATAGGCAACTATGCTGTTTCTTTTTTTCCACCTGTTTCCAGATCTAGACCCTACAATTACTTAACAATTAAATAATTTAGCAATTATTTAAATAACAAATTATGTAAAGTTTAATTAACCAGAATACACCCATCGGAAACATGAACAAATGTAGAACAGCAGGGGATGGATCTACCCACACAAATTCTCCTGCTTCCTGAAAGGCGTAACACAGATAATTGCCTTTCCTTTGGTCCAAGTACCTAGAAAACATTTGGGGTTTTTTAGGATATTCCGGTAAGGAGAAAAGAGCGAGCATCGAGCTGGGTTTTGTTTATTTGCAGTGACACAGAATACTGGGATTTTTTGAGCAGAGGAGGAATCCAATAATTTCCTCCTCATAATCTTTTAGATTGGGACCAAGCCTGTCTTTGTACCTCTTTCTGGGCTCCAAGAAAATTGCATGTTTTTCCGTCTTCCTCTATCATCATCTCACTCCTATTCTACCTGAAGTGCCCAGCATCCTTTCAAGCTTCAAATTAAAACATACCTAATCCCTTTTACCTATAGCAACAGCATTCCTTTGCCTTTGTTTTCAGCAGGAAAATGTACTTAACATTTGCTGCAACTATCCTCAGTGAAGGGAAATGGATGAACCTCCCAGGTTTGACAAGACATAATTCAGTGTCTTACAATACCCATTGCAGTGGTCTAAAAAAATCCCAGGCAGTCTTAGTCGAAAGATGAAGACGTGCTGGACCTTAGGCCTTAGAAGAAAACATCTGTCATAATTCCCTTTCTTTTATTTTTCAGGGCTCCAGCTGGAGCAGCACCTTTGGCAGAAAGAGTAACAGTATCCCATGAGAAAAGAGCATTTTTCTCCAAATAGGCAGTTCTCATGCTATTCAGGTCAGAGATTATGCTGTTAAATGTCATCTAGAATCCAACAGATGCCTAATTAAAGTCAAAGAATGCCAGTACCATGCACTCTTAGGAAGTGGTAGTGATTAAAAAGCAAATCCATTGTCACTTTTTCAAGTTTGTAAGAGGAAACATTAAGACTACACTGCAGTACAAGAAGGCAAGTAAGAGTAAATGAACAGGGCAAATGAACAGTTGACTTTTGTGGACAATCCTAGTTTTTCATGGGTGATGGAAGCAGTGGGTTACAGTTCCAGTGCTGAAGGCATACTGCCCCCAGCTGTCTCCCAACCCCTTCCCAGAGATCACCACCTCTATGGCAAAGAACATCTGGATGGTGACCACTGAAGCCACTTGGGCCGCTGGTGTTTCCAGCCCATTACAGTGGCAATATAACACTTGGTCCAGGCTCAACTAGTATTCCAGTTTGTGAACCGCAATGATCTAGGAACTGTTTCACCTGGAGTTCAGATGTCACCGTTGCATGTTGACGACCTCCAGGAGTGTAGGGCAGACAACTGGAAAAAAACCTGCTGTAGCCACCTAACAGCAGTATCCTCTCTTCGAGAGTCAACACCATAAAGCTGTTGAGCCAAAACTGTTCATTGTGTGGGCTGAAAAGAATGGTATCAGATTTGGAAACGGTGCAGAATTCCTGTTGAAGCAGCTGCATTTGGTCTTAAAATCCTTACCCACATCAGACAGAGGATGGCTGAGCAGACAGAGGAGCATGAAGCAGGGATGCCGTGGAATAATCAGCAACACTGAGTTTAGCTGTCAAAAAGCCATGCAAATTCTATCAAATATTTGGAAAGATGAAATAGATGTCTGCCAAGACATAACCTGTCAAGAACCCTAGTGCCTGGAGAACTTAAATGATTTGTTTTTACAAACCCGCATAGTCCCTAGGCAGGTTTCTGTGGATTGCCCCAAAGCTGGAAGTGAATGACTTCTTCATTACCTTCATCCATATGGAAACCTTCTATATCATGAGAAATGTTCTTTGAGAATGCTGCACTGATGGTACCAGGATTAAAAATGTGTTTTAAATCAAGAGGAAGGGAGACCAAAAAGAGCGAAATACAGACTGTAAGGAAAGCAGATGGCATCTGCATCTGATACGATCTAGTTCAAGCTTGTAGTTGCTGCACCTCTGTTCAGAGTTTTAGCAGAGGCCTTCAGGACTAATACCAACCCAGAGGCAGACATATTTTTATTGTGATAATAATCTTCTTTCTAAGTGATGGTTGAGACCCTCAGCGTACATAAACAAAAATGTTTACATTTTGTTCGTGCCTGTAGATGTAAGTACAGGTATCTAATTACTATTTAGGCACAGCTTTGGTAACTGTGAGCGAAGTTTGTCAAAAACCACTGCTGTTTTGTTGATATTGTGTTTGGTTTTTTGTTTGTTGGGGTTTGTCTGCGGTTTTGGGTTTTTTTTTAAGAAGCTCACTGTTTCAAGGGTCAGATTTCAGTCTACGTACAGTAATAATCCCACAGCAAATCCACACTGTAGGTTTGTGTTCAGTGCACTAGAAACAGAAGCCAGGAGCATACATATTGGAAAGATGAGCTTAATGATGTGTACATTTCTTCCAGATATTTTAAAGGGATACTTATATGTGTGCCTGCAAACCAGACCCTGCAAAGCTCTAAAATAGCTCAAACAAGAGGAATATGGCTATCTGAGCTCTTGCTCAGGTTCCCTTTTGGTCTTAGCTGGGCTAGATGCAGCGGTTTCTACCAGAAGTCTTACAAGAGACTGTGCTGTACCCCAGCTTCTGGCTCCCCCATACTCAGGTCAGGTCAAGTTGATGATCTGGCTGTGAACTGCCACTGCTGAGGGGGGACATGCTGCCTTTCTTGCTGCTGCTGCTTTGGAGGGGAGAGATAAGCAGAGAGTGATCACTTTTTAATCTGTGACATACTTCATCAAACTTCAACAGTAACCATGAGTCAGAGTATTCAGCAGGGCACAGGCACAGCACAGTGTCAATATGTTCCTACAGCTTCTAGGGGGCACTTGCCTTAACGGCTTGCCAAGTCATGGTTGTAGGAAGAGCAAGCCCTGGACTACAGTCACTGAACTATGTGGACAAGTCCTACACATTCTATGTATATTGCACGTGTTTATCCTTTTATTTCTGGAGTTAGATCTAATGCACAAGGAAATCAATATGCTTAGTTCACCTCAGAGCACAACAGCATGGCATTGCTTGGACTGAGGTCTTGCGCATAAATAGTGGATGAAGCAGACCAGATAAAGTGTCAGTGTGCGTAAAAACGCCCCAGCGAAAGCAAAGAGCTCAGGAAACCCAGACTTGATAATTTCTCTGTTGCAGTGCTTTTGTTGCTAACACAGCACTGTCTGTGTTTGCTAGAGGTGCATTGTCATCAACGCCTTTGTCCCTATCATCATTATTAACATTGTAAAAGCCCCGTGAGGCCACAGTTGTGCTTAGGGCTCCACAGTCCTCAGCACTCTACGAATGCCACTCCACAGTCAAGAGCCCTGTCCTGAAAAGCGGTCCGGGGCTGTGGGGTACAATACTTCCCCTGTCTAGCTTCAACAGCACAGCAGAACCAAAGAGATTCACATGTGTCTGTATATGGGAGAGGAGAAGACTGGCACTGGTCACAGCCAGTCTGCTATGCTTTTTACTCCTCTTTTTTGCCTGATCTGTTTTAGCTTGTTTCATAGGTGCAACTGAGTTCTCAGGCAGGATTAAATTTTCATGCCTCAAATGATTTGTTATACATTAATACTGAAATAATACATCTACATACTGATGTTGTTGTGAAACAGCATTTTTCATATCTTACAGAAATGTGTGAATTTACTTGCTTTATTGGCACTTGTTTTCTCTACAATAAAATCCATCTGCACTTGGAGCAAAGAAATAAGGCTTGGCTGAACACAGAAGTATTCCTGTTTGTAAAGTCTTATTCTCTTTCCAGGAATTAAGAGTTGCTATTTGCCCTTGCCTACTATCTTGTCTCTGTGGCCTGGATAAGTTGTTGGAATGTAAGAATGCAGTGAATACTAACTTTGTACCTCTGCTTTGCTCAATAAGACTGTTCCTCTGGCAGCAGGAAATGAACTTTTTGAAGAAAAGTATTTGGCTCTGGAAGTTTTCTTGTAGATCTAATATTGTTATCTTTGATAAGAGGAAAACAAATAGAGCCAACTACTGTGTTGAATCTTTCTGTGCTGTAAGCCTGTTCATGTATGCATATTTACTGTCTAATTAGATAAGCGCTTGTCCACCAGACAATTGGGGTCAGACAGGTCAGGCAATGGATTGTTATGCTCACGTATGAAGCATTATCTTTTGCTGTATACTAGACTTGCTTCATGTCAGGATGTATATCAGTAAGAAGCTAATCATATATACATGTATAAAAAATGCAAAAATTAACTCTTTTCCAGATATATCAGGGGAGGAGTTCTCCCGTGATCTCTGACAAGCCATGTTGAGCCGCAGCTAACACTGCAGCATACATGTTACAATAAATTTCTTTGTCGCTGCAGTCCACTCTGCTCCAGATGAGACAGTGTTGATAAGAGAGCAGAAAGTGGACCCATAATCTGTTTTTAAAGTACAGCTCCACAGTGAACAGGATAGGATTTTCCGTCCATGGCTTGTATGGATGTTTGAGTAGGTGAAGTACTCACAGCAATGTCTATAATTCAGCGATAAAAACTGTAACACTGTACACATGAATGGCTGCTGTTCAAATACTAGGGTGTTCTCAGACTGGACCAGTGATATCAACAAATATTTTTATCCCCATCTGACAGATTCTGATATTGAAAGAGGGAGTGAATATCTCACCTTAGATCACACAGCAAGTTGGAAACTTGCCCTTCTGTTATGTTTTTTTCTCATCCTACTCTCTTTCTGTCCTTTTCTGGTTGGCAGTAGACATGCACCTGGTAGCTGCCATGTTTTAAGAGGTGCTTTCTTTTGCTCTGTCAGCTAATCTGTTGTGGGCACTCAGAAACCAGCAGTGTGCTAGGAGCGTTTCCGAAATTCTTCTCCAGGTTGTACTTAAAACCACCAGTAACTTTAGCTTTGATCTATGAGTTGAGTAAAACTTTTTAATCTGTAATTTAATCAAAAGCCTATGGTCCCTGACAATTTTGTGTGGCTAGTATTCTATTTTGCGATATATAACAACATAACAAGAAAGCCGCTAAAACTGAACAGCTAGCAAAAAGATATTGTACTCATTCTTCGTGCAAGAATTATATGATAAATGTAAGTAAATCAGAAGACTTTCAATTATTTAGGTTCAGATTTCAGGTGGAACATACATAAAGTAAAATATCAATGCAGAAATAAATTGCTTGCTTCTATGAAGACAAAGACTGCAGTGAGGTATGTACCTTTATTTACCACGCAGAGAAAATATTTACTTCTAACTCATTTATAGACTTCTTCCCCTCCAGTGATATGGAAGCAGTTTTGTGGTCAGTGGGATCTGTTGGATGTCCTTTCCTAGTTCTAGTATTAGATATTGTACGTGAGGCATGCAGTCCTGTGTGTAATGTACTCCATCTGTTACAAGACTGAAAGGAACATTTGGTGCGCACGCCTGCCAAATGAACTGCTGTGAGCTGCCAAAGTGTAACATGTTAAAAGGGAGAGAAGGTTGAATTTCCCGATTCTCTGATGCCTGAGAATGTGACAACTGGAAAATAATTTCTAGTGTGGCATACAGTGGAAGAATACAGAATTATTTATATTTCCCTCTCTCTGGTGTTTCCAGTCATTTCCCCACCTTCCACCCGTGTCCACAGTTGTCTCTCTCAGCAGTGAGCGGAGGTTTACTGCCGCCGGGCATTACTCAGTCTCTCCCTGAGGTGCACAATCAGGCATCCTGTTTTTCCCTTGGAATCTCCTTGCCTTCTATTTCAAAAATATCATTTCTCTGCTAGAAGTCACAGCTACCAGCAGAGCTGGGGTTTTTTAAGCCTAGGAACCAGACCAATGAGAAGATTCTGGGTGCATGATGCATTCAGTTGGTGTTTCATTAGAGCAACAGAGACTTGAAATCGTTCCCGAGGTGGAGCTCGAGACCCTCATTAATGTGGGAAGCATGCCCGCAGTCACAGAAGAATGCTTTTCCTCCATTTCCTTCTGCTCGGTGGAAGGGTAGACCAGGGGACATGGCACTCGGACAATTGCAGGCTGCTGGTGTGTTCCTGCTGCTCAGTCTAGATCCCTGTTCTTGCTGCTCCTCAGATTTGCTCTGCGGAGGAGTTAGTCCTTGGTCAGTGAAGGAGCGAGGGGGACGACAGAAGGATTTGAGGAGATGGCTTGGTCTCAACTTGCTTCTGTAGCAGAAAAAAGAAAGTTTTTTGCAGGGCATAAAAATGCTTCCCTTCTGCCCCCCAGTAATGAGGAGAGGGCAGTGGAAGTCTTTTAGCTTCTGAATTACAAAGGCTGGGCACTGCCTGCAACAACACTGTGCAGGACTGACAACATAAGCTTAAATTAGACACAGATAGACTGACCCAAAGCCCCTTGTTCCCATGGTTTGTGGAAGAGAGGTCTAAAACTTGAGTGAAAACTTGCATCAGCTCAGTTGTGGGGACATGCACCTAATGAGCGTGTGTATGGTGGAAAGAACGGACCATTTGGAAATCTTGAGTACCTGATATTTGGAATACTTTGCTGCTTGAGTCTCTGAGGATCGTGTGTGTGAACTGAGGACATATGGTGATGGATATAGATGCAAAAGGACAAAACACACTGATGTCAGCAAAACAGAAACAAGAAGTGAGTGGGTGTGCAATGAAATCTGCAACAGCCAGATCATCTCTCTTTCCTGCTCTCCCCTTGTCTTCCATGAATAAAAGATAAGCCTGTCAAGGCTACTGTCTAGACTGTGTATTGAAGAAATTTCTGCAGAAACAATGGGACCACAAAACGATTGCATTGAAACTTGAAGGTTTTAACAGGTTTTAAATTCTGGTTTCCCTTCTGGGAATGTTTGCTTTTGGGACATTCTGCTTGAATAGGTAGTTCTTGGTTGTGTTGAAAGGGTTCCCTTTGCCTGTGCAAACAAAGCTGAAAGCTCTGATTTAGACAGAACTATTGTGTGCCTTAATTTAATTGAACAAACACAATCAGCTATAATGAAAACAAAGTATTTCAGTGCTGTACTGAGGGCGGGTGTTTCACTTCTCAGGGATGGATTATGAGGTTGACAGGATCTGTGCTAGCACAGTTTGGTATTGTCTTTCTCTTTACTGCTTCTCATGGTGATTCATGTTGAAAAAAATTATATATATTACAAAAAACAGAGACAGTAATGATGCATAAAATATAGTAACAGAGCAGAATTGCAGCTGACCCAGAACTCCTGGTCAGTGAGGTTTCTTGTAAGTAATCATGGCAAAACAAAATTAATTGTATAGCTTAATAGACCAGAAATTTTTGTAGGTGGTCCAGTACAAATTATATTTTAGGTACCTGTTCTGTCCCTGACAACTCAGTTTTCTGCTTGGCCAGTAGTACATAGTTTCCCCTGGGTCCTGTCTCCTGACTGCTTCAGAATGGAAGGCACACCATGGGAAATGCGCATGGCTGCAGCATTGTGGCAGTTCCTTGCTGCTTGGAAAGCTGGGTATAATCTAAGGTCAGCAGTGATGCCGATCTGACTTGGACAAAGAACTAGTATGGCTCCAGGGTTAGGTGGTCCCTCCTCTAACTCAAGTCCTGTGACATAAAGAGCATGAGTAAACCCAAGGATCCAGAGATAATGGTAGCCATTTGAGGATATAGATATTTGTTTTCATTATCTAGCAATGAGTCCAACTTTTATGCCCTAGCCAAGAAATTTAAGTCCACAGTGTTATTGGCTCCTGCTGTTATCATAGGTCTGTGCATGTGTGGGAGAAGAAGAATGACATACACAGGTGTCCCACACAGGACCTAACAGCAAAAACGACAGATAAAGCAAAGGAGGAATTTTACCAGTTGATAAAACAGGTTGTTATTCACAAAAGTTCAGGCAGTAGCTGAAGGCGTGTTTACTTTCATAAAAACAGACGAAGGAAGGACTTGCCTAAACCCAAAGTTTTTATCAAAAGCCGCAAAATGCAAACATACAGGAACAGTATGAGAATTTGTCTGTATTTCAGATTGTACAAACACAAGGTATCACCTCACTTATTCCATAATCACAACTTTTAAGAGGTTTACTCAGGACTCCCAGGGGATTCAGTAGGAGCCAACCCTCTGGATAGGCTCCTGGAACTAGGTGCCACACTTTGCACGTTGAAGTAACTGCAGTGGCCTCAGCAACCATGTGGCCTGGGACAGATTGTTCAGGATGTGCTGCCTTGGAACAAGGTTTACTTGTAAGCCTTACAAGTCTTACAAGCTTACTTACAGTAAGCAGTGGTGCAATTCTGCAGCGCATCACAAAAATTAAAATAAAAAACCTTTAAGGTGAAGTGGATTTCACTTTAAGCTGAAAGAAATAAGCTTTGTTTGAGATTACCTATGTAGTCAGTGACAGATGAGTTGAACAAGGTGGAAGAAAACAGGAGACAACTGTACAAATGGAAAGGCTTTCTCAGTTGCAGCTCCCTGAAAACTGAAGCCGTACACAGACTCCTTTGCAGCTGACTAGTATCAACAAACAGATCTCTCATTTGTCTCAGTGGAGTGTATGTGCTGAGGTACAGAAAGGTGTACGTTTCTCAAATTCAGAAGGCACTGAGAAGGGAGGAAAGAGATAAGCCTTTGGGCAATTAAGCATTAGGTGCCTTGGAAGCACTTCTAGATATTCAGAGATTAATAAACAATCCATGATCATGGCCACTGCAAGACAGTAGTGTGAAGTGTAAGTAGCCTCAGAACAGTTAGCTCCAGAAAGAAAAAAGAGAGATGAGTGAAAGCAAGATAGAGGCCAGAACGTGGTTGCAAACATTTTCAGGAACACCTCTGTCTAGAAGTCACTGGAGATGGCAGCAGATCTTAAACCACTGCGACCCACCGGCTGAGGGAGAGGAAGGCTCACCCGGCCAGTACTCACTGTTCGATATAACTTGCTTCCTGCAGCCCACTCCCTTTCCCCCAGGACGATGAGCTCACAGCGGATACTCTTCCACTTGGCTGTGTGCCACAAGCTGAAGTGGATTTGGAATGTGATCTGTATTAGCAACAAGCTCGTGCTATACCGAGGCAGTTCTTAGTATATTGCTTTTGCTGTAATGCCCCTCAGATAGTTATGATTTAATTGTGATACAGTCATTCAGGCTAACCTACGGCTGCATTAGCTCATGCTTTGCTGTGGGCAGATTTTACTCAGCCTGTTTGGCAACTGTCTCAGCAAAAGGCCATGGTAGGATTCTTCTTCCGTTTGTTTATAAACATTATATTCCTGCCTGATAGTGTAACATTACACATGGTTCTCAAAAGATCACAATAGCCTTTTTGCCCTGTAGTTTCTGTAATTCTACCTGCTTCCGTCTCAAGCAACACTGAAGCATACTTACTTCACTTGCAGCTAATCACATACTTCAGTCTGCCACAAACCTGTAACTGTTTCCTTCCTTGGTGGTAAATGCCTTTTATCTTTCAAAATGGTGTTGCAGGTACTGCAGATAAAATGCAGACTAAAAAACAACTGAGTTGCAATGAAGACAAAATAAAACGCAAAATTAATTTACTCATTATTCCTTAGGAAAATTATTTGCACATTATGGAAAGCTGCAGGTGCGATCAGCCTGGGGCCAGGGTGTGGGCTGTTCTGATACTTCAGTGACCTGCAAACATGAACGTGGCTTCACTCCTGTTTCCACACTTGGGCTGCGACAAGGATTGTAGAGGGTCTCAAGGTGACAGATGCACATTAAAAAAAACCTCTAAGAGCAGCAGTGTTTCCAAGCCCCACCAGTTTGAGAAGAGTGGCAGTCACGGCTGGCTACATTTGCAAGAGGGACAGAGACAGATCATATCCATGCCTGCAGTTACAGTTGTATAGGTACGCAAATATGCCTGCAGATGTTTACTCTCCACTAAGAAAGCTGTTGGCAAGAGTGTGACTGCTGAAAGTAGGCTGTGAGATGCACTTTATGCACAGATTGCTGCTGCCAGCTTAGTGGAGTACATGCTGAGTGGTGCTTAAAATGCCTTCTGATCAATATTACAATGGTAATGCAGGGGCACATTTGGCCACATTTTTAAGTGTGTGTGAAATAAACTTCTGTACAGCCAGCGAGAACAAATGATTAATGCAGGTGTAGATTAGAGACTTTGTTGAAGCAATAGCCTGTGACAATCTAGGCTGCCTCAGCAAAACCACAAATGGCAAGGTAGAAACCACTAATTTTATATTGGCTGCAGTGGTAAGTAACAGGATAAACCTTCCTGTATTCTCTCCACATTAATTTCCGTCCTAGATTAAATTTTATCCTCTGCTATTCTGATTACCTAAATGATGATCCCCAAGCAAGATCATCTTACACAGCTATGAATTTACTGTGTACAATAAGGTCCAAGAACAGCCAGTGTATGTCATAAGAACATCTCATGGTCTAGTCCCAGTACAATGGTGAACTGCAAATCGGAAAAAGGTAAACCAGGAGGAGATGAATTGTCATTTTCTATGGCCCAGTTAAGGGGTAAGGAAACCACAGCTTTTAGGAAACCTTGTGAAACAAGTGTTCCAGGTACTTCATTAATTTTCTAAAGGATTTTTTCAAATATGTTGGTTCCCTTTGCACCAAAGTAAGTGTCTTCAGAGAAAAGACACTCTTTCCCCTAGGTCAGCTAACACATAATGTGGAAAAAATAAGGTTTATTTTCTGTAATTCGCAAAATCTAATCAGAAATGGTCCTTAAGTTTTGTTTCATTTGTCCGAAGGCCTCAGGAGATGGGCAGGAATTATTATGGCATTGCGGGACTCAGACTTTTGCAGATTTTTTTGTATTTTAACTAGAACAGAGGCTTACACCGGTCTCACTGAGTCAAATGTTGTCTTTTTGACAGTGAGGACAAAGTTTCAGAAACTGGTTAACATTTCAACAGCTCAGCTTAAGCCACTGTAATGGGCCCAGGGCTTTGCTTTGAGCAACATGCTTGTTCAGACTAAGCATGAGTCTTTGATCACAGGAAATTTTGCATATGGCCACCAACTGGCAAGTGCACCTGATGCTTTCCCTGCCGTGTTTGCTTTCTCAATTTATTAATTTATTCCTGTTTGGGATTCTCCAGCTCTGTCTTTGTATTCTCCCTATCATTCTGCTTTTTTAATTTCTGAAACTTGCGACTGGAAGAGGTAGTTTTAACCAGAGAAAGAGTAGAATAGGACTATCCACAGTTAGGCTTGTCTTTTAATTTCCAATCAGTATTAGATAAACTAGCAATATGCTTGCAGACTACGGTGGAACTGAAGTTTATTACTTGTATTTATTCTTTGTCATTTAGAAGCACATGTAACTCCCAAGCAATACTGAAACCTAAGTATACAAGACAGTAAATAAAACCAGAGCATGTCAGGAACATCCCTCAGGACTTTACAATCAAATTCAATCTACTCGCATCAGATGTATCCAACTGGAAATAAAAAGAAGAGGGGAAAGTCTTAACAGAAAGAATGTTCTAATAACTGTTTGAGAGATGCACAGTACAAGGTTTTTGACTTAGAAGAGCTGGATTTGAGGAGGTCATGAGTTGCATATGATGTATAAGAGCATGAAGGGACAGCTAGAAGTGATGGGAACAGGAAGAGAGAAACCTGATGCCCCAGCTGCTTTTTCTTAGGAATGTCAATGGGCAGACTGAAGGAGAAGAGGAAAGGCCAATGTAAAAATGTGCTTGTATTAATTGGAGGGATCTAGGTCCAAGGGAGACATCTAGACACTGTAGGTGACTTCTGAAAATGGATGAAATATTACGTGGAGGAGGAAGAGAAGCAGGAAGATAAAAGTGAGGCTTGAGTAGGACATCGTGGAAGAGCAGAGGTGATAATGAGCTAGGAAACAGTGCCAAGATTGAGCAAGACAAATGGCAAGGAGGAAGCAAGAAAAGCTTTCTCCAAATAGACAGGAAAAGCAGGAGATGTGGTGGACACAGCACTGTGAGAAAGAGAACAAGGAATTAGAACAGGTGAGGAGGAAGAAGGGAAAAGACAGAAGACAAAAATGCAAGCCATTAGGAGGAAGAAGAAGAAGACAAAGTGGCACAAGTATGGTGAGACAGTGGAGAAGTGACGCCAAACAAGCACTGAATCACTTGGGGAAGAATCACTAGCACAGGGGAAAAATCACTGAAAACAGGTGGTAAAGTCTGCTAGTAGGAAGCCTGGGCACACAGCTCATGAGTGAGTCACTGAGGTGCAGAGCATGAGGTTCGTGAACAGGACTGAGCAGAGGAACAGCCAGGCTGCGTTGTCCGTGGTTGTCCCTGTGAGTCTGACAGGGGCCAGCAGAAAAGTGGGGTGCCAGCAAGCCTCTTGTCAGTGCTTCTATGAACAAGACAGTGCGGCTGTGTGTAGATACTTATGAGGATGTGGGCTAAACTGATCTAGTTTTGATGTTAGGAGTGAGTGATGTATGGACCAGAATGCTGGCCTGTCTGGCACTGTTGGGAAAATCAAGGAAGGAGAAGGGAGAGCTGTCTTTTCAGCAGTTTCTGGGTCCCTAGTGTTGGAAGCACCTGGTGTGCGAGGTGGGTAGATTGGTAGCAGAGGCTCCTTGAGGACTATTCTGCTATCCACAATCACTAGAAGACAGCATTGCTCAGCTGTGCTCTCTTGTCCTTGTTTGCCAGGCCCCTCTGCTGGAAACTAAGAGCCCAAAGTGAGTCCCACTTTGATTCTCTAAGGAATAAGAGTCTTTGTCTTCTTGATGAGGGCAGCTTTCTCAGTATTTTTCTTGTGTAGAGATCCCACATTTCTGGTCTCAAAAATGGTTTAGATTTCAGTAAGAGTGTGACATGAGCAGCGGATTCAAAAGAAGATTTGACTGAAGCAGTGGTTATTTAGATATAACCCCAGCTTTAAATTAGCCTGCAGACTAGTTGCACTTACTTATCAGCACAAAACATCAAATTAGGGATTCGTTTAACTTCATCAGGATGTTTACGGAAACTTGATTAGAAAGGGTGGCTGCAAAATGCAAATATGAATTTTGAAATCTCATAACATGAACCTAATATACTTCTGAATTATTCAGTGGGATACCGCAGTATTGGTAGATGATATTTAAATTATTAACGGCATAGTTTTCCATTTCAGAGGCAAGACAGTTTTTACAGGAACCTTCCCATTTAATGTGATCAGATGGATTGCATTTGTTAAGAATTCCAATCAGTACACTATAGTACAGTGTGTACTGTTAATAAAAAAAAAAAAGAGTAATGAACAGAGGGTTTATTCCACAATTTTTATAGGATGTTCTGTTTCCCAGATTTTAATCTTTTTTTTTTAAAGAAATAAAACAGTACTCATGCCATAATTTTTGTCTGATTTTTCTTTAAGTTAGTGGTTATTGCCTGAAGTGTATTACTTACACAGTACCGTAAATGCACATGGTGCTTTACAGATGAGCATGCCAGATCCTATGCTGAAGGATGTGTCATTCAACCAAAACAGATAGGCGTAATGTTTTGCATTTCAAAATCCACATAGCTGTCTGCCTGCCTCTGTTTAGTTACTTGATTTATCACACACATTTTTAATGCTTGTGTGACTGTAGTATCTGGCCAGCCTACAAATGGATGAAATTCTAAATTTCTTTGTCATTTTAGACCCAAGATAGATCAGACCCTGCAACTGTAGTGATAATCAGTGTTGGACAACATGCCAGCTTGATTACAGCATGAAGAGATGGATAATTCATCCCACTTTTCACAGCAAATGCCAGTTCCAGCAGAAAGTGTCCTGCCATACATTCCAGGCACTTCTCCGAAGAGTCCTCAGAAGCAGTCAGTATTTGCCACCAGGATGGGCTGCAAAGGTGTGTCATCCGATGGGTAAATTTTTCTGATACAGACACCAAGTCCCAAAGAGCTGACTGGCACGAAGTACAGACTGGTATCATAATGTGCTCCATCAGGCAATGTTGGGATACCCCACTTACCTGGCATCAGCAAGAGGCTTTACCTAGTTCCCCCATCGCCGACCGCTGAACGATACCACATTTACCCCAGTGCAGCCCAGGAGCATGCTGTGAGATAACTTGATAGGATTGAAATTACAGCTTCAAATACAGTTGAGGTTACGAAAGCCCCACAGAATCTGGCAGCGTCTGGGTAATCTGAAGAAAGCTGAGTTTCAGCCCCTTCACAGTGAGAAGCGTTTCATGCTGTAAGATCCACCTTCAGCGCTTTGTCAGCTGCCTGGTTGGAAGTGATAGATGTGAGATCAAAAATTAAGGCCCTGCTCCTGAAAATGCTTCCTGATCCAAATATTCCTGCTCAAGTAATTTCTGTGAGGTTTTTCTGGTCAGTCATGTGTTGGCCCAGAGCCTGAGATGCTGGAGATTGCCCTTGCAGCTCGAGGGCCAAGTTACATTTGAAAGGGGAAGGCTGAGGAACCTCTATGACTTTTACCCCTCTAGGTCTGAGCAATGGCTTTCAGCCACTAACATTAACAGTTGATAGTAATGAATTCATCTGAAAATTGTGATTTGTGCCCATTCACTGTGCCTTTAACGAAATCAAACCCATTGTGCCAAGTAGGATGGTGCATAAATAAATAAATAACTCACAGCAGCTGTGAAGCCAGTGCTTGCCAGAACTGTATATAGCAGTACCCAGAGACCACTGGGAAGTTGTAGAGGAAAAACAGTTTTAAAATAACATTTTTAAGTACAATTTTTAAGCCAACTAATAATTTGGAATGTAACTGCATCTGTGGATTTGTTTAAGTAGAATAAATATGGAATAAATGGAATATTGACATCAAGCAAATATTTTAAAAGATTGATCAGAAATATACTCTTCCTCCACACTATCCATCTTCTAAGCACTACAGTTTTGAGGAAGTGATTCAGACACCATCCTGCATCTTGAAATTTGATACAAATTCATTTCCACCCCATTCCTGATTTATCACCTGAAGGATTGTGAGTGAAAGCATCATAAGCCTTGCTAAAGCAAGAGAAAATGTTAGCTCCTGAGTATTGTGTGCCTGATCTTTTGAAGAAAGTGAGAAGTATGTAATGCTAAGTGCATTCAATTGCTATTGCAATTACCAGTTTAAGATTTTTTTTTTTTTTAATGCTCATTGCTGTCCCATTGTGACACTAATGACTGGACTTCCAAGAACTTTATGCTCGATATACATGGCTTTTCTGAAAATCTGGCCTCAACTATGAAAGCTAAAAAGTTTTCAAAATTTGTCCCTTATTTTAGTTCTTAAACTCAGCTCGTAATTGAACATGAAATCATAAGAGGGTTATAGATCTCCTTAACAATACAATGAGAAACTGAAGAACTCTTGCCCTGTCCTCTCAGTCTAGCCTTGAGCATGTGGAAAAACCTCTCAGTTAGAACTCTAAGCTTTGGAAAGGTTTCCGAATAGGTCACATTGCGCATTTCAGATGTGGGATGACTTTTTAACACAGTTATGCGATGTACTGCCTTGTTCTCTGCCTACAGGGGTGCTTTGCATCCAAGTGCTTCGTTTAAATTAACCTTGGATGTGCTTCTGGAGACCTGTTTTGCATTACTGCATCAGAAATGTCCATATAAACCATTCATAACTCTGTATGTGCCTACTCCTGTATGCTAGTTTAAACTGTGATTAATAGCCTTTTTCCAATAAATGTATACATTTCTTCGTTCCAAGGAAGAACAGTAATATTCTGTTGAAAAAGGTGATCTGACTTCTGTATTGGGGGATGATCAGCTTCAAGATTGTGGTGAAATCTTCACTGGGACAGGGCTTAGAAGCTAAAGGTCTAACTTTAACAGTTGTCACGAAAGCAAAAAACTTGGGGCAGGTATTGCTGGCTATTGGAAATATAGAACTGGATAGATAACACTAACAGATTGTCCAGTTTTCATCCAATGAAAAATGGTGAAAGACAAATTGACTTTAAACCATATTGAACATCAAATAAAATAGCAGACATGGTTATAAAAAGAAGAGAATTTTGTTTTCCAGAGGCGACTGGTGAGTCTGAGTTGTGGATGCAAACTTTGAGAGTCGAAACTTGGATACTGTTAAAGAGATATTTTTGGAGATTGAGGTCTGCTTAATGCATCTAAACTTGCTGCACTAAAAAGCTAGTCAAATTTGAAAATCTGTACCACTTCATTTAGTGGAGCAGTACACAAGTGAATTGGCAAAATATTTCATTAAAGAGAAAAATAATTCTAAATTATATTACTAACTTCATACAAATTTACAATACACAGGATACATGGCCATTAACATATAAATGTGATATAGGATGCTTCTGAAGCTAGGAAAGAAAATCCTGTTGCAAAGAGACACTATCTTCTAGTATACGAAATCAGTGACTTCAGTAGGGGACCTCAGGTCAGTACATAAAGATACAAGAGTTCTTGGAAAAGACTAATAGTAACAGGTAAATGATCTCATGTTTTGTGCTTTTCTTGGGAGCATACCAATTAACTGAATACAAAAAGTATTTGGATTAAATTATACCATGAGTTATAATTATGCAGTTCCTGATCATAATTATACAGCTCCTCAGATCAGCTGATGTGATGGAGAACTGACCTGTAGTTTCTGATTTAACAGTCCTGTTTTTCATATGAGTGAAGGCTAGGGGTCTGAATTAATTGTTATATTAGTCATGAGATAAGCTATAGATGTGCTTTTCATTAGCGCTGTAGAATACTATTTATTCGGTACACTCTGTTATGTGTGCTAGTCATTCCTTAATGACTAATTACGTCGATGATTCCTGTGATATTTGAAATGCTGATCACTTTTTTCATTGTTGCTGTGAAAAGTGGATAATTTCAGGTACAGGCTGTATGAGGTATTGCATGCTACATGATGAAAACTTGTGTTAGCCTGGGATAGCATCAAGAATAATATGATAATAAGATCACAAGTATGTCACTCCAGCCAGTAATATACACCCCATCATTATTTATTTTGTATGTAGAATCGTAGAATTACAGATCCCCTAGTTCCAACCCCCCTGCCATGGGCAGGAACACCTTCCACTAGACCAGGTTGCTCAGAGCCCCATCCAACCTGGCCTTGAACACTGCCAGGGAGGGGGCAGCCACAGCTTCTCTGGGCAACCTGTGCCAGTGCCTCACTGCCCTCATAGTAAAGAATTTCTTCCTTATGTCCAATCTAAATCTCCCCTCTTTTAGTTTGAAACCGTTACACCTTGTCCAGTCACTACACGCCTTTGAAAAAGAGCTTGTCCACATCTTTCACGTAAGCCCCCTTCAGGTACTGGAAGGCTGCTCTAAGGTCTCCCTGCAGCCTTCTCTTCTCCTGGCTGAACAGACCCAACTCTCTCAGCCTTTTCTGACAGGAGAGGTGTTTCAGCCCTCTGATCACTTTTGTGGCCTCCTCTGGACCCGCTCCAACAGGTCCATGTCTTTCCTGTGCTGAGGGCTTCCAGAGCTGGATGCAGTATTCCATGCACACTCCAGTATGCCATGTACTTAACTAAGAAACAGATTAAAATTTGTTGAAGATTTTTGAAAATAATAGGGTTTTTTTTTGCATCAGTCAGGCAGCATTTTTATGATGTGCAAGAAATGATTCTAGGTAGAATAAAATTGTAATTAATGTCAGCAAAATACTTACAAAAATTATTTTAAAAAATTCTTTACATAATAACACTTCCGTCTTTACTAGCCTTGAAGCAGGTGTTGAGTGTATCACTACATATATGGGATTCTTTTTTTCTAATGCTCTTTATTCCAATGTCTTTGAGATATTTTTCTGTAAATCTGTTCTTGATTATCAATGAATAGTCCTCATCTCACTCTTCAGTTCACTAATTTATGTGTAATTTGTACTTCAGGTCAGGGGGAAAAAACATTTTTCCATGAAAAACTGTGGTGGTTGATGGAAATTTGAGAGACAGGAGCAAGGATTCAGTTGGTGAGAAGCTGTAATAAGCAGTGTACAGGTGAGAAAACCAAAGTCTGATTTTTGGAGAACCAGATCTGTGATTTCTTTCAGAATTTAATTTTGAAACAAAAAACTTCTGGCTGGTCCTCAAGGCATCAATGCACTTTTTACCCCTTCTGGTGCCAACCAAAATAATGTAGTGTATTGCATGAGTGTTGTAAACTACCCATATTAGGAGCTGAGTATCCTAATCATGGCAAGTGGTATCAAAATATGCCAGAAGACACATAGTGAGTATGCAGTTGTTAGATAGACACGCCATTACCAACTTTCTCTTTGCTGACTGTAGTTTTGAATGCAGTCATGATTGTTGCTCTTGTGCTTGATGTGGAGCCTGATGCTGTTGAGGTGTGCTGGGTGTGATTTGAGTTTGCCTGCTAAACTCAGCACCTTGGGACTGAAGTGGGGAGCATCTGTGGGCCTTGATGGACATGATTGGAGGGGGCCAGGCAACAAATTCAGCAGCAACATTTCTGAGTCATACCTGCACAGATGCTGAGCTGAACCAGAAGCATCGCTTAAACTACCTGCCTCAAATCTTAGGTGTCTCTAAGATTTGCTTAGCAGTGTGTTTAGACAGAGGTCATGAGGCTTGCATGTTTTGGCTAAAGTTCTGCTTATGCCTTACTTCAGAGATCTAAATCCTTTTATGAGTCTGAGTCATAGACTTGGATCTGTAACTTGAAAACTGTGAGCAGACTGCTGCATCTTTATGGGGATGAGGGTTTCGGATGACAGTCACTGTCAGATTCATGGCTTTAAACTAGTAGATGAGTTGTCAGTCTCTGATGGGAAGGGTTAAATATCAGCTTTGTGCTAGCTCCCTGTAGACCCTATTCTGTGGACAAAAATGATGCATAAGTCTGGGGCAGATCCTTCTCTCCCCTCCTTTCCACCCATGAAGATGAATTTCACCCACAGGCCGTGGGAACTCACAAGGACTGAGAGACTGAGCACTGGCATTACTCATTTTCTAATGTGAGCTAAGACCAACGTCTGTCCTGTGTTAAACAAGGAGAGAAGGCTATTTCTAGTGAATCTGAGAATGAATCAAATGCCATGAGTATAAATCAAATAAATAGTAATTAAAAAATGGCAAGAATTAGATACATTTAAAACAAGGAATGTGGCAAAATTAGTCAGAGATTTGTGACCCACTCTGTATTCTGCCATTCTTTTTCTTGTTGTTGTTTAGGCGGTGACGTTTACTCACAAGTTTACACAAATGGAAACATGGCATTCATGAGTCATTGATCTTAATGTGGAGTTAGGAGTGAAAACCTAATGCTTCTTGACACCTATCTTCAGGTAAGAAAACGGACTAGCCAAGCTAGATGATTTTACTTGTCTTTGAACAAGTGATAATAGGGAAAGTGATAATGCAGAACCTAATTAAGCAAATATGGGAAAAGATACATGTGGAGAAACACACATCACAGAACATCTACTATTTTGGAATTGCTGTATAACACCATAGACCTAGCAAGTGGGCTGCAGCTCAGGCTATAGCATGTACACATGTGATGGAATGACACAGAATAAAGAGAAAAAACTCTTATATCTAAATCTAGCACAGTCTGTACAAGACAGAATGTTCACAAGGCCCTTCTGGGCTGGTCAGAAAGAAGGGGACTCCTTTATCCACTATCTCCTATGCCCACGGCAGTGTAGGGTATTCTGTCTGCGGTCATGCCTGTGAGCACTAGCTAGTAGCTTCCTTTCATCTTTATAGTGGTTGAGTCACTTGTTGATTCATTTGCAAGACCCACTCCTTGTGTAGTCCGTTGCTCTGAACTAATGTGAACTCCTTTGGGTAGAAGGAGCCAAAGTGGAAGGAACAGGTGAAACTTTCTACATCTTGCTCAGCTGAATTGTAGTCACGTGGATCTTTAATCCTATGGCTTCATCCACATCATGCTTTGCAAGTGGTGTCAGGAAAAAAGTGAACATCACCATTAGGATTGCTTTCTCTTCCTAATCCACATGGCTGCTGCACTGGTTGTCAACAGGCAGCCCACAGGGAGCCTGTCTGCTAGAAGGTGCATATTAAGATGTCCAGTAACTCACCAAGCTCTTGGACATGCCTGAGCATGTCATGTACTTCCTAAAGTGGCCTCTGGCTGCACCTGGGGCTGTGCTTTCTCTCTCTGTGAACTGTGCATTTGGTCTTGAACCATGCCTTGGGGCATCCTTTACAAATGCAAGACAGATGGGTCAGTTGTGCCTGTAGATGAAAGGGAAGGACCTTTGCCACAGAGCAGCAGTGGTCTGCTTTTTGGACAGCTGTATTTTATATAAATGTATAAATATAGGCAGGATTTCATTTGAAGCTAGCATATTCTTCGTGGAGGATACTTAAAATCCTGGAGAGGTTTTTTTCTGTCCCAGAAGTAATATAGTGGAAAAAACCGAAATCTGCTGTGAAAAGCCCATGTGATCACAATAGCTTAAGATGATCTACAGGTCTTTTGTGATATGGAAACATATTATTTATACTTCCTTTTTGGTTTTCTCCTTTTTTGTTATAGTGTTCTTAACTGACTCTGTCTTGGCCCAGGATCAGTGTTTCTAGTACATCCAGAATTACATATTTGTGGAACTTAAGTACTAAAGATGTACAATTTGTTCTTTACAATTTGGCTTCTCTTGTAATCTTCACTTATAAACCCAGATAAATAAAAGAACACATGCCTGGCTGAAATGCACAACCCTTGCAGTTCTGCCTAATTGCTTCCTCATTGCAGTTCTCTTTCAACCCTTTCCCCTCCAGTTTTGTTTCAAGACTGTGAAGACTTTTCTGTCTGGCTTCATGTTTGGCAGATGATTGAAGGCAATTGCTAGATAAAACTTGGTCGCCATTCAGGGGCTCTATAAGACAACAACTACCCAGCCTTCTGCATGATGCCAAGCCAAAAACTTGGCCAGAATATATCTTGGTCTGGTTAAGCCTAATCTTTTGTATGGTACATTTTTGATTAAAAAAAAAAGATTTTTGCATTTTAAATAACTTGGCCGGAATATATCTTGGTCTGGTTAAGCCTAATCTTTTGTATGGTACATTTTTGATTAAAAAAAAAAGATTTTTGCATTTTAAATAACATGCTAGAAGTACCTTGACCAAGAACCTAGGGAGTAATTTGTTTTAGCTCAAAGGGCGGGCTTGTGCAGGTAGGCTAGCACACTTACCAGAGAGAGAAAATGCTGAACCAGCAGTTACAGACAGCAGTGGGGTATGCCAGCACTAAGACTATTTTTGTACGCAGATATATGGCAACTATCAAATCTTTCCAAGAGATGTGAATGAGTCTTGTTAATTATCAGAGAACATGGTCAATTAATTTCTTGCAGTTTTGATTTATTAATTTTTACTCTGAAGCTTACAAACCTGAACAAGCAACATGTTCTTGTTGCTTATATGTTAGCATTAAATAGTATATATCCATCTGAAGGAGAATGAAACAAATACGCTTATTCTGTAATATTGCCTTCAAGGGGTCATGCCTTTGCCATGCCAGAAGAATTTTGTTTGGATGGCAGCTTCAGAAATGCACATAGACTATCCACTTTTTCTGAAAGTTCAGACATAAGACTCTGAGAATTTAACAAGAAAATGTTACTCTTTCACCTGTGTTTGTGTAAGGAGTGCTTTACCAGAATGAAAAGACACAGATGTTTTATATCAGCACTAGAGCTACAGAGGCAGAGATTTGCAATTTATACATATAGCTAAGCCACTGTGGCCTCCCATTCGCCTGCCCCCAGGCAAAACAAGCTATTCTTTAGCAAAAATGTTGTTTTACCTGTAAGGTCTTTTGTCAGTATAGCTGTGTTGGGTAGGGCTTCATACTCTTCATGCCTTCATAATCTTCCCAAGCAAATTCCTTGTAGTGTAAACATAGATGAGTATTGGATTTTCACTTGTAATACCTACACTTGGAGGTCATTTACTCATGTCACACCTGCCTGGGACAAACTTCGTCCTGGTTTTCTAGCAAGTACCCATCCTTGGGTATGACCTTTTGGCTCAAGTTGCCTTCTGAAGTGTTTTATTCAAGCTGATTAATCTTCTTAGTACCTTCATCTAGTCAATTCCAAATTTTCTAGAAGATTCCTGCCATAGGTTAGATCATACTGTGAAAAGGAGCTGCCTACAATATTTCATCAATATAATGTGATTCATCATTTGTTCGCTATTGCATCGGCTACTCTACAATTGCCTGCTAGAACGCAGCCTTGGCTGTTTCCAATAGTCTGTCTCACCACTTAGCCATGACATTTATGTGAAACTTTACCTGTGTGCTGAGTTCTGCACCATGGCATGCTACAGGGAAGGAGAAATCCGGGATGGGAGCTGAAACAAAGCTCTTCGGCAAACCTCTGAAGAACGGTAGAATTGAGAGCTTTGTGCAGAGGACATCATACCCAAGGCCCTGATATAGCCAAGGCAAGATGCTCTTTTTATACTAGCAAATGGGGCCAGGTCTCAAGTGCTGTACTGCAGTTGCCCATGCTGCCTAACTATTCGGAGACTCCTTGACACAACTTTGGTAAATGTTGGCTTTCCTTGATGACTTATGGGAGCAGTGCAGGAGTGCAGTCTACGAATTGTTCCAAGTGCACAGCATGGTTGAGACCAGCCTTTTTAAAGGGGAAGAGGAGGACAAAGGGAGAAGAAGAGCTTTGCACCAATTTATATAGCAGTACAGAGATAGTCAGTACCAGGTTTGTCTAGGGAAGATAGGAGCAAAGATCTTTTATATTGCATATTTTACATTGCAGCCTTTTCTAATATTCTAGGAGTTTTCAGTACCTCTTCAGGAGAAAGAAATTGCTGTAAAGTCTGAATGTAATAACAAAATCTTCCATGTAAATATATTCTATTTTGTAAATAAATTTTAGAAAAAAAAATGTAAAATCATGAAATTCAGCTCAGAAAAGATGACATTTTTATTTATTGATATGTGTTGCTGTACATGGAGGTCACAAAGGTTGAAGGGAAAAGCACTGAAATAATTAATGTCACAATTAAATTTTATTAATTATTCTGATAGTGTTTGAAAGTTGAAATGAACATTTGGACTTGGTTTGCACTCTGTGAATTCTTCTACAAATCCTTAATTCTTTACTCTGGGAAACTCAAATTGTCTAAGAGCATGACTGACATTTGCAAACAGCAAATAATATGATTTAAAAATACAGTCTCCAAGGAGAAGTACATACTTGGATTAGTAGGATTATAATTCTTTCCCAGTGGTTCTGTGCTTTGGCAAGATACCTCCTTGGATGTTGGTAACTAGCAACTGCAGATGGGCTGGAACAGCTGAAGAGGGAACATCTGAAGTGATTTTTGCACATAGATGTAAGTCACTCTTCTGTTTTAAATTAGTAAGATCTAAAACATCATGGTAGCAGATGTCCATCTCTGAGGCTAAGCATTTCAGAATGGAAATCTCTTTGTGTGTGTGTCTCCCTCTCTGCATGTATAATATGAACAACACAGAAACGTATCTTGTCTTTCTGAGAACTATTTTCACCTACATAGAATGCTGACTTATTTAGAGGGAAGTTAATAGAACTAACAGTGTTAATAATCCTCTTGTGCATGAGTGGAGTAAATACTAAGCATCTATGAATATGTCTGATAGTCAAAAGAATCGTTCTGTATCTTTTTGTTTTGCTATCTATATTCCTTACTTTTTAGAATTAGCGGGATATAGAGGATCACGACTTAGCCTTTGGACACAACCTTTTCATTTTTGAGTGAAAACGTAGGTTTCCCAAAATGTGGGTTATGCTAACAGGAGCAGGGGAAGTGAATGCTGGAAGACAAATACATTAAAATAATTAGGATTTCAACTTGAGGTCTATTGCAGAGATGATATTTTCCCAAAGAGCTTTCAAATGGTATTGGTAGATTATTTGAGAAGATTACTTCCATTTCAACAACACACAATAGATTTCTTTTATAAATGAGTTGTCTTCCTTCATTTATCATCAGCACTGAAAACAATCCCTTTCTTCCACTGCCAAATCTAACATATTTTGTGTAGGATCAGATAAAAATACTTTGAGTTCCAAAAAAAGTTTCTCCTCCCCGCAGGTAAGGTAAGTTTAGAGTGGATATTTTAATGCCAGTGCCTGGTACTGGCATTTAGTAGTGATTAAAAATGGTAAGTGATTAAACTTATCACAAGATGAAGTCTCTCATTTGCCAATTTAGAAATTAATCAGAAACATTAATCAAAACCATGATCTTAATTTTCTCAGTCTATTCTGGAAACTGAGAACAGATCTTGTGTTTTCTAAAGATGGAGAAAGAACCCAGAAAACATACCTCAGAAGCATACATGGATTCCTTATTTTTTTGCAAAATAAATATGGCATTTTTAATATTTACTTCAAACAATACCAAAATTCAGCATACTTGAGAAGAATGACTGTCTTAAAACTGAGGCTTGGGAGAGCTGACTTCAGACAGCGGCCTGAAAAACAGATGTGGACTCACAGACCTTTATTTTATTTGCACTCAGGTCAGCATTCATCAGCGGGAACTGCCTAAGTGGAGTAAGCTATTTTTGAGGAGTCCCCATAGCTAGTGTTAGTTTGCTGCTCCCATTTCAACCCAGGTGTTTAGCTGGTAGGTGGAATCCTTAGGACTGCTGGTAACAAAATAGGTGCCTTCAGTAAGTTACACACTTTGAGATACATTTTTTGTTAGAACAAGGTGTTCAAGTTTTGTGTTTCTGACTATAGGAGAAACAGAAGGAAATCAGAAAATTTTTTCCGTGAAGTAGCATTTATTCTTAGGAGTCTGTGGGTTTTTTTTCCCTCTCTGAATACCTTTTTGTACCTTTTTTTGACATTTTGCTTACCTTTTTGTCTCTTCTGGGATCAGAAGAATTGCACTGGAGACTGAGTCCCCCCATCTCTTTATCATTCCTCTCCAGTTGTGCATAAGTATCTTTGAGTCATTCCAGTAGAAGTCTGACAGTGTCATGCATCCCATTGCTTTCTCTTCCACTCCTGTGATGATTCCTTTCAGAGACAAACCCACATTTTTCATCCTGGCAGGCAGCTCACTCTCCCATTCTCTGACTCTGTTCTGGGGACGGCCCATCAATTTCTACTAAGGAGTCATGTAAACCTGCTTCTGTAGCTGTTCATATGAAATTCCTCCCCTGCATGTTCTTCCTTGTGTTTGCATATCATTCTGTATTTGGCCCTCTTTCTCGTGATTTTCTGTCTATCATCCTTATGCCACCTTCTGTTTCATCCCTTGCCTATTTTCGTTATTTCTTCTTCTACACTCTCTTCTGGGAAGAGCTGCTTCATAGTTTTCATTTTGTGTTTCTCCTTAGTGCAACCAATCTCCTCCTCAGGGATACCTTTTCTCTGGAAGCTTTCTTCCTCTCTTCCTTCTGTCCTTACATTCTTCCAGAGATAATCCATCTAAGCCAGAGTATTCTTCTGCTCCTCTTCTCTAGCAGGTACCTCTCTGTCCTGGGTTACCTACCCATTTTCTGCTCTGTCAAAAAGACAAATCTCCATTGAACTCTGTTATTCTCTTCATCTGCATTTGAGTCTTGGGTCTCATCATTTGTTACCTTAGTTAGGCCAGACAGTTCACAGTAACTATTTCTGCCAGAGACTCCTGCAGATACAATGGATATTGCTCTGCCTCTGCAGCCTCTCCTTTTTGTCATGCCAAGCCTCAGGTCGTCTCCACTTCTCTCTGTCTTTGTTTTATAGCTGCCAACTTCTTCCTTTTCATTGGCCTTACAAAAGAAAGAACAATACCCCCCAACCTTTTTTTAATGCTCTTTGCTTTACTAGCCACATTTCATAAAATAGAGAATGAGCGTCATAATCATGAAAGTTATGCTTCTTTCCTCATGCATAACAAAAGTGGCTGAATTCCTACTTTAAATGCGAAATTTGACTCTATGTTTACTCTGGAAACTCAAGCTGTATAATTAGTTGTCAACTTCTGCAAAATTAAAAGCAAATGTATGCAATTGTATGCAAATATCGGTTACTAGCGTCTGATTCCATATTAGACTGTAGGGGAACAAAAGGAGAAGGACGGATTCAGGAAGATCCTCAGCTAACTAGTACTGATTAATACAACTCCATTGCTAGGGACATTTTCCTCTATTCAGGACATTGCCATTAGAATTGGAAAGATTTTTTGAGAAACAGTAGCTTTGGTCCTCAGCAATACCTAAATGTTGTCAAATGCAAACACCTGTATCCATTGAATCAACAAGACTTGGAAGAGTATGAACTGGATAGTCTACAATTTTCAAGAAGTTCCAGCTTCTGCCATTCAAGCACCAAATATTTTTTAGATTTTGGGGAGGCATATCCATGCTTAGCGTCCGACAGCCAGCCATAACTCTCAGTTGCAGGACACTGCTTAGTCCCTGCTGAATCTGAATGACACAGGATGTGTATCAGGCCAGAGAGAAACTGGTCTTCTGGAGATGATGCTCTCACCACAACCTTATATATCTATGTCTGGTTTGGTGAAAACCAAAGGTCCAGATTTTCACACAGTCCCTGTGATTTGAAAGTAACCTCAGAATGGTAATTTCAAGAGTTGGTCCTCATAATGCTGATCCTAAACTTGTTTAAAGATAATCCAAAATCATCAAACTTAGAAAGCAACTGAAATATCTCTTTTCTCCTGTTAAGTATTAGAATTCACCTGCATGATTCGTCTCAAATGATCAATTCTACAAATGCATAATAAAATCAGCATTTGCAACAGATCCATTTGTTAAATTGTATTCTGCCTACCAACAAATACAAATTTTTGCACTGCTTTACTGAACCTCGTGCAGTTTAATGCTTTGAAAATTCTCTCATTTCAATTCCATTGCAGTGAGACATGCAGCCCTCATTGTAGAAAGTATAGCAGTTGCACTTTTATGGCTGAATTTGAAAAGTCTTATCACCTTCTCTTTTGCCTTACTTTTGTCTTACTGAGCAATCTGCTTCTGCTGCTGCAGGGAACTCTTCGTAGCAGCAACTTTGTGTTTGACCTTTCGTGTAGTGCCGGTTACTCATGCCAATTAGGAGTGCTTCTAAGGACGGCACTTTGTGTGGCCATTTAAACTGTAAATTAATTCTGCTTCCTGAATCATCGTTGAAGTATCTTACAAAGATTCCTCCACTGATGAGAGAGGGGGTGTACGTTTGCTAGTGAGTAAGCAGCATGATAAGGCCTCTGAGCCAGCAGCACTGCTCACAGGAAGGAGACGTAGTTTTGCAGGATGAGATGCTGACCTGGCTGACTAGCCATCATTTTCAGGTCTGGTTTGTATCAGAACATGTGCTTGCTCCTTCCTTCCCTTTTCTAGCATTTCCATCCTCCCTGTCCAGGGAAGAAATTCAGGCATTTTCTGGATTGCTACGCAAGGAGTTTCACATTTATTTTCTTCTCTTCCATGAGCTTCTTCCCTTGGAATACAATTTTGAGGGGAATTCAGAGGAGAGAAGGGTAAAGTGCTAGGTGGCATGAGCACTGGTGACAGATCTGGGTCTTCCAGTGAGGTTTCTGGTTTGTTCAAACTTCGAGTCTTAAACTCCATGGCAGAGTAATACAGAAATTCTCTTGGATTCGTGGATGTTACAGATGGAAAAGTCATATTCGGTCATCTGGTTCATCCTTCTGAGACCACAGGGTTATTCAGCAGGACATATGTTTCTAATATTTTGTCTAACCTATTTTTATAGGCTAAGTGATGAGTCATGGGGCTTACATCATCCCCAGAGGAATAATATTCTATGGCTAACCAAATTTCAATGCTGGGAAAATTTTTCCTGCTATAGATATCCCATTTTTTAATTTAATTTCATTACACTTGCTTATCTCTACTAAACACTTCCTCACAGCTTTTGTATTTAAGCTCTTCAGCTGTATCTTTGCTCCTATCAGATCATGGTATTTTAAACAGGGCAAGTCGTTGAAACCTATCTTTATTTTTGCCTGGCACGCTGCCTTATAAAACCCTGTGTTCATTAGTGTATCATTTAATCTTCAGACTTAAACATTTTGGAAAGTTCAGCCGTATCTGAGAACTGCATGAGGCAAAAATACTCATGTTCCCCTCCATATTAATATAAGCAATACAGTCATTCAATTGAAGCTCCGCATGCCCATGCTTTGAAGCAAGGCTGTGAAATTTGGCAGGAAGGGTGGGTGCTTACGACCAAAATGTGCCTTTGCCATCACTGCAAAATGTATTCTAGAGAAATGATAAATCTAAAAAAAGAAGTCAGTTCTCAGGAGCACAGTGGGGACCTGTCAGAGTTTGGCTTTTGAGCGTGGAAGACACCCTGCCTGCACTGGGCACAGGGCACTCTGCCTGTAGGCACAGAGCAGGCACCGGGATGGCAGGAGAGGGAAGGAAGAGGAAATGAGTGATGCGGGGAAGGGAGCATAAAGTCTAGAGGAGGTGATCGAAAGCAGGGGAAAAGAGTACATTGACAGAAAGAATAATAGATCAGAGGAGAAAGAGAGGGAGAAAGAGAGGTCTGAGCTAGGAAATTGAGGCGATAAGAAAAGTCAAGGAAAACAGCATAGCCTAGGCACAGGAAGGAGTACAATATTCCATGTTACATAGTCCCCTCCAGAACCAGGCATATGATAACCAACAGGCAGGCGTGTTCTTCTCTGTCCTTTGGAGATGGGCACCTGTATTTTGGAGTCCTAGTTTAACAGATCTGGTTTTCAGTTCCAGCCTTTTTTTGCCTGTCCCCCATGTAGCTCAATTTCCATCTCTCACCTCTTGTCCCATGTTCTCCTCAACTTCTGTCTGCCTAAAGGGAGCTCCCTGTTTCCCTCATCTCCTAGATCCCCATCTGTGCATGTAACCTGTACCTTTGTTACCATCTCCCCAGCTTGTATTCCTCATCCTTTCCACAGCAACAAATTGCGTATGTCAACAAATTTAGGGCTGTGTTCTTTTATTAAGTACTGTGAAGTACCGTGAAATGTCCAAAATCACTGATTTGTATGTAGTGGTAGGAATCAAGACTGCTTTCATTTCGGTAACTATCAACATAGCAGAAGAATCTCTCAACAAAAAATATTGTCTAACACTTCTCATTTTGATGTCCATTTCAGTATTACATTTAACAGTAGTTCTGTTTTTTGATAAAATCATGATTTTATCAAAATATATAAACAAATAGTTCTCTTGACCTAGTTGAGATGAACATTGCTGTTACACTTTGAAGGAAAATACAATTTGCTGTAGTAGTGCCCTATTTGTAAAGAAGGTAAGCAAGTTGTTGTTTTATTTCCAAGGATTTTTCTTCAGTAGGGGCTAAAAGGCTGCCAGATATCAAGGGTAAGTTATGAATTACAATACTGGAGTATCCTTCACTGCCTTAAATATTACTATGCCAACCATAACACAAAATAAAGCTCCATTTATTAATCTTCTTGCTGACAGTATTAAAGCTGCTTTATAAGATCATGACTTGAGAACTTAGATCACTGCAAGTACAGGTATTGTGTCACAAAGAAACCTTTTATTGTTGAACTAGGGATGTTTATACTACTGCAGTAAGAATGACATGTAGGGAAATGCACTTGTCTAATCTAATTCCTAATGTCTGATTTTGTTCTACCATGTTTGATTTCTTTGGCAATACTTGTATTCTTTGATTCCTTTGCAAGCAGTCATTTCAAGGAACAAATATTGCTACATCACCACTGAAAGAAAAGATAAGCCAGTTGCTACTGGTTACCCAGTTCCCAAATCTAAGCCATTATATCTCCTTAGGTATGACTTATTTTTGTTTTCTGAATATAATCCTGGATTTGGAGTCTTGTTAATGAATGAATAGAAGACCTCTCCTTTGCAGAAAGTACTGTATTTAACCAGCTGTGTTTCAGGATTTAATGTGCCCTGATTTATTATGACCTGTCACTAAGCTAGTTGGGATTTTATCAAATACAAAGTGTGCTTTTTAAAAACCCCTGATGTTAAGGAGTAACTTGAATTCTTTAAAATATCAGAGATCTTCCTGTTCAAGGCATATTCATTAGTAGGAACACATTTAGAAAACTATTATCACCAAAATGATAGTTTCTTTTCAGTGTCTATTTGAAAACAGCAAATCTTTTAAATTAAACTCTCAAAATCACATTTCCAAAAACTTGGCTGTACTGTCAGCTATCTCTGTGAATTTCTTTTGCTATTGAGATAGATTATTTAGCTGGCATTATATTAGTGTTGAAGAAGTAATTATAAGAACTAGATAAACTTGTTCTCACTGAAATTAGAAGCAGATGAACTCTTTTCACTGCTATTTACCCTTCACTGCATTGAAATATTGCAGTTAATTGTTGTCTCTATCACATGCACACCAATACAGGTTGTATTCTTTCATTTACTGAAGCAATCTAATATTTGAGTGTGTGTATAAATAAAAGAGAGACTTCTACTCAGAGCCAGAATTTAGACTGGTAATTCCTTGCTCCTCGTGCAGCCCGCAATCTCTGTAGCACAGGAGTGCCAGCCCTTCTTGCTTTGAGTCAGTACTGTGGGAAGGGTGCTGAAAGCTGTGTCCTGATCAATAAACTGGGCAGAGTGCATGACTGAATTACTCATTCCTGTGGGCACAAAGAGTCCCGTGAAAGACTACAGTTTCTTGAAGCAAACTTTCCTTGGTGCTTCTCCTTACTCCCCCTTACATAGAGTAATGACATGAAAGCCACCATCTAGTCCTAATTACACAGGCTGAGTCACTGCAACCGCACAATCCTACCCACGGCTTTCTTGTCTTCCCTCCCAGTTCTCCCTGCTTATGACTTGCTTGAAGTACGTGACAAGCACCTTTGGACAAAGACTGCCTGGTGTTCTGCATTATTTCATTATCTAGTGCAATATGGTTCAGTCTTGATTTGGGATGCAGGTCACCACTGGGATGCTACTAGTAAACTAAAGAGAGAAAGTTGATTATAAAGCAAGGAGCTTCCGTGTAAGAAGTCAGGCAAAACAATATGCCATGGCCAACAAGACTGCATTAGTTTGTAGGATATGTGGTTTGAGACAGGACCTGGTCAAATTATAAACTGCTATATTGCAAAGTAGGATTTGGCTAACAAACTGGTGAGGGATTAATATACATCTGCATACTTCTCTGGTGATTTGTACACACGTTTATATTTTGTGAGTATTTCCTTGCCTCTAAAACATTAAGATTGTCCAGAATAAACTCTTTTTGTCACTGTATCTTTATTCTTGAACAGGAAGGAAAAACCATCAGGAAAAGTACTTGTTTCATCTAAGTGTTAAGCGAGGATGGCATCATGCCTTTTCAGCCCTGGAGATCTCTCGTTACCATGGATGGGCAATGGAACCTTGAGCTGGCTGTAGTGCACATAATTAAGTTTCCAAATCTGGATTTCCAGAGTGCAGTCTGCAGTCTAAGAGAAGATGACCTCTTTAGATATCACCTGTCAGAGTCTAGAGGCCAAGACCAAAGGAAGTAGAAGACCCTGACAGGTCATTTAGAGACATTCACAGGAGAGGTGACGGAGGTCAGGCAAGGATCTGGTCAGAGTCAGGAAGCTTGAAAGCTTCTAAGTCTCAAGACTTGGTACCACAAAAGCTACTTGTTACAGCTTCGTGGTGGGAAGGCCAAATGGAACTGTAACAAGACTATTCAGTTTGTTTATTCATCAGAACTTATCATGAGTCTTTAATAATGGTTCTTCAGTCCAAAAATCCTGCAGAAGACCAGGTGGCTGTAGTGCAGCTAGGGAAAAATGTAGGCACTCAAGTCCAAAACTGCATTTCTGTAAGCCCTCCTCTGCTGGTCTCTAACTGCTGTAGCTACTGTAGTCTGCCACCTTGGAGTTATCCCCATCACAACAGTTTGCATCTCTACAGGTACACAGAAACCTCAAATATTTCAGGGCAGAGGAACTTGGTGCCCAGCTCGTACCTACAACTGTTCTGGATTTTTGAATGAACCAGTGTGCCTAAGCCTCCTGAGATCCTGGTCCCAGGGATGTCTGAGAACACACTTCTCCTGCACAGATCAGTGCCCAAACATGATTACCTTTGATGGAGGAAGTAACATACATGAGAGCTGTCCTGTTGTTGTTTCTACCCAGAGCTGCCCAGAAATTCAGTCTGAACAGAGAGAAAAATGGACACTTCTTGCCAGAGATATTGCACTCACTGATGAGAAATTTTTTCAAAATACCTAAAATTTGAGTGACCACATAAGAATATTAATTCTGAGTCTGATATCTCTAACAGCAAAGGAAGAATGGATTGTGAAGGCATTTAGTGTCATGAGTACTGTGCCTCTGGACCCAGGAGGAACTGCATCCTAGCAAACTCTTTGTTTTTTTTGTTAAAAGTGCTAAATTACTGGCACAATGTTAATCAGCTTCTTTTGGTGATCTGAACAAATGTGGCATTTAACACATCAGTTAATATGTAATCAAGACATGGATAAACCAAACCACCTAGTAACTGACTAATATGCAAACAAGTAGTATTTTTGAATTCTCTGTTACCTCAGGTTTCCTGCCATATTCTCCAGCTGCTACTTAAAAAATTTTGCTTGTGTTATTACCAAATTGCATATTTTTAAAAGTCATCATGCAAAAGCTGGCTGATTAAACGCAAGTTACTCATCAAACTCATTACAGCTTTCATGAGTATCTGTCTCATAGCTGCCGGAAGAGTTATTTTGCTATAGTGGCATTTTCATTAAATCTTCTATTTTAGTTTCTGTTTATTGAGCCTCATTTCTTCAAGGATTAGTTGTCTTACAAATGTATCCAGCATTCTTTTGATTTTGCCAACCAATTTCCTTGAGGGAGGAGGTCTGGCCTGAAAACTGCTCAAACCATCAACTTGTCCCTTTAAAATTCATCTTTAATTTCTCAGTTCTTGCTGCATAGAGTTGCATTCTTTCTGATCAACGAAACCTCCCTTTTGTACCTGCTCCAGCTATCCATTAATTCCTTAAGCAAAACTCAATCAAATCTGTTTCTGCTTATATTTGTATCTTCTAATGCCTTGAGAGCAAGCTGCATTTGAGGCTTCCTTAGCTGGGTTGTTACTGGTTTTTCAGCTCATAAATTACAAACTGTTAAGATAATTCCACAAAGCTTGTATTGGAAGGTATTAATTTTCCTTCTGTTGAAGGCTTTTTCTTCAGCATAGTGCTGAAGCAGTGCCAGTGATATTACAGCAATGATACATTTAGGCTCCTAGTTCTGTTTTCAGCTTCTTTTCCTCATGCTCTTAAGACAAACTCTCATGGGTTTCCTGCTTATCCAGTGGAGGAAAGGCATCATAATTTTTGGCTATGAGGACTATTAGAAATCTTCTAAACTGCCTTTTTTGTTTATTTGTTTGCTTCCGTGGCAACTTTTTTTTTTCTTTTAAGAGGAAAAAGTGTAAGAATGCTCTTTGTTCTCTTTGTTTGGAGGGAACTCCAGCTAAACGGCTTGAAAAAGGGCCAAAGTTCACTTACGCACCTGACAGCTTGTATTTTTATATTACATGTGCTTAGCTGAAATACTTAGACTACATGAGTTCTTGGGCATGTCTTGGAGGCAACATCAGAATTTCAGACACTGGTTTTATCTTTTGACAAGAGCTTCACAATCAGTGTGGGCATCACTTGCGCTGAGGACTATTCTCTTTCATTTGCATTCACATTATATGTCTGAGGACTTCTGGCCTACACTGTGCTATTACAGTTTAGAAGTATTTATATTTATATGACTGCCATTACTTAGGGTACCAGTGGTAACAGGACGACAAGAGCTTGCAGTTTTTGACTGTAGATAAATTACAGTTTGGTGTCAACTAGAGGGGAACATAACCCTTAGTGCTGAAAATCTGATAGCTGTGAGCCAGAAAGCTGTAGCAGTGGCATAAGCATGAAGGGAAAAGAAAAAGAGAAAACATGGCTTAGAAGATATGGATGCTGAAACTGCTTCTGCTGGAGAGACTAAACCTTTTAAACAAGATAGTGAAGGCAAACTGACGTGCGGAATCAAACTTCACAACTCAGAATCAAACTTCACAGCTCAGAGAATTATCAAGCAGGTATGTTTATTGCGGCGCCGGGTGCAAGGGGGATCGCTCCTCCTAACTTGCACACCGAGTCACGAAGCATGCACATATTTATTACAAAGCTTATCTAAGTAGGCTGGACTATTGTAATTATTTCTAGGAATTCATTATCATACTCCACCCCCCTTTAGCACTTGCGCAGTGTCGTCTGGTGGTCGTCTGTGGGGGTCTTCTGGATGAAGGCTCGTAGTCTTCCTCGCTGTGTGCTTTCACCTTTGGCCCAAAAATTCCTGAGTTGTCTCTGTTGGCTGAGTCCCAAACCATAGAACCAGTTTTAGCTAGAGAGTCGCTTCTTACAGACAACAAAGTTCTGGTTATCAGTCCTTGTTTCTCTTCGTCTGTCTCGCAAGCAGTCCTTGTGAGCTACATTTGAGCCACAGCAGTCCTTGTTAGCAAGATTACAAAGAACAGAACTAAACTGAGTAACAGTGTTTAACTCTTACTTTAACATAGATGCAAAATTATGTAACAAAATTAAACTAAAGCTATAGCAAAATCGAACTAATTGTCAATTCCCCACATCAAGTCCCCCCTTTTCTTTCTTCTTTTGCAGATTCTTTTGCTATAAAGTTACCTTCCTCAAGGGTTTTGGCAAAATATTTGGCACTGTCACTGTCAGATATCTTGGGCCTGTAATGAATTTCCTTCACAAATGTAGCCTTGGTGTTCTCTTGTAATGCATGTTTCTACATTAACTTTTAGCCACCTATTCTTACTTTGTCTCACCCAGTTTTTATGTTTCAAAGGGTGAACCAAAGTCTCATTAAGGAATATCCTTAATGCAACAATAGGATAAATGTCATATACGGTGGCCTCAGATATTGTTAACACAAATGCTGTGGCTATGTTATTAAAGGGATTATATGTAAAGTTAAGTAATTTCCACCAAGACTGAAAGTTCTTCTCCAATTCTGTTGCATTTTCCCAAATTACCTTTCGAATTTCCAGAGGTAATATGCCTTGTTCTCCCTCCCTGACAATAGCTGCTGTCATAGATTGTATTTATAACTGAGCTTGAACACAGCTAAAGGCTAAGGTGGTACTATTCTGGGTGGCTTCTACAGCTTGAACTATGGATCTCAGGCTTTTCTCATTTAGCCCTTCCCATTGGGGTAGCACATCTGACACTAGATATTGGTTATTACCTACAGCTAAGAGTAACAATCGTAACGGGTGTTGTATTTTACTTAAATCTTGCATAATGGTGGACAACTTATTCACCAGAACCTTGGAATCTATACTGTTCAAAATTCCTAAACCCGTTCTCACAAAGCCTGTTGCATCCCTTTTTCTCCTTTGAGGTGTAAGAATTATTATTAGCTCCACTTTCTTTAATGAACTATCATTTTCCATTTGTCCATACGCTTAACTATATAGGGGCCCACTTCATATACATAAGGTGCATTCATTTTCTGGGGTGTAGAAGTTGACACCGTGATGGACACAGGTATAGCCGTAGTCGAAATCTTTTCCTGTGATATGTCTAACCCAAATTTAAATGATAATGCTCTGTCTCCTCTGCCAGTGCTCTTTAAACAGACAACCGATACTGACTGAATTTTAGTAAAATTGAACTAACAAACATCAGATGCACAATGTTCCCCACCTATTGTGGGTTCTGTTCTTTGTTCAGAAAATCTTCTCATAGTAACTTGGGTTAAAGGAGGGAAATCTTTTCTACTGTTAGCACTAAAGATTCTGCAACCTACGTGGATTGTTCTCCCTTTATCGACCTTCCGTCTATGCATCGAATGCTTCCATTCTGATTCATGTAATTGCAATTTCCTGTTGTCATATATGATGACAGCTATTAGATTCATTCCCGCTAAGTCTTTTCCCATAATTCCTGTATATCAAAAATAGGCTTTTGACCAAGGCCATTCACAAGTATTAACTCTCATGGGTTTCAGCACAGTTACCACCCACATTATTGCAAAGGTTCCTAGCTTAGCTTGGTTAGTCCATGTTAGCGTCTTTGGATGTGGAGCTTCAGGGGTCCAGTGGACGTAATTTTCCATTGCTATTGAGGAGCTTTGTTCACTCTTGTATGATGGATCCAGGATGTCTGCTCCTTAATCTTGACTGCTGTGTGGGATGTCAGCAGCACTTGGAATGGTCCTTCCCATTTCGGTTCTAGTGGAGAATCTAAAAGAGATCTGATATATACGTAGTCACCAGGTTCAATATTATGTACAGGCCCATTAAGACCTTGGGCTCTAGTTTCTAAGACCAGTTTCTCTACTTTTTGAAGTTGCTTCTGCAAACTTATTATATAGCTAGTTAATACCTCATCTCCAACTTGAGTTGATGTTCCTGCCTGTACAATGTAGGGCCTCCCGTATATTATTTCGAAATCATTTAGTCGTTTTTTTGGTTCTGGGTTTGGTTCTAATTCTTAGGACTGCTAATGGCAATGTTTGGGGCCAAGACAGGTTAGCCTCCTGACCCAATTTTACAACTTACAGTTTAATTAGGTGGTTCATCTTTTCTACTTGACTGTTTGATTTTGGATTATATGGGGTATGTAATTGCCAATTTATTCCCAAAAGTTTACTAACTTGTTGAATGATCTTGGCGATAAAATGTCAACCTCTGTCTGATGAGATTACCGCAGGAACTCCAAATCTTGGTATTAGTTCTTGCAATAGTACCTTCGTTACTTCCCTAGCTTTATTAGTTCGACAAGGGAATGCTTCTGGCCATCCTGAAAACGTATCCGTCAAGACTAGCACCTATCAAAACCCCCCTTTTCTTGGCAGTTCTGAGAAATCAATTTGCCACTGCTGCCCTGGGTAATTACCTTTCCCGATTTGTCTTAGTTGGGCTTTATGACTTGTCTTAGGGCTACTTTGTAAACAAACCTTGCATTGTTTTGTTACCTGCTTGATAGTAGTGTATAGATTTCGGGCGACTATCAGCCGGTTCAAATATTTATACTGGGCCTCTGTTCCCTAATGAGATTTTCTATGTTCTGCCATAACTACGGCCCATAACAATGTAAATGGTATTATTATTTTACCTTGTGGTGTCTTTGCCCACCTACTTTTCTCTATTTTTCCTCTTAGGTCTTCAATTAATTTTTGATCTTCTTTATAATACTTGGGTTCACAATCAATTTGTACTTTACCGTCTGGGACTAAAGACTGCAGCTCCAATTCACTTTTCTCAGCTGCTCTTCTAACCTCGCAGTCCGCCATGGCATTGCCCAGTTCTTGAGCAGTGTCTCCTTTCTGATGAACTTTACAATGCATAATAGCCACTTTCTCGAGTAGCTGCACTGCTTCCAGGAGCTGAAGAATTTCTTCGGCATGTGTTATATGTTTTCCTTGGGTAGACAGGAGTCCTCTTTCTTTCCACACAGCTTCATGAGCATGGACTACCCCAAAGCCATATTTAGAGTCCATCCAGATATTAATTTTCTTGCCTTTAGCTAGTTCTAATGCTCGAGTTAAGGCTATTATTTCTGCCTTTTGAGCTGAGGTGTTTGGGGCAAGGGCTTTGGACTTGTTTACCTGATCTGTAGTGGTTACCACATGTCCTGTCTTGTGGACTCCTTGTCGAACGAAGCTGCTTCTGTCAGTGTACCAGCAATCTTCAGCGTCCTCCAGTGGCTCCTCTTTTAGGTCAGGTTGGCTGGAATAGACTGCTTCAATCGTTTTCAAGTAGTCATGCCATACTGGTTCCCCTGTGGTCCTGCTGAGGAAAGATGCTGGATTGACAATGTTAGTAACCACTATTTCCACACCATCCTGCTCTACCAGGATAGCTTGATATTTAAGAAACTTTTGTGGTGAGAGCTAGTGTCTTTTCTTTACCTGTAATACTGCTGATACAGTATGAGATACCAGTACTGTAATCTTTTGGCCTAGTGTAAATTTACGTGCTTCTTGAATGTTCAGCACTACTGCTGCTACTGCCCTCAGGCAGCTAGGCCAACCCTTGCTTACTTCATCAAGTTGTTTAGAGAAGTATGCCACTGCCCTCTGATATGGTCCCAGATTTTGGGTTAGGATTCCTAGGGCTATTCCTATTTTTCATGAGAGAACAGCCAGAAGGGCTTAGTAGTGTCTGGTAATCCCAAAGCAGGGGCGTCCATCAGTGTTTTCTTTAGCTGTTGGAATGTTCTTTTTGCTTCCTCATTTCAGATGAGGAGTTTTAAATCAGATTTTAATAGTTCATAGAGCAGTTTTACCAAGAGTCCATAATTACATATCCATAGGCAACACCATCCTGTCATTCTCAGGAACGTGCAGAGCTCTTTAGGTGTCTGTGATCGAGGGGTCTGACAGATGGCCTCCTTCCTTGTTGTCCCCAGTGTTCACTGGCCCGCAGCTATCTCATACTCGAGGTAGGTTACTTGCTGTCGAACTATTTAGTCTTTCTGTGGAGAAACTTGATAGCCGTTAAGTCCAAGGAAATTTAGCAGATTGATTGTCTATATTATACAAAATTTTTTCATTTCAGTGGCTATTAATAGATCATGTATATGTTGTAATATTGTTCCTGCTCCATGGGGTCGCTCCCATTGTTCCAAGTCTTTAGCTAATTGATTTCCAAAAAGAGTGGGGTTATTTTTAAACCGCTGGGTAACACAGTCCATGTCAGCTGTGTCTTCCTTCCGGAGCCTGGGTTTTCCCATTCAAATGCAAACAATAACTGGCTTTCTAAACTTAATGGGATGCAAAAGAAGACGTCTTTCAAATCCAGGATAGTAAACCAGGCCGATTCAGGTATCAATTTAGTTAGTAATGTGTATGGGTTTGCCACGACAGGGTGCAGGTCTTCAACAATTTTATTGATAGCCCTGAGATCCTGTACTATTGGCTAACTACCATCCGGTTTTCTAATAGGTAAAATGGGAGTGTTATATTCTGATTCACACTTTATTAATAACCCATACTTGATGAACCGGTCTATCACTGGTCAATTTCTTTCTCTGTCTTTCATTCTAAGAGGATTTTGTCTAATCCTTACAGGCTGTGTTCCTTGCTTAAGTTTGACTATTATTGGAGATGCATTTTTCGCTTTTCCTGGTGTCTCTGTGGCCCATACTACTGGGTATACCTAGTTCTGGACTTCCTCAGGTACTTCTGAGCCAGGAGGGGTATTTATGAGGGCCAAACTCAAAATTTCAATTAGCTGGTCACTTCCCACCCAGAGCTCTACTTTCCTTTTGTCAAATCTTATTTCTGCCTTTGATTGTTCCAATAAATCTCATCCTAATAGAGGTCTTGGCAAATCAGGCATATATAAAAATTTGTGTACCCCCAATTGTTTCCCTAATTTGAATTCAAGAGGTTTTAGAAAGTATGCCTTTTCACTTTGGCCAGTAGCTCCCCTTACCGTTACAAAGTCATCATCTACAGGTGTCAAAGCCTGATTTAAAACTGACAATGTTGCTCCAGTATCAACTAAAAATTCCACGCTCTGTTGCCGTTTCCTTAGCTTTAATACAACCAGTGGATCCGCTAGGGTAGATTCCCCAGGTCTCCGTTAATCCTCCTTGACGTGGGCCTGTATTCTTTTCCTCCTGCTCTGCCTTTCTGGACACTCATTTTTTTAATGTCCCCTCTGCCTACAACACGCACATTGGTTTCTTTCCAAGGGCCTCTCAGCTCCTTCACTTGTGAATCTTTCACTGTCTTGTAACACCGCTACTAACATCTGCTTCTTTTACTTTCTCATAACGCTGCTAACAACATCTGCTTATCTTTCTTTTGATCCTCCTCCTCCCTGTTACTAAACACTCTCCATGCCTCGTCTAGTAAATTTTCCAAATTCCTGCTGTCTGCCGCTCTCAGTTTCTGCATCACTTGCTGACTGCCCAATAAATAATGTTCTGGTAGGTCAGATACATGATCCCTCCAGGATCTTTTATTTTATCCAACTTAGTACATCTCTGCCCTATACTACACGCTGAGCAACATCCTTTCAACTTCTTTGTTCTCCTTTCTTATTTTATACAAAATACAGCCCAAAGGGCTTTTCTTCCGTATCTCTCTGCTCTGTGAAATCTCCATTATTTACCACGTCCATCTCTCTGTCCCTTAATCAACGTACGACAAACCAGCTTTTCACTTAAACAAATCCTTTTAACACCGACAGCTCCAACTCTTAACCAAACTTCTATACTTTAAGCACCGATAAATAGTTACCGGCTGCATACAAAACCTTATCCCACTTCCTTTTTCTTCTCAAAAATAACATCAATTGCAACAAAGTATTACAATTCAGGGTTCCATTAGAGGGCTATTTTCCTCATCATCTAATTTATACCAAAGTCATCACTGATTACAATACTTTATCAAGGTCCTTTTGTTCACACTCCTGCCTAGTGATCCTCCTATATCCTTCCAGTGAGCCAAAATACAGCCTAAAAGGCTTTTTTTCACTGTCTCTCCGCTTTGTTTACCTCTCATTATTCAGTTAATGTTTTGCTCTCCTAGAGTATCTGGCAGGAACTTTCCCTGTCCTCCTCCCTTGCTAGTTAAGGAATACAGTCTGATTAAACCGACAGCACTAATACCTTATCCAAGGCAGAAGGTGCAGAGGTGTACTCACCCCGCAGCAAATACACCTAAATTCAAGACAATTATTAAGATAAAACTCCTGTCTTCCGTTTGACAAAATAATGTACTTCTAACACTTTGAACACTGAATGTGAACAAATAGGCAACAGCAGTGACAAAGTGGACAGGAGCAAGTACGAGCTCCACATTGAGGGACCACAGTGCTACTCTGTCCTATGTCCCTTCCCATGTAATAACAAGAATTCTGTAGCTGTACTTTTATTGCCCGAATTTCACTGATTTTTAATATTTCCTAAATTTCCTCAAATCACTTGCTGAAGTCTGCCTGAGCAATCAATCCTGTCCCAGTCAGACTAATTTCCACATTATGTACACTGACAATCATCTCTAAATCATACCCAAACGTTTTTCTCACAAACAAAACACTTAAAACCCGAGTTACATGAAAAATCCCCATGTACAGAACACCAAGGGTTAATACTTAATTCAAATAACACTGTTTCACAGTCTGCCACACGCTTCCTTAGTCTCCGGCTTGCTCTACTTGCAGAGAACACGAAACTGCGGATCAGAACTCCACACTCACTTTGCAGCCAGGCTGCATCTCACTCGCCCAATCACTCACCCAGCACTTTTAACATACAATAACAGCACAATAATACCCGTACATTCTGGGGCTAGCCCGGCACGTCATACAAACATCAAGGCCTTATTGTTAGGTGTTATAATAGTGTTAGATGGTATGATCCTTCACACAACACACGGTACCGAATTTTTACAGCATATAACAATAACCATGGCAATACCAAATATAGCTCCTGATACGGCAGTCAGGAGAACCCAAGTTACCATTAGTCAGGATACAAGACTTACAAGTCTTACCCCACCACCTTACGGGGACCTCAAACCCCCACCACCAAATTATGGGGACCTCAAACCCCCAACCCAGGGGTGAGCACCAATGCTCTTTACCTCGCATGGGACATCTCCTCACGACTTACAGGTATCCCCTTACAGTATAAACATACCTGGTCCGCTGGTGATGGTCCTTGTCTGTCCCCGCGGTGACCTGGGTGAGTAGGGGAGTCCTCCCGAGAAATCTCGGGGTTGCCCGGAGGAGTCCCGTCCTCAGCAGATCCCGCAGCTGGATGGAGAGGGTCCCATCTGGGGTGCCAAATTGACGTGCGGAATCAAACTTCACAGCTCAGAGAGTTATCAAGCAGGTATGTTTATTGCGGCGCCGGGTGCAAGGGGGATCGCTCCTCCTAACTTGCACACCGAGTCACGAAGCATGCACCTATTTATTACAAAGCTTATCTAAGTAGGCTGGACTATTGTAATTATTTCTAGGAATTCATTATCATACTCCACCCCCCTTTAGCACTTGCGCAGTGTCGTCTGGTGGTCGTCTGTGGGGGGTCTTCTGGATGAAGGCTCGTAGTCTTCCTCGCTGTGTGCTTTCACCTTTGGCCCAAAAATTCCTGAGTTGTCTCTGTTGGCTGAGTCCCAAACCATAGAACCAGTTTTAGCTAGAGAGTCGCTTCTTACAGACAACAAAGTTCTGGTTATCAGTCCTTGTTTCTCTTCGTCTGTCTCGCAAGCAGTCCTTGTGAGCTACATTTGAGCCACAGCAGTCCTTGTTAGCAAGATTACAAAGAACAGAACTAAACTGAGTAACAGTGTTTAACTCTTACTTTAACATAGATGCAAAATTATATAACAAAATTAAACTAAAGCTATAGCAAAATCGAACTAATTGTCAGTTCCCCACATCAAAACACATCTAATGTTGCTCTATGAAAGACAAGAACAATTTACTTTCAGTTGCTTTCTTATGACAGTTCTCTCTTTAACCAGCCGTGGGTGAAACACGCAGTAACTTCACACACAGAAAAACGATTTTCCACAAAGTTTCAACAAGTTTCATCATTCTACTACTGTCAGAGGAGGATAAAAGGGGTGCTATGGTAACATCAATAAAAAGAGCAAAGTTTGGCATATAACAGGAACCCAGAGCAATTCATTCTAAATGCATTGCTATTTCATATTTTTCCTTTCTGTTCCACCTATCTATGATTACGGAAAAGCCTTTCATGGTTCTGGAAGAAAGAATACTACAGTGTTGGTTTGTGAATCTAACGTTCAGAACTTCCATGCTTATTCTTTGGGATTAAATACAGCACATACATCTCTGTGTCATCCCTACCATGTGAATTGTGGGAGGTTCAATCCAGTTATCCAGTTTGGGGACTTCAGAAGCCTTTTGAAACCTCAGGTATAACTGACAGTTTCTTTTTTTTTCCCCTGAGGAGTCACCATCAATGAAGTCCGTGAACAGAAAATTGTCTTGCTACTGCTCCAGAATGAGTTCTTCTTAGTATCAGTAACATGAGTTATTTTTAGACTTTCATAGTATCTATAAAATTAAACTTGTATCAACTCAAATTGTCAGCCTTGTGTTTTGAACAAAAATGCAATAATCTTTCCAGAGAAGAATGGCACAACAGTGTCAAATCTTTATCAAACATTGAGATGTGCAGTGTGTTCACTATCAATATTCTCAAAATTGTAGACTGTATAAGTGATCATATTAAATTAAAATATTACTTACCATTTAGTTTGTTATAAAAGTCTTTGAGCAATAGATAAGCGGCTTATCAGTGAACAAGTCTAATCTGTATTTTAGCACAGCACTGGAACAGGCTGTTTGAAGTGAGCTGTGGTTATAACTCCAAACATGTTGTTCCACCTTCCTTTTAAACTTTTCTAAACAAGAAATTTTTCTGGCAACCTAATCCCATTTTAAGAATCTGTGAGAGATTATTTTCAACTGGAAAGTAACACTGTGTACCTCTGGTACAGTCAACTAACTGTAAATCCAGAAGTAAAACAACTGTCTTCCATGAAGCAGGCCTAGACACAACAAAAACCCTGGTAGCAACCAGGGAACTATTTTCACTACCAACTACTTTCCTTTCCAGATTATTAGGAAAAGCAGTCAGCACCCAGTATCCCTGTAGGAGCTAGAAATCTACTGTGATGAAGAGAATCCACTTTTTCTCTTAAAGCAATGCTATGGGTACAAGTGAAGCAACGACACTTTGAGTTTTGTAAACAAGCTAACAAGAAGCTAGAAAAAGTGTCTGCCACTACTGCATAGCTGCTTACATTTTGGATTCCCAGCAGCCAGAGTTCAAATGAGACAAAGACATAGAAACAGCTCTTTTAGATGATTTTTGTATTTCGATAGAAAAAAGGAAGTGTGTTCATTCTTCATATGCTGGGTGTCCCTTACGTATGGCAAACCTGTTTCTCAGTCCTTTTCAGTTTCCAGCAGACTGTGGGACACAGTGAAAGCACTAGAATAGCATAGCTCTTTGCACTTTAGTGGGGGCAAGAATAAATAGGCATGCAAAACTGCTATTTCCTTTCAACTGTGAATGCTGAGTTGTGCAGTCTTCTCTATTGCAGAGATCATGGTTGCTACAGATATGCAGATATACTGTGGCAAGGTAAGTAAATGGTAATACAAGTAATATGTAGCTCAAGGAAGGATAAAATACACTCTCTCCATTCAATTCAGTCCAAACAAAGGCAGTGGTGTCAGAAACATCAAAAGTGGTTTTGAATTTCTGGCACTAATAATTTCTCACATTATTAGTCATACCTACCCTCTGATTACTTAACAAAAATAATACAAAATGAAAACAATGCCTACCTTCTATGCATTTGGTGGCAGATGTGGCTCCTGTTATCACAAGATGTATTTGTCATCTCTAGGGCACTGGCTATGGCTTCTCACTGACCCTTGCTGTCATCCCAGACCATGATGAATTCGAAGTATATTCCAGTGAACATAATGCAACAAAAGCAAAACTGGTGGAATATAAAAGTCAGTTGGCTATTATCTCCAGTAATAATGTTATGGACTTTGATAAAGCTCCAGCAAGTATGAAATGCAACTGCCTGTTTTCTCTGTAGCAAAAATCACTGTGAATAATTTATGCAGGTGTTTCATTTTCTCTTGGCTACTTTCTATTTACTTCGTTTTGAAAATAATGTTTGTGTAGGGTAGTGTTTCCAGTTGTTTCATGGGATTAGTAATCAAAAACACTCCTTGACAGAGATGTTTTGCAACAACCGCAGTATGCTTGATCAGTAAAATAGGGGTAGGCTTAAAAGTGATGAAGGCAGAAATTCCATAGCAGCTGAACATGTACTAGATTACTCGTTTCTGAAACAAAAATGGCTCAGGTTTTCTCACACAAACAAATGTAAAAGTATTTATTTAACTTTTTCTTAAAATGATTTTTCAGATTCAAAACCACAACTCAGAGAAACATAGACAATACACTAAGAATAGGGTGGAATAGTCAAGCTAGTCACAGAATCACAGAATCACAGAATCACAGAATCACAGAATGTTCGGGGTTGGAAGGGACCTCTGTGGGTCACCTAGTCCAACCCCTCTGCTTAAGCAGGGTCTTACTCATCTTAGAAAAATAGGAGAGAGAGACTGAGAAAGAGACTCTTAAGGTCATTTACATTTTTAATGCTTTGGAGGTGTACAAACAGGTATTTAATGAAACACATTAGATCATCTGGATGATAAAAACAGTTATTATTATTTGGCAGAAGGTAGAAAAAATAGATAAAGAGATATTCTGCTCTGGTAATTGGTAATAGGGGATCTTTCACTGTCAATCTGTTCTTATGTAATGCAAAAAAATAAATACATTGTTAGTCATTAAAGTGAACTAAAATCATTCAGAACAGGTATGCCAGAGAACACAGCTACTTCAGTTAGACTCAGTTAGATAGAAATCTGGAGAATTTCTGATTCTAAGGCTTCTCTCTATTGCTTTTCTTTTTTTTTCTTTCATTGGATTTTTGTGTGCATGCGTGTGCAGTCAACCTATGTCTGTGTAAAAAGTAATAATTGCTGCCCATAAAGGGAACAAGAAATCCTAGATTCAAACTCAGGGCTCCTTTTCTTCACTAAAACAAGGTTACCAGGCATCAGACTAATTAAATCATATCTCAGTTCACTCTTTCTTGTCGTTGTGCTGCCTTTATGCCTTTACTAAGATTGATCTCTTCAATCAAAGCCTACAACTCATGAAACATTTTTAGTCAATAAAGCTCCAGAGTGAAGAAAATGTGGATACTTTTCTCTAGCTTGATCTTTCCAAATGGGTCCCTAAATGCAGGTAACCTGCTGCTCAGAAGGAAAAGACATCCGATGTCCCAGAACAGTAAAATAAACAAAATTCTTGTGTCTGACAAGTGTATGCTAAAATCTCTCCCATTCACAACTTCCTCATCATCTTTTTACAGTGGCACTGGGACCATTTTATCTGGAATGAATTTTGCCTGTGACTTAGAACTGGGTTTAAATCTATCCAGATCAATCCAACAAGCTGTTGTGCCTACAGGTATGGTGTGTTTACATGGGAAGTGCTGTTTCAGAACCAGCTAAAGGCATATGCAAAAAAATGAGATAATTTGCTTGGGGAAGACAAATGCCCACGGCCCTGCTGCATTGCCCATGCCAGGACTCTGGAAGGATCGGCCACCCATTGCTGATGCGGAGGGGCAATGCTGCAGCCCCCGTGATGACCACCAGCCCCACGATGGCAAGCCAAGGCAACTGGACAGTGCTTGGCTCCCTCACTCCCAATACATATCCTGGACAGACCCCCACTCTTCCCCACAGTGAGTTAGCAAAATTCAGCTTTACCTACACTGCTGAGAAATCTTGTGATGGCTTTGTCTTACTTTAACACAGAATTTGTGTACAGGAGCACGGGAGATTGAGGAGGATCTATCTGCTCTCCTTAACTAAGCTGAGTCAGAATGAAGTAGTGTGAAGCTAATTAACTTCATCTGTATTTAGGTGTCATCACTTTCATCTGCAGAAACTCTTGCAGTCTCAGAGCTACAGAATAAAGCAACAAGAAGTAGATTTCATTATTAAATAACAAATCTCAAATAACTTTGTAAGTAAAAAAAAGTGAGAATAAAAAAGAAAAGGAAAGAAGATAAAATGATTGTAAAAAACATTGTAGTGTTCCAGAAAAAGAGGGTTTTTTCTTGCTAGCTCTTGTGATGTTTAACATTAGTCTCACAATACTTTGTATTTTCCTTACGATGCCAGCTGCTGGGATCAATGTAACATTTTTTTCATAATGCATTTTTTAAGGAAGCGGATATGGAGGGTGCATGAATGAAGTGTATACATGAGGTTTAGATATTGTCTGTTAATGTATTCAGAGCCTGAAAAAGATCACTCTCTGGAACAGAATTTTGTTTTCTCAGGGAATCGAAGTCCTCAGTTTACAAGTCAAAACTGAGATACAGCATTTTTTTTTTACTGTTTCAAAATGAAAATATTGCTCTCTGTGTTTGGAGAGCCACTTAGAAAGCACCAGTTAGAGAGGATAATGGAAAACTCTTTTAGAGTTCCCTTGACCAAAGTAATGTCCAAAGACAGCTTACCTTCCTAGATCTCCTGTGCATATTTCATTTACATAGGAAGTACAATCACATGTCAAAGTAATTTTGCCATTGATAAATATATATATATATAAATTTTATTTCAGTTTATATTTCCTTGTTTCTTCCATGAGATACTTAGCAAGTCATTCCAGGGGTATTCCCAGCTGAGATCAGTGCAATGCCACCTAAGTGTTACTATTTTTCTGATTAATGGCATTTCTTCCTTTAGCAGCAAAAAACCCATAAATTTATTTGTCATGGACCATGTAACATTAAGATTTTGCCTTGTAATCGAAGTATCACAGTAACTGTGAGCTGAAGTGGTGTGCCCTTTTTATAAAAAAAAAAGCAGATTGCTGTAGTCATAAATAGAGGCTAAAAAGGAATTAAGGTGTGTCTTGTTACAATGATATCAAAGACAGCAAAAAGAGGTGAACAGTTCTTCTAAAAGACACCCTTTAGTGCAGAGTTTGTAAATGGGTGGTCTGTATTTTTGTGCCTCTGCTGTTTTTCAGCAAGTTGTCATGTTTTTGCCACAGTTCTGCCTGGACATCATGAGACACAGTTTAATAGATTAAGTAATTTCTACTTTATGCACTGCTTATCTGCACCTTCCTTTAAAATATTCATGCAACAGTAAGCAATATGCTATCATAATTTTCAGAAATGGACGCTGTTGTGTGTGCGCTTCACATGTGTTTCAGTTCAGAGCTGTGTTCCCTTTTCATGTTAGCAGGTATTTGATAAAGGAAAAGAATATTCTATTCTCTTACTGAACCAGATGTTGCTATATCTCTCTATGGCTTCATGAATAAGTATTCAGGATTTCACTGAGAAGGTTCTAATTATTCCATCTGCACTTCCACTTATATAACCTTCATTTGTAATTAAAATCTATTTCTGTCCTAATTGTGGACTTGATTTTCTTAACTGGTGATATCAATGCAAATGCCATTTTATGCACTCATAGCCACATGTTATTAGAACTATACATGCATACATGACTAAGCACTCATAACCACAAATCAGCAGAAGTTTGGTATGGTATTTTTATTTCTTATAACTTCGAGACAACCTCATGCAAATCTCTGTGTGAATGAATTTTCAGTGTTCTGATAGTGTATTTGCAATTGCTGGCTTCCAAGATTCATTGGACAACATATTAGGGTAACCTTGATGTAAATTCAGCAAAAAAATAGTTCATGGGAGAAAAAAAAGTATACCTTGTATACGGAGCCATATTTTGTATGTCCTTTCAAAAATGTAGAATCTAATTTTCAAAACAACTGTTCAGACTGTGAATTACCTGGTAACCAGTCTCATGCAAAAGTTTAATCGTTTCAGTTCATCCATCACTTGACAAGATTACATTTAGGATGGCTAACATCTGAACACAGAATGCCCCACTTAAGCAGTGCATTACATGTCCTTGGTGACTGCGTTGAATAAAAAGGTCTTAATGTCATTAAGTACCTTGATGTAGTGGGTCAAGTGTATGATGAGAATAATGTGTTGTAGATCAGGGACAAAAGTTATTTTGAAAGAACATAGGCTTTTGAAAATTTCCTGCTGTCATGCACAGCTGCACAGCCATAGCTGATTCTTCAGCTTGCCTTTTGGTCAACGGCAAAGTTTGACACACATTTGCTCTTTTCACATTTGCAATGATTATTTGTGTAGAGGTAGCTGGTATATGAAAATTATTTTTCAAAATTCTCCTGATTATTCTAGAATTACTGCTGTTGTTTGCTTAGACTGTATGTCAGTATAGGCATTATTTAAAATGATGACAGAATCAGAAAGCAGCAGATTTTCTGAAACAGCCTTTCTAGGACAACATATGGGCACAGTGGAAAAGGAAACTCTTATCTATTTTTCTATTTTTCGTCTATATAATGCAGCTATTTCCTGAGCTTTTTCACAATATGTATTTCACCATTGTGCCCTGCAGAAGGTACGCAGTTGTGCCACTCTGCTTTTTGTCACACTGGCACTGAATAGGCAAAGGCACTAATGTTACAGAGGGAGAGAACTGGCCTTCAGCCTGCCAAATGCCAGCCCAGCAGCCACCCTGACAGTTCTAAGTGTCCTATTACACTTCTGCCAGGTGGTGATTTTTTACTGGTACAATTTCAGATATTATTAGAGCATAAATGGGGTTTTCAAAAATGTGGGAGAGGGCAAATACCACAGTGGGAACTATGTTATGGGAAATAAATAAGAGCTTTACCTCTCTAAACAGATAAATGGAAAATCTCTGCCCCATCTTGATACCTTGCATATGGGTGAATTCGGCTTTGTAATCAAGAGAGGTCTGTAGGACATGGGACTTCCTTCCCTTGCGGTTCTTGTGTTTCTTGTGGTAAGGAAAACATGGGTATGTTCACTGATGCACCTGGTGGTCCACAACAGCTGAGAATGTCCATTCTCTTGAGCCAGTTTTCATCTCAACCGTGTTACTAATGCTCACCACTGTTGAGTGAACCTCACAACTGACTGCCTGGTAGACTTCCACCGCTGCTATTGCTAGCAGTGGACTTTCCAATAGCAAAGTGACAAGCTATGGGTAGGTACTTATATGGGTTGCCCAACTTTGGAAAGCAGTAACAAACTGCTGTGTCTGGAGGATTGTTACTTCTCTCATTTGCTCATCTTGGCACTGAAAGGCCAGGGTGAGCTTTTCATATGTACATTTTTCAGCTATTGTTCATAGATTCAGATCTTTCGAGAGTATGATCTTCTCCCTACTCTGCCTCCAGAGAACTAGTTATATCGGTTATATTAATGTATGTAATTCTGAAATGAGGACATGGCTGTGCTGTGCACCTGGGGCCCAGCCTTACCAGCCATACCACAGCATGCAGCTGCCTTGTCGTGCCAGCAGCCACTGTGTCTGAGTGGGCAGCGGGTGGCCAGGTCGTGTGTGGGAGTCCACATCAGGTTCCCTCTGCATTATAGTCAATGTTCAGACAAGGCTGATAGGTTGCCCTTTTAAAGAAAAGGCTGACTGATGTAATCAATGACTAATGCAACCGTTCCTAGCTGAGTTGGGCAGCAGCTATAAAACAGTAAGTCAGTCATCCATGTTTCTTGTGTCAGGGCTTAAGATAAAAAAAACACGTTCCCACAAAATTTTCTTGACTGATACTGATCATTGAAGGCATCTTGAGGTCACGAATGAGGAGGCTAATAGTTTCCCACTTGTTTCAAAACAACATCCCTTTGCTCAGGCTGCAGGAAAATCCATGACTTGTTAGTGCAAAATAGCTCTGGGCTGATACAGATGTCAGCCTGCAGCTCTTGCAAGGAGTATCTGAATGTGCCAGTATTATGACTGTTGTGCTGAAACACACATAAAGAAGTAATCCTGAAAGCTTTGCGACCCGTGGAAACTAGTGTGAGCATCTTTTCCAAGCCTTGTTGCTGAAACATTTTCTTCTGTTGCAATGCTGTGTGCTGGTCTGTGCTTTTTGGTCCTTGTTTACATCAGAGCACGACCCATGACTCAGATCAGGAAGTTCTATTTTTAGAGAAAAACTGGAAGAGACCTAGCAGCGAACTCTTCACAAATGAAAAAGTTTTCATGTCAAGTAGCCCAGTTCTGCACAGCCAAGTAAAAAGAAAACATCTAAAAGATGTATGACATGAGCTATTGGCTTATCCATACTTACAGAGGCTTCCAGAAAAAACAAGAAGTAAACAGTGTGTGTCTAATTCATAAATAAACCAAATATGTTTGAAAAGGCCCCCCCCAGCTACTCTAGCACATTAGCACAGATGCAGACATTAAGAAACCTCTTCAAAAACAATACAATCATAGCTTTGAACTGAACACCAGAATAACAATGCAAATGCACAAAACTTCCTTTAGTCACTTTAGAGCTCGCAAGAAACCAGTGATTAGGTTCTAGCTGCTTATTTGGGTTTATTTTAGAGATCAGCATGCTTTGATACTCTGACACAGTGTGTCTTTGCTTCCTAACAGTTCTTTTTGTTTTTCAGACTGAAGGCATTTGTGAAAAAAATTCAACAATGAAGAAAAATATTGTTAAAAGTTTACAACATTGCATTTGGAACAAGTACTTTTGAGAAGACAGGAAAAAAATGAAAGAAATAAACAAGACCAAAACTAGGTATTAATTTTCTGAGGCATTTTTGTCCTAAGGCTGCGTTCTTTCCATATGCGGATATAAAGGAAACTGCTCAGAAACCAGAGGTACAATTTTAAATTTTTGGAAGCAAGGGGAATTTTTGAGCTTCTCCTTCAAAAGTGTGCTGTGCTTCTCCAGTAATTAAAAGATTTCAGAGGGGGAAAATAAACAGAGTTAATAATAGAGGGAAAATCTCAGTGGGGAAAAAAAAGATCATTTTATCACTCTTTCTTCAACAGTGCTCTGTACTCCTTTCATCAAGTTCTTTGTTATATCAGCCACCATTCTGAATGACTGGACTTACAAAAGCTACATAGTCTAAGGCAAAAATATGTAGCAAATGAGATTCGGTCTCCCATTCCTTCACCATTGCTGAGAGCGGGTATGTATGCACTTGGTTCACGTTTTTCTCTTCTGTGAATCCATCCTCACAGCCATGTTTCTGGTGGCAGCAAGCAGTGCAGTACTAGGGGTAGGAAGTGAATTAGATAATCTCTTGCAGTGCCTCCTAGTCCTATTTTTCTGGATTTGTATAATTTTTATGGTTCTGCAGCACTTTGCCTCCTAGGGTGGTGGCCGGGACTAAGTAAGCCTGTTCCTTGTCCTGTTTCAAGAGGGCAGTAATATGATGAAGAGAGTTCCCCTGTCCTAGCCTATGTTGCAGATGAATCAGAGCACCAGCCCAGATTGCTTGTGCTAAGTCCCCTGCGACAGCTTGGATGAGTCTTGCTTCTGGGAGAACCGAAGGTTTGTTTCGCTATATCACAGGATACAGATGATGGCTTGTGGGACAGAGTCTTCTTGGCAAATTGTTCCATCCAAGTGGGTCAGCAATTCAAACTGCTGCAGTGTGTCTAGAAAAAAAGCAAGTCTCGGCTGTCTTCTCAGATTGGGACCAGGCAGTCAGGGACCCCTCTTCTGTCCATGAGCTCCTACCACTTTGCTTATCTCAAGGACATGCGTTAAACTTCAAACTGCTTCTTGTCAGACAGCACTGCCTGCTTTCATTTATCCCTTGCATTTTTTCTTTCTCGGTATAAATGTTATGTGTTATGCCTTTATTACAATGTTTTCCTGGGAGAGGTCTAGGCTACTTCTGCCATCAAATACACATCCATTTGCTTTCCATGGCTTCCTCTACCGTGAGCTTTCACAGTTGTACCTTCTTCATCCAGCACTGTCATATTGTCTTCTCTTGAATTGAAGTCTTCTTAGAGAGTTCTAACAACCAGATGGTATAATTAAGATGCAGATTACTAGAGGAGATATAGATGTCAAATGTGCATTTTTTGTATTTTGTCTGCCACACCAAGCCAGCAAAATCAAAGCTGAGGATAACAAACCAACTAACTGATTATCACAAGGCAGCTACTTTACTTTATTTCAAACTTAGGCATGTTTGCTCATGTTAGACCTATCTCTGGGTGAGGCTTTGTTGTCTAACTAGCACACAAAACCCAAGATGTTTAAGTTACACCAAGAGGGAAGGATTGTTCCAGAGTCCCTTTTGCCCTGTCTGGTCTGTGCCTAAAGGTTGAAGCTATCTTCCCTTGTAAAGGTGAAATCGGCTTCACCCACACCAGGCCTGAGGGCTAGGGCTGTGAGTGAGCAGAATGTGGAATGACTGGTGAGGTGACATTTTCAGCCTTCTGTGTTAAAGCACAGGGTTGCTGGGTAACTCCTTTGTGGCTGATGTTTTGTTCTATAGGAGGGATGAGAGTCTGTAGCCTGACCCTGCAAGAGTCGCCCATGATATCTGAAACACCACAACTGGATAAAGGTAGTTCAGTGGCTCCGCTCTTTGTTGACTCCTCCTGTGTGTCTGTGTGGGTTTTGTTGGGATGAAATGTTCAAATCAGCATGCTGGCTGTCCAGTACAGGTGACTTCTGTTTCTTTCTCCTGCATTAAAAGAGATGTTAGGAGGCTCAGAAGAACTTAGAAGTTTTGTTCAGACAGTAGAAACTTCAGCTTATCCTAAAATGTATATGTTAATCTCACCAATGAAACCAGCTTCTCCTTTGTTAATATCTTCCAAAGCTACTCTTCCAGGCCTAGGGCATGCCTCTAAATACCGTGATGAAGAGATTAGCAGCTGACTGCTAATCAGGCATATTTTACTGGCAGGGAAGGCAGACGTGTGCACGTCTGGTTCTGAGCCAATCACCTATCACAAGCAGTCACTGGTGAAGGTTAAGTCTTTACTACCTCTTACCTAAAAAATGACTGACCACATATTTTTTTGTTTTTTTTTCAATCTATTTGCATGGCTGTAGCATGCTTTAGAATAACATCATGCATATAACATTATGGCATATGTGTTTTTCTTCTACCTGTCTTGTATGTGTGAACTAAACAGTGTAATATTACTCCCATCACCCCAGAGTGCCTTAGGAGCATTATGAAGCTGAGTCAAATCCCTTTGTGCTGCTATCCAGCAGGATCAAATTTTGCAGCAAATCAGCAGAGAAACACCGACTATGCCTGTTCAGCTGCACTGCTCAGTGTGCTGGGGAGGCAGAGCCAAGGTTTCACCCTGACCTAATGCAACTGCTTTTGTGGGGAAAACAAGTGATAAGCATGCAGTGTCCATTTCTCTTCAGATCCCTTAACCCATCCTGCAGTAATTCAGGGCTTCAAATGTGATTCTTGTTTCTGTTGGCAAATAGTCCAGTTGTACCTAATTACTTAATTATACATATAAATTGACTAGTGTTTAGGTGCCTGTGATTGGTGGGGCGATGCCAAGTTTCAGTATCCGTGCAGGGACAGGAACGACACTCACACACTGATGCAATGCAGTCGGTTCACTTTATTGCTCTGCTTGCGTGGTTATATACATTTTTCATATCTGTACATGCGATTACGCTTATTCAGATAGGCAACAGACATAAATCACGCGCTGTTCACACGCCCCACATTCCCTTATGATTGGTAACTATGCACTAACGCCAATAGCAACAGGCCACCTCCACGTCCCTGAACACATCTTGTTTTTGCTAACCCACACCATGAGCACTATCAGAACTTTCTCAATGGCTATTCTTAGCTGTCCTTTCCAGCGGCCTGTTCAGTTATACTGTTTTGCTTAAGTGGCCTAGTCATGCTAACTCTCAAGCTACATCAACCCCAACAGGGTGATAATAGTCCTAATGGCTAGGCTGCAGGAAAATATTAATTTGACTGGGAAGACCTGAAGTAAGAGGGCTGTGACATGACCTGACAGAGCCATGAAATGGTAAAATGACAGTTGTACTGATGGGAACTAAATGAGCAGTGTTACAGTAATTCTTCTTAATTATGAACCACAAACCAGATTTTAAATGGATGACCATAACTTGGTTCATTCAACCTGCTCAGGCTTGAATATCCAACATTTCCAGTGTTGCACATGGAGCATGCACATAACCTCAAAGTAAAGGATGTATTTCAAGCAGCAGTAGACTTGAATTTCCTCAGTATGTGTAAGATTATTTTTTTTTAGCTCAGTTTCAGTGTTTCTATTGTCAACAGTATATTCATCAGCCTTGCTATGGACTAAATCAATTTTGGTCTAAAATAAATGGTGACCCTCATATTGCTTGAGACAAGCTGACCTGGTAACTACTACAGTGAGGAAAGAAAGTAATTTTCTTCTCTGTGATAATTCACTGACAACATGTTTCATACCGGCAGGGGAAGATCAATGCTAAGAATGGCCAGTCAAAAAATCATCATTCTTTCTCAGAAACTGACTTTTCACAAGAAGTTAAGCTGAAAGATTTTATGGTTGGCAAAATATCTGCTGAAAATGTTTCTGATTTAAAAGTCAAATACAAAAATCTAAAGAAACAAAGCCAGTTTTCAACACACAAAACTTGAGCAAAATTTTTCATTTTCTATGGTTTTGTTGGAATAAAATACTCCGGGAAATATTGATTAAACATTTGCACAAGTTATTCTCTCAAGAACATCCTGCTCCCATCATATGAAGGTGCTTTGACTATCTCTGCTTTTGAGGAGCTTTTGGAGCAAAGAGAAGGGGAAAAGCAAAAAGAAGAAGGAATATAAGTATTCCTTCCAGATATATAGTAGTTATATACTGTAATTTGTAAACCTTCTTTTATATTCATTTGATGTAAAACTTTAGCTCCTATTTTCTCCAACTGGAGAGAAAAAGCAAAATAAGCCTCAGGCATCAGGGACTCAGAACAAAGGTATTCCTAGGACACATGCTTGCTTTCATTAGGACTCTAAAGCCTGTCTGTGGGAGATACATGTCTTCTCCACAAAATGTAAAAATCTGAAAGTTGTGTAATAGTTGGGTTTTGGCATGAGAATACCAGTAAAGATAAAAAAGCTTTAATACTTACAGTTTTCAGGAATTTTGCTGGGGTGCCTCCACTTTTAGAGATCACTCTCTGGGAAAATCTACCATGTATACAGCTCTACAATCTGCCAAGAGCTGATTACTGCTCCTTACCTATCTTAAGAGTGTCTCTAAACATTTTTATATTTAGATTGATCAGATTGTTTTCACTCTCAGTAATGTGAATCCCAATCAAAGGTGTACAGAGCTCTCTGCTTCCCAGCTTGCTACAGGGGGGAGAAATTTAGACTTTGTCCAGGTGGTGCCTCAGTGAGGCAGAGAAAGAAATGCTGTGTGCCCTGTGCTGAGGGAGCTGGTGAACCAGCGGACTCGTGGTGAGGCAACAGAGGATGAACACCCTGCGTTTCATTCGCTGCGTTACGCACCAATGAAGGCGCCGTTGAGCCTGAAATATGGTTCAGACAAATGATAACTGAGTACTCAGGAAAGGTGTATTTTGTTGGGGTTTTTTTTGTCAGCAACAATTGCAGGATGAAAACTATCCAGGTTGAAGGAAGCCTCAGTATTGGGACAGTAACCAGCTAATAAAGCTCATTTGAATAGTAACCATTGCTCAAAGTACTCAAGCAAAGGTGCTTATTGTACATAGCCTGGACGGTCATCTCACACCCGCTATGCTTGCCTTGTTCTTAGCTGCTACAGCACATTCATCTTCAAAAATGAGAGATTCACCATAGCAACAGAGAGGTCTCACCAGGATTTTCCATGACCACAAGGTCTCCTGAGTACTGCTGTTCTTTATGGTTGATGTTCCCCCTACTTGATTGCCAATACCAGCAGGGGAGAAAATACAATGAAGCCCAGGATTCAGGGTAGCCAAGAGAAAGACAAGAAGGAATAATACAAGAACTGAAGGTACTGGAGGTATGATGCTTCTCTGTTTAAAGAACATTGGTTTTCTTCAGAAGGGTTATTACAACAGCAATACAGTTGGCCTTGATCTACAAGTACAGCCTATGGGCTGTCGGAGAGCAGGGCTGGAGCTTGTGACCTCAAGTTTGTTTCAGGATTAGTTGTTTGAAAATGGGACATTGTTTGAGAGTGCTGCAGATACTGGAAAAGGAGAAGAAAATGGGTAGGGTGAAGTCAGAGGAATTAAAAACCTTGTATTAGGTCTTGGCCCTGAGCTGCACCAGTGCAGCTGAAGCTGCTTCTTCCTTAAGACTTACCAAAGGCATTTTACAACGTAGGTCTGTTGGTATTTACATATCTTTTTGCGTAAGTACTAGTGGGGCAGCACTTCTGAAGATACACACTGTTTTGCTTAAAATTAGATAGTGGTGATTAAAGGCTTGAGATTAGGTGCTTGATCCTTTTGTAAATTTATCTCAGGGTGTTTAGCTGAGGCCAGGGCATTGAGTGGGAAGGAAAGAACATGCAATTAGGTGTTAGGCAACCAGTGCAGTGAGCTGGAACCCTACATCCCATTTTTTAAGACATTCAGACATTTGGGAACCTACGTGTAGACTCAAAACTTTTGAAGATTTTACCCTAGGTCTGCCAGTAGTACATCTTGGTATTTTCATGTGAACCTACTTAGCTAGATTAAATATAGGTTCCTGGACTGGCTATTTCTATTTTTGATTTTTTTTTTTTTAACAACTGTGTAGCAGTTGTTAATCAACCTTTGTTGTAAATCACCCGATTTTTCTGTACTGTGAATCATATTTAACTTCAGGAAATAAATTAATTCAAGGTAGTCACTGTCAGATGTTTTGATAGGACCTTCCATGCTGAATGACTGGAAACAATTAAAGGCAATTGCTTCATTTTAATGGCTATCCTTTGTCAAACCTCACATAAATATGAACTGGTACTGGTTGGGGATTACTCTTTCATTCTGTTTCATTAGGTGTGAACTTAGTAAGATCAAAATACATGTCTGAGGCAATTCTAAATTCTTATTATGACTGGTTTGGCCGACACTGATGAACAGTATTCAGACTGCACGGTTCTGCATGGCATGATATTAGTGTGCGAACATAAGGCAAGATCCTATTAGAATGCAAACATGTCTTTAAAAGATACGATATTGAATCTCTTATATACATAAAAATGCATTCATTATACATCAGCTGCTGCTGCTGCGAGTGCCACGGTAATTTGTCCATTTATACCTGGTTTGTGCAGCTTGAAGCCATAATAAATTTTGCAACGCGGTGTAGTGGGACATTTTTCTACGCTTCCCTGGAAATGACAGAAAACTTCCAGTCAGGGTCATGGCTGTGCCTCAAATGTGTTCTTGACTGGATGGCTCTGCCTGACATGCAGAGGTTCTCGTCAGGTTACCATACCTTTGAAAATGCTCTGACAGAAAATAGAAACAAGATTTCCATCACATATTATAAATGGAGATTGTTTCGAAATTCTGTTCTTATAGAGGATATGGCACTAAACAAAATGAAAGAAACCCTAAATGTTTATTAGTGTGTTGAGAAATTAGATCTAGGCCAATTCCACATACCTGTGACAATTACCTATCTCTATTCTGTGTCTAAGTCAGAAGAGCTGTCTACCTAGACCATCTGTATACTCATTGAAGCCATATGCACTTCTGCAAAGATTTGCCTGTATCTCTTCATCGACTAGGTACCAGTGGCTGATCTCAATAACTGGAGACAGATATGCTCCTCAATTAAAAAAAAATGTTAGAGGTAGAACACATACTGTGTCAAATGAGGCATGGTAACAGTCATTCTAGAAACTCATGCTATAAAGAATGCTTTATGTTACTCTATTCATAATTAAATCTCATTCCAGTTATGGACATCACTGATACTAAATGAAAATGACAGAAAGTGTGATCAGTTTGCCTGGAAGATATTGCTTGTTTTGGAATAGGCTGTACTGAGTGTTCTTCTTTGAATAATTGGACATTACTTCAGCTTTCTTGTTAAGTCTTTTGTCAGGTCACTAACCCTGATCCACAGCCAGGCACTGCATCAGAAAAAACCTCCACCCTTTATTTCACACTGTTGCTGAATTGGTTCATGTTCAAATAATTGAAATTGGGTGACTCGAGTCAAGGGAGGGAAGCTGGTAGTGATTCATGGGGCTGATAAAATTCAGAATTTCCCAGTCTAGAGAGAGAGTCAACCGCTACGTGAGTCAAAGAGAATGGAGTCCAGAATGTTATTTCTTAACTGAATTTATTGTTTATGGGAAAAAAGTTTAACTTCAGCTCTCAAGGCTATATAAGCAATGCAAACTTCCTTGTATGACATGAACAGATATCTGTCTTTCGTCTGTCTGCACTATTCTCTTTGGAATACTAGACAATGGATGTAAACATGAGAGTAGTATTAAATATGTTCACCTGTGCTGTGAGTGAGTTGGTTGCTGACATAAAAGACCTTCCGCTGACTTTTTCCATGGTTCCATTAGGATCTGCTCAAGAAAAGTTGGCTGGGTTATTGCCAAGACTTTGTCTGAAATGGCATTTTTGGTGTACCAGGATGAGTCTCACTCTGGTCTCATAGACGAAGGCATTCCTCAGTGAGGATCGTCATGAATGTGCCTGGTTCTTTAGCTCTTTATTCTGCATCTGTGCAGCTCAAGGTGCAGTGGGTTGTAGTAACCAAACAGAGCTAAGCGTGAATCATGGTAGCAAGGCTCTGGTCCAAGAGGAAATGACCCAGTTTTTTTGGCTTAAAGATGGAAAGAGGCATTTCTTATCACTGTTGCTATTGGTGTGTTCATGTGCAGTAGCCAGCCTAACACACGCATGCTCCCTGTTGGCACATAAACTAGATAAAGGGCAAGTTCAGTTCCTGAATAGCTCTGTGACATTTCTTCTCTTCATGCCAGCACCAGTTCTGGCCTGTTTGAGTCAAGCGTGAGGCAGCCACTCTATATGTACATGCAGTCAGTCTAGCGCTGTGGTGATGATTCTGACTGGGTCTGCTGTGAAGAAGTTATCATTGCTACTGATGCTGTTCCAGTTTAATGCTGAATTCCTGGTAGAGTGCATCACGTTATGAAGTCCCCAGTGGATGATGTTTTCATGTACCTTATGGATATGAAGTAAGTCCTTCAGTCTGAGTAAACATGTATCATGAACAATTTATCTTTTTTCAGTGCAAGAGAGATGTCACTCTTTTCTTCACTGCAAATGTAGAATTGCTAAATTATATACTGAGCTCCCCATAGACACTGTTCGATATGGAGAGTTCTGGGAACTGAACTTAATGGTTTGTAAGAAAAATGATGTGCTGTAATTTTACCCAGGATAGCAGTTAAAAGAGTGCTTGTTTTGATTATATAGATTTAAAGGATTTCATTCCATGCACATGAAATCACAATCTGTTATATTATGTCACAGCATGATGGGCTTTTGTCTTGTAATTGTTACCTGGTGTAAATATTTTAGTACCAGCATTCTGAATAGTTTAGAAACACTGCTGACTTTAGGCAGAAATAAGACTTATTCTTATCCTTAGGGAAAAAGACAGTATTAACATGATCCACTATCATATACCTTGGTTGCTACTGCGTTTCAAGAGCTGCTTCTAGCAAACTCAAGCCAGCCAAGAACTCTATGAGAAAAAGAGATAGTTAATACTACAGCTGCCCTCTGACGTGATGGACTTGTTCCCATTTACTTCCCTCACAGTATGCTTCTTGGATGGAATATCAGAGGAAAAAAATGAGGAAGACTTGGGTCACATTATCTTTTATCAGACAGACACACACAGAGAGCTTGAGAGCTGTAAGATGCAGGTGGGAAGAAAGTGCTGAGTAAACTACTTTTCTTTTGGCTACATAAAACATCAACGCAGGCCACTTGTGGAGTAGTTTCTGGGCCACGTCACTTCTGTTTCATTGGTTGATACTTCTCGGTACCAGGACATTGTGGTGGAGAATAATAATGTTTCTCTGCAGGAAAGAGATCTCAGCTTTCACAGAGCACAAGGATAAGCAAACATAAGTACTGGCCATTTGATATTTGTGAAATTATTTGACAGCAAGTCTCTAACAAAGCTTTTGACAACACAAGAAGTCAACCTCAAGAGGTATCTGCCAGCACCTTTGATCCTCTCCATCATGCTGCAGCTAAAGCACAGCACTTAATTTACTGTATGAACGATTGCTGTCCCTGAGGATCTGCAGTCAACCTCACCCTGCTGGCCCTCTTTTGTGGATCACCAGTGGCTTCAGATCAATGGAAAGAAAATAATCCAAGAACAAACAATGCCTAACATCCCATTCAGAGACCCAGTGGGCAGCTACTGTCAGGGTACATTAGGGATGGCCCAGTCCTAGCTCCACCTAAGGGCAAAAATCCAAGTGATTTTGATGGAACACTAAGAAAGCTAGTTTAACTAAACAAGAGGCGCCATCCTAATTGAGGAACAACAGGAAAGGGAGAGGATATCCACTGGATAGAACTGTGGATCGCTTGTGGACTAGTGTTATTGTGTTAGCTGGAAGGAAAAGGGATGGAAAAGAGAGCAGAAAAGAGACAATGCAGGGGGAAGGAGAGACTCAGTAGATGAGAGAACAAAAGAATCCAAATCCCAGGCTGGCCAGGAACTTTGTTGAAGAAGCATAGAGGAAGACTGAAAAAATTATGCTGGAGACAACAGCTAACTTTTGAAAAGTGGTAACAACACTGAAATCAGAGGAATACAAACAAACCCTAAAAAGGAAACTGAAAATATATCATAGGGAACAGTTAGTGGTAGTGGCTTTCTACGGTAACAGTTTACATTCAAGCATGTTAAACTTCCATTATGCAAACCTTGCCAAATCTGAGTCTTTCCTACCAAGTGTTATGCAGAGAAAAAATTTTCTCAGAACTTCACTTTATACTATACATTCCTTAAACTAAGAGCTTTTTGTGTTATTATGTAAACAGTCCAGTCGCTTTTCTTTTCCAGTTGAGCAGTGTCAGCAAAGCTGTCGTACTAGGTTTCACTTCTGTTTTCCAGAGACTGGTGATAGGAATATAAGCACTATTTATCTGTCACTGCTCTCTGACAGATGCTGCTGCTTTGTATGATCTTTTGTGACATATCTGTGGTTTTATATTGCTCTTGGAAGCAGCACCAGGAGCAGCACTGACCTGCAGCCCCTGGGGGAGAGCCATGCAGAACTCGTGTGTGTGTACACACCCAAGTACAAACCCCATTGACGTAAACAAGCCTTTAAAATGAGTTTGTGGAAACAAGTGAGGTGAGAGCCTTGGGTGTAAAGTCTGGATTCACAAGGGGATGCATTTAGGATCAAACATTCCTAGTTTCTGCCCAGAGGAGTCAGGGGTCCTGCAGGCATAACGCTCAAAAAGCATAGACATGCACCAGCAGCTCTTCAAGGAACATTTGTTTTCACAGCAATTTTCTTTTGGTCTGCTTTCTGAGCCTGGTAATGTGTATTACATTGGCTGCTAACTGGCAACTGTATATTGGCAACCTTTGGTCACTACCAACGTAGGTGAGAGTGAAACCTGGAGTATGGTAAATTACCCATAGTAATTTTGTGAATTAAGGAACACATTTTCAGTAGCACATGCAAATGGCTTACTACCCATTTTTGATCACATTCAGGAAGTGATATTCCCCATTCCTAGCACACCAATCTCAAAACAGTACTTGTAAGTTGTTTCAGAGTTGTACAGCAAAAATCACTGACCTCTTTTCAAGTTTCCATTACTTCCCAAATACCCATGATAGGCCCACAGGTGCAACAGCTTATCTGAGCAAGCTTAGTAGCATAAATGGACAAGTTAATTCCTGAAGAAGCTCCAGCATTTTCTAAAGAGCTACACCAAAAGTGAATTTCTTTTATGTGTTAAAAAGCAGGAAAAAAAATCAAACCCTTCTTCCCTGTTTATGTGTGATATTTTTAATTTATGCTTGATTTTTATTGTTGTTGCCATTACCCTTATCAATAGATGGAAATCTATTTTGGCTGTTCAGCTGCACTTTCCAGTGTAAATGTATGCTTGCATTTCATACTGCTTCGTTTCTTCAGGTCTTCGTATTGCTGCCCACATCCTAATTCTGTTAATCCTTAAACTATTACTGTAAAATAGGTAGCCCTTTGTGCCATTGAAATTTAAAATGGCTTCAAAATTGTTTTCAAATGCTTGTGAAGAAAGGAATAATGAAAGAAAGATTGCTTGCTTGCTCTTTTCCAAAATCTTCTGTGACAAGGCTTAACCCAGAGCAAATTTATCAGTTGAATAATAATAACGTCTTGAAAATGGGGGTTAAATGGAGACACTGACAGGCCATGAACTGCACAGTCTGGCTAAAACTGTCTGTAATTTTATATATTTTCCCAATGTGTTGAGAGAGTTGTTCTCTTTTTACCCTAACCCAAAATGACAGGTCTGTTATACATATGTATGCTAAATGCATTAATGTATTTGGACAGCCTCTCCCTCATTTCTAAGATGCAGTCATTAGGTGGTTCTTGGAAGCAGGTGCTATTTATGGGTTGAGCTCTGTTTCTCTGCCTCTCCCCTGCTAACCTTTTCATCTCTGCTAATGATTAACGATGATGGGGTTTGGATGACACCAGGGCAGCAGCCTTAGCCACGCTACCGGGAAGCTTTGTTTCAAACTTGCTTGTCTCTCTGCTAGGATTTCGAAAAGAAGGGAGAGATGTATGTTTATATAGGCATTATATCAATATTTACTTTCAGTTGATCTTCCACTCTCCTCACTCACAGATTTTTCTGCAGGTTAATCTCTGTGACACCTGTAGACCTTGTAGTCTCATGACACTCTTGTGTTTCCTCCTGGTATGAAGGGGCGAGTGCCCGAAGCAGGAGATCTGGAGGGTCTGAAATAGTGCTGTCCCCACCCATTGCTGTTAGTCATTTTCTTTGCAGCTCATCTGGTGGTATTTCTAAATGATCAAGAGCAGAGACTGCTGGATTATGCCAACCTAGTGTGCAGCTGATCCCACTACACCTGTAGTATTTCCTAACACCGCTGGTTAAGGACTGGGAGAGGATGCCCAGCTGTGTGCTACCTCACAGAGCGACGCTTGGCCTGGAAAAGCACGCACTGATGCAGGGAGGAGTGAACCAAGAGAAGCACCTGCTTTAGCACACACCAAATGCATGCCTGCACCTGAACAAAGGGTAGGAAACGCGCCCAGCGGTGCAGGCGGTGTGGCTGCAGGTCTGTGTCGGGCAGGTGTTGATGTGAGGGCACTGTATGTCACCTCACTGCCTAGCAAACGAGATGCCTTGCAGCAGTCCTCCTGCACCTGACATGCATGAGCAGATGGCCTGATTGTATTGCTAGGCATCGCTGCCAGCATTTGTCCTTTCCCGGTGGTCAAGACTGGAGCAAGGACACGGTTTGGTCCACAGCGTTGGTTAATCACTGCGTGTCACTGAAGGCCTTCCACTGTCCGTTGAATTTCACTGCTTTTGAGTCTGTTTTAAGTTGCTTTCCCTACAAGCAGCTAAATCAGAAATTAATTTTGCCCCTCCTTTTAAATTTACTAATATTTTTGTAGGAAAACATTGTCCCCAGCACCAAGAAATTGATTTACACATATTAACCTTCTCTGATATTTAAAATAGACACACTGGCTACTCAGTCTTCTCATTTAACATTTCTGAAGTGAAAACAGTTAGAAGTGAAAACAGGCACAACTGAAAATAAGTATGTTTACAATATTCCTACAAAAATAATTTACTTTACTTGTAATACAAATATGAAGTAAATTACTGAAGCAATGATTAGGGCCATGTATATATTAAAAGAGTTATCAAGGTATATGGAGAAGGTGGGATGTCACTAGCAGTGAGATAATAGAATAAAACCTTCTTCCAGATACCTTCATTGGAAAGCTTATTGGTCAATAATTCTTTGCTTTTCATTTTTCATCAAGGACAATGAAGTGGCTGAGAAACATTAGGTAATAAAGAAGCAAAGTCCTAGTGGTAGTAACGGGAAGCTTTGCAGAATCTGTGTGTTGCACGGTGAAGTTACCATGTCACATGCTTTAATTTGGTGCATTTGTTAGAGTGTTTGGGAGAACACATATTAACCATCAAGCTAACAGGATTCCAGTAAAATTTCAAATGAGGAATGATATTGTTTGGAGGTGCATTTTATAAAGAATAGTACAGAAACTTGACATGTGCAGCAAGACTTACGGAAAGCACACATTTAAAGTGTTATGACACCACAGGAGAAAGATCACATGGTTTTACCAATATGTCCTCCAGTATAATAATTTGATACAGGTGCTTTTACTGCTACAGTATTAGCATGAGTACTTTCAACAGGAGGCTAACATACCCTATCATTTCCCCTCCCCATCCACCACTGCCCTGAGCATTTACACCAGCAACATTACTGTAATGGCAGCCAGGAAGTGGAAAAGGCTTGGAGAGATTGGTACTGCTTCCTAGTTTTGGCTCACAGCCATTTCACAGCAGTGTTATTGATGAGAACAGGTTTTAGCAGGAGAATATTAAAAAGAAAGCAGAATTAAGAGCTAGGGACATAGGACATTGCGAATTAGAGTATTTTAACACCTTTTTTTCCCCTCAGCTGTAGATGTAAAGCAATCTGGTTTTGTTGTTAAAGAGCCCTTCAAAACGTGCTGGAATCAAGAAGGAGAGCTCAGAGTAAGAAGAATACATTCAGAACTGATGGGGCATGAATTCATTTTTTCTAAAGCCCCTGAGAAAGAATGTGAAAAATGATGTCTCCCAAGTGCTTGTTGAGACAAGAAAACCAGAGCATACCACATTAAAATGAGAGTGATTTCTGTCATCTATATCCAAAAACTGCTTTAGAAAAAACACATTGGTGTGTGCAGCAGTGTTTTCACATGCTTTGCATCCTTCTGCAGACTGCCTAATTTTTCTGTCAAGTAGCCAGTAATAATTTGGAAATTTAACATTTCTCCCTACAAAGTTCATTCCTGGCAAAGACATGATAAGAAAATTTGGTCTTCTGTTATTTTTAAGGGCTTGTCCTTTAGTTTGAAAAAAAGGGGGATCAGGGCTGAGTTCTCACTGCTTGTAGCTATATGTAGTGAAAAGTGTTGATATTTATATAGGTGTAAGTATCACCAGTCAGGGCCCATTTATACTATACGCTGTTGAAAAGAATATCCCTGACATTTATCAGGACTTGATCTGAGGGTCCAGAAACAGCTTGAACTGCAGACAGTGTTCACCAGGAAAAACTTGCTGAACTCTTCATTTGGCTAGAATGAGACAGTTTTAGGCTAAAGGGGTAAAATTATGATGATTCTTAGGCTTGCACTTGCAAGCAAGACAATTGAGAAACACAGTGGCAAAGGAGAATAGAATGGGACCTGTGACAGTGCCCCATGACTAATGTGGAAGGTCAGGTAAGGGGATCAGACTGCAAGAATGTCAGAGACTCACAAAGAGAAGTAGGAGAGGAAAGAGGCACAAAAGTCAAGAGAAAATAAGATTTCAAGAAGAAGAACATGGCTGACTTTTCACAAAGATTTCTGACAGCTGAATGAAGATGAGACTAAACTGAAGTAGGGAAACCTCGGAGGTGATGCATGTCTTGTTTCATTCAGATATCCCTGTTGTCTGTGTCTGCCCAGTCAGTGGAGACCAGAAATGGATTCTTCCGATACTAAAGCACACACGTGTCTTTGATCAGCCTGCTTGCTTGTTACAGTCTACTGAGTGGATCGACCAGCACTTTGACTGGCATTGGTACATAGACACCTAGATCACAGGTAGATGACTGTATCAATGACATTTAAAAATAGGGACACGAATCCTAGTCTGGTTATCTCCTGTGTACGTGTTATATATGTAAGAAGGTCCTGTTATAAAATCAGCTTCTGGAGGAATTTTGCAAACTCACAGTCAGGTACACTGCAAAGAGAGAGAACAGGCAAATATGCAAGATCCACAGGAAGGAGCAAATGGGAATTTGCTTGCACTAGAATGCACTTAATTCTTTACTGTCCACAAGCTTAAGAAAGCATGGGGTATCCAGGGGTCCAGAATGTCATCGCTGTTACATGGAGCTATAAATTCTGATGTTTCCCATCCTGCCATTATTGAGTTCATGTTTTCTCTTGCATTTTCTCTCTCTGACACATCATCTTTGCTGAGTCAAGATGGGAAGAACAGAGAATGCCGGGTATATGCATATATACATGTTCATCTGTGTATTTTATGTGTAGCTGTATACAAATTGGCAACTCGATTTTCTAGCATGCTTAATAGCAACAGCTGAATAAGAAGTTTCAAATGTCCAATTCATTTGAAAATCAAGTCACTCATTTGAGTTGCTAAGTATAATTTTAGGCCTTCTATTTTGAAATAGTCACACTTCTTTCCAAGTGCCACTGAAAGAGAATGGTGTGACTATGTTTTAACTGACACATAGCCGCATTACTGTTGTCCTCAATGGTGCTAGATCAGTGCAGAATTTAGACTGACTCCTTCAAAATGCACAGAAAAGGTAAGTAAATCTCATGGTCATGATTCAGATGCATGGTTTCAGGTATCAGAGAGGTCACTCTGTTCAGAATTTTACATTATGCCCATTGCAATGATATTAGATCATCCAAGTAGTATCTGCTCATTCATGTCTTAAGGAAGAAATCATGCAGTTAACTGAATTGGAATCTGACCAAGACTCCTCTTATATGGGTGAAATGGGAACTGAGTTCTCTCAAAGCACTTAGGCTGAATTTTCTGCATCCAAAACTCTTAGATATACTTTCTTTCATCATTTACTACTTCTGGCACTCAGGAGGGCCTGTGAAGTTGAAGTGTGTTAGGTTAATCTTAGCAAATTTATTTTTGTCTGGTTCTGCCCTGAGCAAGTGCTGGCATTAGACATAACAATAACACACAGCGCTGTGCCTCCAACAGAGGGTAAACACAATCTGTGTAATTCATTTGTGAGGAATAATAACAGGAATTTACCCAGTACCAGTAAGATCCAGGTCAGGACACTTTCAAGGTCCTGCACTTCTCCAAGACAACACAGCCGATACTTGCCTTGTGCAGACAGCATTGATAACAAAGACCAATAATTTGAAGCTGCATGATAATACTCTTATTTATCTTGTAGTACTTCATTGCAGGAGAAGATCCACAGAAAAGTTTCCTGTCAGAGGGCAAGTAAGAACATCAGAATCCTGCCTTAGTGGTCAGATATTTAAAAATTACTTAGGCTGTGGACTACATGTGTTAACTTAAAAGGAAATAATTTAAGTTAGCAATGGTTTTCAGCTTTCTGATCCAGAAACTCTTATGGGATGCCTCTAACGGATCCATAAAAGGCAGCTAAGGAAAGCAAAGTTATTGTCGATAGTGCTCTGTTTTCAGGAGAACCACAAATTGAAAAATGGTCGCCAGTTCCCAAAAAAGCCCCATTTGTATTGGTATCCTTACCTAGCACACATGGAAAATAATCACGCACAAATTATAGGTGTCTGGAGGGCAAACAGATTTGACCATTCTACTGTATATATTGTAAATATTTGGTGACCATTGAATTCCCAGGCTAAACAAATGCTCATGGACCAACCTGTAAAAATATATAACCTCTGTGGCTCTTTCCACCTCATCAGGTTCAATGAGAATAAGTAGCATTATCATGACAATGAGTCCTTCAGTACGAGGCTCACAGGGTTAACTGCAGAAGACCTTATTCAGTCCTTCCTCAGGCAAAATTCCATTTTCTCAGCAAGAGTTTGTCTGGGTGAAGAGTTTAGGATTTGACAGGCAATGTTTATGAGTTATACAGGAAAACTAGCTGAAATAGCATTCTTTGCAGCCCTTCCTAATGGACTAATGGATTTTTTCAAGCAGCTGGAAGATTTTCTATAATCCCTCCAAGCCCTTAATTTCAGGTTTGTAATTATGGCTTCCAATAAACGATGGAAGTTTCTTTCAATTTATCACCTCAGCCAGGTGCCTTAATGAGGTCTGCAGGAGAGCTCACACAAGTTACAACAGGAGCTGGAGGAACAACCACCTGCTTTAGGCACAGAACAGCTGCTTACAGATGGTTTGTGGTGAAGAACCACTCCCAAAGCCTCTCCCCAGCTAGAGGAGATTCTGCATTTCGAGGACAAGGTTATACTAGGTAGAACCTTGCCCCTTTTCTTTCATGTCTCCCTCAATATTACCTGCCTGTCTGCCTGTCTTCTCAGTAAGGATGGGAAGGGGGCATAGACACCTCATCTGTTAAATCTGTTGGTGGGGCTGAGATGCATGGGTTTGTGATCTGTACTGAAAAACTGTTTTAGAAATGATAGACTGAGTATGAGATTTTCTCTTGCATAGTTTTGTACTGCCTATTACAAGGGGTGGAAGACAGTTTCTTTCCTAGAATAAACCTCCGTGTTTTCACGAGCTTTTGTTTTAATGCAGGTTTTAAGGATATTTCAACCTAGTAAATGCTTATGAGTCGTGCACTTCTGTCACAACAAACCCATGCAGCTCTACAGGCTTGGGGAGGAGTGGCTGGAAAGCTGCCTGGCAGAAAAGGACCTGGGGGTGCTGGTCGACAGCTGGCTGAACATGAGCCAGCAGTGTGCCCAGGTGGCCAAGAAGGCCAACGGCATCCTGGCTTGTACCAGGAATGGTGTGGCCAGCAGGAGCAGGGAGGTGATCATGCCCCTGTGCTCGGCATTGGTGAGGCCACACCTCGAGTACTGTGTTCAGTTTTGGGCCCCTCACTACAAGAAGGACATTGAGAGGCTGGAGTGTGTCCAGGGAAGAGCAACGAGGCTGGTGAGGGGTCTAGAGAACAAGTCTTGTGAGGAGTGGCTGAGAGAACTGGGGCTGTTTAGTTTGGAGAAGAGGAGGCTGAGGGGGCACCTTCTTGCTCTCTCCAGCTACCTGAAAGGAGGTTGTAGTGAGGCAGGTGTTGGTCTCTTCTCCCAAGTATCTAGCGATACGACGAGAGGTAATGGCCTCAAGTTGCATCAGGGGAGGTTTTGATTGGATATTAGGAAAAATTTCTTTACTGAAAGAGGGGTCAGACATTGGAATAGGGTGCCCAGGGAGGTGGTGGAGTCCCCATCCCTGGAGGTGTTCAAGGCGTGTGGATGTGGCACTTTGGGATGTGGTTTAGTAGGCATGGTGGTGTTGGGCTGATGGTTGGACCTGATGATCTTAGAGGTCTTTTCCAACCTATGTTTCTATGATTCTATAGCTTTAATTCCACTTTGGGAAGGGGTCTTTATTCCTTTTCTAGAAAAGTCATGGTGTAATACTTTTAGTATCCAGCCTGCAATGTGCTGAGTATCTTCCCTTCTCTGTGCCTGCTGGGATAGATCGTGTCTTATTGGTCTGAAGGGGTCATTGTTTCTCAGTTAATTAGCTACTTTTCTTTGGTATGTGTATTGAAAAACTGAACCATGGACTGAAATGTGGTGTGTGACTTAGGTATTTCACATCTGGAAGCAGATACCAACAATACAGAAGAGAATGCTTAATGCACTTCAATTCTGTACTGCTTTATTCAAAAAAGATATTGTGGGATAAAATGTTGCTTTTTACTTGGAGCAAATTACAATCCAGTGCAAGACATATTGCTGCTCATGTAGCAATAGGAAGAGTGATGGAGGCAGGTATCATTTCCAACATCTGTTTTGCATCGAGCTTTGTGCTTCCGTCTGGCTTGATGAAGTGACTGTGTGAGCTTATCTGACTTTTTTAAACTGTATCAGCTATCTAATAAAAGATGCTATCTTTCCTGGATTTTTATAATAGATATACATAATGGAAGAGTTAAGATGGCATGTAAACTTGTCTTCATGAGTCATTTATTTTAGGACAATAGCATGAGGCTTTGTAAAAGCAAAAGCTTTATACTCTTCAACTGCATTTTTCTTTCAATCAATGGTGTTATAACAGAACCTTAAATAAATTTTACAAAGCAGAAAAAAGCAGAAGATAACCAAGAGTTGTTTCAATTATACGCTTCAGCTGTGGGCATTAACAGCCTTATGGCCACAGCAAGATCCACAAGAAGACAGGGAGCCAAACACACTGGTTTATCATGTTAAATATCCACAGATTGTATGGAACTGCCTCCCAGGGGAATGCATGCCCATATGCAAGACAGAAGGCATGACTTCCAGAGATACCGTTAGTTTTTCTTGCAGCAAGCTACTTTCAAGGTTCTCCCTGCACTGTCTTCTCTGGTGAAAAGGAGTGGAGCAACACTAAACATTACTGCTTATTCTGCTGATAATAATTCTGTGAGGAACTGAGAGTAGCAAAACTTTTACAGGACTGCTTTACTCCAACTCCTTGGCATCAGCTTTAGGGTGAAACGTTACAAAAATTCCTGGAACTAGGGATTGCTCTGTTAGCCCACTTTGCTGCTTTTACCTGTACTCTCCTTTTTCTTCATGCTCTTATCTGGATCTCCTGGGAGAAACTGAAGGGACCTTTGCTGGAACTGTGTGACTGCTTTACTAAAAGAATAAAATCCTTTTTACATCTGTACACTTAGAGTTCATGTTTTCTGTCTGAAGGGTCCTTAAGACATTTCACACTTTGATCCTTTTTGAACCATTAACTTCTACTAATATATTATCTTTGAGACTTCCCATCTCTTAGGTATGTCTGTGGAATCAGTCTGATAGATCACAGTGATCCTACTGTATTTCAATTTTGGAATGTGAGGATTATCTCAGAGATGAATGCACGGAAACATGATGCCCATATTTACATTCTGTACATCTGCTTTACTCCCAGTAAACAGCTGCGATGATTCACATGCTAGTGCAATCTTGCATAAATGCTTTTGAGTTGCTGGAGTTGTAGAAAGTGCTTTTTCTTCACATTCTCCTCAAATCCACTTTCTTTCTAAGTTTCCCGACTTTGATCCTGAGCTTCACACAACAAATCTGAGAGGAAAAAAAAATCATATGAGTATCACTGGAAATGACTGCGATTCATTATTTGCAGCTGTTGTGTTCTTGGACATCTGCATTTGGGCAGGATTCAACACAAGACTTTCTAACAGCATCTGAAATCCCTGAATGCAGTTATCCTCCCTGTGAAGCTGAATCAAAATTATTCCCTAAGGCTGTATCCTGTCACACCTAGGATTCCCCTAGGAACCCTGGACTCCCCTTGGACCATGGAATTCTGGTTGACACTAAACAAAGATTTGGCAGTAACTGAGAGTCTTGTTGACAATATCAGTAGTAATATAACGAAAACTGAACACCTGGGAATGGTTTTGCTAAATCAGAGCTGAAGTCTATTGATGTGGAAGCTGCTGAATTCTGTTTCTGTCTGGGGAATGAGAGACACCGGCCCTTCTGAGGGGATAGATAGAAGACAGCACATTTCACATTCACTACTTTTACCTGTTTGAAAATATTTAGGCTAGCTAGGCCCCAGTTCTCTGAAGTTTAAATCAAGCTGAGAACATCACAGCCCAGTCACTTCTTTTTTCTTGACCAACATGTACATTTTGACTACCTAGGCTGTATCTGAACCACCAGCTGAACTGACAGGTTCTGACCTCGTTTGGCGACTAACCAAGACACAAGGTCCCCCCTACAAATAACTCTATTAGGCCAAGCTTCTGAAAAAAAACCTTTGTTCAAAGTGTGTGGCTTCTGATAAGTTTAGCTTTCTGACCTGGTCTGAGAGAGGGAAGACTTTTTTGTTTAGCAAAACCAGTGGTAAGCATTCCTACTTTCACCACTTCTTACTAACCTTGTGCTCCTGAAAGCTACATTGTTTCTTAAGATCTAAAGGGAAAAAAACCCCAATTCTTATGGAATCACAAGCTGATGTTAAATATAACTGTTCCACAGAAGTTCAGACATTGATTCTTCCTTGGGATGTAATTTAATGGAGGGAACGAAAGAAAGAAATATCAGAATTTGAGCAAGAATGTAGATATTGGCAATTGTGCGTCACCATATGATGGAAGGTTGGAAAAATATATTCCAGATGGGCTCTTCTTCCTTTGACTATATTTCCAGTAATAATGAAATGATCCAGACCTCCTTTATAGAAGGTCTCATTGCCAGCATTTTCACAGAGGGTTATAAAATGAGCTTCAACAGGAGAATGTGCTGGACTTTCCTATGGATGTGTGGAGTTGCTCATAAATTTTGTACTGAGATCCATGATCAAAGAAGTGTGAGATAAAAAGCAGTGAATGATTGAATCTCACTGAAGATAAGAAAGAGTTGGCAGTTCTGCAGTGCCTCAGAATTTAAAGCCTAATGGGGCATCCTCCAGCAAGGATTCATGACAGCCATGGCGGATTCAAGGCTCAGTTGCCTAAGCTGACATTCTGCTCTGGCAGCAATCCCCGTGCAATCTAAAACTTTTTGCAAAGAAATTGTTTTCCACTGAATACTAGATCAGGCAGTACCATGTTAGTATTGCAGAAAAGAGCATGAACTGGCAATACATTTTACAGACCACTGCTCCCTTTCTCCTCAGATACTTTTTATGAACTCTGAGGAAAAAGAAAACAAACACCTCACTAGAATAGTTCAAGCAAATAATTGGTGTTGCACTCCTTGACCTGCTTACTGTACGGTGCCACGCACAGCAAGGTGTATAAGTAGGTATTTGACAACAGCTCTGGGATAATGGTCTTTGAAATTTAGATGACCTCTTATGATCTCCTGCTTTTTCAGTGGAGTCATATACAATAATAAAATAAGGTCAAGAGCAAGGGGCCTGGCAGCAGCGAACAACTCTCCTAACTTCTTACTTGCAGCAAGCGTTGGTAAAGCTCACTGAGAGAAATCCCCTGCACAACTGCTTACAGAACAGTAAATGATGTATTTGTATCTGCTGGAAGGCAGATTCAATGGCAAAAGTGTGTTTATTTGGCCCTCATTCAAAGAAATGGTCTCCGCACAACAGAGAAGGTTTGAACAAACTGGTGTAACGTAGGTCTTGATTGTGCTGTGTATGACCCTCACACTCACGTGCTGTGTAAGGGTCTAGCCTAGGTCTAACAAGATCAAAAGCATTTTCCTCTGTGCCCTATTGTTCATTTTTAGGACTTTTCAGTGCCATCTATATCAGAATACAATTTTCCAGTTTAAACCCATTGCCCAAAATTTGCAGGTGATTTCACAGTACTAGATGTCAGCAAAGCGTCCCTGAAGACACGTAGAAGTTTTCTGGTTGGGTGGAAGTTATCTTTGTATATTTTCTCAGACACTCAAGTATTTCAATAAAGATGGAGACTCTCTACCTGGATACAATTCTGTGTTGGAAAGAGTCCCAGCAGGTCCAGAGGTCATAGATCCAGTATGATTTTTGCCCTCCTGAACCAGAAGTGCAGGGAGGGGAGCAGATAAAGTGAGATCTACTTCCCAGTGCAGCAGCTGGCAGGTTTCTCCTGTGGTCTAACCCACATTTGGGCTCTCGCTTGAGTAGAAAGGGATTGAAGGTGCTGTTATCAACTCCCTCTCAGCCACTCTACTCTGCCAAAAGGCAGTGGGAGCTAGACACTGCAGACAATCTAATCCCCTGTCTGCTAGACTTCAGAGGGCAGACTTCCAACGAACGAATTAACACTCAGCTAAGGTTTCAGGTAAGCAAAACCATTCCAATAGCAATTCTGGCTGGATGAAGCCCTGCAATTGCTCTTCTGAAAAAGGCATGCGGGACCTTATCCACAGGCACAATTCCCTCAGGCTGCGCAAATCTGTCTGTGGAGTTTCAGGACTAGCATTCCTTGCTGGGGAGGTGTAAGACACTGCCACTTCCAGGGCAGAGATGCAGGTCTCCATCACAGCTGCCAACATGGCTGCTTGCTTATGATAGCCTAGCTCTTAGACCTTTTGTGTCATCTGAGTTATGAATCCAGCTGTTTCTTTTGCATGAGCAAATAAGATGCAAATACATGTCAGCATGCACTGTTGTGTTGTATTCATTTCATCCACTGTTTCCTTGTTAACAGAAGGTCAGTGAAATTTGGCATATACACTTTCTGGAAATCAAATGCACAGAAGCCTTTTTGGGGCACAAGGAGAATGGGCTGGAAGAGCAGGAGGCTGCCTGCCCAGCCTTGCACGCAGACCCTCCTGCCACAGCTCTTCTGTTCTCCCCCACTCCCTACACTCACATATTCAGGATTCCTCACTCATTTGACCGCCACCTTTCCACCACTGGTTTTCACTAACACAAAAAAATATTCAATTAGGCCTGAATGCTAATGAAGTGGTGTTATGAGAATTGTAGGATGGTGGTGTGCTATGGAGCAGCATTTCTCTCAGTATAGCATTTCTCGCCCTCTACTCCACTCTTGTGAGAGCTCACCTGGAGTACTGCATCCAGCTTTGGGTTCCTCAAAAACACCTCTTCTATGATGAAAGACTGAGAGAGTTGGGGCTGTTCAGTCTGGAGAAGAGAAGGCTCTGGGAAGTCATTATAGTGTCCTTTGAATGCTTAAAGGGGCTTATAAGAGAGGTGGAAAGAGACATTTTACCAGGGCCTGTAGTGACAGGACAAGGGGTAACAGTTTTAAACTGAAAGAGGGTAGGTTTAGATGGGCTATAACAAAGAAAGTCTTTACTGTGAGGGTGGTGAGGCACTGGCACAGGTTGCCCAGAGAAGCTGTGGCTGCCCCCTCCCTGGCAGTGTTCGAGGCCAGGCTGGATGGGGCTTTGAGCAACCTGGTCTAGTGGAAGGTGTCCCTGGCCATGGCAGGGGGCTTGGACTAGATGAGCTGTAAAGGTCCCTTCCAACTCAAACCACTCTGTGATTCGGTGACAAGAACACATGGACGAAGCTAAAGGATCAAACACATTCTCTGCACCCTCAGGGCAGCTTGATAAGGAAAAGTGCATTTTAATTCTTAGAACTCTCTCTGCATTATACTTAGCAAGATATTCAGTTTGCACTATTTTTTGTTTTATGCAGATCTGAAGGTGGTTTCATTCACAGAATCACAGAATCACAGAATCGTAGCGTTTGGAAGGGACCTCTGTGGGTCATCTAGTCCAACCCTCCTGCTGAAGCAGGGTCACCTACAGCAGGCTGCACAGGACCTTGTCCAGGCGGGGCTTGAATATCTCCAGAGAAGGAGACTCCAGAACCACCCTGGGCAGCCTGTTCCAGTGCTCTGTCACCCTCAGAGGGAAGAAGTTCTTCCTCATGTTCAGACAGAACTTCCTGTGCCTCAGTTTGTGCCCATTGCCCCTTGTCCTGTCACTGGGCACCACTGAAAAGAGCTTGGCCCCATCCTCCTGACACCCACCCTTCAGATATTTATAAGCATTTATTAGGTCCCCTCGCAGCCTTCTCTTCTTCAGGCTGAACAAGCCCAACTCCCTCAGCCTCTCCCTCGTAGGGGAGATGTTCCAGTTCCCTCATCATCCTTGTAGCCCTCCGCTGGACTCTCTCCAGTAGCTCTTCATCTTTCTTGAACTGGGGAGCCCAGAACTGGACACAGGACTCCAGATGGGGCCTCACCAGGGCAGTGTAGAGGGGAAGGAGAACCTCCCTCGTCCTGCTGGCCACACTCTTCTTGATGCACCCCAGGATTCCATTGGCTTTCTTGGCAACCAGGGCACACTGCTGGCTCATGGTTAACCTGTCGTCCACCAGGACAGCCAGGTCCCTCTCCACAGAGCTGCTCTCCAGCAGGTCCACTCCAAGCCTGTACTGGTGCATGAGGTTGTTCCTCCCCAGGTGCAGGACCCTGCATTTGCCTTTGTTGAACCTCATCAGGTTCCTCTCTGCCCAGCTTTCCAGCCTATCCAGGTCTCGCTGAATGGCAGCACAGCCTTCTGGTGTATCTACCACACCTCCCAGTTTGGTGTCATCAGCAAACTTGCTGAGGGTACATTCTAACTCTTCATCCAGGTGGTTGATGAAGAAGTTAAACAAGACTGGGCCCAGTACTGACCCCTGGGGGACACCACTAGTTACCAGCCTCCAACTAGACTCAGCCCCGCTGATGACCACCCTCTGAGTTCTGCCATTCAGCCAGTTCTCTATCCACTTCACCGATCACTCATTCTGCTGGTGTTAATCCTTTTGGGAACATTGAGATCCTGTTGGTTGCATCTCTGGCTTGGTCTGCTAATACAGTGGAGAAAGAAAGTCTCTGTTATCTTAATTTCTTCCCATTAGAATGATTTCTTAAAATGATAAATCTGTCTGAATTTTGATAAACAATGTTCTGTGGTCACTTGTTAAGGAGGTTCAGATCTAATTTGACAAAGATACTCAAGTCCTTTTAGACAGAAAGTCTAAAGAGTAAGATATTTCTATACTAAAAGTAAAGCCAGCTTGGGGTTAACTACTTGATGGACTGCAATAACTCTACTGATTAGATCTTACTCCTCAGCAACCTACTTTCACCATTTTTATTTTTAAGGATACTTGATTTCCCCCCAAGGAAAATTAGCTCAGTGAACCAGGACCTCAATCTTCAACTTTCTCAGGGAATGTCTTCACTTTCCCAGTGAACACTGAAAATAAAATGCTACTCCATAACAGCACTGATCCAGGAGTAACTGGGAATGCTTATGATTCCATTTCTGAAATCTAGTCACATCCAGCAGCCCTTACTCAGTGTTTTACTCCATCTATACTCAGGGTTCAGTGTTTCTTTCCTTTGGCATTTGCCCCTTCTTTCCATAAATACTATGCTGAAAAACCAAACTGCTGGTGATGCTGCAGAGACAAACCCACACAATTACAATGAGACCTATCACACCAGATTTCAAATACCTATTAAAAAAAAAGAGATTTTTCTCTAAAGAGTCCAGTATATAACGAATAAATTTCACATTTCAGCTGTAACCTTCATGCTCCTATCTCAGAGTGAGATAAATTATCAGATTCTGTGTTGCAATATGATTTTTTCTCCCAATCTGATAGCAGATAAAGACTACTGTACATCAAAGTACATTGTATAATAAGGCTGCCACTGAACTGGAATGAGGGCAAGCTGCCATGCTTTATTAATGTTGCTGCTGAAACTGAAATAGAAGTACACAAGCCAGATTCTACCCTGCATGCTCAGCCTACCCTGGCAAGAAACACACCAGAAGGGTCGTTCAGACTACGGGTTCTGCTGCTGGAGGAATATTTAAGATTCAGCACCTTCTTCTCCAGAGCAGATTGCAGTAGAAACATGAGAAGACAGCAGAATAGGAAGGCCTACTGTGGCTTTCCCACAGACCATGGTGTCCCTGGGGGTTGAAGACTGCGGATGGCTCATGTGGCCACTGGCCTACATGGAGCAGATTTTCTTCTGTATGTGTGTTTCATGTATTTGATTTGATACAATTAAGGCTGAATCATATTTTGGCTTGCAGGTAAGAAAGCAACTCATTGCAGTTCTGGTGTGCAACATCTATGGTGTTATAGCACAGCCTGGAAGTGTGTTGGTCACAGCCCTTGGCAGCCCTCAGACTAGGTATAGTCAACTACAGCTGCTGTTTTGTTCTGTATGTGTAAGATAACAAAGTTCACCGTGCAAATCCATGACATACCACAGTGACGGCTGTAGCTAAATAAGGAGCAAAAACTGCTTTCTGCTTTCAGTTACATTTGCACAGCACTTCTTCTCTTTCCCAGGATTTGTCAGGCTACAGCCGGAACAAGAATCTGACCCCAAGATCTTTACTGTGGAAGATTTGCAGCTTTCTATGTTAGAGCAGAAACAGATAATACTTCTGTTACTTCTTAGTTCTACTCAGCAGCATCAATACCAAGTGCTGTTTCACTACTTTGGCTGGCAAATGCATGACATTTTACATTTTTACAGTTTGCATGACCAAGTTTCCAACTGAGAGTTGTTTTTTCAAACTAAGCACAACAGAGGCATAGATGAGCAACTGTAAAAAGTTTACCAAAATAAGATGTCTATTTCCAAAAACTACTTTAAATGCTTTGTGTATATGCTCAAGATTGTCAGTAAAAGCATGCAGATGGGCCAAATCCTCATTCCACTGTCATAAACTCACATCATGCTGGTAAAATGTGGTGCTGCTTGTGACTTTTACCAGGACAACTTTATCAATGTTTACTCTATAAAACCATACACCAGAGAAATTTTCAAGGCATCCAGAACTCCTTTCTGCCTTCCATTAGCCTAGCTGCCGTTTTAGTCATTCTTCCTAGATAGTATTTGGCAACATGAAAGCAGTAGTAAGTGCACCAAGAAGAATAAAAATAGGAAATGAACAGCAGTATACCAGAAAAGCTTCAAAGCCAAACAAGATGCTAGCTTGAAAATTCTTTGCAAATAGTACAAAACTTAGTTCACTCAAGCAAGGACAATGAAATGGAAATTATCACCTTCTTTATAGACAGAAGAGTTAAAGCAGGGTGTTTTCTTTTTTTTTTAATGCTGCCTGGTAAGTTGTAAACTTTTGAAGACATTGACTTTTTTGGCAATTACAATAGCAAATCAAGGAAAAAATGTTCTGCGTTGCTGTAGAACTTTGCAATGTGTTTAATTTCCACTATTTCTAATAAGAATTTTTTAATGGGAGTTTGTTTTTCATGTTATAATCTGTAAATAATTTGTCTGCTTATATCTTTTCAGCAAATGTACTGTCCTTTTTAAAGACTGCAGTGACTGCAATTGCATTTACTCTACTATGCAATCAAATGTATACTATAGTGTGGCTGTATTATGACTCCTGAAGAACAGTAGCTATTTAAATTCACATTTCACATTATATGAAACAAAAAAGATATTTACTAATTGCTATTAAATACAAACACTGTCTAGCACTCCTTTATCAGTTCAGTTCATTGTTACATGTCCCTAATATTCTAAAGCAAATTCTTAACTCCAGTTACGGAACCAGTACTTCCAGTGCATAAAGGCGTTGGTATCAGAGCATAGCATGATCACCCACAGCCACCTGTCCTGCATGTCTGGCAGCCCTGTGGGAGAAGTAGATAACAGTAGGCCAAAAGTCACCTTTAGACATCTGGACGTAATTTCTGGTTAGAAAAACAACAAACTTTCTGGACCGTCTGTATGTATAATAGACGCTATTCTTCCGGTATTTGAACTATGCCTCTTCATCTGCACTTTTTGCCAAAGACTGGAAGGTATCCCGATAGTTTGGAAAGTCAGAAATGGAAGTGATGCTGAGCATTAAACATGAGGCTTCATTCACACCGAAATCAGATTCAATCAGTGAGTTACACCCTTTATTAAACACAGATGGTAATTTTCCTAGGGGCAATACTAACACTGAGATTAAATCCTTACTCATACACACTACCTTCTACATTATATCAAGTATTGGCATTCATCGGCAGTCTGGCTTCCTGACGCAGAATATTAAGCTCTTACAAGTAATGCTTCAGCTTAGACACTTGACGTCTCAGGAAGCTATTTTATTCTCCCAAGAGTGTTTAAACAAAGGAAACTCAAGAAATTTACGCAGAAGGTATTTTGCCAATTCTCTGTGGTAGCTGCTGGGACTAAGCTGATAGGACCCTGCACACAGATGCCTAGCAACAGTACCGCTCTATATGCTACTGCTCTCATTAAGATGTCATGGGCTTATTTGTAACCCCAAAGCAAAATAATGCTGCGTTTCAGAGAATTCAAGCATTTTCAAACTGCGACAGGTAATTAATGCGGCTGCATTAGAGTGACTTATACCAGGTGGACACTCTTATTTTAAGGCTTTGGTAGACCATTCAGTAGATAAGATATTTTCCTAACACCAAGGCATTAGATTTGTTAGTATCGTATGATAAACAGATAGTCAATGTCCACCCCACAGTGACACCTAGGCTGTTGTGACGTAAAAATACTGGGGATCTTTAGGGTAGGAAAGGTTGATATAATGAAATTACACTTGTCAGTAAAAATCATGCCATGTTGCGGACTGTAGCATAGTGAACTCAAGTGAAAAGGACTTGTTTTTCAAGATAGTGTATTTAGCAAGAGAGACTATAGTGATACTTTTGAACCATAAAATGTAATGTGTAGGTGTTACACTTACGATTGTCTCATATTTATGGAATGAATTAATGTGTTACAAGAATATCCCTCTTTGGAATGATCAAATGCTTCAATGTGAATGATGCTGAGCCAAGCAAATGGAAGGGTGTAGCATAACTGCAGACGTTAGGGTGGGATACTGGCATGCAACTTATAACACATGATATGATCCTGTTAGCATGGATTTGGAATAGCTGTAAAAGGGGCAAATGGCCACACTGCAGTGGATCTAGCCAGCGCACTGGACAAATGACCACCTAATGCCGTTTTTGTTAAAAACGGCATCCCTTTCAGCCTTTGCTCTCAATCTACCTAATGTGTTTCACAAAGTGCACACTGCTTCACCTTGTCCTGTGCAGACGGTGTGTCAGGTAAGAAGGACACAGTAGTGTGAGTTAGTGGCTAGTGTTTCCACCAGGGGAGTATTTCCACATGGATTCAGTAACTGTCCAGACAAGATGGCACTGGGAATGCACTGAATATACAACCAACAGTCTTAACTGTCTTCTCTTCAAAGGGACGTGATCGCTTTTTGAACAGTTCTGGCAACGAGTCAGCCCCACAACACACAAGCAGTGTGTTGGCATCACAGGTAGCTGCAACACCCTTCTCTGGCTTTTCCTGTGATGAACCTGTTTGCCAACAGGTATCATCCCTGAATCGATTCTGGACACTTCTGTATTTCTCTGTTGCCTTGTGCCAGCTGGAAGGCTGATGCCTGCCAATGTACACCACAACGATTTTTCTCTTAGTAAAAAAGAAGAAAACATATTTATCGAAGACAGCATTTTTTCTGTGCTGGTATACTCATTAATTCTGGCTGCAATACAGAGTTTATGTGTTGGCCTGGTTAGTATGTACTTTTCTGCTATCTTTAACTTACAACAAGGGCACGATTAGGGGCTAAATATTAAAAAAAATCCCTAATTAACAGACAATTATTAAAAATCCAGGTGTTTAGTCCCACAGACACCTCTGCCTGGAAACTGCTCTTCACTTCACAGAGTATTTCCAAGGATGATGTTAAGTATTATATGCAGCTCCTGGTGCCATGCATCTTTCATATTTTGAGTATTCATCATAGGAATGCATGCGTGGTATTCACCTGTCACATGTGAGCTACAAAATTATATCTTGTCCACCTAGGATTACGAGGGTCATTGGCTAAGCAGTATGGATAATTAGATGCTTTTTAGTTCAGCAAAAATTAAGACTGATTCCTCCCACTTAATTTTTATTGTTCTTCTCGCCTATCTTCTCACTGTTCTTGCCCCCTAGAATGTTTGCTTAGTTTAGATTGGAAATATGTGTTATGCTTTTCAGCTTCTTACAGAAAATAATCAGTAGGAATGAACGGTTAGATTCATGCTGTTGCTTCTCACTTCCAGTAGTGGGAAAGCTACTTCAACTCTTGCCTCTGTCAGGGGTATTTTACCCTGTGTCTTCCAGGAGAACATCTCAACATTCATTTATTGTGGCTCAGTGAGCGTTTGCTTGTATCTTGCACAGTGAGAACAGGAGAGGTAGAAGGATGCCTGCTTAGATGTTGGTTGTGGAGAGGCTTAGGTTCGTCAATGTATGGGTGGACCTGCTCTAGTCTGCGTTTACTTACTGAAGTAAGGACAGTTCCAAAAAACACACACTGACAGTTCAGCATCCCCAAACATGCCATATCGTGCTGTTTGAGACATTTTCTGGGAGGGGGAAGACCAGAAAATCAAGTCTATGTCTCCCATATCTTAACCTACCATCAGATTGTGCCGTCTTTCACTGTGAAGTTAATGCTGAAAATATAGGTTTCTTTTACAGCATGGAAAGTACTTGCTGAGATGGGCACATATTCATAGAAGTTTCAAGGTGACTGTAGTGCCATATTTTGAAGAATAAACCCTGATTACACGGACTGCACCCAGCTGAAGTTGTGCGGCTCTCAGTCTACACAGGCTTAGCTGCTCCGCTGCCTGCAAGGACACTGTCACCTTCCACAGTGGACAGTGCTGGGGTGCATTATTCTGTTTTTCCCAAGATCCAACCAGCAGATCTTAATCAGAACTAAGACCTTCCTCAGGCCCTTTCTAGGACCTGCTGACCTGGCTCAGTCTCAGATACATTACACTTCTCCACAGGAACCGTGAAATGTACTTCTGCCCCTGAGAGCTAGTACCTCTTCTCCCAGAGGAGCCCACAGACAGTGGTGGTTCTTACACAGGTCAGTTAGAAATCCATCTGGCATTCTTTCATGTACATCTGTAATTCTGTGTGTCCAGAGTGAGGAACACATTTTAACACTGCTTCCCAGGAAAGGCCTCCAGAATTAAAAAACCTCACGTAAAGTGTCGTGACTTCTGAAATACTGTTACTCTTCTTTTACTCATTTATTTCCTGTCGACTCTCTTCCCTCCACTGCACCTTCTGCACACCTGGCTGTTAAAACCAGACACACATAAGTGTAGATATGTTTAATGCTGTCTAGACAAGCACCCTGTTAAGTTGGGCTGGGGCAGCAGTTGCTATAGTGATGAACAAATACTGTCTTGTAGCTGAAAATGAGGTAGCAGGAGATTCATACTTTCTGCACAATATAGTGGCGATCTCATAGTGAATTTACAGTATTAGAAACAGCACCTCTGTGGTAACTATTAGCAGAAGAGCCATAAATAGAAAGTGATATAGTTGGTTAAGGACTAGACCATTCTATTTCACAATGAAAGTGAAAAATCTGAGTTTTGAAATAACAGCCTCAAAACTGCTCCTGAATGCAAAGACAACTAAGTTTGCAGTATTTCAGTTTCTGTTTGGTATAAAGCATAACTTTAGATCATATGCTGCTTTTACTTTAACGTTTTAAGTTTATGCTGAAGTTTTAGCTAAACAGGTGGTAGTTTTTCACTGTTAGAGGGGCCCAGAAAGCCCTTTCCAGTTTTCACACCATTTCTGACTGAAACAGCAGTGCCGAGGAATTGCTGGGGCAGGCTCCAAGAGAAACCACAAAATTTCTCTCACTGCAACAAAGATTCAAGTACAAAATCTTTCTCTTTTTCAGTATATTGCATAATACAAAGACAAAGTCACCTCTCATTTCTCATGGCAGAAGTTAAGCTACAGCAATCCCTTTGCAGGCTGCTGAGGGGAAGGGAGTTCAAGGATCAGCTGCATCAGGAATAGTAACCACTGCAGGCTGAACTTCTGTATTATGTATTTACAGCACATATTAAAACCTTATTTTCAAGGCCACAGAGACTCTGTGATTTCTGAAGCTGTTTACAAGCTGGTTTTGTGCAAAATGAGAAACAATGTCTATATAAAGGCCTCAGTTTTGACCTGTGCTAAGAATTTTCCATAATCATAAAAATTGCTAGCTGCTTATCCATGCTCCTCATTTCAGAATGTTACTAAATTTGAACAATTTTTGACCCAGTAGTATTTTAGGTACACTTGGTTGGTCATTATATTTATATGTATATTTCTCAGTATATGCGCATTTACCAAAGTACTTCTGGTGTGTCTGTGTTTGACTTACCTTCATTAGAATTTGTTGTCTTTTAAATGATCCTTCTTTGGCTTCTATGATTCAGATTCTATGTATTACAGCCTAAACTTCCTAAATTGATTTGATTCTTTTCTCAGCAGAAGTGGAAATAGAAGAAATACATTTTTATTAGCCTTACATAATACAATTACAGAAGTTTCTATATGATTTCTACAAAGTTTCTACAAAGCCTTTCTTCAAAAATATTATTGATAAAGGAATCATAATTTTCCCCAACCTACATAATTTTCAGGTAGTTTTGCATCTGCTTGGATAACATATTTTGGAAATCAGTTTATTTTGCTTGCAGTTCTGTAAGAGAAAAGAAGAGCTCTCTCAGATATATAAAATGGAATGATTGCTAAGTTTCACCTCACGTCAACAAGAATCTGGCCAGTTTAAATGAGTTTCAGATTAGCTGCAAGGTGAAAAGTAAATGATTCACTAACTGAAAAGGTCTGCAATTTTACTGAGTACCTTTATGTACACACCTGACGAAGCTGCCATAGTTCCTGTGTATTCCTACAGTACTGGCTGGTGTATCCCAACACCAATACTACTGCCAGAAATGGTACGCAATAAACTCTTGAGACAGGTTATTCTGGATTGTTTCATTTAGCACTGATTGGTTATCAGAAGAGAGGAAAATAAACAGGAATTTATTCCAGGGTAACACAAGTGTAATACACACTTCCAAATATATAGGGTGTCTTCATGTAGATCAATCACAGAATCATGTAATCACTAAAGTTGGAAAAGACCTCTAAGATCATCAAGTCTAACCATCAACCCAACATCACCATGCCTACTAAACCATATCGCAAAGTGCCACATCTACACGCCTTTTGAACACCTCCAGGGATGGGGACTCCACCACCTCCATCTTCCAATGTCTGACCCCTCTTTCAGTAAAGAAATTTTTCCTAATATCCAATCTAAACCTCCCTTAATGCAACTTGAGGCCATTACCTCTCATCCTATTGCTAGTTACTTGGGAGAAGAGACCAACACCTGCCTCACTGCAACCTCCTTTCAGGTGGTTGTAGAGAGCAATAAGGTCTCCCCTCAGCCTCCTCTTCTCCAGACTATACAGCCCCAGCTCCCTCAGCCGCTCCTCACAAGACCTGTTCTCTAGACCCCTCACCAGCCTCGTTGCTCTTCTCTGGACACGCTCCAGCCCCTCAGTGTCCTTCTTGTAGTGAGGGGCCCAAAACTGAACACAGCACTTGAGGTGCGGCCTCACCAGTGCCGAGTACAGGGGCACGACCCCCTCCCTGCTCCTGCTGGCCACACTATTCCTGGTACAAGCCAGGATGCCGTTGGCCTTCTTGGCCACCTGGGCACACTGCTGGCTCATGTTCAGCCAGCTGTCGACCAGCACCCCAAGGTCCTTTTCCCCTGGGCATCTTTCCAGCCACTCCTCCCCAAGCCTGTAGTGTTGCATGGGGTTGTTGTGACCCAAGTGCAGGATTCGGCACTTGGCCTTGTTGAATCTCATACAGTTGGCATCTGCCCTAGATCCAGGCTGTCCAGATCCCTCTACAGAGCCTTCCTACCCTCAAGCAGCTTGACACTCCCACCCAGCTTGGTGTCATCTGCAAACTTACTGAGGGAGCACTCAATCCCCTCATCCAGATCATTGATAAAGATGTTAAACAAGACCTGACCCAAAACTGAGCCCTGGGGAACACCACTCATGACCGGCCACCAGCTGGATTTAACTCCATTCACCGCCACTCTCTGCGCTTGGCCATTCAGCCGGTTCTTCATCCAGTGAACAGTACACCCATCCAAACCATGGGCAGCTAGTTTCTCCAGGAGGATGCTGTGGGGAACAGTGTCAAAGGCCTTGCTAAAGTCCAGGTAGACAATATCCACAGCCTTTCCCTCATCCACTAGGTGGGTCACCTGGTCATAGAAGGAGATCAGGTTGGTCAAGCAGGACCTGCCTTTCCTGAACCCATGCTGGCTGGGCCTGATCCCCTGGTTGTCCTTCACGTGCCCAGTAAGCGCACTCAGGTTGAATTGCTCCATAATCCTGCCCGGCACCAAGGTCAGGCTGACAGGCCTGTAGTTCCCGGGATCCTCCTTCCAGCCCTTCTTGTAGATGGGCATCACACTGGCAAGCCTCCAGTCATCTGGGACCTCCCCTGCTAGCCAGGACTGCTGATAGATGATGAAGAGTGGGTTGGCCAGCTCCTCTGCCAGTTCCCTCAGCACTCTGGGGTGGATCCCATCTGGTCCCATAAACTTGTGGGTGTCCAGGTGCCATAGCAGCTTGTTAACTGCTTCTGCCTGGATTATGGGAGGTTTATTCTGCTCTCCTTCCCTGTCTTCTACCACTATGGACTGACTACCCTGGGAATAACCAGTTTGATGATTAAAGACTGAGGCAAAGCAGGCATTAAGTACCTCAGCATTTTCCTCATCCTTGGTGGCAATATTCCCCCCGCATCCAACAAGGGATGGAGACTCTCCTTGGCCCCATAGTTGTTGTTAATTTATTTGTAAAATCATTTTTTGTTGATCTTTACAACAGTGGCCAGCCTGAGTTCTAGCTGGGCTTTTGCCTTTCTAATTTCCTCTCTACATGACCTAACGAGACCCCCGTGCTCCTTTTGAGTCACCTGCGCTTTCTTCCATAAGTGGCAGACCCTCCTTTTTTTTGCTGGGACCCCGAGTCCCAGCAAAAGCTCCCTGTTCAGCTAGGCAATGATTATGGTTTGGACCTTGTATGCTTCCTAAAAGCTCATGTGCCTTGTTTTACATAGACTCGGCTACATATCTTCTCACTGACTTTTCTGGAAAAAGTCTATTCAATATGTGATTTTTGCCCTTTACACCAGTGCACAGCTGGAAATGTATTCAACCTTGTGTTCACCACCACCTCTTGGCCATTTGAGTCCAACCCGCGAGGCTTCCCCTGTCCCTCTTTTTTTGTGTTCTGGAAAGGACAACCCAGAAAGAGAGCAGTGGAGAGACTGAAACATTGTGAAAACTCCTCTTTCCGTTCTGGAAGGAAGGCGGTCCACACAATAGTGGATGCCTCAGAAATAACACTCGCCAGCTGTGGCATCCTTCCCATTTCCTACAGGATTCCTTCGCACTCTTTTATGTTTTTCCATCCTGCCCTTAAATATCTCTGTCAGTTGATAATAAGAAATAGATAAATAATCACTGTTCCAGTTTTCTGAAATGTTTAAGACAAGGAATGAAGAGAGAAATTGAGAGAAGAAGGAGCAGAGGAAAATGGCAGAGAAATGAACCTCCACGGTTATTAAGTCTAGCCCTTTGCTGTGACAGGTATCATGACATATCATCTCTTTCAGAAATGTATCAAATTCTTCATTAAATGTTGGTGACGCCTTTTAATTCCACCATTTCTGTGGAAGAGGTTGTTCCAGAAAATTCTGTTCATTCCTCACACACCTCTGACTGCATCTTCTCCAGCTTGCCACTTGCCACCCCAGATTGCAAAACAGCTGCGAGCAGCACTTCTGCACTGGAGCAAAAATGCTGTCGTTTGATGCAAATGGACTCCTATCTCCCACTCTCTCTGTCTCCACAACTTTGATCTCTAGTCTGGCTCATTTTGCAGGTGAGCTGTCCCACTAATAGCTATTTACTCTTTGGCGTTACAACAGTGAGCTTTTCAAAAAATGTATTTAATCTGCAGAAATGACTCTGAAAATTGTCTTTCTCTTCCACCTGCTTAGAGATGGCTAATGCTATCTGCTGTGGTTAACAATGGTTGCAGCATGATTTGATTCTTTTCGGTTTATACAGAGGAGCTCTAAAAAGATCAGTTCTCTCTTCTGACATTAAAACTAGTGTCTGTCTCTTCTGCAGTGTGATGCGTTTGTTGTTGAACAACACAGATAACTGAAAGTCCTCAAGTTGACTAAAAAGATTACATAGCCTTCAGATAATGTGAGTTAGTACAGGCTCAGTAGTAAAATTTATGGCATATGCCATAATATTGCTTGACAAAATTTTTCTTGATGTATCAGCTGATAGAAGTGTGAGTTACCCTGCTGCTGCCACACTGGAACTCTGACACTGTTGGTTTCCTTTGCCTGTTGTAAAACGTATAAGATGTCTAGGGCTGAGTAAACAACCAAATAAGAATATGGAGCCAGGTTCTTCCCAGTGATGTACGGGAAGATGATGAGAGACAATGGGCATGAGTTGATATGAGTGGTTCAGACTGGGATTAAGAAGAGACTTTTTCCCCATGAGGAGAGTCAAGCAGTGGCAGAGCTGTCCCAGAGAGGCTGTGCAGTGGAGAGTTTCAAGGCCCTGAGTGACCCTGTCTGACCTCAGACGCTGACCCTGCTTTGAGCAGGAGGATGGACTAGAGACCTCCTGAGGTCCCTTCCAGCCTTAATTGTTTTGCTATTATATGATCTGAAATAAAAATAACCATAGAGGTTGTCACAATTTCATGGCTATGAAAGAATAACCTGCTACCAGCGAACAGATCTCCTCTCCCTGCCAGCCAGGTAAGAGAAGTGTTTAATTAGAGGTGCCTCAGAACATGCCCTTATGGACATGTTATGAAGGTGCTATCCAGATGTGAAGTAAAGCAGTTTGCATGGCATGATGATTCTGTTATGAACATAAACAGAGTCTGCTTGTGGATATTTCTCTTCGAGGAGAACAGAGCAAACACATCTTGGTCATCACCCTACAGGCAAGAAAAACATAGGTAAGAAAAGTTTCTGAATGAATTAAAACTGGCAGTAATTCAGATCTTGCAGAAATTCACACTTGCAAATTATAACATGGAGGAGGAAATACAGGCCACTGCGTCTAAGCAACAGAGAAACCCAGAAGTCCACTCCAGGCAAGAGGTGAGCTGCTGCGGCAAACACTGTCTGAGGCCTTCAGTTATTTTCAAAACCTAATTAATGGCAAAATACATTGTGGTCCAATGAGACAGAGCTGCAGAAGTGCACTAGGGTGACCATTTTAGATAAGGCTCATAAATACAGTGAAGCATTTAAAGTCACCACATTTACCTTCAAATTCAAGATATAGTTATTACTCCAGTAAAATCCTGGCTCTGCCAGCCACTCTGAGATAAGAATACGGAGTCCTTCATTAGTTGGGCAGGTATACATCACTTTACCTATCAGGTTGCATGACTTCCATTTCATATGGGGTGAATTTGAGCTAAGCAGCTTGCAGCTGAGCACCTGCCATTCTCAGGCAGGTGGAAAGCAGAGACCTCGAGTTGTTTTTCTGAAGACTAAGGGCTTGATTGAAAGCCCCACTGACTTCAGCTGATGCTGAATCAAGCTGCCAGATGAGTGTCACCATAATGAAAGTATTGTAGGCCAAACCGCCTGGCACTTTCCCCCCAGCCATACACTTAAATCCAGATTAAACGACAAATATGAGGGGTGCATCTGTGACAAATCAGTCTGTACTCAATCAGTACGAACAGTGAGGTATATTGGAACAAAACATGCTCTTGCGAGGTGTTACCTTGTACAGTCGAAAACTGTCAGGAGAAAAATCAGATGGAAAAGCTAAGAGTTTGGTTAGTTTGTTTAAAAGTATTAAGATATTCTTCACTATTTCTTTTTTCACACTTCATTTTCTCAAATGCAGAATGTTTCAAATCAAAATGGATGGCGTTTTTTCAAACACAGTTTTGCCAAGTAACTTTGAAAAATATTACCCAGAACCTCTGAGCAATCCTGGAAACAAAGTGACTTTCAAAAAAATGTAACTATACTATTACTACTTTCAAGCTGACGTTAGAAAAATTGCAACTCACTTTTAACTTGGGATGTAATGTAATTAAATGATACTTTTTCAATTGTGATAGTTTTTAAGTCTGATTATTCCGTATAAATCTATGACTTAACACACTGTTTTTCTTGCTTATCCTAAAGATGCTTAACAGAGAAAGCATGGTTGTTAAACACACAAAATCAGATTTTAATCTATACAACATATCTTTAAATTGCTGTTGTGTTGGAGAACAAAGTCTGAACTTTGCCATTAGCCATTTCCAGGGCAACAGACTGTGATGATGTAAATTCAGAATTATGACTTCACCATAGGATCAAGCAGCAGAATCTGAACAGTGATGGAATGCACTTATTTGAAAACAAATATTAGCAATAAAAGTGAAAGTAAAGCACACAGTAGTATGTATTCTCTGCTTAATTTAAAGTTTGGAAACAATGCCTCTATTGTGATAATACATTTCATGATACATAGTGGAGTAACAGAAGAGGACAATGAGACAGTCAGGATCCATTATGAAAGACAAGACAAAAGCAAAAGACACGTGGCCACATGTCCTTCCATACTGCCGATGGAGTGTCACAGCACTGGCCTGAAGGGAGTTTCTCTATCTGTTCTCATAGCTTTTTAGTCACAGAATCTCAGAATGGGAGGCTTTGGAAGGGACCTCTGGGGATCACCTAGTCCAAGCCCCCTGCCAAGGCAGGGTCACCTACAGCAGGCTGCACAGGACCTTGTCCAGGCGGGTCTTGAATACCTCCAGAGAAGGAGACTCCACAACCTCCCTGGGCAGCCTGTGCCAGTGCTCTGTCACCCTCAGAGGGAAGAAGTTCTTCCTCATGTTCAGACGGAACTTCCTGTGCTTCAGTTTGTGCCCATTGCCCCTTGTCCTGTCCCTGGGCACCATTGAAAAGAGTCTGGCCCCATCCTTCTGATACCCACCCGTAAGATATTTATAAGCATTTGTAAGTTCCCCTCACAGCCTTCTTTTCTTCAGGCTAAACAAGCCCAGCTCCCTCAGCCTTTCCTTGCAGGATAGATGCTCCAGTCCCCTCATCATCTTCGTAGCCCTGCACTGGACTCTCTCCAGGAGTTCTTCATTTTTCTTGAACTGGGGAGCCCAGAACCTGATGCAGTACTCCAGGTGGGGCCTCACTAGGGCAGAGGTGGGGGGGGGACACACAAGCCCACCACCTTCTTACTGTGTCAGGAAATGAAAATGTCAGTTACTCCTGATTGCAATTGTTGAGAGAAATAATACCTGTTATGAACTAAGCCGATCCACCAAGTCTTTCACACACAGTTGTTAACCTTGTATCAGATGATAGTCTGGCTAAATTCAGGAATAGTAATCCATAAACTACGGTTAAATACTGGACTTTGCTGCTTGGTTGATTTTTTTCTTCCTCTCTCTTTTCACTCTCGTTGCCTTTCAAATTTCCTCTTTTTTTCCCAGGAGCACAAAAATTTCCTTTAAAATGTGGCCCTTTTGCCTTAGATACAAACATGACCAAATGCAGATAAACAGTTTATTTCTCATAAGTCAAGCAAAGAGAAACTTGTACATTCTTATCGGTCTGTACTGATTTGCAGACCTGTAGCAAATCAAAAACGCCACATGGATAAATGGAATCAGTATCCGCACCACTTTTCAGGTGAGGTAGAAAAGTATCCAATTAAATTAATATAGAACATTTTAATCATATAAAAGGTATTAAAACAATTCACAATATTCAGTAGCAGCTCTTCAGTATCATCTTTGTATCCTGTCAGTCCAATATATCACAGAATCACAGAAGGGATATCTCCAAGGATGGAGACCCCATAACTTCCTTTGGCAACCTGTGCCAGCGCTTGGTCTCCCTCACAGTGAAAAAGTGTTTCCTGGTGTTCAGAGGGGACCTCCTGTGTTTCAGTCTGTGCCCACTGCCTCTGGTCCTGTCACTGGGCATCACTGAGAAGAGCCTGGCTCCGTCCTCTTTGCACCCTCCCTGCAGGTATTTATACACTTTGATGAGATCCCCCTGAGACTTCTCTTCTCCAGGCTGAACAGTCGCAGCTCTGTCAGCCTTTCCTCCTAGGAGAGATGCGCCAGTCCCTTCATCATCTTGATGACCCCTGGCTGGACTCTCTCCAGTGTATCCATGTCTCTCTTGTACTGCAGAGCCCAGCACTTGACCCAGCATTCCAGGTGTGGCCTCACCACTGCTGAGTGGAAAGTGGAAGGATCACCTCCCTTGACCTGCTGGCAACCCTCCTCCTAATACAGCCCAGGACACCACTGGCCTTTGTTGCAAGGACACGTCGCTGGCTCTTGCTCCGCTTGGACCCAAATCCTTTTCTTCCGAGCTGCTTTCCAGCTGGGCAGCCCCCAGCCTGTGCTGGTGCCTGGGGCTGTTCCCCCCCAGGTGCAGGACTTTGCACTTCCCCTTGTTGAACTGCGTGAGGTTCCCATCAGCCCATTTCTCCAGTCTGTCCAGGTCCCTCTGGATGGCAGCAGGACCCTCTGGCGTATCAGCCCGTCCTCCCAGCTTCATGTCATCTGTAAACTTGCTGAGGTTGTGCTCTGCCCCTTCATCCAGATTATTAATGAAAATGTTAAACAGTGTAATATTGCAGAACAATTTAATATTACATTTTACTATAAATGTGACTGAATGTAACCCTTCAAACCTCAGCTTTGCCTATTCACTTCAGCAGTCACCAGCCATTCTTTGCCCCAGTAAAGGCACTGAGCCAAAATTCTTCAGATTCAATTCTACTGTCAGTATTTTATCAAAAGATCAACTTAATCCATGTGAAATACTTTTAAAAGTATTTCAGCAGTGAGTTAAGTTACCATCTGCTTTCTTTGAAGAAAATAATGAAAGTGTACTGTTAGACAGCACAAAGCAAAACATGGTACTCCAAGGGACAGGGTCGGTTCATAGCTGTGTTACTGACAGTAGAGCATGAGCACAGTGCCAGAACTGCACCCTTACAATAAACTGCATTACTAATATAATTACAGAGAAAAATGAAGAGCAATACTTTTTTTAGAAATAAACATGTAAACATTTTTTCAATATGATACTAACTTCTTAGTCTTCATATTGTTTCTGATACTTCTGCATTGTAGTGTCAATGAAGAGCACATCAGATAAAAATCTCTTTAACAGCTGGAGGTCAGATTTTAAAACAGAAAGGGAACAAACAAAAATGAGCAAATAACAAAAAGATATGACAGGGTCCTTACTAAGTAGGTTGTGTAGTATTAAGTTATAAAGTGGACTCTTCAAGATTATACATGGCATTCCAAGGTCCTAAAATCAGTAAATAGTTAGGCATCAAATCAGTTGGTGCCCTAGGGACAAAAGAAAAATGATACAAAGATTGATTTAAAGGAGAGAAATATAATAGCATCAGGAAGAACTATTATGATCAACCATCTGAACCTCTTATATCACACAGGACATAGGACTTGACTGGATTAATGTCACTTTTACATTCATAACTAGACTCCTGAAGTATAGCAACTTGGACATCAGATGCTGGGGCTGGATCTGGTGAGCTGCTCTGCTGTAAGTGAGAGTGGCGTTACCAGTCGCATAAGGAGAAGTAAGCAGTGCTTCTTCCCCCACTCCTCCCAGTTGCCTTGCATTTCCTTGCATCAGTGTGACAGGACAGTGTAGCAGAAAGCTGCTTTCTCTTTGCTTCAGCACTTGTGCTCTGGTAGGCACAGTGAACTTGGCAATCCCACCAACACCAGCTCGGCCAGCCGTACCGCAAGTGTTCTGCTTCCAACAGGCGTTGTAAGAGTAGGTGGTGAGCTTGTCTGTGTAACCTAGGTCTGTCAGCAGCTGAGTCCTCTGAGGTGAAGTCTCTTACACCAACCCACACTAATACTTAAAAAGAATACCCTGTAGCTGCTTGGATGCCAGCAACGTCCTTGACACTTTCCTGACTAAGGTTTAGATTGAGCAGTGACTGTCATCAAAGTGGCTTAATCCTGTACCTCTTTGTCAGCTAGAGATACGACACTGGGGAGCGATGAGGTGAAGCACTGGTCCCTCTGCTTGGCTGCTGGTTCCCCTGCATTATGCACCGCTCCCTGCAAACTTTAATAGCAGCTCTTCTGGTTCTAGGTACGCAATCTCGGATCTTTGTTAAGCAGTCAAAGGCTAAGAGTCAGTACATACCCATTTATTTGTGCACAATTACATTTTGATTGCTAGCAGTTAGCTGGGGTTTCATCTTGGCCATGGGGATTTTGAATTTCTCTCACTTTTTGATCAAAACATTATGAGCGCCAAGTCAAACGCCAAACAGAAGTCATTGCATCAACTTTATTTGTTTTATCAGCCAAACTTGTAGTCTCAGTCAAACAACTTTATCAAGATACCATATGCAAGATAACAGTTTACCTCTGTGGCAGTGTAAATCGACCTTGAAGAGAGTGTCAGTCATGTCTGCTTTAGAAAAGCATAAAGTGCCCAACTGTTAACTAGAATCAGGATCTTAAATCCTCCATCAGGCACAGCTGGGTCAAGATGTGCACCAGTTTTCAACAACAGAGAAAAACCTGTAGTTTTTAATGAAATGAAAAAGGATGGTATGTGTTCACTGCCTTTACAAATCAAGTCCCTTTGTAGGTGTATAACTTCAGACCCTCCCATTTTTGTCTCCACTGGTTACTTTGCTTGAGAAAATTGCTTTTCAGTCTAATCAGCAGCCTCTTAGCAGAGAAGCGTGTCCTGCTCTGCACAGTCCTTCAAGGAGAAGCTGGTGGCAGCCATGCCTCTGGCAGTTCTCCACTGCTTCAGGTCCCCGTGTGCTGCCTGTGTCCCCTTCAGTGGCAGCACAGGAATCAGGAAGGAGCTTTTGGATACCACAGGAAAATCCACGATGAAAAGCTTCCACTCTTAATTGCCAGCTTGTGCCACTGTGGCTCTGCTTTTGTTTTTTAAAATATAAATGATGATTAAAACTAGCCATCTACAAAACCACAGTACTGAAGGGAAGCACAGCTTCATGGAGCCCACAGATGGAATGAAAATTCTGCAGTCAACCTCTTAGCCAAGATTAGTAATTAATTTTCACAACAAGCCTGATGTTGACTACACCACCTTTTAAAAACCTCCCTTGTTCTTGTTTCTCATGTGCAGTCTCTGACCCAAGATGCATTTCCCCAAGAAAGGCTGAAAATTAATTTGAGAAGATGTTTTTGAGATTTAGGATTTTGAAAGGAGGCATGTTTTTCATTTGGGAGAAAGTCTAATATTTTTAAAGTTGTTTTTTTAAAGGGTTTATAGTTTTTCAAATGTGTTTCTTATTAGTGTTCATAAAAACAACACTCAGAACAGCTTTAAAATTCTGGAACCCTTCACTATTTCTGCTGGAGAGGGTTCTGCTCTGAGAGTATACCTCTTTGCAAATGATGTGATTTGATCACAGAGTCTTCATAAAGATAGAACACTTGTCTGACACTCTACATATGAATGATTGAGTGGGGCCAAAGGAGAAAATGTAACATCATTAACATCCAAAATTGAACCTGAAGCTTTCTTACTGCTTGTCAAACATTATCCCACAGTTTTGAGGCTGTTCTTTCGCATTTCCATCCTAAACTTTCTCATAAAGGTGTTATGGGGTTTTTTTAAGGTGGAAATTCCCCTCAGCTGTGTAATTTTTTCTTTTACAGTGGTAAATAATAAGCTTTGAGCACTCATCAGTTTAGATTTGCTTCTAGAACAGTGCTATATAATGGCAGAGTACACTTGCAGAGTTAAAAAAAGACACCAGCAAAAGGACGATCATGAACAAAGTTCTTTTAAAGTAGTGCCAGATACAAACCGAGAAAGCTTCCACCAAAAGCCACTTGAAATGCGTTACTGACTTATTAATAGCAGGCAACCATTGCCATCTGCAGAGGTGACTACACTCTGGGTCATAACGTGCAGCTGCTGAGCCACACAATGACCTTCTGCCCTGAGCCCTCCATCTCCTGCACATGGTTTAAATACTTCAGTTGCAGCTGTTCAAGAGGAGGAAGCTCTAGTTTTAAGAAGAACTAACCATGATTATACTTGATAAAAATATTATGCAGTTAAAAATAAGCCAGTAGATTGAAGGAAGCAGCATATTGTATTTTTATGGCTATGTTATAATGTAAGAATGAAAGAGTGATTGCAGTCTTTTGGTCTCAGATCAAAAGTCCGTTTCACCCAGCACTGTCTCAGACAGCGGCAAAGCAGGTGTGTAGGGAAAACAACACACGTACAAGAAAAGTATGTCTGATATTCTGTATAGGATGTTTGGCAGATGCCAGGTGGGTAATTACCCCTTCAGGGCTAGAACTGGATTTTCGTTAATCATTGTAAATTATGGCATAACTGAGTTAATCCAGTATACCTAGGAAGGATTTTGTCATTAGGACTTTTTTTGTTGTTGTCATTAAAAACACAGTATTTCTTCTAACGACATGCTGAATCCCAGGCTTCATCAAAGTTGCAAAATAGAAAGACTGAGTTCTCTGAACACGCACACGTGTGCACACACACATGCGTGCATGCACGCGCACAGAAACACACACATACACAGAGGTGCCTTTAAGGAAGCGGCTCTGTTCACCAATTTCAAAGGGATCTCTTAATTTTTTCTTCTGATTTTAATCTTAATCTGGTTCTTTGGACACTGTTATGGGAAATACAGGAAAAAGAGACAATTATTAAATGAAGGATAATAGACGGAAGCTTGCGCTCTTCAAAATGAATGGGAGATGTGTTGATGGTGAACAGTTGTGACTCTTTCCTGCATAGTAAAATGACATGGCTTTAAGTGAAGTTCCAAATATATCCTGCAGGCATTTGAAAGAGGAAAAAAGTAAACGACGGTGCAGTTTGTGATAGAAAGCATAGCGCAATGCTCTGAAAAAAAAGAAAAAAGGAGAATTGTGACGCAATCAAATTCTGACCATCTCTTTCTGTAGTGAGAAAGTTATAACTCATTATGGCGAAAGGGAAAACTTAATTATTGATTTTAAGCCTATGAAGCCAGCAAAAAAATGCAATTGATTCCATACCCATTGTTTCCACAGCTTCACGTTTTCTTGATACAAGTCCTGAAACAATCTAAAGAAAATGTCTTGTCCTATAACACAGCACTAAGCGGTGCCTAAGCTGTAGCAATTTCACTCGTTCCCTAGGTATAGTTGGGTACATTGGCTGACCTTTTTCCTTTTATATATTCCCCAAATACAAATGTTTATGTTGTTGTCAGACCCAAACTGTGTTTCCATTTATGATTACATTTACAGATCCTGATTTCCAGGTGTGGGTGCAGAATTTTCAGGGATATTTGTTTTCTACTATAATCACAAAAGCTGTTGTTGTAATACAGTGTGCCCAGATCGTTGAAACTGTCAGCATGATTGGCAGTGGTGAACCTGAATGTTTTCGCACTGAATCTAGAATGAAATTTCCTCTGAATGTATTTACTTCCATTGTAGTGAGAAAAAAAAAATACATAATTCAGACTTTCGAAAATAAGCTGACAGAATTGATTCAAATCAAACTCCTATCTTTTAATCCTGATTTTCAAGAAGCGGTGAACTAGCAACAATTGATTCTCTGTTCTTGCATTCCAGTCAAATTAAATTTAACCTTAAACTCAGCTTTATAGCTAAACTTAAGTTGGGCTTAAACTCATCAAGTGTTGACTAAGGTAATCTTGCAGGTTCTCACTAAATTGCTGAGAACAACTGAATGCATGGCCCATAACAGAAAAAAATGTAGCTTGCATTTTTAATTAAATGAATTCTCGTGAATTTAAATAAAGCATACTGTGTTTATTCAATTGTCTTGAATAGAAAGGCTCATCTCTTGAATGATTACTTGGAACAGCATTTAAAACATTATCTTCTGTGCAATCACTAGTGTGAATAAATGCTACTTCAGAAGTGAGAGTTACAGAGTTAGGCTTCAACTCCTGTCTTAAACAACGCAGTATGACAACATTGCAAGTATATATATATATATCAGTATGGCATTCAGAGAGTGTCAGCGTAAGTTAGGAAAGGTCTCATGTTGGTTTTAGCAAAGGACACACATGTACTGTTCAAATTGCTATCTAATTTGGATGTGATTTGGTTGGCTACTTACCAACAACAAAACCTGCGATCTGCATTTTAACTTTTCTTCTGAAGTTTGATAATGTCTAAGACTTTCTCTGTTGTCTCCCCTGTCTACTCTCGATCTCTCTCTCCAGGGAGGACATGCTAATTCTTTATCCTAGTTGGCAAAACTAGCACTTCCCAGTCACTTAGTCAGAATTAATGCGTTTCGCCACTGTTTTCCACGCTAACGCACCTGAGTTTGCAATGAGTCAAACCCAAGCTGTGAATTCTTTTCCAAGTTTCTGAATCTTTATGTCTTGTTCAAGTAATTTACCATAATTTCCTTATGATAAAATTAGGCAATGAAGTACGTATCATACCATGCTCCATGAGACTTCAGGTAATGGTGTGTCTGTAACATTCAGACACTGAAAGGGCAGTGTCATACAGGAAAGCAAGCCATGTGACCTCACACAAGGGTCTTTTTGAACTCAGGAGATTCTGTGTTCCCTACATGAAGATATTGATTTGAATACTTTGGCAATCCAGCTGTACAACTGAAGGACTTACATATTCTATAGGAAAACTCAAGGTCAAGGTGAACACCAGTTCTAAATACTTTGGCATGCAAGTCTTAGTTAGTATGCAAATTTTCTTCAAAATTTAGTTCACTGGCCATGAATATATGTCTTTTGATCTATCAATGTTTAGTATTTTGGTACAAATATTTGTATGAATGGAGCTGATAACAAGTAAATCAAAGTGCTCCAGAAGTAAAGTGCATGTGCTCTGAAAAGACAAATTAGACAGATCAACAGGTTCTAGGCTGTGCTACACGATTCACGAATTCAGATAATTCTCCATTTCTGCATTTTGGGTCTGAGTCTCGAACACAAAGCCTAACTTCCTCTAAAACCTATGCAAATTGTGAACCCTGATTAGTGAATCATTATTCTGTTTCACTGAAACATAAGAATTAGGAGATAATCAACGGACTTGTCAGGTAGGAGATATAAAATGAGACATAGCATTTTTTGTCTTACAGCACAAATAGTCACCATTTTTCAGAGCCTGTCTGATTACTGCTATAATTCAAACATGACTAGGGCTTGCTGGAGTTAACCAGATCACAGAGGCAGTATGTTTCAGGCGAGCACCCTTGAATCAGGATCCAGGAAGAGCGTATATAGGGGAAGAGTACCAGGCAAGGAAGCCATTGTAGCTGCTTTTTTTTGCTCCTTGTCCTGCAAGTGCAAGACAGGACTTTCCCAGAACTCTTAGGCCTGTACCGGTACTGTGGCTACTGTTTTCCAAGTGCATGACTGCAAAGCGGGAAGTCATGATTTGCTCTTGACTGAAATGAAATGAAGACAGTCAGTACCGGCATATTTTTCTTCCCTTCTACAGCAGCTTTCTTTGCCATTTACTGTTGCTGCTGGAGCTCTGCTTACCTCACTATGTCTCAAGGTTGGAATTTGCTCCATTTTTACATTTTTTTCTCTCTGTAGCCACAAATCATGATCAAATCATACTGCTTTTTCTTCTACAACATTCTCAAATTATTTCTCTGTCTTGTCTAAAGGGAAAAAACCACTTTATCCCAGTCCATAACAAGAGTCTCCAAAATACTAGTGGATCTAGAATTTCACTTTAACTTTGACATGCTTAACCTCAGCAGAGTGCTTAACCATATACATGTCAGTAGTTCACTGAACTGGACTAATCTAACTGTACAGGCCTTGCCATGATTTTCCTTGCTTTGGTATATTTTTTAAGTATTCTGCATATTTTACATCTTGCTGTCAAGTGTTCAGAGCCAGTTATTTTTGCAGTGGAACTGCAATAGGTGAACCAATAATCCATTTTGGAAGTGTGAGGAACTTCAGTTTGTTAAAAGTGAACATGCTCATACAGCATCTGACGTGTAGTTCTTCCATCCAAGCTGTCCTCTGTTGGAGCACCAGTAAAAAATCCTTAACATTTGTTTTATTTAATGACAAACTAATCTTAATTGGAAATCTTCCAGACAACTCGGTTTCATCAGTTATTTATGCATAGCTCATTTTGTTTGGTAACAAAAATAAACGAAAACAAAATTCTCATAGATTTGGAGATAAGCAGGAAAAAGAAACCCTCTGAATCCAGCCCCCAGAAAACTAAACTGGAAATAGAGCCCACAGATGATGTCTTCTTAAAAAGTCAGTTAACGGATAGTCTTCCCCTCTAACTTCAATTTAGTTGCCACAGAAACATCACACATAATTTCTGATAACTGGTTTATAATCTGCATTGCCCCCTTTTATGGCTGTGAAAACCTGTTCAAGTTTTTTCTGAAGCAATGCAATTACCCACTTTCTTCCCTGAATTAATTTATTGATGAATAGAACTTAAGAGTAGGAATAGCGCAAGAGGCAGAAGAATCTTCAAGAATGGAAAGCTGTCATTATATGCTGTACCTTTATGCCCACGTGGTAAGTTTCTTTTTAGTGCTATGTGGTGCTTTTAGGATATATCCATGAAAGTGGTGCAGTGGTGCAAATATCATTGATGGAAGCTGCATATTCACAAAAGCTGCAAACAAGTATAACCGAATGTGGGGTTCTGTATGGTTTTAATGAGTTGCATGCATGACCTGGCTCCGGTTGCTAAACCACCAGCTTCACCCAGCATCCCATGCGCCTTCCTCCCACCCTGTTATTTTAGGTGCTCCAGGCAATCCACAATCAATTCATCACGTGAGCAGGCAGCACTCTACAATACCTCTGTAAGGCCTGAATCCAACCCATTTCCAGACCAGAGTCTTGTTAGCTTTACATGTTGTGCACAATGTTGGAATTGGATGGCTGAAGGATGGAAGTGAGTAGATAAATGGGAATTGTGATAAACCATGCAGGACACAGCTTCTCCGCTCCCAGTCAGAACTGAGAAGGACAACTTCAGACTGATTCCCTGGTGACTATTTTATGTCTATTTATTGCAAGCCACGGAGTGTCCCAGCTGCTGATTTATTAATGGTAGATCATTGTAACTTCTGCTGCTTTTACCTTTTCCAAGGGCCTGTTCTGCTCTTTCTGCTTTGCAAGCCCATTTTAGGCTATTTGTATAACCATGATGCTGCATAGATCTGGGCTTTATCAATTTGTAAGTCAGGCCAAACAAAGAAATAAAGTGAAAAAGAATCAAAGGAAATGGTTACAGATGTAAGGCAGCAAAAGGAACAAACTTTTCTTCCTTGTCTATAACTGACCACAGAACAAAATCTGACTGGTTTAGGTAACCACAGGGTATAAAAATCAGGCTGGGGGTTAAACCTATTTTCCTGAAGCCAGCACGATAATTTAGCTGAATGCCACATTTGTATTAATGAGGTTTTATATGAGTGATTAGAGACTAAAAGAGGGAAGGCTGGCACTGGACTCACAGTCAGGCTGAAGGGCCCAGCTGCAGGTGCAAAAGATTTCCACTTCCTCACAATGTAGCATTTCGAAAGGGCAATATTTATCCCTAATAGGCTGGTCACCTATTGGTGTTTCTCAGCGTTGTAATGAACTTAACCTCTTTAACAACGACACAATCAAAAATTGTATTTCTTTTGATGTATTTCTTGACTAATAACTTCAGTAAAGTGTTTTTCACAGATATTTTCAGTTCAGTCTTAATGGTTTGCTTGAACTGGTTCTTAACATTTCTCGGTTTCCACCTCATTGTCTGGGGCCAACATTCTCCATACTTGGCTTCTGTCTCGCAAATTTTGGACATTACATTTCCAGAACCAGGAGTGGCAGAACCTCTCCTGTCCCACGGTGGGACCACACTGCCTCCTTCTGCTACCAAATTCTCTCCTCCCATGTAGGCTTTTGCCCTCTTGTTCCTGCTACCAACTAAACCTTAGTTTCCTGGTTTCCATCAGAGCTGCTAATGGAAGCTGCTAATGGAAGCGAAAGGAAATTCAAGACACTGCAGCCAAACTAAACAGTGCAGACTTTGAGCAGATCCTAGCAATTTCACTTGTCACAGGCAACAAACAGGCAGGACTTTGCAGACACAGTCAAGTACAAACAGTACAGCAAACCAGGTTGCTTACCTGGGGCAAGAAACTAAGTCTCTGGGAAGAAAATGAAGTATTTAAAGGCTCAGATGGAGGTGTATACCCATCCACAACCATTCTTGGTGGTGCCAGTAGGAACTTCTGGCTGTGGGTAGGTTCTCAAATGGGGTGTGGGGAGGGAAAGGGTATATATGGAGAAGGGACTACAGAAGCTGGACACACAGGGTTTTGAGGCAGCAGGGGAAGGAGAAAGACACCACAGCTCTAGCTGGGAACTCGTATCTCTCCTCCCCACAACTTTTCAGGAAATGCCATGTGACATCCAATGTGCTTTACACTAGCTTTGGCATGTTTAGTCCACTTCAGCATTTGTGATCAGTACCCCCAGCTCCCACTCCCTGGAAATGCTGTTAGCACAACTAGTGCCCTTTTATAAGGCAAGAAGCGATACTCTGTGATCAAGTAGGTCACACGCTCGTTCCCTTTCCCTCATTATCAGGCCTGGAAGGTCCTGTGCACCAAGTAGACAAACCAAAAAGATTTCTTCTTCCCCTCCCTACCGGCCTCAAGGTTCCTGGGCACCAGGCCAATTCCTCCTTCCTTGCTGGCCTTGAAGGTCCCAGGCACCTGGCCAAGGCGGTGCTGGTGATGGCCCCATCACAGAGCAGGGAACCGTAACAGCACCCAGAGCACTGTCCATATAACCGAGCAGTTACCAGTACTAAGTGGGAAACTGGGACCAGAGCTGCTCCTGGACAGTGAGACTGGGACCCTCCGGTGGCCAGGGACACCTCCACCATCATCTGCTTCTTCCATGGACTGAGTAACTCTTGTTCTTTTATGTGATTTTCGGGTCTAGATTATGATTGTTATACCAATACAGCAAACCATAGATTAAGATCTATGATCCCAACCTGCAGAGGGTCCAGGTGATCAGAAGTCATAAGTTAGGATCTAGGTGATAAGAAATTGTAAGCTAAGTTGTATCATAAATTCTGTATTATGCCACTCACAGACTGTACGATATTGATTCTGCTTGTAGAAATCTTGTACCATTTTAATAATAAATTCTGTGCTACACTAATCATAATATCCTGCTAAGAATACAGAGTTTTTATTGTAACTATGATTTAGTGCTGACATCATTCTGCCAAGGATCCCTAAAAGAACCTGTCTGTCCCCGTAGAGTCAGGTGACAGCATTGTCCACTTCAGCTTCTTAGGGGCTTCATTAACTCAAGCTTCCCACTTCCCGCACAGTTATGTCTTTGGCATCTAATTTCGTTCCCCAGTGTGAAATCTCTACAAGTGGTGAATCTCCAACACTTCACCCGCTGGGACACATACTCCCCAGGTCAGAAACTGCACCTCAGCCAAAGGGAACCCATTGCTCTCAACCGAGTGTGTGCTGTGAAGGGCTGCTCCCTGCACTGGGCCAGCATTTGTTATTTAGTAAAAGGTTAGAATAATGCTCCTTCACTATCTCAAGACAAAGTTTGACTGTACAACCTCTAACATGCTTCAGTCCTAACAGTTGATTGGTGATCACCCATGGATGAGGCAGGCAGGAGGACACCAGCAGTAGTAGCTATGTATTTCTGAGGCTAATGATCTGATCCTAATGCACTAAAGACAGAATCACCATCGTAGCTTACCAGGGGTTTAAATATCAGGGGCTGCTTCCGTGTCACATTTCTCCCTTCCAGCTGCTGAATTTTCCTTAAGCTTGCAGAGCATTCCCAGAGACGTAGTAGCTGGTCAGGAAGGTGCAGAGACATCCTAGCAAGCTGATCCCACTCAGCAAATGGGAATCCTCTCTGGACCACAGGAAAACTTATTTTCATGGGGAGTTAAATAAAAGTGGATTTGAAAAACAAGGCTATTTGCTCAAAACCTAGGTCTAATAGGGAAGGGTTAATCTTCTATTAGCCTGCAGCATGTATGGTTTCGCACCATTTTAACCACCCTCGCCTCAGACATTTTAACCTTGACGAAGGTAATTACACACGCTGCAGGGTAACAGGGAATCTTGCTTCTGGCCACTTGTTCCTCTATTTTTCAGCCACATATATATATATCTATATATATCTATATCTATCTATATCTCCCCGTATAACATTTTAGGGCGACACTGGACACCGGCGCACTGTCCCCCTCGCCGCTCACCGAGGCGCAGGACCGGCGCGGCTCCGTTTCCCCCGGCGCCTAGGGAGCGGGAGCCTTCACCTGGCTGTCGGCACCCCTGCCCTCAGACCCGGCGACCCTTACGACAGCGCGCGAACCGGCGACGCTGCTCCCGCAGGGCTCGGGGGGCCCCCGCCGACGGCCCGCCACAAACCGCCGGCGGGACGCCTCTGGGCCGGGCCCTCCGGGACCGGGAGGCCTCCCTCGCAGCGGCCGAGCCGCGCTCCCGCCGCAGCCGCTGCCCGAGCCCGCCCCGCTGCACCTGCGAGGAGGCGGCCGCGGGGCGCTCTCCCCTCACGCCGCCCCGCGGGGGTCCGTCGCTCACCCCCCCCCACCCCCGCCTGCCCGTGTGGCGGCGCGGCGCCCCCCTCTTCCCGCCCACCATCTTCCTCCCTCCCAGACAGGCGCAGGCGAGGCGAAGCGGCGGGCGGCTGCCTCCGTCTCCCTCCCCTTCTCCTCAGATGCCCTTTGCCGCCGCCGCCGCAGGGTTATTATTACAGTACGTGGCCGCTCCCCCCCCCGCCCCTCCGCGCCGCGCCGCTCCGCGCCGCTGGCCGCCCGCCGCCGCTGTGCAGCGCCTTGGCCCCGCTCCGCGCCTGGCCGCCGCCCAGGCCCCCGCTCCGCGCTGCTGCCAGGGGGGCGCCGGGCCCCGCGCCCGCGGGGGCGGCGCGGGGACACCAACGGCCGCCCGCCAACGGCCAACGGCTAACGGCGGCCAACGGCTCCCCGCCCGCCCCGCCGCTCCCCTCGGCGCCGCTCCCCCCTCACCCCACCCCCCCCAACCGCCGTTCCCGGCGGTGCCCGGCGGAGCGCGGCCCCGGCTCCCAGACAGCGGGGGGACGCGGGGCTGCGGATTATTGCAGACTAAGCAGTCTGGCGCTGCGGCGGCGGGCGGGGGTGGGGGGGGGGGGGGTGTGTGTGTAAGGAGGGGACGGGAGGGGAGGGGAGAGGAGGGGAGGGGAGGGGGGAGAGCTGGCAGGCAGCCAGCCACCATCAGAATTAGCTCATTGTTCAATATAACCAGCGCTGGCAACCAAAATCCAGCCTGAGAGGGAGAGAGAGAGAGAGAGACTTTCCCCCAACCACCCCCACCCCTTTTTCTTTTTTCTCCAAGGCTGCACTTTGGAAGAGGTGCAGTCATTCTTCCCCACACCCCCTACCCTCTCTCCACTCCCCCAACTATAAATTCCCTTCTGTAGCATGCTGCCCTTTTTTAATCCACATTTGTGTTTCAGATCATGTAGAAAGGACAGAAAGTGAACAGGGAGCGGGGGCTTTTGTCTGTAAGTATATGCCATTCCAATCCACAGAATTTTATTTTTTTTTTAATTAATCCTCTCTTTCTTTCTCTCTCTTTTTGTTTCTTTTAATTTCCTTTTGTCCTTAGCTGGACTTCGCTGCAGCTTGCCTTTCCCCCTCTCGGTGCACATTTCCAAACAGGCTTTCGTAAAGAAGATGAGAAAACGTGCAGTATATGTATTTAACTCTTTGTCTTTGTGCTTTAAGGGTGAATTTCTAGGCTGGGGATTTTTCTGCACACATGGAAGGGGAGATGAGAAGTGGTTTTTCTACAACCGTTTCCTTCTTTTTCGCTTTTGCACTCCACAAGCACCAAAATGCATTTTCGAACCTAATGCACTTAGCTTTTTTAGCATGCATGCAAGGCTCCAGGATTGGTTTTTCGTGTCTTTTCTTCTCCCTTGTAAAACGAATCTCCCTCTTCTCCGCCCTGACACTGGATTCCTCTCAGGCTGCTGGGGTTTATTTTTAGAAAGCAGTCATTCTTGCAACAGCCTTCTGCATTTTTGCATGTGCAGCAGTTAAATTTTGGGTGGTTCTTTCGAGAAAAACAAAACAAAACGTATTTTGGTGAACATTTAGTGATGTGCTTTCTTTCAGATGTTTCTGCATACATTTATAGATATATGAGTTTGCAGTTTTAAATCCAGTATGTATGTGTGTGTTTGTGTGTAAACATATGACTCATACCTAATTGCATTTCATACATACACACTATAGGTTAGAAATATATAATGAATAGAAGAGAAATTTATTTTTTGTCACGATACGAAAACTGATAAAGGAGGTGTGCTACAAATGCAGTCAATTAAGAGAGTGGTAATTTAAGGTACCATTAAATGAGGTAGGACCTACTCTCTTTTTCTTTTTTTTTTCCTCTCCCTATTTAAAATAGGGGGGTGTGTGGACTAGAGAGAGAGAAAACTGGAGGTTATGTAATGCAGTGCCATTTCCAAAAATACCTGCTCTCTGGGCCATTACATTGTGAAACCCTGACACTGTTATACTTGTTTCTTGATTACAAAAACACATGCTTTGTAGTGTGCCTAGGAACAATGGACCACCTTTACAGTAAGCATAAGGTGACGGTTTTTTGTCCTCGTCAGGGATTTTTAGGTATGTTAACCATTAGGTATAGTGCTCTTCAGAGATGTACCAAGTGCTAAGAATAGCTAGGGTTCTGCAAATCCAGGTACCAGGGATCCCTTTGTCCTATATTTAAGCCTACAGACGGACAACTGAAGTGCAGAGACGCATGATACATAAGCGTACATGTGGTTAGAATAATTCGCATGACTTCAGTCTTAAACACTGAAGCTTATACTTGGCTCACCCACTGTTATGCTGGCAAAAAATACCTATTAAATATTGTGACAGTTGAAATTACTTTTTTTTCATTTTTTATTTTTTTAAATTGTTTTCAGATTGTTCTCCTTGTGCTACTTGAGAGAAACTGCATTCCCAAGGCTTAACAGAATCTAAAAATGGTAAGAATTAGTTGCTTTAGCAAAGAATCAATAATTTTTTGTATAAATACCAACCTTTCCCCATCCTCACTGCTCATTTATAAATACGACCTTTATAAGACATGCTGTTTGAGGCTATGGGGATTTGCCATACAATGACCGATGTACTCTGGAAACCTCCGTATGTTGATCTTTGATTTTCTTGCATTTTTTGAATAAAAATCTGAAATCCTTCTTTGTGCAGTAAGGCTTATTTAATTGAAAAAAGAAATTTTTAGGTTATTATGAAAAATACACATCACAACACATGTAGAGATACGTGCAGACAAGACAATATCCAATAATTTCAGCCCTGCCACTTTCCTCCCAAAAAGAAGAAATAGGTCATTCACTTAATGAGTTAGATTTAATTAATTTAGTCTGTCAGGGAAGCACATAAGATGTAAACTAAATTTTCTTATTATTTGGTAATTTTTTCAGAAGGTTAGCCTTTCTTTGTGATACAAATCTATTCTAGAAAAAGTGTCTAGGCCTCAGCCTAACTGAACTTACAGGCACCTAGCTGAAATATGTTTATGGAACAGCATTCAATAATGACCCATTTCCTTCAGTATTGTGTTTATATTTTTACTTATTAAAGCCCATTTGTTATTCTCTGAGACACTACTGCTGACAAACACCTGATTTTAAAGAAGAAACATTATACCTCTAAATATGGTGTTTTTTTGAGAAGGACTGTCTCAGAGTCAGCAGGACAAAGAACATTGGTTTTTTACAGGAAAAGTACATAAAGTAGGCAGAATTAGTTTGGATGCTGTATAGTCAGATAGCATTCTTGGCTGAAGGTGCAGCTATCACTGAAGCATGTCTGAATATATGTACTGACATAAATGTGATATAGTTTGGGTGCTGCATGATAATATCATGGTCAAAAATGTGTAAATCTGTATGGGGCAATAGCTTGTCTGAAGTAGCATAGCATAGGGTGTACATTAGCACAGAATATTTTCCAAAGTGTGAGGTTCTCAGGGACATATTAAGATTGGTTTAAATTAATTGCATTAGTTGTATTATCCTTGTCTGGTTCTTTGGGGTTGTTTTGATTTGGGGGAGGAGAGAGCATCAAAGGATGTTTAAAATAAGCAAATATGTAATCTTTTATAAAGGTGTTTTTTCTTTTTGGCTCCTTGTTTTATATCATTCCTATCTGCAAAAATAAACTTGCAAATTCTGGACTTTTAGTCTATTCTGGAACCGACTTTCATCAAAGTGCTTTGCTCATCTGTGTATAAATGAATAGTTGGGGGTGGGGAATTAAAAGGGAAATGATTCACTTAAACTGTGAATAGAAACCATGTTAAAATACATTTTGTTCACACAACTGTGGAATATTGGATAAGGGAACTGTTTTCCTACCAACACCAAGGTGACAATCAGCCCACATTTTTAGATGGTATGCAGGCTGTTATGTGCAATATATGCCTATCTATGGAACAAAAGATTATTTTAAGTTTAGTTAGGCATAAAATAGCCACTGGTTTTTACCAGCAGATGATTCTATAAATCTAGCAAGGTTCCTGTAGTAGTTTTGTAAAGCCAGTCTCTGGGCCAGAACATAAAATGCAACTAAGAACCATCCAAATGCAGAAAATAAAACGTAACTACCCACCTGCCTAGCCCTATTGTTTGTTTTGCAGTGTAACATAAACAAAAATCTCATTTGACTGGTTTTGAAAAGTTTTTTATTTGTTATGAAAAGGCCAAATTCCACTTTCTTGTGACTGTTGATCAGAGTTTCAATATGAGAAAGACTAGGTTTTGCCCCAACTTGCAAGGTTGCTTAAGATGTGATACATGGCAGAATCTCTTTCCCTACCACTACCCTGTTTTCCCCTTTCTCTCACTTTTGGCACAGTGACACTGAATGTAATTTTAAGTCAGACCACTGACATACTTTCCTTGCAGTAGTGGATGCACTTGTCTTTGGCATATTTCTTGTATTTATTGCAAGTGTCTTCTAAGCCATTCTGATTTGCAGGAAAAAATATTCTTTACACATCAACAATTTCTACACTGAAATCCATGATTGTAAAAGTGCTTACTTTGTTTTTAATACAGCAGCATATGCAAAAGGCTCTATTCTGCTCTCACTGGTCAGTGAAAATTTAACTGTTACATTGCACCAGACTGAACTAAACCTCAAAAAATAGGGGAAAATGGTGTGCTTATTCCTTTGCTAAACTGAAAGTTCATTAATTAGTTATGTAAGCTTACAGTAAAATTAAGAACAACTAGAATAAACTTTTTGAGGTAGAACAAATGAATGCTTGGTTTAACTTCACTCTCTTACCTTCTTAGTTTCTTAATGTTCTTATTCCATAAAATGTTTCTTAATCTGCTTACAAGTAAAAGCAAATAATAAGTTAGCAGTTAGTTTTCAATGCTGCTTCTCCTTTACCTAGCCTTGGAATTATGAATTCCTCATACCTGGCTAATTAATCTTTCTTGATGCTATGTTATAATATCCTCATCAGTGATTTAAAGGAAATAGAAAGGCAGAACAGTGTACTTTCTATTCTTCTTATAATTTTAACCCATGGACATTTTGAGCCAGCTTACACAAAAACACCTGCCATTTTGAGGATCTGTCATTACTTGCGTATAGTGTATTTCCTGAAGTGACCCCTAAAGGAAGAAAGAACCTTTTATGTTTATTTGAAATATATAAAGTCCTAAGGTGATTTTAAAAGCTATTTTTATTTTAAAATCTAGAATTTCTGTGTACCACCTTCATGGAAAGTGCTGTATGTCATAAAATACAAGTTTAGATTTAGTGTTAGTTAAGGAAACAAAAAGGGTTCTAACTAAAAAGAAAAAAAGAGTTGTTTTTAAAATTTATTGGTCTATGTGATCCAGTCATTGAAATAAAGAATCTTGTCAGAAGAGTGAGAGTAAGGAAATCTTCATTCCAGACCATTCAGTTTTGACCATGATATTATTTCTATGACCTTTCAAAGAAGACTTTTAGCAAAACCAGGAAAAGCTTTTTTTATTTTTTTTTTATGGTAAGTTTGTTTCTAAGGAAAGAAATCAAACAGGCATTTTAGAGACTTGACAAAGTGGTCTGTTTGTTTGCTTCTAAAGCACTCAGGTGTGTCCTTTTCCCCTGCTCACACTGCAGTTCATTTCTAGACTTCCAGTTCAGTTCTGAGAGTTTGCAGTGCAGCTGCTAATGAATTTAAACTAATAACACTGATAAAAGTGTATATCAGTAAACAGATACATCCTTAATAATTTAATTTTGACCTACCTGAAAGTAAACAAAATGTATTATAGAACAGCTCATTAATTTACTTCTGGCTTACCATGATTAGATGGCTTTCTTCTTAAGCACTAATTGTGTGGAATCTTTTGGCTGGTTGTTGTATGGTATAGCTGTGTCATCCCAAAGCAAAAAGACCTCAGAAGGAGGGCATTGGGCTGAACACTTGCTGTAGCATATCCTTGCCTGAACTGGACCAGTTCTGAGGTTTTTCTGTCATTTGCATTCTCTATATTTTATAGTATTACTTGGGGAAAGAGAGAAAAATGGGATGATGGCCTATCAGAGAGGAAACAGTTGGAGGAGAAGCTTTTCTTCATTAAATCAGAGAGAAGGAAATGACAACCTGCATTTGGTTGAAGAGAAGAAAAAATCACCATCCTGTTTCTTTTTTTGCAGTTCATAGGGAAATGTATAACATTAAGTTAGGTGAAGGCATGAGGCAAAGCTGATAGTTTAAGATTTCATCCCAGTTCAGCCAATACAAACCTTTTTCCAGTGAGTTATATGCAGATATCTTTACACATTCTGTAATTTTTAGTGTCTATAAAATGACTTCACCTTAGTTGGAACAACTGTGTATAACTTCAGGATTATCTGTGGGCAATGGAGCCTGGAACTGGTCTGGCAGGGCAGGCATTAGTTTGAACCTTTCGTATGTTCTGAGGCATAGTAAGAAGAAGGTACTAGGATGAGACATTATGTCCAGCCCAATACTAGAAACACACCGGACAAATTCAGTTCCTGGTCTGGCATGAGAAAACTCATACTTCTTTGTTGATTATTACCAAGTCTGGAACTGGAACTGAAATCTCGCTTATGGTAGTTCAGAACTGCATAGGAGCTGTAGGACTATATCTGATCCTCTTCTGTTCATGTGTAGCTGTGGGCAGAATCTGGTCAAGAGAACTAACTGAGAGGGATAAAAGCTACGCAGTTTTGGCCATCTAAATGTGTATCGTGTGCTTTTTTATTACGCTTATGTATTGTGCACGAAGAAGACATGTAGTGCAGTTTGCTCAACGCTACTCGATTCCTGAAAACTTAGGGAGAATTAAAGCCTTTCCAGCTTACAGAATAAATACACAGAAATACAGACTCATTTTTTGCAATACTTCTGCTAAGTCAGCTGTTTAACTGTGCAGAAGAAACACCTTTACTTGATTATGACTGGAAAAATGTGAAGTGGGATTTAAAAAAAAGTATTTTTTATCCAAAGCCATAGACACTGTGCGTATTTCTGTGGCACAGTTCATCTGCACATTAAAAGACAAAAACTCAGTATATATGTGTTTCTAGCCAGTCACAACGTGCATTTTCTGGGTGCTAAAATTTTTTAACTGTGCACTAGCGTATTTTATCAGAACAGAACTATGTTGACATATGGAATTGGAGGTTTACGTAATACTTTGCCCAGGACAAATCTTTACTGAAGTTTTTGCACAGAGGCTGAAATCTTAGAAAATCAGAAATAAGAATGAGTATACACCTGGTAATACTACAGTCATGACATTGATTTTTAAGTCTTGGGGCCTAAAGCCTTCACCAACAATCTCTTTTTTTGCATCAGGATACTTCTGCCCCATACCTGAGCCTTGATCCTTGTGTGTATGATTAAAGAGAGGGGAGAGGGACTATACTTAAAAGGCCTAGAAGAACTTTGTAAACTTAATTCAGTTAGTATCATTGACTAGGACAGGATATTTTAATAAAAATATTTTAAAATACATGTATTTTGTTTTTATTTCAAATATTTATTCACCTCATTAAACCATATTGGTTGAGGGTGCAATCTGGAAAGGTGAAAAAATGTTCTTTTCAAATATTTAATGTAGACTGATACTATGAATCATTATTTGAGTGTTACATGACATTCAATTTAGTCTGCTGGTCTGGCAAATTCACAGTAGCACTACTGAATGAATCCCTATGTAGATGTTCCTTGGAGGATTCCTGATGTTTCCTTCTATAAATGCTGCATTTTTTTTAAAAAAACCAACACCCTCAGACCAGGTAGCATTTTCTCATTCTACAGGAAGAAATGTTTCTGGATTAATTTTGTTAACACTAACCTTGTTGTCTGTCTACTAGAGTAGCATACATGTGTGGGAGTAAGTTGGAAAAAGTTAAAAGAAATTTGTGTGTTCTCACTGACAGTGGTATAAGCCTTGGCTTGATGCATACGTTATCAGAAAGACATCTTGAGTTCTTACAGCACTGATGTTTAGAAGGCACACATGGACATCATAGAGCTACTCAAAAGATTGACCAAAGAGGAACAAATCTTCCTTCTTTGTTTTAACATGACTAAATACGTGATAAATCTCCATCATGAAAGAGTGTGAGTTTAAAGAACTCTACTCCTGCTGGCAGAAGAAAATCTTGTGGAAATATCGGTAAATGTCCTTACCCTTGATTTCTCAGATAAGTAGTTATCTAAGGCAATATGAAGAAACGCCAGAAACAATACTTGGCAGGAAAAGTTCTTCACATGTGCGTCTGCTCATTATATGAGTCCCAGAACCCACAGATATTTTGTTACTTTCAGCCTACAGAACATACATGATGCAGTCTGTGTTCTTGTACTTGGAGTAGCAGCTAAGCTTCACAAAAGATACTAGATGCTGGTAATATGGTGACTGCAGGTAAATGTACCATAATGCTTTGAAGCACCTGTTACAATATCATCAGCTGTGGTCATTGCATCTCTTTTAACGAGGTAAGTGCTGTCTGTACAATGTGGTTCCGTCTCACATTTCTAAGAATACCACAGGGGCTTTTAATACTTGCCTGAAATATGCTGGTTGGGCAAGAGGATGGTATCTCATGAGGGGAAAGGCTTTCGTGGCTGGGCTCTGCAGGAAAGCGGTCGGCAGAGGCAGTGAGCTTGCCGCCACTTGGAGAAGAACATCGCTTGTTGGATTTCTGGTCATCTTTCTGGTATGTGTGAGAAGTTTAAACAAAACTAAACAAACAAACAAAAGAGTTTTCATCCGAAGCAGTGCATTAAGTCTTCTGTAAGTTACAGCATTCAAGCCATTAATTTAGAAAATTTATAGGAAATTAAAAAATGAAATACATTTTGGGATTCAGCTTGGTGTATAAATTTTATACACCCCAAAATGGGAAGGAGGGAACTGGGAGAGCACACAGGAGAAGCATTATTCTGGGCTGTCTATGTTCTTACTCTTTCTTCAGGATTCCCTCATTGGCCACTGTTCTTGCTGGTCTTTCCCTTAAGATCAAAACTCGATAGAGCAAGGAGACTGGGCTAAATGGACTTTTTGGTCAGCCTGTGACCATGCTGCTTTTCTTCCTCCTCTGTAGCTTTAGTAATTTGTCAGTGTTGGGTGTGAAACTACTGAAGAACTGCACTGTGCAGCCCTTCGTCCTGAATTTTGCTGCCATGCTGTGTGTTCACCTGGCTTTGTAACAAGAGACTTGCTTCTCTGTCTTGTTCTGCAGTTACCATTAGGTGTAGATACAAACGGTTACTAATTAAACTTTTCATTACCTTATTGCACTTGAAGAGCAAATTACAAACTTACACATAATAGGCTGAAAACCCAAATACTATTTTAATTCTCAGGCTTGTTACTGTAGTTTTTCTGTGTGTGCATGTTAAGTAAAGTAATAAAAGCTACCATTGTACTGCAGAGGCAAACAAAATGAAGTGGAAAAGGTGCTGGACTGCACTGGGTTTTGAGTTTGGATTTCTCGAGGCCTCGTCTGGTTATTTCGATGGCTGTAATGTTTTCATTTCAGTTTCATTTCATTTCATTTCTGTTTCAGAGTCCATGCACTGAAATTTACTGGTGGAATAAAATAGTTTGCAGCCATTTCATTTGTTAACGGAACTTTCCATATAATGTACAGTTGTTTCTTGTTAATGTTCTGGAATAATTGCATTTCTTTTCCTTTCGAGGAGTGTGATACTCTGGTAATGAGTATCTTTGTTAAATTCATTAATTCATTCAGAAGTTCGATGACCGTTCATGACCACATTCTCAGTGTACCACTTGATTTCTTTTTCTCTTACTCTTCATATGTGTGGTAAATATTAACAAAGCTTTGCAATGTTTTTTTGCATATTAATGAAGTAAAAAGCAGCATGAGAGCACTCATAGCACACAAGCTAGATGCGTCCTGACTAGTGCAGAACAGTGCAAATTGATCTCTCTCCCTAAAAATTGCATTACACTCAGGTGATGTGGGGAGGATTCCTCTCCAGGGAAAGAGAAAGTGTCTACTATAACTAACCTCATTCAATTATGTAGTCTGGAAGACAGCTAAAGTTTCTGTTGAGGATTCTTAACCAGCAAAAGAATTTGGCAGGAGTGTGCTGACTATATACTCAATCTAGATGAGCTTGTGTTTTCACCCTCCTCAACACCGTACTCACTCAGTTTTGGAGGCCAGTAGTCACGTAAGAGAACTCTTGGAAAAATGTGCCTGCTCCGAGTGCTTAGTATCTACCAACATGCTTTCCTGCAGCAAGGGTCTCTGCAGCAGTAGAGCCAATTAGTCTTAAAAGCATGTTTTAGCAAATTTTGTACAGTCACTCTGACAATTTTGTTCTATATGTTATGGGATTCTGTAAGTACATATATAGAAGATGCAGCCTATGTATTTTGGATGAGGACAAGAGTGAGTTCTTTGAGGAAGCTGATGCAGACAAGCCAAGGTAGGAGACTACATAGGAGCAGACACTTCAGTGTAACCTGGACAGTAGAAGCTGTAAGAACAATGAAAGAAACAATGGGTGGAGATAGGTCTATATGAGAAATTTTGTACTTAAACTCTAGAAAAACTACTTCCAAGGTCACTTGCTTATGTTGTGTAGGGAAGGAGCAGATGACATCCTATTCTGTGAAACTGACAGAAATTGAAGAAGTGATGAACAAGGACTGCGAAAAAACCCTAATGAATAAACTTGCTAATTCATGTGCAGTGTGGAGAGGGGGATGCAAGGAAAAGCGTACTTGTCTCATTTAGGCTTTTTCAGCTCTATGTGGTTATGAGTTTGAGTCATCAGATGGGGAGGAATAAAAAGCAGCAATAATATCTTCCCCATGAAAAGGCAGAGCCAGCAAAGGGCGCTGATGCACAGGAGTCAAAGGCAAGTTCAGTTGTGCGATTGTCCTGCCGTGCTCTGCTGATATACTGCCATGTGTGAATTCTTACGGTAATGGCAGGTGAAGTCCCACCAAAAAGGTGGGCCACTTGGAGCAATCCCAGCCAGGAGGCGAATGATTGTGTAATTCTTCATCCGTTCTCTCAAACCATTTATCTACCTTTATCTGCTGTGTAGAATTAACCAAGTGAAATGGTTGTTGAATGTTCATGGCACTGATGTGGAAAGCAGGACGGATAGAAAAACCTGCTGCGCTGACAGTATACTGAAAATGTGCAGGCAGGTTACCGGGGATAACTGTTGCTCTGCCTCAATGAGAGGCTCGGATTTGCGATGCAGAGCTATGCAAAAAAAAGTGATCAAGTTCACAAAATTTGCAGGCCTCATACTGGCTAAACCACATGTTCACAGTGTTTTTAAGTAATTAAGCTAAAGTAATTAAAATGCGTTTTAACTTGGGCAAGTTGTGGCTTCTGATGAAGCTGATAGGGAAAGCTTTCTCACTGAGCCTGTTTCGGAGTCAGCCTATCACAACGGCAGCATCCCACTTGATCATGAGTACAGCTTCTTAAATATAACAAAGGTTCATCAAAACTTCACCAGCTCTTTGAAATAAAGACTAATGATGAACATTCTTGATGTAGCCCTGTCATTGCCCTCTTCAGCAGATTCAGAAGACAAAGCTGATTGATAGCAGACTGCCACCCAGCTAAACTCTTGAGAAGCAGCAATGATTCAGCTGACAGTTGCTGTATGTGTTAAATCCTGTGTGATAGGTTTGGAACATGGTGGACATTAATATTATATGCTTTCATAATGTTCCCCTCACAGTGTTAAAAATAAACTAGTGCAGATGGGAGCATTAGTTTACCACTTGCACTGAAGTAAATGCATTCATCTTAGCACAAGCTTTCCTTCCAGTTTTGTTTAAAATGAGTTAGTTTTCTTAACAGAATGATTTATTTGGTGTTCAAGCCGCGGTGCAGTAAGATTTTGTGTTTATGCATCTGGATTGTGATGGCTGGCTGTTGGTTACAAGAACTTTTTACTGCAGTGGGAGGCATTTGGGGGATTGAGAAGTGCATGGTAGAATGTGCTGGGAAAAGTCACTACAGCTCAAACCAGCTGGTAACTAAGAAACTAAAAAAACCTGCAAAGTTATAAGTGTTTCAACTTAGCAGGCAACTATGTTATAATTTTTTTGCAAAAGAAAGTGTATCAGGACTCCATTTGGAAAGAAAATCTGCTGGACAGTTTCAGTGATGCTGAGACCAGCCACAAAGCAAAAAATCTACAACTTTTCCTCTAGGACCCTGAATACCATTGATTTGTGTCATTGCAATACAGACCAATGGCGGTCAAGAATCCCTGAACTACTTTAAAGAAATACAGCTACAGAAATGAGGAGCAGAGTTCCTCTCCGGCTACACAGCCGATCCCCTGGAGAGCACGGTAGGAGGATGGCCACAGACACACAGGGCCCTCAGTCCTCACAACTGCATAGGCATAGTTTCCGTGCTGCAGAGGGGAAAAGCATGCCCCCTTCTTTCCTTCTCTTCAACACACACCCCTATCATTTTCCTCCCCTGTTCCTCAGCACATGGCCATCTGTGTCTACTATTACTCTGCTAATCCATATAGTAAAGCTTTTCATCTTTCTTTTGTTTTTCTTTTCTCCTTTCCAAGGTAGGCTAGTACAGAATTACTAGAGATGGTCACCTTTTATTTGGAATTGGGCATTTATAGAGTACTTGTTGTCATTTCCTTTTTGTTTCACTACACATATCCCTCCCCCCCAAATTGGTTCATATGATAAAGAAGCTATCTGAAACTTCTCAAAAGGTGGTTGGTCTTCTTCATTAAACTTGTGGTTTGGATATCTAGACTGCATTTGAATTCAACTCATGTAAGTCTTGAATGAGACTTCATGAACAGGAATTCAGTTGCAGTGCACATAAAAAAAAAAGAATAAGTAACTTCAGTAACTTCAGGGGCTTTCTTGCTTGTTTCTTAACTATAAAAGCCTTAATAAAAGTGTGCTCATTTTACTAAGTTTAGCATGGCTTCAATCTGGGGTTTTTTCTCTTGATGGATAAATCTGAATGCCTGAAAGATGCTCTTAGTGAGTAGGAACGAAGAGTAGGTAGAAAGAAATTAATTTTACTGTTTTGATGTGACTGATACAGTAGATCTAGTCCAGCTCTGTTAAAATTATTTTATGTACCTGTTTTAAAGCTGGGCAAAAGTTTGTGCTCCCCTACTACTGCTCTTAAAGATGACATGGCTTAAAATGGAAGAATAGGCACGAGAGTTTTGAAATGCTGGTTAAACAGAGCCTTTGCCATAGCAAAAAAAGAAGTTTCTCAGTTTGTTGGGCAGAGCAGAAAAGAAGAGCCTACTCTAGAAATCCTTCTGGCTTTGAAAAAAAAAGATAGCAGTAAGTAGTTCTGGAGTCTGGGTGCTGTAAGAGCCGGTAAACAGAGTGGGCATATATTTTCCTCCACCTTTGCTTTTTGTGATTTTTAGTCTTGATTTTAATTATTTGTATGTGCTCAAGAGAATAGAGGCTAAAGAACCAAAAACATATTCTTCATAGATCATGATTCCCTATTTCAAGTTGGCCTCAACGTTTCAGGCAGAATTGCTTGTTGTTGTAGAACACTGTCTCAGCACTTCCCAGACCAGTCGGTTTCTTTCCCCCCTGACTTCTCAGTGTGGGAGTGAATGGTTTTGTGTATCACATGTTCTGCCAGGAAGGCAGTCTTCCAAGGGTAGTAATGCTGCTAGTCAGATGTTTAGGGGTGATCCACTCTGATAATTTATGGATGAAGTTTAGTAGTTTGATTTTTTTCCTAATGATTATCAAATACAGAAGCTATCAGTTTGAGTCAGCATACGACTCTTATGCATTGTATAGATTTGCAGTAACTAGTTTTCAGTCCATTCTAAAGTTCAGTAATTCTCTTCTGAATCTCAATCCTTTGATTATTTAAGAAAGCCTGTACTTGTATAATAGTGACACAGAAAGTATTAAGAGATGAAAATATGGTGTGTATCAATGGAAGCATTTATTTAGAAGTCTTTGCTTCATGCTAACAGCTGAAATTTTGTAAGCCTTAGATCCTACTCTGTAATGGAGCATTGCTTTGCACTTTTTCTCTCTATATAGCTCATCTTGCAACAGTAATGTCAGCTGTTTTGAGCTCCTGTAATTGACTAAAAGTTCTTGCCATGTTTTTCTAATGCCCTAGTTATCAGTATACTTGATCATCTAAGTAGTTTCTGCATTTTATAAAGCATGAAGCACAGCAAGATGTCCTTCTTATTTTCTTTTTTTTTATCTCCTGGTGGATTGTAGTAAGTCCTTAGTGGACTTTTCTACACCAGCATCTTTCTTCCATTCCATCTAGCCAGGATCCAAACTGTGATTCCCCAGCCTTTCAGCGTTACTCACAAGGCAGATACTTAAAGTCATTTGGCTGCCCATTCAGGACTTTGGTACAGTTATAGCAGAATAGTTACTGCATGTGGAGTAGGTCCACATGATTATTATCTGCCAGTATTGGCAACAGTAGTTGTTTTTGAAGAGATACTAAGAAAATAGGGCATTACTGGATTCTTTTCTCCACACAAAATTACTGTGAAAGATAGCTGGGGAGATTGTGTAGGGTTTTTTGGTGGTGGTGGGCTTTGGCGGGTTTTTGTTTTGTTTTTAACCCTGGAGCATAGCTGTGAGTATATTTCACAATTTAAACCTTTTTCCTCCTGCTTCATTCCCAAAATCCACTTTCAAACTGCAGTCCCTCTAAGTTCTTATGAATTTAAGTTGAAGATCCTTTCTTTGTCATTTAATTGGAGGTGCTTATTTTATTCCTATTAAATTATTAATAGGGATGACAAGGCCTACAAGCTAACCTGAATACATCTCAGACTCTATGGAAAATATAGAAGCCCATGCTCAGCATAGTGAGTAATACTGTATTCTGATGTTTATTTTTTCCTCCTATAGGAAAATACACATTTTTGTATACTTCTCTGGTTTGAGCACGCATGTCCAGTGGTAGAGCTGAACTGCTATCACTGTTTACCGCCATGAGTTTTCATAGAAAGGCTACAACTACACAATAAAATCAACGCCTAGTTGCAGGATAGGTAATCAGTAACTATAAATAGCAACAGGAGAGCTCAGGGGTTACTTGTTATCTTTCATTCAAGTGTCTCAAATATTCAGTGTGAACATTAACTGATGAATTCACAGAGTACCCTGTCCTGTGTATTAGTTATTCTATGTCAGCCATACCCAGACAGCTTAACTGGCTTGTCTGAGATCATATAGTAATCTAAAATACGAAACAAAGTCTGATGCTTTCCTCAGTAGAAAGCACTGTGATTTGTACTATGGAAAATCATGGAAGAGTGTATCAGAGCAGGCACTGCCTTAGGCTCTTTTTTAAACTTCCCTCCTCTTTTTCCTACTCTATAATAGAGCTCAGGATTTTCTCTTGGAAAGATGATTCAAGTAATCTTCTGATAATTTCTCCAAGCTACATCTAGTCCACAGAATGCAACTCCACAGAGATGAAAACATTCCTCAGGTTTCAATATAAATATAATAGTAAGCAGGTGAGTAAAGCTGGTTCACCAGGAATTGAAGTGACAAGTGAAGTTTTGATTCCCAAAGTGCAAACAAGTTTGAATGTGTAATTTTACAATATTCAGCTCAAAACATTGAAAGTTTGACATTCAGGCATTGTGCAGAAAGAGTTCAATACTCAAAACCCCAGAGGTCTAGGAGGCAGACCCAGCAGGAAAATAAATTCAAGATATTCAGCATCGTATGCAACTTGTACCTGAACGTTTCAGTGTCTAATAAGAGTGAGATGAAGAAATGTTCGTATCTTCATCCTGAAACTGAGAAACTGAAGCACAGGAGGTTTCCAGCTCAAATCTACCATGGTGTATTAGCATGGCATTTGTTCACTCTAGTTTCCCACTGTAGTCAGTGGCTGGCTTTGGGACTGACCCATTTTCCTATAGCAGGCATAATCCAGTGCCTTCACCATTAAATCCTGCTGCCAGCTATTTTATCGTGTGTCTTTTATAATGTGTTGTGTCCTGGTTTCAGCTGCGATAGAGTTAATTTTCCTCCCAGTAGCTGCTGTGCTTTGGATTTAATGTGAAAAATGTTTATAACACTGATCTTTTTAGTTGTTGCTAAGAAATCAAAGACTTTTTTCAGTCTCCCATACTCAGCTACTGTGCAGGTGTGCAGGCGTTGGGAGGGAGCACGGCCAGGCAGCCAGCCCAAGCTGGCCAGTGGAAATATTCCATACCATGGACGTCATGCTCAGTTTATAAATGGGGGTTGGCTGGGGGCAGTAATAGGCTCTTCTCTTTTCTGTGAGTTTGAATCTTCTCTTATCTGGGAGTTGGAACTTATCCAGGAGTTTGATCTTTTTTGGGAATTTTGCAAAATTTGTGAGTTCTGGTTTCTTGGGGACTGACTGCAAATCCAACATCCGGTGGTGAGAAAATTGTGTTGTATATATTGTATATGGTTTGTTTTGCATATTGATGATTATTATTGTTATTATTATCAGTAGTAGTAGTACTAGTAGTAGTATCTCCTTTGTTGCCTTATTAAGCTGTCTTTATCTCAACCCAGGAGTTCCCCTTTTTGTCCATTTCTCCTGCCCATCCCGCTGGGGAGACAGGGGAGTGGTGAGCGAGTGGCTGTCTAGTGCTTAATTGCCACCTGCCAGGTTAGACCACAACAGTTGGAATTCCTTTAATGTCTAAAACATAGGGTGCTAACATAGAATTATAGCTATGTCAATGATCTTAGAAAGCAGTAAGTTCTAGTTCATAGTTCATTGTGAAGGGATTAGCAAAGGTATGTTGCCCTTGTCTCCTGCAGTCATCAGCAAAGGTAATAATCTTCATCAGATACTTTTTTTGCCAGTGACTTCTGGCAGAAGAGAATGGGCATGTGGTCTCACAACATCCTCAGTAAGTTTACTAGTACAGACTTCCTGCTATGCAGAATTTCTTAAAGAGGTTTTTAAAAAATCTATTCTATACTCTTTTTAAAAAGCCTGTTGAATGCAGATTGCCCTAAACAATATAGTTGAAATACTCTAGGGACAGGTCTTGCTGTCGTGGGTACTCAAAAATACATACTGAGCATAAAAAAGAGCTAGGTCCCTGGGCCAAGCTCAACTGACATGAAACTCTTGCTTTTAGTAATGCGGTCTGTCACATGAACACCATTTGATTGCATTTAATGAATCTCTCTTTGTTAGTAAGAATTTGTATATATTTATGTTGCTGCAGGTTTATCAACGAAGGTTAAGGATTTGGGTAAGCCAGAAAATCTTTCCAACCAGCCGAGGGGATGGGGGATTTCCAAAGGTAAAGTTATTTATGTAATTCCTTTCATCTAATAAATAGTTCATAAAGATGAAAGTTTTCAAAAAACAAAAAAACGAACCACTGAAAGTTCAATGGATTTTATTTTATGACTGCTTCAAGAGAGTAGCCAGCTCTCATGATTTCATCACGAGTCTCATGGTATTCTGTTTTTCTTAAAGCCTTGGCTCCTTGAGCCAGGCAGTTAACTGAAGATTTCAGCTTTCATTTTAAAATGATGTTTTTAGCCTTCAGGCTTGCAGAAAACATGGACTCTTGTTGGCTACACACCAGAAAGAAAACATACTAATTTTCAAGAGCTCACATTTCTGAAGCCTGTCTCGTGATTTTACAGGCTTGACATCTGAGTTTTGAATGCTTGATTTTGGCAATGCTCTCTTAGCAATGCAGATAAGAAAGTCAATGATAATGCAAGAGGAGCAAGGAGGTGGTGGTGTTTTTCTGTTGTTAAATTTTCTGCTTGTACTTTACCCAGCTTGAGTGAAAAGCATGCAAAGCATGGCAGTATTCAGGTGAGTTTGACAAGAAGTACCCCAACATAAATGCAGAAGATGTGGCTTGTCGGACAGGATTCATAAGATTTTGTTCTGTTACCATTGCTAGTTTCATAAATGTGAAACTGGGTATGAAATTTGAGTAGGAAAACACAACAGTTACTCAGAACCACAGAATGCACATGTTTTATTTTCATATTCCCTTTTATTACTGACTCAAAATCTGGCAAAAAAAAATGGCAGGTAAGTAAAGGAGAAAGCACATGGAAAACTGTTTTGATTAAGATTCAATTATTATCTAGAATCCAGCTGCCTGTTAACAAAACTCTGCTATTCCATCTGGATAACACTGTATCTTCCACACTTTTTCTTTATAAAGGAACTTCCAGAATTTATATCTGGGCTATTTGCAGTCTGCTGTTTGCAGACTCGTGCCAGTATGCCAATCTTTAAATTAACATATATGGTAGTACTGCCATTCTTAACATTCAAATTATTTCAAAAGTTCATTGGAGTAGGCCAGCAGCAAAGCCAGATATGATGGATGTGCTATATATGGTCACACTTACATTAAATTAATTTTTGAATTTTATGAATGAGCTGTGTGCTAACTAGCTGATTTTTATTCAAATTTTTAAGCTAGCAGCTCTTAGTTTTAATTCATGATTAAACAAAGTTGCCACTGAAACACAGGAATGAAGCTGTGAACTACGTGCAGCATAGTTACTAACAATGCTGCATTATACTGGATTTAGGAATAACCATGGTTTTTTGCTTTACACAGCTTAAAGAAAGTTTAATTGTTTCTCAGCTAGTTAAAAATATTGTATTTTTTTCCTTTAAACTGACTGGGTTCCTGCTTTTAAACACAATGCATTTTTTCTAGCCTTTATGTAATTCTTCAAAAGATATTTGGCGTATGCTTACAAGGACCAGCTCCAAATTTTATTTCACAATTGATCTTCAAAAGCAACTCGAATATTAGCTGCACACAATTTAGCTTGCAGCAGAGTATCAGCCTTAACAGAAACTAGGTGTCTTTAGAATCTAATTCTTTTCATCCATCTTATAAAATTAATCAGGGTAAATTGCTGAAGAGGACTGCAGAAAGTGCTCAACAGTTTTATGTACTCAGCGCTAAACAGCCTGAACTACTGAAAGAGTAAAGTAAAATTAACAGATTTTTTGAAACCTTTATTTCATATTAAAGTGCTTTTTTTTTTTTTTATTTTCATGCAACCAACAAATATAAAAGAATACATTTCTTAAAGATTATTTATTTCCAGACCTGGAAGGGTCATATGGTACTTTTTATCTTATGATTCTATGGCAGAATTTCAGGACTGAGATTGTTTTCACAGCTGAAAAGGAACTGCCCAACACAATGCTTTTGGAAATTTGCCCAGACCTTTGGTCTGTGTGGTGTGCCTGTTTGCATGTGTAAGTTTCTACTTTTCTTCTCATATCCTGTAATGATACACAAGTAGCAATTTTAGTCAACAAAAAAGTAAAAATATTATCACGAGGATGGAATTATCTAGAGTCCTGTGAGGAAACATGTTTGTGCAGTCACTACAATTTAAACGTTATTTTTTCGTTTGGAAAGTGTCTCTTGCAAAATCCCCAGTTTGGCTCTAGCAAAGGCAAGGTATGTTTCCACCTCTACTTCCTCCCTGTGTTGCAGAGCGCTTCTGCATGTGTGCTGATAAAGTCTGCTCGGTTTCTCCATTTCTGATGCCCCGAAGGGAGAGGGCACCATTTGCCCCTAGGAAATTATTTTTACACTGTGTTCAGCCTGAATACTGCTCCTGGCTGCATGCAGGATAGAACCTCAAGGGGAGTTCATCTACCTGAAAGAAGAATTTATTCTTTAAACTGTGACAAAGACAGTGGGAGAGTCAGCGGCGGCTTCATTCACAATACAAGTAAATGTAGCAGATATGGACATTCGAGTGAAAATTATGGCTTTGAAGAGCCAGGAAGGGAAAATTGCTGAAAATTGCACTTTCTTGGTAGTTTTGAGACTGCTATACGTTTAATTCCTAATTCAGAAATTCACAACTCTCACATCAGACGAATTGAACTTGGAGAAGATAACTGCAATTTTCTTAAGCAAACTAAATCTGCTTATACAACAAACATGTCTTACGCAATAAAAGCAATAAAACACCTTTACAATTCTGATCTCTTAAACATAAAACCCACAGATCTTTTCCGTGACTTACAATGTATTACTAGCTAAACAAATTCTTTTTAAGATCCCATAGCGACACAGCATCAGCAAGGCACTTTAAGCCCATGCTTAGCCTTGAGGCTTCCTTCTGAGGCTTAAACCAAAATATATACTTTAATGCTTTGCTGAGCAGGCATAGCCTTCAGCCAGTGAATGGTTAAGTATGGTTAATGAAAACCTGTCTGAAGCAGCTGGCTGATACGGCACACCATCTCCTTACTTGTCCAGAGACAGGTAATACGCCACGATGTCTTTAGAGTGTTATTTTCAATTAAGTACTATAGGAAAGTCACTTCTTAGTGTATGCTAGCTGCTTAAGCTGTAAGGTGTTAAAAAGATGAGAGGTCTAAGATGTAAAAGGTTCTCTCAGTAATAAGATGATCTTTTGTAACTAAGATACACTTTTATGTTGAAGGCCAAGAGGAAGCATAAAATGGAGCTTGGGGGGTTAAAAAAAGCAAGTAAACAAATTAATTTATCGGCAGATAATATAATTGACATTGGATTTTTGATTACCCATGTTAGTACTGAGTTGTATTTTCAAAGGAGCCCAGTGCCACCTGTTGATTTGTGGCCATCAGTTTTGCATTCGTGACACTGAGATGCTGTGTCTGCCTTCTGTGCTTCACGTGTGCAAAACAGGAAATTGCTCATTTTCAGCCATATTTATATGTCAGAACTACTGCACACACAGCACCTGCAAGTGCAGTTTTAGACCTGAGCTATCCCAGCATTATGAAGGGCACAGACACGGCTTGGTTTGGCAGGAGTGAGAAAGGCAAGTTTGAGGAACAGTGTGAGGATGTAAAACTAGCGGTGAGCTGCAGAACAGGTTGTCACCCCATACCTTCTTCTCCTCTAAATTTGCTGGGATGGTTGGGGTCTCCCCAGCTGCAACTTATGTCCAAACTCCCCAGCTCAGCAGTGGAGGATGGTTGATGGCTCAACAATTTTGCATTTTGGCTGCTGGGGCACACTCATTCACCCCCAAATGAATGAGAGCCCCGAAGAGCTTTCCTCAGATGCTGTAAGGCTTGACTGGTTTTTAAACAAGGCTTTGCTCTCTGTGGAATTAGTATTTATAGTTGATTCAGCCATGTTTAGTAGATGTTTACTGCTGAACTAAAGCTAGAGAACTATGGAAACCTTAGGATAGGGAAAGGGAGGACTCCACTGAAGGGAATTCACGAAGCACAGTAATATCCTTTCTTCCTCTCTGCAGGGAAGTCTCCCCATCTCGAAGGAAGTAAATCGCAAGAAGAAAAGTGAGGCGGAAGGGGCATGCCTGGTTCCAGTAAATGGCTATGGACACCATTTCACCAAAATCAATTACCTCTACTCTTTTTAATCATAATTTCTCCATTTGCATTACATATGGTGTATAGGTTTGATGAGGTCATGGTGTCATATATCGGGAATTGTTTCTGTGTAAATCATCAAGTGTAAGAAGAAACTATGGGACTCTGAGCCTTGCTTTAGAGAATAACAGTGGACAAATGTGTACCATAAAAAATAGTTTTTAACATTCTGACTCAAGCAAAAGCTCTCAGAATTTCACACTGTGAATCCATGTTTACAAACATTACAGGTGGGCCCTCAGGCCTGGTTCTACCACAGCAATGTCTTCCACTACTCAAACTCCACTGCTCACACAACTGGTAAACCGCTCTCTCCATTTCCACCATCCTGAACTGCTTGTTGCAGAGGCTGAGAGTCCCCCTTTTTTTTCATTTAGATGTAACAAGCCTAGTAGTTTATTTTCATCGATTGTCTGTATATCTCTATATTTTATCCATGTACTCTTTTGATGTATAGAAGTAGTATGAAACTCATGGTTTCCTTGTGGTAAGTGATTGTGATGCTGCCACGGGATTTGAGACACTGATGAATGGTGCTATTTTGGACTTTAAATATGCTCCTTGGCAAGGTAGCTCTGATGGAGTTATTTTTTATTTCCATGTTCTGAGAAGGTGTTGGTACTTTGTTTTTCTGAATGTTGTTCTTTAGACTGGACTGACTTGTTTACTTGTGTCTTCAGTGTGGCTTTCTTATTCAGTGCCGTAGGTGAGTAACTACTTATAGCGTACAAGTGAGGAACTGATTCCTTATCAGGGTCCACTCACAAACATGCAGTTATAGTGGGAGCAATCGCAAAACTGTAACTTATGTAAAATCTCCTTTCTGACTCCTGTCCACCTAATGGAGAAAGACGAGCAATAATTTTCCACCAACCTCTCAAAATCTCTTTTTTGTCTTTTTTTTTTTAAAGCCTTTTTTTAAAGAAGGGACAAGTTTTGATGTCCTTTTCAAATCCATAAAATAGGGGATATAGTAAGAAAAACAGCAAATTTCTGGGAGGAGAAGTCCTAAAGGGGAAGAGTACAGTTCCACAGCACTGTCAAGATGTGGACTTTACATTTTTGTTCTTGCTCCCAGACTACTATCAATACAAAACAACACAAAACACAAAACTAAACAGTATCATCTACTCATGGAGTGTTGTTGTGTTAGACACAGTCTGAAAGCCCACCTTAATTTTTTATATAACTCTGTCTTTTAGCTCTTCCTTTCACAGGGCAGGCCTTGTTCTGAACTGTTTTCGCTTCTGACTGTTAAATACCAATGCATGCACTGCACTTCCTAGATTTCTTTCCTTTCCCCACCTTCTGTATCCCTTTTCTTGTACATTTTATTTTCCAATAGATTAGATAAGTCTACTGTGCTGTACATAGAGCAAGAAGTAATATTCAGCAGTTGTGGCATTTATGTATAGTTGCAGTTGTGTACTGCTGAAAACGCAGGCTTTTGTAACAATGTGATCTTTAATAATGCACTACAAGTACCCAATGTATTTTAGTTATTTTAGTAGGATTTGTTCAATAAATATGCAAGCTCTAAGGATAGCTGTGATGCCTCTGTTTCTTTATTACAGTAAGGGGAGGGCTCCTTTTCTGTCTGTTGCACCTGTTCTTAGTGAGACTTCTGAGGTTTTTCAGGAATATCTGCTGGAGTAAAAGGCAATTCCTTTTGTTGTCTGCTAAACAATAGCTGTTAAGATAACCTAAATGCCAGACCTGGATCTGGGAAATGATAGCTGCCAGACAATGGTAGTCATGTACTTCAGTTTCAAGACTGCTGAGTGGCTGGGTCAGATGTGACACTTGATGCCATTTTTAGTAATCACAGGACGAGGCTGTGGTGCTGTGCATTGCAAATGCAATATATTTCATTTTCCACTTCTGATAAATGGAATTAAAAGGCCATTTTCCTAGCATGTGTAATATAGTTCAAAAGAATGTGAATACAGGAAAAAGTAATATCCGCATTTGTAAATTTTAGAACATATATTAGTTGCATTTTAGCATAGAAAACAGATAGAGCAGCATTTTTTAAAAAACACAAGCAGTGATCTTCCAATTAATACCAGATGTAGGTCTGCCCCTGAAGTTTCCCAGCCATATGACCAAATGAGTGCATATCCATATGCCCGATCTAGCCCTTCACTGCTGAGTGAATTTACACAGGGATTGCGGTTGTGTCACAGAAAACTGACCTTGCACACACAGCACCTGATCCAAATGGCTGCTGATCTCACCATAGGAAACACAACAGACAGCAGTGTATTTGGGCCAGAGCTAGCTCTCTTGTTAGAAAGCAGTTTTATCTTACCTATATGTAGTACACATATATACATATAGACACGATATATATACATATGTAAGAAACAGTTACTAGAATTAGAGCAATGATTAATTGATCTTATTTTTTTAACCTGTGGTCCACTGGCTTTGGGAATTAAGTGAACTATTTCTAGAAGAGATATGAAAGGTGATTAAATGGCCTTTAAATCCCAATCTTATTGTTAGTAATATTTAAATTTGCTACACAAAAAAAGCATTTAAAGCTGAAATATTTAAAAGGATTGCACATTCCCTTGGAAGTTACAGCTGCTGAAATAATGATTGCTTGACCTTCAGCACTGGTTTCTAATCTTTACAGCAACACGCCACATTTTAATAAAGACATAAGGATCTGTGGTTAGGTTCTTGATCAAACTATAGAAACTGAAAAGTCATTCTTGAATACCACAAATAACAGGCATTTTAGTTAATAACAAACACGAAGGACTCCTTGATGTATAAAACAACTTCTAATATGCTAACATTCTAGAGAGCGATATTTGCCAAAGATTATATTGTATAAATTATGATTAATAGAGTCTTCCTAAATAGCAAAGGCGACATACACTTTTGCATCAGCAATAGTGGCTGGGGCATGTATGCAGCATCAGTTTCGTAAGATTAAAAAGAAAGGAAAAAAGTTACAGAGTGACCATACCTAAAAAATCAACGGTCTGGTCATTTTAAAGAATGCCCCTAGGATTTCATGTGTCATTCCTGTAATGCTCCATGAATCATCATTATTAGACAGGTTTTGAAAAAGCTACACAGTTTGACTCTCTGAGACATGAGCTACGTGCATCACATGTTTTGTGCTGTCCTGCGTGCATAAGATACCCCCTCGTGCACACGAGGTGTTGGGGTGAGCAGTGTCCTTTCCAGCCCTACATCAGGACCTGGGAGCGGGCAGCCGGTGAGGGGGCCGGGAATCTCAGCTGGCTGTGTGCTCAATGCAGCCACGGCACAACTGAACTTTCCTACACCAAGGGTAAAGGTGAAAGTAGTTCTGCTGTTCTCATCCTTGGGACAGCAACATGTAATTTTGCCTATGGCACAAAGAGGCCTGGAGCTGGATCTGAGAATCAGCAGTGTAGAAGTTATCTAGAGAGGTGGTGGTAGGACGAGGGTGGGGAATGGAGCAGGTCGGTGCTTCTCGGGTCGATGGGGAGGCTTCCTGTGTCTGGAAGGCTGATTTAAACAATTGGAAAAAAAAGCAGTGTATGCGTCTCACAGCCAGTTGATGCAGTACAGCACGATGAGCCACCTTTTTAAATAATTATTTGTGTAATAGAAAGGCTAATGAGACTATTTTTAAAGCATTATGGTCAAGTAGATTCATTCAGGAAATGTTGGTTCGAACTGCAAACCTTGTAATAACCTATCATGGAGGATCTGGTGAATCAATCTTTGTGCCTCAGCAAATCAAACAAGAAAAAAACACAGATGAACTCTGAAAAATAGGAATAATAGTGGACACCTGTTTTTCACAAAGCATTTTAAGCTATGCAGATAAAATCATTAGTTAGGATCTAGCTATTGTTACCACCAAGCATCACATTTTAAATGAAAAGTAGGGCAGAACAGCATTTGTTATCAGTTAAATTCCGGTACTAAAAAACTTGCATTGTTAACTACCAAATGAAGAAAACATTAACCCTTACACCTTGGATTTTATGCCACCGACAACATTCTGAGGAGGTAGGTTAAAAAACCTGATTCATATTTATAAGTTTATTCAGCTGAAGTTCACTAAATTCTGTCTGTATGCATACAAAATGTATGCAAAAGAACAGTAACAGTTTAAAATCAATATTATTTTAATGCCAGACTCCAATTAAATAGACTCCAATGAACTTCCCATTATTAAAGCTGTACTACCATATTACAAAAGAAAAAAATTATCAATATTCCAGATAGGATGTTCAAACTCAAAAAGCAAATTTAAATAGAATGAAAAAGCCCAGATCTCTCTCAACAGCATCATGTTCCTGTGACAAAAAAGAAAACATGATCCTGGAATAACCTGGAGTATAATCAGCAAGCCAAGTGAGGTAATAGTTTAGCACTACTCAGCACTGGCAAGGCTACAGCTGGAAGAAGACATCCTACTTGGGCACCCCAGCTCAGAGAAGATGGGTGCTCAGAAGTGAGAGTCCACGGGAACGCAGCAAGTGCAGTGTGAACGATGGCAGAGAATGTGTCTGATGGAGAATGACAGAGAAACGGGTTGGTTTAGTCCGAAGCAAACCTAATGAACTGCTCTTCGAGGGGGTAGGGTGAGATAGTCTTCTGTGTCACAAAAGAGGTTGAGGTAATACACAGAAATTTGAAAAGACTTTCAGAGGTTGAAGGATAGGAATGTGCTCAAGTAGCGTGCCAAGGGTGAGGCTGTGGGATGTTCATCTTCTGAGATCTTTCAGAACAGATTGGCAAATATATATTATTATTTGTATTACCTGTAACTCAAAGCCAGATGATCCTATCATGATGATAGACTACAGTCAAGAATTTCTGCCTTTTTATGGCTTTCTGAAACCTTCCCAGGCAAATAGTGTGGCCCCATACATTTCCAAAACCATCCACATGAGACTTGCATTCCCCACTCACCTTTTCTTCATGCCGCAGACTGAATCCAAGTGGGCTATAAGCTATGTGCTAAGGCACAAGACCCTTTCTTGTAGTCCCTCACATCCCTGTTTTCTAAGATTTGAGTTCTGGCGAAGTAAAAGGCAGAAATAGAGGCACTTACACAGGCTTTGCTGCTATAGCCATGAAAACATGGGCAGCTTACACTTTGGTTGAGAGAAAGGAATGACCAGGAGAAATAAAAAGCAGCACTGAGAGAACACAGCAAGCAATCAAGTGGAAATAGGAGACTCGGAAGAAGTTGTGCCTGTCTGAGCCAGAGCTCAAGAGATGCAAGCTTTGCAGAGACAAAACAAGAGTGCTGCACTCCAATTTGCAACAGATCTTTTCCTTTTCAGATGCAGAGCTCTGAAATGCCTGGTTGAAAACATGCAGGAAGCAATCTTGACTTTCCTGTACAGCTTTTCATGGTTTTTCTCCCCCCATTGTGTGAGTGGGGAGCTGCAGGGGAGGAGGCAGGCTGGCAGCCCTGCTGGGATAAGGTGCAGCAGGAGATGAGACTCCTGGCCTGCTGTGTGGGGAGCATGGGCATGCCTTGATGCCTCAGCCGTGCCTGCTGAGCCCAGCTTGGGGCTCAAGACCCTGGCATTGCCTCTGTCCATGGACATGCCTGGCAACCTTCAAGCAATAGCCACCACGGTTGGACCCCGTGACTCTATTCCCAAGCTAAGCAGGGGAACATGGTAAAACAGAACAGACAGGCTGTAGTCTGCGTCCTCCTGAAAAACAAGTCCAATATTTGGATACTCAAATATCGCCTACCTCTGCTGCAGAATAAAGAAGAAACTACATCCTGCATTTATAGTTTAATTGCTGTGTAAACCTAACCTAAAATCCTCAGGTAACCTACTAGCATACTGACAATTCTGACTGCCTACCTATTAACCTGAATTGTTTTCTAAGTGAATCCAGAGCTCTGAGCTGCCATCTATCTGTTAGGGTATGGCCAGAGCTCAAAGTGCGGTGTAAGCTGGTGTAAATTATTTCAGGAAGCAGTCTAACTGCAAAATCAGTGCTGCTTAAAAAAAAAGTCAAAAGGATGCTCACCCTCTTTGTGCACTCATTTCTACCTTGCCCTTTCTGATATTGCTTCAGCACGTAAGCTTGATCCCATTTGTCAATTTGTAACATAAATTACCTTTCAGAGCAGCTTCAGCTCCTGCCCTGAAGGATCCAGTTTGGTGTTTTAAGTTGTGGGTTTAAAGACTTCACTCTGTATGTCACTTGGTGCATGCTGCTTTTCAAAGCTCTCAACTCCTTGTGACTCATCTAATATTTTCCAGCTGCTGATTCCAGAGGAAGAGATGTGACCCAACAGCTGATATTTTATACAGAGTATCCTGTTTTCACAGCACTGTTTCAGATTCATATTGCACGTGTCTGAAGTTAAACCCATGAATCTGTTCAGACAGATAATTGTATTATTGGGAAATCTACTTGATGTAACTTAGAACAGATCCTGAATATTTCAAGAAGTCACAGCAGCAGGGACTTCTTTCTTCCAAGACACAACCTCAAGACAAAAGTGCTGAGCAGGCCTCTGCTGCATTTTTTCATGTATTCTCAGGTGGTTTTTGCAGTCTCGAGCCTTCAGTTCGTCTCAACAGATTCCCGTTAACAAATGTAAGGACCCAGAAAGCTCTTTGTGCCATGATTTCTCCTTTTAACACCTCTTCTTCCCAAAAGCTGCAGTTCTTAGCTGGAAATTTCAGTGTGTTTTAAGCTTCTATTAAAATTCTCTGTACCCATCCACTCAAGACTTACACTTCAGCATTCAAATCTCTGCCGCAAAACTACTAGACCGCAAGTCCTTGAGGCTGCTGAGTTTAGTAGTCTGCAACAGGTTTATGTCTATATCTAGATTTACTTTCCCACCCGTTATGCAAGCAGTGGCATCACTGACTGCATTGACAGCGGCACGAGTGTTGCTAGAGTTAAATGCGTTAGCAGGCTGTCAAAGCAGCCTTGTCTCCGGCGGTTTCATTTCCCTGTGAGTCATTCTGGCTTGGTCACTTTTTCCCGCTGCCGTGTGTTCGGAGGTGAGACTCTGCCCGTGAGTCACTAGCGCGGTTGTAGAGCCCCGGCTGGTGAAGTCCCTGGGGAGGGTCCGGAGCCGTAATGCTTCCGGCACAGACTTCAGCCGGACGTTCAGAACCACCTGTAGCCTCTAACAAACTGGCAGTCTATTATTTGCTTTCATTTCAAGCCCAACAAATGCTCGGTATTTCCTTGGCAGCCCACCCGAGCTGGCAATGCTGTTCACTGGAAGGTTGTGTGAGGACAGGGCTGTATGGGGCAAAAACACCCTCCAAAAAAAGAAAAGCAGGGAGGGTATAAAAAGGCTCTCTGAACATTGGCTTGTAAATAAACAGCAGTAAGCTAACCGTAGCAGCAGGAAACATTTCTGGAAAGCTAACCATAGCAGGAAACAGTTACATAAAGTGCAAAATTGCTACTATTTAAAAATGCATTTTGATCAACAAAGTGAGAAAAGATGTTCTTCATGCTTTTCACTCTGAAATACAGCAATTTGAGCAATCTGAGAAAGTTCTTTTCAGTGGGGAGACCTGAGTTAGCAGACTTGCAATTTGCTACAACTGTTAAAGCTCACAGCATTACCAAACCACACATGAGAGCAGAGGGGAAAAAAGGGCACTGTTACCCATGTTTCATATATTTTTTATCCTTTTACTGAAGGATAAGAAAGGGAGGAGCTGGGCACCCCACCTACCATCTTGCCAAAGCCCAGTGTTACACCTCTCCACTTCCCCAGTTCCCTCTGCCCAGAAAGTCCCATAGAAGCAAGTTTTAGCAATAGGAGCCCATGGCTAACAGCTGTGTGAGTCAAATAAGCCACCCACATTCCCCAGGTGTATTTGATAATCCACGATAATACAGCACACAAAGTCCTGAGGCTGGGGGGAAGCTTTCTCAAGGGAAATGAGAGGAGTGGGGTTACTCCAGTCCCTGAAAGCAAGATGGGTAAAGATCTGGAAGGTAGGGAAGGACTCCCTGGGATAGAGAAGAGGGACCTTAATCAAACCCTTTTCTATGATTAATGGTATCTATCCTGATTTCCAAGAAATTAGGTAGCAGGAGAATCCAAGAACGCTGTGTGCCTAAATTATGTGCCAAAACACCGGGGATGTGGAAACAGTAAGCCATCCGTCTGATCTCACACAACTGTAAATCCCAAGCTATTCCACTACAGTTACTAGGCTGGATAAACAAGACCAAAACCAGGTTCCTGGGGCTGACACAAATCTTTTGATGCACTTGTGAAACAGACATTTCAGCTGAGTGACTGAAATTGTACAGGTCAGCTCTGACAGTCCGGACAGTGTCACAGACATGTTTTTCAGACATGTAGTCTTTGAGCAGAAAGGTGAACCTCAAGCTTTCTCTCCTTTCTGGTGTGCTGGGCTGCTACTGACCAGACATTAAAGCTCTTCATGCATTTCAAGTGAGGCTGCCACTCTGATGGTGAACATGTTCCCTTTAGAACCAAGGTGACTGTGCTGTGATGTTCCCTCTGCTGAGACTGCACCACCGTGTTGTGGAGGAAAAACCTGAACCACAGCTCTTCTTCTGCTCGGTAGCTCTGGGACCTGTAAGTCTAAACCACACTTAACCAGCTATCAGGCAATTTTTGGACAGTAAATAATTTTGGCTTGATTCAGGGATTGTGGCCCAGGGAAAGGAGTCATAACAGAGGTTCCCTAAAAACTCATTTTTCCCAGCTGCTTTGATGGGCTTTGCACTGTACTGATGTGCTTGAGAGGTAAAGACAACCTGGGACTGGCATCAAGAACGGGTCTTTGTTTTGCTGAGCCACGGGGAAGGCACAAGGTGGGCACAAGTCACTTCTCATGCAGTAATTCCTGCCTGGGCCCTGCTGCAAAGCCAATACCCTTTTATTTTACACACCCACCTATTGTATTTGTAAACTCTGTTCTCAGAAATGTGAACAGAAATTGAAGTTATGTATCCTGATGAAAACAGACAACATCTTGTTTGCGGGTAGTGCAGTAACGTTGCGTCCAGCAGCAGTTAAGTTTTGTTCCTACTTCTGAAAATCATGCAATTTTTTTTTTTTTTAATTTCAGACTGGTACGTATGAACCCATTTCAGAAAGCTGGGCTTCAATGTATCTCTCAGAATTACACATGAGGCACCAAGCCCCGTTTCTGCACACCCCATGACCAGATCATCCCCATACACATAAACTCTCTGTCAAGATGATGTAGTGCTGTTAGGTTACTGGATTTTTGATGACTAGTAGAATATTTACCCATGCCCTTTTTTTTTCCCTTTGGAGAGTAACATACTGGTTTCTGATTGACCTTCAAGTCTTAAACTCCAGAAAACACTAAGAAATGCATTAGATTAGGAATATCATATAAAACAAAGAAAACATTTCCCCAGAGGCCTCAGAGCAATAACAAACTACTGGGGATAGGCAGAGATGGTCATTTCAGAACATATAATTCCAATATTCTAACTCATATAATATGAGCATACAATCATTTTTGACACTACAATGAACAAAACTATCTATACTCAGGGTGATAGGCATATGGAGGGAAAATATGTATTTAAAATAGACCAAGTTGCTCCATTTTATGCAGATAATTTTTAGCACTAATACTCTTAAAGCAAGCTATCAGAAGCAGGATGGTGAACATCATACTGTCCTGCACTTCGGGGAACCGCCTCTGGGACAATGCAGACAGCAGGCCAAAGTTTCCTCTGGATTATAAATAACCAGATTAGGCCTGGTTCTTTTGCGGATTACGCAAGTTCATTGTGGAAGATGAAAGCGGATTAAGGGCCTCATGTTGCCAGTTTCTGAGCCAGGAGTTTGCTTTCACAGTACAGGCAGAAGGCAAAGGACCCTCTGGGAGTCAGCAGAAAAATGAATGGCACGAGATACCTCCCAATTCCCTATGCCCCGCAAGCAACTCCTGTACCGCAGACCAGATCCTTTGTGATAGTTTGGGATTTTAGAGGGCACAGACTAACATGCTGTACTCTTAGTATGCCAGTGTGCTAAGTAACTCAAGGCCACAACGGGTGCCTTTTATTTGTGCCTGAGAGAGGGGTGACTTCTGAAATGGCTCTGTGTAGCAATCAGATTCTAGCTGGCCATATTTTGGAGGCGTGTATTTGTGGCTAATTGGGACTGCACTACTCACTTTTGATCTAGCAGGCCTCATTGTTTGCTACACCAAAGCACACCATTTCCACGCCAAGCCTTTGCCACAAACTGATTTTCTGATCTCATTCCTATTTCCAGAATGATACGTGGACGCTACTGAAAAGAAAGCAAACAAAAAGAAAGTAGTAGATCAGAGAAACTACTTTATCCAATGCACTCAGAACTCCCTTATCTTCTACTAGTTCCCAAAAATACCTTTTTTTTTTTTTTGGTTTTTTTCCTATGAAACCGAATTACATGGGTGTCTGTCTTGGACCATGGCATTTGCAGGAGTATGCACCTCATGTTGCCAGTCTGAACAGTCATGTATGTCCAGTGCCGTGCTATTTTCTTGATTTACTGCTGTATTCCCCAGCCCTCATAAGAAAAATTTGAGAGAAAACCTAATAGTGCATGAGCTATGCGTCCCAGCTCGATATCTGACCCACACAGAGTTCTCTGAGCATTCACAAAAATTACTGGCTCTAACAAAAGCAAGCAGTTGTAAAAGAAGAGTTTAAATCCCTGAGGAAGAAAGTTAAAGGCTGCACCAGCACGCCTTTTCGCCAGCACCAGCACGCCTGCGCCACTTGCTGCAGAAGAGCCAGGAGGGCGCACGGCAGCAGCTGCTGCTGTTGCCCATTTAGTAAGCCATAGTTCCTGATACATCAGTGGAAAAAGTGGCGTTTGAAAGTGTAACTTCAACTTTTCTGTGCCTCCTTTTCACAAATGTAAGCAGAGATAACACTGATTATTACATTTTGTAATGTGAGAGGCTGCAGAGTACTCTAGGACAAGTTAAAAGTGTGTATTAAAAATAGCCCAAAGGCCAGAGTGTGACACTAAAAAAATATGAGACACTGGTCAATTAACTGATTTCTTATGTAAATTAAGCCAAGTCACTCTGTGTCAGATCTAAAAGAAAAAAATAACATATAAGAAGAAGAAAAAAGAAACCACTTACAGGTTCCATGTTGCAGCCTACTTTTTGGCACCCCAAATATGTAACCCCTACCTCACCCTGCCTCCCCCCTGCTTCACAGCCCATTTTTTTACAACTCCTGTACAGAACACTACCTTCATCTTTCACAGCAGTGCTGCAGGAACACCTTAGCGACTGTGAAACACTGAAAACATAGTCATGTGATTCATGGAAGTATGAAAGATGCATGCAACTTTTGCCATTATTCCCTTCTACACACTGTTACTACAATGATTCAAAAGACTGATTACTGACATTTCCAATCAATGTAATCATGAAATACCTGCTATAGATAACAGCACTTGCCTCAGCCCACAGGCTTTCCCTGAATTATATTCCTTTATTCAAGTGGTAACATTTTCTAGGCTCATCAGTAGTTCTTCCTCGTCCCTGTATGTTCAGCCCCTACGTATTTATCAGGAGCATCTATATGTCTGTTGTATCTGTTTGGAGTTTTGTTGCTTTTGGAGTCTACTCATAATGTAAGCTATTCCCTGACCGCATAGAGACTTTAAGTTACTCACAGCTTTCCAAGACATCATTGCCAAAATCCTATCATAGCTTTTAATAGCAATAGTCACTACTGGTAGTCAAAACTCAGGTAATTACACTGACGAAAGTAACTAAGAATTTCTAGGCCTTTGTTTCTCTCTCTGGGTGAGTTGATTGCTAAAAGCATAAAATTCTGTTCTTATTGCTGGCCCTGGTATGGGATTTGGCCATTACTTTATTTTATATCTCATAATTTACTCCTTAAAACAATTTGGATAGGCTGATCTTCCTCTAGACTCAGCAATGCCTTGCAGCAGAAGTTTCTGAGTTCTGCTCTGCACTGCAGGGTATTGTGCAGAAGCCTGTACTTTAAGCTGTGCAGACTCAGAGAAGTTAGCCTTAGCCAATTAAATTAACTAATTGGCCAAAGTTTTAAGAAGAAGTACTGAAAGTTTGAAAGTTTGAAACAAAAGGATCTACTGATATTATACAAACCATTTTGTAACAGTCAGCGAGAATACATCAAGAAAAAAATTGCATCCAACCAATCTCATTTCCTCTACAAGAAGGTAAAAGGCTTGTGAATAAACAATGGAAGCCATAAATCTTGCCTTTCATTATGTTTTTGACATTGGCTGATGTGATCTTTTTATAGGTAAACTAGGCAGATGCGGTCAGGATGAAATACTATCGGGTGGGAGCAAAATTGGAGAACCATAACAGAAAAGTGCTCAACTGTTTACTATCAAAACACAGGCATAGATTAAGTCATTGTCTTTGTGCAAATCAACATTTTCAGAAACTAGGATACTGAACTAGGAAGAAATTGTATTGAATTTTAGGCACTGAGCTAAAGGTACAGGCAGTGCCACTGGTGAACACCATGAAAACTCAAAATTATCTCAACAAATTATCTTTTATGGTTTTAAGCAGTTGTTGTTCAGTAAGAAGAAGGCACTACAACCAGATAATGTCATCCAGTGTCAGAAGGATGGAGCCAAACTCTTCTCAGTGGTGCCCAGCAACAGGACAAGGGGCAATGGGCACAAACTGAAGCACAGGAAGTTCTGTCTGAACATGAGGAAGAACTTCTTCCCTCTGAGGGTGACGGAGCACTGGAACAGGCTGCCCAGGGAGGTTGTGGAGTCTCCTTCTCTGGAGATATTCAAGACCTGCTTGGACAAGGTCCTGTGCAGCCTGCTGTAGGTGACCCTGCTTCGGCAGGGGGGTTGGACTGGGTGACCCACAGAGGGCCCTTCCAACCCCTACCATTCTGTGATTCTGTGATTCTGTGAGAAGAGGATCTGGGGTTAATAGTGGATCTGAAGCTGGCAGGAGTTAATCTGCTGTTGTTGCTAGAAAAGCAAATACTGTACTGGAATATATAAACAGAGGCATAACCTACAGGGCTCATACAGTACTTGTTCCACTCCAGTCAGCATTTGCAAAACCTCAGCCGAACTGCTGTATCCAGTTTTGGGCAAGGCACTTCCTGCAAGATGGGGAGTAGTTGGAGGGAGTCCAGAAGCGAGCAGTGAGAATAGCCAGAGGTCTAGAAAATGCACGCAGCAAGGAAAGACTGCAAGAGATAGGACCGCTTAATTTAACTTGAGGGGAACATGACAACGCTCCTGAAACATACAAAAGGCAGCTGCAAAGGGGCAGGGGAAAAATACTGTTTCATGGTCCAGGAGAGTTAGGGTAGGAAACAAAGAGCCTAAATCCTGGTGGAGGCTTTAGGTTGAATGTTAGGAAGTGTTTCCTACCAGCTCAGCCGCTCAGTCACTCAGATACACTCAAGAAAAATTGCACAAATTTCTCCCAGCAGTATCACAGTCTTGCAGGTAGTTTCTACAGCTGCAGAGGGCTGAACTTCTTGGGAGACCTTTCCAAACTAGTAATTACCAACAACCATTTTTTTCTACTTATTTTGCTCTACTCTGCCCTAGGGAGGCCCCATCTGGAGTCCTATGTCCAGTTCTGGGCTCCTCACTTCAAGAAAGATGAGGAACTACTGGAGAGAGTCCAGTGCAGGGCTACGAAGATGAGGGGACTGGACCATCTCTCCTACGAGGAAAGGCTGAGGGAGCTGGGCTTGTTCAGCCTGAAGAAGAGAAAGCTGAGAGGGGACCTTATAAATGCCTACAAATATCTTAAGGGCAGGTAACAAGAGGATGAGGCCAGACTCTTTTCAGTGGTGCCCAGTGACAGGACAAGGGGCAATGGGAACAAACTGAAGCATAGGAAGTTCCGTCTGAACATGAGGAAGAACTTCGTCCCTCTGAGGGTGATGGAGCACTGGAACAGGCTGCCCAGGGAGGTTGTGGAGTCTCCTTCTTTGGAGATATTCAAGACCTGCCTGGACAAGGCCCTGTGCAGCCTGCTGTAGGTGACGCTGCTTTGGCAGGGGGATTGGACTAGGTGATCCACAGAGGTCCCTTCCAACCCCTACCATTCTGTGATTTCGTGATTTTTATTTCATGTATAACAAACAAAAATAAGGGAACACCAGATGAAAGATGGGTGCAAGATTTTGGACCTTACTGGTAAATAAATTAAGAGAGGGATGAGGTTGCTCAGGTCTCCATTTTACTTTGCAATAATTTAAAAAATACTTAGTGAGAAACATAGAATGTCTGAAGAATTATTGATCTAAAACTTTTTATTTGAATATATCCTAGTTCCAGCTGCTCTGTTTCCTGGGACCTTCACGTTTACCGAAATATCACTGCACCTTCCTCATCTCAGAGGCCAGAAAAGAAGGATATTGGTCACTTCAACTAAGAACACCATCCAGAAAGGTGTGCATGGTCTGCATACATTCTTCCACACCTACTTTTGCATCCTTCGCTTGGGCAGCCCAGCCCCGATAGTGTCAGGCTATTAGGAACAAGCTAGCCCCAGGCAGCAAGCCACACCTTCCATGCTTGCTCTGGGTAGAAGAAACATCACAGGTTGGGTTCAGAAGGACAGCAGCAAATGCCTGCCCTGGTGCAGTGGCTCCGTGCGTGGTGCAAGCTGGCAAATGCCTGCCCCAGGCACTTGGCAGGGAGGGCACATCCTGGCCACAACATGAGTATGGCCAATGGGGAGATCTGCAAGGCTGCTCTGGAGGTGGTGGTAATGGTCGTCTGGACCCTGGCAGCAGCATCCCAATGGCCCATCAGTGCCCCCTCTAAGCCCCACTCCCCCTCACCTCTCACTCATTGTTAGCTAAAAACAGGTCTTTTACAGACTAGCTGGTGACCACAGCAGCAGCTACAAGCAGTGCTGTGGGCTGCTGCACAGAGTCCGGATGGACTTGGCGGGACTAGTGAGATCATGTGGTGCGTTGGGTTTCTCTAGCATCAACCTCACTAGTGTGTTCGCAAAGGGTAGACAAGCTGTGGGTCTTGTCCCCTCGTCTGTATGTGTAGTTTACTGTCCCTGCCCAGGCATAAACGCAAGATCTCTAAGAACAGCCGCCTAACACATCTTAACTGAATTTTCAGTTCAAATGGGAAATTTTAGTTGTTTTTAGTAATATCTGAGTGAACAGGATTTGATATGATTTTTTTCCTTATAGCAATCTCTCTCTATGTAAATGGAAAAGAAACAACAGGAACACAATACCATGTTAATAAACCAAAGGCTTCAATGCTTCATACTTAAAATATTTTTATCCTTTTCTATCTCTTTCTGTACCCTATTTAAAACACTTCATGTATTTGTAAGTCCATTGGTTTCCATGGGTATAAGCAGACTAGTATGTAAAGCCCTGAACCATGAGTCTTTGCTTGTCGCGCTCTGATAGTGCTGTGGTAAAACTACTAGTTTAGCGGTTGCATGGAACTTCACAACAGCATCAGCAGAAGCAGTAGCACCGTGTGGCCTCTGGCCCGCTGTCCTTACGATTTAACTGAAGGTAAGATGCACTAACTATAGCAGATGTGAGAGGGAAGACAAACAGTGAGTGAAACGTGACTGACATGATCAAACTTGCTACATCCAATTTCTGCTCTTTCCACAACCTCTAGTATTTGTGGTTTCAGCAATGATTTTGATTTTTCATTTTAGCTCACTGCCTTAAGAAAACGATTAATTAAAAAGAAGGAGTTTGGTTTCTTTTAAGACACCTGCTCAGATGATGAGCCAGTTTTACCCCTCGAATCATCCGACTGATGTGCTGCCAAGAAGCGGAGGCAGCTCTCTGCCTTCAGCCTTCAGCCAGGACCAGCCGACGTTTCCTGCACGTGCATGGGAGATGCAGCTCATGGTGCTGGGCTGACCACAGCCTCAGCTGCCTCCACAGCTCTCAGGCTCCCAGGGGCTTGCAGAGGTGCCCAGCAAAAGCCACATTTTAACTTTTTTGCTATTACTTCTGTCGCATGAGACTATGCAAGAGCTCACAACAGGGACACGGGTATGGGTTAGGTGCTTATGACCGCAGTGGATGGATCACCGGGTAGAGCTGTCTACTGAGAGGCTTCTGAGAAACCCCAAACACAGGTCCCAAAGACAACCTAGGTGGCCTTACCAGTTGCCAAAATCGTGTACCAACCCAAGTTATAAACACTGAAAAGCAAGACACATACAATTTATGTACAAATTCCACTGCTGCTGTTTGAGCTGGAGCTCTTATCTACTTGACTATTACAAATAACCTTCACCTTTCCAAATTCTACCAGGTAGTACAGGTTACTATATGGACACAAACCACTTGACATGCTGGCTATAGCTGCATTCCCTTTGAAGAAGAGATATGGAAGCAGATCTGTATCTGCATGCCTGCTCCGAACTCGAAAGCATGACACTTAACAGGCTAAGGACAGTTTCCCTGGGCTCAGCTGATAGAGTTTAATCTGCCCCATGCTTTGTCAAAGCACATGTAACCACCAGGATGATTGTCTGTCCAAAAGTAAATTTTACTTGCATATTAGCATTCAGATCACCCCTCAGAAGCATGTTTGTAACATCTGCATTCTACCCACTGCCTCTGGCACATCAGCTACTTATTATGATATTGTTAGGAGGATTATAGTAATTCACATAAATTTAAAGGACAATAATTTATTATGCATTTCACTGAATATAGAAGTGTAAATCTGTTTCTGAGAATCATTCTTGCTTAATCCTGAAGACTGGGCCTCTGGTATGTTTAAGGGGTCAGTCACTACCAAACGATGGATAGATGTGAAATTGTACTTGCAGTCCTGAAATGAAATTGAAAATGTTTTTTATCCTAGTAAAGCAAAAAAGAACCCAAAAAAGTTATTTTTTTGCAGACTTTCCACAAGGAAAATTTGAAATGAAGACTTATTTCTGGTTTCTATAGCCCATGATAGCAGTTTATGTAAATTATTTAGCTTTTCCTTCTTTTCTGAATTTTAAAGTGCTTAGAGTACTTTGTGAGATTTTCCTCATTTTAGAGCCAACCCAGCTATTATTAAACTTCATTAAAGAAAGCTTGGTAAGCATTCTTCTTCAGAGGTGAAGCCAAGAATTTAGGAAGGTTTACAGAGCTGACTTCCACGCAGATAAGAGGACCACCATCAAACAGTGTGTCTTTAAATTTTAACTTCACTTTATGAGTTCAGTTACTTTTGCTGTTTGAGATAAAAGGGAAGACCCAATGCGGGAGAAGAATTTTATTCCTGCCAGCCTGCTTTCCGCACAGCTATCAAATGCATCTGCACCCAGTCACTCTCAGAGACAGTGCACTCAACTAACTGGGCCTCAGATCTGATTCAGTACCTATGCATCAACATCAGACTAAACTTACCGGCTTCTACTGTAATGTGAATAAATTGCTAAAAAACTATTAATAATTATGAACCAAATTTTCCAAATTCTCATATGGTTCATCTTTGTGAATCCTCCAGTAGCTTTCAGACGTTTTATCCTAACAGTCTGGAATACAAAATAAGGTTATAGCAGAAAATTTCCAGCCTGAATACCCTTTGCAATATATAGTAATAACTATATTGTCTTTTAGTACAGTTTTTTCAGTTACATCTGAACTGACAAGACCTGAATGAATGTCTGACTGATTTCCTTCACCTGCAGCTTTGATCACTTTATACAGTGTGATGTGGACAATAGCTATCTATAATCCCTGAAGTCCAGGATTTCCCAGGAACTGTACCTAAATTACAGCAAAGGACAAAACAATTTTTATTTCCATGTCTACAGTCAAGAGATTATGTGCCAGCCCTTTGTTTAATGCTGGTGTGATTACAGAGAATAGTGTAAAGATTAAAAGAGTTTGCAATAGAGAAATTTGAGGGAGATAATGAGCAAGGTATAGAGGAAGCAGATCTGTCTTGAATTTCTAACATGCTTTTCTTTAACCTTGGCATGCTGCTTTTCATAGGAATATAATTAGCCTGGTGTTTCTAGGTATTTCAGATTAAACATGCAATTGTGCAGCTAGATGTCAAAGGCAAAATTCAATTATAACGAACATTACTCACTGCAGATTGGTTCATGCTCCCTAGTTACATTTGTGGGAGTAGAAGAAGTCATTGTTTCTCTATAAATCCTTTATGAAATCATACTGGTTTCAGGGCAACATTTGTGGCAGACGGTAAGTAAAAACAAGAGATGAAAGAGAAGTAACTTCTGCTCTGGGATATTACATGAAATTATTCCTTACAGATATTGTTCGTATGGAATATTTATACTGCTGATAGTAGCTAATAAATACGAGCCTCACTGAGTCAGCACTGTGAAAGTGAGGACTAAGCATAATTTCTGAAAGGGATGATACTGCTGATCTAGCTTCACAGGAGCACTGCTGTGTTTTGTGTTTATCTCATGCAAAGGAAATCCTTGATCCTAAAGGTCAGCATTATACAGAGACCATGAGCAGCCCCTCAGGTTTTGACAGAGCATATTTTCAATATTGGTCTGGCATAAAGATGCTGAGAGCAAAATTAGGACATTGTGAATGAAATAAAAATCTTAAAATCGGTGACTTCAGCTCACCTTAAAGGGATTTTCCCTACTTAACTTATATTTTCCTCAAAGAGTCTTCTCTCTCTGTTTTCAGTCAGTTGACGCTTTTTAGAACCTTTTCAGTGAACATTTGTGGATTTACAAACAAATGCATAATATCTAATCAAAATGCCAATGTTGTTTAAAAACACTAAGTGAAACTTCTGGTAAAGAAGTCATCAATTCTGAGATGTATGTAAATGAAAAGCCCCAATATATATGTTTCCCAGCTATGTTTTTTGGGTTTTTTAATTTATTTGTTTATTTGTTTTGATTTTGCTTTTAATCTAAAGCCACTGCCAAATTTGACCCTTTTCTGCAAATCATTTTGGGTCTGTTGAAGCTCAGGAGGAATAGGAAAGAGGGAAGTTCATCCAGTCCTGTAATGATCTGTTTCTCTAAACTTGCCTCTGGGGAGCTTCTGAACCAAGGCCATAACACATGGCATAAGTGACAATTTATCAGATTTTGTCATTCACAGGGCCTCCCCTGCATACTTCACAAAACAATAATTTTCATAGAATCATAGAATGGTTTGGGTTGGAAGGGACCTTAAAGACCATCTGGTTCCAACCCCCCTGCCATGAGCAGGGACATCTTCCACTAGACCAGGTTGCTCAGAGCTCCATCCAACCTGGCCTTGAACACTGCCAGGGAGGGGGCAGCCACAGCTTCTCTGGGCAACCTGTGCCAGTGTTTCACCACCCTCACGATGCAGAATTTCTTCCTAATATCTAATCTAAATCTGCCCTCTTTTAGTGTACAGCCATTCCTCCTTGTCCTATCACCACACACCCTTGTGAAAAGCCCCTCTCCATCCTTCCTGTAGGCCCCCTGCAGGTACCGGAAGGCTGCTGTAAGGTCATCCCGCAGCCTTCTCTTCTCCAGGCTGAACAAGCCCCAGCTCCCTCAGCCTGTCCTCATAGGAGAGGTGCTCCATCCCTCTGATCGTCTTCATGGCCCTCCTCTGGACCGGCTCCAACACATCCATGTCCTTCTTATGCTGGGAGCTCCAGAGCTGGACGCAGGACTCCAGATGGGGTCTCATGAGAGTGAAGTAAAGGGGCAGAATCCCCTCCCTCGACCTGCTGGCCACGCTTCTCTTGATGCAGCCCAGGATACGGTTGGCTTTCTGTGCTGCAAGCGCACACTGCCGGCTCATGTTGAGCTTCTCATCCAGCAGTACCCCCAAATCCTTCTCCTCAGGGCTCTCAAGCCACTCTCCAGCCAGCCTGTACTTGTGTTTGGGATTGCCCCGACCCATGTGCAGGACCTTGCACCTGGCCTTGTTGAACTTCATGCGGTTCACGCAGGCCCACCTCTCCAGCCTGTCGAGGTCCCTCTGAATGACATCCCTTCCCTCCAGTGTGTCCACCACATCACACAGCTCAGTGTCATCAGCAGACTTGCTGAGGGTGCACTCAGTCCCACTGTCCATGTCGCCAACAAAGATACTGAACAGCACCGGCCTCAGTGCCGACCCCTGAGGCACACCACTCATCACTGGTCTCCACCTGGACATCGAACCGTTGACTGTAAATCTTTGTGTGGGTCCATCAAGCCAGTTCCTTGTCCAACGAGTGGTCCATCAGATCCATGTTCTTCCAATTTAGAGACAAGGACATCATGCAGGACAGTGTCAAATGCCTTGCACAAGTCCAGGTAGATGATGTCAGTTAGACACCCCAGAAGTTAGTCTGCACCAAAGTAATTTTTTGTTCTTAACTCAGTATCTGTGCTATGCATTGCCTTCTTACTCATGCTCATTCGCAACTTCTCTGCATTACTGTTATCAATCACAGCTTTAAGAGGATGGGGGAGACCATCTCCAGCTGAGTAGCATATACATGGTGATACTTTTCTAATAGATCAGAGATACAAGTTTATAGTCTGCTAATGACATAATTTGGCATTAACGTAGCAACCTGGGCTTTTCTCCACGAACAGTAGGCTGTTTATTGACTGACTTTTGAGACTGAGTTCAGAGAAGGGTAAAGGTTACTTTGGACTTCTACCATGGGTAAATGTAATGTGAAATTATTGGGACAACCTCAGAACTGCAGCACTGCAATTCTGTTGCGCTGTGATGATGTAGGAGAGCAGTTTTGTGTGCAAGCACAGAGCACCTTTCAAAAGCCATAAAATGAACCATACTAAAAAGCTAATTTTTGCTCGAATACTCAAAAGTACAAGTCAGTACTTCTCTAATTATTATCTCTCAGTTTTCAATGCAAATCACAGCACTTCTTAAGCTAAAATTTCAATTGAGACGTGTGGCCAAAACCTAAGATTATCACAGTATCCACACATCATTGTATGGACTGCTTCTCCTCCACCCACAAATCTTCTAATTCTATGATGAACAAAAAGAGAGCATTAGACAAACCCTAACCTTAAAAAAGAAAATAAAACAGAAATACCAATACATACCCTAGTACTTTTCTTCCTAATTTTAATTGGTTCTTTCTCTCTACAGCAGGACCATTACTCTCTGAATCAGATACTTCTCTAGCAATTCAATTAATTATGAGTTACTGGGCTGGCACTGCACTCTTCTGTGCAACGTACAAAGACATAGGGCAGGAAGCAACAAGCAAGGAACAAATACAAACATCAGACATGGCAAGAATATACAAAAGTGCAGAGAAATTGAGATATTTGTCTTCCATCAAATGTGCTAGCGGGAGAGTAAGCAGCGCTCTGTTCCATTAACTTTGCTGGGACTATCCCTGTGCATAAATCATACATGCATTCATGTTTTGACAGCCTGAGATTTTTAAGGGTAGATCGAAGAAACTGGGGGAGGGAATGGAGAGAAGGTCTGTAATTCTCAAATTCATTCAAATGAGTTGCTGCATCTGAGTTTATTCTGACTCAGTGCTGCGGTATCTATCACTGTGTTGTGTGGGCAGGCTGGAGCAGAAAACGTGCACACACACACAAATACATACACATGTGTACACACATGCATGCATGCACTCACAGTGCTCTGTAGAGTCCAAATTTACTTTGTCCAGTGACACAGTAAAGACACTTCACACAGGCAAAATGTGCTGAATAGTAAGCCAAAAAGCTGCCCTCCTTATCAACCCAAGCTGAGGGGAACCTGCTGTGACTAAATAACAGTGGTGTCCTTTCAAAGAGTGGATCAATCCCTCTCTTTCTTCTCTTCATTTGTTCCCATTCTTCTAGGGATTGTGACCATCTTTGACACCTCCCGGTGTGCTCCTGTGTTTTTACCGCAGATGGGATTTTTACACATGGGTACATGTCTTTGTCATGCCCTTCAATTAGTATCCCCAGTTCTCCAGGCTGCACTCCTTTACTGACCAGTAACTGACCATTCATGATTTGCTTCCACCCTTGGCCTACTGTTACCCCCTTATGCCTGTATCCTCAGGGCCTCTGTCATCATCTTCTGTCACCTTCTGATTGTATTCTTGAGTACCCCTGCTACAGAGCAGGATGATCTCAAAGCTACGTTATCAGAGATGGCCACCTCAAGTCCCAGAATTCCTGAAGTGTGGATATATTTGCGGGATTTTAAAGACCGTTCTAGAGTAAGTTCACAAATGTAAATACAAATGCATAGCAGGTACAGCAACCTGCATGCCGTACTGCCTGCCATTGTCTCCTGTAGGGTTTCTTTTGTGTCAGAAAGCATGCTTTCATCACACCAGCAGTCTTTAGTCAGCCCTCCATGAAAAGTAGGACATAACACTCTTATGCAATAATGAATACTGTAAAACCCAGAACAAACTCTGCCTGACCTTCAACCACTTTCCAAGAAATAAAGTATTTTCCAAAAAGGCAACAGTTACGTAGGAAGTTGTCTAGCTTGGCAAGTATGTGAGAAAAAGATGACAAAGGTCCAGTCTCATTTGCCAGCCTCAAGAGTATAGCATCTCCCTGAAAGTTTCCATTCTGCAAATCAGAGATAAGAACTAGTCCCTTTTTATGTCATGAGAACAATGCATCTATATAAGTACACATCAGTCTAGGTCAGCACACATATTTTGGTTGCTATGTTAAACTATATGAACTTCTTAAGCACACACACTTTGGTTTGACTTGCAGTTCTGTTTCAAATGGTGAAAATTCCTCTACAAGCACCCATTAACATAACCTGAAATGAAAGCCAAATGAAAGTCAGAGGTTTTGAATAATGGTGCTGGAAGAATTGCTCCAGCTTTTGTCACACATCTCACAAGTTTGTCTAGCCACAGTGAGGAAGAGAGGGGTTTTTTTCCTACATTTCTTTTTCAAATCTTCCTGAGTTATGCTGGGAAAAGTAGACGACTGCAAAAATACGTATTTTGAGGGCTATCAAGTCCACCTGCTCTTTTGATCCTCCAAAGCAAGTATGCATGACTAATTCCAAGTTTTATTTGTTTTCAGGTCTTCCTACCTACAGAGTCATGCAATCTGATTTAAACGCGGCTGCATTCCAAGCACTCTGCAAGCAAAGGACCCCAATGCTTCAGGGTATTCTGGTTGATAATATTTTTCCAATGCCAAAATACCACAGACTGTTATGTAATCATATATACTTAATCTAAAAATAGGAAAGCAAGTTTTGTTATCAGGAAGATTATTTTTTTTGGCCACCTCTAAAAACAAACTAATCACAATGTGTTTAAGATGACTACAAGTGGTCTAAAGCACACAAAACTTCTTTGTTTAAAAATGCTCATTTGAAAATTAGGCATGTTTCCACAACAAGTTCTTAATCAGTCCTTGAAAAACTCCCTTGAATGTATCAATTATTGGTTGCTTCTTATGGAGCAATTCAATTGTACTACAAACTTGATGCACAACTGGCACATTTTGAATTCGACAAAATATCAAACCAAAGAGAACAAAGGCTGAGTTCTGAAATGCTGCAAGTGTCCTGGCCACAGTCCAGCAAAGCACTTACTCACATCCTCCACTTAGAAAAAAACCAGTTCCACTGCAGACTGTTCCCTTGCAGAAAGTCAGATAGTACAGCTGTGCTGTGTTTGCAGGGGAAAGGTCTTATCTATAGAAAAAGTTGTTTGAGGTAGCCTTCCCTGCAAACAGACCTTAGGTGAAAGAGAAAATATATTAAAAGGGAGAAAAGTAATGCTGCTACTTCAAGTTTTGTTACCCACGTAAGTTACTAGTAAACAGAAAAGTGCATCTAGGTCTACCATATTTTCAGTGTCTTTGCATGTACAATTTCTGTTGCTTGGAAGCTGTGCCTAGGAGAAATAGTGGATTTTGGTCTTCTGGTTGGAGCATAAGCTGCAGACGCCCAGAAAGCCTGGGCAAATACCTTGCATGCATAAGCAGATCAAAACAGCACATCAGAAAGTACTGCACTTGCACTGAATGGACACTGCCCAAAGTGCCACACAGACAAGCCGTGTTGCAGCAAACCTGCCGCATTTGGACACACCGAGTTTCTGAACAGCAAATGCACACAGACTTCAGCTGAGAAATCAGGGAGTGAAAGCAGCCGCGAATGTGTAGACAGGATATGCTGCTGCCTGGCTTTTAATTATGTAATTTTTATTCACAGATGCAGAGCTGGGTATTATATAGCTCCTGGCACACAAACTGTAATGATAAAGTAACAAATGAGGGAAGACACTAAAACCACAAAGTAACCATAGAAAAACAATTTCAAAGATAAAGTGATTTTCTGGAGAGTGCTTACTGCTGCAACTTGTTTCTTCTGCTTCTGCTCCAACAGTACAATGTTAACAAAACAAAACAACCCCTCCCAAATTGTAATATAGACAAACAGCAAGGAAAGAAACATCAGAAACATCGTCATTAGAAACAGCCACTGTATTTAATGTGTATGGGACAGAGAATATAAAAAGTAACATCTCGCTCTGCCACACAGCCCACACTCACTCTTCAGGAGGAAAAGCAGAATCTAAAGTTAATGTACAATGAATTTTCCAGTCAGTACAGGCAGCCTGGTAAACAACACACAAAATAAGAACAGACCTGAGACTCCCCCATCCTGTTGACTCCACTTCTATTGAATGTTTTACTGGTTCAAAGGGCTGCTGTATAAACTTTTCACACTGTCCTGCATGTTCAGGTTTAAGCCAGACAAAAATCAGATATGTCAAGCTAGAGCAATTATGACATTTACTGGCTATATGTTAAGACAATATTTTAATTAATTCGAATTTTAACCAGTCAGATAGCATTATCTAGTATTATTAAAACACAGTTTTTCTATGATTGCAGAAAACCAGCTGTTTTTATAGCAGTGTAGATGAGAAGGTGGTGAAATCCATATATAGGGTTAGTCATCTATTCTGTTTTCTTAAAGTATTTATTTCAACAGACAATTTCTGTTGGTATTGTAATAACTGTATAAAGTTTACAAAGGCAAACACACAATATTCTTACTGCAAGAAACTGCTGCGCCTTCGCAATTTTAAATATATATCAGGTTGGTTTCACAGCTGAGGGCCACGTTGTTACATGTGATACACAGGGTGAAGAAGGCTGAAAGAACCACCCTCCACAACAAAATAGGACTTCTGAGAGACGCTATTCAAAAGTCTCAAAATCTGCCTGAAGACCTTTTTAGGACAATTACTCTGCTGGTAAGCAATAAAGAAAATCAACTAAAAATCCCCAAAGAAAATGTTTCAAGGTCTGTTCTGTATATGTTAAGCTATGCTGGAAAAGAATTTATTATCATTATGCTTAACTTATCTGAAAAAGTAGAATGCAACACCAGTTTACAGATATGCAAAAAAAAAATCTGTTTCTCCTGTCAATACGATATTGCAAAATGGTAAATGTTATCTAAGTAATATCTGGCTTAGAATGCACTAGAGGGTGATGAGAATATTTCTGTTTACTAACAAGGTAATGTTTGAATTGATTATCCAGTAACTACTGCTGATAAGCCTGGGTCAAATGAAGGCTGATTTATTTCTTATCTGATACTAGCAATACAAAATATCCCCAGGTTTAACCCTGAGGTATTGCTTAAGTCTGAGCAAAATATTTGCCATCTTTTTGTGTTTTCTATAAATTGGTATTTTACAATCTGTTCTTGGTTTGTTTGTTCAGTATTTGTAGTTGCATATATGCCTCTCCCTGAGAACAATGCGGCCTCTAGGTATGCAGCTTCTGTAGGGCACCTCCAAAACAGGCATTGTAAAACCTTTGTCAAACTAGGCAATTTAAGGGGCTGGGGTCATGCTCCATTCAAGACAGCAGTGAGAGCATGAAGGGCAATCCACAAAGTTAATTTTTTTGGCAGGGATGTATCAAGAGCTGTCCAATAAGAAACACTGGGGTTTAGACTACCTAAACTGGTACAGCAGGTGCTTAAACCTCAGAAAACAACTGTCACTCCTGAAGGCACCTGAAAATCTTTCTGTTTCTATTCCTTGATTCCTGAGCTCACTCCTTAGAACTTTGCTTTGACATCCTCTAGCCAGAAGACAGATACGGAAAGTACTTGGGTGCTGAGTCAGCTAAGGGGTATGACATTGCCCCAGATCATGAGACACAACTTGTAGGCCCCAAGGTAGCAATTCCTGGGCGAGAACCCTCTCACACTTACACTAAAAGATACAATGGGTAAGGCTATCCTCCGTTATCTTGGTAAACCTTCCTTCCTTCCTTCCTTCCTTCCTTCCTTCCTTCCTTCCTTCCTTCCTTCCTTCCTTCCTTCCTTCCTTCCTTCCTTCCTTCCTTCCTTCCTTCCTGCCTGCCTGCCTTCCTGCCTGCCTTCCTGCCTGCCTGCCTTCCCGCCTTCCTTCCCGCCTTCCTTCCTGCCTTCCTGCCTTCCTGCCTTCCTGCCTTCCTTCCTGCCTTCCTGCCTGCCTTCCTGCCTGCCTTCCTGCCTTCCTGCCTTCCTGCCTTCCCGCCTTCCTTCCTGCCTTCCTTCCTGCCTTCCTGCCTGCCTGCCTTCCTGCCTGCCTTCCTGCCTTCCTGCCTTCCTGCCTTCTTGCCTTCCCGCCTGCCTTCCTTCCTGCCTTCCTGCCTTCCTGCCTTCCCGCCTTCCTTCCTGCCTTCCTTCCTGCCTTCCTGCCTTCCTGCCTTCCTGCCTTCCTGCCTTCCTGCCTGCCTTCCTGCCTGCCTTCCTGCCTTCCTGCCTTCCTTCCTGCCTTCCTTCCTGCCTTCCTGCCTTCCTGCCTTCCCGCCTGCCTTCCTTCCTGCGTTCCTTCCTCCCTCCCTTCCTCCCTCTCTCTCTTCCTCCCTCCCTCCCTCCCTCCCTCCCTCCCTCCCTCAGTATGGGACAAAAGCAGTCCAAAGAGCGGCATGAAGACAGCTTGACCTGAGAGAGTGAGCCAGCTCCAAATGCAGCACAGTCTGTGCAGCATAGTCACAGCACTGAGGCACTCCCTGGTGTTGTGAAGGTGCTGAGCACCTTCTTCAGTACAGTTCCAAATTTTCCCAGATAAACAGCTTCTTTAGAACCAGAGTAAGCATCTGTGGCTCCTATGATGTAGCACTGCAGGGGAAGGGAGAGGACAGGAAGGGAGCAAGGCTGAACACCTCCGTATTTCACCTTATCCCCAAAAATGGGAGCTTTGCAATAGACAATTTGGAGTAATCAGCTCCTGACAATTGCACTAGAGGAATGCTTGCAGCTTCACTGTCCTGTTGCAGTGTTCAACATGTCACTAAGACTGTCACCTAGAGAGACGCCCAACCAGTATGTATGCTGGAGACAGCCACAGCTTCGCCCAGCCTTTGCAGCACTCTCTTTGCAACAGTCACTTTCCAAAGACAGCTGAATAATGTCTACCTCCTCTTCACGGCCGCAGAGTCAATCTACCAAGTGAAGTCTCTGTGTGCCAACTAGGCTACATGACACAGGGCAGGGCAGAAGGCTGGATCCACGGCGTGCTTGCTATAGAGTGCCTCAGGAAAGCTTTGGCCAAACACTGTGAGCAGAGCTGTATCTATCGTGCAGCTGATGTCCATCCCTTCCATTTGGTGAGGCTCACGAAGTTCTATCTGTGCCTTCCCCAGCCTCCTTTTGCATGAAGGCTGGTCCTGCAGGGCAGCTGTCGATCTCCTTTTCTTACCAGAGCTACAAAGCGTGGGAAGGCTGATGCTGTGCTATACTGCCTGTGATCCTTTCCTGCTTTCCTAGAGGACCATGAGCATCAGGGGAAAGGATGTGTGAGGTCTCCCTTGTAAAGGCTGCCTGATGGCTCCAGAGAAGTCAGGAGCACGGTGAGTGCTGGGAGAGCCTGGTGGGATAGCTGTGCTGCCTGAGAACACTCTGTGTACATGGTATGGACAGGGCTGGCCCCATATGCACACAGCTTTGAGACCTTTAGTGTGCGTTTGGATAGGATGTCCTCCCTGGTCTGGCACCCAGGAACAGACAACCATGTAGCCACCATCTTCTAAGTCAAGCAAAAAATATTAGCTATGCCAAACACCGAAGAAAAAGGACAAACGAACTTCAGCAGCAAGGGCTCAGAAGCGGAGTTGTAAGGAACAGTTTTTTTAATTACTCCTACATGTGAAAGAGTATATTTCTCCTTTGTGTGCTGGGTAAGGCACTGTAACTGTGAAGCTCAAAACCTCGTATATCCATGTAAAATGCCCCAGAACTGCAAATAAAATATGAGGTTGAGTCTGGAAGCCCATGTCAGTAGGCTGCCATACCTAATCTCATTAACCCTCAGAGCAAGGCTCCTTAGCTCAGGATCACAGCACGGCTGACAGGGTAATGTCATTTCTGGGACAGAATTACTTGGCAGCAGCCAAGGGCTTTTTGCAATGCTGTCTGCTCTGGGCACTACACACATCCTAGCTCAAAAATGGCAGAGCAGATAGAACCATCCCTACAACAGTCAGTGTCAGGAGGTCAGCCAAGTGTCACCCATCTAGCTTTCATAAGACAAGAAACAAAGGAGCTTCCACTGAAGATACAGAAGTAAGCAATTCAGATTCAGGAGAAGGAATTACACTCTGAACCAAATCGGTCTTCAACCTCACTCTATCAGAGAAACAAAGTGTTTAGTTGGATAAAAAATAATTAAAAAAAAATCTGGCACATTTTTCATAAATGAGATGCTATTTGCTGTTACATTAACCAGAATTAGAATTAATACAGAATAAAGTAATGGTTCATGTTGGAATTAATCACTATGAGGCTTATGTTGGGAACAAACTTTTCCTACTGACACGTTAAACTGTGCAAATGGATTTGTGAAGGTCCTACATGTGTTTTTGAAGCTCCTAATCTGATCAAATTCAAAGCCATCACTTAGCATTGCAAGGTTTGTGCTTTTCCATACCTACCCAATTTTTCTCCTAATTAGAACATTAAAGTTGAAGGTGGAGACAAGGGAAAATTGATGCAGAGCTGCACAAACCAAGTGTATTATATAATTTCTGTATTTATGTCAAAAAAGGAGAATGCATCATGTTACATTATTATAAAGCAAGGGTAGACTATTTAACTTGATGAGAGGCAACAATTTTTTCATCATGTGTGAGTGGTTACACACTAGAACAGATTCCCAGATAATCTTTGTTCTAGTTAAGTTGTTTCTGTGATTCAGATAGGGGACTCCATAATTTTTTTCCACAGCGAGTAGGTTAGAGAGAAGACTGACCTGTCCATTATCTATACAAGGCTTATAACCTGATGACGTTTCAGCTAACTTTTGCATTGTTATTCTGCATTGCATTCTTATTCACCACCTTGACTTCCCTGTTAAGCAAATCTTGATTTAGAATTGCCTTCAGTCAAATGCAAGTCTTTGGAGGTGACTCAAATTAAAAATCACAGCTAAGCTTTGTCCCTAGGAGGTGGCTCCTAGGTCTGTTAGATATGTGAAGCCATGTGAACACATCACCTTTATGCCACCTGCAGCCATGCAGGAGCAGTAAAGATGGTTATGATATCTTTATGGTGATGGTGTTACCTGCAACCTTGACTTTTAGTCATGTACTTCCATTCTTGCTCGCATTGGCAGATGCACATAATTATGTGTGGCACACCCATTTCAGTGTCTCTACTGAGGGAAATTAACAAACATACCTAATGCAGGAAAAGCCAACAAAGGAAGCCAAGTTACAGTGAGACAGCTGGAAGTGTTGTTCACATACACCCCAGAAAACCTCTTTCATTCATTACCTATGTAGTAGTCTCATTTAGAAGACCTAGAATAGCAGAGGAGAAAGGGTGTAGTTGGAACTGAAGTTCTCATCCACTTCAATGCCATCTCTGAATGTCATTCCTGAGGGCAAGATGTGTGAACCACTACCAATGGCAGTTAATTTAATGTCTGCATTTTGCTGTGTCTCAAATTCCTGTTACATTCCTCTTACTGCACTAAAATGAAGCCCTCAGTAATAACTCTGTTGCAAAGGCTAAAGATAATTCAGTTCAACATCCTGAGCAGGCACTCAAGGGTAAGCTTCTCTGTATGCTACCCTTTCTTTTTATGTGACACAAGAAAATGTTTCAAAACAAACAGCTGAAATATATAGTAATCTACTACATTACTAGCCTGGCCTGGGCAGAGTGACAATGTGCGGTATCGCCTGGCTTGGAGGACCAGCCACATCCCACCTGTAGTTTGCCTTCAAGCACAATTTGGATCAGAGGGTGTCGATAACTCTGTATAAGGCCTGCAGGAAGCCAAAGCAGAGGACAGCAGCAACATCTAGAGTCCATTCCAGAAACAAAATCCTTCTCTAAAGAGGGCTGAAGGAACCATGGTCTCAGCTATTGCATAGCATGCTATAACCAACAAATTCTGCTGTTTTCTTTTCACGAGCAGTCTGCATCACTCCTCGGCTGGTACAGGAAGAACTGGGCTTCCAGACTCAGCTCTGTGTAAAGTGAACACAGCCTCCTTTTGCCTAGCAAGAGACAGCAGTCTTTGGGGCAGAAAGCAAAAAAGATTCGCTCTTTCCTATCTTCACACTCAGTGAAATATTCTAATCACAAGGGCAGATCAAACTTTCATTCAGCTTCATTATTTTCCTGGCTCTTGCATTTTTGGCTTCAGAGGAGCTGAACTTGAACAGCAGGAAGTTCTCTCACTGAAGATCACAGAATCATAGAATCATTAAGGTTGGAAAAGACCTCTAAGATAATCAGGTCCAACCACCAATCCAACACCACCATGCCTACTAAACCATATCCCAAAGTGCCACATCTACATGCCTTTTGAACACCTCCAGGGATGGGGACTCCACCACCTCCCTGGGCAGCCTTTTCCAATGCCTGACCACTCTTGCAGTAAAGAAATTTTTCCTAATATCCAATCTAAACCTCCCCTGATGCAACTTGAGGCCATTGCCTCTCATCCTATTGCTAGTTACTTGGGAGAAGAGACCAACACCTGCCTCACTGCAACCTCCTTTCAGGTGGTTGTAGAGAGCAATAAGGTCCCCCCTCAGCCTCCTCTTCTCCAGACTATACAGCCCCAGCTCCCTCAGCCGCTCCTCACAAGATGTGTTCTCTAGACCTCTCACCAGCCTCGTTGCTCTTCTCTGGACACGCTCCAGCCTCTCAATGTCCTTCTTGTAGTGAGGGGCCCAAAACTGAACACAGCACTCGAGGTGCGGCCCCACCAGTGCCGAGTACAGGGGCACGATCACCTCCCTGCTCCTGCTGGCCATGCTATTCCTGGTACAGGCCAGGATGCTGTTGGCCTTCTTGGCCACCTGGGCACACTGCTGGCTCATGTTCAGCCAGCTGTCGACCAACACCCCAAGGTCCTTTTCTGCCGGGCAGCTTTCCAGCCACTTCTCCCCAAGCCTGTAGTGTTGCATGGGGTTGTTGTGACCCAAGTGCAGGACCCGGCACTTGGCCTGGTTGAATCTCATACAGTTGGCCTCAGCCCATCAATCCAGCCTGCCCAGAGATCCCTCTACAGAGCCTTCCTACCCTCAAGCAGATAGACACTCCCATGCTTCTTGGTGTCATCTGCAAACTTACTGAGGGAGCACTCAATCCCCTCATCCAGATCATTGATAAAGATGTTAAACAAGACCTGACCCAAAACTGAGCCCTGGGGAACACCACTCATGACCGGCCACCAGCTGTATTTAACTCCATTCACCGCCACTCTCTGGGATCTGTCATTCAGCCGGTTCTTCATCCAGTGAACAGTACACCCATCCAAACCATGGGCAGCTAGTTTCTCCAGGAGGATGCTGTGGGGAACAGTGTCAAAGGCCTTGCTAAAGTCCAGGTAGACAATATCCACAGCCTTTCCCTCATCCACTAGGTGGGTCACCTGGTCATAGAAGGAGATCAGGTTGGTCAAGCAGGATCTGCCTTTCATGAACCCATGCTGGCTGGGCCTGATCCCCTGGTTGTCCTTCACGTGCCCAGTAAGCGCACTCACGATGAATCGCTTCATAATCCTGCCCAGCACCAAGGTCAGTCTGAAAGGCCTGTAGTTCCCGGGATCCTCCTTCCAGCTCTTCTTGTAGATGAGCATCACACTGGCAAGCCTCCAGTCATCTGGGACCTCCCCTGCTAGCCAGGACTGCTGATAGATGATGGAGAGTGGGTTGGCCAGCTCCTCTGCCAGTTTCCTCAGCACTCTGGGGTGGATCCCATCTGGTCCCATAAACTTGTGGGTGTCCAGGTGCCACAGCAGGTTGTTAACTGCTTCTGCCTGGATTATGGGAGGTTTATTCTGCTCTCCTTCCCTGTCTTCCAGCACTGGGGGCTGACTGCCCTGGGAATAACCAGTCTGACTACTAAAGACGCCCATGTCCTGGAAGTTGGGTCAACCCTCTGGTGGTAGGATGCCAATCCCATTCATGTACAACACCAGGAAAAGGTAGGTGGTACCATCACCACCTCAGTTAGTCTGGATCCTGTGCAGATGGGGAGAATTTTTTCTGGATCTCTGTACCCTCACTGAAAGGGACACACCAAATTGGGTGGGAATCACTTTGTGTTACAGTCCTAGTTCCCTGGAAAAAAAATCAATGTAGAAAGAAGGTCCTACATTAGGTGGATTAGATACTCACTGTCACTGTGTCACAGGGTTCCAGCGCACCGGGCATTGCTTGTCCCCAGATCACCCAGGGCATAGTTCCCTTGAAGATCAGTGCTCCCACACAAGAAACCTCCCTGTCTGCACACCTGCCTTCCTCCCCCCAGGGCTCCACTTCTATTGCGGCAACAGTGACCTCATTTTGCTCCTGTCAGGAATTTTAGTCCTTATCTCCTTTACTCCATCTAGTCCATGGCTTTATTCTTCCATCGCAAACAGTAGACTTTATCTGTAACCCATGAATGGTTTTAGTCTTTTGATGTCCCCTTTATCCATCAGTGCAAACCTGAACATTCTCTTGACTTTCAGTAGTTTCCCCCTCACACCAGTTAATAAGTAAATGATTTAATGATCCTTTTAGTATTTATTTAAGAGATCCACCTTGGAACCTTTAAATTTATTTAACAGGTCCACCATCAACTTGCATAATGACCTGCAAGAAATTCTGAAAGTCATAAGATTAGATAAATAACATCTAAAGACACAGTATAAAAGAGATGGAATCAAACCACCCATAAATTCCACCTGCATTTTCAGGTCTCTAGTTATCATAACATTACCATGTTAGCAGCTCTGAAAGTCAACGAGGCAGTGGAGTTCTTGGAGGTGACCCCAGGGTCATGCATATGTTTGTACCTACACACAGTCCATTGCATATGCCCACAGTCTAATCAGAAGTGTGAGAGCACAGAGAGTAGGAAAAGCTTTGCCAGCTTTTATCTACTTAAAGCCGGTATCAGCAGCAGTGTCAGTACTGAGGGCTTCTACGTGGGCTAGCTACCTGTGCTTCATGCAAGCCTCACGCACCCAAACCTATGACTGCTAATTCTTCTCTCATATTGGTATCAACAGATCTAGATTGCTGCCACCTTTGGTACAGCTATACATGCTCTGGTCACATCTGACTGCCATGCAGGCATGCTGTAGACACCAAAGAGCCTTTGAACACCAGGTCTGCGTACTGTTGCAACAACACTTGAGCTCCATCTGCTGCTTTCCAGCAACTTGTTATATCCTCCTGCTGATGGCAAATGAATCCTTCCATTATGGTCGAAAATAGTGACATAATGTAAGTAACTAGAAAAACAACTAGATGAAATCTTGTACTGATAATGCTATTTGAAAGCAGTAGTTAATTTCACTGTTGAAGAATAAGAACTAAACAGGTAAAGAGTGTATTAGAAGTGCCACATCCTTGCCCTTCTCCCTAAACTTCCCTGCAGATTGTCCCATCAAGAATGAAAATCACAAAACAACTAGTGATCAGCACACTTCTTTATTTTTTCCAGTGCAGTAAGGGGTTTTTTTTCAGATGAGGAATAATACATTTGTGGGTTTTGCAACTCTTCTTTGGAGCAGCTATGGGTACTCAAGGACATTCAAAGATCTTTACTAAGGGCTACATGACTCACTATGCAATATTCAAGCCTGTATATGTTCAGGTTAAATTATTTTACAAAGAAATCCAAATAAACAATGTCTCATTTGTGCTACCTTTCAATATGAGGATGGGAATGAAACTTAAGCATTTGGTAAAAAGCAAGCCATATTTGAAGTGTTTGAAAGAGGTAAAAATAGTATCCTCTTCTGAGGATATGAAGACACACACGCACACAAACACACACAGAGCCCTTACCAAACGTGTACAAAATACCAAAACTCGCTATCCTTCTTACAAAACTGCCTTAAAAAAAAAAAAAAGGAGCTAGAATCCTGCAACTTCCCCTTCCTTGGGCAGTGTTTTAATGCCCCAAAAGACCAACCACCACTGACAGTATCTCATACAGGGAAACCAAAACAGTCATATGTCATTTCCAGTTGAACTAGTTATGCAAACGCAGTACATAAACGGACTCGGATCATCAACAGTCGAAACTGAAGAGATGACAAAGCTACCCAAGGAGTGTTAATGCTTTTTAGACCCATCAGGTAGCATCAAGATGAACTAAGTGCTTTCTAAATCCACAATGAGAGCCTCTTCACATGTAAGGAGTTCAATCTACAAAAGAGCAAATGCTTAGGCTAGGGAGAAATACTATTAAGTATATAGCAATTTAACTACTGCTGTTCGTCAGATTTACAATAAAATGGAAAAAAACATCTCCAAACAATTTAAACTCAAATAAGTGCAAGGTAGATATAGAAGAGCAAGGTTTCTAATGGCCCTTGCCACCTTTCTGGGAAAACAGACTACATAAAAGGTTTCCCAATATTAGCATGTGAAAAAAATGACAGCCGGATAAGCAAGTAAATTGCTTATTATCTGGAAAAGGGTCTGGACAAAAAAACAGGTGAAGTGGGGAGAAGAGAGAGGAAGAGGTAGAGAACAGTCTGAAGAGCAAGTGTTTACCATCCCTGAATGGATCAGAATACGCATTTCCCATGCCATCTGTTTAATTTGTGAGCCAGCCTATTAAAGCTATTGCAGTAAATCAGACTCTGACGAACTTACCAGAATTTCTGTAGATCTGGTGCTGGTGTACTAGATGTTTACAAACATGTATACTTATACAAACAGGTTAATTCTTTCCCCAAAGAACTTACATTTCAAGATAAGATAGCCCAGGCGCTGAGAACATGAACTGTAACTACCTTATAGCTAACTCCTCTGACATCTTGCAATGTCATCTTAGGTTTCTCACAGCACCTCCTAGACCAGAGAATTTCTGAAAACATATGTGGAGAAAGCAAAACAACTAAAGAGCAAGGTGAATTTCAGGAGTCAGCACTGAACTACTGACCTGCTCTTCATCAAAAGTAATGACTTGGACTGAATGTGCATTGCAAGAACGTCACCTTTCCATGAAATATAAGAAGATTACTTTGTTTATCTCTGATTTTTACTGTCCTGTATATTGTGACTATATGCTTGAAACACCAGAAGTTTAGGTTTAATGTTGATCTTTGACAAATGAACACCACAAATTCTTACTTGTAGTTCTCAGAAGGCTACTTTGGGGAATTAATTGACTACTGTTGGGAGAAGTTGAGGTAAAGTTCTTTGTATGAACTCAGCAGTTCTTAACCACTGTGAGGCAGTGACATCTTCGTCACATTCAGTTGAAAGTAAGTACTGAGTATGCTGACTCCATGTACATTTGATTGTAATACTGACACAATAATGACGATGCTTTTACGGCATCCATTCATTAATCATAGACTCATAGAACAGCCTAGGTTGGAAGGGACCTCAAAAGATCATCTGCTCCAAACTTTCATGGAAAAAGGAGCCTACATGAGATTATCCAGCAGCCTGTCCAGTTGCATCTTGAAAACCTCCAGTGATGGGGACTCTACCACTTCCCTAGGAAGGTTGTTCCAGTGAATGATTTTTCTCACTGTGAAAAAATTCTTTTATCAAGATGAGATCTCTGCTGGTGCAGCTTGCACCTGTTGCCCCTTGTCCTCTCCATGTGGGTCCGTGCAAAGACACAGCCTCTGTCTTCTTTGTAGCCACCCTCTGAATATTGGAAAAATGTGGTGAGGTCCACCCTAAGCCTACTCTTCTCCAGGGTGAAAGGATTGAAATCTTCCAGTCCTTCATCATAGAGCAGGTTCTCCAGACCTTTGATCATCTGGGAACTTTCTGCTGTCATCTACAGACTGCTGTTGCAGCAACTTGAAGCAAGTACACTGCCAAGATGGGTCAATCAGGTCATGTTAAAGACTAAACCAAGACACTAACATCTTCCTTAAATGCTTTGTGAACACTGTGAATTTGCATCCATGGAACTAATAAGAAATTCTTTGTTCTAATTAAAGCGTATCCACGGATACAAATACTGTGATTTATACAAGTGCAACAGCCATTGTTTGTAAATCCCAATGCTGCCAAGGGCTAACTTGTTTATCTCCTTACCCTCTACCTGAGATGAAGGGCAGCATGTCAGAGCATGTGTACCTCTGACTAAAGAGTAATTTTTTGGTAAAAAGTGGGAAGTCTTCTAGAATTAAGTTGGAGGACAGGAATGGATGCCCTGAACAATCAGAAAGAATCACATCAAAACAACACCGAGGAATTACAGACAAACTGCACATGAAGTAATAACTAAATGTTCAAAAAGGACAAGTAGTCACTGATCAGGGAAGAATGTGGATTTAGAGAGAATGACAAGTACAATTTATAAAGTCAATAATGCAGTGCTGGTGTTAAAAAAGAAATAGCTTGTAGGAACATACTAGTGTATAGGCAAGTTTAAGAATGGCAGTTCATACTCTGCACTAACTGCAGTGAATTACACTGGAAGGAGTTTCTTAACTGAATTAAGTGCTTTCTTCTTGAAGATCTCATACCCTCTTTCCTCTCCAGCTTTCAGCCTTCCACAAGATTTCCACTGCCTTTTATTATTATTTCTAGCTACAGAATCCCAACCACAAATCAGTTCCACCACATCCTCCTCTTTAAGGGACACTTGGCATGTTTCACCAGTGGTGGTACTACTGCCTCCTCCACTGAGGCACTGTGGAGTACATTTGTGTGAATGACCAAGGTACCCAGGAGCTCTAGTGTTAATTGCTGCAATTCCTTCATCTCTAAACGAGCGCTGACAAAATGAAGGCATAGACGGAATTTCATGGCAAGTCTGCCTTTCAAACATCTATGCTCTCAAGATTAAAAGCTCCAAGCTGTACTGGCACCAAAAGCCCTTGGAACGAAAAAAGTGGCATGCCATAAAGGAGCTGAGAGACTCATTAACATCTTCCGTAAAGAAGACCTAGACTACAGTTATTAAGGATGCTCTGGTTTAGTATTGCTGAGACCGGTGTCAATATTGTCCAAGACGATGGATTAGACGACTCTCAATGACCACAGCAAGAGCTCCTGTCACAACAGAAATACTTCATCTTTGGACTAAAATCTACTTGAATAGCTAGGGCTAAACCAGGACCTCATATATGACATGAAGCATCAAGCATGTTGTTACTGTGTATCCTGTCTTCAGTGTCTTGGGCAGAAGGGAAAACAAGCTAGAACAAAAACTCCCCACGAATTTATTGAAATGGCTGCAGTATGACTGAGCAAGAATAAGATTTTAATGGAGCAGTAAAACTCACAAAGGGCCCTTTTCTTTCTGTTCTTATTCAAAACCACACAAAATCATTGAGTAGTAATGAAATACCATTTACTCTATGCCAGCACAAACAACTCCTCCATGTTAGGCAAAGAAAACACCATCTGTCATCTTTTCTCCTCAAGTTTTGGAATAAAGAACTGACTAAACATTTTGGGGTGCAATTTCAAGATGAACTTTACCATGGTCTATGAATAACCAATGCCACAGAGCAAACAACTCTGTTCCTGGAGAGGGTCTCTGAGCAGCTCCTGGCTGAATAAGCAAATCCTACTCTCAACAAGCAAACTCTACTCTTTCTAAGTCAAAAATCAAAGGTCTACCAAGATCCAATACTTGCAAACTGGTGCTCACGTTGGCCTGGTTTCACTTAAGGTACAAATATTAAGACACTTGGAACAAGCGGCAAGGTACGTGATGCACTTATTTAGCAGACATAATCTTTAAACAAACCTTGGATACGTTTTTCAAAAGAGACAAGCATTAGTCCACGCAGAAGTACTGCCATATTTTATGTAAGTCAGACTGAAAGGACACAGGAGAACTGCAAAAGGTTAAGAGAAAGGCAAAAATCACGGTCAAAAAGTGCAGAATTGTTTCTGCATAAGAAATAATTAGGTGAAGGTTCTTCAGAGAAGATTCCTAAGCGAGGACTCTTCAGTCTGGAAGAAAGTGACAACTGAATCAGGTACAGGACAGAGGTCAATAAAACTGGAGTGCATGGAGAGAGTGAATGGGGATTGACTGTTCATTGTGCTTTCCAGCACAAGAGCTAGGGAAGGCACCATATAAAACTATGTAAAATAAGCAAAAGGAGGTGGTTTTCCACACAGCATATGGCCAAGTTTTGGATAGTAATGTTTTATACAGGTTTGAAAAGTGAGTAGGGAAATTCATAGAAGAAAAATCCATAACCAGTTCTTTATTTAATCAAAGCCATCTCTATCTTCAAATAATCAAAGGGTGAGTGTGAGAAAATTCATACATGACTGTCTTGTACGTGCTTCTACAGGAAGCTTCCTTTGGCCACTGCAAGAGACATTCTTATATTCTTTGCAGTATATTATGAAATTCTGAAAATCATTATGGATGTTTTAAATATTATTATAAATATTTTATAAAAGTATCCTGTCTCAGCAATTTAAGGTACATTATGCCATTAACAGCATATTTTCCTTCAGGTATGAATTACATATTTCTTCCCTCTCTTTCCTAAGGATAATAAGAATTTGAGCAGGAGGAGGTGAGATAACATTCTATATTTACTGTCTCTGGTTCTATCTCTTAGACCACCCCAAAAAGGATGCAAACATTGTTCATAAACTTATGTTTCTATGCTTGTGACAAGATCCAAGCAAAAGATCTATATAGGCATTGCATTTTTTTTCATGACTTCCAATCTTGAGCTGAAAATGGTCCCTCAAATATTCTGGATCTTGTCCCTTGGTACTCCTACTTCCTGAAAAAAACCCATCAAAACCCAGAAATTTGAAATGATTGTTGGAGATCAGTCACTTAGTAATGCAATTTCTTTGCCATTAAGAAGCAGCAGGAAAAAGAAAAAAACAAACAAACCCACAACCAACCCAAAACCAAAGGATAAAAACAAGCATAAAAGGCAGAAACAAAACAAGGATAAAAGAAATAATTGAAGAATTGGGTAATGGCAGTACAGAAAAAAAAAGGATTAAAAATCATATTTCCCCTTAATATGAATGGATAAAATTTTATCCACTGGCCTGCATGAAACTTGACTGCCAGTATTAACTGGCTATATAATGTGGCATAGTGAACTTCATTAGCTGGGTACCTTTAAATTCTAAATCCCTTTTCCATTTCTTTGGAAGTAACTTAAACTGCCGTCTGTCACGTTGCCAGACAGTTTCTGCAGGAATCAAGTGTTTCAAAATTTCTCTACTTGGAGATGGCTTGAATTGTGTTTAAATGACACAAAAATCCAGAGCTGATGAAAAACTCAACAGCTAGGACTCAAAGAAAAACACCACAGGTCACAAGACTTGCTATGAACACAGGAATTAATAAATCCAAGAGCTTTCATTCCATACCTTAGAAAATAATTTGAGCTGTGGCAAGCTTGACTTGCATACGCGATTGCAACACAGCAGAATTAAATATATCCATCATGGAGGAGAGTTTCTAGGATAGAGATGACTACAGTGGAACTATTTATGAATGCGCTTCACTTTTGTGTACTGCATAGAGGCTACTGTGCCCTGTGATGACAACCAGTCAGCCGTCTGAAGATGGTAACTGTGTGCATGGATAAAGGTGCCAGTTACACAATTTGAGATGGCTATATTTCAGCAAGGCAATCTACAGTTTGCTATGGCCAGAATAAATTAGACTAGTATCTTTATATTACTACATTATTTTTGAGCAATATGTGCATCAACAAACACACTCTCAAATCAGGTCAGTATTTCACACATCTTTTATCGATCAGGTATTAACAAGGCTTGCACCAGGTACAGTCTACTCTTCTGTATGCAGCTGTAAAAACCCAGTGAAAGATTAAACTGTAATCAAAGAGACTGAAAGCGAGCCATCAGGATTTTCCGCTGTTCAAAAAAACTACTTCGCAGAAATGGATGTTAGTACTTGAGAAAATGGACAGGAAAATCCTTTGAGAACATACTTTTATTTCAGAGAATAATAGAAATTTCCTAATGCTTCTAGGCTTTTTCCATGTAGTTGAGGAAAACTGCTTATAAAAGTAATGTCATATAGTTACTTCTGTTCAAGCCGAAACAGCTTAATGTTTACATGTCACACAGCTTACTCTGTCTATCTCCATCTCCCATAAGACTCCTGCAGATAGCTGCTTTCAAGGCACTAGCTTTGAAATGATTTGGCCAGTAGTTAAGTATTCCAGCCCCATTAAAAAACAAAACAACACACCATCCCCCCAAATCAGCCCTCTATGTTGCATTTTTCTCTTCTCACAATACCTCATGGCTAGTATAAGTTACTATCTGCCAGCAGCCTAATAAAAAACTCACAGACAAAAGAAACAGATACTAACAAGCTCTATGAACACCTGCAAAAATGCAGGTTTCGTTGGAACGGCTCTTTTGGTGATGCATTTAGGATTTAGTTTCATGTCGCACTTTGCAGTCGGTTTCCTTCTTCAGCTGCTTAACCACTTGATGTTAGCAGTGGGCATGCCACTTTCAGCATACTTGACAGATCTGTGAGCACAAGTTACAAGCTTTTTCATAAGCAAAACTTTAATTAATTTATAAATTAAATATGTTTTGGAAGTTTAATCAATTTTAGAGGGAGTTATTGGATGTGGTTACCTCCAAAAGTAGGAGAACAGTATTAAATGGTATTTCTGGCTGTTCCTACACAGTTGAATTCATTGACCACTGATGGTGTCCAGCAGCTGGACCACCTTGGGGAGAGACTGAATGGGTTGCTTGGAGGCTGTCTTAGGGTTTCTTTGCAACTCATGTCCAGAATCACTTCAGGGTGAAGCATCCCTGTGTATTAATGAATTCTACGTGTCCATTTCATGTTGCATCTGCGGGCATTTTTCCGCTCTCCAAGAGAGTACAGTGTAGATTTATACAGTGCACAGAAGCCTCGTATGTGCAAGTCACGGCAATTAACAAAGCAGAGCAGGCTTCATCAGGGTAAAACCATGCTGCATTTGACAGTCCAAGACTGTCCAGGCTGCCGCAGCTGCATGCCCCCCTGGCCCAGCCCGCAGCGAGGGTGAGCAGGCTTTCCCAGCAGGCACATCCATGCAGAGTACACAAACGCACTGCGTGCACACACGTACAGACAGGCAGCCACACAGGTGGGCGCAGACGCACAGAGCACTCACATAAACAAAGCACAGATGGCCTTGTCCTGCTCCCCACCCTGGCTGAGCAGCACAGTCATCCACCAGTGAGAACGCGGACCCCTCCAGCAGCTGGGCTCAGATGCTCACTCTGCCTGGCAGCTGTCCCTGGGTCCCAGTCTCCCCAGTTGCTGGTGCCGGACGTAGAAGTCCCCAACGTCATTGCTCTGCTCCAGCCGCTGGTACAGATCATCTCAGACACATACACAGACGCACACACACTGCCCTGAGCTGTCTGGGACTCCCTGGGGGCCCCAGCAGCCATCCTTCCTCCTGCCTGTGGTCTCACCCTTGCAGAGACACACCACTCGTCTTTCCCTTGGGGATCCCCAGACCCTGCAGTCTCTCCAGCAGCTGGTGGGGTCTCACTCAATCCCCCAAACAGACAGCTCCGCCCGCGGTCTCTTCCTCACAGACATGCACATCCCGTGGTGTGAGTCCAGCTGCTGGCACTGAGACCCCAGTATGCACACACTCACACAGAACACAGCCCCGTACCCAGGAAAGAGTTAGAAATTAATATAATAATAATAATATAGGATAGACTGTGCTAACTGGGCACATGGCATGGGCAGACAAATGCATTGACCAGCAAACTATTGACCAGCAAACTGTTTACAACCAACCAGCCCTTTTAGACACATTACCTCTGTGTTTTCCCCTACTCATGCCTTCGCAAATTATCTAAATCTCTCCCCTTCCCCATCTGTCTTCCATAAACAGCCCATAATAAGGCCTCTGCAATCCTGAAATTTTCTTCCCCTAGCGCATCCCATGTCTCCAGGCAGAAACCCCCCCCTGAGTTAGGATGGTGTTCCAGCCTTGACTTTTCATGATAGGTGTCATGCTGGGGCTTCGGGTCTCCTGGGGGAGCCCCGGGAAGAGCCCGGACAGGGTGCCCCCTCCTCTAAGCCCCTAGTTTGGGTTCCCACCTGCCTTTGGGCCCCTGCGCTCCTCTGGGCACCTTGAGATGGGTCTCTAATGGGCTGATGTCTCCTGTGGTGGGCCTGCGAGCAGCCAGGGCAGGGTATTACTGGGCTCTGCCATCGGCCACTGCCTCCCTGTGCTCCCTATGGGTGTGAGCAGGGCAGCATTTAAACTCACAGTCATGGCCACGGGACCCGTGGATCCCTACAAGTCTGAACTACCTGGCTTTCAAAATACGAACTAAGGGCACGTAACCAAAGCTGTTCTGTAGATCTGGAGGAATTGGCAATATGAAGCTATACCAGAGCTACCATGAGAGCTACCTGCCCTGTTCCCCTCCCTGACATGTCTTTTATTCAGGTGCTAAACAACATAGCACGAACAAAAAAAGAGATCTGTCATGCAGCCAATCTATGGAGAGAAAGGAAGTGGAGAAAGGGGAAGAAAAGGAACTGGAAGATATCCCAATCTAAGACATGCAGAGTGAAGGTCTGTGGAAGTCAAAAACTGAGAAGAAGAGAGTACAAAGTTATTAATACCACACTTTGACAAAATCAAGAAAAAAGTATGTCTGTGTCCATTAGTAAGAGTTTCTAGAACTGACATTCATATCTCTAGAAAACAGAACATGAATTCAGTCACACTTCAGCACAGGCTTTTGGCATGCTCTTGATTAATTTTAACTTCTTTTAACTGAAGAATATTGCTGTCTTGACACAGTTTCAGCCTCTTGTTTCCAAAGTACTGCATAAAAGCATGTATCACAGCATCCTTCAAACGTATTAAAACTCCTTGAACTCCGAGCAGAACCTTACTCAAGTTCTCCTTGCTGTACACACAGGCAGCCAATGTGACTATAGCAACTTAAGGGTTTGTCATCACTGGACACTACACAGACCCCTCTGACCTCTATCATGCAGCCTTTGTTACTGCCTGACAGAACTACATCATTTTTTTCAGCTGAACTACACTCCCCAAATCATCGAACAACCTCCTACTTCGAGTTGCCTACATACACAGTTTCCTTGAATTCTAACCTTGTTTTGCCTCCATGGGAATCTGGTAATTTGCACACACTTTCCTCATAAATTCTCGCCTATATCTCAGCAGAGTGCCCTAGCCACTGGATGAGCTTTTGGAGTTTTTTGCTTCCTCCTTGAAGTGATCTTTCAGGATCTCAACCTAGGAAAACAGTGCTCTTCCTCCTGGAAATGAATTCTTTCCTAAAAATATTCTACTAGTCATCATACTAGTCTCATCTGAGGCAGCCTGAAGGAGTCTCCTCATATGTAAAAAAAAACAGTAATTGTCTGTAGTAAGTTTCTGGCTATGTTTTGAATTTCCTTGCCCATGCTGTTGTCTGTGTCACATATCAAACCCTGAGGTATGTTATAATAATAATCATCTGAAAAGACATTACATATCTCCATGGTACAGAGGAGGAACTGTTTATTTAGACTAAAGCTAAGAAAACAACAGGTCATAGGGCTGAAGGCTTTTAAGATAATCAGCTTCAGTATTCTGCCATTGTCACATCTAAAAAATAGTTTAGGTTTCTTAGTTTTCTTCTTTCCTGGAAGCTTGAAACAGAACTATGTTGCTCTGTTAGTTTACTTACCTAATACTCCCAGTATTCCATATGCAATTTATAACCAGGACGAAGACAAAATCCATGATGTCAAGTCTGTTTTGGACTGGCTAAGAAAACTGAGGTATTTATTATGTCCATATCATTAGCTGATTAAGACAGAATGTGTGTTAAAACAATTACATCATGTTCAACTCATTAGTCAAAAAAGTTTACTTATTTTCAACTGCTAATGCTATTTTCTCAAAGGGAATAACTCAGACATCCAAGATAAATGTATCTAACTTAACTCAAAAGTTGCCAAACATGTTCTAAGATCTCAGAGCTCTAAGTTCTTACCCTGGAAGTACTTGAAGTAGTTTCCATCATATAACAAAAATAAGGTAGCTATTTTTCCAAGAAAAAATAGCATGTAAGGAGTGTGCTTGCTTAAAGAAAAAAATGACAGACTGAGAGCCAGACAAAGGACTGTGTGCCATACTGTTCTGTCATCACACAGACAAATCATGACTAAAAAACTCCAGGGAAAAAGAATCCAGCTACAAATCCATTTCTGGGAAGCAAATGTAAGAGAGGTAAGTATTTCAGAGCACATACTGCACAGAAAGAAATTAACTAAACCCAAGCATTTTCAGTATGAAAAACATAAAGGTCAAAAGAACCCTTGTTTTTCTTGACAGTAACCATGACTGTAGTACAAAAAAATAATCTTGATGAGAATGGCAGCCGTGTACATAAATACAGTTAAAAATTGTAAAAGTGTCTGCAAATACATAAGTGCCGTTAAAATGGTGAAAGTGTCTGCAAATTTGGCATATATTCAAATTGACTTTTAAAAGAATACAACCATTGTAGAAGCAGGAACAGGGTTTCCAGTTTGCTAATGTCAGGACCATACCAAAGCAGAGCAGAGTGTGGCCACAGGGCTTTTCAGGACATGTTTATGGGAAAATAGCACAACGGCCTAGTATGCTGGCAAGGCGCATGGTAAATGAAATATGCAAAAGACAAACCCACAGAGAAAGTGGATCTGATATTTAATCATTACCGAAAGCGGATCTGATATTTACTCATTATTGTTGCTCTTTCTTGCCTGACCCACAGCTTCCTTAAGCCTACAGCAGCTGAAGTCGTGGGCAGTTTGAGTTGGCAGCGAGTGAGCATGGCACAGCTCTGCTACGGGTATACGACCACTGAGCGGATTGCTAGGAGCAAGGGCATCTTCAGCTTTGGCACCATGTGGCTGCACCAAGGCGCTCCCTTAAAACTCTTCTCTGTCTTTGGCCAGAGAGAGAAAAAGGAAACATGGCAGAGACTAAGATTTTAAGAGTGTAATTGCAAAGATCACAACAAATCATGTTCCCACAATAATCCCCAAGTTGGAAATCCATGGATAGTCGGCAAGAAGCTTTCAGTGCAACACATTTCTAGAAAAAAATATTAGCCGTATAAACAAAGAAAGCTAATTATTGCTGCAAGTTCTCCTAGACACAGTCTAACATCATGGCGTCTTAATATATAGTACAGAGTCTTTGCTTTGGTCCAACATCTGCCTTTCAATGAACTGTAATCTCAGTTTTCAGTTTTTGTCCCTGCTCACTGCAGGGGGGGGTGGACTAGATGACCTCTAGGGGTCCCTTCCAACCCAAAACTTTCTATGATTCTGTGATTCTATGATTATATTTTTGTTTTCTTACTGCTGTGGTAAAAGACTTGTTTTCCTAAATCTGAATCTTATCCTCTGGCTGTGACCTGAGCAGTATGTCTTTCTTTTCAAGGAACTCTTGCATCAGTCCTGATGGATTTTACGATTAACACAAAGAAGTCACTACTGTTATTCATTAACAGGCTTCTGTCTACACCAAATTAGGGATTCCTCAACATGATCGAGATAATGAGTTAGAACAGGCAGATATCGAGCAGTTATGAGTTACTCCCACACATCACTACAAGCATGGACAATTCACAGAAAAGACAATGAAGTGACTGCTTTAAATGAAGAGGCTGCTTTAGAGTAGCTGCCTGAGTCTGGAAGGATCAAAACTGCTTTAGGTATAGCTGTAATTTACCGTGAAACAACTTTTCAATAGCAGAAAATATGTGATCGGTAGTTCTCACAAACAAGCGTGTCTTGGTAAAAACCAAGAGTTACCAATATGGTGAAGATTTTTTCTTTCTGTCTATACTCTTCTTGTTTTATTACCTGGGCAACAAAGTATGCACAGACTTACCATTATTATTTAACTAGGCTGCAAAAGCCACAAGCTACTACTCAATTCCTGAGTACGATAAAGTTCTTCTGTATGCTGCCTCGTGGTCTGACATCTGCGCTTTTGATCCTTGGCCAAGACACAACTACTGCACCTGCAGAATCATGCACTTCTTCACCTGCTCAGTAAAGATGTCTCTTTGCCATTTGGCACGTCACCAAGGCTGCCTGTCCTAGAAGTAAAAGCCATCCCTGTTAGAAGGCAAACAGCTGGGAAGGCAGCCGCAAATGAGGAGATTAAGGATGGAAACAAGAGGCAGTAAGTTCCCAAACAGACAAAACTAAAGAAAGCCCTTCAGTGTGTCCTTGAAGCCTGGCCAAGGCATGTTCAACAACTTTTTAGAGATTAGAAATACAACTTACAAAAACTTTTTTGGTGAGGGGCTTCCTGGTTCACTAAGACAAGAGATTTGAGTTCTCTGCGGGGGGCGGGGAGGGGTTTGGATATTTTTATCAGATGCCAAAAGCTCTCTGGCACTTTATAATGTCCACAAATCTGAAGACCCACTACCACAGTAAGATGGGGGGAGGACACAGACAACTGTATCAAAGAAACCAGGCAAAGCGAGAGGTTAAAACCACGCATGTCATTGGGTATGGGTGTTTTACTCAGATTACCACACTTGGGAGAACACTTAAGACTCCCTAAACATTATTAACTACTGTGTTAGACAATGTCCTCTCTTGGTTACAATCAGCACTATGGGACATTTAAGGAGGTTTGTGGGACAAGACTACCCAAGCACCTAAGAACTGGTAGTAAGACTCCATGTACACTGCTATTACTGATACTATTGCTATGCACCGTTACTATACACTACTGCTACTTACACCATGCTAATGATGCAATTGTGACCATTGCTTTTGAAAAAGGAGATCAGATGTTTCAAAAAACAGTCTATTAAGATTGTGCTGAAGGGGCTAGCCATGGGAGGAACAGAATTAATTCATCGGAAAATCTCTCATAGAAAAGATGAGAGCAGTTTCTTAATATCAGATGACACAGGCAGATAAAGCACAAAGGTGGTTTTAAGACACCTCTGCATTTCATTCTTCAAATGAAGAAGAACAAAGTCAGTGTTTCAATCTCCTATTTGGTTTTGCAGTCAGCTATGTGTGAAGGGAGATTTTTTTGCAAGGGCAGAGTTAGATGGTGTACTAGTAAAATATATAAACCAAGGATTAATCATCGTTCAGGAAAATCATGCTTCTTCTTCCAGATACAAAGAGACTTTATCCTGAATTTAATTTTCCTACACACTGTATTCCAGTGGGATCTAAAAAGGAAATAATCTGGGCTAGCTTTTTTACTTTCTGTCTATAGCAAAAATAATAAACAATATCTGTCTTGACCCACAAACAGCAGGTAAGAGAAAGACACAGCACTATGCAAGTACCAGAAGTCACAGATCATGTTAATTAAAGGAATAACTAACAGATTCCTAAACTTTATAAGGCTTTAGCAACACTTTAACAAGGAAAATTAGCACTGTTCTCTATCGTGTTTGGTTTTAGACGGCACTTTCAAGCACAGTCGCTTCAGCGAAAAATATTTATTTTGCTTTCCTGCCATCTTGTGGCTTAACCGCAAAATGCAAAAAAAAAAAAAAAAAAAAAAAAAAGACGTACAATTGCTGGTTTGTGAAGAGATTGCTTTTTAAATACTGTTTGGCCTAAGCTATGCTCCAGACCGCCACCCCTCCTCCCTAAACAGCACTGCAGCTTGCAACAGCATGGATCTTCAGAGCAAGGAGTTTCTCCAACAACTTGATCCCACAGGAAGAAATTGTCTCGACTAGCCCAGATCTCACCATGGAGGCGATGGGCTGTTCTGTCTTCAGGAGACCGTTCCCTTGACCCAGGTCTGGCTACAGCAGCGTCTGTCTTATTACATTCATATTTCTTACTTAAATATATTAGTTTGAAAGTGATTATGTGAGAAGTGAACTGAATTCTAGTCTGGCTCACTCATTAGCAGAGACAGATTCTACCAGTGCTATGCCACCGAAACGTGCAAGATTTTTAGCTACACTTCTCACCATCTGGCAAGTTGCATTTGGGAATACGTATGAGTGCTAAGAATCCAGTCTTAGCCTTTCATGCTTATTTCACACTTACAGGGAATGGTCAAGGCAGCTGATTTAATACAGCTCATACTAGGCGAACATGAAATCCTGATACTATTTCTGTGGTTTACATGAGCCAACCAGCACAAAATAAATAAATACTAACTTTCCATCACCCTCTGATGGTAAAGCAGTACATTGTACTCTTATCCAAATCCAGCCAAAGAAATTAAATAACTGGCTGAAGGTCAGACATGAAGAATATTAGAGGTTTTCTACAGAGGTTTTTTTTTTTATGGATTATTTTTTCACAGCATTGCAAGAATCACTAGCTAGCTGTCTAGAATGGCTCTACTGACTGAACTGCCCAACAGCAAAACAAAGTTCTTTGTTTTCTTCATATCTGTGACATACTTCTATTAAAAAAAACACATTTTGCCCAGGCTGGATTAGAAAGAGCCTCCTACCACAGATGTACAGTTATATGGGATTTAGTGGTTCATGTGACAGTGAGTGAACAATATTTGTGCATGCTTTTAGCAAGAAATAAACCCTTAAGAGTCAAATTTTCACTGGTGTTCCAAGAGAGTCAGACTTCTCCAGCAGTTTTCCTGCCAGTTGAATTGGTATGCTAGTCTGACTGGAAACAACAGGAGTGGTTAAAGGCAAAACACTTCTGCTGGTCTATTATTTAGTGAGAAATTTTCTGGGCCATATCATTTCACATGAAAGATACAATACTTTTCAGTATAAAGTTTCAAGAAAAAAATAGTTTCAGTCAAATATCAGGCCAGCTGTGCAACTTGTAGAATGCTCTGTTCAGGACTGTGCTTTTCCAAAGCAGCTTCTTCTCACAGAATCACAGAATCACAGAATAGTAGGGGTTGGAAGGGACCTCTGTGGGTCATCTAGTCCAACCCTCCTGCCGAAGCAGGGTCACCTACAGCAAGCTGCACAGGACCTTGTCCAGGCGGGTCTTGAATATCTCCAGAGAAGGAGACTCCACAACCTCCCTGGGCAGCCTGTGCCAGCCCTCCATCACCCTCAGAGGGAAGAAGTTCTTTCTCACGTTCAGACGGAACTTCCTGTGCCTCAGTTTGTCCCCATTGCCCCTTGTCCTGTCACTGGGCACCACTGAAAAGAGCTTGGCCCCATCCTCCCGACACCCACCCTTCAGATATTTGTAGGCATTTATAAGGTCCCCTCGCAGCCTTCTCTTCTTCAGGCTGAACAAGCCCAGTTCCCTCAACCTCTCCTCGTAGGGCAGATGTTCCAGTCCCCCCATCATCCTCGTAGCCCTCTGCTGGACTCTCTCCAGTAGCTCCTCATCTTTCTTGAACTGGGGAGCCCAGAACTGGACACAGTACTCCAGATGAGGCCTCACTAGGGCAGTGTAGAGGGGAAGGAGAACCTCCCTTGTCCTGCTGGCCACACTCTTCTTGATGCACCCCAGGATCCCATTGGCTTTCTTGGCAGCCAGGGCACACTGCTGGCTCATGGTTAACCTGGCGTCCACCAGGACACCCAGGTCCCTCTCCACAGAGCTGCTCTCCAGCAGGTCCACCCCAAGCCTGTACTGGTGCATGAGGTTGTTCCTCCCCAGGTGCAGGACCCTGCATTTGGCTTTGTTGAACCTCATCAGGTTCCTCTCTGCCCAGCTTTCCAGCCTACCCAGGTCACGCTGAATGGCAGCACAGCCTTCTGGTGTATCTACCACGCCTCCCAGTTTGGTGTCATCAGCAAACTTGCTGAGGGTCCATTCTAACTCTTCATCCAGGTCGTTGATGAAGAAGTTAAACAAGACTGGGCCCAGTACTGACCCCTGGGGGACACCACTTGTTACCAGCCTCCAACTAGACTCAGCGCCGCTGATGACCACCCTCTGAGTTCTGCCATTCAGCCAGTGCTCTATCCACTTCACCGACCACTCATCCAGCCCACACTTCCTCAGCTTCCCTAGGGGGGTATCATGGGAGACTGTGTCGAAAGCCTTGCTGAAGTCTAGGTAGACAACATCCACGGCTCTCCCTTCGTCTACCCAGCCAGTCATGTCATTGTAGAAAGCTATCAGATTGGTCAGGCATGATTTCCCCTTGGTGAATCCATGCTGACTACTCCTGATAACCTTCTTTTCTTCCACTTGCTTCATGATGGCCTCCAGGATAAGCTGCTCCATCACCTTTCCCGGGATGGAGGTGAGGCTGACCGGCCTGTAGTTCCCTGGGTGCTCCTTCTTGCCCTTTTTGAAGACTGGAGTGACATTGGCCTTTCTCCAGTCCTCGGGCACCTCTCCTGTCCTCCAGGACCTCTCAAAGACGATGGAGAGTGGCTCAGCAATGACATCCGCCAGCTCCCTCAGCACTCGTGGGTGCATTCCATCGGGGCCCATGGATTTGTGGACATCCAGATCGCTTAAGTGATCCCTCACACAGTCCTCCTCGACCAAGGGAAAGTCGTCCTCTTTGCAGGCTTCTTTTCTTACCTCCGGGGCCTGGGATTCCTGAGGGCCTGCCTTGGCACTGAAGACTGAAGCAAAGAAGGCATTCAGTAGCTCTGCCTTCTCCGCATCCTCCGTCACCAGGACACCCGCCACATTCAGCAGCGGCCCCACGTTGTCCCTAGCCTTCCTTTTGCTGCTGATGTAGTTGAAGAAGCCCTTCTTATTGTTTTTGACATCCCTTGCCAGCTTCAATTCCAGGTGAGCCTTGGCCTTCCTCGTCGCATCCCTGCATGCTCTCACCATGTTTCTGTACTCTTCCCAAGTGGCCTGCCCCTCTTTCCACATTCCATGGACCTTTCTCTTCTGCCTGATCTCCGCTAGAAGCTCCTTGTTTAACCATGCAGGTCTCCTGCCTCCTTTGCTCGATTTCTTTCTCAGGGGGATGCATTGCTCCTGTGCATGGAAGAAGTGTTGTTTAAAGAGCGACCAGCACTCATGGACCCCCCTGCCTTCAAGAGCCCTGGCCCACGGGATTCCTCCCAGTAGCTCCTTGAAGAGGGCAAAGTCAGCCCTCCTGAGGTCCAGGGTTTTGATCCTGCTTATTGCCCTGCTTCCTCCACGCAGGATCCTGAACTCGACCATTTCATGGTCACTGCAGCCGAGTCTACCTCCAACCTTCACATCCTCCACCAGTCCCTCCTTGTTTGTTAACACAAGGTCCAGCAGCGCGCCTTTCCTTGTTGGTTCCTCCACCACTTGCATCAGAAAGTTATCATCGATGGTCTGTAGGAACCTCCTGGATTGCGCCTGCCTAGCTTTATGGTCTTCCCAGCTGATGTCAGGGTGGTTGAAGTCCTCCATGAGAACCAGGGCCTGTGACTGTGAGGCTGCTTGCAGCTGCCTGTAGAAGGCCTCATCAACCTCCTCCTCCTGGTCAGGTGGCCTGTAGTACACACCCACCGTAATGTCACCCGTGTGAGCCTGTCCCTTAATTCTAACCCACAAGCTTTCAACTCGTTCCTCATTTGCCCCCGGGCCAAGCTCAATGCATTCCAGTTGCTCCCTCACATATAGAGCAACTCCCCCACCTCTCCTTGTTGGTCTGTCTTTCCTAAAGAGTCTGTAGCCATCTATGACAGCATGCCAGTCATGCGAGTTGTCCCACCACGTTTCTGTGATGGCGACCAAGTCGTAGCCGTCCTGCTGTATAATGGCTTCCAGCTCCTCCTGTTTATTGCCCATGCTACGTGCGTTGGTGTAAACACACTTGAGCTGGGCTGTCAATCTCACCCCTGGCCTTGGCACTCCAAGCCTAGGCTCATCCCTAGTGAGCTGGGCAATATCCCCTTCCCTCTTCGAACCTAGTTTAAAGCCCTCTCAATGAGCCCCGCCAGCTCGTGGCCAAGAACTCTTTTTCCCCTTTGTGATAGCTGAGTTCCACCTGTCGCCAGCAGGCCCGGTGCTGTGTACACCTCCCCGTGATCAAAGAAGCCAAAATTTGACCGATGGCACCAGTCTCTGAGCCACCTGTTAACCAGGTGAGTTTTCCTGCCCCTTTCAGTGCTGTTCCCTGCCACTGATGGGATGGAGGAAAACACCACCTGCGCCCCTGATCCCTCAACCAGTCGCCCCAGTGCCCTGAAGTCCCTTTAGATGGCCTTGGGACTTCTTTCTGCTATCTCGTCCCCGCCAACCTGCACTACCAAGAGGGGGTAGTAATCAGAAGGCTGCACCAGACCAGGGAGTTTCATCGCAACATCCCTAACCCGGGCCCCAGGGAGGCAGCAGACTTCCCTGTGGGATGGGTCCGGTCAGCAGATCGGGCCCTCTGTTCCCCTCAGAAGGGAATCACCTATGACAATGACCCTCCTTTTTTTCTTAGTTGAGGCAGTTGTAATACGTGGGGCTGTCTGACTCGTTCTAGGCAACCCCCTGGATGGAGCCTCACCTTCACCCACATCCTCTGCGGCCGGTCCCTCACATTCCAGAGCCCCATATCTGTTGCTTAAGGGCAACTGGGCAGGTGAGGGAGGCAGGGGAAATTCGCTTGCCCCCCCGAGCAGGGACCCATTTCCATTCCCCCCCATCTCTTAGGCCCCCTCTTTCTGCTCGGTGGCAAGAGGGTAGGGGGTTCTCTGCTTTTCGTGGAGCCGCCTCCTGCTGCCTCGGCCTCAGGGAAGGCAGGGTGCGGCTCCACCAGTTGATCTCCCACTCACACTCCCAGATACTCCTTAACCTCTCCACTTCCTCCTTCAGCTCTGCCACCAGGCTGAGCAGGTCATTCACCTGCTCGCACCGAACACAGCCGTTGTCTCTGCTGTCCTCCGGTACGAGCGCCAGGCTCAGGCACTCCCTGCAGCCAGGGACCTGGACACCCGCGTTCTTGCGTGGGGCCTCCGTCTGGGTCCCCACACTCCTTCTGGCAACAGCTTTACCACGGGTGGTAACCATGGCTAGGATATCTCCTGGAAGAGCGATGCCCACTACTTGAGTTGCCAGAAGGGGCGGCTGCACCCTGCCAGTCGCCTTCCCCGCTCGCCCTGCCCGCGCGAACTGCTGCGCAAACTGCTGCGCCGGCTCTGTTTGCCGGCTCTGTTCGCCCGCGCTCCTGGTCGCCCGCGCTCCCTGTTCTACTTACAGCTGAGTTACAAACCTGGATACTCGTATTTTATTTGCCTGACAGAGAACATGAACCAGGTGGCTAGAGAGGTGACAAAAAGTCTTCGGAGTCAACTGCAGGTGAGAACTAACTGCAGAATTTCTCACAAGATCCTCATAGAGAAGCTATTCAAGTACCAGCTGGATGAGCAGACAGTGAGGTCCATTGCAAAATGGCTGAACAGCCAGGCCCCACAGGTGGTGGTCAGCAGCACAAAGTCTTGTTGGAGGCCAGTAACTAGTGGTGTACCCCAGGGGTCAATACTGGGTCCAATCCTGTTTTAACATCTTCATTAACGATCTGGATGATGGGGCAGGGTGTACCTGCAGCAAGTTTGCAGATGACACCACACTGAAAAGAGGGGCTGATACACCAAAGGGTCATGCTGCCATCCAGAGGGACCTGGACAGGCTGGAGAAATGGGCTGATGGGAACCTCACGCAGTTCAACAAGGGGAAGTGCAAAGACCAACACCTGGGGAGGAACAACCCTAGGCACCAGTACAGGCTGGGGGCTGCCCAGCTGGAAAGCAGCTTGGCAGAAAAGCACCTGGGCACCCCAGTGGACACCAAGTTGAACACGAGCCAGCAACATGTCCTTGCAGCAAAGAAGGCCAGCAGTATCCTGGGCTGCATTAAACAAAGTGCTGCCAGCAGGTCGGGGGAGGGGATCCTTCCCCTCTGCTCAGCACTGGTGAGGCCACGCCTGGAGTGCTGGGCTCTGCAGTACAAGAGAGACGTGGACACACTGGAGAGAGTCCAACGAAGGGTCACAAAGACAATGAAGGTGCTCTGGAGCATCTCTCCAAGGAGGAAAGGCTCACAGAGCTGCGACTGTTCAGCCTGGAGAAGAGAAGGCTCAGCAGGATCTCAGCAATGTGTATAAATTACTCAAAGGAGGGTGCAAAGAGGATGGAGCCAGGCTCTTGTCAGTGGTGTCCAGTGACAGGACCAGAGGCAGTGGGCACAGACTGGAACACAGGAGGTCCCCTCTGAACATCAGGAAACACTTTTTTCACTGTGAGGGTGACTGAGCACTGGCCCAGGGAGGTGGTGGATTCTCCATCCTTGGAGATACTCAAAAGCCGTCTGGACATGGTCCTGGGCACCAGGCTCTAGGTAGCCCTGCTTGAGCAGTGGGTTGGACCAGGGGACCTCCAGAGGACCCCGCCAGCCTCAACCATTCATTCATTCTGTGATTCGATGTGTCTGCAGTGAAGAATAGTTTTAAAGGGCCATAAAGCCCGTGTGTTTTGTGGAAGACAGAAGGTCTACGTGTAGCAAGTCTGAACCTTACCATGAATCCTAGTGCCTGTGCAAAGGCTCCAAACCTGCAGAACTCTGATACATATGGAGTGTTTTCTACCTTTCACAGATAAAAGCAGCATATCTGAAAAAAAACCTCAACAACGTTTTGAACTGTATTCACAGTTGCAAGCAGCTTCCACCACCTGCAATTAATGAGATCTCCTGCACCAGTGGGCAGGTTCAAGTGGGTTCGAGTCTAATATCCTGATAAAGCTGAGCACAACAACCATCTCTCAGGAAAAATGAGTGGGCAGAAGAGAGTAATGGAAAACACAGTGCTCACGAGCAAATTGAGCACTGGTCTAGGAACAGATCAACGGATAAATCAGCCAAACACAGCACTCTTCAATATCCCACAGAAATTACTAGTCTGAAAACACAGACAACATTCATTAGTGATACCTCAAATACAATTGTACCATAGAATACATATTGGCACAGACACTGCAGATGTTCGTAATCGCACAACTACTGAAAATGACTCTGGCTCAGAATAAATCTGTTGGACTACCTTTGTAACCACCCTGCACTAATACACTGTAGTCTATTCATCAGAAAATAAATAGTTTAAAAATCCAGCAAGAAAATGCTTTTTCCTCAAAAGTGTTAAGCAATACTGTTACTTAGTTACATTTTCCCTCTCAAAAAGTTGTATAACGGCTCTTGCCAATCCATCAGTCAAAGCGAATGCAGATGGCCAAGAGAATAAAGGATGCCAGGCCCAATTACCTCCAGACTTCCGCATGGGAATTCCCTGACGCCTCTAATTGCGCAAGCCTTAGTCAACACTTGTACAAAGCAGAAAACTCCCAATGAAGCAGAAAAATAGGAAAAACATCTCAGCTTTTTAACTTGTCTATAGCTATTGATTAGACAGTAAAAAGCAGTTGGAAAACAGGAAACCAGTTAACACTGATCTTGGACTGGCCTTTCGACTTCCAAAATTCAGATTTCACTCTGAAGAGCTGTATTAATCTAATTCTAATGGGAGACACTGTATCTCCATACAACCAAGCCAGACCAACAGGCAAGAAGCAGACTTGGGAGGACAAAATGTGGTGTAAAGTGCCTATTAGAACAGGCTTTCTCAATAACTTTTTTAGAGTTCTCTGTGTGACACAAGTTCAAATTATACTTGAGACTACCAAATACATTATTAAGGGCAGCCTGTTAGCTTTCTTTCTGGAAAGGTCACTAGAGACATTTAACAGGAATATATTGGTCAGAATAACTTTCATGAGGCAACCAGGTGCCATTTGCTCTCCTTCTTCCAACAGCTGGAGTTTAGGTTTGACCCAGTAAAACACTTCAGTACTGCTTTGGATAGGAACCAGCCTTCAGAGTGTCATGTAGGAGTAAGCACATCAAATATTAATGGTTCCACACCCTTTGCTACAATGGCAGAACTTGGTCCAGTATGTTCGGTAAACTGCACACATTTTGTTACTTCTAATACACTTGCAATACATTAGGGTTAGACGTGTACAATTCCTTGTATTTGAAAACCACCCAAAGTGTCCTCCTTACTATTTGTTACACATTTTACAGAGAAATACCTTCAGAGATCAAACCCATTTTTAGGTACAGGTTAACTAACATTAAAGGCTAGTAGTTAGTCTCACACTTCTGCATACAATGGTATTTTTAAGATGAAATATCAGACATTCTAAGGCAACAGTTCATCTTCATGGAGGTGAACGCAGTAGTTTTCAGAACAAGTTTGATTTTATTAAGTTACTTTCAAGTTAGAGGTATTTTGGGCTTTTGACAGTGTTAATGGATCCCATCCATCATGGTAAGCAAAATTCCCTTGTGCAAGGTGTATATAACAAGAGGAACAGACGTTCTCTGCAGCAATACTGCATACCTCCAGGACGACATGGCTCTGGTGTAATGTGGGAGCGGTTCAGGAGTTACTGCTGCAGAGAGGTGCCTCAGAGGTCAGGAGGAAGAAGCAGCAAAAGCTCAGCTATGGTATGATCGGCAACATTTAACATGTGCTTCCTCATAGAACTTCCCTCACGCAGGCACAAGTGTGAGCTGGCAGCACTGCAGGTACTGCTGCAGCTAGTAAAGGAACACAACCCAGGAAATGTATACAGCATGACTTGCACATCAGTTATCTCAGGTGCTTCACTGACACTTTGCATTGCACAGTCGGGAAGCCTAGAAGATAAGTACCCATCTCACTGTGGTAAAGAATTAGTTTATAAGCCCTGAAACCACCCAGTTGGCCCATATCATAAAGTTAATATTGAATATGAGAATACAGAGTATCCAGGGGCTTTACAGAAGACTTAGAGACCTCTTAAGCTTAAGAAACTTGCTGCATGAGCAGCCAGACTCACTTTCAAGAGACCAGGCAGCCTTCCATTAAAATCCATCTAGCCCATGGAAATACGACATGTTTCTTCAAATCAGGTTTTATTCAAAAATCATCATTTTCCAATAAAAAATTGTCATTCCCTCCTTCAATAAAAGGAAGTTTCCCTCTAAAAAACAATCAAGCTTACATTGGTGGTTTAAACTAAGTAACAGCTCATGGGGAAGGAAAGTCGTACTCAAAAGCAAGAAAACACTGGACCCCCAGAAGTGCAACAGGGCAGAGTAAAATGGAGAAAGCAGCCAGGGGCTGGTCAGATGGACACTTTTTCACTCACAGGAAGGTAACAGATAGGAGTTTGAAGGAAGATGGGTGAAGTACACTCCTTAATGGCACTATGCTTGCAACTCAAAATTACTCTTTTAATTCTGTATTGTAAAATTTCACGGACTGCACGTAAGATCTTCACATTTTGTCCAGTATATCCTTAAGAGCATAATCTTTGTTTAGAGATCCATTTTCATTTAAGAAAAAACAACCGAGAGCTGTAAACTACAAGGGGAGCTAAGGGCAGTTCAAAAAGCCTGGTATAAAGCCATGCATTGGGAACACAACCATGTTCAAAGCTCTCATGGTGAGCCAGCACTGGCCAAAATGAAGAACGTATCACCACACAAACAAGACCTGTTGTCCTCCCACTCTTTCTAACCACCTACTTCTTGCCCCATTTCTTTTTTTACCCTTCCAAGAGTTTGGTCTTCTTGCACGGATGTTGTGGTTCTGTTGGACTGAGCTGGGTCAGGTCCCATGAACAGGGCAATACTGCAGGAAACAGTTACTCATACTTTGAAGTTTGCTTCAGCTGTGGGCTGACCACAGGTGCTGCCTTATTTCGAAGAAGAATCTGGTCTGCTTGCTGCTGTACACAGCAAAGCAAAACTTCGGTACTCGCTCAAAAGCCTTCTCCATCACACTGGCAGCTCTGCTGACCGAGAGCAAGTGCATCTCGGGCTTCCTCAGCGCCACGCGCCATTCGCTGTGCTCTGCACCGTCCTCAGCCCTTCACGGCTGGACAAAGCTGCCGTTTCCAGTTTCAGATGCTGTCAGGAAAGTCATAGGGAGCGCTTCCCCACTCCCGCCCACCGCTGCCTGCCCTCAGCTGAACGGCGCATCCACAGGACACTTCAGCCGGAAAGCTGCGACCCTGTGCAAACCCCCTGTCGAGCCACGGGCAGGACGCCATTGCACAGCGTGAGAGGACGAGCCGGGCAGCCGCCCCAGCCTGGTAACTGAGGCCCGGCCCGCCCCAGGCAGACGCCGCGACGCTGCGGTACCGCGCTGCCACCGCGGGCGGCCGGGGCCAGCCCGGTGTCACCGGCGGGCAACTGAGCGCCCCCGGGCCCGGCCCACCGCCCCGCCCGCGCCCCGCCGGGCCGGGCCAGGCCGGGCAAGGGCCGGGCAGGCCGCGCCGAGGCCGCCCTATGGCGCTTATCCCCGCCCCCTCCCATCACTCCACTCCCTCCACCCAATCAGGGCGCCGCGCTCCCCCGCGGCGGCGAACGGGAGGGCGCCGTCCCTCCTTCCCCCAGCTCGTGGCGACACGCCGGTGACATGTCGAGACGTCGCGTGACACGAGAAGGCGGCGAGACACCCCCCCACCTCGGCGGGCCGCGCCGCCATTGGCTGCGCCGGGAAGCCGGCTGCGCTCTCATTGGCTACCGGCGTCGGCCGTTGGGCCGGCCGGCGGCGCACCTACCTGAGGGAGGAGGCGGAGGAGGCGAAGGGCCGCGGCCGCAGGTGAGCGCGGGGCGACGGAGCCTGGGCCTGGGCCTGGCAGCGGGCGGCTCACGCCCGTCAAGCCCTCCTAACGGCCGCGGAGCTCCGGGCGTGGCCTGTCGCCGCGGCGGCGGCCGTTGGCGGGCGGCCTGCCCCCTCTTCCTCCCCCTCCCCCCGCCGTGCCGAGGGTCCCTGAGAGCCGCCCGCTGCCGCCCGAGCCAGGCCGGGTGCGGGGTGTGTGTGTGGGGGGGTGGCTTCTGCCGAGTCTCCGTTCAGAGCGCGTGTGCTGGAGTGGGTCGTGCTGTTGCTGCCGTCCCTGACGCGGTGTCTTGCCCCGGTGCGTGTGTCCGTGTGGCAGGCGCCTCGGCGCGGGAGCGGAGCAGATGGACCTCCTGCCGAATTCAGCACCCCTGGCGAGGAAGCTGAGGAACACTCTGATTCAGTACCACAGCGTCGGAGATGGCGAGTGGCGGATGGCGAAGAAGACGGTGAGCGGTCTGTGCGGTTTCGTGCGTGCGGGTTCTCTCAGGGAAGCTGCAGGTCACTTGTGGAAAGAGCTTATTACGCTGTGTGACACAGGTGTGAAACATCTGGTAAATTCTTGCGGGGCTTTCGTAGGAAAGGCCCTGTGAAACCACCCTTCTGGGATAGTACATCGTTAGGGGACAGAATTTTTTTTCCTGCCTGCAGACATACTCTGTCATTTCCTCTACACATTTTTGGGGAGGTATCTCACGGAAAAATCCCACCAGTGTAGGACTACGGTCTTTTCTTAAAGCAAAATGTGAAGTACCGTTAGCACTATCATTGTTGCAAGGTGCTCACTAGTACTTTCGACAAACCAGCCACAGCCTGCAAGTCAGCTCTGCCAGCCTTTGAAATCTCTTTTGTCTATAACACTTGAACCCATCATGCTTCAACTTCAACATGTCTTCCTCTTAAAAAAAGTGAGATCGTTCTCAGTTCTCTCTCTCGTATTGCTTCATGCTTCCATTGCCTTCAGAGCCCTCACATTATCAGAAGTTTCCTTCCGTGAAAGGGCATGCAGTTCCTGCTTTCTCCAAGAAGTTTGCCATACCCTTCTTTTGAGGTGCTTGACTTTTCAGAGTCCTGCTTCATCAAGCTACATAGACTTTGCTGGTGCATCAGTTCTAGGCTGGATGAATACTTTCTAGTCCTGTCCTGCACAGGAGGTAGAAATGTATTTCGGTATCTCAGTGTAGCAACATGGTGGGACTAGCGTAGTAGATTTCTGCCTTTGCCGTTTTGTTAAAATGGTTTGGCTGGGTCTTGTGGGGTTTTTTCGCTTTCTGAGCAGCCATTGATGAGAGAGTCAAGTGTTCCAAATGAAACTTGATTATGTGCAAAATTAGCTAATTGACGGTCTTGAAATGGAGAAACAGGGTATCCAAGCCTTTCACTCTTGCAAAATACCTACACCACCTCTGCTCTGATAAACGCTGTGTCTTAGACCTGTACAATTCTTTTGCTTTAGGAAGTTACCTGAATCTCACTGTTTCAGATCATGTTCCTCCCTGGATTTTGCCACTGTAAGATTTCCAGTTGCCCTGCCTTCCTGCCTGCCTTCCTGCCTGCCTGCCTCCCTCCCTCCCTCCCTTTCCCTTTCTCTTTCTTGCCTGCCTCCGTCCCTGCCTCCCTCCCTCCCTGTGTTTTTGTACTGTGCCATGCAACAGAAATTCAGATCTTTAGATACCTGCCAGGGAGATGTGTTTTGCCCCTAAATATCTTCAGCAGTTCTGGATGCAGTACTCACACTACTATTCTTTAGGACATTTGGTCCTTTGTGCTTATGTAATCGTGATTCCAAATAAAATGTTGCCATATGGTACGCTCTTTAATATTGAAATGCAGAAATTTTGTACAGAGGTTCCATTTTGTAGTTTGATAAAAATCGGAAGATACTATTTTCTTTATTTTCTCTGACTAACTTTAAAATGAATAGACTACTTCTTGCAAGACACTTCTAGTCAAGCATCTAGGAGAGAAGGGTAACTTAAGCTTTCTTGTTTGCCACTGTCAGCACCTCCTGCGCGCATATGCTTGGTGATGTGTTACAGGAGTGCAAGCAGAGGCTGTATGGTCTTTCTGTCTAAATAATGTCCATATAATGGCTTTTGACTGAAAGGCTTTACCTAGTAACGCGGTTCCATTATTCTGTGTGTTTTCATAGTAAATGGGCTTGGCCTGCCAAGCCGTATTTCTGCGCAGACTTCTAACATTTGGCACTGAGAAAGGCAATTGACCTTATTTTTTTGAAAGAGTGGAAGATAGATTATGAGTAAAAGATGTCTGAAACATCTGCTTCTCTTCTTATGAAAAATGTACAAAACTACCCAGGTCAACAAGCACTCTGGGGTGAGCTGTAGTTAATGGTAATGTTGTTTGCTTTGCTGCAGAGAAGCTGAAGCATTTTCTGGACATCTTACAATTTTATGTAAGTGACAGTTAATGTCGTATCTTCCATTTTCTTTCAGAAAGATGCAACTGTGTGGCGTAAACCATCAGAGGAATTCAGTGGATACCTGTAAGTTTGCCTGCAGCACAGATTAATTTTTAAGGTTCTATAGATGTGTTTTGTAGAATTTAGAAGTGAAGATTGTGGATTCTACAGCCCTCAGCTACACAGATTCTCTAGAGGAGAAGCAAAGTGGATCATCTAGTGTGCCTGTACCATTTCTTTTTAGTGTTATACTAGATGCTTTAGCATTCCGTGGTGTTTAGAACAATGAACAATGAGAACTGTGGAACACCACAAAAGTCCCATTGGCTGGAGCAGGCAACAACATATCACAGAATCACAGAATGGTAGGGGTTGGAAGGGACCTCTGTGGGTCATCTAGTCCAACCCTCCTGCTGAAGCAGGGTCACCTACAGTAGGTTGTAGAGGACCTTGTCCAGGCAGGTCTTGAATATCTCCAGAGAAGGAGACTCCACAACCTCCCTGGGCAGCCTGTTCCAGCCCTCCATCACCCTCAGAGTGAAGAAGTTCTTCCTCACGTTCAGCTGAAACTTCCTATGCTTCAGTTTGTGCCCATTGCCTCTTGTCCTTGTCGCTGGGCACCACTGAAAAGAGTCTGGCCCCATCGTCCTGACACCCACCCTTCAGATATTTATAAGCATTTATTAGGTCCCCTCTCAGCCTTCTCTTCTTCAGGCTGAACAAGCCCAGCTCCCTCAGCCTCTGCTCGTAGGAGAGATGCTCCAGTGCCCTCATCAGCCTTGTAGCCCTCCCTGGACTCTCTCCAGTAGCTCCTCATCTTTCTTGAATTGGGGAGCCCAGAACTGGACACAGTACTCCACATGGGGCCTCACCAGGGCAGTGTAGAGGGGAAGGAGAACCTCCCTCGACCTGCTGGCCACGCTCCTCCTAATGCACCCCATGATCCCATTGGCTTTCTTGGCAGCCAGGACACACTGCTGACTCATGGTCAACCTGTCATCCACCAGGACACCCAGGTCCCTCTCCACAGAGCTGCTCTCCAGCAGGTCCGCCCCAAGCCTGTACTGGTGCATGGGGTTGTTCCTCCCGAGGTGCAGGACCCTGCACTTGCCCTTGTTGAACCTCATCAGGTTCCTCTCTGCCCAACTTTCCAGCCTGCCCAGGTCACGCTGAATGGCAGCACAGCCTTCCGGTGTATCTACCACACCTCCCAGTTTGGTGTCATCAGCAAACTTGCTGAGGGTCCATTCTAACTCTTCATCCAGGTCGTTGATGAAGAAGTTAAACAAGACTGGGCCCAGTACTAGTTACTGGCCTCCAACTAGACTCAGTGCAGCTGACGACAACCCTCTGAGTTCTGCCATTCAGCCAGTTCTCAATCCACCTCGCTGACCACTCATCCAGCCCACACTTCCTGAGCTTCCCTAGGAGGATGTTATGGGAGACAGTGTCCAAAGCCTTGCTGAAGTCAAGGTAGACAACATCCACGGCTCTCTCCTCATCTACCCAGCCAGTCATGCCATCCTAGAAAGCTATCAGATTGGTCAGGCATGATTTCCCCTTGGTGAATCCATGCTGACTACTCCTGATAACCTTCTTTTCCTGCACTTGCTTGTTGATGACCTCCAGGATAAGCTGCTCCATCACCTTTCCTGGGATGGAGGTGAGGCTGACCGGCCAGTAGTTCCCTGGGTCCTCCTTCTTGCCCTTTTTGAAGACTGGAGTGACATTGGCCTTTCTCCAGTCCTTGGGCACTGCCCAGACCTTTTGGAAAGATGGTCTGCAAACCACAGAATCAAGTCCAGGTTCAGTAGATCCAAAGTGTTATGTCAGTGCTTGGACTGTCACAGTGACCATGCAAGTGCAACAGAGTAAAATATCAAGCATATGGTTGTGGTAAAGGTGTGTGACGTAAAGGCCCTTCCTGTGTTTCTGTCACTGGGTTGTGTTGGTATCTGTAGGTTTAGGTAGAGAAATAGTTACTGGGGAACAGCATTCTGAAGAAAGGAAAAGTGGTGTGAAAAGGTAGTGTTTGAAAGTATCTTGGAGACTGGTAACACTCAGTTGGAATTCAAGTCCTGTTAAATCTGCGAGAACCGATGACCCCAGACACCAAGAGTCTGCTGACTGTGCAGGGCCACAGGCATGCTGGCATCAGCAACAGGTGCAGCTTGAACCACTGCCAAGTGACAGTGGCTGCTGTGTGCAGATGTAGACTTCAGGGCTGTGTATACACCTGGGGAATTAAAGGGCACTTTGAAGAACTTTCCAAACACCTTCCTAGAAGCCACTGGCATGTTCGTGTGGTCCTCCCATTCTGAGTATGCAGCTGAGATTAGCTCCAACCAGGTAATTACGAGTGAATAGGGGTGAACTGTGCAAGTGAGTAAATGTGTCCGTTGTTTGACTAGTTGTCTACTATTAATAAGAACAGCTTAATGAATAAGAAGAGTTTCGAAAATAATGATTCTGCTGGATTCTTCCCCATCAGGAGCTGGAGGCCCAGTAACTCAAGTAAACAAAATCTCTGGTGTCTGTTGAAAATGTCTGATAACAAATGAATGTTCTGTAATGTCTTATACCAAACTAATTTATTTGGTACTTTCACACCACCAAAGCATAACATATTTTCTCATTAGCTTGATTCTACTAGTGCTACTTCTACTTTATGGAAAATGTTTTTCCCATTGTGTTCCTGCTCTCCTTTCTTCTTTTGCTTTTAGCTTTACTTGTCCCTGGTGAACTCCCTTTCTCACCCAGCAAGAAGAGAAAAATAGCAAGTTGTTAGAGAAATAAATATGGTGACTTTCATCTGAGGAAGGAGTTTGCCATTTACAAAATATTGATTGCAGCATAACGACAAAGTTTCTCAGAATAACATTTATTGCAGAGAAGAATAGATGCACTCATAGGTCTTTGTCTGTACTTTTTCTCTGATACAATTGTCCCTGACCATAACTCCAGGTACCAAGGTATTATAGTAAATGTGTTGTTGCAAATTAATAGAACATGTATAAAGAAATTCTCACTTCTAAGTGTAAACATATGTTTCTCTAGCTACAAAGCTCAAGGAGTGGTGGAAGATGTTACTAACAGAATAGTGGATCATATTCGCCCTGGACCTTACAGGCTAGACTGGGACAGCTTAATGACTACGATGGACATCATGGAAACGTTTGACGAGGTGAGGACTTGTTTAGATTCTTAAGTGAAATGTGTATAGCTGCATACATGAATTAGGCAGTACAGCAGAGCAGTCATTCCAACAAATACTAATGTTGTTCTCCCCGTTTTCTGTGTGCATGTGGGATATTGTGCAGTGGGTGACTTCAGATGAGACTTTCTGGCTGCACAGACTTCTCCTATTCTGAAGCCTGAAATTCAGCTTTCCATCAGTGCTAAAAGTAAAGGAGTACAACTTGGTTGGTCACAGTTCTCTTGGACCTGGGAGCTCTGGTAGCCTCTGATAAAATTCACAGCTAGAGAGTTACAGTGTGATGTTTTATATGCCAAATCCTGTTCATGCAGCTTGCTTGCTTCTGTTCCACAACAAACAAAATCGTGGGTATTAATCCGTGCATACAGAAGCTGTACCTCCCCCTCTTCCTGAAAGGCTGACTTCACTCTGTGGCAGGGCTTTGTGATGTGAGCCAAAAGAGTTCATGCTGAGGGGCAGGACTTGCTAAAGAAAGGTAGGTTTGAAGTTGATTGCAGAAATGCTCCTGGGTTACTGGGGACATCCAGTATGACTTCAAAACCCTGTGGACGTCTGGTTACACATGGATTGTCTTTTGCTGTGGCTCTTAAGGAAGATTTATATGACAAGTTTTTTTTGCTAGTTATTCGCTAGAATTTAAACAAACTCTATTGTCTTATAAGAAATCCTTTTTTGAAGACTTGTTTGCATTCTGTTTTATTATTCACTTTATGAATTATAAGTACTAGACAGAGCATCTTAGTACCGAGAGAGGTCTCTTGCAATTTGTTCACGGTGCTTTCAGACTTCCTAAGTGGTGGTTAAGCCACACAGAAGCCACATGGCTTTCAGTTCTCAGGCATGAGACAGTTCTCTAGTTTTAGTCAGTGTGGTTTAAAGGTGCCAGATATTCTCAGCCCCTGCAGCTCTCAGTTGCAGACTGCAAGTCCTTACAAACTGCCAGCATTTAGACTGAAAATGACATAGCTATTCAGACCTCACTGATAAGTTGTTTGCCCAGCGTAGCTGACAGAGGCTAGCTGCCTACAAGCATAAATTACCCTCTATTCATTATACTAAGGAATTTTTGTTTTCTTACCCTCCTTGTTCTGTCACTCAACAAGAACTGCTGTGTGATGCGCTACACCACTGCTGGCCAGCTCTGGAACATCATAGCACCAAGGGAGTTTGTTGATTTCTCTTACACTACAAGCTATGAAGATGGGCTTCTAACATGTGGTGAGGCACCACTTACCTCTGATTAATTCTTATTTTGCAACAGCTGCTTGCCTTAAGATTTGATTCAAATTAATTTTAGTTCTGCAGTAAGCATTCAAAAAAGGCATAAGGTGGTATCAAACAAGTATTTCAAAGCATTTTAACATCTTACAGGTTTAAAGAAGTGTACAAGTTACTGGTTTACCCATGAGCCATCCCTGTGTGCCAAGTTTCGTTTATGCAGGCTGTGGGTCAGGAGTGGTAGAGGCAAGTTGAGTGCTCTGACTCAGCTCTTACAGCAAACTGGGTGGAGTAACAATTTGCTACTAAATGGGAGGAATGCCTTTTTAATGTCAGAATTTCTTCTTATCAAGCTCTGCTTGTCTGTTGTGGGGTTTGGATGAAGAGGAGACAACTTTCATGCATGAAAGTACCCAGAAACTTGAAGTGTGTCTGTCACTTATACTAAATTCCTCAAGCAGAAACTTGCACACTTTTAATTTACCATACCATTATTTTTTATCTATCTCAAATTAATTTCTGTTTTTCTGTTTGTTTTCCTTCATAGGTATAAGTCTAGACTACGGAGAGGTGAGACCCAACTTTGTCCGTGGATTCAATCACCCTTGTGGTTGGTTCTGTGTCCCTCTGAAGGACTATCCTAGCCACAGTCTTTTGACAGGGTATATTCAGACCGAGCTGCGAGGGATGCTACCGCAATCTGCAGTAGACACTGCCATGTCTAGTACCCTGGCCAATTTCTACTCTGACCTCAAAAAGGCACTGAAAACATAGGCAAACGGTGACTTAAAAGCCCATGCATTTCTTGCAATCAAATTATATTTTTTAGCTTAGCGTAGGTTAGCTACTGAGTTAAGAGGTGAGTAACATTGTTCCTGAGTGATACCTGAACCTCTATGTTGAGGGATCCAACCAACTTCACCAAGTAATTCTTGATGTTATACTCAGCATACATTCCTGATTCACAGTGTGAGATTCTGTTTCCTGCTCAGCACTCTGCAGCTGTGTGAGGAGTAGTCTGAATCTATAACCCACTGGCTCCTAGGTAGAAAACACAAGATATGTGTGTGGGCTTGAAAAATGCAGCGTGAACTCAGCTCTCACCGACAGTATTGAGAGTGGAATGCTCAGGATTTGGCGGGTGCAGGTCACTGTACAGGCAGTATCTCATTGAAGATGTAATTTTGTAATATATATATATTTTTATATTTACTTAAAATCTTTGATTTATTTAGTTTGTACAGGTGCATCTGTAATTTTGTTTTTAAAAATTGTTTTGATTTATCATGGGGATATTACATAGCCACGCTGTTAAATGATACTATTCATAAGAAAGCTGTTTGCTCTTGTTAGCAAAAATAAGTATTCATTACTGGCATTTCTTCAGTGTTGTAACTGTAACTCAGTTACCTGTTGTATATAACGGTCTCAGTGCATAGATAAAGAAATGCCCTTACAGCTGATCCAAAGCTCATTTAAGTCATCAGGTGTCTTTCCATAGTTTTTAGCGGGCTTTTAATCACACAGTTGTCAAAGTAGCAAACCTCTTCTGTGATACTCTGCACTTCTCAAGAATTTTTAACTTAAATTTGCATGTAATTGTGTGTGTGGTTTTTTTTCATCTTCCTTAACTGAAAATCCTGCAATTACAAAAGCAACAGAAAGCACTGTTAACTTGCTTCAGTTACAGGCATTGGCGTAGCCACAACAGCACGGACTGCCAGCATGCTGGTACAGCACACTGGAGTATTCTGTGGTAATACCCCTAGACTGATCTTTGCAATAAATCAAATTAGCATCTTAAAACGTGGGCAACTGAAGGCCAAAGCTCAGGCTGCAGAGTTGCTCAAATCTGATGGAGGATGGAAGGTCAAATTTTTAAGGATATTTAGCCACACAGTGATGCTGACAGGTGCATAGCAGGGGCTTTCAGAAGATTGCTGTTTGTCCTGCTAGGAACCTGAATTCTCTTTAAAACATGGCTTTAAGCTCTTAATGTTGGTATGCATCATTTGCTCAGGGGAGATTGTAATTATCTGTATGTTTTACCAGTGCTAGTAGAGGCAAGTTTAGCTGTATAGTAGTTAGGGAAGTATCTTGGAGGCCTTGATATTTTGAGGCGAGTTGTATACATACAGTCCAAGGACTGGCAGTGAATTCTTGGGGGGGGGGGGGAAATCAGATTAAAGTAGTTCCCCTGCAATATTGGCTCTCTTGACACTGGCCACTGTAGCTGAACTCTGAACAGTGAAGACTTTTCTTTCTCATTGCTTAAGCAGAGAGGTAGAAAAAAGGTGACACCAAATATAATGAGGGCTCTTTCAACATATTTCATGTATTAGGCATTTAGTAATGTTTAAGACACTTAAAAACAAAGGTATCAAACAGCCTTTGATGTCTTTCTAGGCAGAAAATGTCAGCTCCCTGTTGGGTTTTGTGTATTCTGCAGCTCCCTTTCAGCTCCTTTGTTACTTTTCCCATCTTTTATATCTTCCTTGTTTTCCCCACCATGCTGGAAGTTCACAAGGTGATCTTTCACCACCAAGGATGGTAACGAATCTGTAGCAGCAGTCACGCTTTTTCCTTAGTGCCAGAGTCCACTCCTTTCTAGTACTGGTAGAGAGGCAAGTGTGAAAGCTCTACCAATACTGCTCTGTGGGATGAATGCTGACATGATTATAGAGGAAGCTGTGTGAAGTGTACCCTATTTATTCTTCTGAGTTATATGGACTACATGTGTAGTGAATCTGCATATTCATGTCTTCTTTTTTTAGAAATGCTGGGACGGACTAATTGAGGGGTTGCGATACAGATGTATATAAAGAAAAATACTCCATTGCTCCATAAAAGGCACAGTTTAAATCTACACAGAGGCACTTCAGTGCTGGAGAAATGGGTCAAAAGGAGCACAAGACGATGATGTTTGTGCGACACTAGGCACTGCAGAAAAGATTAAGGGGTCCCTGTTTCAAACACCCATTATAAAGGCTCTAACACCTCTAGAGTACGTCTGTATTTAGTGTTCAGTCAAATGGCTTTTTATACTTTCAGTGAAGATGGGCTGATGAAGCACAGAGCAGCTGAAGAAAGAAGAACTTGTGTTTAAATAGAAGAAAATTGCTAGGGTATTTTAAGTATGATGATGTTTTTGACAAAAATTTCTCTGTGCAGGTTTCTTTTTTGTCAAGAGGGTTTAGTAACAGACCTAGAGATGGAAAGATTTTGTGAATGAGAGTAAAGCTTCTCAAAGCAAAGCAGGCCTTCTGTTTTGCATTATCGTAATTTATTCGTTAAACACTGGTTACACTGGCTTTGTGTGTTTTAACAAACATAGTCTATTGTTCTGCCAATGAGTCAGGACATTCAGGTGATAACAGAGTAGAGACTACCAGAGAAAGAGAACGGAGGCAGATTTTTAAATTTTTTTTTTTACTCAATAAAAAAGCGTAGTACAATACTCCCGTTTTCAGATGAGGAGAAATCATAGAAGGGGATAGCAAATGTTAAGGATTTATTTGAGGGAATCTCACATTTCTAAAAATGCTTCTGATTTAGGAGTGTAGTGATTTGCAATATATGCTGATTATGCTGCTGAAGCAATGAATAGCTGATACCCATACAGTCATTATTCCAAGCAGTTCAGCTATAGAGTAATACAGAACTAGAAGAAAGATGTCCAGTTTCATAGTGTGTTGTTTTTATTTGAAAGCAAAACTCCTTTTTATATAGCTAAGGATGGAGAGGAGTGTTAGATCTTGAAGCAGAGCTGTTCTTTACCCAGGGAACATTTAGAACCAAGAAAGCCACAATATCAAGTACTTATCTGATCAGAACCTCTTTTCCCACCACGGCATTTTTCTCCTCCTAAGTTAGTCGACAATCTAGATGGAGTTAAGACAGTAAAAAGGAAAGCAATTGAGAGGACAAAGGGCAGAAGCCCATGTTTTGCTTATTAGGAGGTAGTGGGAGGCAAAGTAAATTACGTAGTATAGATTTCTGTCATCCTCACAGCAGCAGAATTTCTGCAAGTTTGTGAGTTTCGCCAGTACCTGAGTTTGAGTGTTTCAGTTAAACTGGAATATAGTTCTCTGAAAGCAACTTCTGAACGAGGTGCCCAAGAATAGCAGAGAACGGTTTTTGCTACGGAAATGACATGTATATAGACACATCAGAATTATTTTTATATGAGTAGTATTTAAAAAAAAACCAAACTTTTTCTGGGGTTTAGGCAATATGACAGTCTAATCTTTGGCACTTTAACTAGGTTCTCTGTGTGCGGATGTGAAAGGTGGCTAAAGATAAGACAATTTTAAGGTTTGGCTTCTGTTCCTCATCTAAAACCTCCAGCATTAAACCTTGCCTGTAGTTGTGCTGCTGCTTTTACATATGCAGTAGATAGAGATTGGGCCACGTTGGATTTGGGAGCAATCCAAGGTGCTCTGCCACAGCCTGCTGGGAGGTGGACCAGTACTTCAGATAGATAATCTGGGAACAGCACAAGCCCTGATGTCAAATTTGGTGAATTTATAAACGTGAAACATGATGAATTTGTAAAACATGAAGAGAGTGTGTAATTCCTCCAGTAATCATAAATCACAAGAACTGTTTTGATGGTGTGAGCTGGCGAGTCAACCTAGGAGATTTATTGCTGTAAAAGTAGCCATAATTCTAGTGAAACCAGTCAAGTTGTGCCTATGTTCAGAAAATCAAGGTCAGTCTATCTTAACAGTGGTTTTAACTGACTGTGTTCAGCACTTCAGAGATTGTATTTATATTTTGAATGCAATTACAGAATAAATTAAAGCATGGATTCCAACAGACTTAACGATGCAGCCTTTTCAATACTTGTGCAGGTGGATGTAGCATTCAGTTACTTTTTGGGGAGTTACATCTGATGATGTAGTTCATCTTCAGCTGCTCGGCGATGTCTAACGCTATCAATTAATCTCCTTAAACTGGGAAACCAAAAAGCCTGTATTTACTTAGAAACTTGGTTTCTGGTAAATTGAAGTCTCTTTAAAACCGTACAAATAGGATTTTCTCAAAGCTTCAATTCTAAAAATACATATATTTTTTTTTGTAGTGACACCATGTTTGCTGTGGAAGAACTTTATTATTTTGTTTTAGTATTACTTACCTTTTAGCATGTTTAATAAATGGTTTATTAACCATCAAAATTAAGTTAATCCAGAACACAGGAGCATACAGTGCCCTGCAAAAGGCACACAGATGTACATTAGGGTTATAAAGCATGCTGCAACACATATTTTGACACGTATTTAATTAGCACATACATAAACAAAGGAAGAAAATGCCTGCGTCTTACATAGAACCTTTCCTTGTTTTTCTTACGAAGCCTGCGTAAAGGCAAGAGAGTTGTGTAGGATTTTACTTCAGAGCGAAGAGCTGCAGCCCTCTACTGTGGCTGAGAAAAGGAACTGTGACCTCTGAGATACAGTATGCTCTCGTAGAATGTGTATTATGTCACCCTCTGCAAAGTGGGGTACAAACAGGTACAGAGGCAACTTGGGGTCTTCGGAAAATGATTAAGAACATTAATTAGAATTATTTAAAAAAAACAGTTGCATTTAAACCCATTTCCTGGTGAAAGAGAATATGAAAATGGGAGAGATAAATGATAAGTCTATGCTGAAGATTGAATGTTCTCTAGGAAAGAATATATCCAGAAGTCCTAGACCGTAATTTAAACTTTGTAATACATTATGCCTTTTCCAGTCCCCACTGAGCTGTACTGGTGACTCGGTTTTACAGTACAGGTAGGGACTGATTATTGTGGGGTTAACCTTCCTAGGAACTGAACCACTAGCAGGGAGAAAACAGGCTCAGATGAGGATAGTGTCACAGGAGATGTCTGTGCATGTTTCGCAGCTGACCCACGCAATAAGAGACGTCACATCTGGGTTAAGGCGCCCCAAATCCCAACACATTTTCCAGAACTGTCTCTTCCAAAGTGACTTTTAAAATCTGTCTTTCAGTGAGCCAAGTCAGTATGACTACCTGATAATTCTCGAACATGTTTCTGTGATACGGGAACATAGATGGAGATATGAGAAGATCAGTTACTGCCCAAGGTGTAACAGAAGCCAAGCTGGCTCAGGCCTTCTGTGGAGCCGTGTGGCTGTGCCCTGGGATGCCTGACCAAACGCCTTTCCTGAGCTCTGTACCCGGGCCTGCCAGCAAAGACCCAGCTCTCAGGAGGGCTGTGACCCGAGGCAGCAAATGACTACCCTAAGTAAGGGTCCCCGACTTTCTCAGGGTGTCCATCTGAGCGCTGCCTTTAATTTGGGTTCCAGTCAGACAGCATTACGGCTAGTGCATTGGTGTTAGTGATTTGAGCTCCAAGGCTCACGGGGGATGCAGGGCAGTGCTCAAAGGGGTGCATCGGAGCAGCTGCAAACATGAGTACTTTGTTATTTGGGTACCATACGACCCCTCCTTGTCCTGACGCCTAACAGGATATTGAGCTCCTCACGATTTGGAGGAAGAAGGAAAGAAATCGTGGCAGACCTGTTCCCTGGAGAGTGAGGAACATTCCCACAAACCAGTATCTCTTACGCGCACAGGATGAAGCGTGGACCCCTTTGTGCACAGCCATCTCTGCGAATTTCATGGTCTACCTGCCCCAACCAGTCAGGCTAATTTGAAAGACACAAGTAAAACATGAACGTCTGTACAGAAACACAGCCCATTAGGGTTGAGACACGGGAATTTCCCAAGGCCAGCAGGTGCAGCAATCTTCACCAGAAGACCACGAGTTAGCGACCCATGCAGCAGTTAAGCTGCGCTGGGTCAGGGCTGTGCTGTGTGGGACGAACTGGCCCAGCTAACGAGCGCAGGGGAGCCCGCAGGCAGCTGCCGCGCGGCGCTGGCCATCGCACCCTGCCTGGCCTTCCCCGCGTCCGACAGTGCAGCAGGATGTTCTCACATGGACATCTTTCCCGCTTGATGGTAGGAACGGTTAAGTAGTTTGATGAATGGAATGATGTGCCATTTTAAGAAAATCCTGTAATAGCTCAAATAATAAAAAACAAGGTAACCCTTGCATGGGCAGGGTTTGCACAGCGTGCTGTGCTGGAGGCCTGTGTGATGCCTTACAACTCAGCGTTCCCAGCATTTGAAGGGGTGCAAAATTGTCTGCACTAGCCTCTCTTTCTTTAGTGTGTTAATTCTAATAAACAGTGCTTTACATGATACTTTACAGAGGCTGATTGCCTTTTTACTGGGTTCACAAGGAACCAACACTTCCTGGTGCAAAACAGCAGGCAAGTTGAAGAACTAAGTTTTGTACATGCACTGCACAGGCAAAATGTCTTTCTGTGCTGCCTGTGTGCCTCACAGTCTGTACAAATTGAGGAAACCTGACACCCGTCACAAGTTCTACCTTCTACACGCCTCTTGCCTGAAGAAATGGAAGTATGACAATGAAGAAAAAAAAGAAGTCAGAAAGATGCCTTTCATGCACTTTTTTTTTTTTGAAATGTCAAATATAAGTATAGAGAATTCACAATGCATGTAAAAATACTGAATCATTTCCCAAACCATCCGCATCCTTGGATATTTAAGACAAAAGGTTACTTGCACATGTGCATCATGTTGAAGGAAAAAAGTATTTTAACTGCTCAGAAGGACGACAGAACAACAAAACCCCAGGGCTTCATAAAGAAGCAGACTGCACCAGGCATCAGCAGCAATGCAGATCTTAGTTATGAGGCAGGGTGGTTTTGTTTTAACTCCCCAGCTACCCTGTCTCTCTGAGTAGTTCTGTCAGGTTACAGATTTGTCAGTTCTCTCTTTATCCCATTTTCTTGTTTGTCTCAAGCTCGCTATAAAACCAGTGTAATGCTATGCTGTAACAGGAGCTTTCATGCCACGATTTGATGCACTGCACTGTTTTTCAGAGTTCAGTCCAAAGCACAAAAATCTTGAGCTCCAGGGAGAACTCAAGATCCAAAAGACCCAGATCCTGTAGGTGCTCCCTTCTCTCCTTTTGATTTTCCACTGACCTTTTCCACCCTGTTGTGGAGATGGGAAGATGATGATTTCATGAAACTGTAGTAAGAACCTATGCCTTGCCTCAGCTTGGGAAAAAGATTCAACAGCACCCATGGAAGTGCCAAATTAGACATTTTTTCAGAGCACTGTTACCATGCAGAACCTCTTGCCCATCTTATCATCATTTATTTCTTACATTCCTCAGGTGTTTTGACAAATCATCTCCCATAATAGGGTGTGAAGGGACTCTCCATTCAAGCAGTTTGCAAGCCTAAGGAGTTGTAGGTGGCAGGAATAACAAACTGCACCAGTACAAGACAGTGGCCAGCTGGCCAAGCAGCTGTTCTGCAGACCCATGGCAGTTGTGACCCATGCCAAACTGAGCAGGACGGAGCACCACTGAGGGTGCTAGATGACAGATACGGAAACCAAGTGGAGAAACAAAAAATAATCCTTCCAGCACCTCTGTCTTGCCAAGGCCTCAACTCAAGTACCCTGTTCAACTTTTGACTACATAGCTTTTGGCTACATAGTTCAAGACAGAGTGCAGTCAATTACAGGCAGAAAATCTGTATGCATGCAAGAAGAGCAGTGAAAGACCTAGTGTGCATGACCTGTGGGGAATGACTTGGTTTGTGCTGCTGAGAAAGGAGGGTGCTGAGCAAAGGAACATTTTAATAGCCTTCGGATTCATCAGAAATGGTTGCAGAAAACAGATCACTGTGATCGACGAAGTGTTAACTGCAACAAAAAGACTCAGATCTTTATAAAATAGTAACCAATCATAAGAGCAGCAAAACAGCTTGGTAGGTTGTGCAAAGAAGTGGCAGTGTCTTCATTGCTGTAGAGCTTTAAGAACAAGTGTGACAAGCTCTGTCTCACATAGCCCTCCCCAGGGTACAGGGGCAGCCTCGACAGCCTTACAAAGTTCTGTACTCCACCACTAATAACAGATTTAGTTTGTTATCCAGCTACTAAGGTTTTGAGGGAAGAGGAGAAGGGGAAATGCTATGCCAAGTTGGAATTCATTCAAGACTGTGCTGTATAAACAGATAACACCCATCATTACATCTCCCTATAATGATGGCTACCGTTCCTTGTCCTACGCTAAGCATTAGCTGTCAGCAAATAATAGATGTAAACATTTCTAGATTTACTAGTTTATTTAGCATCAGATCAGTCATGCAAGCCAGTTATTAAAAATAGACTTCCCACCATCAAAGCATATTCTCATGGCTTATCAGCATTTCCATGCAAGCACACAAGCAGGTACATTGGTCCCAAATACAATACACTGAAACAACAAAACTGTCAGTTTTTTCTGGTTCCAATTTCTCTCTGGTTCATTTGCACAGTATCAGGAAAGTTACTACACAAACAGGCTTAGTCTGAAGTAAAAGTGTACAGTTAAATAAGCAGTTCATAAACTTCTGTTTAGTTGCTTACATCTTTGCTAGTACAAGCAAACAGTGTTGACAGTACAGGATTTCTTACACATTAAGCAGTAAAATCAGGAGTCAGATACACAGGACGCAGAGCTAATTTGAGAAAGTCTAGTAAAGATATGACGTTTTTCATTGTTATTATTAAGAGTCCAGCCGCCATTGCTCTGAGATCAACGAGCTTCTGTAACAGGCTTATAAAATACTTTGTGTTACAAGTCAATAGCACCATTTGTCTGTTTGTCTTGGAAGCATCAGCACATACCCTAACCATGCAGTGTATACTCCTCTTGAATTAACAGGAGCACAAAACTCCCTGCTTATGGTCTGGTCCTCAGCCAGCCTCAAAGCCAAGAGCCACCAGGAGCCTCCAAACCAAGGCCAAGCCAGACACAAGCCCTTAATGTATCACATTTCTTCAGGTTAAAACCAGCTTAAGCTGGTGAGCTCCTTGCTGTGGGTCTGGAGCAGCCAGCCAGACTCTGCTTGGTGCCTCCCAGGCTTGCAAGGGAATGCCAGTATAGCTCCTTGGGACTAACAAACTGCTTCCCCTAGCTGAGACAGACTCAGTGACTCTTCCCCTCTTGTCCCACTCCCTCACAAGCTGGATCAGCCATGCTTGCTGTTCTGGAAGACCATCCCATCTATCTTAGTCTTAGCAACTAGGGTTCACCCTACAGCTCTCCATCTTTCCTTCTCCCTGAGCAACTAGTCAATTCAGAGTTAATTTTCTCACAAGTGTAGGCCTCTCAACACTGTGTATTCTGAAAAAAACCCAAACAAACCAAACCCCAAAACAATGTCCCTTATGGAACATTAAATAAAATTTCTGCTATTTAGTCAGAAGCATTAGCATGACTTCTCATGAGCATCTGTTGTGAAAAAGGAAGTGGTTCCTGTTGTGCATAATAGCATGAAGACACAGCTGGGTTTAGCTCTCAGCAGCTAGTAGTTTAACTGTTCTTGTTTCTAATTACTTCAGTAAAAAATCTTAGTTTGTAGCTACCATTTCCCTGCAGCCAAGATGGTAAAGATTTGAGCAGAGCAAACAAGGCACCCACCACTATCCTGAGGGCAGCCGGTTGATGGTGGCACCAGCCTGGGACCCTCTGCAAGGTCGCATGGAACACTGTCATTCCCAGGGACAATATTTATCAGGGAGGACACTGCTGCAGCAGGAGTTAGAAAATGCTTCAAAGATATTTTATTCTGAATATGCATACAGTCCATTTGCTTAGTTTCATGAAATGTTTCTTGACCAACTCCTGCTCACCAGTAAAAACTACTCCAGGCCCCACAGTAAGCCAAGGAAGAGACTGGAAGCCATATTAATAGTAGAAACAAAACAGCTTTGATGTCTTACAAATGAAAAGCAGAGTCAGTGGTGAGGTTTTTCTGCGTAGAGGAGGCTTGGTGCTGGATACATTTGCGCTACTTTCGTAAACCTAGCTGATGGTGATGTCTGAAAAACAACAACTATCAGGGAACATGATACCTTGAAGAAAACACTTCCACTTTTCACCTTATTCCTTGTCCAGACAAAGTTAAGAAGGAGCTCTCTTTGGTGTGCTCCATAGCAAAATCCTCTGGTGTTTTTGTTGTGGGTGTTTATTGTTCGGCAGTACTTGGGGATTTGTGGTGGTCATTGTGCTCGTTCATGCAAAGTTAGCATTTGTAAGTAACACAGTCATGCCTTGGGTTCTGTTTTTTCTAGGTAGCCAGGTTCTTGCAAGTATGGTAGCTATAGTTTCTGACAGTGCAACACAGCTATCTGTAACTAATATTTGGATGGTTTTGTGGTTAATGTCTGTAAAAACTGTGCTTTAATCTGATAAGGTATTCTCACACAGGTGCCTTTGTTGCTGTGGCTAGGCCAATTGATTTAAATGGGCCTAGTCATCTTGGTTAACTTCAAGTAGATATGTAAGATGGAGCTTAACAGTGATGTCTCAGATGTATAACTCTTATTAAACAGCCACAGGTCCTTGCACTTTACTCATCATACACCCTGTCTTGTTAGTTAAGTATGGTAATTTGATCAGGTAATTTGATCACTGGGCATTTGCAAAACTTTCAGCTCCTTTGCCTTATCCAGGAGAAAGAAAATTCCTCGGGCAGGATTACAGTAACATTACCTCATCACAACTAATGTGGAGTCCAATCCTATTGATTTGACAGAGGTTGGAAGAGAGCCGCCCCGGGGGCTGCAGTGTCAAGGAGACATGGATGAACAACTGTTGACTTTGTGCACAATTAATTTAAATTTCCTAGACTAATGAAAAAGCTTTCTTTCAGAAGGAGTAGCTCAAAAGGACACGGTAGATTATACTGAGGGCTAATATGACAAAGTAGATCCCTGCACATAGTTCTGTGGATGAATAAATACGTCCCAGTGGCTACTGGAGCACTGTCTCTAGGATAAACCACATGCCTTTTGCAGCTGTAAATCATACCCTATAGCTTGCCTCAGCTTTTGAGTTACTAGAATAACTGCCAAAAGTCTACAACACAGTAATTTTAATTAGGAGAGCCAACCCAGATCCACCCAACATGGGGATAAGAATTAGTCTTTTTTCGCTTTGATAGACTTTCCCTGTGTGTGCCTATACAGATGCAACGGTTGGCTCCACACAGTTTCGTATTCTAAAACAGATCATTATTTACAGTTCCAGACAACAAATGGGACTGAGTGTTATGAACTGATTTCACTGTTTCTTCTGCCAACACTTTAAGTGGCAATGCTGCATAAAATACGATACCAAGCATATAAACCGGTACTAAGTAAATAATATTAAGAACTTCATTGGTCGTAACACATGATATTTTTCAGAGCTCCTAAGCCTGATGTTCTTCTTTGGATTGACCTAAACCACATCTTCTCCATGGAATGAAGAAGCTGTCATTGATGAAGCAACTTCCTAGTGCTGAGGAGCAGAACCTGCCATGGTGCTGTTCTTCTGTCACTTTGCTCTGAACCGCTCACCCCGAGCGTTAGCAACTCGTACAGCCAAAGCATCTACAGCAGGCGAAGTGCCTTCGTTTTGTACTGGGAAACTAACTTAAGGGGCTGAGTTCTTCTCTGGTTCCGTCTGGCATTTGTTGCACAGCACTGGGCTATTTCTGTCAGCCAGGTATAAGCTCCTGAGAAAGGAAACAGAAGGTGCCAGAAAGCAGCATAAGTCTAGGAAATGGGGAGGGAAAGGAGAAACCCCTCTCCTTGAGTCCTAACTGGCAATGACAAATCACACCAAGGATGGCTCACAGAGGAACATATTTATACTTGACCAGTAAAACCCAGAATCTTTTGGGAGCACAAGCAACTCAAAGAGCAGGAGCGAAACCACCTGACGGACCCAAGGGCAACAGCAGATTTGTGAGGGCAATGCAGCTGAAGCCTGCCAAGCGTCAGATGGCTCTTCTCCCACCAACTGGTGGCTGACAGCTCTTCCTCGGTGCTCCCGTGGCGTCCAGGGCCAGGAAAAAAGATGAAGCATAAAGGGGAAGAAAAACAACAAGCCATTTGGCCATGAATGCATGTTAACACTTGTTCTTGAAACCAGAGTTTCAAATGGAAAAAACAGGGAAGATCCCCTTCTTTTAAGCTTTGCTCTTCATGGATTGCCACATAAAGCTCTGGAATGCTGCAGCTTCTCAAGTGGACAGAAGAAAGTAGCTCATACTATGAGAGGACTTCTATGATACTTAATAAGAGCAAACACATGCTGTTTAATATACCTTGGCCAGCAAGCATCTTCCTGATAAAAAAGTTAAGGGTTAAACTGTCAGTTCTCGGTCACACGTGCTGTGGATTGAGCATTGCTGGGCAAGTGCCTCTGGTGCGTTTAGGGCAGCTCTAACCCCTCACAAAACGCTCTGCTTGTGTTGTCACCCCGCTTTGGCCCATGTCCTGAGCATGCCAAAGGACGAGGGCACCGCAGCATTCTTCTCCCAGCTGTGTCTTGGTACGAAGGAGCAAAAGCTCAGGAAAACTTTGTACCACTGTATTTATTAATCTTTCATACCTTGATATCCGTCACACTGAATTTCATCCAGCGATGATCCATGTATACCAGAATGTGAAACACTATGGATTCAGTTCCAGCAGAGTAATGCTGGCAAAGGACAAAAGATGGCTTAAAAGGTTACTGCGACTGTTAATGAAGACATGGCTCTTAAAAAGCCTGTTCTGCAGTCTCTGCCTCTCTTCTGATAAATTTATATATTTGTGTGTATGTGTACACATATATATTTAAATATGTATTTATAATTTTATTGGTAAGTTCAGAATTGGGACACTTTGACTATTCCATTCTGTTCCTGCTTCTGTACTATACCTATCCCCACCACACCTGAAAGCCTTCCAATAATGACTAAGTTCATGACTGTGTTCATGTTCTCTGGTCTGCTCTGGAGGGGAAGAAGAGCATGCAGTGCAGGTTCTTTTTTTCTTTCGCTGGATTTTTGGTTATATGCACGTACATTATTCCATCCTTATGTAAGTTAGAGGATTCATATTCCAGGGATGCGCTCCATATTTGCACTGGCCTTCCATCAATCTTCACTGAATTACTCTGGCCAGAAGTTTTTACCTCTCAGGCACAAAGCAAAGTTTTGCTTATGTGGGAGAATCTAGAGTCTTGTCAGTAGAAGTTTATACATGTTCTGGAAGTAAGATCTTTACATTCCAGATATAACTAGACTAGGTAATTATTTTATGCCTATTTTTCTCCTCTTTATTCCTTATAATTTTATTTTCTTCTTATTTTGCAATGCAGCTGATGGTTTTTGTTCCAGGCAGCGTGGTTTGTGCAGGGGCTTATCAGGGAAGCTAAATTTCTTTATACAAAAGCAGAATTAACACTGTTGTGGTTGTGTATTCTAACTGACATTACTCTGAAAGGGAGGAAAGGATATTCTTTGAGCTATTATTGTTTCATAAAGTAACTTCTAAGGATGTTCTGAACTGTCTCTTTGTTTACCTTTGGTATCTTCAGGACTTGCTTGTGTCCCTGCCATTGTGCTCTAGGTCCAACTGTGCGTCTTGCTTGGTCAGCTTCATTCCTGCATTTCTCCCACATGACAAGATATTGTTACTTGAACACCATGTCTACATAAGCTACACACTTTTAACCTGAGCAGGAACAAGGTAGACTCAGCCACACAGAACTGAGCTCTCCGCTAGGAGAAACACACAGCCTCTGCACAAGCCAGGGGCCAAGGCACTGCACTGAGATTTGGGAGTGTCCATCACCCTGTAAGCAGGTAATATGCACAACACTGTGCAAGGATCTGCTGCCAGTCCTCCATCCTGTGCTTTCATACACCACTCTTAAAAAAAACCCCTGAGAGCTGCACTGCAGGGCTCTGTGAAACTCAGGGCTCACAGATGTGTGCGGGAGCTGTCGGAAAGTTGCCAATTGCTGTTTGGAAAGGGGTGTTTATTCTCCAGAGTCCTCCTGCATTTGCTGCTTAGCAGATACTGCTATTTATCCGTGAAGTTGGGCACTGACAACTCCTAGCAGCTTCTTCCCCCTCCCTGCTGCTGGACTGCGGGAAATGCAGTGTCCTCAGCCCACCCACCATGGCTGCTAGCCGTGCCTGCGCTTCACTCGCAGGGTGAGTTGCAGGAGAAGGATCGTTATTTGGGAGGCACCGAGGCCCGGCTGCCAGCGAGCCACAGCCTCCCCAGTCTGGGACTCCCTGCTGACCTGAGCCCCTCCCAGACGCTTTTTGGTTGATGCTTTTACCCTGCTCTGCTACCACATGGCTTTTCAGAGCACTTCACTCTATTCACCGAGGCATGGAGTCCTTGCAAAGGGGATGCTGGGCAGCTTTGGCCACTCCTCTCCACGTGCCCGACAGCCTGCTCACTCACAGGGACAGAGCCCTTAGCACCCTTCTGAGACACACGCCGTGTCACGAGCTTTTGCCTTGATGCTCTTTTGCATTCAGAAGTCTGCTTACGGTGCGTCTGCGTGTTTACAGCATGCTTGCGCAACACAAAGCTCAAACTTCAGCTAACAAACCAGCACTGGGCTCATGCAGTGCAACCCACTGTGTCATCAGCCAAATCACAAGCAAAAATGCTTGAAATGGCAGGAAATCTGTTCTATTTTGGAGTAAATTTTCCTGAACTTGTAAAAAACCCTGATGTTGCACAAAGACAGGACATCACTAGCCATTCAACAGCCATCAGATCCTCAGCCTAAGTTCAAATACTTTAAAAAGATGGCAACGTTCTGCCTTTTCTACTTCAAGGACTTTACTTATTAGCAAATGTTGAACGTTTTAAAAATGTAAAGTTTAGGATTTCAACAGAAAAGAACATCACTAATTTTCTACCTAGTTTATAACCACAGATGTGGAACCAGCCCACCTCCAGTAGTTTTTGAGTGTGTTCGTATTTTTCAGCCACAGTAAGATGCTGGTGTTGCACTCCCAAGCCTGGATTATGGCAGATGCCACTGGGATGTGATTTTTCACACAAAAGCAATGCACATAAAGCTCCTTTCTTCCGTTACATGCATACACCCAGGTGCTGCTTTTCTTTCTGTATAGTGCTGTCATGCACAAGCCAGGCACACTACTGAGTCACGTACTGGTAGTTCATTCAGCACAGACATCCTGATTGTTTCACACTGAGCATAAGAAAACAAAACTAAGCAAAACCAGCTGAAGCCCCAGAGCCTTTATGCACAAGACTGAGCTGCCTCCGGATCATGCTGTCACAGAGATGTCTCCAGTTGCATGGCATCAGTTCACATTTATGATGCGCTATGGCATAATTTAGCAAAGAATAACTGTAAGAATCATCTGGGACTACTTTTCAGCTCAACAAACCATGTCTCAGATGAAGAGAGCGCTTCTGCTCAAGCACTCATAGATGCGCAATGACTGTGCAGCCGGCTCCACTTCTGCAGATTAGAAGCAACGATCCCAAACAAAGGAGGAAACCTTACAGAAATCCACCCTCTCCCGTCAAACCTCCCCACCGACCAAACTCGGATGGCTTCACTACTGTAACCAGGGCAGGAGACCTGTGGCTGCATTTGTCCTGCAGTCACCTCACAGGAGATAAGCAGGACAGTAAAAAGTGAGACAGGTGGATCTACCGATCACCTTCACCAAAGTGATCAGTCTTACTGTACTTGTTTTCAAGGGAAAATCCACAGAAGTGTCTTGTTGGCCTGCTCATGGCTGCCATGTACCTGCCAGTTGTTTCAGCTGACCTCACCTTTTTCACCTCAGAAAAGGATGGATGCACTTACTTTAAATTTCAATCGCACTTAATTAGCAGACCTCTCTGTACAAGTTCAAAGAGTTACAAGAAATGTTAAAAAATCTCAAGTACAATACACTCATTAGCATGCATTCTCACCTAGTAAAGACAGTGTCTTTAATCTTCCTTTTTATATTAATCTAGATTATATTTTATTTATCAAACCTACCATATGAATAGCATTGTATTACCCTTTAATTTCATCAGGAAATGCAGCTACTGAATGTTTTATTGATGACTTGTTTCTTCAGTAGCTGATTTTCAAGGCAAGTTGTGCAAGGCCTAACTTAACATAAGAACAATTAAAGCAAAAGAGGAATGTTGAGTCTATTAGCATGTTAGGTAGCTACCTGTATTTAAAAGTTTAACAAACACAAATGACATTGCTGTACATCAGGTTCTTTTTGCCATTTCTGTAATATATCAATAACATTACGAAATTCACGTGCTGTCAAAGTGAGAACAAACAAATGTAAACGGTCATACATACTGATGCATGTTAGTTTTTCAACTCCTATCAAATACGTTCAACAAAAAATCAAGATAGCTGAAGAGCCTGACCCTAATTTTGCAAGCTGATCCGTGCACACAGCTTTCAACTCAAAGACACAGGAGCTCTGGGTGGATGCAAGATCTGTGCTGGTGGATCACTTTACGGGAGCAGTCTTTTGTTAGGAAAATCTGGACTAATCGTGCTGACAAGTGGAAACCAGTTACTCACCAGTTTAAACTATGTGGGAAGCAACCAGACTGTACTACTTGCTCCCAGATCTTGTATAGGAGTGTTTCCCCACAGCAAAATCACTGCAATGTGGAACAGCTTCCTTCAAGCATTTACAACTTGTGTAATTGCAGATTATTCCCTTATGCCCATAAAAATGTCTTCTAGCTGCACAGTTTAGAAATTAATGAATAAATATAATGGCATTTCAAAAATCTGAATCTACTCTAGTCCTCTTTTGGTCTATCATTTTGTTTTGCTAACACTTAGTAGAGAATGAAACGGCAGAAATATGAGCAATTTTGGTTGTCATTAAAATACTGTATATAAACAGGAAAAGTCAGAGTAAGGCATTCTCAACACAAGCTTGAGGAATGTACATCTTTGTGCCCAGTGGAACTAACATTTCAATTCCTTCCCAGAAGTAGTGGAATGTTTTTTGCATATAAATCCCCAAATACTTATTGAATTTTACAGATAAAAAGCATTATTTCATACATCAGTTTTAAAAGCATTGGCTTAGTATTTCCTTCCATTTCGTCTACTGCAAGACTATGAATCTGGAAGGAAGCAGTTCAAAGAAACTCACAACATACAGAAGACACCTACATTCATAAAACCAAATTAAATAGTATTTTGTTTCAAATGCCATCTAGAAACACTAGATAGATGTGTATGAAGTATACGCATTATGGTAGGTAGTTATTCATCCCCATGTTTTCACCTGCCGGTATTACTGCAAATAACACTGTTTCCATGACATGCGTTATGGAACAGTTTACTATTTTCATAAGCAGTCACATGCATTGAAGGTAGGATCACCAGCCAGTGCATTTGGCACCCCAAAGCAGAACCAGAGAGGCCAAGCTTACGAATCTCTCTTGCTGAATGACAAGTTAGCTGGTGTATGAAATGACAGGTCTCAGCGAAACAAGGAAGCACATTGACCTAAGACATTTCTTCTGGAGCTGCTTCTGCTTCCTGAGTGGGTTTCTCTTCGGGTTTGACGTCATGGACAGGAGACGGGTTACAGCTGGGCTTGTTGCTGTCGTGCGCACTGTGACTGCTGGCACTGCCAAGGCGAGTTGATGCTACCACAGCTTTTACTGCAGCCTGAGAAAGAGAGGATCAAGCAAACACCCCTTAAAAGACACGGTCTGTCAGCACTGCAGCCTTAGCATCGTCCCTCCAGGGAAAGCAACTGCATTTAGACTTCACGGTAATGTCACATTTGGATACCTACCTGGGCCTGGGCAGATTTAGAAGGCCACCTGAAATACTGGACTGAGGTCTAAAATTGCTGCTTTCATAAGGTTACAAGCTGGCCAACACAAACAGAATTTTTTTTCAGCTGCACATGCTGCACTGCTTTTAGAAACTACTTCAGATCTCCTGTGTTGTAGTTAGATGGCAAAAGGAAAGTTATCTTCTATCATAATAATAACAGTACTATCATCGATTACTCCATGGCTCTCATAGGCTGTCATATCACATATGGTGTCACAAAATGACGACATGCCTTAAGACAGTTATCTCAGCCCTTGCCTTGAAGAGTTTTATTGCCTGAAAAAAACACACAGAGGTGAGGAAACGAAATACTAATCTCTCTGTGTGACAACTATTTTTGACTTGGCTAGCTTTTTGCTTAGGCATCACAGAAGAAGTGGGTCTGCAGGAAGGGATGAGGAGTACAGGAAGTTGTGTGGATGGTTTAGAGCGGTAACCATGGGAAAAAAAGAAAAGAAAAGAAAAGGTGCTAATGAAAAAACAAAACTATATAAACTTTCTCAACAAAGAAGAATCAGCTAACATAGAATATGAAGTCAAAGTACAAGGCATGACCCAATAAAAGTGGCAATAATTTTGAAAGTAGAGTCTAGAGCTCTTAAAGGAAAAAGCAGACACCCACTTTAGTGGCGAGAAGACTTCAGACACCAGATTATAAACAGAACAGGCCACTCAATGATATTATAATGCACAAAGATACTTCTAATGTAATTTACTCTCACTAGCCATGGGGATGCTTATGAAACAAATTCAGCACAATCTTTAAAGAACCAAATCATGACTGAGACCTTTAGAGTTATTCTATAAAAACATGTCTTTACATAAAGAAAGCCTACTGCTGGGCTTGTATGTTGGGAAATCAGTAATTTTATATTATCCGTACTAACAAAACAACAACCAAAGCACATATTCACTATCCGGTTTTCTTAATCTTTAATAGAAAAGCAATGAAGAAATAAACTTATAAAGAAGAGTATAAACCTATAGAGAAGAGAATAAACTTATAAAGAATAAATAACTTATAAAAAGCAACAGCTTTTAAACAGAAAAGTATAAATGGGATGATTCTAGAGACCTAAAACTGGACTTCAAAAAAATCTCATTGGTGATCAAAGGTATAAATGTATGACAAGAATCAGACTAAAAACGTGCAAAAAGAGCACACATTTCTTTGTGATCTTTGTGATCTCCTGGGCAGGGAATGTAACAGCTCACTCAGAAAATCGTTTTCATATAACAACGTTATATGGCATCTTCAGTGCTTACACAGCAATCCTGCTGTAAGGCTACAGAAATCTTTCTGAAATCTTTCTGAAGAGAACAATGTTAATAGACACGTTTAGTCAGTTCTGCATGGGCAAAGCATCACTGTGAATTGTATCTTCAGTGTCTGAGACCTTTGTAAATCACAAAACTTTTTTCTTTGCCCTGTAGAGGTTCTCTATCATAGTTCCCTAATAATACTGAAAAAAATGAGCAAAACTGAAGTTAGGGTCATTGTCTGTGAATTTGGTTTTGCATGGGGGTTGAAAAGCTCGCAGACAAGATGCTTTTTACTTTTATTCCCCAGGGCTACAAGGGCAGCTTCACTGTCACTGTTGGTAGTAATTTCTGTGCTGAAGTACCCCTGGAAGTCTCTCCTAAGCAGACACAGATCTTTTAACAACTGAAGAACGGATTAGAGGAGAATAGAGTTTCCTGATGTTATGTCAGTTAGATTCCCAGCTGCCTGCCGTTTGCACCTAAAATGTTTCCCTGCTTCTTCCCATGGTAGATATGTAGACTAGATGGTAAAGGAGCATACTGGTGACTCAAAACCTAATGATATTTTCAGCGCAAGTCCCACATGCACTCTTGTTTTGCAGCTCTTAATTTCCAGACAAAGAATGCTATTGTACGTTTGCTCTCACAGGTACTTGGAAATGCACATTTTTCTGGGCCTGTTAATCTCATCCCACACATTTTGTGGACGTACATGTCTGAAATGCTGACTCTAGATCATACAGAAGGATGGTTTAAGCTCCTGCTTCATATTGATAGGTACAGAAACTGAGAGTGACTTACAGATCAAAACATGCCATAGTAGATTAAATATCCTCTGGATTTCTGGATGCTCATGAAGAAACTACTCACAATTTTGTTCTTTCAGGTCAGTGCTCTAAGTATGTGCAAGCAGAACATGACAGACAGATAGACAGAAGCAAGGAAGAAAGATGGGAAAAAAGGAAGGAAGAAAGGTAAGGAATTTGCAAAAGCCATGTACATTCTCAGCAGTTCTGTCTTCGTAGACATAGCTTTCAATCAACCTCACACCTTTTTATGTGTTTGGCTGCAGACATCGACTAGATCAGCTTCAACTTCTTCATCAGTCATCTTAAATAAAAAGCTCCCATATCACTACGGAATGTTGTCCTGAAAAGTGTGCAGGGTTTCTGTAAGTCTACTAATTTAATTGCATGCCTTCATGCAAACAGAGACTTGCCTTTAGTTTACGCCGGGCATTGAATTCTTGAAGTTTCTTTTGTGCATTGTCCATATGTGCAAAGTTTGCTGCTTTGCCTGTGACCCACGGGTGCTGCAAAGCCTGTAGAGTGGTGAGGCGTTTCTTGGGGTCTAAAACAATCAACTTTTTAACCTGCATCACAAGGAAGAAACATGGAAGACTATTAACTTTATTCTTCATTTACATTTAATGAGCTCTGCATTTTGGGGCTTTGGCCTTGGTTTGGGAAGCGCCTTAATGAAAGAAACCAACAAGAATTTGCATCCAGGTCTTTGCGTGTATTTTGTTTCTGGCATTTCTTTATCCTCCATAAATAACATCTGAATAAGACAGCCACTAAGAGGCAAGAAAGGAGAAAAAGAATCAACTGGTTGCTAACATTTGTAAGAGTAGGTACCAATGCAGCTGGCCTGTATCCACCATAGGCTGTCATATGTCTGAATTGTCACATAAACACTAAGATATTCTCAAAATACCCCTAGCCAGGCAGTTCTCTTAGCAGCATCCCCACTTTTGGATATGGACAAGGTTTAAAATGGATTAGAAAGTTTAAAGTCTAGTGTATGCAACTCATGCAGACTTGTACCATAGAGTCACTGCCAGGTACATCACAAATGACATGTCTCTTTCAGTCACCATAAAACCTCTCGTACACAAGAACTAAAAAGTACTATACAAGTATTTCTCTCTTAGCCAACTCTGAAACTAATGCTTTTTATGCCATTCTTCCTGTTATTGGGACCAGGGAAGCTGCACCTTTCCAAACACCACAGCAGGACATTTTTGGGAAGAAGGCACTGCAGACACACCCCTAGGAGCGAAGGTGGTACAAACTGCTGGCTACAAAGTGTGTCCAGTCAAGCTGCATTTCATGGGTTTTGCTGTATGTCTGGACAAGTGGCATTTTAAAAAAAAGAAGGGTGAGGATGGAGTAAAGAAGTACACGGATGGTACTCTGCAGAGCCACACTTACGCAACTGTCCTGACTGCACAACCTCTTGGAGCAGAGTGCAAGTGGCGGCATGGGGCTCCACCACTGCTATGTGCCCAAGCGTGAGGGGAGGACTCTCTCTTTACGGCTCTCTGAAATCTCCTTACAAAGAGCTATTAAAGAAGGACAGTGCCCTGAAATGGGTGCAGGAGAATGGGCATTGTGACAAATACCTGCTGTGCATCCACAGATGAGGTCAAGTTAAGCAAATCACTTCAACTGAACAGTCCAGAACTGCCCACAGCATGAGTTTTGAGCGGCACAGGCTTCATCCTTATCTGCAACTTGTTATGCCGTGTTCAAACCTGAAACACTGAGCTTTACTGTGACAAAACAGTAGGGACCAGTTTGGACCAAAGCTCTCGGTATACAACAAATGAGCAGCTTTGCTGCAGGCTGCTGTTTATCTGGGTTTTGACGACATAAGACAGCAAATGATATACCAGAGATAAGAAGAAGAAAAGCAAGGAGCCATATGAACAATGAATTAACTGATCATTTTGCTCCTACCCCAAAATAGTGAAAGTGACACTAGCCAAATACGTATCAGCAAAGATACTCCAGTCTCATTTTTGCTTTACTCACCAAATCCTTGGCATTCAGAGACACGTCATCCCACCAGGGCGACACAAAGTCGTATTCACAGTTCAGGATTCTCTTAAACATATACTGATCTCCCCTTTCATCATAAAATGGTTCAAAGCCACAAAGCCTGCAAGGATAAAAAAAAAAAAGAAATTTATCAAAGATTATTTAGTCCTGGGCTGTTAGAAACAACTCCTGCTATTATCTTTCCCTACTTCATCTCCTGTACTCCACTTTGGGAAACCAGACCTGGATGTACTTACGAACTTCTGATTCTACAGAGCAAAGCAAAATGTGGTCATAATCATGCATAAGCATTGTGAATGCTGATCAAATCGTAAATTTTCAGTTTTCACGTCTGTAACTGGAACTATTAATATAGGGACTTAACATAAGAGTAGCCATGCAACACAACTGATATCTGTTGATCTACATGCCAGTAAGTATTTTCTAGCAGCTCTTTGCTCTGTTGGTCTCAGGCTGAAGTCCCTTGGACTATTTAGTCATTCCTCAGTCTGAAACTTTGCTCTTCCCTGCTCTCTTCTGTGAGTCTTCTCCAGTTGTGTGCCATTTAGAAGTAGGTGCAAACACCATTCAGCATGGGCACACCATGCAGTTGCAAATTAGCATAGCGATGTTTTCTGTTTTAATCTCCATTTCTCTGCTAACAATTTCTGACCTTGGATCTGCTTTTTTTGATTGTTTACAAGTACAGAGTTAACACGTTCATAGAGGAAATACCAGAATCCCTGTAAGTCTTCCCTGAGGGATAGGAACCACACTTTACTTGTGAAGTTTAAGTTTTTAGAAGTCCAGTTAGGTCTGTTTTTTGATTATGTTCATTGCCGTACATTCTTTCATCCTATCATCCACAAAATGTAAAAACCTTTGGCAGGTTTTAATAATCAGCCCTTATCTTTACCGGGATAACCTACATATTATCAAGAAATTTTGTAATATCTCACTAATGACTGCATTTATAAATATATTGAATAATACAGATCCTGACACAGATCCACACAGCTGGCCCTGGGGAATGCAAACTCACACAAGTAGTTTCCATTCATACAATGCCTTTTTTTGTCGCTTCATTGCACGTTATTCATGCCTGCACATATAATCAGACTTTTTAAAGTGAGCTTCCTATTCAACCAGTAAGTGTTCTGTGCTAAACAGAAAGTCTGTCTTCTACTCTGCCTCCAGAAAATGCAACAAGCAACAAGATGATGACAGGAAAAAAACAGCGTACCATAAAGAACAAGACAGCAACAAATCTACAAAATTTAACCTTACATTTTAACTTGTTTCTACGTTTTTAAACCCAGTCAGTGTGCTTACTGTCCAGAGAAAGGGGATGGGTGCCTAAGGAAGAAATGTGGTTTTGAGAGTGATGTGTAGCCACGGGTGGAAGAGCTGCATCACTTTGCACTGCTGAAGAGGAGTAATGCACTTTAAGCACATTCTGGGTGCATTATTAATTTCCAAGTCCGGCAGAGAAGGATTAAAACACAAGGATCCAACCTCCAAATACCGTGCACTTCAGCAGATGGGAGCTGGTCACAGTCCCTCCGCTGCTCCCCTCCCATTTGCCTGCCTCTCCCACCACCACTTCTGAACTTGCTTCAGGTTGGCTCCTGTCCTCATGAAGCACCTCTGCTGAGCAGGTTTGTTGGGCCACTAACTGGTTCAGCCAAATTGGAGAGAACTGATGACATACAGTAAGACCATGCTTCAGGCTTGCTGTGACTGTGTTGGAAACCTTCTAAGTAATTCTCTGTCTACTCCTGAAAATATTTTCATTGTAACTCACTACTATGATGTATTGATGTCTTATTGACAATTTCTACAGACACGCTTCTACCTAAAAAAAATTTCCTTTTCAGCAGACACATTTTTCGCTACATGCCAAATTAGATGAATAAAACTAGTGGTGTGATTTCAAATTACATAAATTAAACCAGGCTAAGACCCAGTGTGACTGCTCTTGATTTCATTTTGTTATGAAATTTCATTTTATTATGCTGATTCATTTTAAATCAGTTACCTACCAAACAAAGAAAAATCAATGTAAACAACTTCAAAACCAATTAGAAATGACCACACAGTGTTTTGGGCCCTTTTAAGTAAGTTAGTACAAAAAACACCTTTAATTAAATCCATGCAATTTTGACTACAGGCAAAGCCTCTGTTTTTGTTGACCACTATCTGCATCTCAAATCTGCAGCAGCATTTCTAAACTGCTGGCAGAACACAAAAGGACTGGTTCCCTTTGCTGTTAGAACTATAAATGTGGCTTCCCTGGAATTACGACAGTTGTCATCAATAGTTCTTAATATAATGGCCTCAAGAATAACTATTCTGTCAAAATATGTATCAAAGTTTTTCTTAATCACATGGTAAGTCCACTTTGCATTGGTGAGAAGATACAGTTTTATGCACATCTTCTGTAGCACAGTAGTGAACTCTTAAATCCACTCTATTTTGGAGGCACATACAGGAATGTATTTTTTTGACTGTACATAAGTGCATTCCCTCCACTAAACTATGAGACTGAGACATGCAACACTGTCCTTTAGGCTGCAGGATTTATGAATTAGTTACTGTACATGTGCATTTCTGGTCTCAGTTTCTAATCCATCAGAAATGTTGATCCACAAAGCTTTACATTGAATAGAAGACCTTTAAACGTGGAATATTGTTAAAGCTAAATGGAAGAGATGGCCAACTGGATTTGACTAGCACCCTTTTTGCCTGGCTTGTTCCTGTAGGTGAAACTGGATTTTGAGGAGAAGGAGAGGACGAGAAGGAAGCAGAAGCAGAGGAGTATCTGTACTGCTGGTGTTCCACCCAGAGCAGGAGCTCACACACTTGTGTTTACACCAGTGCAGAGGTTTCACGTGGCTTGGGAGCATCTCCTGAGCAGCTGGAAGGTTTTGAAAGGCTGCATATAGCAAATGCCACTCCATATATTCAAATAGGAATTTGCTGTCTTTCTTACTGTACATGCCTATGCTTGAAATTAAGTTCTGCTTAAGGAAGGTTCTCAGTTTCAAGTACAACAGCTATCCTTCAGTCGCTGAATAACTAGACAAGCTGTAGTGGGTTTGCATGGCAAGATTTTGGTAGCCAGGGGGGGAATACAGGGTTGGCTTCTGTGAGAAGCTGCCAGAAGCTTCCCCCATGTCCAACAGAGCCAGTGCCAGCCGGCTCCAAGACGGACCTGCCACTGGCCAAGGCTGAGCCTACCAGTGACAGTGGTAGGACCTCTGGGATAACGTAGTTGAGAAGGCGAAATAAACTCTGTAAGGGCAGTTTGCAGCCGGGAAGAGGAGAACTCTGCAAACACCAAGGTCAGTGAAGAAGGAGGGGAGGAGGTGCTCCAGGTGCCAAGGCAGACATTCCCCTGCAGCCCATGGAGAAGACCACGGTGAGGCAGGCTGTGCCCCTGCAGCCCATGGAGGTCCACGGTGGAGCAGAGATCCACCCGCAGCCTGTGGAAGGGACCCCATGACAGATCAGCTGTATGCCCAAAGGAAGCTGTGACCCCATGGAGAGCCTGTGCTGGAACAGGCTCCTGGCAGGACCTGTGGCCCTGTGGGAAGCCTGTGCTGGAGGAGTCTGTTCCTGAAGGACTGCACCCCGTGGAAGGGACCCATGCTGCAGCAGGGGCAGAGGGTGAGGAGTCCTCCCCCTGAGGAGGAAGGAGCAGCAGAGACAACATGTGATGGACTGACCGTAACCCCCATTCCCCGTACCCCTGCACCACTCAGGGGGAGGAGGGAGAGAAATGTGACTGAAGTTGAGCCCAGGAAGAAGGGAGGGGTGAGGGAAAGTGTTTTAAAATTTAGTTTTTATTTCTCATTATCCTACTCTGATTTGACTGGCAATAAATTAAACTAATTTTCCCCAGTTCAGTCTGTTTTGCCCATGATGGTAATCAGTGAGCGATCTCTCCCTGTCCTTATCTCGACCCAGGAGCCTTTCATCTTTTTTTTTCTCCCCTGTCCAGTTGAAGAAGGGGAGTGACAGAGGGGCTTTGGTGGGCACCTGGCGTCCAGCCAGGCTAAACCATGATACAAGCCCACAGCTTAATCTAGACATCTTTGTAAAGGGACAACGAAAGGCACCTCTTCAATCTTGGGTGGACCTCTGCTGGCAAATTTCACATCTCTCTGCCATGCATCGACCACTAGAACTGACAAGAAATGATCACCTGGCAGGCAATATCTGAGATGTAATCTTCTTCAGACTTGAACAAGGCCTTGAGAGAAAGATTCACATTTTAAAAGGAGCAGGTAACAAAATGGCAAATAGGAATATTGTAGCCTGTTATTAACAGGCAGCCAATAGGAGAGCTGTGACTTCTTTAAAGCTTATATACAGAACAAGAGATGTTTTCTGATATTTCCCTCAGAGTGTTTATATATCCTTACAAGTACTTTTACTATAAAGCCTAGAAAATATAATTCTTGCTTTGCAAAACATATAAAGAAAATAATTGTATTATTACACACTGTACTTGCTGGACAGAGTTACTGAGTCCTAAAAGGGGACATAAAATAGCCCAGATGTACAAAATCCTCCATATCTTTAATGTATATGTGTAAAATCCCGTTTTCTTCCCATAAAAGGCATCTGGCAAGCATTGTGTATAACTACACAAGCCATCTTAGCATTGGTGTTGCCAGGGGAATAAATGAAGTTATTTATTCTCCCATAAAGAGAAGTGTCAATACACCAGATACAATTTTCCTTCTCAATAATCTTCCTTTGAAAGATTCCATCGATATAACAAAATAATTACAGTGATTACCAACTGAATTAGGACTAGCCATATGAAGATGCAGACACAAGTGCCTACCTTTAGACACAAATTTTTTGTGTTTAAATGCTTGAAATGTTTGAAGATTCTGGTCTATAGTTGCAATTCCAACGGTTTAAAACATGTATGGCCAGCATCGCTCGCAGCCCTTCTTCAACAGTGTCTCTTGTTATCTTGTAAGAAGTGGAACACTTCAACATTAATCATTTAACCCATCGGACTGATATGTCCAGCAGAGTCCAGGGCTGTTCCCTGACTCCTGGCTAAGCTGCTGTGAGACAGCAGCACTGATGCTGCAGCCGCAGCTGTAGCAGTGTCTGTGGCTGAGACAGATGGGGCAGCTGCGTTTGGGAATAGTCACAGGCACTGTGAAACTACTGCAAGCACCTTAACTTCTCCTTGCCCCATCTGTAGTTGAGAAGCTGCTTAGGATCATAGCATATCTCATAGTTTGTGTGAATGAGAAAAAAAACATACGATGATTTCCGACACTCCTATGCGTGTATTTTTGCTTTCAGCGGCATCTCTGCTATTCATTCACATTAATACACGATTCTGCACAGACCTTGCTGCTGTTCAGAAAGAAGTGTTGTATTTATCAAACATATAACCTGTTTTGCCATGCTTCTCTAGGATTTGACTTAAATAAGATTAGGAATATCACAATTTAAGTTCACAATCTTGTGTTTCTCAACAGCACAGCTCATAATGCCACAAAAACCTGCAGGTGGTCACAAACAAATAGCTCCGTGGCACCATCTGCACTTACAGGATGTAGGTGATAATCCCCAGAGACCACATGTCCACCTCAGGGCCGTAGGCACATCCCCGTAGTATCTCTGGTGCTGCAGATGATAAAACGCTTGTCAATAAGATGGAAGTTGGATGCAGAAATAACAGTAACAAAGTCAATTTAAACTCTGTGCACACTTGGTAAGTGTCTTTCAAAAAGTCTGGGCTTGCTCCTTTAAGCCCTTAATCAGGCAAACGATTACCTTCACTGAGTATAAAGCAACAGAAGTTATGTCCAAGCACAGCCAGAATAAAAACAAAAGCAGACTTTGTTTTTAAATTGCTTTTTAGATTTAGGTTTGTGAAAAGAACAACAGAAAGCTACAGCAGCACAGGAGCTGCAATGTGACAAAACAGGTAGTACTTCTACTTCAGTATTTTACTTATTTACATGGTACTTCATTTGGGATTTATTTTTGGTATTCTGTTTTAATTGTAAGGAAAGACGAGACCATTTCAGCAATTGCTTTATTTGCCGTGTGGAGCAGGTGGAAAGGCCAGGCAGTCTCAGGGGACGCTGGCTCTGCAACAGTAAAGAGGAGTTAATCTCTGCCCAAGCAGCTTGACAGACACACTTCGAGGAAATCTGAGCCGACCGCTGTATCCCTCAGACGGCATCTGTTGCTGCTGTGTGTGACTGAAAATGCGCACGGTTGCACACTCAAACTGTGACGTGCCTGCCTCCAGCACCGCCGGCCCCCGCACCCCCAGGGCTCGCAGCTCCGGGCACCCTCGAGGTTCGCCTCTGACTGGGCAAACCTCCTGGGGCAGAGGTCCTGAGGTGGCAGAATGAAAATGTCACGTCTCCAGAGGAGGAAATGGCAGTGCTTGATACTGGGGGAGGCAAGACTCTTCCTTGCCTCACCTTTGGGCCACAGACAAAAATACCCAACTAATTTGGAAAAAGTAATTAAAAAGACACTGCTGAGCCACACTTCAATGCATCACTAGCCCTTCTTCTCAGCAACCATCGTATCTGTATTCATATCCATCAGATGTATGGGAGGGCAGCACAGCCCCTGAGCCCACCGGCTCTGCAATGCACGAGGGGTGGCTGCCACATTCCTGGGGCACAGTGGACTTGCTGCACCTATGCGCACCAACGCAGCAGCATGGACGCATCTCTTCACCTTCCACCATTGCTCTTTCACAGCCACAAGCAGCAGGGCCAAGAAGGGCTGGGGCTTCCTGAAGTGTACTCCGGCTCCCTGCTCAGCCTGAAGCTTTGGGTGCCAGTCCGGACTGACCCAGGCTGCTAGCACGCTCCTGCTTTGCTCCCAGCCCATGGGAGGTCTCCGTCACGGCAGCTAGCTCTCCCGAGGGATGATTTTAATGCCAAGCGTGATTTTAATCAGAGTACACACAACTCCCTAACGGCCTCCAGGCAGCTGGTTCATACTTCTTCAATTTACCTGAAGCATTTACCATGCAGGGAACGCATCATTTTTACAAAGCATTAATGTAGAAGGCAAAAGACATTAATTACTAAGTTTCTGCATACCACTCGTACAGCTGGCAGCTGGGCAAACACTTGCCAGTCTAAGTGCAGATCTTCCCTGCCTCCTTATTCTTCTGCTAGGTAAAATGATAACAGAGAAGGGCTATTTTTGAGAAAGGACACTAGATCCCAACTGATTTTAACTCAGGTCAACCCGTAGCTAACAGGATAGCCTACAGGCAAAGCAGCCAATGGCCTCAGAGAAAGAAACGGAGACAGGCCAAGAAAAGACAGTTAACAGTTAACCACCGTCCCCTCTGACATGTTTGTTAATGCCGGGGCGGGGGGGCTGTTCTGAAATAAACAGGACAGTTCTCCTGTTTAATGGCCAATATGCTTCCTCTTCTAGAGAATGCAATGTTTCTTGGGATGTCTTCTTGTTCAGGATAAGGGCAGAAGACACTTTCTGCCCTTCTTTTGCTGTTCTCTTCCACCTCAGTGTTGTAAAATGGCCACAAAGGAGACCAAAGACTTGTATATACAGGTCTGCCTCGTTATCCAGACTGTGATTACACAGTTATACATCTTGTAAATATAATTTTTTACTATTTCCAGAAGTTTGGTCTTGGTAAATGGATTTGGCTGACACATTGCAGTTAGTTTGGATGTTGGCTGTAACAGACTGATCATGAATCACCGCTCTGAACTGGCTTATTTTTATGTGCTACTGTCAGAAATCATTCATGCCCTTCTTATTAAGTTCACTGAAAGCACAGCGCCTCAGCAAGTTCAGTTCTTTGTGGCCATCTTCTTGCTTTGATTCCTCTGCATCACTTTGCACATCCCAGGGACTGAAGATTGGTAAGTCTTGATGCTAAATTATCCAGACTCCAGTATGTGTTCTTGTTGCTGTGTCCTTCCTGGAGAAGCCACGCATGAGATGGATGCCCTGCTGAAAGCTGCCACGCAGTCTGCAGGGATCCGTCCAGTTGCTGCCTGCTCGGCCTCACACAGCTCCACACCACCACAGGGAGCCGAGCCGGAACCCAAACCCACTGGGGGTCTGCCCAGCTCTGCAGACCACCCACAGATCGGAGGCTCTCCAGCGGGACAGAGTGCCCCACAGACCCCTGCTGTCCCCTCTGACCTGGGGACCCCGCTGCTGAAGCAAAGTCTGCTGTGTGCAGGGGATGGCCAGGCTGGGCATGTCCCTGCCGGCAGCGGGGCGACCTCCTGCCGGCAGAGCAAGATGCTCCGGCCCCACGAGGGAACGGCTGCAGAGGGTCAACGCCATCTTTTAAATTTTTTTTTTCAAGATCAGTGGCATGCTTGCTTTCTCTCTGCTGTGGCAGGTTATGTGCTTGAACTCTGTTTTTAGATTTTGATTTTTTGGGGGTTGGTTTTAGTTATATCCTCTTTGGATTACTGATACCTGACATACAGCACAGCTATGGCACTGTTTACCAGATGTTATGTGTACAGCAATTGTGTCTCTGCTCCACCTATTTTCTCCCCAAAGCAATGGAGAAAAATCCATGTTCCTAATTGTTCACAGACTGTTACCAGTACTATGCTTTTTCACTTGCTTACCAAAATACCACTCTCCCATGTGACTGTGAGGGAGCATGTTTTTACTTAAATGTGATTCTGTGGAAATTTAATTTGAAGTATCAGTGGTGGTTTTCTTGCATTCAGATTAGATGCCTTACATTATTAAAAGCTACAAGAATGAAGCTACAAGAAAAGCTACAAGCATGAACTACCTGTGATTTTGGAAAAAACAGAAACATGTAAGAACAGGACAACTGAGACAAAACAGTTTCTAAACTTTGTGTGCATCTTCCACAGTTAAACAAGCAGAAAATGTCCTTAAAGACCACCAACCGAAAAATGTAAACCCAACATCATTAAGTACATAATTTCCTAATTCCTAAATTATTAAAGGAAATAAAATTACCATCCTTGTGTAATACAATACTAAGACCACGGGTTAAATGTTTGCTCTGAAGTCATACACAAACTCGTGTTTGTTGAAGTACTGTGAATACACAGTCATCTTGGTAAACAGCGGTTCATGCTGACTCTCACAGCACAACTGAAGCAAACCTATGATTTCCTTCTTGTTTGTTTAGGAGAAAAGAGGATTAATTTAAAGTGCCAAAGCCTGTTTATTGCTGAAAGAGATGACCACACCAGTCCCCTCAGGTGACAAGATCTTCCACAAAGTGCTCCTTGATATTGCACTTATAATTCTGTTATACAGGTCCCACTCCAGTGTGGACCAGAATGGTCTGAGTCAAGCCTGCATTTAAACCCATTTATTTGCTGAAATGTTTTGGGTTTGGGGGATTAATCTATGACCCTACTCTAAGCAATAATTTTATTTCCTCTATGTTAAAAAAAATTAAGATAAATTCACTGTAAGCAATAGTCTAGTATTCATAACTGTTATAAATTCTGTAAATGTTTAGTGTCTTCCATTATGCCTTTCATAGCCCAAATTTCAGCTGATGCTTATCCAGTATCATTTTAGTAATTCAGCATTTTTATGATGGTCAAACTTACTTCCATGCAACGATAACATGTTTTGATTATGAATCTTCAGTGCTAAAGAATACGAGTTTAGAAAATTTTAACCCACTGCCAGTTCTGAATTCTAGCTTTTTATTTCCGCTTTTTAGGGGCTTTTTGAATTTTGACTTTAGGAAGAAGCATTTCACCTTGGAAAGAGAAAATGTAACATCCTTACATTAAATGGAGCATACTGTAAATAATAAAACAACGTACCACAGTACCCTGGAGTTCCACAAACTGTCTTCATGGTCACCTGATCTTCCACAATCTTGGACAGTCCAAAGTCAGCTGTTAAGATTGTTTAGGAATATTAATGTTCTTACTTCCTTGTAAAATCACTTTTTCTTTTTACAATGTATATGTAATTAAATGAACATTTAGGTATTAAATTAACAGTAGTGTAATTTCCAGACATGAGGATAAATTTAAGGAACCTACCCAAACTGCAATCTAGAACCAAAATTTGTGTGCACAAATGAGTATTCCTGGCTCTTGCTTGACAGAAATGTAGCTCCTATTTTATTCTGAAGATGGCACAAAGCCAATACAATGGGATGCTTAAGGGTGTAAAAGCAGTGATCCAGAAATACAGTTTAGGTATATATGCAGCTTCCACTCTGTGAGTAATCCAATAAATTAACAGAACAATTTTGTATTAAAAAATTGTGCATCAGTGATTTCTTGGATAAGGGTCAGCGCATGCAGCTTCTGCAAGACAAAATCCCAGCAGTATTTTGATAGCAGACTTCTAGGGGCTTGGAGGTTGTGTCAGAAGCACTGATCATGCTTTTTGCACCCTGAATTACTACTCTGACAGCAAGAGCCTTCCTGACGTTACACATTGCACTTGCTTGACCCATTTTTTAAAAGGCATAAGAACGGAAGTCTTCACAACTCTTTCAGTTTTCACTGAGAATAAACTGAGCTTCTTCATATTTCAATTTAGGTGAAGATAATCTAGCCTTAAAAATGCAGAATATTAGTATTTTTTGTTTTGTTACAGTGAATATAAAAAGGAATGTTTTGGCTCAAGATGAGGATAAAAATAGTTAATATTTTATTCTAGAAACACACAGTTAGGGTTCACTCATCATTAAATAGTTATCATTTATGTATTATTATTTATCTAAACAGAAATATACTTTCCTTTTATAAACACTGCTACTCCTTGTAAATCAGATCTCAATTTAAACAAGGCAATAATCTTCACCAGAAGACAAAGAATCACAGCATTTAGGAAAATGCTTCAGAAGCCCCTACACCGCTCTGGCCATCAAACGAAGGCCACTGGGTGCTGTATTAAGCTACCACATTACAGTTGTTTAGAGTCTTTCCAGGAAACATAAGAACTAGGATAAAATGTGAATTATGATACCATCATCCTGAGATGCAAGACTTTCCTGGAAATTTATTTTAAATTGCTTGAGACTAGTTCATGGAAATCTGGCTCCTGAAACCATGATGAACACAGGCCTGACGAACGTGGCAACACTCACTCCTCGCATGCCCCATCCTCCTACACTCCCCAGAAAGGCAGCAAGAGGTGGTGTTTCCAAACTGGTTACATACTGCTCAGAAGCACTGCACAGAGCTCCTCTTTGCTCAAGAAAAATCTGGGCATACCCAGCATTATTGGAGGTCATACCCTTTGCTGGTAGCCACCATCTCCAACAGAACCGGCATAATACATTCCCGCTCAGGAGACCCCGGTCTCACCTTGTCCCTTCTCACACTCCCTGTGGTGCTGATCATGCTCCAGATAGCTTCACTATGCTTTTTGCAAAGATCATTTATCCCTCCAGTCTGCCTTCAAAACATAAGTCAGCCACGCTCGCTTTGCTTTCGACCCCTTATCTGCACATTTGTACTTTCATGGCAATGAATCTTTCCTTTTAAAATACTAGTTTAACTAAAAAAATGGGCACAGAAGTGGTGCACACAGCTGTAAGCTAATTTCATGGTCCTTCTTGTTCCTCCTGAGCATTTTATTCTCTGCCACATTCTGTGCAATTTTGGCTGCAAATTCTCTAAGCAAGCACCTAGTTTTCTATTGGTTTTAAAAACACCATGCACAGCTGTGCTGCTGAAGAAGTAACATGCTGTTCGTTTGAGTATTAGCGCCAGCTTCAAATAAAGTGGATATACTGTAAACATCAGTTAGCACATACTACTGGTACAAAGGAATTAGGGAAGCATAGATTTAATGCTGCTGACCGATTTTCAGTGGTGCATCTGGTGCTGGCGTTGCATAGAGTAGATTTTCTGGCTTCAAGTCACGATGCACAATCCCATTTGCATGCAGGTACTAGAAGAAGAGAAAGTCAAATACGATGTTATGGTCAAGCATGAGTTAACTTCTTCCTAATAATCTATAGCAGCAGATTAATAAACTGCTACATGTGTGACACATAGTCACTTAACTAATTTTCAGCAGCTTGTTCTCAGCAAACCTGCTCAGCACAGGATCACTGAACGCATATTGTAATCACAGAATCACAGAATCACAGAATGGTAGGGGTTGGAAGGGACCTCTGTGGGTCATCTAGTCCAACCCCCCTGCCGAAGCAGGGTCACCTACAGTAGGCTGTAGAGGACCTTGTCCAGGCAGGTCTTGAATACCTCCAGAGAAGCAGACTCCACAACCTCCCTGGGCAGCCTGTTCCAGTGCTCCGTCACCCTCAGAGGGAAGAAGTTCTTCCTCATGTTTAGACGGAACTTCCTGTGCTTCAGTTTGTGCCCATTGCCCCTTGTCCTGTTGCTGGGCACCACTGAAAAGAGTCTGGCCCGATCCTCCTGACACCCACCCTTCAGATATTTGTAAGTATGTATTAGGTCCCCTCGCAGCCTTCTCTTCTTCAGGCTGAACAAGCCCAGCTCCCTCAGCCTCTCCTCGTAGGAGAGATGTTCCAGCCCCCTCACCATCCTCGTAGCCCTCCGCTGGACTCTCTGCAGTAGCTCCTCATCTTTCTTGAACTGGGGAGCCCAGAACTGGACACAGTACTCCAGATGAGGCCTCACTAGGGCAGTGTAGAGGGGAAGGAGAACCTCCCTCGACCTGCTGGCCACACTCCTCCTAATGCACCCCAGGATGCCATTGGCTTTCTTGGCAGCCAGGGCACACTGCTGGCTCACGGTTAACCTGTCGTCCACCAGGACACCCAGGTCCCTCTCCGCACAGCTGCTCTCCAGCAGGTCTGAACACAAAATTAAAATTTGGGAAGGCAAAGATAGCAGCATGTCCATTTGAGAAGAAAAACACCTCAAAAAGTATTATTGACTTTTTAAATACAGTGGTAGCTTCTAGGAAGAAATCTAATAGATGTCGAGATACCAAAGTCTGGCTCCAAGGAAGGTAGTTTCTTCACATTATAACATTCTGAGAGATAAGAATGGTCATACAACCATTAAACTATTAAATATACACCTCTGAGTAGAAAGGATGCAGTACGTGTCCTGGGCCAACTATAAAACCCTTGAGGTCCCTGGAGCAGAATTCTCAAGGGTTTTAAAACCACCCAATTGCAGAGCCTCAGAAATCCCTCTGTCTTGCTGAAGCACATGCTGCACATGTGAATTCACTCACCACTGAATTCCTTCAAAGACACTATGCCTGCCTTGCACTAATGGAAAGAAGAATTTCTGGAATATACGGCTGCCTCTTACACTGCTATAGACAGACACAGAAAAAACATGTAATATACTGGTAGACAAAAAAGGATAACCTACCGAAGCAAGTTCTGTATTTCTTGTTCATAAAACATTCAGCAGAAACCTCTGAAGCCTTGGAAGAAAGATGCTAGAATCACATGTAGAATCACATTATCTCATTTGAGTCTCCCGGTCTACACTTTAGTAGCATCTCAGCTGTGTTTTCACTACTAAAAAAACCTTTGTGTGTGCACTGTCACGCAGCAAATGACAAATAGTTGAACGTTCATCTAAAGCACAGCTACAGTGTTCACCTGAGTCAGCATCTGAGACGAATTCTTGACTGTGCATCTCACCAGAATTTTAGTTTGTACAAGTTGCCAGTGAATAAATAACATTAAGTAAGAATGCATTGCACTTTCCCCAGGCGTTGTTTTAGTGACACTGAGTGCTTTTTAAGTGTGTGTTTATCACAGTGCAATAAATGGGTTTTGCTGACTTTTTCTAAAATCCTAAATTGGCATTATTTGTCATGGTGTGGCTTGTGGAGGTCACCCAAAGACTCTCATCTACTTTACTTCACAGTGAAATCTAAGTGCTTGTCCCAGGTGTGTTTTCTACAATGAGATAGCTCATCAGTTATCCAAGGTAAAAACAGGCAACAATATACAGAAACTGATGGATTGCACGCTGCTACATCATTTAATGCCGTCACATCTGTGTGGCCACACATAATCATGTCCAGCTTGGATAAAAATGTATCTTTACCTGCCAGTGAAGACATTAAGTGTAGCAAAGATGCTCCCACAGCATCCTACTGATGTGTTTGAGATGCAGAGGTACTAGCAGCACACAGAGCATGCACCAAAAGCAATCAAGTTGGAGTGGACAGAAAGAGGTGTCTGAACTGATCTGTGTTCACGTGCTGCAAATCGGTTTAGCTGACTCTGCAGGAGCGAGAAGGATCAGACATCTCACGATCACTCAGTGGAAAAGCAGACACTTCCGATTCATTCGTATGATAAAACTTTGAACACATTTGTGCAGCGAAATGTTCCAGCCAAGCCTGCAATCTTTTAGCAGGTCGTTTTTTACATGCCCATAATCTTTAAAATGTTTTATGGCGTGAGGCTGAAAATATTGAAATTTGGGAAAAACTTCGGGAGGATCTGTTCAACTTTTCTTCCCTTTTAAGCTGTAAAGTGAGACTGGCTCGCAGTGCTCCTGCTCAGACACAGCAAGAACCATAACTGCTAACCATGCATGTACATCATGACTGACTGACTTTTTAACAGATTTGTAATGAACTTGCAGCAGGAACTCTTTTTTTATTACAAACTTATGACACCCCAGGTAGGGAAATTTCCCTTCTCCACCCAGACTATCATCTGCAGAAGACTCGCAGGACGGGGGTGCCCAACACATGTGAATTCCCTCAATAATGTAGCCCATGTCTTTCAAAGACTGCCACTGCAACCCTCTGAGCTCTCTCTCTCGTGTCCCCTCCTCACAGCACGCACAGTTCCTCCCACCCTCTCCACCACACCACCCCTCATCTCCCCAGCATCCTAGCCCTAGATTCCTGCAGTCCACAGAGACCCCTTCATGGTTGCTGCAATCTCTAATCTCAGTCCCTGCTGCTCTGTCCTCCCTCTCCTGCTGTTTGTTTTGCTTGCCTTCACATTTGGGCACAAGATGACACCCACAGTGCTCAGACCAGCCATGCGTGTGGCTGGGGCTGCCTCAAGCTGCCAGGTCATGGGTTTAACAGACCGACTGTCAGACCTAGCACCCTGTCAAATTTTGTTGAAGTTGGCCAAGAGGGTCAATAATTTTGTTGTGAACTAATAGATAAAAGGGCAAAATGGACAAAAAAAAATCCCCAGTGTTTTCACTGATGCAGAAATCCCATTCCTCAGTCACACAAAAGTACCAGCTAGCCTCGTGGATCTCCAGCCATCCAAGGGAAGAGACCGCTCGCTGGACTTCTGTAAAAGGTACCGGCCTCCAACCAGCCTTGTTACTAAAGCTTTCCAGCACATGCAGCAACCTCCACGACCATGTCCGTTTTCAGCACTGCTCCCTTACTTCATAAATACCCTGGAATTTATTTGTAAATTTTCACCAGTCCCAACAACTCTGCTCCTCAGCTCTGCATAATAGCTTCTGGTATTGAAGACTACTTGGTAATTATATTGTCTTGTATATATGTGAACAGCATTCTGAGTTAAACTATGCTGATTTAGAAATCCAGAGATCCACTGATCCTTTGCAGGCAGTGCCTCTGCAGCATAAATGGAAAGGTAATTGTTTGTCTCTCTCAGTTATGAGTACAGCTTTGGGCATTGTGTGATCTCATTGCAAAACAGATAACCTGTGCTCTACTATTTATACGCTGTGTCTCTTAATAGGTAAATGATGTGATTAAATGGGACGATCATGGCCCAGGTATTAAGACAGAGCAGCGTACTGACTAACTTTATGATCTAGGTATTGCTGAGCTACGTCATGTTCCCCACGAATAAGTTACAGACGAGACTCAAAAAACATTTGAACAGTTGTTAGATACACAGTGCTGTACAATAGCTTACCATATCATGCACATAAAACATGATCATGACATGATACTCTTGCAGTAGCTAAAATGTCCTGTTTTCACTTGAGAAAACATTTTCAGTAGACAGTGCCAAGCACTGAAAGAAAATAAAGGCATGGCAGTTCTGTGATTGCAGCTTTGCTAATTTGTGTTAGTGAAATAAGATGGATACATAAAATTTCTATTTACATCAAAATTCTGTATTTCCATGGCAACATTACACAGATATATTTAGCTCTAGTTATGTCCTGTAACATCTATGTACTACAATTTTAAGATTTACTTGTAGAATAACAGCACTAGGTCTGGCCTGATGAGATGCAGACGGAAGAGAGGCCTCCACAGCATCTCACAGCAAGGCCCATGCAAGAAGACCTTGAGGAAAGTCTCCTCCTTGCATGACAGTTTCATCCGAGCAGCTGGCCAACAGCACAGGGAAGAGAAATTACGCTTTCTCAAGTATCTTCTCCTGTTTTTTTATTTTCAACACCACATCAACGCAGGTGCTACAAATAGTGATAGTACTGATTTTAAGGAACATATGGCTATTCCACTCAGTGAAAGAGAATGAACACAAAAAAGTAAAATGGAAACACTAGAGACCCTGAGCAGTCTGTATTAAATTAGTGAATTTAAATGCAAAGGAAATAGAAGAAATACTCAAAAAATACATTTGTGCATCCTATGATCACACTTCTTTTTCAATTGCTTTGGCCAATGAGATGTAAGTAGGGCAGGCAGGTGAATCGGCTGTGCTTCAGGCACACAGTAGGGTACTGCATCATTAGCGTAAAACATCTCAGATAATATGAGAGAAAAGTATTCTAGCAAAATTGAGTATGATAGTCTTATTGCTCTTTGATAAATGTTGAGGACACACTCAGCATGACACTAGGTGGGAATAATATACAGGCCCCTTTCTGAAAGAATTAGTGGTTTAAATAAAGGCAGCCTTCACCTCGGCCTTTTTTCGTGTGGTACACAACAGCAACTCATGACTGAACAATTGCTGTGACTCTAACTGTGACTGCAGCAGAAAGAATTTTTTTCCTTTTCTTTTTTTTTAAGCTTCTTTCTAACTGCTACATGAGAATTCATGTACTACATGCCGGTCAGCCTCACCTCCATCCCGGGAAAGGTGATGGAGCAGCTTATCCTGGAGGTCATCAACAAGCAAGTGCAGGAAAAGAAGTTTATCAGGAGTAGTCAGCATGGATTTACCAAGGGGAAATCATGCCTGACCAATCTGATAGCTTTCTACGATGGCATGACTGGCTGGGTAGATGAGGGGAGAACAGTGGATGTTGTCTACCTCGACTTCAGCAAGGCTTTCAACGCTGCCTCCCATAACATCCTCCTAGGGAAGCTCAGGAAGTGTGGGCTGGATGAGTGGGCAGCGAGGTGGATTGAGAACTGGCTGAATGGCAGAACTCAGAGGGTTGTCGTCAGCGGCGCTGAGTCTAGTTGGAGGCTGGTAACTAGTGGTGTCCCTCAGGGGTCAGTACTGGGTCCAGTCTTGTTTAACTTCATCAATAACCTGGATGAAGAGTTAGAGTGTACCCTCAGCAAGTTTGCTGATGACACAAAACTGGGAGAAGTGGTGGATACACCAGAATGCTGTGCTGCCATTCAGCGAGACCTGGACAGGCTGGAAAGTTGGGCAGAGAGGAACCTTATGAGGTTCAATAAGAGCAAATGAAGGGTCCTGCACCTGGGGAGGAACAACCCCATATATCAGTACAGGTTTGGGGCTGACCTGCTGGAGACCAGCTCTGTGGAGAGGGGCCTGGGTGTCCTGGTGGACGACAGGTTGACCATGAGTCAGCAGTGTGCCCTGGCTGCCAAGAAAGCCAATGGCATCCTGGGGTGCATTAGGAGGAGTGTGGCCAGCAGGTCGAGGGAGGTTCTCCTTCCCCTCTACACCGCCCTGGTGAGGCCCCATCTGGAGTACTCTGCCCAGTTCTGGGCTCCCCACTTCAAGAAAGATGAGGAGCTACTGCAGAGAGTCCAGCGGAGGGCTACGAGAATGGTGAGGGGGCTGGAACATCTCTCCTACGAGGAGAGGCTGAGGGAGCTGGGCTTGTTTAGCCTGAAGAAGAGAAGGCTGCGAGGGGACCTAATACATACTTACAAATATCTGAAGGGTGGGTGTCAAGAGGATCGGGCCAGACTCTTCTCAGTGGTGCCCAGCAACAGGACAAGGGGCAATGGGCACAAACTGAAGCAGAGGAAGTTCCGTCTAAACATGAGGAAGAACTTCTTTACTCTGAAGGTGACGGAGCACTGGCACAGGCTGCCCAGGGTGGTTGTGGAGTCTGCTTCTCTGGAGGTATTCAAGACCTGCCTGGACAAGGTCCTCTACAGCCTACTGTAGGTGACCCTGCTTCGGCAGGGGGGTTGGACTAGATGACCCACAGAGGTCCCTTCCAACCCCTACCATTCTGTGATTCTGTGATTCTGTGATTCTGTGAATTCCTTTTGCTCTTTGTTTTATCTTTTAATAATTCAGATTCTTATCTAACTTGAAAGATTTTATGACAAAAGGACGAATGAAGACTACTGAAAACTCTGGTCTCTTTCATTATTTATGGTACCTTTATACAGAACTGTACGAAAGTAGGGCAGAAATGCCCCTGCAACATCTACTCCTCTCTGTGCTCCTAGGCAGCATCAATTACATCTACAACAGTTGTTTGTCCAATTTATGCTTAAAGACCTCTGAAATGAGACACTCCACAATTTCCCGAAGCAATTCATTACAGGGCTGTGCTACCTAGAGCACTGGAAAGTACTCCTCTGTGACCTACACGGATCTTGACAGGGGTAGATGAAGCCCATTACTTTGTCTCTTATACTCTGTAGAGGCAGAAAGCAGATTATTCACTTTTTTGCAACAGCCTTTTGAGTACTTGTTACCACTTACACACTCATTCTTCTGTCTAAGACTGAAGGACTCTAGCCTGCACAGTCTTTTCTTACAGATCACCTTTTCTAAACTCATGAGCATTCTTGTTGCTCTTCTCCAAGCTGTACCGACTTCCATCAATGTGCTGAAAATGCAAAAATATGTTCCAGCAATGGCCTGACAAATTTTGCAGGATGTATTCATAGAGCTATTTGCCTTTTTTGCAACATATCGCACTCCTGTTTGTCTTTTGATCCAGTGTAACCTTCAGGCCCTTTCTGTTTTTTTCCCACCCTCATGTTTTTACTGTTGACTATTCAAGTTCATGTACAATTTTGTCCTTGACAGTGCAGAAAGAATACTGAATTTTACCAAAGTTACTTCGTTTCTAATCCCACTCTCCAATATATTTGCAGTTTTCCCCAATTTTATGTCGTCCCAAATCTTCATGTGTACCCTCTATTCCATTACCCAAGGTTGTAAACAAAAACACTAAAAAAGCAGAACAGAGATTTTTTTTCCTGAATCTCCACTTTTGATATTAGATAGACAGACGGACATTAACATCACATCATCGTAAGCACATTTCCCTAATTTATTGTGAGGCTGTCAGGTCAGACAAGTACCAAAAGCTTTACTCATGTCAAGTATGTAGATACCTCTTGTTCCTCCCCCACTAACAATGTCTCTTACCCTGTTTGAGAAAAAATCAAACTGATTTGGCATGGCTTGATCTTTTGACAAAAAACCTGTATTGCTGCTGACTTCCCTGCTTTGTTATCTCCCAGGTGCCTCATATTCCTTTGCTTCATTATTTACTGCAGATTTCTTCTGGGGAGTGGAGTCAAGGCAGCTGGTCTATAATTCCTCCCTTCTCCCTCTTGAACTGAGTGCTACATACTTCTGCTTCCCTGCCCAGCCTCCATCAGAAGTGAGTGTTACCTGTTAAATCTGTTTCAGAGTTAAAAAGCTTCCTATTTAAAGACTGTACTATGAAGGTCACTGGGTGCAACCAATTAAAAAAGATCTAAATGATCTGAATAATCTGTGACTTAGTCTTTTCTTATTCTAGGCTCACATTTTACTGCTCAGTCACTGCTGTTAATTCTTCTAGGCATCTAGTTATAGCCAACCTTTGACTGAAAACCAGTGAAAAAAAAAAGACAAAAGCACTGCTGCCTTCTCCTAGACATCTTTCAATAGGTCTCCTTCACCTGGGTTTCTTCTTACGAGGATGATTTATTTTGCTACCCTTCTTATCTCATGCTCGATGCATCTCATTTTCTGCCCTGGCCTTTCTAATGTAATGCTTCGAATTCCTGCTATTCCTCCAACTCTAGCTTAAACAACCTGATATGTTTTCTGCTTCACGCATACTTTGTGCTGTGTTTAACTCCAGGACGTGCTGTCCCTGAGCACCAACCTTCATTCAAGCAGACTGATGAGAAATCAGCTTACTCCTGACCACATTGCTATGGTCCCAGGGTCCTGCACTCTCTCTGACAGGCAGAAGGCCACCGCTGGCAGCGTTGCAAGTTCCCTTTTGTCAGCAAGTAAGGCAAAAGTCCTCAAATACTTTTGTTTCCAATTGTGAGAGTGATTGTAAGCTGCACAGCCTTTGGGTTTCATGGTGACTCCACATTAACAAGTAGATTTTGATGTCAACGGGATCCCAGCTGTGGACATGCTCTCCAGCATTGCAATGAACAGAGGCCGTACAGCAGAGGCAGCTCCGGCAGGCGTGAGCGTCCTCATGATTACTCATGACTCCTTGGTGAACCTGTCCTGTTCACTAGGCCTTGGTCTGGCTCACAGACCCTCCTGCTGCGTGTGAACCCAGCTCCCTCATGAAGCTGCATTAGACAGTCAAAGAGATGGTTAAGGGAGCTGTCTGTACCTCTTGTTCCCACCCAGCCCACGCCTGCCCTCCCGGGCACTGCTGCAATGTCGGGCAGCACACATGACCTTCCATGTTAGTGCTGAGCAGCCACTGCTGTGGAAATGCTCTGGACCAAGGACCGAGCGCTCCACTTTCTTCTCAGACGAGATGCTGGTGTTCTGTGTGCGTTGGCTTAGTAGAGTGGGCAGAAACCTGTGGTATGATGTGGTTGGAGCAGTGGTTTTGTTACATGCGTTTCTGTCCAGGGTGCCTATAACATGGCTGCCACATTCATGAATACCAGATTGCCTCATGTTCCCAACAGGGAAATTTTCACCAGTTTTATTACTCTGCAGAACATATTTAGGACTTGCATGTTGAATTTATTACAAAACCAGGGTAGGGTCCTGAAGGGAGAACCAAAGCCATACATATCAATTCAGTACTGGACATGTTCAGTTATAAGGCAGTCACTACATCCTTTCGAAACTGAAAAGAGCACTTTTTTCCTCCCTTTTCAGGAACGTCTAGACTTGCAATTAAGCTCTTTATGTAGCCCTTACAAAAGTGTGTCATTGCATAATGAAAGCTACTCCACAGTAATTTAGTTTGATTTCAGCTATATACTGTTTGATAGAGATGTGAGGCAGTCAAGAGAAAGTTTAAATAAACTTTTAATAATTTAACAGGACAAAGAAGAAAATACACATTCCTATTTTCTATTCTTACGAAAGGTGAGTGAGCTCGTCTTATATATGTAAAATGGCAAATCCAGTCTCCATATAATTTGTGTCTTAAATAATTATTCAGCACAGATCTTACAGAATACAGAGAAACAAATACACATAATTCCAAATTATACACTTAGTCATACACTCCATGTGTAGACTTTGGAAAACAAGATGCATGTGGCTTGGTGGAATGAAGAGAAACTGAAAATTTGATAGTGAGTGAGCACCTATGCCCTGTTATAATCTGCGTGTATCAGCCAATTTATAATTCACATGTCCAATAATTGAACAAAAATTACAGATTTGTATGAGGATATAATACATGAGCTGGAGCTACTGTAGTCTTATTCTAGAGGAAACAATGCAGTTCCTCTGCTCCTCAGGTCCCACATCTTTAAAACTGTTGTGACACATAAGCTGTGTTATAGATGTCTGAGTGACAGGTTCAAAAGGGGAATGGGGATACATGATAATCTGTTGTTGAACCTGTGCTGTCCCCACTGAAGTCCATGCAAAATTCCACTACTTCAACTGATTCAGGCTTTATTTAAAAGCACAGTAATAAGGCTCCTACAAGCAGCCTGTTTCTGTGATTCCATTTATCTTTGAGGTAGCACATAACTTGGAATGCAGAACAGGACCTGAAATCCTGTATGCTTTGGCTTTATAAGCTCAATAGTTTGATTTCTGCTGATTATGGAAAAAGTGCATTTATCCGAGTTAGAAATCAACAAGGTTTCTGTTATAAAAGTGTGAAATCAAGTTTTATACACAGCATAATCTTCCCTCTGCCACAATTCCCTTACTCCAATCACATTGTCTTTGGTATCGAATGAAAAGAAGACCATTTTATCATGGCAGAACACAAAACCAACATTTACTTCTCTTCTGGATATATTTCAGCAAGTTTTGGATTTTTGTATCTGGATAACAACAAAATGGAGTCTTAGAAAGGCACCGAACAATGAAAGCTTCTCTAAATATCTTAAGGAAAGCCTGTTCTTTGCACTTGTATTGCTTTTACTGGTTGCTCTGGGAAATTGGAGTATGCCATTATGTCTGTTACTTGATATACCGACATCCGAACATTTTCATAAAGCTTCAATTACTTTAGTTAAACTCATTTAACAGAATATTGTTTTAGTGGAACAAAGAATATTTGCCTTTGTACTTCATACAAGTATGCATTAACACAACTAATTTAATTTATGATTTCAAACAATAAATCTGTGTATTATAAAGATGTATAAAGAAATGTATTAGCATAGATGCATAAATCCAAACCTGTTTATTTGGTTTGCCGGTCTACTATATTCAAAGTTATGAGATAACTCAGTAGGGAGTTCTAAATTAAGCAATTAGGTTACATAAAGTTTTAACTGTAATCTCCACAATCATTTTCTTCTACATTTGGAAACAGTTTTGTGTTTTGAATGTTCCTGCTTTTGGAAGAGTGAAGCAGCCTTGAAGATGATGACACTGTACCAGGTGTGATCACAGCAAATCATGTACAGTCATTTCTGTACTATCTGACATATGTAGGAGAGGATAACGCACACACCTTCCCACACAAATCCCAAACGAGCGGGCTTTGTGCAGAGAGCTAACTGTTTGCAGTGGCATGAAACTCTCATCTTAAACTGTAAGTAGGCCACAGCATCAGAGTAGGTAGAAGAGCTTTGCTATAGTGGCTTCTTACGCCCATCCAGAAGAGCTGCCCACTTGCAGACTATCTGAATTCAGTGAAGAATTAACATACATTAACAATGTACCTCACACAGCCACTCTGTTTAAACCTTCTTTTTCTGCATGTCTGGGGTGCAGAAGACAAAGACGTTGCCTCTTTTCCTGCGATTGCCCAGACCCCTCGTGCAGGGGAACCTTCCCGCTGCAGTCTCCACACCTACCAGGCACCCACCCTTCGCCTGCCCTCTGTCTGCTTGCATAACGAAAAGGTGAAGGATACGTCTTTTGGGAAAACTCAGACATTTGTGACAAAATTCAGAAGAAACATGACACTAGATGCAGGGTAACACCACAAAATGGCAGTGGGCAGAACTTACTTAACAGGTGTGACTTGATCTGTCAGAGGTGTTGAGGAGCAGTAGACTTCTTCTGTCTCCTCCACAATGAGAAGTTGCAAAAAAACAAAAAAACAGGAGATCTAAAAAAATCCACAGGCAGCCCCCTCCCCCCAAAAAAAAAGCCAAAACCTAGCAGTTCTGCCCTTCTACTGGCACCCATTTCTTCTGTAGTTTTGCACAACTCACAGAACCTCTCTGCTCGACTTATTTCACTTAGGGTAGCTCTTACAACCCTCCAAAGTGTGCTGAGGTTTTATTGTTTGTACAGCGCTCTGAAGACAAAAAGCATCACAAGCACATTACATTGCTACCACTTTGTTCTACTCACTCCCTCTCTTCAGCACTTTTTACTTTATTGACCACAGTCACGTCATAAACAAATAGAAAAAAAATCCATAATAAGCAAGAGTTTTTAACTAACTTCAAAATATGAAGAATATTTTAAGTATTAGAGACGCAATTATTTTAAGACCAAGCTAAAAAAAAAACCAAAACAACTCAAAAGCTTTATAAATCCACTATGGGTGCCTTTGTAAATCAATGCCACTATAGGAAATTCAAAAGGAAGCAGGGAGGAATTTTGCAAAATTAGGCTTCTTCCTTTAAGCCAACAGCATCAATCTCTACAAGGTATTTTGTCAATCTGCCATCCCTGTATAGAACACAAACTTCAGCAACATCACTGGAATTCTAGCAAATCTAAAAAAGAAGCAGATTCAGTATTCCAAACGGGTTATCAAAAAGCAAGTAACGCAAGCCAGTAATGTCTTTGGCTTTGCCATTAAGAAATTAAAAAAATACAAATGAAAACCACAATCTAGAATAGATCTAAAGCTGCTGTCAGTGATACCTGGTGTTGCTCAGGCCCAATTAACCTACAGCATCAGAGAGCCATTTTGCTGATGGAAAACTGTCCTGGCAGTGTTAGGTTTCACTAACCACAGAGATGTGCTAACCATAGCTCTAGTACAACTGTAACAGGGACATAATATAATGCCCTAACTAGCCACAGGTGCACATCTGTTCATTCTACCACCAACATACTTTATAGTTTTCTTGCAATAATTGAAGTTTTTGTATTCTAATCAATGCACTCCATTTCACGGCTTTTGATTAATTTCTCTCCCCTTTTAAGAGGGATATTTCATAAAATAATGTAAGTCTTAAATGGGTAGTCTAGTCTATACTACTTGCTTTTGAAAAATAAGGTGATTTTGTTCTGCCTGTACGCAACGGTTACACCAGTAAATTAAACCATGTCAAGGAGTGCTCCCGGGTGCGAAAACTCCATTGTCTACACTGTTCAAATTTTTAGAACAGTCCTGGGCAAATTAGCACCGATTGAAACAACTCCCTGTTAGTCAAGCCAAAGATTATTCCCACCAGGCTATCTGAAACTGGCCACTGTGTTTTGAAGGCTGGTGCAATTCAATGGTATGGATACTGGCTGTTGCAAGCCAGTTGGCATTGCTGGCAGAGAATGACCCCAGATAATTCACTCCCATCCACAGAGACCTCATAACAAAATAGTGGGGTGCTAGTAAGACCAGACTGATGGAATTTCACATCAAGGAAGCACATGACCACAGCAGGGCACAGAAAGCCTGATATGTGTGTTCTGGTAGGGTCAGATTTACAATTGTTCCAAAGGTGAGATTTCAGGGTAACAAACCAATGAAGGAGGATGACATTTCTCTCGCCCATCTGTGAAACTCTCTTCCCAAACAAATCATGTAAAATGTCTATCAGTTTTAATACATCATTGTATCTAATGAATACTTATATTTTTTTTTTAATTCCTGTTTATGCATAAATAACACACGGATGGTTTTTGGGTTAATTATACTGCTTTCCTTGAATTGTGAAGCTTGGCTTACATATAATAGCATCACTTGCTAAGCCTGACATTGACCTTACATTTAAGAAAGGGCTGTCTAGACCATATATTAAAAAAAATAAAAAAGGATTTCCCTTTTTGCTTTTGTTACAGACTTTTTACAAAACACCGTTCAAAACAGCACAGCCCTCAAGGTCTACATGCACAGAAGTGTTTCCATCTATTCATCTGCTAGAAGTAAGTGCTCACCACGTGCAACACAAAGGCCCACCTTGGTTTTCCAGGTGCCATTACACTAAACCATAGAGACCACGTGGCAAACTTGGACTGATCCCACCCTCACAGCACCAATGACACATGCACTCTCCTATTCTGAAGCAAGGAAGGAAAAAATATATCGTTTCTGGCAGCAACACCATGCCTCAGTAACCTTCACTTGAGGCACACCTTGCAGGCTAGATCTGCCAACTATCCTGCCGTTTCATGCTTTTGCAACACACAATTTACACTCAAAACCAGGAAAGAAGTCTACTATAGTTCTGCCATGGTGACTCAGTGCCCTCTTACTCAAAAAAAAAAAAAAAAAAAAATCTTCATGGGCAGTTATTTTGATCCCCAAACCAGTTAGAATTCCTAGCTAGGAATGTAATTTCCATTCTAGGCTTCCAAGACTGAATTTGTGTCCAGGTCATGACAATAAAAACAAACATTTTTGTTGCATATGACAAGGTACCAGCAATATTTGTGAAGAAATCATGTATTTAAAAAAATTGAAACCATTAAGATGAGCTACACCTGCAAGAACATAACTAGAAGGTGTTAAAAAATTCTTCTCTAGTAGAAGGAGGAGGAGGCCAGGATGATTATGCTGTGGATATCTCTATTATGTAACTGCCTGCTTCCTTTGAAAAACTGTCTCAGATTGCATACTAATATAATTACGAGTTTTCTGGAAAGGAATATTACATGGTTTGTGCAGGCCCTTCAGTGCAAAAGAACAATTCACATTCTGCTGGGAAACGCAACGACCTTATCAAGGCACTCAACGTTTGTTTTTTCAACTACTGGAATTCTGAAATACCATCTGGAGAAACGCTGAATTGTAAACGTGAATTGGCTATCAGCTCCTCTGTTTTCAGAAAGATCAGCAACAGATCAAAATGCGATGTTTAATTTATGTCTTACAAAGAAATCTCCCTGTGGATTTGGTGTCATAGTCCAGAATTTAAGCAACATTTCCAATTTTTAAAACTCACCATATTATTGATTTCTAATGTACAGAAGGCTACAAATAATCTCATTTATGAGATCCGCTAATATTGGAAAACACAGTAAGAGATTCCATTTATAATTCTGTATTTGTCAGTGAAAAAGTTTCAGAATCCTGCTTCCACACACATTTTTCCTAGTTTCTACATGGATCTATCTTCATTTAATTCCAAATTTTGCAATGATAATGAGTATCTCCAAAAGAACCTACAAAAATTAAATTTCTGTTTCTCAGTTATTGTGCCATAATTGCATAAACCCATTCCCAGGGTTCAGGAAAACCTTGTAAAAATATTTAACTGGAATAAAACTGTTGTACTAGCTAACAAATTCTACCAAACCTCACAGCTATAGAACTGAGAAGAAAAGCTTGGTATTTTGACTTTACTTTGTGGACAGATTGTATTCCCAATGCAAATATGCCAGCCTTTTCCAGTCTGCAACCTCAGGGCTATTTCTGTGGGAGACTGACAACAATTTGCATGAAATTTGTATAATATGAGCACTTTCCGCAGTGAGCAGTGATAAAATATGGCTACGAATGTGCTGCCACCTCCGGCATCTGCCTCAGGTTCTGTAGTCAGCAAAGCTTCTGATGGCTGAAGACCCGTGGGTGGAAAACCAGCTCAGGTGTATGCCTTATGGGCCACTGGTAAGTAGCAATTTTCAGTTAGGACTTACAGCCAGAAAAGCCACCAGCCACACATGACAAACTGCAATGAATCCTGCAAAATTAGTGAAAATGTTTCTGTTATCTTCAAACAAATCAAAGTGTGCATGCTAATTTTGTTTTTTGTACCACACTACCATCATAACTCAAATATCTCTACACCCTTGATCAGCCTACAGTCAATGATGTAAATCCTAAAGAGAGTCGAGGCGTTCTGTTTCAAAACTGTGGAATTAGATGCAATGACCATCATTCAATCGCATGTTATCACTGTGCTCTGAGGGATGAGGTAGGGTGGCAATATATTTTACTTTTTGTATTTTAATTTAGTATTTTGCTTTTTATATCATGTACAAGAAACGTAAAGATTAGGGACAGGGTTAAATTTATTCCCATACTAAAAAATAGCCACAGGATAATTAGAAATATGTCTGGTCCACAGTTTGATCTTTATTGATTAGTCTGCCAATCATTAGGAGATATAAAATGTATTTATTGTTACAGAGTAACTTCCATATTGAGGGGATGATAGTATTAAAATCTTGTTTATAAAAATTCTCCTACTCAAAATCTCAGTAAACAAAATTAAAGCATGTAATGAGAAACAAGAATGTCAACTTGCATGAAAAACTTTTTCTTTCACGTCTCTGAATCTAAAATCAAATCAGTGTTAACAGGAACAAGCTATTTTGGCCTCATCCAAATAAACAACTAAATTCCTATTGATCAGAGTGAGAAAACAATCTGACTGAAGAGCTATGAAAAGTCTGACTGAAAATTGTGTGCCCTCTTAACAGCCTAACTTCTACCACCTCACTCTTTATCATGCCACCATTTATGGGTGTTTCTAATCATAGAGGCTTCTGGCCTGCTACAACCTGAATTAGGAATGTGAAATATGATGAAGAAACACACAGTTAAAAATTCAATGCCTTTCACTGTTTTGTTTGGTATAAATAAGCCAAAGGAGTCCAAGCCCCCTTTAGCCTTTGCAGGTTACGGTTGAACAGATTTGCTAGACTAAAAAGTGCTAATGGAAGATAAATTAATGCTAATTTTAACCTATCTCAGAACATGGGCTTCCACTCCTATCTCACATGAACCTCTTACCATCAAACCACAACTGTAGTGGGCAAAACAGCAGATGCGAATGTAAACGCCAATGGAGAAGGAGAAAGCAATGCTCCGCCTATGGATTACTTACAGAGCAAAAAACCCTCATCTTCACAGGTTTCAGTCACCTAAACTTCACGCAACAATATCAGAGACATAAATATGCCTGGATTCTGGCAAGGTATCTGATATTACTTCAGATCAGTAACTGGTTTAGCTGATGGCTGCACTGAAGGACATGAAGATTAGTATGAGAAACACAAAATGGGCAGGAAATTTAATCCAAGGGTAAAGCAGGTAAAGTACCTCCAGGAGGCAGAGGAAAGTACTTGGTGTGGGGAAACCTCTTCTGGAGAACCAGGGATCAACAAGTGAGTGGAGAGGCTGCTGTGTGATGAGACAATGCCAATCTTGCCCTGTTTAGCAATGCAAAGTAAAGTTTTGAAAGAGGATTTGACTGCTGTCTATAACTACATCACGGTAAGCACCAGGCAGAGTGGAAGGAAAGGGTTTAAGCTAAGGGATCCTTGGCACAAAAAACCAACCAGAAACTAGGTATCAATGTCTTCAGGCTAGGAATGAGAAAAAGGCTCCTTACTGTAAAAGCCACAAGTATTCAGGGCAACCTTCTAAGAAGTGTGGGGAGGTCAAGTCATGAGATGCTTCTAAGGCGATGCTCAGCACAGTTACAAAGACGACTAATGGACACAGCTGCTGTAGGGGCAGTGACTGCAGAGAGAGCTTAGGGTACACGTGTTGTCTGGGTTTGTGACCCTGCAGAAACTCCTCCACGATCCTTCAGGAGAGTTTGTGTGAATTGCCAACAGATCATCGCTCTCAAAGCGGCCCCCAGGGAAACCCACCGAACTTTCCCATTCAGTCTCAGAGGGTTCAGTGCTGGGCAGGTGCCTCTGCTCCTTGCAGGCGCAGACCCCTTCCTGGGGGGCTCAGGAGGCAGCAACCTGCTTGAGCCCAGCTGCCTATTCCTCCTCCTCTTCCTCTGGTGCTTCTGCTCCTCTGTCCACCGCAGCCTGGCAGCCTGCCTGCTCTGTAACCCACTGCACCCACTGCCCTGGGCATTACCAGTGGCTGCAAAGGGACAACAAGATGGGGAAGGGATGGAGGCACCAGAGAGTGGGAAGCAGTACATAAGGATGGGATGCAGAATGTTGCATGCTGGATGTTGAGATGTTGCTGCAGCTCTGTTACCTACAAAGGGAAATTTGCCTTTAAGGTAGAGGTTAGGTTGCAGTAGTTTTTCTCTGAAAATCACCATTTTCCATTTTTCCTCTTTAAAGACTTCCTTTAGAGTGCGTTGGGTATTTTCATTTCTTCCTCTTTCACACTATAGCTTTTTGAACAGTTTTTACTTGCAGTTTCTAGTGGCTTCTGTGGGTTGTGCTGTTTAGCAGAAACAGGATTTGATGCATGGGGAATCTCACCTGCTGGACTGGAGGAGGACAGTAGGAAGGCCAAAAGAGAAACAATGAGCTAGGAGGGCTTTGTTCCACCAAAGAACTGGAAATGACAACTGCATCCTTATTTAAGTATTGATCTCAATTCAGTGCTTGCCATGGTGGGCGTCCTGCTGAGAAACGGTCTCTGCTCAGCCAAGGCAGCAGTACACAAAATGCTGCAAACAAGTAAGCGGAAATTACTTTTCCTGTCTGCTCAGCGCTGCACTGGAAGAATTTCAGATGAGGAATGTCTCTTGTCAGGCAAGAACAGCTCGGGCTGCAAGGCTGTTAACAACATGTCACAGGGGCATGATTTAAGGGGCTGCTAGCTCCAGTTCAAGGGGGAATGTGGAGCAGAGAGATCTCGAAGCTCTGAGGAAGTGATAAAAAGGAAACTTACTGCTGAAAATCTGTGAGGCTCAGAGAAAACTGGCAAACATATGTTTCACTCAGATTTCTGGCAAACGCCAAAGACAGCATTGCAGACTACGAAGCTGAGGTTCCGCACAGTCTCATCTATGACAAGGTCTCTAGTTTATGTACATTCTTATGTTTTTAATTTTGGATAATTAACATTCTTCAGCTTAGCCCTCATAATTCTTCTAACAGATTGCCTATATTCCATCGTTGCTTCTAGTCCTGCCTTTTTTTTTTTTTTTTTTTTAACTGGTTTCCAGGTATCGTTTTTCTTTCTCTCTCCTGTTCTTCATCCCACAGGGCTAAATAGTCAAGGCATCTGTATTTTCTTGCTCATTTGGGGGCTTGCCCCTTTTCTCTACTGTCACACAGACTCTTTGTTCTAGGCTGTCCACCTTCTTCTGCTCAGGCCTCTCACAACCCCCCGCACTGCTTCTGTTACCCAGATACTCTCACCAAGGTCTATATTAAGCACCAGCTCCTATCCACTGTTGTGCATCTTTCAGCATCCTGACAGCATATCCTTGTAACACACACAACTCTGCCATTTTCCTCACACGGCAAAGATAAACAGTTTCCTGTGACTGCTAGAGACGAGCAGTATTCAGTATTGGCAGGTCGGCTGAGGTCTGTAAAATATCAACTTCTCTCAAGGGTAGTAATCATTCCTGTTACTGGACATCTGTATAATGTTTCCGAGCACACAGAAGGGGAGTCATCAGCTGGAAATGCAAGAGGAGGAGAGAGATTTAGGTGTATTTGTACACCACAAGATGTATACTAGTACATCCTAGATATACAAGATGAACTCCTAGTGTGATGCCAATTTTGCAACAGACAAATGCAGCCCTCGGATGCAGCAGGGGAGGTATTCCCACGGAGAGAGGTGCTGCTGCACAAGGCTCTTGTTAGATCAGATGCCAAAACAGGCTGTGCTACCATATGTTGTAACACCGAACTTATATATTGAGACTTTTCTGGACTGAAGAACAAGCAGGGATTTTTGGAGAACATGAAAATTCTCATTTTGTCAAGGAGAAAATATAAGTGAGATGCAATATTTTAAATTTGTAAGAGGGTACATGTAAAGGTAAGGTCTAGCTGAGTGACCAGGAAAATTTGTTCCATTTTGAAATATTTTACCTTGAACATTGGTGCCTGCAATGGTATCTGGGATTGAAGTTCTTCAAGAACAGTTGAAATTAGGTTCAGAATTCACAGTATGAAATCTATTACACAGAATCACAGAATCACAGAATGGTAGGGGTTGGAAGGGACCTCTGTGGGTCATCTAGTCCAACCCCCCTGCCGAAGCAGGGTCACCTACAGCAAGCTGCACAGGACCTTGTCCAGGCGGGTCTTGAATATCTCCAGAGAAGGAGACTCCACAACCTCCCTGGGCAGCCTGTTCCAGTGCTCCATCACCCTCAGACGGAAGAAGTTCTTCCTCATGTTCAGATGGAACTTCCTATGCTTCAATTAACCCTGAAGCCCACGTCCTTATCAGCAGAGATTAAACATGCAGGCTTACTTAGCTTAATAAAAGTTGGCGGCTGGGAGGGGAAACAACTGCTGTATCTCAAGGCAGCACGTAAACATCTAGAATGGAGGAGGTGGAAGCAGGAATGAAAACCCACAGCTCTTCCCCTATCACTGGGATGAGAACAGGTTTCCAACAGAAAACCTAAAGCAAAAAGCTGACTGGTCTTATGATTGTGGTTCATCACTCTGTGAGAAGATACACCTACAATGGCAACAGTGCAAAAGAAAACTGTCTAAACTAGAAACATCAAGAAGATAGAAAAAAAAGCTTGAATTTCAGATTTCAGCATCCTTCCCAGGCTCCAAAAGGGAGCACCTCTGTGAAGTCAGGGATGCTTTTTTACAAGCTGTGGAGTCAACCAGGCCAAATTTAATGGCTGTGTTTTCTCCACTGATTTCAGTGCAGCACTGATGATCCACATGGATTTGGGGATTCAATCATGGTAAAATCTGTACTTTTATGTAATGTATGCCTATGTTTCAGTGTGGGCATGTATTTTTTTCCCCCACTCTAAATCAGTGAACAGAAAGTTTGGGGCTTCAGCTGGCAGTTACATGCAGTCAGCATTCAGCTTCTGTGAGCTTGCAGAGATTAGAGTAACTGTGTTTAGACAAATATGATTAAACAAAGACAGAACAGTTTCAGATAAACCGATGCTGTTTCCAAACAAGGAAATAGACACTATCAGGCACACCATCAAATGTAAGATATAGCAGGAACAGCTCAAAAATATAACATCAATGAAAATGCCAACATTTTCCAACACTAAAATGACATTTACTGCAGTTACCTCTGACGAACTTAATTATCTTAACTGCCACTGTGTTTAAGCTATCTTATCCTGGGTTTTGGAAGCTTTTGTCACAGAATTGAAGCAGTATACATTTAAACTGTGGCCAAAAGCTGATTATTTTCCACACAAAAAAATACTACAGAGCCTACCGAGAGCAGCCAATGTTGTTACACATTATCACGTCACATGGATGACTGTATGCATATAAATCTGTACCAGCACACAGCACAGAAACTGAGTTAAACCAGACACATTTTGCTTAGAAGAAAGCACACGCACCTAACCTGTTACGCATTAGTGCAAAATTAAGAATGTGCATCACACTGACATCGCGTCCACGTGGAGCTGTGCGTTCGCACCTGGTGCTGCACACCAGCCCCAGCTGAGGGACAACATCCTCCACCAGTGTTTTAAGACCGTGGCTGTGGCCATCTTGGAAGGGGACACTAGTTGGCTGCCTACCACACGGCGAATCTATGCAGAGTTATAAAAGCAAAGGGAGAGGTCATGCAACAACGGATACTGTGGCCGTCACGGAAGTGTTATGTTTTAGTGGCTCTCTGCTGACATGCCTCTTTTAAAAAAACTCTGAAAAAGAGACATACAAAGATTTCAGCTGAGGCTTTATTTGTTTTCAGTGACTGGTGAGAGGGCACATAGATTTGTATTTCCCTATTCAGAGCATCTTCCTTCCCTTTGCATAACTCTTCATGAAATTAAGAGGGATTGATTCTGGAGGTATGACTACATACTGTGAACCAAGTACGCCACAATGAGTTAATAAAATCCCTAGAAAAAAGTGTATTTTTAGCAATATGTTTGCCAAACCCATTCTACAATTCAAGACAGGACCTGAAATCTGTAGTCGAAAGGGCTTCAGTCTTTGGGACAGCTCTACTTGCTTCAGCCAAAACCTATCAGCACACAACACTTGAGGCTAAACATACTACATCTTAAAGACTGAACATACTTCCCTGTGTACTGCATATTAGAATATGCAAATCTGCAATGTCTCAGTCCTTTCCTCCACACAAGCTACTTCGTTTCAGGAGAAATGCCAAAGGCAAAATACTAAAAAAAAACATAATAAAAAGAGGCTTTAATTTTAGCAGCCAAGAAGAACTATTTTTTTTTTGTAAATGGCTGCAGGCCATTTGTATTTATTTTTTCCAGCTATATCTGAAGGCACCATTTTCTTTGCTTTAAGAACACTGTCTTCTCAAGGCAAATCCTGGGTAAAAAATTGCTGTTGCAATGGTGGTTGAAGGTAGAAATACATAAGAAGAATTCAAACTAACGCTCACTCTTACTGTGCTGCTCTCTACTGCACAGCCTTTTAAAATATTCCCTCTTCTGACCTTCACTACGTGGTGAGGAGACAGAAGCTCACACAGCCTGTGGTCAACAAACGCCTTTAATGCTATCAGTCAAGGCCAAAACAAGAGTTATATCCACTAACAACACAGAAGGCATGATCAGCCTTGCAGAGTTTTTTTTTTTCTTCTATTTTAAATCTGGAGAGATGAAAGTTTGAAGATTTCTTTTCTTCTTTTCTATCAATCAGCAGGGCACAACTGAGGCTCCAAGCATCCCTCTCTGCCCCAAGCAAGGCAGCATGCATGGATGCTGCTCCTAGTACTTGGACCCTCTTTTTAAGGGGGGCAAATCCACCCCAGACAGATACAGAAGCAGGCAGTGGGACGCTGCAGAGCAGCTCGTTGGTGACACCTCATTTCTGAAACAAGGCACCTGGTGTGCACACCCTTCTTGTGGAGGTGTGTACCTTCCAGCCTCAAAGGGGCTCTGGTAACGCAGTGCGGCCTCAGCTTCTCCACCCAGATTTGATGCTGGGATTATTCCAGTTTGTCCAGGTCACATCTCACAGCACACCCATCTTCCAACACAGTCTTTTCCTCTTTATGTTGAAATAGGGTAAGGAAGCTTAATCAAATGCCATATAAACAACATTTTAAATAAATTCATTTCTAATATAGTATTCCAGTAGGCTGCATTTATTTAACTTGCAGAATACTTTGGTCTGAGCAGACATTTGAAATACAAAATGGAGCAACATTGCTAAATCACATTAAACAATTTTATAAATTAATTAAAAGGTAAGTTCTGTACACTCAAAGGCAGTGTTGATGCCTAAGGAAGAGAACAAGCCCACTAGCATTATCAACAAAATCTGCAGCTAGATTCATCTACCTATTAAACTAAACAGACTACCAATTAGAAGGAGCTCTGGGGTGTTGTTTGTTAGCAATGTTCTCTTGCTTAAACACAAAACACAGGGGAAATGCCACAGAAGAAGACCTACATTACATCACAAGGAAGAGCGTCCAAGCCATATTCGAAGTGGTTAAAGCACATTCATTCACAAATACACTGCAACAGTTATCTTTAAATATCATGACTACATTACACGTAAGGTGAACTCTGCACATAAAGTGATCATCAGAGCTGTTTGCCGCAATGAAAGGTCCCAGTGGTAGAAAATCCTTTTAGAGTTCCCTGAAAATACAGAATCATAGAATCATTAAGGTTGGAAAAGAGGTCTAAGATCATCAAGTCCAATTGTCAATCCAACACCACCATGCCTGCTAAACCATGTCCCAAAGTGCAATACCTACATGTCTTTTGAATGCCTCCAGGGATGGCCACTCTACCACTTCCCTAGGCAGCCTGTTCCAATGCCTGACCAATATCTTCACCCCGCTCAGGCCACGGTTGTACGAGCAATGACACTCCTGCATAGAAGTGCAGTGGTGCTCAGAAACTCCTTCTATGGAACTGCCTAAATGCAAGAGCTATCATATTTATCACTTTCTTTAAAGAAACAGGCTCTTTAAAGCTTCTGTGATTTGAACTTGACACCTAAACGATTCTCCATAATGAGGATGGGAAAACCAAAGCCTCTTCTTGTAGCTAAATAATAGCCAAGAGTAGGGATGGGAGTTTCATTGTGTGTAACACTTGACCTACCGACGCGTCTTTCCTGCCTGCCACAACAGGGATACCAGCTCTTGATTCAAAGCAAACATTACTATGGCTAGAAGGCAACTTGGGATTGAACTTCTTGACACTGGACGAAAATCACTCAAATCAGGAAACAAAGTCATAATATCTTTCACTTTGAAAACATTACCTTCCCTATAAGTTGCAAATGATGAGTAGTATTTTCCTGGGACAGATATGGAAAAAAGCACAGAGGATTTCAGAGCTATCTCTGGTAGCTGTACATTAGTAAATCATTATTTTAGTGAAACCACACAATGAAAATCAGACAGTCATTCTGACTGTAAGGTCCCAGATGTCTGTGTCATTACAGAAACAGCAGTGCCTGAATCTAATTATCAGGAAATGTTAAGTACAATTCCTTGCATTGACAAATATTAGAGAAAGAAGACTAACTCAACAGCTTCGCAAAAGCACTAATCTTGCTTTAGTATTTCACTCTTGTATGCTTGTTACTTTCAAATAAATTTTACACATTTAGCTGTAAAATTAAGAGGAAATCACAATGGTTAGCAGCTGAAGAAATCAACAGTATGTAAGGTGCTACAGCTTGTTCTCAAATCTCATGCAGTTACTCCCCTTGCAAATCTAAATAGCTTTAAGGGCCTACACCTGCAGTGGAAGGGAAGGACAACAGGCATAAAGCTAGATTCCATTTTGTTTCAGTAACAAACACTGCATCCAGAGAGGGGCTCAGAGCTGGGTCTTTGATCTCCCAGCATTTTAGATGCATGTTTCTTTGCAGTTCCCTGCTGGCATGCTGGTCTTTGTGAGGAAGGGTCCAGACTTTTAGGAACTGGAGAGCATTTATGGCCTCTCATCCTGCATTTTTTTGCATTCACTGATCAACTCAAAAGCGTGAATGCAGCTGTCCCCTCCTCGAGATTACAGGAAGAATGACAGAGAAGGTCCGTATGGTCTCCAATACCCCCAAGTACCCCAGTGAAGGATTATATCTGCCTCCCTCGCCAGACAACCTCCTTCCCCATGTGCAATTCAGAGCTCAGAATATTGGTAAGATTCAAACTGCTTTTTCCAGTCAGAAAGAAACTGCGCACTCCCCCTGAGTGCTGCAATGCTAACACAACAACCTTAAGCTACAGCGGGAGAAAGTCAAGAAGGCCAGTGACAAACACGTCTGCAGTTCCTGCTGGCAAGGGCACACTTCTGCGTACACAGTGCTTTTCACACCATTTTCCATGAGTAGGCTTTTGTGGGCGCTCTGGGGTCCTACAAGTCTCATGTTTGCAGGGCTGCCAGGCTCTCTTCATCACCGCTGGCTGCAGATGAGACTTTTGGAAGGGGCTGTGTCAGGGATGACTTTAGCTGATGGTGGGGAAGGGCTATGAAAAAGGTCTTTGTTGTTCCGATCGCCGGTGGGAGGGCCAGCAGGGAAGCATAAAGAGCTACCTTACTTGGCCAGTGTCACATCTTTTTACATTTCCAAAGCTGTATGAAAGGATTTCAGCCAAAGACCCTTGCCAAGCACACAACATACTGGACACAGCTCTGAAATAAACACCAACTCTCCGAGGAAGATTGTTAGTGTTTGAAAACAACAGCCTGGTGAATTAACTTCTTTTCTTTTCTTCAGCTGTGCCCAACCATACTAAAGAATTGAGTTTTCTTTGCCTAGATCAAACACATGAACTCTGTGATTTTAAACATATCAATCCATTTGAAAACTGACAGAAAGCTATGAGCCAGTCCATGATTTTTCACTATTTAGATACATTGGTCATGCAGAAAAAAACAATTCTAAGAAACAATAAAAAGAAAAGGTCACAACAGGAAAAAAAGTCCAGGAAGAACAGTAAGTAAAAGGTAACACAGTTGGAGGTGAACACTTCACTTTTTAAAAGCCACAAGCCCATTCTGTGTAACAGTTTAACTACATCATATCAAGTACATCAAACCTGAAGGGGGGTAGCGTTTCACGAATCTTTGCTTTCATAGATTAAAGACCTTCTGGGGAAGACAGAGTTATCTGAGTTATAGATCTCAACCTATCTAAATGCAGCTGGCTCCGGCATTTGTTTCGTGGGGAAGCTGGCAGCAGGCTGGGGCGCGGGGAGCCGCACAGCCCAGGGGGTCTGTCTTGCACATCCACTTGGTGGTGGGGACACCAAGAGCAGAGGCCAGCCAGCCAACGCCACGCTGCTGCCCGTCGCCTCCACAGCCTGATGCATGGTGAGAGCCACAGAGCACGCTTAGAGCAACGTCCTGCTTGGCAGGGGCACCAGAAAACAGCCCCCCCTAGATTACTGGGTTACCAGCAAGCGAGCTTAAAAAGAACCCCCAAAATGATATGCTTTACTGGCTATTCCAATGGCTATTTCTAAACCAATGCTCTCATCACTAAAATACAATTATAAATATCTTCTGATATTTAAGAGATAAGATCTAAGATACAAATATCTTCTACCTGAAACAGACACTCAAGGACCTGCTCAGACACGTACCTGCTCCAGTCTGCTCCTTCCTCCAGTGCATTAGCAGAGATGGAGAAAAGGCAGTAAGTGTGAAGAGGAAGCACGTCTGTATTCTGGCTAAACAGGGCATCCTTTGCCAACCCCTACTTTGATATTTAGCTTAGGAAAGTGGCAGCTTGAACACCTCCACTGACAACACTTCTTATGACCCAGCACAGGACAGCAGCAATCTCACACGGAAACAAGTGTAAAAACATGTGGGGCTGGAAACAGTTATTTTATATCTAAAAGTGACATACTGGAGCTGAACATTGCTGCAAATTTCAGTGACCACATGGGTATGTAAAGACAAAACATGTAAGATCTTGTCTTTGAGTTGTGTTCTCTGCATGCTACCAGATTTTTCTTCACAGTATCCGATTAGAGAATTTAGAGCTTACTAGAGACTGGAGCTTTTAATTTTGTTGTGGATTTCCTAACTTCTTTTGACTGGTGTGTCCTTCTAGACAAGCACACATAAAAAATTATTGCAGGGAGTCATGCTTGCACAGAAAACCAGATAAATCTTTCAAAAGAGCGAGATCATCTCTTACTTGTTAAGAGTATTTTGTCTAAAACAGTGGTGTTCTTATCAACAAAACATGGCTTATGTTCATCCTTTTGACTTACCAACTGATAAGTGGACAGCAGAACACATAATTTACCAAAATAAATAAACTTGGATTTCTGAATGGACACTGAATTATTGCCCATCGTTTAAAATGTGTTTCAACCCTCTTCGAGAAGATGGGTCTCTCTTTTACATTTCTCCCTCGTCAGTTTTGCCACTGAATCCTGGCATTCAAGCAAGGGAACATGCAACAGTAAACTGACCTCTCACTACTGATGTGAGGGAACACGCAACAGTAAACTGACCTCTCACTACTGATGTGTCCTGTCCCAGATGGGTTACAAGCAACATGAAGAGTTATGCTGTGTTGTTAGACAGAACTGCAGCCCTTTTTCTTTCTCTTATGTGAATGCAGCTGCCACGGTTTGCTGCATCTGAATGGCATACACGTGGCATTCATTACAGACGCCCTGAAAGCAGCCTGCTGTGCTGCAACTCCCAGGACAGCTGATCACGACAGAGATCACTTTAACTGCTGGAGTACGAGTTGACATTCATGTCACTTACAGCAGCCTGTCTCTCCGCTCTTCACAGAACCCCAAAGCTGGGTATAAAGTACGTGGCACCACTGTGCTGTGCTTCTACAAACAGGATTCGAGGAAAGCATCCAATGTGGAGGGGCATCACCCCCCCAGCCATCCCTGCAGAGAAGGCAACGGTGCAGCCCACAGCAGTGCACATCGGTGCTGGCATCTGCACTGGCAGAGGGAGGACAGGAACCTCCCTCCGCTGCTGCACAGTGGTGGCGGCACTCCTGCAAGCCCAAAGCAGGAGCAGCGGCTGGGTGGTGGAAGCACCTCTCCAAGGGGACGTCAGTGGCTTGCCACCAAGTGACTGTTGGTTCACTTCAGCTGGGGAGCTGCGGTGCTTCAGCTGCCTGCAGCGGTGAAGCAGCGTTTGTCTGCTTGATGATCCTCCCATCTTTCGATTACCAATGAGAAATGAAGTCAGAGGGAGGATCTCAGAAGCAAAACCAAGGATTGAGACAAAGACAGTAGGGTAGGGAAACCCTGTTTCCACAGATCTCCTCTTCAGGACATTAGCAGCATCGTATTTGTGACTTTTAGCCTTTCTTTTTTGAGGAGGGAGATGTTAGGAGTCCTTCTGCTCCCTCTCATTACTAATTTTTCACCCTATTGACTAATTTCAACTATATTTTACAGGAAACTAACACCTTTGAGACTTTACCAACAATCTCTCTCCCCAGGCTGAAAAAAGTAAGCAGCCAGGAAGAGAAAAGAGATCTTTTTAGTCTTGTCACCAAGAGAAAGACTACAGGACGAGATGTACCTTCAGTATACACACGAATGCTCATGTGGTACTCAAATTAAAGACATTTCAACGAAGCGCACTTGCAGGAAGAGAGAACTCTTATTTATGAGAGAAGTGGACCTGTTAAATTTCTAGTTTGTGAGTTTGTTCAATTATTCATCCTTCCAGACAGTCACATGTGCAAATTTACTCCAGGGTGTTGTATCTGCATAGATAACCATATTGAATTTTACACTAGTGACAGTGTTACATAATACACCGTACCGGACTTTTAGAGTAAATCTTGATTTTTAAATGAAGGACATGATTTTAAGTCTTTAAAACTAAGGGAGTTTTTTATTTCATGCCTTTCAAAGTTTTTTATAACAACACAAAAACATGCATCAATGTGTCACACAGAAAGATACAAGAAGACCAGTGAAGCAGGCACAGTCAGATGCAAGAAAAAGGAGCGACTTGCAGTCCTGACAGTTTACAGTACCTAGCTCTACAGTTGCTAAATTTTGCACACTAAAGTGAAATAAAAAATTACTATATTTTACTGCCATAAAGTATGATAATAATTATGTACTATGATAATACTTTATAGATGGGAAACCACAACGGTACAACAAAGTAATTTTAAAACCCAAGCAACAAAATGTGTATGTTTACTTCCTAACTGACAGCATACTGATTTTCTGCTATTGCTGCTTATCAGATGGACTCAGCTGATCAGGGTATTTGGAAAAGCACATTGCAATAATAAAATATACTGTTTGTTTACACTCCAGCTGCTGCCCATCATGACTACTGTACACGAACTTGTGTCAGAAAATCCATCAAAACCCTCACATCCAGCACTGTTCACCAAACAATCAAATTTCTTAATGCCCAGAAATTAAACTGGCAGTACGCCATTCACGCACCATGTAATAAATCTGGAAGGCCTATGCTCCTGGAAAAGTCCCTGACCACCTATTACCTGAATCAGAGACACCGTGATTCTTACATATACCGTCTCTCACTATTTCTAGCTCATGAAGTAACAGGCACCTTCATGCACTCAAATCTACTGGAGTGATAAGCATGAAGCAGTACTGATTTCCGAAAACATCAGCTTCAATATTCATCTCTGCCAGAGTTTGGATCTTCAGACACAGGAGTCTATGAAAACCTCAATTGAAAAGAAGATGTGTGTGTAATTTAAAGCCAAGACACTCCCTGGTTTTGTTGATAGTTATTGAGAAACATGAAAAATGGAGGTAAAAATTCACAAAGCAACTTCAACATGCCAACAAACTAGTATGAGAACATCACATAAAACAGGTAACACAGAGACATAAAAAGTATCAGGAAAAAGTAAATAAAAAAGGAGAAAACCAGACTCATTACAAGTTTCAAAATATCCACACTTGCTGGCATTTCAGGGGATCAGTAAAGAATCTCGAGGGACTACATAAGGAATCTTGTTTCACTCATGCCGTCAGGGCCACAGAAATGGAGCCACTTATCTGAAACAATGACTGATAAAATATTACACAGCCTGTTTAAGAGTGATCAATATCAGTCAATCTTAGCTCATACCACTCCCTTGGCTCGCCACTGATCTCCCCTGAAGATGGCAGAAACTCTCCTAGCGTTTCTTCAAACCACAAGCACAGAGATTTGGGTAAGTTTCCACTTTACCTAATGAAAAAATGTAATTTTGTAAATAGTCATTTTGCTGAGAGCCTGCTATCTAGTCAGTCCAGTACCATGAAATTGGAGACTAAAAACTGCACATGGCCATAATAGGACTATAGAGCAATTTTTTTTATAAAAGTCTCTCATTTCACAGGTTCACTTGCAATTTACTTCTGAACAATCGATGTATTTTTATCCTTACCATGATTACTGAGGCAGGAACAGCAAGAGACAGGGAGACAAGGTCTTCTCCTCACTTAGGTCTGCAGGCACAGCAGGCTTGAGAGACAGAAAAAAACCACCCCTGTGGATGGGGAGAGCTGAAGGAAAGGGCCTCCTCAGGCTTCAGCAAATCTTTTCAGGGATAAAGCAGTGACTTCTGCAAAGGCGTTGCTACCCTCTGCCAGTTCCTTGGGGAAGCAATGTTCTGCCTGGTAGCATACTGCAGGGATCAGGGCTGCTCCCGTCCTCTAGCTGGTGTCTGTGCACGGGACAGGGGGGAGGCTTCTTGTACACAGATGTATTCAGGCCCTTCTCACTACACTGAATTCTCTAAAAGTCATTAAACCTCTATATGTCTCCTGAAACCTTAGTTTAAGGGAATTTAATGTAGCATTTAACTATATGCCTTTTAGCCCTTAGAGAAATAATGTAATATCTGTACACACAGCTATCACTTTATCCAGGTTGCACGGTTTCTGCAAAGAGCACCAGTTAATGCTGATGCTCCTGCAGTGCCAGTTAGCATTCCTCCTCTATCTATTCATGCACAGGTGGGTGGTTTTCTTCTTTGATATCACCCCTAGGGCAATTTCTGAGGCAAGACCTCATCAGTCTCCACCGGCATCTGCCATGAATCATTTCGGACCGTTCCTGTACCATCCAATTGCTCATCTTTTACTGTTTCTACATAGCATGTGAGACTCTCAGGATGCTTAGGGGCTTCTCCAGCTCAGAAGCCTTCAGAGCCCTTCCAGGGCCCTATAGCAACACGTATATTTTGTAGAAACAGACTGTACGCTATTTATGTTCCATAGAGACAGATATTTGGATGCCATGTCCTTCGATGACATTTTGCAAAACACATGCAATAAAAATTGTAATAAAAAAGGAGTATTAGCAGGCTAAAGTCTGAGATAAAGGCAGTATTTTTTTCCTTTACTTGTGCTTTATTAATTGCTAACAGTGTGCTCAGTAACATGCAAGACAGAAATGGGTGGCTGTCCACAGCCAAGGCTGACACTCACACCCAGGGCCGGCGCTGAGCTTGTTTCCTGTGCCAGGCCCTTCCTCCTGTAAAGGGGATGGCCAGGCCATCGCCAAACAATGCCCCAGAGATCAGCTAATCAGGCAGACAGACCCAGCCCTTGGACTGGGTCAGCACTCTCCTCACACAGTATTTTCAGCAACCCAGGTACAGGTAAATTACCCATCTGTCTGAGGTGAATCGGGAAGACGTTGAATCCTCGAGTCCTTAATCAGTTCTTTGACAACAATTTCACTGTATATGTCAGTCTCTTGGAATAAGCATCAACCACACACACTAGCTCGAAAACAGCAGCATTTGGCACTGTGTTTGTGGTATGTTGTGAGTTAAAACAAGAGATAATTAATCACTTTCATTGCTATTTCCAAATACTTTTCAAAATTAATATTGTAGGAACTTGTTTCCAAAATAAGAGAAGGATACCTTACTTAGATGAGCAAAATTTAAGGTTAGCAAATATGATCCTGACTTATTGCTGCTCTGGACATTAACTGTAATCTGTAGCATGATCATTAGTGCTTGTTCCATTTCCTCTATTAGAGATAATAGCAAATATAATACCCTCATTTCCTTATTGCTGATGGCAGTATTGCCAGACTCTTTTGGCTGTAAATCTTCTTTCCTCTGTCAGCTGCAAAAAGAGCTTTGCACTTAGCTTAAAACAGGTCTCCAAAAATGTTTTTGACAAAATAATTCTGAATCAAGGTACGGATAAATCAGGCTGGTGTGATAATAAAATCCATTCTATTTCCCTTCCAACAATTTAAATACATCACTAACAACAAAAATTAGTTTTAAATCTTTTTACAACAAACAAGAAAAATAAACGAATCTAAGCTAGCAAAATGATGAAGCTACTCATTCAAAATGCCCTCACCCTCCGAAAAAATTATCCTGTGTATGAAACCATCACTTAACATTGCTTCAGAAATAGTACATTTAGGACACAAATGCATTCCTCTCCCAGGCAATGGCAGCACTTCAATCGGTTTCCTACATAACTTGACAGTTTACCTACTTGCTTATTTGTTCTTGACAGCAATGTGCTAGAAAGGTTTCCCCGGGACACGCACAAAGCCCTTGTTAAAATGTTGTCACCAAATGGAAGAAAAGGTCAAGACAATTTCCCAGCTTCCATGGAGTCATCTCAGTACATGATGTGTTAAATCACCCCTCTCCAAAAGCATTCACCTTCAAGCCTCACAAACAAATTTTGAAGAAATAAACACTTTGTGCCTGCCATACATCAAACGGCAATTATTTTTTTAATTAAAAAAACCTAACAACAATGCCTTAAGATGGATACTGTTCCTTCTCCCTGCAAGTCATTAAGCTGTATGCCGTGTCCATGGCAATGCTTGCAGTTCAGACTGAAGGGAAGAATGTATACAATTACCCTGCAAAACACACCTTGATTCCAGTCCAGCCACTGGTCATTCCCTGCCTTGACTGACGGCGATTATAAGAAGGTATATGGAAGCAAACAAAAAGACTCTCCCCTTATTTCATTCCTCCTCTCTGTCTGATACCCTGCCTTGATATACAGAGTTTATTACGCATATGAGGCATGGTTTTTTATGGAAATAATTTTTAGAAATATTGTTAGAACCTCTTTATTCTGCAGTCTACCACAATCACTGTTAAAGTAGGTGTTCATGCTATTTCAAGAGGCTACAGGAAAGATGTCGTGGTTTAACACACAACACAAGATCACATCAGACTGTATAAGCTTCTCATTATGGAGACAGATCTCCGTATTTTTTCTTCTGTTGAGATTTGCCTACATAAATATAATTATAATTTTGTAAGCATAATTGGATATAAAAAGTAAAATTGTAATTATATACTTTCTTTTCCCTCACTGTGACTTCCAGCGCACTGTAAAACCCTTCGCAGTAAGGTATTCCTGTAATAGGATCCCATTTTGTCACCATCTCGGACCTTCCTTCAGGACAAGACTTCACAGGAATTCCAAATACCCATCAATTATGCAAATTTTGTTACATCAGTTAGTACAGCCAGTGCATCTGCTGTGACATTGTGACAGATGCACTTGACCGCTTAACCAAACTAGCGACAGTTTGGTACAGGCTCCAAAGGAGGTAATGGCCTTAGCCATCAGCGGGCCAACAGCTCCTCTAGTTCCAGCCTGTTCTCTGAAAACCCACACAAAGGACCAAAGTGACACAGTGAGCACTGATGCATATGAGCTTGGGACACCCATCATGTGATTAACACATGAATACCAAGCGGCTTTTCCAAGACTTATTTATCAAGGAACAAAGAAGGTTGTGGGTACAAAGAGTCTCACGCACACCTTTCCCATCACATGTAATTTGACTATGAGCCAACCACTTTATTCCATAAATATGACAACCGAAGTAAGCCTTCTTTGAGCTCTCCCTGGTAGGCAGCATGGCTGCATGGCATCGATCTCCCCTTGAGCTGGGATGCTTCTCAAGGTTGATTCTCGGGGCAGAGAGACCTTTTACCAACGGCAGATCTTTGGTAAGCAACTGACGCTGCGCGTAACCTTGTAGTATGGTAACTTTGCCTGTGCCTTAGTAACTTTGATCTGTCTTGGTAGTTCTGAACCATGGTTCAAAGGATTGTGCCGTACAGTAATAGAGTGAACCTTGCCATCAAACTTAAGTCACACTCATACAACATCATATTAAACCCACTTTTGCTAATTCCTCTGACAGTGGCACTTCCAGTGATCTAAAACACCCATTCACGACAAACCGCTGTAGTTCGCAGGATCCTACATCAGGATTCGCAACAGACATTCCTTGTATTAATTTGCATAACAAAGAAATGTTGCTTTGAGACTTTTTGGAAGTCACTTCACCTACATACCCATATGTTATGGGTTTGCCTGGCAAGATTTTGGTAGTGAGGGGTGCTATAGGAGTGACTTCTGTGAGAAGCTGCCAGCAGCTTCCCCAGTGTCTGACAGAGCCAGTGCCAGCTGGCTCTAAGACAGACCCACTGCTGGCCAAGGCCAAGCCCATCAGTAATGGTGGCAGCACCTCTGCGATAACATAGTTAAGAAGGGGAAAAAAACTGTGGTGAAACGGCAGTCAAGAGAGAGGAGTGAGACGATGTGAGAGAAACAACTCAAGGGCAGTGAAGAAGGAGGGGGAGGAGGTGCTCGAGATGCCAGAGCAGAGAGCCTTCCCTTGCAGCTCGTGATGAAGACCATGGTGAGGCAGGCTGTGCCCCTGCAGTCCATGGAGGTCCATGATCGAGCAGAGATCCACCTGCAGCCCGTGGAAAGGACCACACACTGGAGCAGGTGGATGACTGAAGGACGCTGTGACCCTGTGGGGACTCTGTGCTGGAGCAGGCTCCTGCCAGGACCTGCGGACCCGTGGAGAGAGGAGCCCACGCTGGAGCAGGTTTGCTGGCAGGGCTTGTGACCCCATGGGGACCCACGCTGGAGCAGCCTGTTCCTGAAGGATGGCACCCCATGGGAAGGACCCGCGCTGGAGCAGTTCGTGAAGAGCTGCAGCCTGTGGGAAGGACTTGCGTTGGAGCAGTTTGTGGAGAACTGTCTCCCATGGGAGGGACGTCACACTGGAGTAGGGAAGAGTGTGAGGAGTCCTACCCTGAGGAGGAAGGAGCAGTAGAGACAACATGTGATGGGCTGACCATAACCCCCATTCTCCTTCCCCCTGCGCTGGCTGGGGGGCAGGAGGAAGAGAAACGGGAGTGAAGCTGAGCCCGGGGAGAAGGGAGGGGTGAGGGGAAGGTGTGTTAAGATCTGGTTTTATTTCTCACTATCCTACTCTGATTTGATTGGTGATGAATTAAACTCCCTTTTCTCCCCCAGTTCAGTCTGTTCTGTCTAGTGATGGTAATTGGTGAGTGATCTCTCCCTGTCCTTGTCTCAACCCTCAAGCCTTTCATCACATTTCCTCTCCCCTGTCCAGCTGATGAGCGGTGTGATAGAGCGGTTGTGGTGGGCACCCGGCATCTATTATAAGTCATGAAGTACAGCTGTTGTATACATAGTTAGTAATCATTAATGACTCCTGTCACGTTGAGTATAATATAATAAGTATATGTAATTTTGTCACATACACAAAATTAGCTTAATGGAAGTAGATAAAACTGCCATTATGGAGGCTTACATGTTAGAACATATTCTTCAGGACATCTGTTTGATATACAGTCAACTACATACAATTTGAAAGTGACTTGTGTACTAGGTAAGCTGCTTTGAAGCTAAAAAAGATGCAATGCAAAATAAAGCAATCCTGTTGTGTTGCTTTTCTGAGTGAGTGAGATAGCTGGAAACGTATCATATGTTGACACATGTGGATGCAGTGGAGGGAGGCAATTTGGCATGTTGCATGTGACAGAGGAAAAGGCAGGCAGCCCATCGGAGAAATCGCTTTTGGGCATAGCGTGACTGGAGGCAGAGACAGATGCTTGGGCTGCAAAACTGGCCAGCAGGGCTGATGTGGAACCTGCCCGTTCTCCTTCCCTATTAACTACCTCTATATTAATTTTTATTTTCAGAAAACAAAATATCTTTCAATTAAGAAAAATATCAAAGAATAGTAATAATTTCAATGCTTTAATAGATGACAGAGCTCAATTTATAATTAGAGCTTTACATCTATTTTAGTAAATTCATTTGAATAAAAAACAGATGTTCTCAGTATAATTATCAAATTGCTATTAGATTTATGTATGGCATGCTTGCGTATCATGCACATATGCAAATCGCTTACCCACTTAAACATAACTCCAGCTAGGCATTTAACCAGAAATGGATAAAAGAATATATATGATTTCTGCATGACTGCCAAGCTTCGTAAGCACATTTTGTGCCAGGCCTACTGCCACAAGCCATGCGATGTCCTTGACATGAAATTTTTGACATCCTTAGAAATTTGTAAGCAAAGACAATATTTCACAAAAAACACAGTTATTTAAGTATGCTGCTAGGAGTGATCATAGCTGAAGATACTAGCTATGGGAAGTAATGAAACTCGATGAATGAGTGCACAAACACTGCTGCAGTTAATATTCAGGTGGTAGATCTTCAACTCTTGATCTAAATAGGTTCAGAATATTTGGCATCTAATCTAATTCTTACAATTAAAAATTCAATACTGTCCTGTATTTCTGTGTCAATGACTGAATATTAAGAAGAGGGCTCTATTTTTCTGTAAATAAAGTGCAAAGTACCTATAAAAAATGTCAATAAAAGGAGAGGATTTGGAAAATATTGGATGCCTTGTTACTTCAGGCCACATTTCTAAAATGACCAGAATTTTTAACTGGTACCGCAGACCTTGCTAAATTTCTTTGCAGGGATGGTTCCACTATCCTCAGTTCCTATTTGCCAGTTCGGTACTGTGGGAATATTCCAGACTTTGTTTTTGCAATTCTCTGGTCAATGTCACTTTCACATTTGAGTATAATGATTTACATCCTGCTAACAGCAACAAACTCTGCATATGTCCAGTTGTGTCAAGGTCTTATCATTCATTAATGTTTTTGAAAAACAGACCCATCTTAACATTAATAAAAAGTTAGTTTTTTAAAAAAAAGTTTTGGAGAAACACAGCAGAACTTGAATATACAGTAATCTGAATTTTATGTTAGTTCGCTACAGTTATCTTCAATACAAATTCATTTGCCCCTAAAAACCCTGAAAGAGAACAAATGCCAAAAGACTCCCTATACGTAAGGGAATTTTTAAATTTAGGGTTCCATGAAAACCACTGACCCACTGGGTCCCATGTAGTTGCATTAGTCTTAAGCTCATGAGAAGGATCAAATACTGGTAAAAATATAGAAGTTACACAGAAAGCTCTTCACAAATCCCCATGCAGATTTCTCAAACTAGACCATAGGCGGCCAATAGATTACCCCTCAGGAGACATTTCTGAAAACACATGATGGGACCTATTATGGACCCATCTACAGCCCTACCACAAAATGGAAAACAGCTCATGTTCCAGTGCACACGGGAGTTTACACAGCACTCATGAATTCCCAAGAATTAAAGCCACCATGTTCTTCACCACATCACTACTGAACAATGTAAAGCAAGCATAAGTCCTAACATTAATGCTATTCCAAAAAGCCTTTCACCTGATGTTTAGCTTGAACAGGACGGGACAGGAGTCGACAGTGTCATGAAATTACTGTTGCTTCTTGGATGAAGAGCACTCAGCAGCGTTAACACTACAGCTACTGCAAGCCATCCCTGCAAGCCAGACTGAGTATGTGGCCAGTCACACAGAAGCGTACGTTTTCCTCTTTATGCTGCTCAACAAGCCAAGACAAAATACTGCCCAATCGCAAAGTGTAGAAACGGTGTTTTGATTTGGTTTGGTTTTGCTTTACTCTTCAAGGTGACAGGACACCATAGGAGGAACAGCTCCACATGGAACAGGTTCTTCTCCTTTTCATGTGGTTCAGGGAAGTTCAAAGATTTTTGTCTCCCAGTCCTCTTCCTGAGAAGAGGAGGATTATCTGAAATACAGGCAGAGAACACTAACAACTGCCATGAATAAGCCCAGAACATGTAGTTTTGTGTCTATTCTTCTGGTCTTCCTTCGTGGACCGCAGTTTTAGGAGACTAGATGGACAGCTAGGGAGCGCACTGAACAAGGTTTGGTGACAGCAGGACTTCAGAGAGCAAAGACTGCTGCTGGGTAAAGTTATGTTAGTAGGAGGCTTCCAGTCACAGGAGCTGAACTGAGAGCAAACTGCTGGCAAAGATGGAGACCTCGTTACAAAAAACTACTCAGGAGACAGGGTGTCCATTTCAACCCCAGTCAAGACTTCATGTGACAACAAGGCACTCCATAATCGCGTCTTGCGTGTCCTCTATCTGCAGCCCATTTGACACAACTGAAGTGCAGAACTGTCCAACACATCATACGCCACAGTGTAAAACAGACAAAAACCAACAACAAATATAGAGGGAGAAATCTGGCAGGCAACATAACATATCCACACAGTCAGTTTTCCAGGATATTATAATTGATAATATTATAAGGAAAAGGTATAAGGTCTTTGTGTTTGTGTTTCATCTGTTAAAAAAGGGCACCAAACACCCCATGATCTGCTTTGCTATAAAAATCTGAATCTATAGGACAACTCTTGAACATCTTGGGCTACGAGCACTAACTGCTCTGAACTACTCCCAGCTCAGCGACATGGGTATCGACATGACATCCGCCTGAAGGTTCAAGTCCAGTTTCTGTGAGCAATCCTTACCTCCCAGCCAAGCTTAAGGCTAACTGTGCTCCATGACACCTCGGTGACAGGAGATAGATAGCTGAAGAATTAGCAAACAAAAAGAGAACTGATTCAGCATCTAGGTTTTCCATATTGTGGTTTTCCCAGTGAATTACCATAAAAGTAATACAGAATTTCTCCTGCAACTTTTTTTTTTTTTTCTAAAAAAGAGAACAAACATAATGGTCATCATTAGAGATTTCCCCAATTACATTGCACACGGTGCTTTTAACTGCAGGTAACTGCTGTGCTTGTTTTGAGTTCAGTGTTCACCTGCCTCTTCTTCCAAATGTTGCCAGACAAACTTTCCCAAAATGAAGAGTGTGCCAGAGTGCAAGTGTCAAATCTGAAAACCAACAGTCTCTGTGCTTTTCTTCCCATTCCTGTTGGTGGGTTAGAAGGAGAATGGCAAAAGTGGACCATGCTGTCATGGAACACAATGCGACATCATAATCCTGAGCACAGAACTGCAGCTGGAACAGCAAATTCCTTCTTGTCTTACAGTATCAAGCATTGGTCCTTTTACTAACAACTGCATACTCGATGAACATGCTGAATCTGGCCTAGACCTGCAAGTTACTGAACTACCACTTTCAAACAAACATTCTGAAAATCTGAAAAAATTTTACATTTGACAAAAATTTACATTTTCCCCTTCCTCCCTCACGGGAAAAGCAGAGATCACCGGGTTTTGGCAGCTTCAATTCAGAGCAACCGCTGTTTCCTAACTGTACCCTGCACAACCCTCACACCAGGAACAGACTCAGAAAACCAGTTCCTACTGCCAGAGAGAGAACAGAAAACACTCAGGATGCACCAGTGAATGGGGAGAGATATGATGGTGTAAATTTCCCCTCTATTAAAACAGAAATCTTTTGCAAAATCTTCTGAAGAGAGGAAGTCAATGTTCTTCAGTATCTACAATCATGGACTGATTACTCCTCTTACATACAGTATTCCCAAATTCTGTAAAATTTTATTTTACACAGGTCTTTATCCTGTGTTGTAATACCTAGGGATACTTGCCATTCTGTTTTGTGGCATTTAACTTCATTTTCTACAGATTTGAGCCCCAGGTTTCCTCCCTGTTTGTCTCAAAACATTTATTCTTCATAACAGCATGCCTTTTTATGCCTGACTAAGTATATATTGATAATGTAACAGATTTGCCTTGTTCAAAAGGCAGAATTGTTTCAGAATTCTGTGATGTTTATGCCTTGGTTAATTTCACCTCATAGCTGGTGACTAAAATCCATTGGTCATCTCTATCACCAGCAAGCACTAACTCAATGACTGTACAGAAAAAAATGAAATCTTTTCTTAATCTTTGTCTCATGTCCATTTTTCTTTGAATGCCAAAAGCTCCAAATATTTTAATCAATTGTCTTGGGTCTCAGCTAGTCTTTAAAAGTCTGATTATCTCATTTGGTCTAAGCTCTAATTGTTAGACACACCAGTGCTTCAGGGTCTGTAAAATATACTTGCAGCTGCACATTTGTGGTAGGTTCATACGTACTATCACACAGCTCATTATTGGACAGATCAAAGTTCACTGAAATGAATAGAAACCTTTAATCTAGATTTTCCCTCTCAGACTTGCAACTGGCTAAGTGCACTTACTCTTCGCAATCACAGCTGAGAATTCAGCATGCTCCCTGTGAATTTAAGCTGACTAGGAACTGAATAGCAGTGGAAGCATACAATAAAACTTGAAGTGGTAGAAAATTGAAATAAAAAATAAAAATGAAAATGGAGAGGGTCCAACCTATAGCTTCAGGAAAATTTTCCTATCTAGACAAGCTAATGGCCAGTCATAAGAAAACAACCTATTATAAAATGTGATGGGAAATTATCTTAGAGACTGATGAATAAATTCAAAACCACATATGGAAGGTATGCTAGTAATTACCCTAATCACAAAAAGTAAACTGTTAAAAATAATTTCAGATTTAAATATAATGAAAACAGTAATTTAATCCTCAAGCAGTAACCTATCACTCTGATGCTAATGCAGAGTAGGCAAGAAGGAATATGGGGTTTTTTAGCAATAAATACAAGATTTTTAAAGTACACATTAAAAAAAAAATATCAGTGTCATTTTCTTAAGTTTGACCAGGTAAAAGTAGATGTCTCTTACAGGAAAAGTGTAAAAGTGTCTTCTTCTGACCAATATTTCAAGAATTATTTGAATTCCGTAACATCAAAAACTCATTCTGTAAGCCAGGCAGTGAAGATATGGCCTCAGGAAATCTGTGTGAGGAAATTCATTTATTACACAAAATAGAAAAACTGCTACCAGAATAAGCATGCAAAAAAAACACACCATAGACGAGTGATCCTCTGAGAAGGAGCGAAAGGAAAATGATGTGCCAAGACAGACTGCTCTCAAATGCATACTCTCTCAGGAATAAAATTCACCCTGTTCTGAGATGCTGGGTAGCAACAACATCTCCTTACCTGTTCTGAACAGTGCCGCAAAAGAGCTAAAACAATGAACACTGGTTTGCCCTAGTTATGTACAAGCCTTTTATCTTATAAATGAAGCTATCTCCCAGATTGAAGAACAATGGAAGAATAATGGAAAAGGCACAGGTGTGGAAGAGAGAAAAAAAGGTAATTTGTTCCCACTAAGGACAAATACAGTCATGGACTGGGAACACTGGATCAGATGTAACCAGCGAAAACAAAAATCATGGAAAAGGGCAAAATGGATGTGGTGGTCTTCAAAACAATACTGGTTTTGTTATTTTCTCTGTTCTCAGGAGGACAGATGTCTGATATATTTATGCTGGTTTGGGACCTGGAAGATTAAAATTCATTTTCTGTGTGCTACTCTGACTGCTTGCTTAATTCTTGGTAAGCTAGTTAGAGCTAGGCTTACAGGTATTCAGATATTACAAGAAACAAATATACCTAGAAGCTTTATGGGATTTTTTTTTTTTTTTTTTTAAGAGTATTAGTCCATTTGGTTTAGCAATTTCAAAAAGAATTGAACAAAAATGCCTAGGTGCTTCTAAAATCCCACTTCAACCTTTTGATTAAATCCTTTAGAAGTGTCTCAAAAAAAACTTTGCTAAATGACGACGTAATACCTTCCCATGTCTATGATCCACTGTGAGGACAGAACCATTACTACAGTAAAAGCCCTTAAAAAGGGATTTATAAAACAAGCACACAGACTAGTCCAAGAGATGCTGAATGCTTCTCTTGCTAAGAACAATTTCTAAAAATTGCAGAGGTGAAAATGCCTACCTGGTGTCAGGAGGGTATTTGCTGGCATGGTCTATTGAGGGGATTGTACAATTATTTGGTTTCAAGAATGTTCTACAGATATATCTCCTTTTATTCTGGAAAGATTACTCTGCTGCAGCAGTATTTTCCAGTTTCTAAGAATAACTCATGTTCTGCTCACAAATGCCATTCTGTGAAGTTTACAAGCACACTCCACCACAGTATTTCAGCTGGGCTGCAAAGAACCCAAGTTGGGAACTGCCAGTTCCACAGTTTTCCCAGCTTTGGCTTAGATTTTCAGTGTCAGCTGTAAGAGTAAAAGTCAATACAGCCCATCCTAGCCAGGGATCCAGTTGAAGGATCTATAAAAATCCAAATTATTGCATGCTCATATAAAGGCCAGCCTTTTAGCTTTTGTACATCACTGTTCCATTGATTTCAACCAAGCTGTTTTAATTCATAGAAGCTGAACTCAAGAAGTTCTCATCTGGTTCCTGGCTTTTAAAATAAAGAGCTGAAACGCCTTCTGAAACATCTTTCAGCAAAACTTAATCTTACTTTGTGCAAAAGAATGATGAATAATGTAGGACCATCTTAACTGGGGCACTTCGACTGGAAGAAAAAAATGGTCATAAAATAATAATCTGACCCAATTTTAAGAAGTTTATAAAAACACATTATGCTGCGCACTAAACTCAAATACATAATTTAGATTACTTTGGACTAGAGTGACTAAGTATCAGATCATTCAGAAATTAGCATGAAATATACATGATGGTCTTACAGTATGTCTGTTTACTGCAGTAAATACCAGTTCTCACATCTCATTTAGTGCGAACAGGCTCATAAATAATACCATGGGGTTTTTCATTACCATTCCAGGTAAATATGCCCAAGTTGGCCTGCTCCTTCTGAATAAATGCATTCCTGCTGTAACCACATTAACTTTTCCTCACTTCTAAGTACCTTCCACAGAGGTCAATCATCACCACCAGTCCTTTCCTGAAGACAGCTCTTCTGACATTGCATCTCCATGGATAATCCATACAGATCCTGCTTCACCACTACCACCCTTCCAAAGAGCTCTTCAGGGTGACCTCTCTTCTTCCACGTGATCAACAGTTATTTTTTGTTTGAGAAGTCTGACAGTCTGGAAATACACCCAAAGTCAGCCATGGCCCATCTGCACTATTTGCACACCTCTAAGGACTTCTGTCTGCTCCAAGATCTTTGCAGACATTCTGCTACCTGGCTGCTTAACCCAAAACATCTGCTACAGACAACCACACAGTGCCAGCACTGGATAAAATCCAAAATATCTCCTGCTGACTCTGAAGTCAGACTGCCAGGCACAGCAGAAGGCAAAATCTTTAGCATCTATCTCTCCTGAAGCCTTGCTAACATCTTAGTTTCACAAAGTAAAATTGCCTCTATATTATTATTTATTTGAAACACTCTGAGTGTCCCAACTGAACTGTTTTTCCTTGTCCAACATGTTCCCTCTCTTCTGCACTGGAAATGATCTACACTAGATATTTGACAAATTAACTGCTTAAGTACTTTCCCAGCATCTGATTGCTGGTTCGGTGAACATCTGGTGTGAAATCAGATGGAAGAGCTACAAGTGATTGAGAAGTACAATGTACAGAAATACTGTATGTAGCCACTACCAGCTTTCATCTTCTTGTCTCAAAAGTATTTATACCTTTCTCTAAGCAATAGAATGTGAAATAGTTGTACAAAAACTCAAATGTTTCAAAACCACAGCAAATATAGAGGAAGAAAGTATATTAGGAACTGCACAAACTACTGGCACCAAACTTTATTCTGATCTTTCAATATTACTGTCATTCTGTGTAGGTACAAGCAATTTGAAGAGCAGTGAGAAAGTATTTTTGGTTACATATGCAGTAACTTAAACTATCCACTTTCCCAGCAGTCCACACTTCCCTGCAATGAGCCTTGTTTGTATAAATGCTCCTGCATAGTGGCAGCAACTGTGATGGGTCACCATCAGGCAACAACTGCAAATGCAGTGTAACTGTTTTCAAGGCAATATTCTGCAGGAGTCTCTGACTCCTATTCCTGTAACTCTTCACATCAGCTAACATGTCTGGTCAATCTATTACCCTCTTAAGTTGAGTGGAAAAGTAATGCACTATCTTTTGTTTAAGGTTCCAAATAAATTACTGTGACATACTCCACAAAAAATGAACGAAAGACTACACACGCGCCTGTGATTTCAGATTACTTTTGGGGCTAAAACAATCAGTGCTGAACTCGACAGGTTTTTGAGATTGGACAGAGCACACACTCCACTGTAACAGATGACTTGGAACATCAAATGTACTGCTGACCGCCATCTAAAGTCACTTCTTGCCCTTCAAAGTGACACTACCTTAAAAAAAATCAATAAAAAATTAATTATAGGAGGGAACTTGTGTGGACTGTCTCCAGTAAATTCTGCTTCTTTCACATGTAAGTATTTCTTGAGGCATTATAGGTGAAAGATTAGGTGCTGAGCATATGATGCTCGATAATACTCACAGCAACCGCCTCCAGGATTTGTTTAACAGCGTCAGCCGCATCTCGCTCACTGTAGTAACCCTTTTCCACAATCCTATAGAAAAAGCAACAGGAGAAACTGTGTTCAGAATTACGCATTAGGGTAAATAAACTCCGCAGGCAAAATCTTCTTTTCAAAAATGAACTACAAAAAAAATAAATTTAAATATGAGCAGGACTCTGGAGTGCCTCCTAAAGAACAGAACACAACTCTGTTGCAATTTAGGTTACCTTTGATTCCCAGTTAAATGAAAAACTGGAGATAAAGTATCAACTAGGTAAGAAGCTCATAATATATACACATTCCGTTGCAAGGTTTTGGAATTTTCTAAAATTCGGGGAATTTTAGTTACTCTCAGATAAAACTACGTAACCCTTAGGAACTGCTTTTTCACTTTCATATTTAACTTAAGCCCCTCCTTTATTTGTTTACTTTTTAAACAAAAAGCACTGTGCTACGAACACACAGAACTGAATCTTTCAGAGAAATGGTTGCTGTTCACTAGCTTCAAATTATCCCTCAAGTATAATGGGCTGAACAGTTGTCTTTTTCCCCCCATCAGCAGAAAACTGGGGGCTCTGCAGTCAAAGAAATACGGTTTCAGTAAAACCAAAACTACTTTTTTTTTCTTCTTAACATAAATAGCCAATTTGCCATGTGTTTTTTGCACAGATGACATGTGATAGCTTGATTTTGTAAATCTGATGACCATGTGCAGCTTATGGTGAGTTCAGCAATATTTATGAGTTCTGAATATCCTGCAAATCTGGTTGTCTTTCTCCCTTTGCTTTCACATCAGTTGAAGCTTGTAAAAACAAACCAACCCTCAACTTCCTTCTTTAATAATGTTATCTCCCTAGAACCTTACCATGATAAAAACACTTAGAAAGAAAATCTTTCTCCGTGTTCAGGTAATGTTGAGTGTATTTCAACACGTTGTGTGCTGTGCTGCATAGAAAGGGTAGCAAGGGTTAATGCAAATTTCTGGGTTGGCCTCCCAAAGCCCAGCTGTGCTCCTGCAACTCTTGTAGAAGAACACCAGCAGTGTCACAGCGTCTGGGGGCTGACTCAGGATTTCCATCACATGTTCTCCAAGAACTGCCATTACAGAGTTCAACATTCTAGAATGCACACTTCAGTTCAACAGTCAGCAGAAGATACAGATTTGTACGATGACATAGAAGTAGTTAATAGAAGAAAGATCTATCATTAACATCTACTAATGCTCCATTTCAGACATCCAAGAGTCTTTTTACTATTGTATTTAATTACACACAGTATTTGTGAACTGCAATAATTCTCCCTCAGAGAGTTATCTCAAAGGTCAGATCATTGACCTGAAGTTTTGATTTTTTACCATACTCATTATTCAAAGCCCAAGAAAACACAGATAGATGTTTTCTGAAAACAGAATTTATGGTGCCTACAAGTGCCATTTTACAAAATGGTCTCCTGCAAGCACAAAAGCCAGTTTTACAAAACAATACTCTAAAATCCCCATGAAGCAGGAGAGCAAGAAGCCTATAACGTCTGCAGTCAAAAGTCGCTGGAAAGACCTTCTGCCTCAGGGTCCAGAAACAGACTCTGGTTGTGGCAAGAAGGGTATACTCCTTCCTCCCCACCTTCCCTGTTTTGCAGTATCTTTTTACCACTTCTCCAAAATAATAGTCTTCTGTTGAGCTACCTTCAGTGCAACTCCTTTCTGCTTTACAAAATCTGACAGTAAAGGTGCTGACTAATGCACATACGAAAAGCATTACTACATACTCAATAGAATGATACACGCAATAAGAAACAATGCAAAGATAATAACCCACCACAAACAGATGTAACAAGCATGGCACTGCAGAAAATAGTCTACGCAGGGATATTCCTAACCAGCTGCAATTACTTTACCTTAACACTCATTGTATTCACAGACAAAGTCTATTCATGTGGCACCCGCAACAACAAGCAATTCCCCTGAAGGAGGAGTTCTTGTATTTCACATGATTTCTTGGCTGCATAATTATTTTGCCTTATTTCTAGAAGTTGTTTTTTTTTCTCGCAGACCTTCAGCTACCATCCCATATGCACTGCTCTACCTCCTTTGCATTTTTGCACCTCCAGTCCTTCCCCTGCTTTGGTCATCTGTTTAAACCATCAGGGAGAGCTTTACTTGAACTTACCACCACAGGGGTAAAGCAAAGCAGAGTCTACTCAATCAGACATTATGTTAGGCTTTTAGCCACAAGTTTAGGAAAGAGGTTACAAAAAATCATAAATTACACAACAAAATGCTACGTTATGCTTGAAAGTAAGATATGTCCTTCAGCTATTTAAGGCTTAATTATCTTCCTCTGGCAGATTACATGGTAAGGCCTGAGACCCAGTGACCTTCTCATCTGGGTCTTTGTTCCCCCAAATATATTGGTTTGACTTCCTCCTCCCTTTGAATTCAAGTACAGTATTTAGTGTCAGACAGCAGGTTTCTGTCTGTAGCATCCGTAAACATTTCTGAGAACACAGACCTCGCCCCCATCCCATCTTCCCCCTTCCCTGCTGGTATTTTAGGTGCTAACTTGCTCCTCCGACCACGGCATAAGAGCCATGTTAAAACACCGTCCTCATTTTGCAAGATTCCATGTATTAAAGACATTCACATTGTCATCCTGTTGAGTTTACAGTCTTTAGTCAGACACAGGAAATCGTAACAACATTTCAAATTTGGTCACAGGCAGTAAAACCAAGCAGACTGCTGTGCTAGTGTGACCCTCTGCTTTCAAACTGCCACAGATTTTGGAATGTATTCCACAATGCACCACAGGTAAAAGACAGGCATCGCAGGGCTGCTGCTGGGATAATGCTGCACGTAGACTGAGCTGCCAGGAGCGCGCTGTGTTTAATTCCACCATCACTCAGGCACATGTCCCCTGGCAATGGGTCACCCTGCCCATGCCTTGAGTCCAACAGCTGCCAGATGACCTTGGGCACAAGCCTTCAGTAACGCGTGAGGCAGAGGTTTTAAGGTTTCAACAGGATTTGAAATTCTCTGGTTTTCCACCATACGTGACTAAGATCAGAGAAATACGTGGCAATACAGTTGCAATTCAATTTATCTTTCTCCCTTCATCCAAAAAATTTCTAATTTTACCGTATGGCAACCAGGTATTTGTTTTATTCCTTTCTTTTTCAAACAGATAGAACTGGGAAAAAGAAAAAAAAAAAAGACATCTCTTGAATGCAGCAACTTCTTTGCGTTTTCCTTCACTCAACAAAATAAAAAGAAAACATGAGGTTCTAGCTTCCCATCAAGGCCTGACCAATGCAGGAAAGAAAACCACCAATTACCAGACCACTCACAGCATATAGAAGACTAGCCCATCCCAACTTAGACCCAACTATATGTTGGTAAGGATAGGACACTGCTCTCATTGTTTACATTAAATACATAACAGAAGGAGCGCACAGACACTGAAGATGAAGCCAATGTGAATTTACACTTTACAGTAAATAAATGTAATGAAGTGTGGGCCCATATTTCAGGAAAGCAGTAAAAACCAACTGCAGAATTATTCCACAATGCACGTGATTTATCCGCTGTTAACTGCGAATAACATGCACGTGCAAGCCAATTACAGCGCATGTCACATGCAGTTAGCTTTCTAGGTTTTCAGAAGTCTAGAATCCAGAATTCTTGAGAATACAAACCTAATTCTTCATTAATAATAATCTAGCAAGTAGAAAACCTAATCTTCTGTAACAGCAATAATTGAAAAAAGACATACTTCTTTCCAAAGATGAAAATTTATTTCTAAAGTTACTCTGCTTTAAAAGTAAAACCAGGCTATTAGGCAGTAAAGCAGACTACTGAAAGCAGATTGTCCTGTAGTTTAGGTCGTGTAATAATGCTGGGGGATCATGCGCATATCTATTTTTTGCATCCACCCTGTGACAGTTTACATAAGACAAATGGTAGGTGTGTCAGTTTGCTTTATTATAACAACACTCCTTCCTGAGACCAATGAAGCTTCTTTACAAGTATTTTTCAATTTCAGCCTGCAGATTAACAATGACTCATTGCCCTTTTTTCTATAATGGGAAGGTAACCTGCAGAAATGTCTTGTTTTGTTATTATGGAAGCAAAACCAATTAGGTACAACTAGTTTACAGACAGATCTTTACGAAAAGCGTGAATAAAGAAAGATTAAACCTTCCTTGAGAGGATAGAAAGATAGGAACAGCAACACTAAGGCATGAATTAAATACTCTCTTTGATATGCAAATAAAAGAGTCAGGTAGGCCAAAAGAGTGCTGGAGAGAAAAACTGTGAGGAAGACAGCAGGGAATCGAGAAGAAGGGATACAGAAATGCTCAAAGTCAAACTAAAAAAATAAGCCTGGAAAAACACCTAATTTGATGTCACAAACATCCAGGAAATTCAAGACAGTGCTTCAAACTGAAGATGACATCCTAGAGCAAGCAAAAATGTGATGTTGATGAAATAAACAATTTGTATTGTAATTGCATTTGTGTAAAATCATTTTTTCATGCCCATTTCTTGGAATATGCTGACTCTGTTGTTTACACTTGTACATGGAGAGGTGCACATCTAACAGTGTATGTGCTGATGGACACCAAGCCACAGGCCTCCCAAAACCCCAGCTGATTTAATCTTGTCTTTCCAAGCACATCTGAACATCTTTTGAGACAAATGTGCCTCTTTTTGTAGAGAGAAGCAGAGAAGCATTTCCCCAGGTCCCCTCCTCACTCCTTCTTCCCACCACTGCCGGAGATGGGGATGCCCCTTGGCAACAGCCCCGTGGTGCCGAGACGCAGCCCTGCCTGCCCGTAGGGTCCCTTCATACAGCAGAGACCACCCCACCGTGCCCCTGACCCAGAGCCCACAGACACGCCACCAAAGCAATGATAAAGCCCTCTCAGCTGCTGCTGAAGCTGAAGAAGTGGAAAAGCCTTGTGCTGTCAGGTAACAGATCTATAAAAAATTTAGTGCTGAGCAAAACCACCCTCAGGGTCACGCCGCCCAGCAAGCCTGCAGAAATGGTGTAATGTATTTCTTGTGATGCATGATCTCTTAGACACAGCAGGTAGCTGAAATTTGGCATCTTCCATGTGATCCTCCAGCACGTGTATGCATTGAAGTGTTTAATAATTTGCAGTAATGCTTGCCAACTTCCATCCAGCCTTTCCAGCATTTCTGTTCCCTCCAAGTACCACAAGTTTTCTGGCAATATAAATCCTCTAGTTTTGCAGACGGTTTTCAGTGTAGCCTCTCTCTGCTACAGAAGTGCAGGGCTTGCTGCGATGCTTACAATGTTTCCATTACGCACATCTTCATCGGTCTACATCAGCAGATGCATAAATTCTTACCAGCCTTCACCATACTTCTGCAGCCTGCAGTGTAACTCAGGAAGACCATGCACTGGATTGTACTCTTTTTGGAACATTCTTTTCAGGACTTCTTACTACGTTTTAATTCACCACATCTGCATGAAGCCACTGAAAGCAGTAGGTATCGCAGTAAAGGGAGATAGGTAGTGGCCACACTTGTTCTGCAGAAACTTAATCACTGGTAGGAAAAAGATAAAAGGAAGAGTGCAGTCTTGCTAAACAAAACACATTTGATCTGCAAATAAATGACGAAAGAGATAGGGAATCCCAGATGTCATTTTAGAATAAATTTTCAGAGCAGTGTTTAAATTATATTGATACACTGCTTTACAGCTGACTGGAATACATGTATCTGGGGATTAACGACAAGCATGTTAGGCAACAAGCGGAAACAACTGCCTACAAAAACAAGTGAACGTTCCATCACAGAAGCAAAGGACTAGCTTTCGGGTTTGATTTTTCAATGATTAACAAAAGAGAGGGCCAGACCTTTCCAAATCCAGCAAGACAAACAGCTGCTTGCACGGCTGCAGTGGTAAAAAAGCAATGAAAAACCACTGAGGAACCCACTTTGAACAAGCAGAGGACTCTCCAGAGTTCGCTAGACTGGGGTAGTCACCAACGGTACACACCTCTTCATGCCAGGCTGCCAATACCTCACATTCTCGGCCAGCGCTGGCTGTCACCCTGACAGCGAGAGCCCTTGGCTAAGAGCGAGGAAGGGCTGTACATCCTCCCCCAGGCAGCGCAGTCCGCAGAGCCACTCTGCGCTGTAACAACTCCTGACACTCGCAATCGAGAGAGACAGGGGGTGGAAGAAGCAACACGGAAGAGGAACCAAATGGTACAAGAAATGGGCACTTCACCAGCTCCCTGGCCCTGAAACCAAAGTCTCTTTCATTTTTCTTGGGTATGGGAATCCAGCACACAGAATCACAGAATGGTAGGGGTTGGAAGGGACCTCTGTGGGTCATCTAGTCCAACCCTCCTGCCGAAGCAGGGTCACCTACAGCAGGCTGCACAGGACCGCGTCCAGGCGGGTCTTGAATATCTCCAGAGAAGCAGACTCCACAACCTCCCTGGGCAGCCTGTTCCAGTACTCCATCACCCTCAGAGGGAAGAAGTTCTTCCTCATGTTCACACGGAACTTCCTGTGCCTCAGTTTGTGCCCATTGCCCCTTGTCCTGACGCTGGGCACCACTGAAAAGAGCGACTATTCCTGCAATTTTACACAGAAGCTGTTCTCGTGACTCCTTCTGATCAAGATAATTTGAAACCTTACCTACTTTAACAAACTTCCTGTTTCTTCCCCCACAGTCTAAATGGACTAGTTCTATTCTTAGCTTTATTTCCCTGCTCCCCTCCTCCATGGGCCACCCTACCCATCCTCGAGCCTTGCAAGAAATCTGAACAGGTGAAGTCTGTTTCTTGCTTCCCTCACCTCAGATTGGTAAGTGCACTTAAGTTTCACGCTAATCAATCTCAATAGTTACTCTAAAATTTGCAATATTTACCCATCATTTAATATTGCTACTATAAATACTTTTCCACACTGCGGAGTTAGTTGCGTTTCAGTATTTGGTGAATCATAGAATGGTTTGGGTTGGAAGGGACCTTAAAGATCATCTGGTTCCAACCTCCCTGCCATGAGCAGGGACATCTTCCACTAGACCAGGTTGCTCAGAGCTCCATCCAACCTGGCCTTGAACACTGCAAGGGAGGGCGCAGCCACAGCTTCTCTGGGTAACCTGGGCCAGTGTTTCACCATCCTCATGGTGAAGAATTTCTTCCTAATACCTAATCTAAATCCGCCCTCTTTTAGTTTAGAGCTGTTCCCCCTTGTCCTATCGCTACACACCCTTGTAAAGAGCCCCTCTCCATCCTTCCTGTAGGCCCCCTTCAGGTACTGGAAGGCTGCTATAAGGTCACCCTGCAGCCTTCTGTTCTCCAGGCTGAACAGCCCCAACTCCCTCAGCCTGTCCTCAAAGGAGAGGCACTCCAGCCCTCTGATCATCTTCGTGGCCCTCCTCTGGACCCGCTCCAACACATCCACGTCCTTCCTATGTTGGGGGCTCCAGAGCTGGATGCAGACTGCAAGTGCAGTCTCACGAGAGAGGAGCTGAGGGGCAGAATCACCTCCCTCGACCTGCTGGAATCTAGAAACCTATCATGTAGCTTGCAAAGAATAACTTCCAAATCTACGTAGCCATTCAAAACAGTAAAATTTTTCATTAGATAATTAGTTCCCAACATCCTTTCTCTGTCTTTCTTCATGCTATGTCTGTATTCACTTTTTCGATTATTTTTTCTAAATATCGCAATACCAAAAAAAGCCATTACTGTCATTAGGGTCATTTTCATTCTGCCTCTAGCTGGCTTTTATCCAAAATTCTTGTAGCACCTCTTAATTGTGGGGTGCATCCTGTTACATCCTGTACAGTCTTAGGCAAGACAGTGGCCTATACAAGACCATTCCAATGACAGTATGTCCTAACAACTTTTTAAAATATTTAGTTCTATATAATAAATGTTAATTTCTCTAAAATTCTTTGGTTGTTATGGAGATTCTTTCTGTACATATTCATGTAATTCTTATGCAAATTCTTGTATTTCATTAAAACGAAATTAGAAGACTTCTGCAAGGTAAAGTGATACTTAAAACCAGCAGAAACAGGAAAAGAAAATGATATCACTCTGTTCAACAGCACCAAGAACACTTTCTCGATGAATGATTCACAGATCTATTGGTTCATACCTGTATAGAGGTGATTTCGATTCTTTGTTGCCTTGATGCATTTGTTCAGTTAAAAAGTAAGGTTTCTCTCCAAATATTTATGTATTTTCCATACGACAGCATTGAAGAGTAATAAATATAAAAAAAATAGCTCTGATTCAGTTTGCTAGTTGTCCCTTACTTTACAACCATTTTCATAATTCAGTGCAGACTAGCTGTTACTGTCACTAATGACTCAAATTGCCTGCCCATGATCTGAAGTACAAGAATGGAAAATAAAGAACTGGGTTTGGATTGGACTCTGAGTCAAACAAACTAGATGCTATTCTTCAATATTTCATTTAGAAATGAAATGTAGCACCGCAGTCATTCAGGAAAACTCTTTTCCCTCCATCGTTATTAAGTAAGAGGCAGTTTCTGATAAATGTGGCATGCAGGAGAATTCAGAGAAAGACTGCATATTTCTTATATCTCGTATCTCATACCAGGGATTGTTTTCCCCTCTTTAACTATCTTTCTACTTCCTACTCAGTGTTTCTATAGCACCCACAGAACCAGAAAAAATCTCACAGGAATATCACGAATTATACATTAAAAGCCTGGGCAAGACTGAATAAATGGCTACACCTTTAAAAGCAGCAATCAGTCAGGTGGCCGCAGTGAAATTAGTAAGAATAGTTCAGTGGCCACCATCTTCAAAAAGACAGGATCATATTTCAGGAACTTAATTTCAGCAGACATTTTTTAAAATAATAGTCTTTGTTTCTAGAGGTTGTCAAACCACCGTGCTCAAGCACTAGCAGCTCAAACTTCTCTCTCAAACAAAGGTTTCTGTGTAACTGACTGTGTGAGGCAACACGACGAACTGAATTACTTCAGCATTTCACAGCTCCTGTCTGGTAAGCAACAGGGAGGGGGCAAAGAGAAGGATCACTGGCAGCTTGCTAAGGACGCAGTGGCCTGGGGAGGGATAAAGAGCAGCACTGACAGCACTGATGAAGCCACCCTGTCAAGAACCATTGAGGCTTCCACTGGCTTTCTTTGTCTAGCTATGGGCACCACATTATAAGAAAGTTGTGGGAATGTGGAGGAAGTTCAATGGACAGTAATTGAGACACAGAAAACACAAGTGGGGATGAAAGGTTGCAGGGACTGTGAACATACAGTCTTCTGCTGTCCTCCACTCCATGAGAGTTTGCTATTAAGATGGAAGTAATCACTTTCTCTCCACCTGCTGGGGACAAGGCAAACAGATTTGGCCATATTTGCAGAAAGAAAATTTTTCCTAATATTGAAGCCGAATTTAATTACCAGGTTGGAGAGCCGCTGGAATAGGCTACATAAGAAGATTACAGAGCTGTTTAAGCAACAAACCCCAAAACCCTGGACCCCTGAGGATGGCTGAAGGATATTGCCTGAGCTCAGGTGAACAGTCTGCCCGCTTCAGCCCTCCATGCCAAACCAGCACAGCTGCAGCTGCAATGACATTTCAGACACATTGCCCCGGAGTTCACTATGGCACATCGCTTACTTCGAAATAAGACTGAAACAAATGGCTACCAAATTATTAAACTGGGCACTGCTTGCATAACATACATTGTGCTTATATCCCTGTATGTCACAATTTGTAAGAGTACTCACATTATCATTATTCGGTTCAGGATTATTTCAGGTTCACCTGTTTCAGTCCTCCCTTGCCGGCCTTGGCACCTCTTACAGTGCATGGGTGTGTGTTACATTCCTTACTCCAGCAGCTAAAGTTAAATGTCAAACTAAGAAATACATTATCTGAAAAGGATTTGCTTTCCAGGCTTTCATAAAAAAAATCAACTTCGTTATCATTTAGGAGAAGTATTTTGGTGCTTTGAATATTTAGCATAACTGTACTTCTTCCTAAAACATTTTGGCTTCCCTTTATACTTTTGTCATAGTGTACATAGAAAAAGCAATGAGAAACAAAACATACAAAGCACATCCAAAGTGATCTTATGATTGCGGGAAAGGTGTTGAATCAAGGCATAGAAGACACATCATTTGACTTGGGTCAGTCAAAGACTTCCTGTATACATATATGTAGGCTACGGCTATATAGGCTGTAGGTATATGTACCTCAGCTTGTGACCTGTTAACACCTCTCTGCATTTTAAACAAATATGAAAGCTAAATTTATTAATCATTGAGGAAATCAGCTAAGGCTCAATGAGCTTCCTATTTTATTTAACAGGTGTATCTCTCCTAGTTTACTTGGCATCCAGACCATGTATGTTTATATTACAGTGGTGAGGCTGTGGCAGCAAACCAAGAATATGTATGTCAGAGATACTCTAATCACAAGAAGTCTCAGTATTAACAACACCGAACAAACTAAAGAGCTTCACAGGCACTGATGTGTCCTATGCCCAAAAGGCTTGCTCAGTTCCCAGAACAGGCCAGCAACATACAGGCTGGTCCCAGCTAGGACACACCTATGCTAACAATTCCTGCAAAGTTATCTTGAGCAATAACAAAAAAAGGCAAGGGGACATTTTAAATTAAAACGTTTTAAGTAAAAAGCCTTCCACGGTGGACTTAAGAACCAGGCAAGCTTTAATGTCACATCAGTTCACACTTACAGAGTGTCAGGAAGCCAGCCAATATTACAGTTGCACCATCGTTGTTGCTTGAGTTGTTTAGTCATTTAAAGCCCCAAGTGTCTTTCCTCTGGTGCCTGGTGTTTCACCTAATTCTAAGTGTATACACTGACCACACCGTAAGCAGTATCCTATGCAGAAACATTTACAAAAAGTCATTTGTATTTCTCATCTTGAAGAGAATATTGTAGTCAGTAAATACTGACTTAGAGTAACGCTGTCCAGTGACAGAAAACAAGGTGCTGACCACAAAAAAAGTGTAAAGGCATTATTACAACTCTGTACAGGAAGGAAATATCAAATTACACTGGAAAGGCTACAAATAAGCATTCCCGCACACTTCTTTATTGTTAAATTAGTGGATTTTATCTTTACTTCAGCTGAAATCAAGAGACACCAAATGAGCTATTATGACATCAAGGAGCACTTTTACCAGGGCTAATTTGTGTGTTGTCTTCTGATTTCAGAAAATAGGGCAGAGTTGGTGTAGTCAAGTCAGACCTCTTTTTTTTTTTTTTGCCAGTCCTGAGTGAGGGGACTGTAACTTGCTTGTGTGAAACACAGAGTCCAAAGGACTGCTCTGACCCCTGTCCAGGAGACAGACCGCCATCGCATAATGAGACCAGTGCTCAGAAACACATAAGAGACGTTCCGCTGCCACTGGTTTATAAAGGACCCCCACTTCAGTGACTCTTTAATTCCTTTACTCTTTTTGATGTCGCTTAGCAGTTCTAATTTCCATAAGCAGAAACAAGAAGGTGTGCCTGAAGCCTGGGAAGGCTGCAGGAAATTCTGTCCATAAGAGGTAACCATTCCCACATCTCTTAAAAAAATGCAAGTTCTTTAGAACAAGTAATTAACATTTTTGTTAATGTACGGTCCATAAAGGAAGACAGTATTAGCTTGAATCTCTATTTCAGAGGAAATGATATGAAATCTGAAATGGAAGCGAGTCAAGATATATATATATAAATGAGTCTATTGTTTTTCCAGGAAGACTACAGAAATTTTTGTGGTGTCAATTTATTATACATTCCCTTACGGTCAGGCATTTAGACCTTTTTTCCACTGTGGTCTTCAATTCATATTAAAATGTTTGATTCCATTTATTTGAGCTCCAATTCAGTCCTATCTATCTGAAAGCACACAGAGGGTTAATGCCATTAACTCTGCCTCTAGCTTTCTCCTGTTAAATGAAGAAGAGCTGAAATGGAGAGAAGATTTCTGATTATAAATCTGCCTTTTAGAAGTATCCACGTAAGGCTTACAACTTTATTCTGTATGCACAATATGTCATTCAAAAACCTAATAAACCCAAATTTCATTATGTCCTTCCATAACTCAAACTTCTTGTGTAAAAGATTGTCTATGGTCTGAACTATGGCTCTTGTGATGCTCTTCATAAGAAGATGAGGTGAGAAGGAAGATGCAAGAGAGGGATGAAAATTGACCGTTGCCTGCCACTTTGCTCCTAGTCCTGAAACTTCATATCTACAAGCGTAGTGGAAACGTGGTCCTTCAAAGACAGTTCAAATGTTAGAGTTGCACCCTAACAACTCTGCTGTGCATTTGAACAACTGTGCTAATTCTGGGTTTTCGTTTTTCACCTAGCTCCTGCCCCAGTGAGGACTGGTGTGGCAGCAGCCTGCCCTCAGTATTGTGGCATCATGACAAACATGGCTGCGTGCCATGGGCACACCACTACTAGGATGCTCAGAGCCATACCAGAGGGTCATCCCTTGGAACTGTGTCAAAACACTGATGGTTTAAATGCATTTCAACCATGCATGTCTGTCTTAAACATGCAGGAATGAAAGAGGAGGGCCAAATGTCACAGTCATGTGTGTCAGCACTGAGCTGGAGACATGGCATTTGGAAAGAACTAGAATCTCAGTTAATTTAGACCGACTGCAGTTTTCTCTCTGTCTTGGTCAGTTTGTCCATTGGTCTGTCACAATTCATGCTTGACCAATCTGAGCACTTGCTGTTGAAGACTGAGGCAAAATAGTCGTTAAGCACCTCAGCTTTCCCCACATCCCGGGTAACCAGGTCTCCAGCTTCCTTCCAGAGAGGGCCCACACTTTCCCCAGGCTTCCTTCTCTCACTGACATACCTACAGCAGGCTTTCTTGTTCTCTCTGACATCCCTGGCCAGATTTAATTCTGTCACGGCTCTAGCTTTCCTAATTTGCTCCCTGGCTACTAGGACGATTTCTCTGTATTCCTCCCAAGCTACCTGTCTTTGCTTTCATCCTCTGTAGGCCTCCTTCTTCTGCTGAGTTGGGCCAGGAGCTCCTTGTTCATCCATGCAGGCCTCCTGGTGTTTCTGCCTAACTTCCTCTTGGTCCGGATGCACCGCTCCTGAGCTTGGAGGAGGTGACACTTGAATACTGACCAGCTTTCTTGGGCCCCTCTTCCCTCCAGGGCTTTATCCCGTGGTATTCTACCAAGCAGGTTCCTGAAGATGCCAAAGTCTGCTCTCTGGAAGCCCAGGGTAGTGAGCTTGCACCCTCCTCGCTGCCCTACGGATCTTAAACTCCACCATTTCATGGTCACTGCAGCCAAGGCTGCCCTTGACTTTCACATTCCCCACCAGCCCCTCCTTGTTGGGGAGAATAAGGTCCAGCATCGCACCTCTCCTTGTGGGCTCCTTTCTCACTTGGAGGAGGAATTTGTCACCAATGCAGTCCAGGAACCTCCTGGATTGCTTGTGCCCTGCTGTGTTGTCCCTCCAACAGATGTCAGGGTGGGTCGGGTGACCCTGCTTTGGCAGGTAGGTTGGACTAGATGATTTCCAGAGGTCCCTTCCAATGCCTACCATTCCATGATTCTGTGAAAAGCCCTTTGTCACTGCTCACTTACTGGGTTGGCAAAAATCATCAGGCAAACTGGCAATAAATATTCTAGTTTATAGAAACTTCTCCAGTTAAGCGTAGAGTTTTATTTATTGGGTTTGGGATGGTGGAATATTATATGTAAGGATATGACCTACAATATGATTTATGAAGTGTGCAAACCAGATTTCTTTCTAAAAACACAGCAAAACTAACCTGATTTCAGCTGTATTAACTCAGATGTATAACTGATACTTTTGTTTGAATTGATCTGCTTTTGGGTAACACAACTGAAAAATTGTCATAATGGAAGCTCATTTTAGCAAAACCGTGGATGATCTGACAGAAACATTAAATATGGTGAAGGAAGTGAATAATTTTACCACCCAGAACTTTTATGTTAGAGTGGCACGAAACAAGCAGTGCACCAACAATGCTAATAGGATTCTAGAAAACTAATCAGATCTTGGGTATTTAAAAAATCATCTTCATGGTAAGGGGAATGTGTATGTGAAAGAGCTTACTCGTCTGCAGCTCACACACTGTTCAAAAGACGAATGGACATTTGGGATGGCAGAAGATTAGAGCAATAAAACAGTTGATATAAGAAGTACTAGCATGCTACCAGAATTAGCAGTAACAGCAATGAAGATGTTCACAGTAAAGAGAGCAGATGCATTTGCGTAACAGATCTAGTCATATCATTTACTGACAGCTAATTTGAAAGAGGCATAAGAGTGACTCCTCCAGAGTAAAAAAGTTGCTTTGCTGCCTGCTTATGGATGGTGATTTACAGAGTCACGTAGCTGTGCACCAAGCACATAAGGTTATCCAAACCCTTCAGGTGGTCCCTGGCCATACTGGGGTCCTGCTTGCCCACATGCTCTCTGTACATTGTCTTGTGTTGCGGACAACCATAGGGTGGATCTCAAAACAGTGTCAAGCTCTCCTTCCGCATCTGACACAACCCCACTGCCCAGCAGGAGATTTTCCAGAGTTGTTTTGCTTTCTCCCGGGGTAGAAATCATGCAAGCACAGAGGGAAGAACGCACAAGGCCTCTCTGTAAGTCAGGAAATCTCCTTCACGCATGACAAAAAGATGTATGGAATGAAAAGATTAAGTATGAGAGGGGAAGTCTGCCCTAATGCAAAAGGCTAAATTTACCCTCAGTAAGACTCCGAGGGCAGCCACTGTACAGCACAACGGAAGTGCCAGCCCACCTGAAAGAGAGGAAAGCGACAGCCAATGCTGAATTGGAATGACTAGTGCAAAATACCTTGACGGCGTATTTCTGTTAAATTATTTTTGGTTTAAGGTTGAGAGTGCAGTAATACTCTTATTGCTAGACTAATAGCTGAAAATAGCTTTTTGTGGGTTTTGTTTCACTGGTGGTTTTTTTTCCAAATCACAGATCAGCGAGGATTCTATTGCCAAAGTTTTCAGTTCTGCTGTATATGGGGAAAAGGAGAATGCTGAATTCAGAAGACCTCCACAGCATTAGTGCTCATTCGCAGCATCACAAGGGGGCACTGCAATTCTGGTAAGTGACTTCTCATCAGGCAATGCCAGACAGCTCATCGTAGCCAAACCACTGGATTAAGCATACAATTCGGGGGACAGAGCAATCTGAGAGCTCAAATTCCACAATCAATGCTGAGTACAGATTACAGAACTTTGCAAATGTTGTAATATTAAATCCTAGTTCAATCAAATAACGCATTTCCCCATCCTGGAGCCCATGGAGTCTTTTATCTTCAGTTCTTCTACCACACAGATGGTTGCTGCTCAGGAACCAACGATTTCACAGAATCACAGAATCACAGAATGTTCGGGGTTGGAAGGGACCTCTGTGGGTCATCTAGTCCAACCCTCCTGCCGAAGCAGGGTCACCTACAGCAGGCTGCACAGGACCTTGTCCAGGCGGGTCTTGAATATCTCCAGAGAAGGAGACTCCACAGCCTCCCTGGGCAACCTGTTCCAGTGCTCTGTCACCCTCAGAGGGAAGAAATTCTTCCTCACATTCAGACGGAATTCATTCCATTTCACTGGCATATATGTGTTTTCCTTTCTCATCACAGACTCCTGTAAAGTATCCAGTCTTCCTAAAAACCACCCAGTCTGAAACCACGTGAATATGTAAAGGGCTACATGAAAGGCAAGGCATCTTGAGCAGGGTCCTCTTTAGCCCAGGACTGGGTGCTCACTGGTTGTTTAACTTGCAGCACATTTCTCCTGATTTCTTTGGCTGAGTACCAAGAGAGTATGCACCCTTCTTCTGTTGAACTAAAGATGTTACATGAGGAGTTGCTTTTGTTATTATTGTTCAGAAATAGTTCATCTCAAGGTTGTAGCTATGACCACGGTTCAAAAAAGAAGCATGTCTTTGACTTCTCAAGACAAAGATGCTTTAAGACTAAATCTTTGATGCATATTTGTGTAACTGTCCTCTAAAATACTACACTTTAATTACAGAAGAAGGAGGATTAAATAACCTGTCATTAGAATCACAGAAACATAGAACGTTTTGGGTTGGAAGGGGCCTTTAGACCTCATCTAGTCCAACCCCCCTGAAGTGAGCAGGGACATCTTTAACTAAACTAGATTGCCCAGAGCCCCGTCAAACCTGGTCTTGAATGTTTCCAGGGATGGGGCCTCCACCACCTCTCTGGGCAACCTGTGCCAGTGTTTCACCACCCTCATTGTAAAAAATTTCCTCCTTATATCCAGTCTAAATGTACCCTCTCTTAGTTTAAAACCATTACTCCTTGCCCTGTCAGAACAGGCCTTGCTAAAAAGATTCTGCTCATCTTTCCTGTAGGGCCCCTTCAGGTACTGGAAGGCTGCTCTAAGGTCTCCCTGCAGCCTTCTCTTCTCCAGGCTGAACAGCCCCAGCTCTCTCAGCCTTTCTTCACAGGAGAGGTGTTCCAGCCCTCGGATCATTTTTGTGGCCTCCTCTGGACCAGCTCCAACAGCTCCATGTCTTTCCTGTGCTGAGGGCTCCACAGCTGGATGCAGGACTCCAGGTGGGGTCCCACCAGAGCAGAGCAGAGGGGCAGATCATGTCCCTGCATGAGCTGGAAATCACCAATGCTTGTGAATTAATTGACTCACTCATGACAGTATCAAATGCTTTTTGTATCTTCTCTTGCTCTAAAAAAACCAAATCCTTACCAGTAAAAATGTCACCACAACACTACTGCAGAATTATTTTGCTTTATGCACATACACCTATATCACAAGTATGTGCAGCTTCATGATTAATACCTTCAGAATTCAGTAGCTGTCTTGCATAAAACAAAGGTTTCATAAACACAATGAAGACCAAATAGTATTTCTTTCTTGTTACTCTGCTGACCAAATTTTTGTCTGACATAACACTATCCTCCTGGCAGGGTGATTGCCACCTACCATATTTTATGTTGCCCTGTTAATGCGATTTTGCCAGGTTTTCCTGCCTTTTGTCTGCTGCAGCACACTCTGATGCTATGCATCTGCTGAGCACCTTCCTTCAACAATGTGTGCTCTTCAGAATTTACCAACAATTTACTCCATTTTCAACTTATGTTTCAAAAAAAATCCCCTGATAATCACATTTCCAACATATTGTTAAGCCAATTCCTGCAGATATTTACTGATATGAATAAAAACATATGTTGATGAAATAATTCCAGTAATCACTAAGAGATGAATTCAATGCACAGAAGAAATATGGACTGTAACATCACTGGGGAAGGTACAAAGCGAGGTGCGTACAGGTAACTTACCTGTCAAATAGTTCGCCACCAGTGACCAATTCCAGAACAAGACTGATTTCTGTAGGGGTCTCAAATATCTCCTTCAGTTTTATCTGGTAAAAGATGACAAACAGGATTCATTTTGCTTATTTGTCTTCTTACTGACCATATCACCGGACCACCAGCAGGAAACAGACCACAGTCAATAAAGCAGAGGATAGTAACAACTGAATATGGTGCATCATTTACCGTGCGGTTCAGAAAGTTTTTATGCATGTTCTCTCCCACCCTCCTTTTCTTTTTCCTAGCTTTCTTCCCTTTGCATTCCCTTTTTTTTTTGTTATTTTCATACTCCTCATATCTCAGCAACCTCTGTGTAACACAGGAGTTTAAGCAGCTGCTTTCATTAGCGTTTGTGAACACCTGATTGCCAGTCTTTCAGAGTTACTGAACGTAAGACCTTCCCCACCCTTCCAGGACTGACAGCAGCAACTTCCCCTTTCATTTACAGAACTTCTTTGCATAGTTTCTCACTCAACTCTGTCAGAAGATCAATAATTTATTTTAAAGTGTAAGTATAATTCAACAGTCTTCCATAATCAGCTGCTAATGTGGTCATGAGGAGAACCCAAAGCTCTAATCCAGGAGTCTCACAAGTCTGTATAGGTGAACCACAACAGTAATCTCTCAGGAACAGGAAGAATTTTTTTTTTTTTAAAGAAAAAAACGTGGAAAGGAAGAACAAGGCTAAACTTACAATGTTTGGATGCGAAAGGCGAAGAAGAACTCCAATTTCTGTGCGGACAATTTTCTTGTCTACCTGATTAAAAGTGGAGAGGGAATCAGTGAAAAATTTATTTCTATGTTCACCATAGAAACTTCTAGCAGCATCACAGGAAAACACGTATGAACAGCATTTCTAGATCTCCTAGGAGAACAAGGGGATGTGAAACGCACAAGCCAAATACACTGCAAGGCATAATTTTCCTTCAGCATGAGACACACAGCGTACCAGAAAAACACCTGCATCTAGCAAAATGGTTAGAAATGTATATGTAATTCACAGAGGAAGTAGCATATAGTAAAGACATCTGAAAAAGGTGCTAAAATTCCTATTTCTACTCAAGTTCTGCCCTTGTCTATTGATACTTATGTTTGTTCAGTTTATGCCAGCAGCTGTACTGGAAGAAGGTTTCTGCACATAGGATGTGCATATCAAAGCAGTGTAACACACCGCTTACAACAAAAAAGTGATCCAAAGGTCAAACACCCTTAGCCACACAGTGTAAGGTTTAACTACAGCTTGCGTCAGATACATCTAACAATGGTCTACTAATGCAAAAAGCTGTCTGCTAGGTTAAACCTTTGACAGCGTTAGTCCTTCCCTTTTGTTCTCTTCTCAGATGGCAGTCTTTAAGAATCTAGGCACAACCTATGACCTCTTGAGGGACATTGGTCATTTCTCACGTGTTGCAGAACTAGAGACTACTTCATTCAGGAAGGACAACTGCAGCTTCCCCTGAACTTCAGTGCTTAAGCAAGCAAGAAAGGAAAATGCTTGTAAGCAAATTCTGCAAGCTTTTATGTTGCTAAGGTAATTAATACATTTATGAAGAAACTGGCTTGCAAATATTCTCACAAACCCCAGAGGAATCTTACACTGATGACAATTATAAATGTATTTCTTTCACAGTACTCTTCATCTCAGGGGCTATGAAATGAATGAGAGTCAGTAAGCTAAGCCACTATCTGTTTCCAAACTGATGACACAGATGACATCAAGCAGAACATTTTGGGGAGTCATTGTGTGTTTTATTAGTGGAGGCTTTTCATGAAACACGTTTGGTTTTTCTTTTTATTTTTTTACATCACATGGGAAACGAACAGTCATAATACATGAACCTTTAAAACTACCTTCAAAATCTTAGTGAGGAAGACATGCTTAAAACATTATCTCTTTTTTCTGTCACCTGAAAGAACAGATGTACTTCTCAGTATTTTATCTTTTTCCAACAACAATAAAATCCGAGTATCAGTCACATTCAGAACTAGAGAATAGGCAGAATTTTATTCTCCTCTTGTGTCAATCAGTCAGGAATGATTTCAGGATAGTAATGCCACAGTGCTCCGACAGTGGTGTAAATGAGTGCAGAACCAGAGATCTTAGGGATTTCTTTGAACTCACTGACATTCAACCTCTTTTAGTGGCTCTGCCAGAAAGCAAAATGAAAGAAAGCAGAAACAACTTCAGACAGATTTGGTGCATGTAAGAAGCAGCAGAAAGCAAAAGTCAAAGAGGAATGAAATATTCCATCACGTGAACACCTCGTTGGAGGTAAAGAACATAGTCAATAACTACATCTTCAAAGGAAAATGCCTGCTTTGGGATCAAATACAGGACCCCTTGAGCTCTGCAATCATCATAGGCTTTATAAACTTGTTTCCCTTCTACTCCAAATGCAAGTGTTTCTCTACTCATCTGCTACACAAAAACTGAGCAGCAGGTTTGAAGAATGGTCTCCTGTGCAGTTTTCCTAAAATGCTGTAAGCTCCAGCCTGTGGTCTTACTTGGTTTCAACATTCCCTTCGCATCAGCCCTGTAATTCAACTCTGCATTACTTTTGTGAGTGCAAGCACACAGCCAGAAGATCCAAAGCTCACCACTCAGTAGCAAGGGCTCCTGGTGATTCAGAGAGTAATACCTGTTTGGACTGTTTTCACAGAATCATCACAGAATGGTCTGGGTTGGAAGGGACCTTAAAGATCACCAAGTTCCAACCAGCCCTGCCATGGGCAGGGACACCTTCCACTAGACCAGGCTGCTCAAAGCTCTCTCCAACCTGGCCTTGAGCACTTCCAGGGAGATATATAAGTAGGTACATTTTGTTGGAAGGAGCTGAAACAAGGTAAGTGTTGATATAGCTCTGTACTAAGTGTAGGAGAAGGTAAGAAAATAAACGTGATAAAACAGGCTCTCTCTAATGAAATGCCACGACTACATACACTACTGCTTGCACTCTGGAACAATTCATATCACTTATACATGCATGCTTCCCAATAGCCATTTTCCAGGATGCTTATAAATATGCAACACTCTTAAGTGTTTCTCTGGCGTATTTTGCCGTCTTAGTGTCTTGAATTTTTAGGTACCTGCTCCTGCCACCAACACGGGGCTCTGAGCAACCTGGTCTAGTGGAAGGTGTCCCTGCCCATGGCAGGGTGGTTGGAACTAGATGATCTATAAGGTCCCTTTCAATCCAAACCATTTTATGATTCTGTGATTCTCTATCAGGGCCAAACTTCGCCTATTTTTAGTTTGGGAAGGATTATCAGCAATTCATCGACTTGTCTTCCTGACAGAAATTATTTGATAGGATGACAGTCAGGCATTTCACTCTATAGCGTATGTTGCTAGAGTAACAAATTCTAAAACTTGGATACTTTAACCAAAACATCCTACTGCCACTAACGTTTGGGCAAATCAAGTATGTTTGACTTGGTCAAATACAGTGGTCTGACTTGTAATAACTGACCAAAATGAGGCTGCAACACTGTGTTAATTTTGTCTCCTCCTCTTCGGATGCAATTTAGATATGCAGTACAATATGTAACCATTTATCTGCGGTTTCCTTAAATTAACATTACTCACAGGAGCATCAGTTGAGACCTTTTTGAGTATATCGCAGTCAAGAATAATAAGGTCAGCAGTACTGGTTTATTTGTGAAGAGAAAAAGCAGTCAGATGTTAGCTTCCAGATGTCTCCTGGTTCCACTAGTTTAATGATTACTCTTCTACAAGTTTCATTTATTCTTTGCTTTTAAACTATGCTAAACGGACTAGAGCATGCTTGGTTGGTCGGGTGATTTTAACACTGTTGCGGTTTTACTGGGCTGTATTTTCTGTTGGCAAACTTTAAACTGAGGTCAATCGGGAGGCATTTTCTGTGATAGGCCTATGAAGCAGCTTTCTGCTGTGGTACATCCCTGTCAATTTGAGAATTCATTTGCCAGGTAATCCTGAAATGGTTATTTATCAGTTCTTTACCACTGACCCTAGGCAATGAAGACTTCACTGTCCGTAGACCAAGAAAACCAAACAAACTTGCTAGATAGCCTGTAATTATTAAAACTCGCATCTATACACTTCTACAGCTTACCTGTGGAGACATCCACATGAAGCACTAAGCTGCAGCAGATCTGCAAGAACTGCTTGTAGGTGCAATACAGACCTGCCTCGTGCTGTGGCTTTCAGTGATCCACAGCGGGCTTTGGTAAGCAAACCAGAAGCTGTGAGTGTAGCACAGGTAAGCATCTGCATGCCGGCTTTATTCTAACTAGACAAACTGCCTGCAGCAGCAAAGAACCAGCGATATGAACGTGGGAGCAAGAGCCAGTCCAAGAACCCAGTGCGCTGAACTGAAATGTCTATCTGTACTGCAGCCCGACGAGCGGCCTTGCGGTGTTACCGGAGATCACTATACAAATGGTAGCACGCTGTGTGCACTCAAAACTGCCACGATACATCCTGTTTACAGACAGATGGACACAGCCTTAACAGCATTAACAGAGTATTTCACGTAACCAAGGCCCAGGAAGTTACGACCACATCTGCAAGTTTGGGTGAATGAAAACATCCACACTCTTAATTTGTATTACAGCATTTACATTAAAAAGGTAACTATTCCTGGATTATTCCTAGTATTATGTCTCTGCAGTTATTTTACTTCTCTAGAAGTAGGCATTTATATATTTTATAGGTATGTGTCTACAAACATTGCGTCTTTGAAATTTGATACCAGTCAGGCACTGAAGTAGCACTAGGTGTCTAATCAGTGTATTTCTCATTTATAAATTTCAGAGTATTTTGACAAGAGAAAGGGCTGGAAAAATCCTGAATAAAAGCTGAGATTCTCCCATGTTTCCATGCCCTGAAATGGTGATGTGGAGTGATGCTACACACCCCTGAGATGTAGAAGTGTTGCTTCTGTCTGAATTAAATGAAACAAGATAAAACTAACTGTCACTGTAAACAGATTAATCCAGCTGCTGCCTTGCAATATGCAACACCATCCTGAAAACAGGTGGCCAACAGATGTACAGACCCCCTTTAACTTGGCAGAGAGCAAGAAGCAGAGCAATTCCCCATATTCCAAGTGCAGTCTCTGATTCCCTGCTCGCCTAGGGTGCTGTCGACATGGAGGGGAACATCTGGCCAGGTGTGACCACCATGCAGGTTGGGTGTTACTACTGTGCCCAGGCAAGTGGTGTGAAGCAGTCAGTGCAAACAGCTCTTGAGGAGCTTCACAGCACTGCCCACCTCAGCGAGGCTGTTCACCCCAGCTCTGCACAGCTCCTTATTTAATAACCCACTTACTGACTCACATGAACACCTCTAATTTGAGCAATGAATGCTTTCCCAAACTAGCAGGTCAGGCTCTGAGCACTTATTTCTCTGCATTTACAGGGAGCATGCTGCAAATCATTGTTGGCTTGCCATCACACTCTATTAAAAGTGCTTCCAAGAAACAATTTTTATGTTCATCTCAGCTAAAGTAACTGCTCTGCAGCCCAACCCTTTCTGTATTTTATGGAGTCAATTGCTAATTACCATTTATAACTTTGCCATTATTTTGTCTTCTCACTGTTAAGCTGAAATATTACCACCTATGCAGACACAGACTACCCACAAGCAGAACTGCTGATTCCCTGGTAGTCTAAAAGGTCTGTTACCAACTGTCACAACTACACATAGGGCCGCTTGGTTATCCAGGTTCTTTGAAAGGTTTCAAGAAAAAAGGAAATTAGCTTGAATTTAAACCTTGATTTTAAATAAATCTTCACAAGAAGAAGATTCAAAGTACCTATTTTCTATACAGTTTTAAGTTTTGCTTTTTCATTTCAGAATGTCCTGGGTAACAGGAAATCCAGTTTCTGTCCAGCTCATACATAGAATATCTTCTCAGATAGTCTTCCAGTCAAGAATTCAAGATAAAAACACTCTAAATTTAAAGACTTCTGAATGTGCATTTTCATCTGTATAAAGCTGGGTAGTACTGCTGAAATCATGCATCTGAGCTGGTCTATCAATGCAAGATACGGATGTCAGTCTTCACCAGAAGTGATTAAAGAATCTTGGTGGATACAAAAAGGGGTATGACAGAAAAATCCTCACACAAATGAGAACAGGTGCTTTATACGTGACCCAGTTTATCTCTCTGAGTTACTCTGGTGTAATTCAGTAACCAGCATGGCAGCAGACCGTGCGTAAAAGCAGAATTAAAAAAAGCTGACCCTTCTGAATGAAAGGATACTTCTTTGTTCCAGCTAAGGCATTTATTTAACAGCTGCTTCAGGTGATTTGATTCTTTGCACGACCTTTTTTCTTGAATGAAAATAAGAGTTTCTCAAGTAACGAATTCCTCCTAAGTTTTAGGGGCTGTTCTTCCTGGGGCATTTCTTGACCTTCTCAGCAAGGTCAGCAGCTGTCTCTTTATATAGGGGCAACCTTCGCACTCCTAGTGGACTAATATTATTTCTTTTTAAAAAAAAAAAAGAAAAAAGCCCCAAATCATCTTTTTTGTATTTTAAGCTTCACAGACTATTCTGGCTCTATCTCCATTCAAGCTGAACATGAGGTCCCTGAAGAACGCATCAAACAATACAATAAAGCACAGCAGTAACTGCACAGCCCTGCAGTATCTTCCATAAACTCAGCAGGGACTTTTCACTCTGCAGGTCACTGAGAATTTTTATTCTGAGCCCCCATAAGAAAATTTGTATTACTAATTGTCCTGGGTTTGGCCAGGATAGGGTTAATTTTCACCGGACTCCAGGAAGGGGCACAGCCGGGGGGTGGCGGCTGACCCCACCTGGCCAAACAGAGCCCGGTATTCCACACCATGTGACGTCACGCTGGGTTCCGGTGGGGGGGGCGGGGTGGGGGGAACTCACTCTCGCGGCTTGGGAGCGTGCGGCGCCGGTGCGGTGCGAGAGAGTGGGTCTGTTTCTGTCGTGTTTTCTCCTTATCTGTATCGTTGTTGTTCCTCTTTCCCTCTGTTTGCTGTTCTGTTAAACTGCCCTTATCCCGACCCACCGGTTTCTGCCTCTTTCTTTCCATTCTCCTCCGCATGCCGGTGGGGGGAGGGGCGGCCGCGTGGCACTTTTGTTGCCGGCGGCAGCCGAAACCAAAACAGTTAATTTGGCGCCCAACGTGGGGCAGGGATAACGGCAGGGCTGAGCAGCGAGTGTTAAAACTGCTTTCATAGATTTTGTTAAATTTTGTTATACGCATTTTTCTGTGTCAAAATAGTCGCCGGTAAAAATGTTTCTGACTTTCATCAGATGGCTGTGGTTTTTGAATCCGTACCTGCTGTACTTGTTCCCTGTGGTGCTGTTCATCATCGCGGGGAAAAGGATAAGGATTATGATTTTACTGTACTGTACGATGTCGACTTATGACATGATAACGTCAATGTGTATGAAATTAGGCTTGTATTTGCATGCGGCACTGCGATCATTTCCATACCTCGGGTCCTATGTCTTAGAACTTGTGAATAATCAAACCCAGTCTGTGGGGAAAACCGAAGGGGATACCTTCCCCCACTCTTTCACCCCCCCTCTTTCCCTCAGGCTGGTCCTAACAGCTTTTGAGAATTTCGAGTACCCGTGGGATGCTCAGGCCAGCACTCTCCTTTTGTTCCGCCTCCTGAATGGTTTTTGGGTCTTGTTTAGGGTTAAGCAAGTAGTTAAGAACGTCATGCAGAGACCTGCCCCAAGGCTGGATAGCTGTGAGTGGCTGGGTGTGTGGGACAGCATGGGCAAGTACCTAGGGCAGTGGGCACCTCCAGTGTTTTTTAAACTCACTCCTGAGGAAGTACAGGATCCGGACAAACTAGTAAAGTATCTGCAAAAAGTGTGCTGCCACCCTGGGAACTCCAGAGAGACACAGATCACTGCAACGTGCTGGGGTCTGGCCCACGCCTACTGAGCCCTGTTCAACACTGTTCAGTGCCCTAAAGGGGAAAGGGGGGGAAACGAAGCAGCAGGCACTGCGGCTGGTGCTGTCCCCCCAGCCGGCCCTGCAGCCCCTCCAGCCCAGCAAGCAGTCACAGCCCCCCCGACCGGCACCACGGCTGCTGCAGCCACTGGTGTGGTCCCAGCTCCCCCGGTGGGCACGGCAGCGGCTCCAGCCCCAGCTCCAGCCACAGGCACAGTGACCGAGCCCAATGACCAACCTGTGCCGGTAGCAGTCGCCCCCGTAAAACTAAAGAAAGACGCAAAGAGAGCAGATCGCTCCGGGAGGGATGACGATGAGCCAGGGTCATCACGGGAGACAGAGACAGAGACTGTCAGCCGGTCCCTGTCCCTGGGCGAGCTGCGAGACATGCGGAAAGACTTCAGCCGCCACCCAGGCGAGCACATTGTCACCTGGCTGCTGTGGTGCTGGGATAACGGGGCCAGCACCTTGGAATTAGAGGGCAAGGAAGCCAAGCAGCTGGGATCCCTGGCCAGGGATGGGGGCATTGACAAGACCATTGGGAAAAAGGAACAAATCCTCAGCCTCTGGAGGAGACTTCTGTCAGGTGTGAGGGAGAGGTACCCCTTCAGCGACGATTTTGTATGCTGTCCTGGCAAGTGGACCAATATGGAGAGGGGTATTCAGTACTTGAGGGAATTAGCTGTGCGGGAGCTGGTTTACTGTGACACAGACGATGAGCAGGTACCCACAGACCCAGATGAACTCCAGTGCTCACAATCCGTGTGGAGGAAGTTTGTGCGGAGCGCACCCTCCTCACATGCCAACTCACTGGCAATAGTAGACTGGAAAGGTAAGGAGGCACCAACAGTGGATGAGGTGGCTGTCAGATTCCGGCAATATGAGGAAAGTCTCTCTTCCTCCCTTGTCTCAGCTGTGAATAAATTGTCCCGGCAGTTCCAGCAATTCAAAGAGGATATGTCCTACTCCCCACCTGTGCGGGCCCGCATCTCAGCTATTAGGGGCAAGCGTTTCTCTGCTCAGGAGAGGGAATTCAGAGACTACACACCACGGGGCACCCTGTGGTTCTACCTGCGTGACCACGGAGAGGACATGAGGAAGTGGGATGGAAAACCCACCTCAAGTCTAGAGGCACGAGTACGTGAGTTGCGAGGTAAAACAATCACAAAAGGGGATTCTGTTAGGAAAAATGCCACTCCAGTTTCCAGCAGCCAGCTCTCCAGACCAGGTAGACAGTTTGACCTTGATTCCGATCCTCTGGAGGGGACCTCCAAGTCATTTTTACAGCAGGTGAGCAGCAAATTCTCTGACGAGGATTAGAGGGGCCCTGCCTCCAGCCAGGTGGAGGAAAGGGCCAACCATGTTTATTGGACGGTGTGGATTCGGTGGCCTGGCACGTCAGATCCACAAGAGTATAAAGCTCTAGTGGACACTGGTGCACAGTGTACTTTAATGCCATCAGAGTTCAAAGGGTCAGAGTCCATTTGCATTTCAGGAGTGACGAGGGGGTCCCAAGAGCTGAGTGTACTGGAGGCTGAAGTGAGCCTCACTGGGCAGGACTGGCAGAAGCACCCCATTGTAACTGGCCCCGAGGCTCCATGCATCCTTGGCATAGACTATCTTAGGAGAGGCTATTTCAAGGACCCAAAGGGGTATCGGTGGGCTTTTGGCATAGCTGCTGTGGAGACGGAAGAAATTAAACAGCTGTCCATCTTGCCTGGTCTCTCGGAGGATCCTTCCGTTGTGGGGTTGCTGAGGGTTGAAGAACAACAGGTACCCATCGCAACCACAACGGTGCACCGGCGACAGTATCGTACCAACCGAGACTCCCTTCTCCCCATTCATCAGCTGATCCGCCAGCTGGAGAGTCAAGGAGTGATCAGCAAAACTCGCTCACCCTTTAATAGTCCCCTATGGCCAGTGAGACAATCTACTGGAGAGTGGAGACTGACAATAGACTACCGTGGCCTGAATGAAGTCACACCACTGCTGAGTGCTGCCATGCCAGACATGCTAGAACTTCAATATCAGCTGGAGTCAAAGGCAGCCAAGTGGTACGCTACAATTGACATTGCTAATGCATTCTTCTCCATCCCTTTGGCAGCAGAGTGCAGGCCACAGTTTGCTTTCACCTGGAGGGGCATCCAGTACACCTGGAATCGACTGCCCCAGGGGTGGAAACACAGTCCCACCATTTGCCATGGACTAATCCAGACTGCACTGGAAAAGGGTGAAGCCCCAGAACATCTGCAGTACATGGATGACATCATTGTATGGGGTGACACAGCAGAGGAAGTTTTTGAGAAAGGGGAGAAAATAGTTCAGATCCTTCTGAAAGCCGGTTTCGCCATTAAGCGAAGTAAAGTCAAGGGACCTGCGCAAGAGATCCAGTTTCTAGGAATAAAATGGCAGGATGGGCGCCGTCAAATCCCAATGGATGTCATCAACAAAATAGCAGCTATGTCTCCACCAACCAGCAAAAAGGAAGCACAAGCCTTCCTGGGTGTTGTGGGTTTTTGGAGGATGCACATCCCAAATTACAGCCAAATTGTGAGTCCTCTGTACCACATGACCCAGAAGAAGAATGATTTTGAATGGGGCCCTGAGCAACGACAGGCATTTGAACAGATTAAACGGGAGGTAGTTCATGCCGTAGCCCTTGGTCCAGTCCGGTCAGGGCAAGATGTTAAAAATGTGCTCTACACCGCAGCCGGGGAGAATGGCCCAACCTGGAGTCTCTGGCAGAAAGCACCAGGGGAGACTCGAGGTCGACCCCTGGGGTTCTGGAGCCGGGGATACAAAGGATCCGAGGCCCGCTATACTCCCACTGAAAAAGAGATTCTGGCAGCATATGAAGGCGTTCGAGCTGCTTCAGAAGTGGTCGGCACTGAAGCACAGCTCCTCCTAGCTCCACGATTGCCGGTCCTGGGGTGGATGTTCAAAGAGAGGGTCCCCTCTACGCATCATGCCACCAATGCTACGTGGAGTAAGTGGGTCGCGCTGGTCACCCAGCGCGCCCGAATGGGAAACCCCATTCGCCCAGGAATTCTGGAGGTAATCATGGACTGGCCAGAAGGCAAAGATTTTGGAGCATCGCCAGAGGAGGAGGTGGCACGTGCTGAAGAGGCCCCACTGTATAACCAGCTGCCAGAAGATGAGAAACAGTATGCCCTGTTCACGGATGGGTCCTGTCGCATTGTGGGGAAGCAGTGGAGGTGGAAGGCTGCTGTATGGAGCCCTACACGACAAGTCGCGGAAACGGCCGAGGGAGAAGGTGAGTCCAGCCAGTTTGCAGAGGTGAAAGCCATCCAGCTGGCTTTAGACATTGCCAGTCAAGAGAAGTGGCCAGTGCTCTATCTTTACACCGACTCTTGGATGGTGGCCAATGCCTTGTGGGGGTGGCTGCAGCAATGGAAGAAGAACAACTGGCAGCACAGAGGCAAACCTATCTGGGCTGCCCCATTGTGGCAAGATATTGCTGCCCGGCTAGAGCAGTTGGTTGTAAAAGTCCGTCACGTGGACGCCCACGTCCCTAACAGTCGGGCCACTGAAGAACATCAAAACAACCACCAGGTAGATCAGGCTGCTAAGATTGAAGTGGCTCATGTGGATCTGGACTGGCAACATAAGGGTGAACTCTTTATAGCTCGGTGGGCCCATGACACCTCGGGCCACCAAGGAAGAGACGCAACATACATATGGGCTCGTGACCGAGGGGTGGACTTGACCATGGACTCCATCGCACAGGTTATCCATGAATGTGAAACATGCGCTGCAATCAAGCAAGCCAAGCCGGTAAAGCCTCAGTGGTATGGAGGACGATGGCTAAAATATAAATATGGGGAGGCTTGGCAGATTGACTACATCACACTGCCACAAACCCGCCAAGGCAAGCGCTATGTGCTCACAATGGTGGAGGCCACCACCTGATGGCTGGAAACCTACCCTGTGCCCCATGCCACCGCCCGGAATACCATCCTGGGCCTGGAAAAACAAGCCCTGTGGCGACATGGCACTCCCGAAAGAATCGAGTCAGACAATGGGACTCACTTTCGCAACAGCCTCATAGACACCTGGGCCAAAGAACACGGTATTGAGTGGGTGTATCACATCCCCTACCATGCACCAGCCTCTGGAAAGATCGAACGTTACAATGGGCTGCTAAAAACCACTTTGAGGGCAATGGGGGGTGGGACTTTCAAAAATTGGGATACTCATTTAGCAAAGGCCACCTGGTTGGTTAACACCAGAGGGTCCACCAACCGGGCTGGTCCTGCCCAGTCAAAACCTCAGCGCCCCGTAGAATGGGATGAAGTGCCTGTAGTGCACATGCGGAACATGTTAGGGAAGACGGTTTGGGTTAATCCTGCCTCGGGCAAAGGCAAACCCGTCCACGGGATTGCTTTTGCTCAAGGACCTGGGTGTACCTGGTGGGTAATGCGGAAGGATGGGGAAGTCCGATGTGTACCTCATGGGGATTTGATTTTGGGCGAGAATAGTCCATAAATAAATTGTACAAAGTTAATTGTTAAATAACCCTGTCACTGTCTGTTATCACTGTTATAATTGTTATATGTTGTACCAGTAGTAGCATAGTAAGAATCGTCCAGATTAAAGAAGGATGGACTTTTCTTGATGAAAACCTAGCAGAGCACAGCGATGATGGGACTGGACCTGGTTTTCAACAACTGGCATCCAGAACTTCATCAAGATCAACATCTCCTGCAGACTGTGGGCACGGGCCGCACCAGATACATCAGCCGTGAGCTCCGGATGCAGCAAGTGACCGCCCATCACCACACATCACCTCCCCTGCCACAGAAGACCATTATGACAGATGGAGCCCGAAGTCATGGATTAAATGAACTCAACGGACACTTTAGAGTGATGATCCATAGACTAAGGGAATGATATCTGGAGACAGGAGAAGTGGTGGTGATCAACTGGACAATGGGGGACCTGGGCATGACGTAGATGGTATGGAATAAGGGGTGGATAATGTCCTGGGTTTGGCCAGGACAGGGTTAATTTTCACTGGAATCCAGGAAGGGGCACAGCCGGGGGGTGGGGGCTGACCCCACCTGGCCAAACAGAGCCCGGTATTCCATACCATGTGACGTCACGCTGGGTTCCGGTGGGGGGGGCGGGGTGGGGGGAACTCACTCGCGGCTCGTGGGGGACGCGGCGCCGGTGCGGTGCGAGAGAGCGGGTCTGTTTCTGTCGTGTTTTCTCCTTATCTGTATCGTTGTTGTTCCTGTTTCCCTCTGTTTGCTGTTCTGTTAAACTGCCCTTATCCCGACCCACCGGTTTCTGCCTCTTTCTTTCCATTCTCCTCCGCACGCCGGTGGGGGGAGGGGCGGCCGCGTGGCACTTTTGTTGCCGGCGGCAGCCGAAACCAAAACACTAATGCAAAGAAAATAGACTATTCATTATTACAGCAACTGTTTCATGTGCTCATGTCCACACTTCCAATCTGTGGCCATATTCAGTTGATAAAGTCAATTGATGCGTATTCTTCAGATTGAACACACTTGCATGGAACTACTGCAAGTTCTGTCTATGTGCTTGCCTTTGTCCTGCTGGGTGCCTAAAACTCTGCTTGTACATGCAAAAATGCTGGCTGCAAATACAGATCAGCTGGGCTTGTACAAGCATATGCTTTTAAAAAATGAAAGAGAAATGCACTATCTGCATATGATAGTACCATTAATCTCTTAAATGTAAATCATCCCATAAAAGAAGCAACACTTCTGTTTCTCAAAAAGCACAGTACCTTTGCAGGCAAACTATAAGATGGGTAGAAATGATTTGTGGGATTGTACAGACATCAGCACAGCAAATCACATGCTGACATATCTGATTAACAGGCCCTGCATCTTGTAATGTACAATTTCCGTGGTAAAGCTGACCAAATGCAGGTAATATTCCCCCAGACACACAAACCTTTGCAAATGGGTTCTATTGGTCACCCACATTAACTTGGTGGCACCACCAAAGAGTGAAGGACGGGTCCAGAGGCACTTACAGCTTGCACAACGCTGGTAATTTGCAATAAATACATTTTAAGTCTGAGTTCAAAAAAAGTTACATGTTCATTAGAACAGGCCTTATTATATGCTGGGGTCTAACTATCTGACTAATTTGGTTGTTATTTCTGTTCCTGACTCATTTATACACAGATTTCTGCAAATATGTTTGATAATTGTTGAATAGTTTATGCAAACAAATTCCAGGCTATTAGGTATTCATGAACTGCTCATTTCAGCTATTCACTATTTATAGTGTGTTACTGCCATTGCTACTGTTCTCAAAGCTGGTTGGAGGAGGACACTTTTAAGACACAAGAACAATGTGTATATGAAAAGGTAAGTACAGTTTTTTTTGTAGTTAAAAAGAGTCACATTTATAGGATTATTTAGAAAATTGTACTTGCCATTTTCTTGCCCGTTCTTGCTTTTCACCTATGCAGTTACAAATCCAAAAAAATTTCCTCTCTTCTCAGTGAAAATGTATTAACACAGCTTTTATTCTAAGTGATATAACCAATTTTAGACATCTGGCATTCTGTAAAAGGCTTCATACTCACATCATCCCTCTGAATACATAAATTGCCACGTAACAGTAATCCCTTAGAAATTGAGAGCTATTAGTTTGTAGCACATTTCCTATCATCCTGTACATTTTATCTCGAAGCTACTTGAATTTCTTAGGAGTCCTCAGCTGCATGATAAAGATCTGGAATATGTTATGTCTACTTATATTATTAGCCAAGTGCAATGCTTGCTGCAATTTAAGAAATTGTCCATAAATAGTAAGCTAGTGTACCCATCCTTCTTTGAATCAACCCACACTTACAGACGCAGGTGAACCTTCTACTGTTACCCAATGAAGGTCTGATGCATCAGGGCTACCATTAATACCGTAATCTCCATCACAGATATCCAGCTCAGCCATGTGATCAATGTAATGGTTTTGTCTGGGACAGAGTTAATTTTCTTCACAGTAACTTGTGCGGGGCTATGTTCTCGACTTGTGAAGAAAACTGTTGATAACACAGGGATGTTTTAGCTATGGCTGAGCAGTGTTTACACCGCACCAGGGCCTTTTCTGCTTCTCCCACTGGCCCAGGCTGGGGATGCAGAATAAGCTGGGAGGGTGCACAGACGGGACAGCTGACCACAGGGATATCACATACCATGTAACACGGTGGTCAACAATAAAAGCTGGGGGAAGGAAGAGGAAGGGGGTACGGTCAGAGCTAAGGCATTTGTCTTCCCAAGAAACCGTCAGGCGTGATGGAGCCCTGCTTTCCTGGGGATGGATGAAAACCTGCCTGCCGATGGGAAGGACTGAATGAATTCCTTGTTTTGTTTCATTGGCACATTTACCTACTAAACTGTCTTTATCTCAACCCATGAGTTATCTCGCTGTTGCAATTCCATCCCCCACTGCACTGGGGGCAGTGAATGAGCCGCTGTGTGGGGCTGAGCTGCTGGCTGGGGATAAAGCATGAAAATCAACTATGTGCTGTACCACTCCGTTTTGTAAGCAATAACATAGATGATGACTGGGGAAGGCCTAGTTGTGAGTCTGATGATCAAATGAGACTGCTTTGTTCAGAATGTTTCAGGAGGGATGAAATCACGACAACGTCAGGTTTAGGTTAAGTCTTGCACGTTATCTTGAATGACCCTCCCTGAATCTCTGGACCTGCTGCTTAAATGACACCTGTAATAGGAGACCTGCAATTTCCTGATGCTAGACAATTATTCTGGTAGGTCAACCCTGAACACTGATAATGAAGGGTCCTGCAGTCACTTCCTTGTTGCTTCGCAGTATATAGCACCTGTAACTACACTCTTCCAGGAACCATATAAATGACCCCATGCCCCCATACTGCTTAAAATTTACAGGTTCTATACTTTGTAATCTGAATAACACAGAAAACCAGTAGATCCTCAAAGGAATGCAGGGAAGGAATCCCTTGCAGAAACTTTCAGGGACTGAAAATGAAAAATATTTGGTACAGTTGGAAGAGGATACAGAGAAGCATGTAGAGATGGTCAGATGGTTAAGAGAGGTAGGCAGATATGTGAAACAAGGCCTTATAACTAATTCAGAGAGCTCACTTCATAGATTAGCAACTCTGAGCTGAGTTTCTTGTTACCACTATGTGTCAACAAATAACACTAGAATTTACAGGACTGTTTTTGTCCCTACATCTCTCCAGTCCCTGTGGAGGATGTCTCAACTACACTAATGACAGCACATTAACTTGCCTCCTCTGCCAGGATCTGAGCTGTGCTAGAAAAAAGAGAAAAGTGACTGAGCAGGCTGAGAGCAGCAGTAACATACAGTGACTTTCCTCTCCAACAGATCACCCCAGGCTGTGAATTCTGTGCACGAGAGCCACAGCGTGTCTTCCGTATTCGATCCAGTGTTCCCTTACACTTCATACAATTTAGGAGTAAATGGAAGACATGCTGAAAGGAAGCTATTGTAAGTTATGTGAACTTGAACCAGAACAGGTGAATATTTTAATTTCAGGGGAGTCGCCTACATCTCCCTTTATGGCCACTGAATTCACATGCAGATCTCGCAAATCACACAGAATCAGGCCTAAAACCCACCTCTGATGCATAAAGTGTGTTCTGGGGTGCGATTTTGGTACTTAAAAAACCCCACAACCCCGAAGACCCTGTAGGTTCTTATGTTACTGCAGGTAAAATCTGTCATTACTTCGACTTTTGGTAAGGTCTAGCTACCCAGTGATGAGAAACTACCTGGGATTTTCAACCTAAGTTTTTTGAGGTCCTTACTACAAACACAATACTCTGACCATACTTTCATAAACTTTGGGATGAACCAGCTCTGTACGAAGCTCAGTGGTAATAAAGCTGTCTGTCTTTGAATACATTTCACATATGCACTACACGGGACGAAGAAGACCTGGCTTGTAACACACCAGTTCTTAGGTGACATAACACACAAGTTAAAAGGTGACATTACAGTGTGTGTCTGCTATAGGCTACCTGAAGAACAAATGGATGAGGCTGTCTACAGACAGATAGGAGCAGCCTCACGTTTGCAGGCCCTGGCCCTCATAGGGAACTTCAACCCCTCTGTTATCTGCTGCAAGGACAACACAGCAAGACACAAGCAATCCACGAGGCACTTGGAGTGCATTGATAATAACTTCCTCCTCCAAGCGACAAAGGAGCCAGTGAGAAGAGAAGCTCTGCTGTAGCTCATACTCACCAACTAGGAGGGGTTCAATGGGGATGTGAAGATCAAAGACAGCCTTGGCTGCAGTGACCAAGAGATAGTGAAGTTCAGGATCCTGAGGGCACAGAGGAGAGTGAAAAACAAGCTCACTACCCTGGACCTCAGGAGAGCAAACTTTAGCATATTCAAAGGTCTCCTTAGAAAAGACCCATGGCATAAGGTGCTAGAAAGGAGGCCTGTGTGAAAAAACAAGGGGCTCCTGGCAAAACTCGAATACAAAAAGGAAGCACGCAGAAGGTGGAAGCAAGGATTGGTAACCTGGAAGGAACACAGACATGGAAGAGGCTGAGGTACTGAATGCCTTCTTCACCTCAATCTCTACTAGCAATACCGGCCTTCAGGAATCCCAGGCCCCAGAGACCAGGGGTAAAGGCTGGAGCAAGTAAGACATACCCTTGGTGGAAGAGGATCAGGTCAGGGAAGACTTAAGCAAACTGGGCATACATAAGCCCATGGGCCCTGACAGGATGTGCCCACGAGTGCTGAGGGAGCTGGCAGATGTCATTGTGAGGCCACTTGCAATAACCTTTGATCAGTCATGGTGACTGGGAGAAGTGCCCAAAGACTGGAGGATAGCAAATGTCACTCCTGTCTTCAAGAAGGGCAAGAAGAAGCACTCAGGGAACTACAGGTTGGTCAGTGCCACCTCAGTCCCTGGGATGGTGGTGGAACAGCTAATCCTGGAAACCTTTTCCAGGCACACAAAGGACAAGTCAGTCATCAGGAGCATTCACCATGGGCAGGTCATGCTTTACCAACCTGAGAAACTTCTGTGATGAAATGACTGGCTTCATAGATGAGGGGAGAGCAGTGGACATTGTCTAGTTGGACTTAAATAAGGCCTTTTACACAGTCTCCCACAAGATCGCCATAGAAGAGATGTTGCAGTGTGGGCTGAATAAGCAGACAGTGAGGTGACTGAACAGCCAGGCCCAGAGGGTTGTGATCAGTGGCATGAATTGTCATTGGAGGTCAGTAACTAATGGAGTACCCCAGGAGTCAATACTGGGTCCAATCCTGTTTAGCTTCTTCATGAACGATCTGGATGGTGGGGCAGAGTGCACCCTCAGCAAGTTTGCAGATGACACCAAACTGGGAGGAGGGGCTGATATGCCAGAGGGTCATGCTGCCATCCAGAAGCACCTGGACAGGCTGGAGAAATGGGCTGATGGGAACCTCACGCAGTTCAACAAGGGGAAGTGCAAAGTCCTGCGCCTGGGGGGAACAACGCCAGGCACCAGCACAGGCTGGAGGGAACCCAACTGAAAGGCAGCTTGGCAGGAAAGGACCTGGGGGTCCCGGTGGACACAAAGTTGAACATGAGCCAGCAATGTGCTCTTGTGGCAAAGAAGGCCAATGGCATTCTGGGCTGCATTAGGAGAAGTGTTGTCAGCCGGTCAGGGGAGGGGATCCTTCCCCTCTACTCAGCACTGGTGAGGCCACACCTGGTCTTCTGCACACAGTTTTGGGCTCCCCAGTACAACAGGAACAACGACATACTGAAGAGAATCCAATGAAGGGCCATGAAGATGATGAAGGGACTGGAGTGTCCCTCCTCTGAGGAAAGACTGAGGGACCTGGGTCTGCTTAGCCTGGAGAAGAGAAGGCAAATTTTACCTTTGAAGTAAAGCATTCAGGAGGTAGTTACTGATGTATTACAAACTGTGGTACTAATTGCCTGGACACAAATACTTTACAAATCCAGCTCCTAGCCTCAGTACCTCATGTGCCCCTCATCCATAAAACACAGAAATGCTAACATGTTTTCCCACTGTGGTGTTGCAGTTGTGAACACAGTAATGGCCCAAAAAGAATAACTGAAATTAGTTAAAATGGTGAAATGAATAATTTTCCTGGCGTTCTGATTGAGAGATTTTTGGCTTCTCATTTGTAGAAATTAGAGCTCTCTTCTACAGGAATTAGGACTTCTCCCACAAAGTCCTGAAAACCATGTCACAGAGTTCTTTTGACTTTGTATTTTCTCATATTTTTACATTCAAATCCTATACCTACTATGTTTGCCACTCAGTCCATAAACCTACAATTATTATCATGCTATTTCTTCTTGTAGCACTATTCTTATATCAGTATATAAAGAGCTAAAACCTATATGAGTGTTATGTATCTTGCAGACAAAATCTAAATATCTGCAGGCTGATTTTCCTGACAGTACTGCTTAGAGGTCCTCAGAAGTTAGCCTATCATATAATCTTTGCAATTTTAAAATAAATTTGAAATCAGAATTCTCTCAAAAAAACTGTAAATGACAGTAACTTGAATACCATAGGACTGAAACAGAAAACAAGCCACCTTATTTATGATATTTCTTATTACTTATGGAAACGCTTCCAGCTGGGTTTCACTATATGTACCGAAAACATGCCCAGCTGAAGTTTCAAACATTTGCTCGTTCAATATATGCAAAGTATAATGGAATAGCTCGTTGGAAACAAACAGTAGTATTTGAAAGCTGCTTAAAATGAAGGGGAAGGAATAACAAAGAAAGTGGAGCATTGTTTTTTAGATTTGAAGGAAAACATGTTATTAGTTATTTTTTATTTATTCAGGTTTGTGTTCTGTTTTTGTTTTTTTGTTTTTTTTTTTTTCCTTAAGGAAGCCCTTCTTAAATGATTCAAGCAGAGAGCAAGTTTAGTTTGGCAAAATTTGGGATGATCCTCACCCATACACATTAGTCCCGTAGCCATCAACCACCACAATATTCAGGTCAGAAAGTTGTACTGAACCTTAGTTCCAGTCTTAAAAGATGCTCTGACCAGGTGACATCTCTCATGGAGATCACACAGTGATGCTGACTTCATGAGTTCTCAAAGAAGCTTCTGTAACTGGAACCCACAGGTTGTGCCTCTTACACAGTTGCTGTGTTACTATCTGTCTTTGCTCTTCCATTCCTCCCTACATGTGGTACGTAGGTATGGTATGTATATGTCCTCTTGAAGGATGTAAGACAAAAGAAGACCATCTCAGCCAAAGAGGATATACTTTATCTTGAAATATGCCAGTGTAACCAGTTTGTCAAGTGCATACACGCTGATTACGGAGTTCTTGGTAAAATAAATCCTCTCTCTTACAGACCTCAGTCAGATTTGCCTCTCCGAGGGGCTACAGAGAACTCAGCTTCAGGCCAGAGGAATAAACCCAGGATGCTATGTTTTAAGTTGTGCACTGTTCCTGTTTTATTCCAACAGCCGAACTGCCACCATTGGAGAAAACAGTGTGGCTTATTATCTTTTGCTCTCTTCTCTTCATTTTTTGTGCACGCAGCCAGTTTTCCTTTAATTCTTTGCTCAACAGCACAGAACAAGCTCTATCTCTCTTCCCCAAAATGAGTAACTGTCACTACTGGACAGGACCACAGCACACGCTTCTTGAAAACAACAACTTCCTAAAATGCAGAGGGAGAAGACTCAGAGACCCCCAGCACAAGCCTCACAGACCATTCATCTACGCAGAAGCCCTGCCTTCCCTGCAGTACAGCTCCATCACAGGCATGCCTCCAGACTTCTTTAGCAGGCTGTAAATAATGAAGGGTTTCTAAAGAGGAGGACCATAATCTCAGGATAGTCTAACATTTACCTCTGCACCTCCGCTCAGCCCTCTTGCAGGGGTGCGTCTTTGCTTCAGGCATTAAATATATCCTCAGACAGCAACACATTTCCTTCCTATTTCCTGTCTTGCCTCACTACATTTCTGTGCACCCGAGACACACAAAGCTCCTCTCGGCTTGCTTAAAGCCATGGAGAAGACAAATCACTGCAGGCAGGGAGGGAGTAAAATGTTCATGGATGGGTTGATGGAAGCAAACGTGCAGCTCAGATCGTTTCACAAAAGTTCCCGTTTAGTTATTTATTCAAAGCTAAATGTGTAATTTTGGGGGAGGGGGGGGTGTTACTGAATTCATCATCTAGGGGATATGACTTCGTTTCTCAGAACTGTTTGTTCAACAATGCAATGTATACAGTAGGTTGAGCTTCCTTGAACTGCACAATAATGAGTTGAGCTTTATATTTTCCTCTTTTCATTAGCTTCTCTTTGTATTTCTGAAAAATAAGCTGTGAAAACTAGCAATGAGTGTTAGCTGATTACCTATAAATTAAATGGAGCAAGGAAAAAATATGATCTCTGTTTTTAAAATCTTAATCCAAGGTATGACTTACTCAGGAAGAGCACAGCAGTTCAGTCAAAATGGCAACAGGTAACTAATATTATTCTGTGTTATGTGATTTTTACACACCATCTGCATTACAATGTGATGTAATACAACACATTGTAACACAGATGACATGTTAAATAAATTTATGCATATAGGACAGGTTGTTTTCAGTTGCAGAATGGGACTGCTTCCTTTTCTGAAGGAGGTCCTGTCAATAAAGACAAAAAACACTTTTTGCTTTCTAAGGACTAAACCAGCATATTACAAAGCTATTTTTTAGAAAAATTTCCACTTTCGGTAACTGGTGTCTGATTTTATAGCTTCTAAAGCAAAACCTATCGGTATCTTACTGCAGAAATTTTTTTTTTTTTTCAGTTCTCTCTTCTTTCGTAGGGCATTTATGTAAAATGACCTTCTTGTTCTTCTTCAGGTACTATGTATTTGTTGGATTTAATTTTTACTTCCAAGCCCCCTATTTTGGAAAGGAGTGAGTCAGACCATGGAAGCCAGATTCCCCTGATATACAGAGGGAAAACTGGATATAAGCAGTGGAAAACTCAAAGCCCGACTCCCTCATGTCTTTATTCAAAATAATTTTCACTGAAATATTTTTTTCATCTTTCAGAAGAAACGTAACAGTGTGAACTGCACATGAATGAGAGGATGACATGGATGACTGAAAATGAGCAAACCAGGAAAAATAATCTACATATATAATAGCTGGTACTGCAGATGGAGTGCTAATTAAGAAATTAGCATTTCCCAGTAATTACCAAGCAATGGCATGTGTGGCATGTGTTTATGTGTGTGTGCAAATGAATAACAGAAAAGAACGTGTGAGCTAGTTGACAAAAACACACTTCTTTAATGCTGAGTACTGATGTGCAGTTGACTGTTTTCATACAGACTTACATACGACACTATTCTTTCTCCTTTCTGAAAAATTTGAAAAAAATTAGAACATTACACATTAATAAGACGTGTTAATTAATGCCAGCTTTGTGAGGAAAGAATTGACCTTACATATACATATGTATGTAAATATATTCCAAACTTTCATAATCTGGAGAAAAAAGAATACTGCCATAGCACTTCAGACAAATTGGAGTATTATGTCAGGCTCTCGCTTACTGTGATGTTGGTCCAAGAGGAGTACTGACAATTACTGTACCACAGGAGATGTACATATATATATAGCCTCATTATAAAGTTTATAGAGAAACAGGCATATGGAGGCAGGAAGCACTCAAATTGCAAATCCCGTAAGGCCACATGGCAGCAAATGGAAATTCTCATTTTATAGCTACAAACATACATCTTCTTCTCCAAAAGTCAATAAAACACCAATTTACTAATTCTGTCTACCCCCAAGCATGCTACACAGTCGTCATGTCCCCCGCCCGAGTCCTGTGGCACTTGCCTTCTCAATCAATTACAAAGGCTCAACAAAAAGCTGCACTCCTCCAAGGAAACTGACCAAACATCTGCGTGAGCCTCTTGATTACCACTGAACACCAGCAATTCACTACAACACAAAATGAAAAAGCCAGCAAACTATACTCCCTGTACAGTTGGGAACATACACAGATTTTAATATATGTATGTATATGTTATAGGGTGGCTATATATAGATATGTTTGTATATATATACACATATATAAGTATATATATATACATATATATAAGTATATATATGCAAACATGAATGCAATTGAGACTTTATATGTGCCTTTATAGACCACCATAACCTCCCTCAGACCCTATCTCTAGATATCCAATCCCACTTATCCAGGAGGGAAGCCTGTAACCTTTAAACTTGCTCACACTCCTCTCTGCTCCACAGACATAACCTATTTGTTGTTCTCAAATTGTCTAACTGATCAGCACAATTGAGTTAATCCCAGCAGAATTATATCCAGTGTATGTATTGCTTGAAAACTGTTGCTCTGTTTCTGATCTGAGAAAAAGCTCATGTGCCTGAATGTTTGCCTGATTTTGAACATCAACCAGTCTGTAGGAAGAATGCTACTTTATCAACACTGATTATAATTAAAGTACTGAGGAAGTATTAGTTAAACATCACAAACCCTGTGAGGGAGGATGCCCACACACACACAAAAAAAAAAATCAAAGTGAGAGTTCTCCAAAATAGTCTCTGTACTTGCATGCCTCATTGACTGAGACACAGAGGGCCTACTATTTCATAATACTTAATTGCTCTCAGGGGACAGTACCTATCAATTAAAACCTACGAATACTAACCAGCCTACCCTTCAAAGTATTGCTGAGAAGCAAATCAAACGAGTATGAACTCATTTTTATGGATGAGAAAGCTGACACCAAAAGAAATACCTCAGCCAATGCCACAAGCTGAATTTGGAATATTCCAGGACCCAGGCTCCAGACAACCCAGTTCAGCATCCCGTTCTTCTTTCCGCAGAGTGTGTTGCTTATTGCAATGGCAGCTCCCAAATTACTTCAGTTACAGTTGTTAGCACTTGCAGACCTAAACGTAGGCAGGCACCTGGTGTCTTAATTTAGAAAACACAGACAGTGGCCATCTGTTCTCTTCACTATTTTTAAAGCAACTTCTCCAGACTCAGGTAGGAAATTTAAGGCAGAGATGGGTCTACTTTCTTGGGAGGCATTCACTTGTCCAGACATGAGATGATCTCCAGGCTGACCCTGGTTCATGTGCTGCCTAACTTTCTAAAAACACAAAAAGGAGGCAAAGGTCTGCAGATGAGAGGTTTAATTTCATAAACAGCACATAAATATGTTTGCTCCCTTCAAGAATCCTGTGTTCTTCCAACATGATCTATGTGCTATATGTTGTTTGCAACAACAACTGTTCCAAATGACTTGTGGTAACTCTCACATAGTTTTTAAGTCTTGGCTTAAGAGTAGTAACAATCATATTTGTAAAGTGTATCCTAAAGATACTCCATTTTTCTGAAGCGCTGAGTCTTTGAGGAGAGTTAAATTACATACTGAAAAGCAAACCAATCTCACATTTGCAACTGCAAGTGTAAAAGTTCATTGCTGTACTTCGCTCATTTGATTAGTTTTTCTGAAGTGCTATATGATCTGCTCTTGCTTCTTTCTTGCTTCATGGAATGGATTTCCCCACAAAGAGATTACATTATTCAAATCTTTATATGTATTACCTGCCCAGAATTTAAAAAATCTGACAAACATAGCAAAAATCAAATAATGAGTATATAATAAAATCCTGCATTTCAATTATGCTCAGGAACTGAGCATAAGGGTTGGATGAACAAATCAAAGGCAATTATTTAGCATGCATATTCACTTGTCCCATAAGTGATCTTTTATAAACACATTTCTTTTTGTATCTGTTAAGAACAAATCCAAATTTAACTTTTTATACATTATCTGAAAGGTGTCTTACCACTAATACATATGTAAGTTTTTCTTTGGACCTCTTTAGCCCTTCAAAGAGTTGTATTTTAGCTGCTCTGGAAGTTGTGGTCCTAATTTGCCTGTCAGTTTCCTAATTTTGACAGTCAGACACTTCAGGAGGAAAAACCAGAAGTGTTCTTTATTCACCAAAAGTGTAACTTCAAGGATTCAAAGCTACTCCTAAACATGGGCTGAATTTGACAAAACCAAAATGAAACAGGGAACCGAAGCATTCCGTTTCAGTAGTTATGAACCAGCAAAAAAAATTTTTCTCCTCCTTTTGGAACCATACAAAATTTTAATTAATGGTTAAGAATGATTAAACCTCTAAACTGAAATAAAATATTTCCAAAACTTTATTTCATTTTATTGACAAAGGTTTGCATAAGCGTACTGTCTCCTGTTTCTCTTTGTTGGCTTAAGCGGCAATCAGAAAAAACCCAAAGAGAACTGAGCAAATAATCTAAGAATACTATTTTATTAAGGTAGATCATGAAGAAATATTAATTACAGAACCTCCTAAAAATTCACATCTCTCCACAAGTGTGCATTCTCAGAATTGGCTGATATGTCCTGCCCAAAATTTTATCTGCTCCTAAATGAAAATGCATTAGTAATGCAAAATCAAAAATTAATCTTATTACTTAAATGAAAAGAACACTGATAGGTATTTTACGTTTCTTGCAGTGTGTTCCTAGCACACTATTTTAATCCAAAAAGGATCATTTGTTTCTTATCTAAGGTATTCCCATGGGATAAAAGTAATAATTTCTAATGCTTTACTTCGAATTACAGTATTGTAGTGATCAGCGTCCACAAATCTGGAGCTGCCAGTCAGCAACCAGACTCCTAATTACACATCCCTAGTTCCCACTTGCAGGACAAGCTGGACCACCCTCTCCCTGACCCCTACCCTGTTTTTACAGATAGTCTTCCTCAGTGAGCTAGTCTTCTTCGGTGCAGTGTTCAAAGTCAGTCAGTTTGAATGGAAATACCAGAGTATTTGCTGCTTCACCATCTTCCTTTGTCTTATTCTGATTTCTTGTGCTCTTCAGAGCTCCCTTCTGTGCATTTAAGAAACAGAATTGAAGAAATGGGACTCTGCATCAAACGCAGTCACAGGCTCTTCCTCTTTTTCTCCCTTCACTTTTCCTCCACTATAGAACTGCCATCTGTTTTTTCTAACTGCTAAAAAAAAGCCAACAGGAAACTTACACTGATCAACATTTTGGTATACAATTTGTCCCACACTTGGTTATTTTCACACTGAGACACCCTGAGCAAAGATCAGGCCTCCTGCTGTGGGAGCACTGTAACACACAGTTAGTTGTGTCTCTGTGACGATAACTACGTCTCCAGTCTGGAACAGAGCTGCACTAGCTCATGGTGCGCAGGCACAGGCAGTTGCACCTCCTTACAGCATTGCCTCCCATATTCTCAGTTATAGAAATAAGCTCATTTGTGTAATAGAACCACTTGTTCTCATAACAAAGAATCCCAAAGTGTATCAGTTACACTGGGAACAACTCAGTTGCGCGAACTGCTTAACCACGCTGCTAACGTAATCAAGGCTGCATTAAGCCAAGCTGTTGCTGCTGTGCAAACTTAACCATATTCTTATGTTCTTCTTGCTTGCCATTTTTCCTACGCTTCTTTAAAAATTCTGTGCTACAATAAGTCTGCCAAAAGTCTAAACTGACATACACCAATAGGTGGATCTAGTATTAATGTGGCCATTGTGAAAATGAATTAATCTCCACAAAGGCAAAAAAAAAAGGCAAATGTTTTTAATTAATATCCTTCTTCCTAGTGCATTTCAGAATAATAATTATAAGACCAGATACTCCTCAAACATTATGGGAATCGTCGGCATAAAGAACTAATAAAAACTTAAAAATTAAGTTCTCTGCATTTCCACAGGAAAGACAGACCACAGGCCACAGCAGTGCAAGCTCCTCACCTGCTCTGCTTCCTCCAATGCACTTGATGCAAATTCAAAACAGCACATACATCCAAATTTCGGTGCCAGTTTAAGCTTTGGCTTACTTTCAAAGATGACAAATTAATGCCAACATTTTACTCATATGGAACCCACTCATGTCTTGCACAGAGACCACCAGTTAATTCAGCATTTAGACATGTTTACGCCTACCCACCCATCATTCTGCTGCTACATATGAACATTCCTGAACTTTATGGAATAATGGATGATTTAACACTGGAACAACCTGAATCAAAACCATTCATGAATAAAAATCATGTCCATGCCTCACAGCTTGCTTGTTACCTCTCAAATTTCTCTTCCCCTCTTAGTAACACAAACTGCTCTACCCTACCCCCCACGTTTCTTTCCGGTTGAAGTCTCTCAATCCATTATTAGCCTTTCCTCTCTAGTCTCTCTTCATGCTTTCCACCATCTATTTTGTAACACACACAAAAATAGCTGTGGTAGAAGTATGACATACATGGAGTTCTGAAAATAAGTGATGTCTCAACTGGTTCTCTTGCTATTTCATAAAGGGAACAAACCTCCATGAAATATTTAATTTTACTTGAGTTTGCATTGGTGTTTTAAGCAGTTTCTGAAAAAGATAAATCATCCAATGGTATTTTTTGAGCAAAACAATGTATTAAAGCAAAATGCAACCACAGAACATTTAAGTGATTCAGAACCTGCTTCTTTTCCATAGTGAAAGAAAAAGACATTTCTGTCTAAAAAGTTTTGCCCAAACCTAAGTCTATACAGACATCACCAGATGAAGGTACAAGCAAGATTTATGAGGATAAGGCATTGCCAACAGATTTCTGTTACCTCTAAAAGCTGTTTTAATAATGAGGAGCAGTAGAAGCTCGGTCACAGAAAATACAAGCTTAGCAGGGTCCTTAATCTAGCACACTTCCCCCACACAAAGAAACTGCACCGAAAAAAACAGAGAAAATCCCAAACATATCCCAAAGTAAAGCAAAGCAAAACAAAACAAAATGACTTACTGTCTTCTTCAACATTTTGACGGCGTAAGGTTTCTGGGTCCCTTTCTGCCTGCATCTGTAGACAATGGATGTAGCCCCACTAAATTAAAAAAAAAAAAAAAATAGTTGTACATACACCTCTTCGAATATGTCAATAAACAAGAGTTTCCTAGCTGAAACTACATTTTCTACTCCTCCCAGTTTGGGCAAAAAATAACTCATTTTTCCCCACAGCTGCAACAAAAATAGAAACAGTATAAAGACTACTCTCTGTTGAACCAGTGAACTTCAGTGGTTATTCAGCCAACAGAACTTGCAAAGCTCAAAAAGCCTCTTGGTCACACTTCTGGCTCGTGACACATCCTGGAGGTTTCCTCAGGGTAGCAAGGAACCTAATCTGGCCTCAAAGCTGTGACAACATTTCTTGTCTTTGTTAAGGCAACCCATTCGCAACAATTAGTTGCACTGCATTTTTTTACTGTTGATGGCAATAATGGAGAGCGAGACAGAAAAGAAGATAAGAGACAGTTACTGTGCTGTTCACCACTCACCTGCCTAAACAGCAAAATCTGGCACCAGATGGAGTGAGCAGCATTTTTGGTTAATTCAGTGGAAAATGGTGGGGCTTGCTCATGGCAAAACTGAACTGGGGTTAACATCTTCTGGTTGCCTTCAAGGCAAACTCACTTGAATGTGCTAATAACACAAAATCATGGCTTTGCTGGTTGGATGGCACTTCTCTGAGCAGGAGGTTGGTCTGGACAGTCTCCAGAGGCAGGCTTAGCTGCTAAGGTTACTTGCTGTGTTCTACTTGTCACCACCAAGGAAGGGACCTGTACTCTATGAATTAGCTAAAGAGAGGAAAAACCTCTGGCAAAACCCTAATGGTTACAAAAAATCCACATACCTTTATATTCTACAACATTTCCTTTTAGAGGCCGCTGAGCAATCCAGTGTCAGCCACCATCAAAATGGATGCACTGAAGTGCTACATGGCAGCACCGGATTTAAGGCATTTTTGAAAGCCTCCTGTCCTCAGGAGATTTGTCACCCACTCTTAAGATTAAGCACTTCCAAATAGCTATGGATTTTTAAGCTAGAGGGGACTGCCCTTATCATACATGACTTCCTGAATAACGTGCATCACAGAACTGCACACAGTCACTCCGCAGTGAAAGGATTTCGTACATACCACAGACCAAATTGCACTGCAGATCTCTCTGAACCAGAAGAAACCCATCTCAGTATGCCTATAGGAGATGACCACGAGCTGCAGAATGACTCAAGCAGCTTTCTTTTAAACAGCAGAACAGCGTAGCCATGTCTGACTATATGAATAAAGCTGTGGCACAGGGTTTACTATTCTGGGTGCACTGCGGTACAACACTGCCATGCACACTCTGCACTTCTCCCTCCTCAGCATTGGCACAAGTGCCAGATGACACTCCGAGCAGGCAAGTCCATATTTTTATAAGTACGTGAGTGAGCACAAGAACTGCCACTTGATTGAGAAGATTCATTTCAGAAAGAACTCTTCATCAGGAAAGGTCACCTACAGGAAGGGTTACGCAGCTCAATCATCTGAGGGCCTGTGTGCATCAAACACACATAAAGTAATCTTCACTTCAGCTCAAATGCTAAAATGATTTGTCTCTCATAACAGTGTATTGATAAATGTGCAGGAGTACTGCAAGCCTCAGTGACTCCCAGAATCATTACATGAATTTAATTAGATCTCCTCTCCTTGGCCAAGTCTCAAAAGGCTCTGTTTTGCAAGAAGAAAAAAATACACCCATTAAAAAAAACCCTCACACCTTTTAAGTGCAACCAAAAATGTAAAAAGATAAAATTCTAAGGACCTGCTGTGGTAAGGTTTTTACTTCCAGTATTTCACTACAGCACTGTAATGGGGAAGTCACTGCATAAATTGCAGATCATTTTTGTACCCTGATTCACATATGCAGAGTGCAATATAAACATTAAACTCATTAGTCTACATATGCTCTTACTAAGTAGGCAGCAAACCTTCAAGAAATTATTTTATTTGGTTGAGGGCACAATTACATAAGCTGTGCAGCTGATGATCCAAATAAATAGATTACCACTCCTGTGCACATCTCCAGGTGTTCGCTGCCGTGGTGGCGACGGAAGGCAGTCACTGTCTCTCAGTAACGCTGCTGTCAGTGTTTGCGTTACCGGTTTCTAGCCTGACTCTGCAAAGTCTTCCATGTGAATAAAAACCCACCCACCAGAACATCTCTGACGATTTAACAGAACTGGCACAGTGACCAGACAGACAGGTACACCAAGAGGGGTAGCACGGCACTACCTTTAGCAGCTCCTTTGACTGCACCCAAAGCTGGAAGAGCAACAGCATAACCCTCGAAAGCGGCACACGACAGCCCAGAGAGACAGGAGTTTATGAGGGCATGTCCAGATGAGCAGTTTGCCATCAGGCTCATTAGTCACCATTCATAACACACAGAGGGCCTAGTTTAGAAATTACTACCTATTGTAAAGATTTCCGACTGCACGTCCCTGGAGTCCTAATTTGGGGAAAAAATGATGACAAGGTATCACAAGACTTAGCAACGCTTTCAGAGAGTTCTCTTTTGGTTTATTTGCCTACACCCAGCTCTGACAGACTTGTTTCCACCAGCCAAGAAAGAGATCACTGAACTAACAGCTAAGAATGCCTTCCTCTTCCATGCCAGAAACCAGCACTGGGACTCAGAAACAGGATGGCAACCCGCTTACAGGCCTGTTGCAAAGCTTAGCAGACAACTATTACTAGTACAGACCTAACTCCTTTGTCTCTTTGGTGGTAACAGGATCTCCTTGATTCTTTCATTTAAGAAAACGAAAAAAAGTGGGAAGGGAAGCAGCCTACCGTTCTTAACGTCAATATGCAAACAGAACTGCCTTGTTCAAATAAAGACATTTTGCTTTCCTTATTTTGGCTGCCTGCTGTAGCTCAGCGAGCCTTCTGCTGAATCAGCACATACAGCTTTCCTGAGCCTGTATGACTTGGAAGGTCACCAATATAATGGGAGCGACTCAAGCTTTCATCACCCAAGGGCAGTGGGTAGCTTCAGCTGCAAAAATCTCATGTGCAACTGAAAAGCTCAGAGAGCTGCTAATTGTAACCTCTTGCATTTATCTTAAGTTTTTCAGCATCAAACCTTGACTGCCATCAACCAGGCTCTCAGAATCTGGTCTGGAACTTGTATCAACTAAACATTTCATTGATACATTTGGTCAGAAAACACAAATATGCAGAAACAAAAAATTCTTGTGGCAACATGCTACTTTCTACAAGCATTAAATTTATGGCCAGATAGACAGACCGCAAACCTCTCAGCACCACATCCTCTGCAGGGGGTGTTCCACTTCATCTGAATGATAAATATTAATGGTGCTACAGAAAGGGATCACTTATAATCAACGGTTAAGGCACTTCTTCGATAAGCAGCGGACACCAACACAAGGGAATATTTAAACTTACAGCATGGACAGTTTCAGCAGAAGAAATGGAGAGGACCCTAAGCCTAAGCCACTAATAATCACCTGGAGAAGTACATTGTAGTGTGTGACTGACAAGCAACCCATTCCCAATTCAGACTAGAAACCAGAAATTACATCTCCCATACTCTGATGATTCCAACCACAAGACTATGCACCACATTGTGTTACCATACTTAGAACTGATCCTGCCAGCTCTTCCCTCTTTGTAGTTGGTGAATACATACATACACACCTAATACATACGTATGCATTTATCTATCTCTGTGTCTATACATACACTTATATTTATATGAAATATTTTATTATATATATTTGTGTATATACGTGTGCACTTACTCGCTTTTAAAGAAAATTAGGCTTAAAGGAGCATCCAGCTGTTGCTTTTTTGCATCTCTGCCTAGAGTTTTGAGTTCTCCTGAACTCAAAACTTAAAATTAAGACTGCTGGAACAATACAAAAAAAGGCATATTCTTGGAATATGTAGTTGGCCAAGTCAGAGCATAGTAAAAATTAGAATTCTTACTACATTGTCGAAAACATTGTCATTCTCTTTTACTGACATCTGTGTTTCTGTCTGGAAAGCTGCTTAAGGATTCTGCTAAAGACTTGCTTTTAAAAGCCCACGTATAGCTGTGAAAAAAAAAAAAAAACAAACCTCTTTACTATGTATGTATATGCTTTACTACACAAGTATGTTTCTATATCTGGTTTAGATCTTACAGAAACCCTAAAAATAATGTGTACATATTAAATACTTGGTCATAATGAACAATAAAAAAATTCACTTCCATGTGGTGCCACCTACAACGAGGATAGTGAGAACTCATGAGAAACCTCATGACATCCCGTGCATGGAGTGTATCACAGCTGCTACACACGCAATTCAGTATTAGCACAGAACTAGTATTGCTGCAGTACACAAATACTGCACCGATATGACAAACCGACTCAGCCATTAGTCCAATGACCGCACAAAAAATTTACAGTATTGAAAGTACCACTTAATATGAGAAATTAGACTAAAATTCAGTGATTGATCTCTCCATGTGTGTTGTTTTCCACACAAATTTGAAAAATGTTTTAAAAATATTAAAAGTGTACGTGTAAAAACTTTTTGGCCCCTCTAATATACACTTTGTTGAGTATTCTGGATTATTTTTCTTATTATCCTCCTCAGGTGTTAATGAATTCTCAATTATTTTAGAAGGACACTGTCTTAGACATTGGGCAACAGCACCATAGCACTCTGTCTGCGGTAAGCAGTCCAGATTGTAGAGTAGAGAGAAAAGGCATGGTCACACTTCAAGTACATGCAGTCTAAAATACTGGTGTCAGCACAGATGGAAGGAAGGCAGGGACGCCCAGGAGGAGTGTTAAGGAGGTGGAAGTGATCAGCAGAATTTGCACATAAAGGTGAAAATGGAATTTGCAGGATCAGACTGGAGACTGGCAGAGAAAGAAAAAACCAGGCAGGAAAAGACACAGAATTTGAGCCAGGTTGGAAAAAGCCTTTTCTCCCCCACACCCACAAAAACCTTCTGCCTGTGAAACAAATGGGAATCAAAATTAAACACGGTCAGACATTTAGTTGGTCACAGGTAGGCAGGAAAGGTGAATTCCTAGACCTGTAGTTTTATAATAAAATAAACAAACTGTCACTGACAGTATTTTCACTCGAAGTAGGAATATTGGTCCTTACAAAAATAGGTCAGCATCTCCATGCCATGCCCACTCATCCTGGGTTTTATATTGCATTTTGAATCAACTCAGTACAAACATAGTGCTCAAGGTAATCTCCTGTAAATTTCATTTGTATTAAATTCTTTAAGTTCTGAATTGATTTTTGAAAAATAAATTAGTTTGTGCTTCATGCTGTCAAAGAACGGTTAGACAATCTAGTTTGTCCAAACAAATCAGGCAAAAGAATGAATGGTCCCAAGAAAACTGTAACTATTACAGAGCCACGGAAATCTGTGCTGCAAAACCTCCAGAACAGATTAAAGTCCAGTATTGGTTTCCATAAAGAATACACATTTTTTTTGTACATTTTACAGCAGGACAAAGGTAAAATACATTAATTCACTCTTTCTTATGTATAGACTAGAACATCAAAATGGATTGACAGGAATGAAATTACTGTTCCTAGACTCAGAAATTAAATGTTGTGTTTGAAGTTAAAGACTGGACAGAACAAAAAAAATATTGACAAAGCTATTTACATACATACAAATGAAAATTATATTTTAAAAAGGCATATGCCATGGCATTACTACTATTGCCTTCACTGAAAAAAGCACATATATGTAAATTCAGAAATTCTTACAACTTGCATTTCATGTGAAAGTGTATCAAAACAAACTTTCTACAGTGAACTTACAAGCAATTCTGAAATTATTCAAATCTGATCTAAAAGTTTCTTCTAAGCATCAATATGTACACATAGAGGACTCGCAGGCAACCGTGTGCAGCTGCAGACCTCCCTTCCCCCTCATTATTTCACAAGTTGTAAGAGAATGGAAAATTTCACAAAACGAACATAATGTAGGGGGAAAAAACCTTGAACTCTTACATTCTACACAGAATAAAACTTATCTTTGAAGAACTCAAGGCTGGTGGAAAAAACACACAGTTCTGGAAAGGTAAGCTAATTCCACTGCATGCCAGGGTTCTGTCTGGTTTGATTTCAGCAAGAACAACATCCATACCTTTTCATATTTTGATTCTATGACTTTTAGCTGCTGTGTTGATTTTCTAATATTCAAGGTGAAAGGACTTTTTGGCAATTGATTCCCGTCCAGGCTGGCCTGCAAAGGCAATGCAATAGACCAGCGAGATATTTTTGATATTCAGCCTTCACTGCATTCAGCAGACAAACAAAAGGAGCCTCATAAAAGCACATTCCCAACAAAAGACATACGCTGTTTTTAAGTAAACAATCATAAGACTAGTGCTTGTCAATATTCTTCAATCTGTAACTTCCACGGACAATTTGTAGAACTGTAATCCTTTAGATGTGGGCTAGGTTGGCTGGTGAAACACTAATCGAAATGCAGCAGCCCAAGGCACCTGTGCTGTGGTGGCTGGACCAGCAGCTGCTAATTCCTCCTGGGACTGCAGCGGCGTATTTCTCACTAGCTTCCAGTGGGGCTCCTCCCTCAAGTATTGCAGGAAATTTATAGAAAAAGACCTCTCACACAATGTGTCTGAACACTGCATTACACCTGGCATTACTGCCTTTTAAAACAGTGGACATTCAGCTGGGGGTTAAATTAGCTGCATTCTGTAATATCCACGTTAACATTAGATTATTTCTTCCACCTCAAATACTACTTCTGAAATCCCTGTTTAGCTGGTGGGTAAGCACCAAGGACTAAAAACAGACTACAAACACTGCATATCTTCCAGCATTTTGATGAATCTGGCTTCCCTGACTTTCGTTGAATGGAAGAATACAGGTGACCCAGACTTATTGAAAGAGCAAGAATCATTATCTCAGACCTTAATTTGAAAACCTGAAAGCAAAATCTGAACAACATTGTATTTCAGATGTTACTGCTTTGTCGTGTGTACATTGCTCTTCTCATGTAACTCAACTTTGAGAAAGTTGGTTCCTGAACAAATTTTAAAGTAAGACTGCTGAAATGCAGATATGAACATCAGAGTACTTCATACAGCACCATGGAAGAAAAATGCACAGAAAATACATCCACTCTTTCTTCTTTTTCCTTTAGCCCACATTTTAGACCCCACACATGAACAACTATATTACTAAAACAGCAGGGGAGTTCTCAATAGGAAAACCAATTTCTTTCCTCCCAAGTCTGAAACACACTTGCAGCTGAAAGCTGGCTGAAAATAAATGTGTAATAGTGTCAGGCTGAGTTTTTGACGTGAAGCTCTTGCAGTCCAATAGATCCAGAAACCAAATTTGAATATTTTATTTAGAACAAAGTTTTCTTTGAGACTGCTCTTCTCTTTCCAGGGACAGGAGAGTACTTGCCTACTCATGTTCAAGCAGTTTAAAGAAATAGGGAAAGCAAACAAAAGGAGGTAGAAGAGTGGACCAAGTGAACTCCTACTGCTTTCAGCAGGATGCAGATTTTTGTCCCTGGCACCAAACACTGGAAACACCGAGGAAAATTTTCAAAACCAGGTGCTTGGACTACTCATGCAAGACACTGACCCAGATCCTTGGACTGGCAGTCTCAGGCACATTCTTCTGGCCACAGACTCTGTGCATGCACTTTCTGTCTACATGACTTGCCATGCAGCTAACGCCCCTGCCGAAGCAGCACACAAAGCCTGACTGCCAAAGCAGTTCAGTGAACGCATCTCCCCTGGAAATACACATGCCGCCTTTTAAGCACCATTTAAACCATTATCTCATAAGCAGCATTTCCTCCCCTTCCCCCTTCAGAGACAGAATGAAGAATAAATATTGTTTATTTAATCTTCATGAAGAGTGTTAGTGAAGAGAAAGACGCTGAGCAGTAAAAACTTATAAAAACCTTTGAAATTATATTGCAAGACCTTCCTTCCTGGGCCACTGCAGAACTGCCTGCCTGTTTTTCTCCGGTGACACATTCCTTCCTCAGAAGTGTTTTAAACAGTTTGTACTTTGAGTAGGTGTCAACATCATTGATTACCGCTCTTCACAACAATCTCCCGGTGCAGCAGGCAAACCGGCCTTTGCGCTGAATGACAACATGTGGCAGTACCAACGGCTTCACACACCCCGTAATGACTGTTGGTTTTCCTGGTTGAGGGAAGGGAAATAGAAGGCAGGTGATGGAAGCTGGACTACTAGCAGCTTCCTCTGCGTAGAAAAAAGTAATCTTTTTAAATCAGGGAAAATTTCATGGCTATTTGTGTCTGCACATCTAACCGAAGCTTTGAGAAAAACTCGTCACCAGCTAATTTAGGTCAAGTCATCTCTGTGATTCTGCAAGCTATTGTGCCCATGATTATCCTGAATAGCCCTCATTTTGGTAAGCTACACAGCCTTCTCCTTGGACGTTCATGTTGTGCTGAATCATCAGCTCCTACGCAATGGCTTCTCTGAAATAAGCTTCTTGTGCCAAGAAGTTTATGTGCAGTGCCAACCCAACAACATATAAAATTCTAATATATGGCAGATCTAAAAGTTCTTTGGCTTTTTCCAGCTACTGTGTATATTTTCTTCTTTAAACCAGGTGGGACAGCCATTCCTAATCATAAGAAGTAAGACTGAAAGCCAGGCAAAGAGTTTGGAGGAGTGTATTATATTTTGCCAAAGCTCCCTAAATTAACACTTATTATAATGTTTTGCGAATTCTGATCATACTTACATATATACTCCATTAAAGGTACTATATTATTGAAGTCAAAAGATAAACTGAAATAACTGATTTTCCATAATAGGAAGCACTTTTAGTCTGTCATTTCTAGTATTTTTGTAACAGTCAGAAAACCTAATTTGCCGTCATCATAACAATCACTGCAGACGTACACTTGGTTGCAATTTTATTGCAATAGCAAAGCTACAGTAGAAAAAGGAAGCTGCAGCAGGGAGCACACTAATACTATACATCAAACAGAAAAACAGATTTATTGAGAAAATTAAGACAGCATTAAGGCAATATACTCTGCTGAAGTTTGTGTCAGGGTGGGGTTATTTCCATCAGAGCAGTAAGTTTTGCAGTCCTGGTCAGTCTGATGACCAAATACCACCTTACTACTAGTGTGGGAGAGGTATTAAGTTCAGGTCTGATCTTCCAAAACTATAAAGCCAAACCTTGCTAGCTGGGCAGACATTGGTTCTGGTGGCTGGGAAAGACCTAAGTAGGTCTAGCCCTTCTCTAAATGTTAGATGCACACAGCTGCGCCAGTCCTGAGCTACCCCCGTCTCAAGGAGGCAGCTGCCCTGGGGCACTCCCTACAACTCCCTTTTTTGCCCTGTCTTAAGTATGTTCTCATAGAGGCAACAACCAACATCACTGATGGGCTCATCTTTGGCCAACTGCACGTCCACCTTGGAGCCAGCTGCAACCGTCTGTGCCTGGCATGGAGGGAGCTTCTGGTATTTTCTCATAGAAGCACCCCTGAAGACCCCACTACCAAAATCTTGCCACATAAACCCAGCACAATAACCCTGTGGGATTCTCACTAGAAGTCAAGGTACACCGTATTTACCGTGTAGGCCATGGACACTCTACAAAACAAAAACAAACAAAAAGCACTCACTGAGTCACACACAGACTCATGTCATGCCATCATTGCCTGCCTCTCTCTTACCACTCTCTAAACTCTTACAAATTGATCACTTAATAACTCGTTTCAATATTTTTCCAGTTATTGACGTGAGCCTTACTGAACTACACTCTGTGGACTCAATCACCCTCCACCCTGTTTTCACTCACTTGTACTTTACTTTTTTCTAGGCTTTTGGACTTCACCTGCCTGTAGTCATTTCTCAAGGATAACCACTGAAGACCCAGGTTTTGCCCCCGAGAGTCTCCTTCTTCAGTGTTCTAGGGTGAACAACTCTGACTTAACTTAAATATTCTCACATCTGCCTAATTGGGCCTTTAATACTCTATTAACCTTTTACAAAGACCCCAGCTTTCTCTACACAATGTTTTATTTGCTTGTCTTCCCTCTTAGGAAAAGGACTTCAATTTTTTTTCTGCTTCCTCTTCCCTCTAGCACACTTCTCAAATCTCTTCCTCGGTAAATTTAATCAATGACGCACATTCAGCTTTCTCCCTTCCCAGAGCTACTACTGCATCCTCTGTTCTGTGTTACTTTTTCTGCTTTTTGACAAATTCCATTTTTTATCCTCCTATCATTTGACAGCTACTGATGCAGATATTTATACCTACAGGAACTTCAACAGGATGTTCAGAATGTCAGAGTAACCATTCTCAGTGACGGTGATCACAGAGCATCCTGGTAACTAATGACATACATATGCAAGCAAGTGCATGTACAGTGAACTACGTTTCCAAGAAAGTGTCACCACTACTCAACGCTTGAGATGAGGGAGCTCTTTTCTGAGCTTTATGAGAGTGAAATTACTGTTTTCCAGGAAAAGATTCCAGATCTTCCAGTCCACAAACACCTTTTATCTTTTCTTGAAGCTCCCTATACCAGCCACTGATCAAGCCACTGTTTAATCAGCTATCTTAGATAAAGACTGCCGTTTCCTGTGACTCTAATTTCCATTTTTAAAGGACTGAGGCTTTTTAGCTGTAAGAGCTGCTCTGTAATCGAGGATAATGATTCTAATCTAATCTATGTCAGTCTGTGCTCTTGCACATAAAGAACTCAGCACAATGGTGTATTACAGATTTAAAAATAAATTAATTCTTTCATGTTCTCCCCATCACACTGAAACTTCAAGCACAGCATACTCCAATGACGCAGCTGAAGACTGGCATTTCCAACCCTTATTAGAATGTAAAACAGAACCACTGCTAAGCAGTATTTGCATCATAGTCTGTATAGGATATACAGATTCACTATTTATTTTTCAAAGATATTTACAAAAGTTCCCCACCTACTTTGAGAAAGACGCTTGGAGTAAAACGTGTGGTCAGTTATGCCCATGCGCTGGTTCATGTGCTTATAAGCACTAATTGGGTTACAGTCATACAATTAGCTCTCGATGTAAGCAAATAGCTGGTGCCTGCCCTGCACAGCAAATGTCCTTGGCAGACACGGCCTTCAGCATCCACACCAGCTGCAGCCTGATGCCACCAGGCCTGCAAAAAGAGCTGCAACACACAAGCAGGGAGGAAGGCTTTGACATAGACCTCCACGGATCTTGATGAGGCTGTGGTCAGACAAACAGGCTCTTCCAGAGGGCTGACCAGCCATGCTGCACAACAGTCTGTGTCCCAGAGACACGATCAAACATCGCGTTCACACGCAGAGCTTTCTCCTCTGAATAAGAACCAAGCTGTGAAAGGTATCCTGCACTCCTGCCGCGCCCTCCCACGATCAGTTTTCTTGATGTTTAAAGAGAAAGTACCTTTAATGAGATCTTAATGTGCTGCCAACTACTGAAGTCAAACTCCACTAACTTAGTGAGCTTTACACATGTCGAAATGCTGCTTCTGGGCTGGGACTCTGTGACTCTGATTTACCAAAACTCATCCAAAATTGAACAAAAATTATGTTCTTAAGATTTAACAGAGTGTGTACAGTACTCACTGCGATCAATAGAGCATCCATCCAGATTGCTTAATTACGTATGTACAATATTTTCATATGCCGTGCAAGTATCTTGTTAATAATGTTTTTATCTTGCAAAAGATACATCACAAAGTTTTAGTGCATGTTAATTATATAAAGAACTTCAGAGTAAGTTCAGGCTTTCCAAAGCTTTGGTTTCACAATGGAAGGCAACGTATAATACAATTTTAAATTACTTGCTATATCCTGAGGAAAAAAAAAAAGTATAATTTTTTGAGGTTCATTATAATGCTGAGGCGTTTGTCCAAGTTTTCATTCAGAGATTCTTTCCTTACGCCTCCATCTGCAATCTTTGAAAATACAAATTTTTTCCCTTGTTGACTTAATAATAAACCTGTTGGCAATGGCAAATTCGGGAATTCAGTCAGGAAACTGTTTTTAATGAAAAAAACACTAATGCTTTTTAAACACTGAATACATTGACAAACTTGAAAAACTGTTGCAAGCACGCAGATCACAGAAATTTATGGAGGACTATGTCCTATCTTGATAATAAAGCCAAGTGGTCATGGACGACAAAATATTAATGATCATAGCTAGACACAGCCCTCGCCCTTTAGAGCAAGTAGTTTTCTAAAAACACCCAAGGATCCAAAAAGTGTTGTGCACAGCGCAGACCACGGTCTCAAGGGCACTGGAGTCTCTGTCCTGCTCACTGTCCCTCTCTTCCTGTAGTCTTCCTCTTCTTCCATTTACCTTCTGGAGCTATCAGTAGTAATTTACTACTTACGATCTGTGTTTCTCTCCCCTATTTTGGGAAGCCTGTGCACTGTTTTCTCTCATATTTTGGGAAGCCTGTGCACTGTTTATCTCAGCAACTCTCCCAATTCTGTCTAGAGTCAGTTAGTAAATTAAGTAGACAGAATATAAACTAAAATGCCTCATAGTAAAAATGCTACAGCCTAGGGTTACACCTTTCCCTGGTTATATCAAAAATGTGGTTCAGACTGATGGAAACGAGGGTATCTCTACAAACTAACTCAGTACTTAAAAATGTTTAGCCATAGCAAGACGAAGCGATGAATGTAATCTCAATACAACTTGAGGGAGGTGGAGGGATTACACACACAGCCATGGGGCTGTGATTTTGCCACAGGACACTGGAACACGCACAACATATAAGCTGATGCTAATAAGGGTTTAAACACGCTTCACCCATCATCCACTTCCCATATGGGAAGAAGACAACTGCTTCAGAGCTAGCCTGAGTAACACCATACCATACTGAAACCAATAACACTGACAAAACCCCTAGGTTTTTCTGTTTTCCTGAGGAAAGATGGTATGGAAACAAAAGCAACAAACAGAACCATCAGAAGGACATCACCAAGATGTTTTGCTAGTAATTACAGGAAAACAGACGTTTTCAGTAACAGCATTACTCTTGGACACCATTTTCCCTGTAAAAAAGAAGTTTAGCACTCTTTAGAGATGACAGCCAGCCTCAAACGCATTCTGCTGCTGCTCGGGAAGGTTAGAAACCCTCTGTATCTCCTTTCAAAGATAGCAGAAAGTTGAGATAGGATATAAAGACTGAAGAGTAGCTGAATTATACAATAGCCTTTCAACTGTGGACATCTGACACAGGTCTGAAAAATAGTTTAGGTCAGAAGTGGGACATGGCGATGTCATGCAGTTGTACATGCAGGCAATGACTGCACAGTGCGGAAAAATGTGTCAGTTAGATACAGAACAACACATGCTAAAAGCAGCCTGATGTTAAAGAACCAGCACTGGCATTGCAGGGTACAGAAACACTAAGTAACACCTGGTTATTTGTGTTTATTAATCTTTCAGATACATAAGCAGTAATTCCACTCCAAAGCAGACGTTACCGAGAAATGCTTCTATCTGCTACATACTCTTGTTCTTACATGAAGCTAAGTACAGGCTATTGCAAGCCACTTAGCAGTTTCAGGTCATATACTTCAAATTAACTGCTTCATTTCTCTATATTCTTATTTCTCAATAGAACTCTTCAAAGTCATTGTGTCAGTCCCCTTAGGAAAAAAAGCCTCGTACCTGAACAACACGCTGCTATCCTACATTTACTGCCAACATCTCTGAACCTCCCCCTGTGGCTGCATTTAGCCACTTAGAGCACTTTTGAAGTCCCTTATCTTTAGCAAGCCTTTCTGTAGCAGCATAAATGCAAAATCTATCTACAGGGCAAAATTGCCATCAGCAACGGAGCAGGATTAGGACCTAATTGCAACGTGTTGTAGTGTAAAATCTGTGAAGATGAATGATTACGGTATTAAATTTATGCCTTCATTGCTCCAAAAGTAAAAAGCAAAAGACGTCCTTCAGCAGCATCACTCTTATAACACGGGACTACTAAGGCCTTAAAAAAAAAAAAAAACCCAACAACAGAAGAGGGAAATGAAAAAGAAATGAGACCTGTAGTTCAGATACCTTTTAGCTTTTATCCAAGGGCAAAAAACCTCCCTCATCATAGACCTCACAAATAACTCAAGTAAGACCTAAGGTTACTGTGGGGGTTGTTTTGCAGTGTTGAGCTACAATAATGGAAAATTAAGTAAATTTTCTGAATTATTACCCTAAGGCAAAAACCCTCCTTCTTGTTAAAATTCAATTATTTTAGTGCCAGTCTTTGCCAGGGCTATGATTACCTAAGAAGCTGGCTTCCAAGTGCTGCATTATTCTTTCATTTGAGCTTTTCAGGAAAGTCAAGTTAGACTGACTTCTTATGGAGTGGCATACAGGCCTTTTTGAAAAGTAAAACCAAGGTGTTTATGTACACGTGTTGCACCTCCAGCAAAAATCATTAACTTCTGACATAGTCCCACTGCTAATCTTTCAGCAGGGTGGGCCAAGTTACAGGTAGAGAAACCAAATCTTGCTGCTGCAGAGGTGCTGAGATAGCCTGGCCATCTGGTGAAACTCTGTAGAGAGAAAGAAGGAAAGAAATCCTGAAAAGGTCACCCTGACTCAGAAGACCCACATTTCTCTGGCTGATGGTTGTGAAACTGCTCTTGGTTTTGGTCACTGGATTGCCCTCAACGGGTAAGCGTGCAGGGCAAATACTATGAAGTTACACTCAGCAAATACTTCAGTATGTAACAATTCCAAACAACATTCTTGCTACTTATTGCAAACTCTCCCTGTCCTCTCAAAAGAAAGGAAAGAAACAGAACATATGGGATTAGGATATTTGTAGTGTGTTTATCAGCAGGAAAACTGACGTACATTTACAAATATCACTTTTCCAGACACATGAGAGAAGATGAACTATATTATTTGTATCAAGTCAGACGTTAACCCTTTATGAACTGGCCTGAGACCATATTGCCCCTGCCTGGGAATCCACTGTTGACTCACTGAGCTTCCACTCAATGGTTCGCTGCCATTGAATTCAAATGACTCCTCTTCATTGCACAGAGGCACAGTCAAGGGCAGTGAACACGACGGTGAACTCCAAACATGCAAGGAGCCAAATCCATTCTTCACTGCAGCATGGAGATTAAAACACCTCACCAACACAGAAGGACTGGAGACAGCACTTTAAAATCTAGGTGCATGATTTTTAGCCAGAGATTCTTTCATCCTCCATTTAACATAAAGCAGTGCATGTTACATCGCATCGCCAGATTACAATGAGAACAAAAATGGTAGTATGGGCCACAGGAGGGTAAGAACAGGAAAGTACTATTTATGGAAGTAGAATTACATGCAACATACCCAGTCAAAGTGCATTTATTTAATTTATTTCATTTGCATATTCAAATACTGAATTATTCACCACAAAAGGTAATCAATAGAAAACTTTTCTTCGCTTTCTTTAGTGATAGTGGTTTGCCATCATCACAGTTTCAAAAAATCTGCTTGATTTCCTGGAAATCGGCTTTTACCACAGCCTACTATCTCCTAGCAAACATACATGAACTTCTGATGAAGAATGTCCCTTTTCATAGCAGATCATGTCTCACAGTCTTCACACCACCTCACAGATAATTCCTCAACTTCTGGTAACTCCCTTACGACACAGTATTAAAATATTGTAAAAGAATACATGTTCTGCATAAAAGAGTTTGCTCTGAATGGAGTTTATCATCAGTTGTATTACTTCTCTTGCAGGTAAAGCAGAAATATCAGCCATATCATATCACCACCTTTCACTTGTATTTGTCAAGTATTTGAAAGTCATAGGAGAAACAGATTGCCAAACCTAGGTTACCCTCCGGACCGGACAGCAAATCATGCTACTAAAGGGCATGGCACAGCCACGCTGATGTGTCCTCGGACGAACAGAGGATCTCCGAGGCTTGAACACCCACTGATACTTGGGCACGACACTGTTCTGTGGGAAAAGTACACCATGCCCACACTGGCTGCAGAGATTACTTGTTCAGAGTTGACTCCATTTAGCCAGTAAGTTTTGATTACTAAGAAAATTGTGCAAACAGGAAGACATCTTTAATTAAAACTTCACTGGTATTCAGACAACACTCAGCCAGTATCAGGCTATCAAATGTTTTAATAAGTCATGGATGCCAAGAGAGTAAAATGCACGGCATGCTGATTACTGTTTGCAAGGTAACAGAGATAGATATTGTGTCTAGCTTTAGCAAAAGTGAAAATCTAAACAAAGGAAATGTAGCCATTCAAATCTGAAGAAAGACACATTTGCTGCTTGTTCAAAGGCACCACCACAAAGATAAATGATCAGAGTAATCAACCTTTGATAATACTGTTAACAATACTCAGGACCTTAATGAGCTCCAAGCTTGTACTTCAGGCTATGATTTCACCACATACATGACATACTTTATACACAGTTACTGGTAACAATAATTACAGAACGTTATCCTAGATTAGTAGACTATGGCTTAATATACGTGTTGTTTGAATGTATACATTCACTGCAGTCATATTTCAATAACACAGGCAGCAAAAGTAATTCCCAGTTATGGGGAACTTCCAGGCTCACCTGTTGATTTCTGTGAAATAGCATAGATTTTGTGAGAGAGGACAGAGAAGGCTTCATCATTCTAATATTTTTTTTTTTTTAAGCAAACTGTGGTTGGAAAAGACTCTGATTTCCAACATCTCAACAAATATGGTTTGCTTCCTGCTGAAGCCAACACCTGTTGCTAACCTACTACTCAACATAATTTTGTAAATATTAAGAAAAAAGAAAATAAAATCAGCAAACTTCCCATTTAGTATGTCACATAACTAACAGCCCCAGTTCCATTCTCATTCCCCTTCCCCCACCAAAGGCCTATGCAATTTTGTAAGAGCATTGCAAGGAGGAACACAGCATTCAGTACATTTTCTACAGTTATCAGAAAGGTCTACTGCCAGTATCATGAACAAAATCAAGGCTGCTTGTTTTCTCCCAGTTTGCTCTATTAATCTCCCTGACTAGAATTTAAAGATGTGAAATTATTCCCCTAAGTTTCAAAACTACTCCTATCAACGGTAATGGCAGAAAGTCAGAGCTTCATCGTTTGGCCATCAGAGTGGATTTAATTTGCAAAGAGTTAATAGTAATTACCCATAATACAAAGATTTACTGGTAATTAGTTTGGGTGCTTAGTTTATAGCAGTGTAGTTTGTCCAGTAATGAAAAACACTGGCTGTGATAAATGAAAGCCCCTTGCCTCTACCAAAGTAAAAGAAAGGAGAAGACTACTAAAAAAAGAAGTGGTCTGGTTTTGTAATTTCATTACTCCATGATCAGAAAGATGCATCTGTTAGTCTGAGGCAGAAGCGCTGCCCTAAGGGATGGCGTCTGAAGAGGAGGGTGAGCTCACGTGAGAAGCACGCTCTGCCACCTACCAGCACAGAGAAGAGGAGAGGCAATCATGCCGGGCACCAGAGGCCAGCCTCAGGACCATGGTGGGCAGCCTCCTGCTGACGGAGCCATCCCACAGCTACCACTGTACTAACAATCCCCAAAGGAGACCTTCTTGGTTTTGCTGAAAGTTTACCGATACACGGACCATTTGTAAGCACAATCACTTTGGTTACAGAAACTGCAGAAAATACAGCTATTTACAACATGGTTGCCTATAGCAGGCTGGAGTAATTTTTCTTTTTCCTTTTTCTTGCTTTGGATTAATTTTGAAGTTTTGTTTTGGAGGTTTGTTGGGTTTTTTTTCAATCTATCCTCAAAAAATTAATTTTGTAAGAGCTATTACAAATGAATACACAATGTTATTTTTGTATGCCACAGCACTAGAAATGGGCAGTACACAGCAGTAATTTGAAATTGTTTCCATTTACTCAAATACTCCTGCAGTGCTACACAGGACTATAATGAAAATTGCTGTTCTGGTTCCATTTCAGAAATTTATGCATGAGTCAAAAAAAAAAAAGACTCCACAGTTATTTTAAGTAATGTTCATATAATAAAGTGAACATCATATTCCATACAGTAATTGTACGAGGAATAATATTGGTTTAGCCATGACAGTCTAAAATGGCAAGCTTGGCAGGAAGAGGTAACATCTTATTAAATATGCTGATATTGTTGAAAAAGACATACAATATCTTAGTTCTTTGTTCTTACACTACTTCAGTTAACGTGATCTGAGCATATGACGAAAATGCCTATGGTTTCCTTATAAAAGACCATTTCACTGAGCCCTAGAAAAAGCTTAGCACGTGGCAACACTTTCAAAATTGGCTGTCCTACTGATTTTTTAAAGCCTTTACTTCTCGAGCAGATCTCAGTCTTAGAACGAACCAACTCTTCACCTTCTCGTTGAGTTAAAGGGATTGAAGAGGTTATACAACCGGGAAGAATTTAGCCAACACATATAAGATGTCAGCCATTAGCACAATGTATTCTGACAGACCAGTTAAAACTTTCACAAGCATGAACAGAATAGCCTCAAAGTTAGCCGGGCTCTCTTCAGATGAATTTTCTCTCCAGCCTAACCTGGAGGAGGATTCTCAAGTGCACCCAGGGAACTAGTTCTCTCCAGAGAGGAAAAAAAGCGTGAAAAGCAAACGATGTCAGTTCAAGGGAATTTAGATAGATGTGCTATTGCAAAGTGAGACCGGCAGCTGAGACAGTAGGTATTAAACTCCTCTGGTAATTTTAACTCCCCATAACATTTACATCAGCTCTTGTTAAAATGCAGGACTTTTTGAGTAATTCTTCCTTATTAGCAGACTCATCAGATGCCTCATTAGCGCAAACAGTCTTGCTCTACCTCCGTTTTATCTCCCCATTTGTGTAACAGCCTGCGATGCTAAGAGAAGAGTTGAAGAATTCCTTGTCTGACTCAATACAATTTTCTTCTTTCCATCTGAGTCTGTACAAAAACAGTGAGCAAAACTCGTCTGATCAAATGTTGGTATTTGCTTCCCCAATAACCATCTAACTTCCCTTTGCAGTTAACAGAGAGAAATGGGCAATTCCGGAACATGATTCATTCCATTCTAAGGATGCTTGGAACAGGTCAGGTGAAACATACCCTGAAAGTGTTTTATTTTAACTCCTATCACCAAGGAAGCTTTATATAGGCAACTATAATAGTAACTGTCTGTGGTTAGGAGAAATTACTCCCTCCTTTTCTAAGTATTGCAGCCCATACAGCAATGACTTGGTGAATGAAGATCACAGCAGTCTCTTCTTGAGACTCTCAACAGCAGCAGAAACGTCACCAGGATGCCCTTCCCCCAACAACGAGAGGTTTTCCATGTCTCTATCGGTGAACAGGGTTTGATACTCTCTTGATATAGTCAAGACCAAAAAATTCATGGACGTCTCTATCCTCTCCCTCCCCACGCCCCATCCCAACCAGTGCAGACCTACATGTGTGATGAAATTATGCTGAGAAAGCAGCTACCTTGTGTGGTGAGGCATGCACCAGGGAAGTTCCCCATAGCACACCACCACGCAAAGCAGAAGAACACAAAGAGGACAGTCCTTTGGAATAAAAGAGAAGACATCTCAGATGGGGAAATGGAGAAGTACATGCACACATGTATCTATATGTATCTATATTTCTGGAGATGAGATGGGCTGAGACAGCGAAACGCAGAGGGAAGCCAAGAAGGGAAGCATGCTAAAGCGAGAAGACAGGCAAACGAAGACAAGGTCGTGAGAGGAGCGGGTGATGGGAGCGTATGGAGTAGGCCAGGAGATGTGCCAAGTGAAGAGCTGGAGAGTACAAAAGGAAGCGAGAAAAAGGACTTCAGAATAGAAGGAGCAGCAAATAGAAAATATGTAGATAGGCTTATGGTTTCAGAGTTTGAGGAAACAGAACACGCAATGACCAAAAAGTATAGCAGAGAACACGACCCAGAGAGAAAACTGCAAGCAAAGTTTAAGTGGAACAACTGTACTGCTCTTCAAGCTTAGAAAATGAAGAATAGTACAGGAAATAATAAAATCAAGAACAGAAAATAGCTTAAGTCTTTCTTTTTTCTTTCTTTTTTTCCAGCTTAGCTCAATCATTAATATCTTAGAGAAGATGCAAAAGTTGCAAAACAGATTTAAAGCTCAGTGATTTTTTTAAAGCTCAGTGCAGCATCAAAAGTGGTTAAGTGTGAAAAACCAGTGCCATAGACTTGTTACACCCTCTGCCATTTCAAACATTATACAACCAGCAATTGATGGAAAAAGATCCACACCAAATACGTCACCTGTGGCACCTGCATCAGGCTAAACCATCAAACCCCACGCTTGCATGTGAACATAAGTCATGACACTTTCACCAAAGCAGAATCTAAAAGGGACTGTGCCAATTGTACGCACCTCTGTTGTGCAACCTAGCAGTCTGTGGTCTGACAGATGCTACCGTACCTAACTTAAAGTGAACAAATTTCTTTAAATCAGATATGCCTGAACAAATCTGAAAAATCGCCATTCTTAAACAATGTCTGCCTGCTATTCATATAAAATTAAATATGTTCTGTAAGCTGAAAAAAAACAACTTTTAAAGAAAAACGCAAAAAGTAACAATATCATTCTATCTTTAACAAGCTGTGTATAATCATCCCCCTCGAGCCCATCCTCTCTTGTACAAGTACAGAGATTCCCTTGTGCTCCCATATGTAAATGCAAGCAGAAGAATAAGCCATTCGAATTCAATCTTCTACTACTAACAACAGATTCAGTAAGCAAACTTTGCCATCTTGCACTGTCTCTACCTACCTACTGGCATTCTGTAAATGTCAGCTTTTTATGTCAACCATATAATTTAGTTTCAAACGCACTTGCAGCATATCACTGAACATTTAAATAAGAAGGGAACTGCTTTTGTTGTTATTGATCAACTGCAGCTTTCCTACCATCGTAATGGAAGACTAAATCAGTCAGTCACAGCATGATGAGAAGACGGGAGGATATAATGGTCCTAGACAAATTCCTCCTGCACATGACAGCAGTTCTACAGGCAATGGCTGGAATAAAGTTAAGTACTCTTCAAACCTTGTTACTTTCAAGGAAAAAACCAACCAAGTTCAATTTTACAGTAGAAGACTCACTACTGATTGCCATGAGCTTTGAAAAATGGCACTGACATTACACAACAACTGGATAAAGCATGATAGTTCTCAGTTTTTATGGAGTTAATATACAAAGTTACTCTAATTAAATTCCACTGGTTTATTAATAAGATGTCCATTCATCACTGAACTGGGTAGGTACTTTTGGAAGCACTTTCATGCCTTCCTAGGAGGCCAGCTGTGTACGTCATGGCTGAAACACAGTGAGCAGCCAGCCTAGTGAGGGTTCTGCCATTTCTAACAGTAAAACGTACACTGCGCATACTAACAAGGTCTATTGAACAGTGCTAAAAACAGCATATCAAAAACTCAGTGACAGGTAAAGGATACCATGCCTCTTTTCACCACTGGATTTGAAAAGAGATGTCTGTACCAGCTTGCTTACTCCTTTTACTCTGTCTGTTATAAAAAATTGTAACATTCTAGTAAATGTACATATTTTTTCAAAGGCTGCCACTTCGAGAAGCTCATTACACAAGGGAACAATGGCTACAGCAAGAGCATTGCAACTGATTTTTAAATAGCCAGCATCTGCACCAAATCAGTAGAGTGACCTAACACTGACATGACATAAACGTACTTATAAAAAGAAAGGAAAGCAAAAAAAAAAGAAAAGAAATTCCAGAAAAGCAATGTGACAAATACTTCAAAAAACTCTAAGTGGGAAGTGGTTTTGAAGAACTAAATTTGAAATACCTGTACAATCACACACCATGTCACCAGTATTATCTGAACAGACAACTGCAAAGTAACAAAACACTGGTATTTTCTCTTTCTAGTTTCTTTATAAATGCATCAAGATGACAAGTATGATGTTTATAGCAAAATTATCTGTATTGGTTTGCCCTACCCTTGTGTTTTCAAAAACAAAGATATAATAACCTTGCTTAAAAGCACAATATATCCACTATCTCCAGTTATTTCATTAACGGATGATCTCAGGGGAATACACGGAGTATTCAGCACTCACACTTACAAAAGGAATAAAAAAAAGAGATCACAAATCCATAAACATAGATTTAGCTTTAAGCACAAAATTGCAAAACACACTTTGATCTTCCATATTAGTTTGCAGTAACTACTTACCTCTAATAGATCTTCTAAGATATCTATGATTATAGCTAGCTGGGAGCACTTTAACTGCTTAAATTTACTGGACAAATCAAGCCTTATCAGCAAGCCCTTTGAATAGATTCCTGACAGTCTTTGTTCACTGTAGGTCAACACAACATACTAATAAGCTGATGAAGAGCACAAAAGCCCAATTTCAAAAGCAGGACAGAAAACTGCCGTTTGTTAAACATCAAGAACTAGACCTAGATGAGACTAATCTGGTTTTAGAAGAACAGATATGCATGGATAAAATTAGCCTGTTTAGATACTAACAGAGATTGCAACCTGTTGCACAGACACCTTCAAAATTCTTCCACCTCTTTGTCAACCATATATTACAATTTACAATAGATGAAAAATAGGAATTTAAAAATATATACAATGGTGTATGTTCATGTTATATTGCCTAAATTCCGTGTAACCACTTTCTGGGAAAAGGGGATGACCTGTGGGTTTTTTATGACAATCAGTCTGGTTTGCCTTCTTAACTCTAGTTATCCCACAAATGCTACAAGACAAAGCTTTCTACTTGAGCAACACACCCTTTTCCCCAAGCTACATAAGGAGAAAAATATCAGAATTCTTTAAAATGCTTTCAGTGCACACATCAAATATTCAGGTATGTATGAATAAACTAATAAATACTACCAGTAGTATTTATTTTCTACATTCTGCTTGTAGGTAAGTCTTTGTTACCTGAATAGATACAGGATTATTTTGCCAGCCACCTAATTCTTTTCTGTAACTGAATTCACACGCTTGAGTCAGCTCCTCAGTTCTCTTCACAAACCACTTGAATGGAAAAAAACATTGTATTTTTACCAACCTCCTCCCTTCCAAACCACTTTCTGTTAGGAACAAATATTCTTTCAACAAATTTCTGTTATTAAACTGATGTGTAAAAAAGATACAGGAAATATTTTAGTAGAGTGCACACCCTTGCTGCTTACTGAATTCCTCATGATAACCATGACAATAAAATGTAAAAGGATGGCAAGACCTCAGCCTTTTAAGAAAATAGTGGGCTAGGGAAATTTCTGTATGAAGACCTGTATTTGCTTCCCATATAGGAAAGCAGCTTCGTTACACTTCTTTCTTACATCTGTATTAGGTATCCTCTAAACATTTCCTGTCTTTTTCAGATTTGACATCTAGCTGTTTAAATGCATGTTTCTGCCTTCAGTAAATCATAAGGACTGAAGAGGTTAGCTGTCAGACTGTTTACCCTGTCATTTACGGGTCCATTTAAAAAAAAAAGTAATGTTCTACATGGTAATCGATTGTACACTGATAGAGGGGATTGTAAGAAATGTGAAACTAGAACAAAAAAACCTTAATATTTTCTAGTTTTTAGTAGTTTTTAGTACTGTAACTTGTATTTCTGCATGCATAGTGATCTAACGATCTAACTGTTACACTAATCCCTGTTTTCTCATTAAGGAATGTAGTGGAAGGACATGGGCACAAGCTATCACTTAGTCGTTAGACAATATAATTAAGTGAAACAAAAGTGGTCTTGGTTCTCAGCAAATAATTGGGATAACTGTGGGATAAAAGAGACTCCTAAATATTTCTACTCCAGACAGCTCGGCCTTGGGAGGGCAGATGCGCCAAGCTACAGAGATAAGGAGGCACCAAGAGAGCAACAAGACCGGAGCCAAACAACCTGAAGGACATGATCTACCACATCCTAGAACTGAGTTTGCGCAGAAACAAATGTCAATCAGTGAACAGCGTGATGAAGAGGATGGGCCTTCATCTTGGGACCCCCGAAGACCACCCAAAGATGCTAACAGACATGCATGAAAGATATTTAAATATGCTAATTAGTTCCTAGAAATATAATGAATATTTACATGTGTGATTGTATTTAACCTGAAGCAACAGGGTGTCTGGCGCGCACGTTTGGAGGAGAAATCCCCCGTGTGCCCAGCGCTGCAGTAAAGAATCCCTGCTGAACAGTATGCATGGTACTGTTAGGTTTTTCCTACCAGATCTTTGAATCAATGCGATGATTGTCTTCTTCGTGTTTTTCCCATTACAACAACAGAAGGTATTTAACTTGAATTACAGTAGCTACCATTTCAGAGGGTTTCTCTTACAAACATTCTCCTATATTTCAGAACAGAAGTGAACGGGATCATCAGAAAGCAGCTTTTTAATTAATGCTGTTCACCACTAATTAGGTGACTGATTAGGCTTGACAACCTTTATCTACCATGTTTTAAATTCTGTGCATCTCTCAGGCAGACAGGCAGAGATTTCAGGTGAAAATTCCAGCAGGGACATAGACTTATGTGGGCTGGCAGAACACCATGAAAATTTGGATGGATGAATTCCACAACCTCACACCACATCTCCGCTTCAGACAAGAATTTGCAAAACAATAGGAAAAATGTAACTGAAATGGTGAGCAACAAATTCATGAATTGAGGAGATGTGGCACACATTTTCCATTATTCTTTGCACTGTGTAGATTGAAAAAAGAAAAAACTGAGAATCCAGCACTTGGCTCTGCATTTCTAAATTAAATCAAAGTGTGTGTTTCTGATCATTCTTCAGTCCCAAGGATCCTGAGACTCCAAAATAAAGACCTATTTTTTAATCATGCTAAGGGGGTAACAAAAATGATCAACTTTCCTATGTATCATTTACATACCAATATAATACATAACTTCATTTTTCAAAACATTCATTTTTCACTGAACTGTATTTAATTTATTATGACAATTTCTTGCTGATGCCATCAGGCAGCCAAGAAATAAAGGGAGATTCAGTCTTTTAATTCAGTGACTTACATGAATCATTAACTCTGTTTCAAACACAACAAATTCATAAAAAGTAGACTGAATCCTTGTCTAAATTGCTTGTATTTCTTATGACTGGGAGAAGATTCTAACTGTGCAGCAACTCATTAGCTGAGGCCTGAATTCTGCTGCATTTTCTGGCGAAGGACAAATTTTTCTTTTGTTTCTATATACTCTGCAATTCTGGAAATTTTTTCTAGGTCAATAACAAAGAAAATTAAATTTTTGTCATTGGTAGAAAGCTGTCATTTATTTTCAGGCTCTTGTCCTTTCAGTAACACAGCCTAAGAAAGAAGAAATAGACTTCTACTATTGCCTAAGGTCTGTGCCTTGCAGTAACTCTCATTCACTGGAAATACAAGCATACCTTCCATCATGTTAGGCTCGATCATTCCACTAATAGCTTTTTTTTCCCTAATTTTTCCAGTTTTCCATACTATTTACTCTCAGAACCTAAAAGTTTAACTCAAATTATTTATATACAAATACTGTGTGAACTGCATGCATGACCTCCCACAGAACTCAGTGGGTTGTCATCAGCAGCGCTGAGTCTATTTGGAGGCTGGTAACAAGTGGTGTTCACCAGGGGTCAGTATTGGGCCCGGCCTTGTTTAACTTCTTCATCAATAACCAGGATGCAGAGTTAGAGTGTACCCTCAGCAAGTTTGCTGATGACACCAAACTGGGAGGAGTGGTGGACACACCAGAACGCTGTGCTGCCATTCAGCGTGACCTGGACAGGCTGGAAAGCTGGGCAGAGAGGAACCTGATGAGGTTCAACAAGGGCAAGTGCAGGGTCCTGCACCTGGGGAGGAACAATCCCATGCACCAGTACAGGCTTGGGGCGGACCTGCTGGAAAGCAGCTCTGTGGAGAGGGACCTGGGAGTGCTGGTGGACAACAGCTTGACCACAAGCCAGCAGTGTGCCCTGGCTGCCAAGAAGGCCAATGGGATCCTGGGGTGCATTAGGAGGAGTGTGGCCAGCAGGTCGAGGGAGGTTCTCCTCCCCCTCTACTCTGCCCCAGGGAGGCCCCATGTGGAGTACTGTGTCCAGTTCTGGGCTCCCCACTTCAAGAAAGATGAGGAGCTACTGGAGAGAGTCCAGCGGAGGGCTACAGGGATGATTAAGGGCCTGGAACATCTCTCCTACGATGAAAGGCTGAGGGAGCTGGGCTTGTTTAGTCTGGAGAAGAGAAGTCTGAGAGGGGACCTTATAAATTCTTATAAATATCTTAAGGGTGGGTGTCAGGAGGATGGGGCCAAACTCTTTTCAGTGGTGCCCAGCGACAGGACAAGGGGCAGCGGGCACAAACTGAAGCATGGGAAGTACCATGTGAATACGAGGAAGAACTTCTTTACTCTGAGGGTGACGGAGCCCTGGAACAGGCTGCCCAGGGAGGTTGTGGAGTCTCCTTCTCTGGAGATATTCAAAACCCACCTGGACACGGTCCTGTGCAGCCTGCTGTAGGTGACCCTGCTTCAGCAGGGGGGTTGGACTAGATGATCCACGGAGGTCTCTTCCAACCCCTACCATTCTGTGATTCTGTGAAAAGTCATTTATCATTCATCTTTTCAACTACAAAGCTTCAAGATATTTTATTGATGTGCTAAACTCCTCTTACACTCTGTATTTTTATATTTTTGAAGTTCCAAACATTTCTGCATTCATCTTCTGTTTTCCCAACAGCCAAACAGAAGTGACTGAGACATAGGCACATTCTTTTTGTTTGTTTGCTTTTGTTTTGCTATAGGCACTTTTTTTTCCTAACTTTATCTCACAGGAAAAAACTTTTCTGATCAGCAAGACTGGTTCCTCAAAAATAGGAGAAATCAAGGCTCAAGGTCAGTGAAGAAGAAGGGGGAGGAGGTGCTCCAGGCTCCAGAGCAGAGATTCCCCTGCAGCCCATGGAGAAGATCATGGTGAGGCAGGCTGTGCCCCTGCAGCCCATCGAGGTCCATGGTGGAGCAGAGATTCACCTGCAGCCTGGAGAGGACCCCACCCCAGAGCAGGTGGATGTCCATAGGAGGCTGTGACCCTGTGGAGAGCCCACACTGAAGCACGATCCTGGCAGGACCTGTGGATCCATGGACAGAGGAGTCCACACTGGAGCAGGTTTGCCAGCAGGAGTTGTGACCCCATGGGGGACTCACGCTGGAGCAGCCTATTCCTGAAGGACTACACCCCACGGGAAGGATCCATGCTGGAGCGGTTCATGAAGAACTGCAGCCCTTTGGAAGGACCCACACTGCAGAAGGTTGCGAAGGACTGTCTCCCATAGGAGGGACGCCATGCCAAACCAGGGGAAGAGCGTGAGTAGGAAGATGTGGCAGAGTCAAAGCATTATGAACTGACTGCAACTCTGAGTGGAACTTTGGAAGATGGGAGGGGTGGGGGGAAGGTATTCTTTTGATTTTTTCTCATTTCTCACCATCCTACTCTGTTATTAATTGGCAATAAATAAAAATAATTTCCCAAAGTCAAGTTTGTTTTGCACGTGACAGTAACTGGTGATCTCCCTGTCCTTATCTTGACGCACAAGCTCTTCATCGTACTTTTCTTCCCCCAACCCTGCTGAGGAGGGAGAGTGACAGAGCAGCTTAGTAGGCACCTCACGCCTAGTCAAGGTCAACTCACCCCATCTTCAAAGACTGCTTTGCAATTTCTACACCATGGGTAAGAAAGAACCATCTGAGATAAATCTGGGGTCTGGTTCAAAATCCAACGTGTATAAAATTACACTTTGGTCAGAAATTACGCAAATTTAACCACCAGAGGAATCAGGTTTTGATTAAGCTGCTAACAGAAACAAATGGCACAAAAAGCTGAACCTATTTCAAAATGGAACATGACTGACATATGAATAGGCTTATAAAATGATACGGCAAAAAATGGTGGAGTACTGGACTGAGACACAGGAGGTCTTTTCCAGAACAAATGTTTTAGCACTTCTTCTATGACATAGTCTAGTGTTCCAGATCACAGCTGATGCAGAACAGACTGAGCCCGAAGTTTGGAAATTAGTCTTGTACTGAAGTTAGAAAGATTGGGAGCTTCATTCCAGTTGTGGAAGTGTCCTGGTTTCAGCTAGGACAGAGTTCATTTTGACATGAAACTGGGAGGGGACACAGCCGGGATGCTGACCCAACCTAGCCAAACAGACGGGATGTTCAACACCATGTGACATCATGCTCACTATACAGCTGGGGGAGCTGGCCAGAGCAGGGTAATCACTGCTTGGGAGCAGACTGCGCATCAGGCAGTGAGAAAATTGCACTGTGTATTCCTTGTTTTGTGTATTCTTTTTATCAGTATTATTATTGTTGTTTTTCTCTTCCCTTGCTGTTCTGTTATACTATCTTTATGCCAATCCATGAGTTTTTGCCTTTTTCTTCCGATCCTCCTTGCCATCCTACCAGCAAGGAGGAGTGAGCGAGTGACCATGTGCTTCTTTGTTGCTGGCTGGGGCTAAACTGTGACAGAAAGTCAAAACCTCTGTCTTGATTTTACACAAAGATCTGGAGAAGTTGAGACTATCATAAGTCTCCAGTTATACAAACGGTTTTCAGGAGGGAACGTGGAAAAGTCAGCCAAAACTGCTAACAGTAAGCACAGTGTTATTTATGGTGCCTGGTGTCGTCTTTTAAAGATGGAATATAAGTACAGTGTGCAAGAAACTTTAACTTTGAACTGAAGCTGCTGAGTAACACGTCAGTGGTCTCTTGCAACTGAATTTGAATGAAGAATACAAATATATGGTTTCTGGTTTTAATACACTGTACTGTCTTATGATTTTAAAATTAAAGCTTGAATATTGATTTTTAAAGTTTTCAAAATTATGTTTGGCGGACATTGACAACAGTGTAGGTTTACTTGGTGAAAGCACCCAGAAATTGAAGATATATGAACTACCACTAGGACTATTAACCAGGAAATTAACTGTAGACAGTGTCCAGAGAAATTCAGGGCCATTCTGTGCAAAAGACAGAATCATGTCTTTTGGTGATGTCTCATCATCAGACTGCTAGAAGCCATGATGGGGGGGGGGGGGGGGGAACAACAAGTAAGAAAACAAAAACTTGAAGTGAGTCCAAGCCATGATAGAGATTATTTCCACAAATTATCACTGTAAAAACAAAATAGCTTAAGAACAGCCCAAGTAAGATACTCATGTTAGGCTATATTTTTTCCACAATCCTAACATTCACCAAGACAGGTTTTCTGACAGCTCCACTTTGGCAGCTACACAGCTTGCACAGGCGTTTCCAAGTATTTAAATGGTTCTGCACCACACCTTTACAGCAGATGATGCATATGTTGAGGTAACCATAAACATCCAGAAACACCACCCACTGGAGGTGCTCTAGTAATAATGTTGGACTAATTTAACCTAGTTTAACATTAAGTCATTGGCTAAATGAGCCACCATATTAGATGACAAACATGGCTTGGAGTCAACTTTGCTGCTTTCTCCACCTTCTCCTCCTGCAGTCCACACACCAGAGGAGCTTAGTGAAGTCAAGTGCCTGTAATATACAACTACAACTAAGGAAAAAACAAAACTCAGAAAGTGAAAACTGAGCACAGATGATAGCTTTATGATAAAATACATTTTATACTATTGTTCCTCTTCTCCTTCTTCTAACATTTGTTTGTTTCACAAAATACTTCCCAATGCCTACTGCCTTAGTACATATGGTCTTTGTTGTGTATGCTGCCTTACATCTCACAGAAGCAGCAAAACATATTATTTTCTAATGCCCTGGCCTATGGCAGTCAAGTTACAAAACACCAAATCCAAAAAGAGCAGCAACGCAGGAGGAAAACATACAAGCAGGACTATCGCTGACCAGTAGAACTGCATAAATTCTGAAATTGAATACAGAAGCCACAACTCTATTTTTTCTTCCTGAAATGCATTAGGGACATCCCAGGTGAGTTGTTGCATTCAGAGCTCATGGCCCCAGACCACCCACACTCCACCTGCTTGATCTATGTGCCTGTGGGTTCCGCCTTTCCAGTGGACAGGGAGTTTCCCTGAGGCCGAGACTGTCTTCCTTGTTACACACGGGTATATATAGCATTAACGTACTTAGGTTTGTGCTACATGCATCAATGTAAAGCAAAAGCCATGTAAAGGCACCACCATAAGATACTACCACCCAAGCATGAAGCTAATTTGACGAACAACCTATCATCATGTAAGATTTTTCATTCCAGTTCAAAGAAAACCCTCTCCTCTGTGCCATTCCATTTCCATTGAAGAATATTTTATTTTCAGCTTCCTATTAGATATTCCATAGTTCCATCACGTTACTGCATTAAACACAGAAAAGCCTTGGTGAAATTCCATGACCTGTTCTACACAGGTGGTTAGATTCAAACAGTACGTCAACATTTTCTGAGCTTAACAGCACAGTGAGTCTCTCTTATCACTAAAAGGAACTGTAGAATATATTTCCATACATACCTTAGCTCTTTATAATCATGTTGGATGCTAACAGAGCTTGCAAACAAAATACAATACAGACATGCTCCGACATAAATTCTGACTTCATGTTTATGTAAAATATAAATCTGTTCAGATATGCTGAGTTCCACAAGCATATATCATCATGTAAACTCTCTGGCTACATTTCGTATGCAGTACTATACTTGAAAACCACAAACACTCTACAGAATTCTGCTCAGTTCCTCCAACTTGTGTAGCGAAGAAAAAAATTGGACTCTTTCGGGGGAAAAAATGCTGTTGGCTGAGAACAGCATTAAATTCACTGTTAAGATGCATTATGAAATGGTAATGGCATGTCACTTCCCTATTTTGAAAGCAAGAAACATTCATGACTGGATTAACTAACCCTTAGGAAGCAATGTTCCATATTCCCACTAAGAACACCAAGTGATGAAAGACAGAACCAGCTTTAATACCTACTTGTTATTGTTTTACTAATTGGTAGGCTAGTTTCTCCATTCCTCCATGTGGTCACTCATTGTAGTTTCAATCATCCACAGGATTTGTACTTTATTTCAAATGAGTTTTTCAGTCTGTAACACATCATGTGCACTTGCAACACTAGGTAAAAGCTGTGACTACACCAGACAACTTTTGTTTGGACAAAATACCTCCTTGGATTTATAAATACGTGTGGCACTACCACGTGACACAACTGGCTGAAACAAAATAACCAGCAACAATCATATTCTCTTGCCATAATGTATCCTTCAAATGAGTTATGTCTTATTCCCTGAATCAGTAACAATCAATAATTAAGATTCTTTGATCTCACTCTTCTGTAATACAGATACAGACTGTTTTAATTTGCTGGTTCCATGATTTTGTCTCTTTCCCGTCTCAAAAGCTGAATTTGCAAAATTTTAAAACTCTCTTAAAGAGAGTCTCTCATCCTCATACAATATATATTGCCCAAGAAAACTACCAGCTATAACACAGAACTAGGTAAAGGATTCTGATTCCGTGAGGTTCCACAGATCAGCTTAACTGCAGGGGAACTGCTTCAAATATGAGTAAGAAACAAATGTAGTAATAAAAAAACCCCAGTAAATGGACAATAACAATACTGCCAGGGGACATCCAAAGCCTAACAAGGCTTTGGGGATGAGGGTCTTTGGCATTAGGAAGAGCATTGCCAGGCCGTCAAGGGAGGTGTTACATTCTCTCTTTACAGCACTGGTGAGACACATCTGAAATGCTGGGTCCAGTTCTGGCGTCCCATCAAAAGACACGAACTTACTGGCATGAGTCCAGCAAAGATGATTTAGTCCAGCCCAGTAGATGATATAGGGTTTGGATCACCTGACATACAAAGAGAGGGTGAGAGGGCTGGGAATGTTCAGCACGGAGAAGAGAAGGCTCAGGTGGGGGTCTCATCAATGTGTGTGAATATGTGATTGAGGTGGATGTAGGGTAGGAAAGAAGATGGAGCCAGACTCTTGTCAGTGTTGCCCACTAACAGGACAAAAAGCAATTAATGTACCATGAAATACAGGAAATACCATTTAAGCGTAAGGAAAAAAAATTGACTGTGAAGTTGCTTGAACACTAGGACAGGTTGCCTGAAGAGTCTGCTGGAATGTCCATCCTTGGAGGTACTCAAAACCCACCTGGACATGGTCCTGGACAATCTGCTGCAGCTGCACCTGTTTTGAGCACAGGGGTAGGACTGGTGATCTTCAGAGGTCCCTGCCAGCCTCATCCACTCTGCAATTCTGTGATCCAAAGTTATTAGCATATTCTTAACCTTCATGAAACTGTCACCTGTTGTATTTGTCTCAGTACAACCACTAAATTCTGGTTCAAAGGAGTCAGTACTTTCTGGATGCAAGTAGAGTTATGTTATAAAATCTTCCCTTCTGCTTCTTCAATATTTTCTTATCACTTTCTAGCCTGGAGAACTGCTAAGAAAGGCTCTTGACTGTTAATGACTTTTAAAGAGTATAGCAGCCTTATATTTATAAAGCCTTTATATATACACATAAAAACTATAGCAACCTGGCCTACTGGAAGGTGTCCCTGCCCATGGCAGGGGGGTTGGAACTAGATGATCCTTCAGGTCCCTTCCAACCTAAACCATTCAGTAATTCTATGATTCCCTAGACAGCTTTTGTGAGATAGCATTAGAGCTCCAGATTTGGAGGGAGTAACTTTTATAAGGAATCTACTTTTTAAATACATCTTCTTTCAAACTCATAGCCTCTCTCCTATTTACACTCAGTTGCTGGCAAAGCTAAGTCCAGCTCACTGTCATTATCAGAAATCAATTTCAGTCAGGCTTCTTAACAGAACTATCCAACACACTTAACAAGGAATAAATCAGCTAGCTTTTAAGACCGAGATAGGCTGCAATCTTCTCTAATTAATTTCCTAAAATTCAGGGAGTAGGCAGTAACTGACAATTTGTTAAATTTTTGGTTGATGTGCATCGTCATGAGAAAAAAAAATGAAAAAAAGGAAAGGTTAGATTGTGAAAGGCTTTGAGATTCATTTTTTGTAAGAGATCATTTTTTTTAATAGGGATCCACAAGTAAGAATGTGGCATTTTGAACCTAGAGGCTCAGCTACCACTTCACTGATCCATGAAGTTTAGTAACTTCACCCAAACTGAAGTTTTGATTAATCCAATCTAGTTTTTAATATATTTAATATTGTCCATGGAAGTTTAGCTCTCATGGAGGACAACAGACTGAAAAAGCAAAAGCATATGCAACCAAGAGCACCAGCTGATTAGCACTTTCAAACACTCTCAGAGCTCAGCAGGATTTAATCAAGAAGTTAAAGCTAACAGGACTGATATCACATTAACAGTTCTCTGAGCCAGCTACTTTCCAGCCACCTTGTAAAGCTTTAAAGCACTCTACATTTGTTTACAAAGAAGATGAACAACATGTGATTGTACATCTAACAGTGATTAACAGTAGTATATGGAGAAAATACTATTAATAACTGATTTTTCAAGATACTAAATGCTTTTGTGTGTTTCTCACATTGATCTTCCATAAGTTCGTATCACCCATGGGCTTTTAAAGGTTCAAAGCATCTTTCTGTTTTTACCTTCTCAAAATCCTATCTATGCTTTTTAATTACGAGTATATCTGACAATAGATTTTGGCTGACATCTCCTAACAAGATGACATGACACGAATATACAACAGAAAGTTAATATGTATTTTGGAAATCAGACAGATTCTGCTTAGCAACCACTCAAGGCACAGAAAATACAGTCCTGACCAGGATTAAGACCGTATGAACTTATTGTACATTTAAGTCTACCAAGGGTCAACCTACACCGCATCGTATCACATAACTGCAATGCAGTATTTAAAGGAAAGAAGACATGCATCCATAGGAAAATTTTATAAATTTATGCAGCAGAAAACCAGACAATACAGGGAGCCAGGCGGTTAATTAACATGTTCTTCAGTTTCAAAAGCTGTGAACAGCTATATTTTGCAAGGATGCAAACTGTCATGGCAGTCTGTGTGAAAAAAAACCCAACATTCAGCGAAAGCCAACAGTGTGCAAAATCCTCAAAGCAAAAAAAGTATCTCAAAAATCAACTTAATTTTTCATAAAATGCAACTTCTACAGAAATTATGTCATCAGGTAGTCACAAAACAGAGACTGGCAAGGGTATGATACTTGCCACCGATAGGATGTGGTTTCACATAAGTTTCCCTCAAAACTATATTTATCCAGCGAGGTTGTTTGAGAACGTAGATAGTTGACATTTTATTATTTTATTTCTGCTTCATCTATTATAGATGTGCACAAACAGAGATAGTAATAAACAGAGACAATTAAAAACACTGAGGAAATAAATAAATCAGATATACTTTGGACTGTAATACAAACCAGTAACACTCCTTAGATTTTCATTCAGGGTTACGCAAATACCAATGCGCTAGCATCACAAGCAGTTGTGTCAACCTAGCAGTTGATAAGTCTCAGCAGAGAGATTAGAAGAAACAACACATATCCTAAAATGGAAATAATGAAATTTACTTGAATGCGAGTAGAGTAACCAACACTGCAGGTTGTCAGTGTGCAAGAATGAAATAAACATTCAGGAGAGAAGCAAATACAAGATCTCCCAGAAGCAAAATATACTTGAAAAAGAACAGAACTCACCTCAATTTCAGTCACACATTAAGTCCCGCAAGGTCATGGACGTGTTCCCCCCACCCCAGTATTAATGGTATAAACCCAAGCTATGATGGTAACAATCACATTCTTTTCCTCTCTTGACAGCTGCCCTAGCTCGCCAATAAAAGGTTTTGCTCAAATCCCAATCCACAGATAATCAGATCACAAAGATTCTGCCACATAAATGTTGCAAATAACTGTTTTAAAATGACATAAAAAAACTTTGAAGATTAAATTTCTCTGTCAACACTTTAAGATCTCCTCTCTGCATCATTTGCATGTGCAAAAGCAAGAAGCATTTAGTGTTTATGCTACGGGTACTTGAAGGATTTCACACCTCTAGGATAATTTTCCCATTTTTACTGCTAGGAAAAGTCAAAATGGGACTTAGCTGTATGTGTAAAACCATATTTCTGAAGACAAGGTGCTTTTAATCTTGCACTGCCCGGTATATTTGGTCTGGAAACTGTAACTGACTTTTCTGCTGCCAGATGAAACTGAACATTTGGACACAAGCAATGTTTGCAATCAGATAAGTATTAGAGAAAGAAAGCAGATCTTATTCCAGTGAGTACTCTGAAAATGTTAGCTTTGAGTGAAAATGGAGAGAGGCAAGAAACTGCAGTGGACAAAGGAGAGCTCCAAAGCCATCTCACATTGCTACTGTATGCATAAGAACTCCACGCTATATTCTGCTTAACAGTTAAGAAGAACATGTGAAAAATTTGTCTCTAACCTCAAGCCCACTCAAGCTGACCTCAGATTTAAGATGCAAGATGGTGTGTGAAGTTAGAAGCAAGAATTGCACAGCTAAGAAACCAGTTTGGAACAGCCCTTTTCAGCTGGTACCCCCTCTTTCAGATTTCTTTCTTTAATATATTTACATTAAAACCTGCAATTTTGCCATGAACTTCAGGGGTGGTTGATTTTATCCTCCTTTCACCATCACTTACTGTCCTAAGGGTCTTCTCAAAGGTTGCAACACAAGTAATTTGTTTTCATACATTCTAACCCTAAAAGCAATAAATGTTATTATTTATACTGCTATGTATACAGTGCCTTACACTGACACAGTTAAAAGCTTTTGAACACATACTGTATATACACAGCTTGACAGTTCCTACCTTACAGGGGGTGAATTCACCCAGCCAATGTGCAGTGGGACACTGCAGAAGATAGTGTAATGAGGACATAGTGATTTCAAGCAGAATCCAAGTGTAGTTTAAGCGTAAGCCTTGGTTGTGGAGACCCATGTGCTAGCATGAGTGACTGCTATATAACCTCAGCACATACCCTGGCTTTAGTATGCACCGACTTTAACAATACTACTTCTATGTAGTGCTTGTAAGAGCATGCTCCTATGGAGATGTGCAAGAGCATAATGCTCTTGGTGAACCTTGGTGTACCACCTTGGGTGCCTGGTATTGTACAGGTGAAAGCACTCATAGCTTTGTTTACTTGGTATGTTGTAAAGATTTGAAGAACAGTGAAGCTGTTGAACCTTATCACAGACAAGATCAGCGCGCCATGATCAACATGAAGTTGCTTGCCTGATGCCACCTACATCATGTTACCCAGTATCTGAAGGGACATAAAATAGCGAACACTTTTCCCACCATTTCTATTCTTCACCAGCTTTGTGTGTCCATGCCTTTCATACTGACATCCCAGAAGAACTGACACCTCCTCAGTGCAAAACACCATGAGATACAGAAAGATGAATAAGACCATAAAGCAACAAAGAGCTCATGACGAAGATTAATAAAATGACCGGAAGCCAGCCTGCAAGCAATAGCAATTCAGCCACACAAGAAATGAACTGAGACAGATGTTACAAATTCTTTTGTTTCATTTCATTTCAGATAGAAAACCATCAGGGTAACTGATTTGATGCCAGACAAGCAGGCAGAGAAGTCTAGCATCACATGGCAATCACAAGCACAAGCTGGCATCCTGCTAGCTAAGACTGAGCAACAAAGGTTCTTAAAACTCAAAACAAGCCGCCAGCAAAAGCAGACAAGAAGAAGGGTAACATGATTGCCTTTTTGGTCTTTTGCTTCAACCATTACAATAGCATTCTGTGTAGAAAAAAGAAAGGCAAAACTGCATTGTTAAATTCAAAAAAACAACACTAAAATAACCAAGATCAAAGTGATAGCTATACGACTAGATAGAAAACGCTGCGTTGAAAAAGTAAACCCAACCAAACCAAAAAACCCACCCGCAGAAGTGTTAAAAAGTTATGTAGAATATAGGCCTGAGGGATGGGGAGGATGTGATGTGATCAGGAAAGGAGTAATGGATAATACTTGGCAAAGAGACCAACAGCTTCAATGTCCTGGTATCATAAGGAAATGTCAGCTCTAGAGACAGGAGGTGACGCACAGAGAAGGAGTCGTATCTTTGATTTTTCAGTGCTGAAATGATGACTGAGCTTGTATCGGTAGATGAGATTATTCAAAAATAAACTTTTGAGAATGGTAAAAGATAAAAGATCATTCTTATGGAACCTGTGCATAAAAATGGAGAGTGGATTTGGAGGATCCTGTGGTGGACCGAGTGTGATTAGACAGGTCTTAGCTATTCTATTCCTCTTCATAAAACAATGCCTTTCTTTCATCACTTTCTGGTTGCACTTTTTGGGTGAAATGTGACCCCCGTTAAAGTAATGGATTAGCATTTATCTATAGAACAGGATGCACCTGTTCTTTCACAAAGCCATCACGTTTGCCTTTTTCTCCAGGACAGCATCGAACAAGACAGTACACCCAGAAAAAAACTAAAAATTCTGCATGACAATTATTCTCAACCAAGATTATTATTTTATTTTCCTGCTAATGGAACAACTGTTGGATCCAAAAGATACAGCATTTGGAGCTTCACAGGTCAGCTTTTGTCAACGTTCTCAAAACCCTCCCACCAGACACCTAAACAGTAGGATCTATAAATGACACATATCTGTTCTGTTCTTTTGCAGGATATATGGAAACAGATGAAGTTGTTAACTAATTAATTACTAAGATGAATCATTTCCCAATATTTTTGTGTGTTTGCACTTTCCAACAACCTCATCTTTGTTTCACAAAATTGTTTAAAATAGCATTTTCCTCTCTGCACTTCCAAATGTTTCTTCATGTTCAGGTTCTGACTCTTCATCTTTCCACCCTTATGTCAATAGTCCTGCAATGCTCAGGTGTCTCCCAGTTAGCTTCTCTGTCCAGCTTCAGTACTGCTATAGGCAGAGAAACAACACAGAAATTATTCTCCCTGCCTTTTTGGGCATCCTGTGTCTTTTTCAGAAGAGCAAAAAGAAAAGAAACAGTTTCTGGCTCAGTGACCACCTCCCCACCTATTCCTCCAATGGAAGCTCATAGCTTTGCAAACATTGCTGCTTTTCTTGAAGTTCATCCAAATTCCCCTAGTTCACCACAACAAAAAAAAGCACCAACCTCCAAGTTTCGAGCCTGACTTTTGTTTTTCAAAATTCAGAGCCAAACTTTAAAATAAACAATTTTGCAAGTTGGAACTTTATTTCAAGGTATCAAAGCCAGAGAAAATCACATGGTGACTTACTTACATTTGATGAATAAATTATTTAAGCCATACTACTCCGTCGCAGCCCATCTGCTTGTAGATAAAAACCCGCTCATTTCACCTGCAAGCTGATCATCCCAGGAATTTTATTTACAGACTTGCACAGTTGTGTGCCCAAGTTATTTTGTTTCGATTTTTTTTCTTTTTTTTTTTCCTATGGTGACTGTTCCATTTGTGATTTATATACAGATCAGTAGTTATATTTTGCACCCGCACAAGGAATGCCAGAAAAACTGCATTAATTGCATCAGAAGCATCTTTTCTAGGTAGTTACAAACTCTTTGTCAAGTATTTCCATGAAAAGCAAAACGACTCATTATTTTGTACATTTGCATGAACTGTTGCAAGTGCAAATGTTAAATTGTTTCTTTCTGAAGAAGTATGTGAGATTTTACAGATCTTTCCAACAGAACATTGAGTTTTCATCAAAATGTTATATTGAAATAATAAGTATGCATCTAAAACAGTAACCTACCTTTTAATTAAACAATACTTTCTTATGCTGCTTTTGCACTTCTTCAGTAATGCTCTGCTCTGCATTTATTTAAGCTCAGCAAGGACTCAGCAACTTCACTTAGTGAAAGCCAAGAGGACAGAATCTTATCTTACTACCTGTGATTCCGTATTTCAAACACGGATGAAATTCATGAACTTGTGAAACAGTGACAACTAGAACTGTGACAAGTCAGCAACTTCCAGAAGCACATACTATAAACTGGGTCTCACTAGTACATTTAAGGAAATATGAGAATCCCCCTGCCACAAAATAAGGTCTGCCTTCAACACCCTCAAAATCTGGGTACCTCCATGACACGTAGTAGTCTGGATTAGGCAGGAGGTAACATTAGATGATCTAAGGATCCTTTCTTGCTTCAGACTACACTAAATCTATCAATACCAAAATTAAAACAAGCTAGTGTAGAGAAGTTAACAAAGCAATCAACTTCCTGCAATTAATTTTGCTTTTGACAACATCATCAAGACTTTTTTTCTGCTTCTCAAAACTTTAACCAAAGAAAATGAGAAGTTCCTTGTGGCTTATTTAAATGAATTGTGTTGTAACTTCATAAAGGAGATATTTGTTAATAGCTACATTAACAACAGTAAAGCAAGACGAGCAGAATGACTTGATCATGCACATTTTCTGGTATAAACAAAAAAGGAACTCGCAGCTGCTTCGAAGGGGAAGGATTTCAACCACAGACGGCTCACTGCAAAGACGGATATCAAAAAATAATATTGACTACTAACTCATGCGGGAGAAATTAAATGCAGGCTTGGAAAATGCAGGCACATTGCTAGAGGAGGTTCTTCCAAAATGTTCAGACCTGTCTTTTCCATCTAGCATGCTCAGATGCAAGGAGTTGGGACCTCTCCAAATGCTGCACAGCATACAGAAACTTTACTTTTAAAACCAGTTTTCTCAGGCTGGAAGGGGGAAGACACTGGTAGAATGGAATTCTGTTCTGTTGAAGGCAAGGAAGGATTGTTTGTCATTGACATATTTGTCACTCACCAGTGTTGCACAGGGATAAAGAAAACTGCCCATGATTAACAAACAGTGTAGGTGAGCACATAAGACTTCAAATGTTTCCAGGGTGACAGGGAAGAAAAGTGCTCAGGTATGCCATTTTACTATTTAACTTCAGCAAGCTGTATAAAAATTGTTCTCTCACTTAAAAGCAAGCACAAGACTAGACACGTTTCAGAAGGGGACTAGCTGTAATTCTTTGCTCTTTCTTCTTTTCTCCTACTACTTGCAACCTCCAACTCCCACCAACTTCTTCTGCCATAAGCTCATAGTCGAGATTCTTATGACAGCAATTCTGTAGTAATCCTGATTAAAACAGTGTTTAAATTCAACTAAACTTCTTTACTCAAAAAGTTTAACAAAGTTTCTGCAGTTCTCAGAGCTCTTCGGCATAGCACCGCCACCCTTATTTACAAGGAAAAGCAACTCATGGAACCACGTGGCAATCTTTATTTTCTCAGCCTCCCCACCAGAAACACCCGCCCCTTTCCTCTTTTTCCCCCAGCAGCAGCCGTGACTTCCCTTCACCTCCACACCAGGGTCCCGCGTTCCCCACGCCCGGCTGCCGCCGGCACGCTCCGCGCTCAGCACCCTGGCCAGCGCCGCCCGCGCGCCGCCGGGGGTGATGACGAGCGGTCTGTCCCGCCCACACCGTGACGTCACACGGAAACCACGCCTCCCAGTCCTGGCTCGGCTTTGCTGACAGACGGACGCGTCGGTGGCGAGACGCGGGTGCGCGGCCGCTGCGCTGTTTGAGCGCGGCTGTTGTTACCCGGTGGCTCTGCGCTGCACGGCAGGAAACAGCTTTCCTGCTTGCAGCCAGGAACTGGTTACAGTTTTTACAATTTTTGCTGTAATTGTGGTGAAAGGACGAGGGGCGGAGTGTGTGTAAATTGTCCGCCTTTGTCAGTGTCGCGATGATGTTATTTTGATTTTGGATGAGGAACTCTTCTTGCTGATGTACGTGAAGTTTGTGATGAATGTATATTTTAATGACAATTCTGGTTTATTCTGATAACAACTGGTTTATAAAATGATGCTGCAGACAAGAACTACTGACCTGGGTGTTACAGAGCTGTAATTATTCACTATCTGTGTTTCTCTGGTTTATTTCATTATGCTCAAAACAATCCCCTTGGGAAAAGCATCTGGAGAGTCCAGAACACGTCTTCCAGATCTGCTATATAAATGTATATACACTGTTACATAAACACACAATGCTGTAGAAACGACCAAGACTAATCTCACCCTTTGGTTCAAATAACAATTTGCTGACATGGCTTCTTATGGAGCGGAGCCTTACTTCCAAAAATGATAAAACTGGTTTTGTATAACTTCAGTTAGGAAAGACTTATCAACACATCTTACTCACTCTCCTTTTAATAAAAGAAAAACGTAGGCAACCTCATCAGTTGGTTTTGGTCCCATATCCAAATCTGGTAGAGTTATAAAGGTTTCTGAATGACAGGTGTATAAATGCTGCTGTGTTTCAGATCACACATTTTCTGGACCTCTGCTGCTACTCAGCCTCCACCCCTCCTCCACACAGCGTTCCAAAATAACTGCTGTTCTGTCAGTTACTGACAGAAGACACATCTGCAGTTACTCTGACTTTAATTTTCCTGCCTATTTAAAGATCTTGAATTTGAGTTCTTAAATCACTGAAATTATCTTTCTTCTTAGGGAAAAAAAATAATTCGTAGAAGCAAATAGTTAAATTTCAAGTCAGCAAAATCACAAGTTGTGGTGAAAAGCTCCAGATGACATTTATTTAAAAAGCTGTTTAGAAATTAAAAATAACTCACTTCTGAACTAAAGCGCGCTCCAGGTTACATGAAAGTACCTTTTCCAGCAGCAGAGGCCTGGAATCTACCAACCTGACTGTCTGATCAGATGACTATATTAGCAACTGCTCCAGAGGCACCGTCATCTGTAGGAGTTGTGTGCGAGTCTCACGTGAGCAGCATCTGCCATCAGTAAAACGCAAGTACCTATGATGTATTACACTGTTATGAGACAGGCTTAATTCACAACTTTTAGTTAATTTTACTAATCATTGCTGTGCTTCATAGACTAAAATGAAATGTACAGCAGACAACTGAGGTCACTTATCTTGCAAAGAATCATTTTAGTCCACATATCCAGGTGCTGACATTGAAAATTGTGTTTGTTTTCTGGACTCAGAGAAAGCATAGCAGATTTTTACACGTTTCCTCTGCAATGCAAGAGTGAACAACGCGAAAGCAAGCTCACATTATTTTATCTGAACATCCTCAGCTGCACTGTGTTATGTGACCCTGACCTATTACAGCTTTTAAACCCATGCTTGATTTTAATCATAAGAGTAATACCATTGACTTCAGTTCTCAGGTGCCTTCACAAGTTGAGGCTTCAGCTCAGACTGAATCATTATTATTGGTCAAGCACTATTAGAAAGAGTAGGAAAAGAATGTCTCACATAAAAATCAGGAGATTTAATGCAGGACTCAATAAAATACAAAGAGAGTTTTTATCTGTACAAACTCTACACTGCTATTCACAGTACTGCTTTTCCGAGCAGAACCACATCTTTTTGTTCTCTCTTCTTGCAGGTTTCTATTTTTATACTACCCTCCTATCTGCAAAGCCTTTCACTCTTAAAAATGAGCTTATTTTGCCATTTAAATTCCCCAAATCTCCATAATTTCCTCAAGTAAATAGTATTGGTTCACAGCAAACCAGTAATTATCACAACTATGATCAATCTGAAAGCTTTTCCTTTTGTTGCAGATTTAGAGCAGATACGTACACTTACATAAACTTCTCATAAATAAAATGTGTCTTAAAGGAAGGCAGAAAAAAGATCCACTTTTAAGAAAAATACTTTTGAGTCTGCTCCAAAGCTTAATTTAGGAAAAGTTCCATGAAAGCCATACAAATAATCAGGAGAGAGATGCACTTTCCACAATGTTTTCTTGGTATCGCTGGAACATCCAGAGCCTCAGAAAGTCCTGTATCTTTCCTGTGATCCATCCCTTTTCAGGTTATGTCCAAAATTTGGTTGAAAGTAAGTTTGGACAACTTTGACAGCATGAACATGAAAGGCCTTAGGCTCTAAGCATATTTCTAATAAATCCTTTGCCATCTGGGGGCTAGTCTGCTCCATGCATTTTTAGGACTTCAGGCAGCATTTGAAGACATTATGAGGAAAGTATAAGCTGAGGACACTTACAATCTTACTGAAAATATGCTAAATGTAACAGGACAAAGAAAGAAATTATTCTGAGGGCAGACATTTGACATTTACTAACTGACTTACCTATTTGCTCTCTGTACTTTCCCAACTGTCTGTATTTGCCCTTTTCTGCACTTGAATGTTAAAGGACTATATATCTCACTCTTGCAGTTAAAAACAGATGCTTACTGAGTGGACTGTTGTAATTGCAGAGAATTTTGTAGCTTCAAGTGACAGATTTATTTCAAACATTGTCCAATAGAAATATTTATGTATTTAAGAATATGTGTTTCTGGTAAATCTTTTAAGACATTCTTGATTGTGCTGCTGTCTGCTCTTCATATCAACAAACCTGGACAGCGGCCCAGTGACTACTCTCAAGTTTTATTTGTCATTTGAGTGAAAGAGCTCTTTCACTTCACTGTCTATTTTACCAAAATGTTTAAAATGTGCACCTCGTGTTCTTGAAGTAATACTTTTATAAAACCGTATGAAAAACCTAATGTGTTGTTATCAACATTCCTGAACGTTTTTCACTGCATATCATACCTTTCTCTCATATCAGGTGACACTGCTGTTGGACTAATAGCCTCTGCTTGTATATAGGATAGCAGCAGACTCCGCAACAGATGCTGGCTTTACACTGAATTTATTCCATGCATGCTTGACAGCTGCATCACAGCAAAAGCCACTACAGACCAGGGAATGGGAAGGAGAAAAAAGCAATTTTCAAGCTTGTCACAGCTGCCATTATTTACTTACTTGCATTCCTAACTAAAGAAGTTAATTTCTTGAGTAAAATGCTGGACACAAACACACCTAACAATGCAGCACACTAGCTTATGAAATTGCAACTGAAACTAAACTGTAAAGTTACTCTATATGAGGTTACTGTTCGAAAACAGATTTTGACAGACAGTTACTCAGATCTCCGCAATACAACTAAAAATGAAGTCTACTATTATGAACCAAGTAGCATTTATTTTTATATTACCTATAGCCAGATACTTCTGAAGGTAAAAGCTGATATAATTAAAGGGTGCAGTGGTGCCTTGCAGAATAACAGGTAACTTTGGGATGTGCATGGATATTGCAGTCACATGGCATTATCCACAGGACAGAGGATCAGCTCTTAAAAGTGAGCATAAGCAGAAACTTATGTTGGATTAATTTTTGGCAGAACCTGAATGCCTGTAACATGTCAACCAATAAATCTACATAAAATAAGTCAGCATGCTTTCTATACCTCTTTTGTACAGCATTTTTTGGGGAAAAAATCACAGCTATTATAAAGCAGTGATATAAATTGGAAAACTTCATCCTTGACATTCAGATACTAACAACAAAATGGTATTTCACTACTAGCAACCACTGCATTAGCAACTTCAGAATGTGGAAGTAAACTTTGTAGATATCATAGCACTTGCACTGCTGTAGCACCACTTCATGATCACCTGCACATGTATTTCAGAGTGTTCACCCAGAATTGTCTCCTCCTTTAAAAACTGAAGGTAACACAGCCCTCCTTTTCTGGTTTCTTTGTTAAGAATTTTTACTCTCATCTAGATTTCCTACAAAAACATTTTTTTTCTTTCTTAACATTTAGAGCAGAAAAAGCTCACTAAAGGCTAATTTTCTCTGAATTACAGCCAGTAAAGTTTGTTTCTATATTCATGGAATGACTCAGGAAAAGTTGTATTAAAAGTGCAAGAAACTTCAATCTTGTATTCACAGTGTAGGGCAGAAGTATCGCCTTAAAACAAATTAAAAGCTTCTAACCCTCACAAAAGGATTAAATCATATTTTGAAGGATATTGCTTTTTAGAGAAGCAAGCATTTTCACCATCTGGAATTTTCCCTACCTCTAGAAACGCAAACAAGGTATCAAATTATTGCCAAACAGAATAGTATTTTTGTCAAATTCTGATTTTCAAAAACCTTCTTTCTATTGTTTCTCTTCCCCAAATCTCTAGGAAAAAAAAAAAAGACAGCAATTCATAAGGAAGTTTTTAATCAAAACTGCAGAAGAATATTCTGAAAGATGTGGTAAATTTGCATTTGAACTCATAATAACAGTCATTATTGTAAAAAAAGCAGTGGTATAGTTGCATCTGATCAAAAAGTGTGAACTTGGCTTTTATAATCTGAGATCTCCCACAGAGCTGAAGGGCCTGCTACATAAAAAAAGACTCCCAAACCTTGTAACAGACAGATTTTGAGCTAGCCAAATGAGCATAAGTTAAACAATTATTTAGAAAGATCAGAAGTACTCACAAAAGCACTGTCAGTTTTATAAGGATCCAAAAATCTACCATTCAGAAGCATCTGGTGAAGTGGAAAATTTTATGTTACTAATGCTATGACTGCTCAGACTGCACAGGTATTTGATTTTTTCATCCAAAGTATGTGACTGCTATCAGATGTAGATACCACTACCATTTCACTCGAGTTTCAGCCTGTCACAGATGAAACATCATATACAAACGGTTATGTGAATTATTAAGAGTTTGTGACATCTCATAGGACCTGGAATTCTTCCCTGTGAAATGACAATTATTAGTCTTTACTGCTTAATGAATTATTTTCTTAACAGGCCCAAAGAAATACATTACCTCCATGCATCTCCCCATTCCGACACAGAGTACAATTGCACCGTTATCTTGCGGAAAAGAAACATAAGGCTGTAAGACTGAACAAACCTGACAGCACACTGTATGCAAAAGATACTGACAGTGTGTTTTACTTTTTAATGTTTTATTCAGTCAGTATATAATCTAAGTTTCTTCTTATGGAAACTAGTTCCCTGAATCTCTCTGGAAAACTCATCTGAATGAGTGTAGGTATACAAGATATCTAGCATAATTACTAACAGACTGTTGAGGAATGGAGGCAAACCTCCACATTTGTGAATGGTATATTCTGCCACTTGCTAACAAATATGTCCACAAAGTCTTCATTTGTTCAGTCTGAAAAAAATCTTACTCTTCACTAGACATTACAATCAAAAGCAATCCTTTCCATTGACTAAATTAATCCATTTAGCTAATACTCTATTTGCAGTTGACAGTTCTACTGTACAGAGGGCCAAACTGATAAAGCAACCAGTGTCTTTCCACCTTCAAAGAGAAGGTACTGATTGGTACATCACTAAATAAAAGCCTTTTCAACATTACATTTCCAGCAATAGCAGCAGATTCACAACATGCCTCAGCTAAGCAAGAAGATTTGCCTTATTGGTAAACTACAACAAATACTAAAAATGGTATTTTAATAAGAGAAATCAAATCCCCATTGTGCGTGTTAATAGTTCCAAGTGTTTAGAGGTGGAGCAGCAGGATCTCATCGGGAATAAACAACCGCACCAGTAGTCAGGAAACCCAGGGGCTATTCCCATCTATACCACTGACCCTCCCCGTGACATGGTAACAGCTTTACTTCTGTTCCTCACTGTCCCTTGAGAATAATAAATACAAATGATAAACATGAATGATATCTCAGATCATTCACTATAAAAACTTTGACTGCTATGTATACATGCTGTGTGACTTAGATACTACTATATGCACTGTTTCAGATATGAATGCTATACCAAAGAGGTTAAGCAAGTGACTTCAAGGAAGAGGAGTGCAAATAAAAAAATAAAATAAAAAAGGAAATAAAATAATGAAAAAAAGCAGTTTGGCTATAGCCTACATTTGTTCACTGCTGAATATGATGTGGTTTTGAAAAATCACCAGAAAACAATTATGTAGTCACAAGGTACAGGCTATAATAGATTAACAAGCTGAATATTGGATTTGATGTTCTGAAGTCAAACTCTGAACCAGTAAGTTAGATCTCAGGCAGCCAAATGTTAGGCAAAAGAGTATTTAGGAGCGTTGACAGAAAACACAGCTATGAACAGCAGCGCAAACTACTCCAATGCAGCACAGAGACGGGGAAGTATAATAAAAGACCGACATGCCAAATTGGACTCCTCCTTAACCACAAGAAAGGCAAAACAGAACAGAAAACAAAAAACAGAACAACAAGCAAACACACACCACCACCATCCCCCCAAATAAAATAGGTCATATTACTAAAGATGACTGCAAAAGGAAACAAGGGCTTGCATAGGCAGTTGCTGAAAGACAAGGGCAAACAGTGAGAGTTGTATCAAAGGCAAGGCAGAGTTATGAAGAAGACCGAAGGCGATGTTGGTCAGCTACTTGGACCAGAGGGAAAACAACAATCCCAAAACCTCCACAAGACACAGGTCTAACGCCTTTCTTCCACTAAAGGGTCAGCTTTGTTCTGGTGAGCCGAAGAATCACAACAGCTTTACAAAAGCTTAAGACTGGGGAGACAATATATCAGAGACTACTTAGATAAATTACATGTTTTTGAATTTGCTGGCCTTCAAATATTTTATCTCTGAACATTAAAAGAGTGACTTGAAGAAATTTCAAATCTACAAGTGGTAACATTTGATAACTCAGGGGAAATAAGTGAGGAAGTAGAAGACTAGAAGAGAGCCAAACTGTCACTATCTCTACAAGAAAAAAAGAATACAAGAGGAAAACAGAGTCCGGACAGCTTCACATCCTGGAGAAATACCGGGGGAAAAAAAAATAACTAGGAAAACTATTTGTCAGCATCAGAGAATGAGGAGGAGATGACTGGCAACCAACTTCCATTTTTCAAGAGCAAATTGTTATCAAACTGAAAATTTTGTCCTACACTGTTAACAGGCCTCATTACTAGCAAGGGCAGAAGACGCCACACACTTTCACTTCCATGCAGCTTACATTGTCTCACACAACCTGCTCAGAAATAATACAGGGAGACAGTCTAGGACGAAATGCTATAAGGTCAGGGCAACATTGGGTAAATAGATTATTATAATAATAGTTATAAATGGTTTGATAGTTAGAAAGAGTTATAATTTGTTCAAATGGACACATGTCATCGGTCCTGTGCCTGATGCTGCTCAGTGTTTTCATGAACTACCTAAATAAGAGAGGTCATTCACAGAGAGGCCATAAGTAGTTTAGTGGGACAAAAACATGTGCTTTTTAACACAGACACTACAAAGCTGGGAGTGTACACTGGAGAGCACACAAGAATTAAAACTGATCTTGACAAACCAGAGAAACTAGTCAGGAAGACCCCTCCCCAACTAACTAACTTTAAAAGATGCAAATACCTTTGTTCTCCAGATGGAGCTACATCACACGATCAGCCTCTCTACACTCTCATGCCCTCTTCTGCACAGAGGTGAATCCTGACAAATCTGGAGACAGCTGAAGACATTTTCTGTTATTTAATATTTAGAGAGAAATTTACCTTTGTATCAACAGTTTCCTGCAAACTACTGCTAGTACAAGGAGACACTTGATGCTGTATGCTGGTGCACTTTGAGCTAGTCCTGGCACTCTCGAGTGCGCTCCATTATTGCCTGTTCTTTAGAAATTGGATTTGTTGGTCTTTCACATATAAAGCAACATGTGTTTCCTTCTTTCTATGCAAGCATTTGGTAAAGGTATCAAAGACTGCTGCGCATCATTTATTAATGGTGTCGAAAATTCATTCTGAAAATGAAATTAAAGACTTCAATAAGAAGTAAAAAGAAAGTCTTTCCTCCCTGTCTAAAGTAAGCCCCAGCTGAGGAGCTGAAGGCAGGTATTTGTGTTTTTAAAGACAGAGCCTAGACATGGTGACTGGCGCACTATCAGCTTTTGTGTAAGCAACCTGGTGAGCCACAGGACTCACAGCACAGAAGAATTTCACCCACCAGAGTGAACTGGCCAGCAAAAAACAGTCCTCAACTGATGTAAGACAGCATAGCTCCAAGACAGCCAACTGATTTCCATTTGATGAAATCCAAATGCTTTTTCTTCTGTAAAAACCCTGCCTCCAAACACAGCTGTATGAATGCCTGAGAATACAGTTTATTACTTTGGCTTTTGTTCATAAGTATCTACGAACAGACGTTAGCAACTCATAGAAAATGGCTGCTCAAGAGCTAAAGGACAACGTCATAAAGATCTGGGTATATGCAAACATCACCTTAGAGACAGCGATCATACAAAGCAGTACCATATGGAAACGTCTGGAAATATTCTCTGTGCAACAACGGAGCACAAATGCTAGCAGGAAATCCAGATAATAGCATAAAAAAAAAATACATAGAAATGGACTACGTATTTCAGGACTACCTATAGATATCCACAGGTTTCAGTAAAAGCCCTGTACGAACACTGTCTCAAATATCACACTGCAAGTTACCCTAAGAAAGAAAAAACAACCTTATGTGCCTGAAGTACTTTTGGGAGAATTACCATACCGAAGTACAAAATTAAATACCTCTTTCAGCCATAGGAGTACAATAGCATGGAGCATCCCTGATGTATCAGGCTTTCAATATTTTACCAGAGAACATGTCCATATTTTGCAGTTTGACTCAAAAGGAATTATTCAAACTAACGTAACTACCACAAAAATAAATCAAGAACTTCTTTCATTTTTTTTTCCCATGTGAGTTACTCTTGTAACATACCACATGAATGGATGAGACCAATAGCTTAAAGAAATTTATTTCTTCCACTTCCTGACACCTGTGCAATATTCAGATGCTGTATTTTACGCAGACCAGGTCACATACCTACACTGGGAATGCACAGTCACAGTTGATCTCATAAACATCTTTGGTAATGGAACTTCAAGAAGCAGGCAAGAAACAGACTGGAAACTTTCTGGGTTGTCATAACGAGACATAAATAACTCGCATTTGATGTAGTAGAGTTTATTTGCTAATTGGGTGAGAAAAAAAATAAAGCCCTTCAAAATGTTAATTTTTTGGTCTGGAACACAGCTAAAGGGTCATGAAGATGTCTCAGTGCTGGGTGACAAGCATGTCCTTCTAACACTTTAGGAATGTCAGCCAATAGTTTAAAAAAAAAACGGGGGGGGGGGGGGGGCAGTGGACACATTTGCTGGTAGAGCTCCTGCTAGCTTTCTGGGGAAACAAGCTCTTTCAGTTCTGAAAGAAAACAGGTTTTACAGCTTGGATTCTCATCAAGCCACCTTCTAAGGTTCAGCTTCAGCTTAAGAGATTTGGCCTCCACCATTCTATCCCAGGATGCTTCTTTTTACTACACTACGACTTTCACTGCCTTTAAGTTGCCTGATTTATTCAAGGGGGCCTTGAAAAAGTCCCAGCCTTGGCTGATCAATGTAATTATTTGCTGTGAAAACTAAGTAAATGTTATATACACAGAAAGTTGATACATGTATCTTAATGCATGCATACATATGAAACAGGTGTTTGCAGCCACTAGACACACAGAATGGTGCTGGCACAGGCAATGACAGTATCTCTCTTTGCCAACCTATGCAAGACATCGCTACAGCACGAAAACTCTCCCCTGACCACCTCATTAAAAGTCACCTTGTGAAGCTTGTTAACCAGAGAAGAGGATCCTTTCATTCTCAATATCAATGAAATTTAAGTTACGCAAAACAGACTGCAAAAGGTTTATCCATCCACCTGTGCAGCTACTGTAGTCGCAGTGAAAACTAAAATTATTGAACCCCACAAGTGGTTTCCAGAATCAAAAAAAAAAAAAAGGTCTCTGGATTTGCAATGGTATATATACCATTTCTCATGGTACATTCTCATTACTCACTTCAGCTCCCTGAAACAGCCATCAAGCCCAATCATTCCCAAGAGGCGAGGCACTCCACCATCCTGGATGAGGTTCAAAGCAGAAGACAAACCAACCAGATCTCTTTGGGTTATGAGTACCGTCTGCACACAGGGGCAAGCACTGCTCCAGGGTCACAAAAGTGCACCGGAAAAGAGGCAGAAGCACCTTATGCTCAGGCCCCTGACTCCTCAGTCCCCCAGGGCTCCTGAGCCCCTTGCTGAAGGGAAGAGACAGAGGAGAGCAGCAATAGAGGCAAGCAGAAACATGCATGGGGAGGAATCCAAGTATTAGGGAACTGACTAAGAAGACAGAGGCTGAGGAGCGTGAAGGCAGTGGAGAGGAAGAAGAGGAGTTGATGAGCAACTGAGAGAGCCAGTAGCACAGACCACTCAACAGAGATATGCCTACTCCGTTTCTGGACCACCTTACTAATCTGTCACTACCCTTTCCCAATAGCTCATCTAAATCACCCTTACTGAAATTTAGGCCAATGACTTGTCCTACTCCTTGCCACTCGTTGTTGTGTACTTTCACATCTTTTGAGATTGTACAGAGCAATTATAAGGAGTCATCTCTGTAAGGATCTGACTGTACAACAAAAAAATGGCCTGTAGATTCTAATACTCAATCACAACCAAAATTAATACACTTTGCAAAAGTATTGAAAATGTTTTCTGACAAGACTCTGCAAATTCACTCATCTTCCTGAAAGTTAATGGAAAAACAACAAAAAAAAGGTATGTGTGTGTGTGCTTCTGTGTGTGCATGCACACATTCCATATGTGCCTATATTCCTGATGGTGTACTGTTTTCTGAAAGTTCCTTCCCCAGGGTATTTGAAATGATGGAATGAAATTGCTGTTAGTGATATGAAGAAAGATACTCTCAAGTTAATACATTTTTGTCTGTAGAAATGAGCATGAAAACTGAGAAACTATTTGACCCTTATCAAGTCAAGTTATCTGGAATGATCAAAGTTGTGACTTATTCCACATACATCCTTAAATTCAAGTCTGTAAAAAAGACAGTTTTGTAAATCTGAAGCTAGCCAAATTTCCAAGTTTCAGTTCTGTTTCAGGGTACTGTTTGGATGTAGATCTGTTTAACTGCAGATCTGACATAAGAAAATAGTGTGTAAAAACTCACTATTGTAAAAATCAATCTAATGCATCAGTATTTTTATATTTTTCTAATTTAGGTTTCAGAAGCTGTTCCTAAGAAAATCTGTCGGAAGTGTAATCACCTGCAACGCTTAGATGTTCAGCTTCACCCACACTCAACCACTTTATTGGAGCAGCTCTCCCACTTCTTCCCTTCCTGCAGACATTTTTTTTAATCTATTAAAAAAAAAACCACACACAACAAAAAAACCTTGTATTTAATTAAAAATAATTAAGAGAACAAAACAGCTCATTAAAAACAGATCCCGTGAAAGACTCTTCCGGTCAGATTTAAATGATATAACCCATTCTATAAACAGAATTCCATCTGTCTGGTGGCAAGACAGTCTACACAATCTACATCCAGAAACAAATGCTCTGTTATTCAATAATTTGATGCCAATGCTTAATTTTCAACTCTAATCGCTCATTCAGGTCTTTTATCCTACTACATATAATACTACTCACATTGCAATGACAAGCCAGGTGAGTTGGCCTGCCTTGCTTTATTGATATTCTTGGACGCGTAAAACTGCATTCACACACCCACCACAGCCAAACAGACAGAAGTCATCCAGCAGGCAACAGCTTACAGCACAGCTCTTGCAAAGGTGCTGCACAATGTCTCTAGACATGAATTTCTTAACATTAGCTGTGCAAAGTATTTTGTTTAATCCTGCTCTCAAAGCATCCTCTACAGTTAACAGACGCACTTTTGGAAGGTGTAAAACAGGTGTGCAACACAGGCAGGATGAATTAGCATTTGCTTCTTTCTAGTGATAACAGCAGGGGTCTACATAGCTTGAGAAGCTAAGCACCTTCTCAAGGCACTAGATAATTAGCTAGATAAAATTTTGGATCTCCTTTGATCCAACTCTCAAAGCCAGACTGGCATATTTCAAAAAAATAAATAAATAAAAATTCATACTTTAAGGGTTTTTACTAAGCATCTTTTCCTCTGACTGACTTACATTCAAAACCTTCAATCAATGTTCAGTACTAAAGATAAGCTGAAGATATAATGTCCCATACAAATGACATCATATATTTGTTTACTTCAAAACCACCATTACCACAAATAAAACCAACAGATATTGAAATCATATTTCATACTGGGGGGAAATAAAAAAAAAAAGAAAAAAACCCCCAAACCAACAAGTTTTTGTGTGGTCTCATACATGCAACTTTGTACCTCTAAGGTGTGATTACGGTATGTATGGGCACATCCATGGCAGCTTTAATTTAGCTTGAGAAGGTAGCTGTTGTAGTGGCAAATGAACAGGAAGAACTTCAGTGAACGGTAAGTATCCCCACAGCTATTCAGAGGCTCCAGAAGGACGGTACCTCTGTGCCTTCCTTTTGCCAAGGGCAAAACAATGGGAGCTTCACAGCAGTTTATATGTGTTTTGTCTTCCCTACAATTATCACTGCTAGCCTTGTTGTGCATCTTCACTTGTAACTACCTCTGCACTGCCGAGGGTACATGCCAGGTCTCTGAATAGTTTTCAGAATACTTATTATTTGGGCCTCCCAAATAACTTACATGGCATTGTGCAGCAGAAACAACCACCATTCCACTACAACAAATACGCTAAGTAGGAGGAAGAGAATGACAGAACCAACGCACAGAAAGAATCATCATCATTTAAACATGCAGATGGTGCAATAAAGTTCTTACTTGCTGAAGTGGTGAGCAATGAGTTCACTGCAGAGTAGCAGGCAGACATGCAAAGTCTGTTTTCCAAGTACTCTGATGCTGCTTAAGTATCTGCTTTGAAAGAGAGCAACTGTGCCTACCCAAGCAATCATTTGAATGAATTGAAGACGGCCTTCAAGCTAACATTTTACTTCACTGACTGATGGTGAGAAAGGAAATGATCAGGTTGAAGAGATCTTTTCAAGCCAAACTTAAGGAAATTTTAGGCAAGTTCATGTTATGTAAAAGCATATTTTCTGTTATTTTTGCTGTGTACCAAACTTTGTGCATGCTATTCTGGGCAAAAATTCTTAGATACACACATAAAACATATTTTATCATAATAGGTTCCCTTTTGTCATTTAAAATAGATCACTTATGTTAAATGTATTTTAAACATAAATCACATCACCATGGTTTCGCAATGACTGCAGTGACAGTCTGCCCTTAAGAAAACTCTCTACGGGGATGAAAAGCATACTCACCTATCCACAGCTTTTCAGAAAGTCAGAAAATAATGGTTCTAGTGGTAGATTTGGCTCATACTTGGGGGGGGGGGGGGGGGGAGAGGAATAAGATCAATGAACAGTTATATCAGTCATGCCAATGCTGTCAGAGTTCAGTCCTATGAAACCCAGAGACAAAAGTCTGCATGGCCAACTAATACTTTTCATATTTCTTGTCAGTCTTTGAAGACGAACAGCTTCAGTAGGGAGTCTGGCACAAAAGAATAATACGTTAAAAAGCTACACTTAGAATATGTATTTTGCATTGGAGTTTGAATTTAAAACATTGTTAGGATGGCATATCACTATCTCACTTTAACTATGTCGCAGGATAAATCCTGACTTGAGTCCCAGTTCAAGGTAGAGCCCTCCATGAAGTCCAACACTATACAATAAACGAATAGATTCTGAGTTACCTAACACTCATTTCGTTTTCCAGTCTCCTCTTCAAATTTTTGAGGTCAGGTCATTTTCCATGAATAACTCTTCTTTTGGAGTGAATGAAAATGTTCATTTCTGAATGACACAGGGATCAGATTAAAATGTATTGCTTCCTAGTGGCAGAAAGTTCTAAAAAAATTCAAGGCTGTGGAAAAGGCAAAATCAGGGATAACGGACTTCTGCATTTTCTTTCAAAAACTTAAAAGTGAAGAAAAATATTCTCACAGCAGCTTTCCTCTCTGCACTGCTCACAGAAGTGCAATGTAGCAGCTGGGGAAGAAAGGAGGATTTTTCTTCTAAGTCGTGTTATTAGAAGGGTGACCTTAGGAAGATGCATAATAGGAGAGTTTAGCTGGAATAAGACAAGAAATTGTCACGCAACCTGTAGCTACTACTAGACATTTACTAGCAATTATGGACTGCAGCTGATGGCAGAATTTTGACAGTCTGAGAAGAGATGTGGAGTCAGCAAAACATAGGCATGCAAGAAGGAGTGGATTCAATCTCAAGCACCTCTTGTGAGCATCTCTATACTAGGTGGGAAAGGAGGGCAACACCAGTAGGGGTGCTGACAGTGCCTCAGAAATACCTGATGCCTGGAGCATCTCAGGTGTGGGGAAGCACACACAGTCCCTGAGAGGCTGCTGTGCACAACGGTTGGAGCTCAACACACCTGCAGAGTTGTTCATCTGATCAGGCACAGAGGAAAGGTGTGCATCCCCTGCGCCCACTGGCTAGCATCAAGAGCACCTGCATCAGATAAGTCATCTCAGGGTACTGAGCCCACTGCACTGGAAGACAGGGGCAGGGAGCAGAATGAAGCCCCCAGAATCCAAGGGGAAATGGTTAGCGACTCGCTACACCCCTTAGACACACACAGGTCTATGGGGCCGGATGGGATCCGCCCAAGGGTACCGAGGGAGCTGGCAGAGGTGCTCACCAAGCCACTTTCAACCATTTATCAGCTGTCCTGGCAAACCAGGGAGGTCCCAGTGTGCCAGAGGTTGGCAAATTTGATGCCATCTACAAGAAGGGCTGGAAGGAGGACCCAGCGAGCAACAAACCTGTCAGCCTGACCTCAATGCTGGGGAAGGTTATGGAGTGGTTCATCCTGAGTGCCATCACACAGCATATAGAGGACAACCAGGTGATCAGGCCCAGTCAGCACAGATTTCTGAAAAGCAAGTCATGCTTAACCAACCTGATCTAATTCCATGACAAGAAGACCCAACTAGTGGATGAGGGAAAGGCTGTGGATGCTGTCTACCTGGACTTTAGTAAAGCCTTTGACTCTGTTTCCCACAGCATTCTCCTGGAGAAACTGGCTGATCATGGCTTCAATGGGTATTCTTTGCTGGGTAAAAAAATGCCTGGCTGGCTGGGCCCAAAGAGTTGTGGCAAATGGAGTTTAATCCAGCTGGCAGCTGGTCAGGAGTGGTGTTCCCCAGGGCTCAGTACTGGGGCCAGTTCTGTTTAATATTTTTATCAATGATCTGGATGAGGGGATTGAGTGCTCCCTCAGTAAGTTTGCAGATGACACCAAGAAGCATGGGAGTGTCAAGCTGCTTGAGGGTAGGAAGGCTCTGCAGAGGGATCTGGACAGCCTGGATCTAGGGCAGATGCCAACTGTATGAGATTCAACAAGGCCAAATGCCGGGTCCTGCACTTGGGTCACAACAACCCCATGCAACGCTACAGGCTTGGGGAGGAGTGGCTGAAGAGCTGCCCAGTGGAAAAAGATCTTAGGGTGCTGGTCGACGGCCAGCTGAACATGAGCCAGCAGTGTGCCCAGGTGGCCAAGAAGGCCAACGGCATCCTGGCTTGGATCAGGAATGGTGTGGCCAGCAGGAGCAGGGAGGTGATCGTGCCCCTGTACTCGGCACTGGTGAGGCCACACCTTGAGTGCTGTGTTCGGTTCTGGGCCCCTCACTACAAGAAGGACATTGAGGGGCTGGAGTGTGTCCAGAGAAGGGCAACGAGGCTGGTGAGGGGTCTAGAGAACAAGTCTTATGAGGAGCAGCTGAGAGAATTGGGATTGTTTAGTCTGAGAAAAGGAGGCTGAGGGCGGACCTTATTGCTCTCTACAACTACCTTAAAGGAGGCTGTAGCAAGACGGGTGTCGGTCTCTTCTCCTGAGTAGCAACTGATAGGACACGTCAAAAATGGCCTCAAGTTGCACCAGGGAAGGCTTGCAGATTGGATATTAGGAAAAATTTCTTCACGGAAAGGGCTGTCAAGCAGTGAAACAGGCTATCCATGGAAGTGGTTGAGTCACCAGCCCTGGAAGTACTTAAAAATGTGTAGACGTGGCACTTCAGTACACGGTTTAGTGCTGGACCCAGCACTGTTAAGTTTACGGTTGTATCTTAAGGATCTTTCCCAACCTAAAAGATTCTATGATTCTATCTAGGCAAAACTTAAAACATTCCATTTACCATCTCCAATGGGACTCAAGAACTGTTATGACCTAAAGCTTCCAAAACTCTTTGAAGAGACTTTTTACCTAAATCCAGATTGCTATGTTGTGCATCTCTGATAGAAGCCAGGACAAACATTTCCAAAGACAAGCAAGTCTTACATTAGGCTTCTAAACACATATCATTTGTTTAACTTTCAGCAGTGCACACTCTCTGGTAGTCCAAATTCATTTGACAGTACAAGGAATCACATGAGTCATTACAGGTGAAAAACTTACAAGTTACCTTCTCATCCCAGGTGTGCCTGCGTGCACACGCACGCACTGAAGGCATTAAATGCATGAATTATACAGAGTTCACAGCAGCAATTCCTACTGTTTTAGGGACAACACAAAGCAGTTTTGCACAATTAGTTTCAGTCAACACTGTCACTTACCTGTTTTATTCCCAAGCAGTTAAACAACACTGAGTTTTTTTCTACAACAAAACTGATACTGTAATGTAAGGTCATAGATGAACACTGACATAATGAAAGCTGACAGAAAGGACTAACAAGCCAAGGAGGTAGCAGTCAAATTAACTGATTAGTAGCTACTGAAATACTCCTTATATAGCATAGTCAGGCTAAATGGAGGTAATTTAGGCATGAGTTTCGCTGCCCAATAATGGCAGTATTTTTTTTCCAGTCATTCAGTCACATGCACTTCTCTTACAATCTATACAAACAAATTGTTACCCGAATCATTTCCAGCACCACTGGAAAACAGTAGATTTGATGCAAGACTTGTAATCTTAATTCACCATTTCTACAACAAAAACTATGCCTATAGCAACAAATAAATTTTCTTAATCATCCTATTAGTTAAGAATTCAACTTCTATCCCTCAGCTTCCCAAAGTGTTCTGTCCCTTGAACAGTTCAGCAAAAAGACAAATGAACTGATGAGGCACAGCATGGGGATGTAGAACCATTTCACAAATTTTTTGCTTTAGTCATACAGATTTCCCCCTACTGGACCTGAAGTAGCTAACATCACGTGGACAAACACAAAAAAAAACAGTAAAACACATGAAGACCTTCACCTTGCCTAAACTGTGCTGAAGTACAGTAAAAGGAAGGCATAGGATGAAATCTCGCAAAGACAAACACCAGTTATCTGCTTCTGCTTCACTCTTCCCTCTGATCTACTCTTTATAGGCATTTGCCTCACGGGGCAGGAGAGCAACCTCTTACCTGTTTTTCACCAAATAAAACATATTCTGCATGGAAGGCAATTTCTACAGCATTCTGCAGCACAGAATGGCCATAATACAGTGAAGAGCGGCTGCACTGTGATTATAAAATCTTCATTCTGCAAAGATTTTGTGTTTACTGAACAGCCCGTGACAAATCTGATGGTGAACAAACTGAAGATTTTCCAATGCTAGGACCTTTCTCCACTCAGAAGATACACGTAAAAAAGTCTTCAAACATCCCAAAATGAAGAGAGAGAAAAGAGGCAGAAGAGCTTACGGAACAAACATATAAAATGACTAACAGCACATTCTGGGCACCAGCTGAGACTCACTTAATGGGTTAACTTGAACTCTTAGATGAAATAGCTCAAATTAGGGTGATATGTAACCTCTTGTACACCACTTAGCCTTTTTAGACTGGAAAGAAATAAATTTGACAACAGTTTTTAAAAAATTGTTATGAGAGACATCTGGAGAACTGGAGGACTATATGGTTGCTCTATATTGCCGAAGTCATTTAAAGCTCTAAGAATAGGATCTGTGGATATACAGATATGTATGATAGCCTGGGGAAGAATCAGTATGGCTTCCATACAGGGAAGACATGTCTCAAAACCATAAAACTTCTTTGAAAGATCCGGCAAGCATTTGAATAAAGGAGATTTGACTGATTAGTCTACTTGGATTTCCAAGTTGTTTTACAAGGTCCACCACCAAAGGTTATTACGACACATAAGGCAGAAATGAATTAGTAGTTGGTTAGGAGATTCAAAACAGGGAAGGAATAAAAGCTTAGTTTTCACAGTGCACAGAGGTCATCAATGACCAGAGCTGGTGTCTGCTACTCAACAAGGCAGTACAGGAGCTGAGATGAGAAATGAGGTGACATTAGTTGGTTGCGGGTTTTTTTGTAATCAAAGTTCTTTGTAACAGTAAGTTTCTGCTCAACTGAAGAGCTGCAGGAGGACTGTACTGAGATTCAGTGATGTGGTATTAGATGGCAAATGAAATTCCATGTAAACAAATACAAAATTATAAACTTTGAACACAATCCTACTTTCATATACTAAACAGACTAAGTGGCCTAGTATCACAAGCAAAGAAATCTTGAAATCTACGCAAAAGTTCCACAAGTCATCAACTCCATGCCCAACTGGAGTTCAAAAAAAAAAAAAAAAGGCAACCCTAAACCCAATAACTGATAAGAAGTATGGAGCATTATCCCCTGTATAAATTCACTGTGTGACTATGTCCATCTGTGGAGATACTCAGAACTCCACTGGACATGGTCCTGGTAAACCTTCTCTAGTGGGCCCTGCTTAAGCAGAAAGGTTGGACTACACTATCTTAAGGGGTCCCTGCCAACTTCATCCATTCTGTTGGATGTGTTACATCTTGAGCACTGTATGCAAATCTACTTTACTATTCCTATATGAGGAACATAGCTGAAGTTTCAGATTTGGCTTCAGATTTCTGAAGGTTGAGGGACTGCTCTGGGCAAGTATCTTTAGGTGCTTGCCCTGCTCTTACACTCCTTTCTAGATACGTGCTTCCCACTACAGATGGGAGACAGTGTATTGATCTAAACAGACCTTTGATCTGACCTAGCACAGCCATTCTTACACTAAAAAGGCCCGAATAATTTAAGATGATCAGTTCATTTTAAATTTATATTGCAACATGCATACATTGGTCAGTACAGAGAAAACAGACTTTTCAGATGGCAGGGGGGTGCTGAGATTTTGAAATGGCTGAAAGTTCTGAAAACAAATACTTTGTGTTTTCAAACAAGATGTCTCCATAAGCGGAATGGAAAATGTATCCATGCTGTCATTAGAGTTGACTCCTACTGAAAAAGGCAAATTTAAATTTCCTTTAAACACGGTAACGCACATATCCACTGTGCTACATGCTCACCTCAGAGCAACAGCTCCAGTTTAGATACATTTTCCACTAGCAAGGCATTAAGGACGCAGAGGACCACAACACTGGCTCTCAAAGAGATTTTGATTTCAGTGTGAGATAAGAACGTGACTAGGAGAATTTGGCTGATGTCAACAGATCAATACTGAATTTATTGCCATTAACAAGCGGACACTGAAAATCAGTGTAGTTATTCTGAAGATAAGCAGGAAGAACTCTTCTGAGTTACAAAGACAGCTCCCGGTAACATGGCCAACCATGTCACACAGTCTCTGTCACAGAGTGATCACATACCAGTTTTAGGCACATTTCTTGTCTCTCCTGCTCATACTGAAAAGGCTGTTACAGAACTACAGATGGTTAGATACTTTCTTCTAAATTACAATTTTTATTGTCATCATGGTGAAGTTACTTGTCTCCTTCTTTGCATGTAGGAAGAGTCCTTAAATTTAAGTGAACTATTCTACCCCACAGGTGTGGTTCTCTGTTGGAGAACTATCATCACCTTTCCCCAGCACCATCTGTTGAACTAAAGAAACCCAATTCCTCCACAGTATATTTTTAGATGAAAAATTTATAAATAAGTTTAAATGGGATTTTGCATAATGCATATGAAGTCAAGCACTTTATGCCACTGTTGCAGTCACTTTTCACAACTACAATTATTATGCTGGCTGGATAAAAAATAAAGACAAATCACAGACCCACATAGTTTTCAAGTGCCATTTAAAAGCATGTTATTGTTCATTCTTGTTTGACAGAGTTACTGGACCTGAGTCCTTCTACATTCAGGAATCATTAAATTTACCCACACTTCATCCACATTCCAAAGACGGGAGGAGGAAGATGGGATAGTGGTAGAAACCTATTTGCATAATGAAATCTAATCCCTCTCTTCCCGTGAAACAACAAGATTTCTGCCAGCTTTCTGACTAGCATACCAATCATACCCTGTTTGGCACTTACCACAAGAAGATAGGCGTAGAATGACCAATTTTTCAGCTTCTGAAGTTGTACCCATTAAATACAGTGGAGAATATGCCTTCTCTTTGCATTAACACAATTGAGAGCACTGTCTAAAGAAAGTGTTAGGAGCAGGGTTGAAGGAAAGCGAGAATAGCCCTAGACGCCCTTAGCTAAAGGAGCAAGGAGTCACCAAAAGAGCATATAGGATCAGATTCCTCCTTGGTATGGGCAATCTGCAAGAATTATAATTTTTTTCATTTCAGTTTGAGTGGGATAATGGTATAGAGGGGAACAGTTTTATAAACCATTTGCCTGTAGGATTCTTTTCTCCCTCTCAAGAAAATTTGCCTATGCAATCTAATCTTCATCAAAAGCTTGCCAGGAACATACTGCTCTTTACTTCTGTTTCTATTTTTTCCCAACATGCATATTTGAGCAATATTCCTTTGGTTTGTGATGTATCTTATTTAGTATTTTAATTATTGACTTGCATAAACTTAGGAGTATGCTGATTCAGTTTGCTGATGATAAAGGTGGGGAGGCATTGGCCATACAGGAGAGGGCTGCAATATCAGAAAGGAAAAACTGTAATCACTACCTGGGGCATGGGAGCAAGAGAAAAAGGATAAAGTTTAGCTGTATTAACTGCAAAGTCATGCATTACACACAAGTAACAAGAACTTTGCTATGAAATGTAAGTCTCATCAACCGCAAACAGAGAAGGAAAATGGAAGACATACAGTTTGGGCAGCAAACAAACAGACAGCTACAAACTACCAAGACAGCAGCTGTGAGAAAGCCGTACCACTATTGGTTTAACATGTAAAAAACACCGTTCAAGCAGGAACCAAAGACAGACGGTGAAAACACTTAAAAGAGGGACCTGCATCAAAACTCTCATAAGGCACCACGGTACAAGAGATAAACATAGTTTGTTGCTGCAATGTGGTTACTTTGCATCAAGAATGACTTTAATTAACACAAAATGTAAAATTTGAAAGTGTTTGTAAATTTTAATTCAAAATTGTTGAAAAATTCCATGCTGTGAAACTGTCCCTCATCCACATCATGTCTATACTTCAATTACTCATTCTAACTCAAAACAAAAACAAATGCCAGAATGCTGAAATTTAATATGAGATGGAAGTTCTGGAGTTTCTCAAATCTGCCAATTCACTACTGTAAAGACATGAACATGTGGATAAAACAAACTTTAACAGGCATGACTCTCAAGCATGAAATATGGTCTTCCAGTGGCCACATGCCATTGTAGATGACTAAAACATCTTGCTAAACTTTATTATTCTGTTTCAGCTGTTACTGGGGAAAACACAATAAAATGGTCTTACTAGGTATTCAATACAGTTAAAACACATGGTTCATAAGAAGCACCATGGCAAACCATTTAAACAGGCTATGTGGGGAATATTTATTGTACTCATTCACAAACAGCAAACATAACCAGTTCACACAATAGGGGGTAATAGAAGAAAGAAAGTAAGATTTGCTGGGCTACTTATTTAAAGAATAAATGTAACCAGCTCTCATTTAGATGGTCATCGGGAAGGGAAATACATCTAATATGATTGTTTCCATCACAAACAACGTTTCATCTTTTCTAAAGGCATGTAGAAAAAGAATGTGAAGAGGTTAAAATATCTTGGTTTCTTTATTTTAATACATAAATGTTGCAAGAACAATAGACTAGTACAGATCAAACCAGCTGAAATCACGTTATAGTAACATGGGCTATTATCTTTTAACTAGACAAGCTGAAGATTCAAATGGTCAAAAAGATACTGTTGTGATGAGAAGGAGCAGAAGGTGGAGGAGGAGATGACCAAGGTTGTTTTGTCATTTGAAGTGAATGATAATCTGGAAATAGAAGAGTCTTCTCTTTATGCTACTGCCAATCAAATCAACTCTGTGAGCCAGTTTTCATATGAATGAATAAAACTGCCTTTTTCACTCAGTTTTATTCCTGTTCCACCTACTTTTGAACAGCTATGATATGAATTATGCATAGAGATGGAATTTGAATTTAAATTCAAAAAATAATTTACCTGCATATTTATTACAGAGGTATTACGGAGACGGGTTTCCAGAGTCAGAGCAGAAAATACGCCAGTGAATTTTAGGGGATCTCTTTCATTGCAGATTTTCCATTACACATTGACCCAATCCAGCAACTGATTACTGATCTTACTTAGCATTCACCGATTATTAATTTTAATTACCAATACAAATTCTGTTCTTGTTTGTGGCTAAGATATTCTTGAATTAAATTGCTGTGAAGGAAGAATCAGATGTAATAAATTTACCAGCCTTCCTCTTCCTCGCACCAAAGAAAATTAATATATTATTGTCTTTCTATTGTCAGAAGTGTTGCTCCAATATTACCAGTTACCTGCTGTTATAACAATATTTTGTTAAGACTAGACCTGGCTTCCTCTTTCAACTAAAGTTAATCCCCTGCCAGTTAAGTGACAGAGGGGTGTATAGGCACTCCATGAGCACTTGCAGCTCCCATCCAGCTGCAAAGAATCCCAGAAAAAAAATGGGGGGGTAGGGGATAGAAAAACACCCACCTTTATTCTGTTTCTTCATCTGATCACTTGAAACCTAAAGTCACTAAATAAAATAATTAATCATTTCCTAAACGATCATCAGGGTCTACACCATTAAGTGTTGCTTCCTATTACAAAATGAACTTTGCAGCCATTCCCTTTTTAATGGTACTGAGCTAATCAGCCAGAAAACCATAAGGGTTTGAAGAGAATGTAAAGAGATGCATCATCTGCTGCCCGTACAGCACAAGGCGGGATGGGGAGGGCATCTGATGAAGCTAGCAGATAAAAACATTCATGCACGTGTATCTTACAGGTCTCTGAACTTTGATTATGATGTCAGAGTTCACAACATGTTTTATGTTCTGTTTTACCACATCATTATTGCACAGTATGGAAAGCTGACAAGCAAATGTTCTCCATCACAAAAACAAACCTCTCTAAAGCACTGTACACCACATCAGAATTGTGGTTCATTAATCTAGAAAACATGTCAACAGGCAAGAAAATAAGGAAGAAAAAAAATCAGTGCTCATCCATGACAGACTTTATCTTGAGGCCTTATAAGCCTTATCAAGACACCCATTTTCTCTGCAAAAGTATTAATGTATGTAATATCACCACAGTAAAAAAAAAAAAAAAAAAAATCAATGTGTACCAAAAGAATAGAAATAATTTCTGGCCCAAAGCATGTTGTTAAAACACTCTCATTGGCCCAGAAGGTTAAGACCGGTGCACGACACCTATTAAGTCAGAAACAGCAAACACCATCTGGTACATACAGAGAACCCGAAAAAGGTACTTTCTGAAGTTCGAATAAAATTCATACAACTAAGCTCCAAAGAATACAAGCAGCTAGAAGGTTTCATTATCAACTGAAAGTTGCACAATTAATAGCCAGCCTTCCACAGAAGTGGTATGAAAGTCCCCTCCTTTCAACACAGTATTAATTTTTATTTTACAGCAAAACACAAAACAAAATCACATAGCACATTCTTTGGTACTGGCAGTGTGGCTCCGCTAACAAGGATTATTTAAAGAAAAAACAACATGAATATTATTTCAGAAGTACTTTAAGGTAATACCAGACTTCTTATTCCATGGATATTCATTAAGCTCTTGCACACTTTTTTATTTCCATTCATTTGTAAGTGCAAAATTGTTCATTGAAAGTAATTTGTTTAGATTAAATTGGAACTCCTGCATTTCATTCTTTACATGAATTTGTTATCTACTAATGTGAGCATTTGAGTTCTTAAATAAATGAACAAATGTCCACAAGCAATTCACAATTTGTGGTGACTGATCTGATTGATTGACCTCCCTCAGTCGCATGCTTTGCTGTCTCATTAGGAAACAAAATCAAGCCATTTGTAGATTTTTTTTTTTTAATGCAGTATTCAATTCTGCTGAAGTCTGTGGAGTAATCAGGGTCATCTACACAAATAAGACCACAATCAATTGAGTATTTTAAGATGCAGTATCAGTTCCCAGAGGCACTGAACCTGGCAGATATGGATATGCTTTAAGGATCTAAAGACTGAAAATAAGTAATAGTATCGGTGCGTTTATGATGATCTGAAGGGAGAAAAAAATATGAATACTTGCAAGAAGGAAAAATTATCGGGGGGCAGGGGTTGAGGAACCCTGTTTTAAAATGATGTCTCTTCCTGCCTGGAGAGAGGCCAGAGGAGAGATGCATCACGTGCGTCTAGTGAGGAGAATTTGGGGAAAAGGACTGTGGAGATGACACCAGTTCTGAGGTAAAGTTGTAGTTCTGGCATCTTGTCTGTGGCATATGCATGCTCACAATGAGGTATCCATCGGAGCACAGGCTATACATTTGCTGAAGGGCTTAAATTTTAATGGTGTTATTTTGAGGCTGTGCATTATAAATCCTGGTTTTGCTTTTACCACTGCTTTATCCCCCCAAAAAGCCATGATACATAGATAGTAAACTGTCAAAGGGCAGCATGTTTTATAACTATTTTTCTTCCTCAAAGGTGTTCCCATTTTCCTTATCTTTTATTTTACATTTTATGGTTCTTCAGTTCTAGCAGGAATAACCACATATGTGAAAGCAGGGCAACTTACAAGCTACAGCACTATGATGTTCAGGTGATTACTTCACTTGTGTCAGAATTAGCATACAGTTCCAACCATGTAATTTGGTGGTTCACGCCAAATAATTTCTCTGCTGTTAGACCCTGCAGATGAAATTCAAAGAGACAAAAGCTTTGGTTGCTACAGATCGAATGGTCCCTTTCAAAATCATGTTGTTGTAGGATCTCCTAACTTAATTTACAAGGAAAGCAACACCACCTCAGCAATCTATCCTCAAGGCAACAAATGCAAATATTGATGGTCACAAAGAGTCCGTGTATTTTAACTGATAGCAACCCATGACAGTTAACAGCACCGTTTCTGCATTCATTCTATAACTAAAAGATACATTTGAAATGTGCATTGATATAGTATTATATCACCACTACTCTTTCTGTTTTAAACAATATATAGTTTAAGAAATTGGGCACATATAGTGTACATGTTGATCAAAAACCCCACACTTGTAAATGGTCTTGGATACCTCGCTCTCAATGACCTTTCCCACTGCACGGTGCTAATAGATCTTAAAAAAACCCACAGCTAACCATGAAAAAAGAAGCAGGCTTCCATGTGCATGACCACAATCTTCCCACACAGTCCAGTAACCTCAAGTGAAATGTCAATTTGTCCTTTAGATGCATAATCTTCAGCAGTTACAGTACATTTGGGCAGCTCCGAAGCACGCTGCTAGCCCAGATGCAACTCTGAGCAGAACCTTCACTACTAGACCCGTCACCACAAAACGTGCATTTACCTTTCGAAACAGACCATATTTCCTAGGTCATTAAGAGCTGGAAAAGCATCACAGCACAACTGCTGTCTTGGAAAAGAGCAAGGAAGAAATATGGGTGTTTTTGCTTTGTTCGGGTGAGTTTCTAGACGTTTAAAAGCTAACACAGATAGACTCTGGGAAAGCACATCCTGCGTACTTTTGCCAAAAGAGGGGTCATTCTGAAAAGCCTTTCTTAACACCGAGATATAAAAGTAAGACAAAAGTGACAACAAGAAAACAACGTCCTTCCACAACACAAAAATTCCTAAATTAAATTTTTAATGATTCACCAACTCAGATTTCATGGAGCTGCTAGCTCAGACTCCAAAGAACAGGGCAGAAAAAAAAAAAATCCTCATAAATTAGAGATGAGTTCACTTTTCAAGAGCAGTAACCAGTAAGTTAAAACATATTTTCTGGTGATTACTGACTGGCTGAGGACACTGACAATGCAAGGCCAAATGAAGGATCACTAACAAATGTAAGAGTATTTCCAAGGTGTCAATGACTGGTTATAAAAGTTGTCATTCTTACCGTTTTTTTTTTGTTTTTTTTTTTTAAATGGAGGAGATAGGGAAACCTAAATACTGAAAAAGACATTAAACAAACCAAAAACCAAAAGCAGCATCACCACTTGGAAATACACAAAACATTTAGTTACCCTTTCTCAGAATGAGCATCACTGTACTGTAGAAAGAATATTCCCTGTGAAATCAGTGATTGTTCAGATAATAAGGGCCTGATTATTGTGATGAGAGGAAGCATGGTAAGAATGTCTAAACAAAGAATTCAACAGCAAATACACAAGTTTATATGTTTAAATTCTGCTTCACTGTGAAACCACAAGGGAGTACACGTTTTTTCTTTTTATGCAATCTTAACTCCTACTGATGGTTCATGCGTGTTCTACACACATAGATGAAAATAGTATTAAAATCTTTGCACTTTTTTCCACACAATTTGCAATGTCAGAAGATCGCTTTCCCAAAGCCTGGCCAACGTTCTAGCTGGCAGAAAACCACAGAAGAATCATTCAGCTTTATTGCGATAAAGCCACCTCAATTTGTTGGACTGTAAACAAAAGTAGGGCTGGGGATGACTATTTTTTTTATTTCCTGACTGACATTTTCAGACAATATTCAGGAATATAAAACTGTTTTGATCTGAGTGACTGCAGAGAGCTAGTCCTTCCTAGCAAGTCCTCAGACTTCCACAGATGGGGCACATGCTGCAGCAAACTGACTATTTGTTCACTGATCACCATTCATAATTGGTGGTCTTATCAAATGTGGCTATTGACTACATGAGCAAGCATTTAAACATCTGTTACTGGTAGAATTCTGCCTATGCAACTGTGTCCATTACAATCCCTTATACAATACTATGCACACTTGGGCACACACTTAGAGACACAATGGAATGAACACATGTTTGCTTCTCGTGCCACAGGGCTTTGGTAAATTTACCTGCCTTCCATCCAGAAGCTTACAGACTTACTACACAATCACACTTACAGAAATGGTTTCAACTTAATGTGAAAATACTTACTCAATTTCAGATGTACCATCTCTGTAACAAGCTAAAAGAACAACTTCGTTATGTCCGACCCCTTGCAGACTACCGCAATGTTTTTCCAAGTATGACAATTCTTGTACTAACACAAATGCTACCATTAGTTTCAACTCCTAAAAGCGCTATGTGCAAAAAACTTTTTCAGTATTCTTAAGAGTACTGACTTCAAGAGCTATTCATTGTCTCCACTAGAGACACAAATTTTTTAATTAAAAAAGGTAAACAAAACCTATGATAAAAATGCCTAGTGGCTGACAAAAGAAATAACTTGAAAATAAAGAAATAACTATTCTCTAATATAATTTTTCATTACTAATAGCTCTTTTTTAAGTACAAGAAAGCCGTGAAAATTATACAGAACGATCACTTATTCATTCCAGCTATTCAAAATTGCTCCAGCACTCCTTTTATAGAAAAAAGGTAACACCTCAATTTATTGACAGCACAATGCATTGAGTACACAGACTAACAGGAGTACAGAGATAATGTAATACTCTGCAATGACTAACTACTTTTTCACTGCCTACTCCAAGTACTGAATTTTGATTTATATAATATATACTCCCTTTATCTTCCAAGTTAATTAAAATGTGAGCAGACACACACTGAGCTGTGCATTATGTTGAACGCATGGTATCACAAGCATTCTATCAATCAACTTGCAGACTAACTACAGTAGATTAAAATACAGTATCACTTGGACGTATAATCTAGGTATGCACTAGCAAGTAGTGCAACGCAGTAGGAGCACACCAGTGTTACGGATATCGGCAACGTGCTGACACCAACAAACTTTCTGCAGGTTTTATGTCAGATAAGCCCCGATCTGGTCCTGGGAACTGAATGTTCACAAAAGGTTACAGTGGATTAAGTGCTCCTGAACTGTATCTTCAAGTTCAGCTACATCCAGCTTGCTCTGTGCGCTCCAAGCGTGCCTCTTGACGCAAAGCACTGTGAGTGCGGATAACTGAGACATTGATTTCACAAAACTCACTTCCGATCCAAATTAAAACTTCAATGTAGACACACCCACAAATTGCCTTTTAAAAACAGGAATGGTGCAATATAACATCACAAATAAAATCTCAGTGCTTCTGCAACTGGAAAAATGCAAATACATGCCATTATCAGTAGTCTATTTAAGTTCATATTTAGAAGAACAAAAGCTTGTTTCACGCTATTTTTTATATAATCCAGTTATGACTTAGATATTACTGACTGTACTAAAAAACAAGTCATCTGCTTATTTACAGAGGTAGCAGGGCAGTTTCTTCCAGAGAAACAAGTATTAACATACTCCTGAAAGAAGACGGCGACGATAGTCTTAGGTTCTCTGACGAGACTGTCCCCAAGCGCTGACAGCTAAACGCTTTGTCCATAGCCGACTGCATCAGCAAACCTATTGGAAACAATGCTTCAGTCTTAGTATTAACAGGAATCAGATATATACGTAAGCTATTGTGAAAAATGCATATTTTATCATGTTTTCTAAGACCCAGTGAAGGAAGTGTTGAGTCTGCAGTTCAGTGCAAAACTCCTGGCTGCAGCAGAACAATGGATTTGCCACAAACCCAAGGGATTTGAACACTGTCTGTAAAACTTATAACTCATTTTCCAACAAGAATGGAATGTTAACTGTGCCAACAAATACTCAAAAAAAGCATTCCTCTATTCTAAATCAAAAACAAGCAGAGAGAGTTAATATTTAGAGAAGTAACTTCATGCCTCAGATAGGCATTTGGACAACAGAGTCAATAACAATCTCCTATGGCAAGGTTCAAAATATCTACCCTAAGACCCATTTGTCTCCATTATTAGAAAGCCTCAACTGAAATGGTATGTCTGCTTTCAACAGGGTTTTATTTACAAAATGGTAGAGGAAACTGTATTTTCTTGCTTTTTCAACACCCAGGTTTTTAATTCTGAACCAACCAATTGTTGAACTGAACTAGACAAAACTGAAGAAAGTACTCTCCCTGCACCGAGTACAGAATTGTAGTTGTCAAAACCCAAGCTACACATTGCAAGTTCTGGTTGCCGGTACCCAAGCAAGGAATTTCATCCAGAACACTGGGTTAAGAAGCTACAGAGCTTCCACAGAAAACATTCGCTGCTTGGTATTAATTTTTATTTATGACTCTCTGTAAATCAACATGCATTTTGATAGGGACTGACTTCCCCCCTCTTAAATCAGTGTCTTGCTTAACAAAAATCTGACATCCTCTTTTCTCGCCAGTTTAACACTGGATTGTCTTCTCCACAACAGGGCTGCTTCAGTAGAAGGAGCAAAGTGCATGCTCGCCATAGAAGAGCCTGTGGTCATATGCTCTGGACATTTTTTGAGGGGAAAGATGAGACGGACAGAACCCCCTCAAGAGGAAAAGGAAGTAAAAATCTTCAGGTACGGCTATGCCGGCTGATGCAACACACAACAGAGACCATTCTCCACATCCACCTGCCACCTTGGCCAGCACCAAAAGGACACCATGCCCTCTGTATCTCCTACCCGTATCTTCGATCCTCCTACCTCAACGCACAGTCCAATGCACCTACCACAACAGTCCAAGCGAGGCCTCAGACCCACCTCTTCAGAAGCCTTCCCTATCAGCAGGAACTGCCTGCATGAAAATGCCTGCGTCTTGCCTGAAGGTGTGAGGGTAACAGGAAGTTGCAGTTTGTGGCACGATGTGACCTGGAGGATAGGCAAATCCACACAGGCAGTTTCTGCTCAAAGGTAATTCTCATCCTGGTTCAGCTAAGCACTCCACGCTCACGTTCGGACAGCTAGCACCATGTGCTGTCAGCAGCACACCTGCATCTCTTTGGAAAATCCTCAGGCCCAGTATTAAAAGTCACAAGCAAGTAAGCAAAAGTGTTACTGAAGGAGGGACTGACCTATTTTAAATGCACCCCAAAGCAAAATGAGCAACTGATTTTCAAAATAAACACAGCAAACAGTCTGTATAACAAATGACTCTTGAGATGAACAGAAAAAAGGCCTTTTTTTAATGCAGGAATGCAAAGGAAAATAATTGGCATACAAAGAAAAAACTCTTTGAACTTCAAAGCATCGAGTGCACAACCAATCTATTTCTATAAAATTATGCTTATACAAAGGAGTTACCTGATTCAGTCTACTACTGCCGTTACAGAAGTAGATGCTATTATAACAGCACTCATAAATAGGATTGACAGAGTAAGATGTCATTCTGCACACTGAAATCTTGAGTTCAGACCACACATTGGATTTCAACTCTCTTCGTGCTAAGAACTCAAGGACAGAAACCACCTACGATTCAGTTCACACTGCCAATTCAAGGTAAGTTGCAAGCACTGAGCGCCTTTCAGTTTTGGGTCCTCAGCAAGGATCACACAGTCAAAAGACTGCCCACAAAGGAAAAGGTAACCTTGGAAGATCCTGATTTATCATTCTTACACAAAGAAAAATGCCTGTAACTTTTTTTTTTTTATTTAATTATTACTATTTTATTTAGTCTTAGAAATTGAAAGAAAGCCCTAAAGATTTGGTTGGAAATACTTCCAGGTGCTCTTGACCATTTAAAAGATCTGCAATATGCCTACAATAATAACATCAGGCAGTTTAAACTCAAATAGTTAGGTAGTTTGGTGCAGTCAGGCAAGACAGCGCATGCTAAGTAAAATTTCGTAACTAAGATTCCAACAAAGAGAAATCCTTTTTTCATAATACAGCTGAATATAAAAAAAAATTGTTACTGAATTTCCTCTTCACTCAAATACCATTTTTAGACTAATCCTGAATTCAGAAACTCTGTACCAGAAGATACAGCGTGAGTTACATAAGGCTAACAAAAGATTTTAGTCTTTAAGAAACATACAAATTTAGAACCTAAAATTATTAAAACCTTTTTCTGAGGTAGTGTGGAAAGTAAGCTTGTAGATGAAATACACTCAGAATGAAATTCACATGTCCACAATCAATCAATGTGGCAACCTTCAGAGAAGGAACAGATACTCTTTGCAAAACAGAGACTAAAATTTCATCTTCACAACATTTTGGAATCCAGTTACCTGGCACACACAAAACTCCCCCATCAAAAAAGGACTAAAAGGAAGGTGAACTAGCCAGGCATTCAGCAGAACATAAACACAGCTGTCCTGTGTCAGAATAAATGCCTGTCTATCCCAGAATACTGTTTCTAACAGTCGCCAAACACAGATGCCTCAAGAAGAATGTAAGAACAGAGCAAACCTCTACCTATACTGTTAAAGAACATTCTCACAACATTCAACAACTTACAGTTCACTAGTCAGTATCTCCATGTTTAATCAGCCGTAACGGACTTCCTGAATGTAAACTTGCCTCGTTAAGCCCATGCGAGCTTTTAACCTCCACAGTATCCAGCAGCCAGGAGTTCCATCACTCAGCTACACACCGCGCTGAAACGGCCTTACCTCCTGCGGCTCGTTTGTGACTGGCTATGCCCTGCAGAGCTTGCATCAACGAAAACAGCAAACAAGCACCTCTAACCAGGTGTTCCATTCACGCCACACGTGTCTCCAGAGATCTCTGTCTTAACCTCACTACAGGATTTACCTGGGAAAGAAAAGCGACTGACATTTTATTTGGGGTGTTTCTGATAACTAGTGTGCACAGAGCTGATATTTTTATAGACCTGTACAACACAACAGTAAAGAGTCAATCAGATTTCTTTCTTCTATGCGCAACCAAATGGTTTCTCCTCCACTCCCGTTTTATTTACCTAAACTGAGTATCACCCACCATTTAAATGCCCTGTCAGTCCAATAAGATCTTTCTGCAATTCTTTATAGGCAATGCTGTCTTTAAAACTCTCCACAATTTAATAAAACCAGCAAATATCACTGTTCAACCCCTTTTTTTTTTTTTACGAGTGTGCTGAGCAGCATGGACACCCGAACTGGTCCCTGCGAAACTCCACTGCTGAAAGACGACTGTTTACTGCTACCCAAGCTTTCTGCCGTTTATTTTTCTGGCTAGCAGGACCTTACCCCTCTGCTCCCATGACTCCTTAGTTGGTCATACAACCAAGAACTACTGACTATGGTGGCTCAGGGACTTGCCAGACATACTTTGCAGAAAGGGATCTCCTTCCAAAGGGCAACTACCATACCTGGCAACAGCCGTCCAAATGCACATCTTTGCAGTCTGACAAAAGACATCTTCCAACCCTGTGTTTGTTAAAGATATTTTAGGATCGTGTCTCCTGTTGGTTTAGTATATTAGTTTGATTTACTGCATCTAAAGGGATCATATACCCACATTTTTCAGCCTCACCCCATATACTTTCACCACCACAGACCTAAGTAATGAATATTATTTTGTAGACATGTTCAAGATCACCTCCAAAATTAAAAGGTTGGAGACAACGCTGCCAAGATAAAACAACACAGTTTTTAATAACACTTAGGAACCAAGAGGGATTGCTGGATTTCCCTTAGAGATTTGCTAAGATACACCTGGGCTATCAGAGGGGGTCTGAGATAAGCATCAGCACTCTGGATGCTGGCTCTGAGGGGATCCCAAAGCCAGCCTTGAGACCTAAGGATGGAGGTCTCACTGCCATATCCACTAGTGCAATTTTCCCTTGGAGCATGTACCCCTCTGAGTTCTTTTCCCTCCCTTCCCTACCTCATAGTCTTTGATTAAGATAGTTCTTATCTCCTGTTTTCTTTCTACTTCTGTTTTAAATCTTAATTCCCAGTTCTATCCAACAGCAGAGCAGACTTAGTAGCTCGCATCTCCGCGATAGTTGGGTGTGGTTATCTTCCTTATTTGAACCTTTTGTTATGGTTTCAGCACCTACTGTCTTACCTTGCAAGGTAGGAAAACCCACTGCACCTCAGCTTTCATTAACTCTTCCTTCCTCAGACAGGAGCGTACACATTTTAAAACCCTTTCCCAAGCTACGCAATAAACTCATGATGTATCACCAACACACGCTATTCTCAAACAAAGCCCACAGTCACTAGCACACACGCTGAAGGGATTCTAGCCAGACCACACACGACAGTACTAATCCAGGTGAAAGTGTTAGTACCAACTGCTGTTATTCAGCAGTACATACTTTCTTTTTTTTTGTCAGTCCTGGACACAAAACTGACACAACAATATTTCCTGCTTTACCTTTTTATGTTTCTGCGTAGGCGTACAGTGAAGTCACGTACAAACGTGGTAAGTGTAGATAAACCTATGCCTATTTAACTCTGGCTAGCATGAGCAGCGATAGTGGCAAAAAGCTAGCAGCAGAGGCTTAAGACCTAGCCAGCAAGCCAAGAACAATACTCTATTGCAATTTCTGCAGCCTCTCCCACCCCTATCAGTTACAGCAGGGCAACCACAGGTATGCTCTGAGGCAACAACTTCCACTGCGTGCCCTTTCTGCGAAAACACTGTACCAAGGCAACCATGTCAGTACCTGCAAATTTCCCACAGTCCTCCAGGATTCCAATCTATCACTGGCAAAATAAACAATTGCTATTTGTTACCTACTGACTTAAGTCATCTACTGAAAAAAAAAAAGAAAAAGCTGCCATTTTCCACTTTTTTTTTTTTTTAGTGTTATCTTACCCACAAATCCAACACGAACCAACAACTGTGTTTGCAGAGTAAAAACTGCACATTAGACGCAGGCTGGAACTGAAGTCTACCAAACCGGACTTCGGTTCCAAAAACAAAACCAAGCCCCGGAGCGCTTGGGACCTTCCAGTCCCCAGGCAGCGGCAGCACCAGGGCGGCAGCGCAGAACCCACCGCGGAACGCGAACTCTGCTGGCCCGCCCGCGCCGCGGCCCAGCGGACGGACTCCGCTGGCAGAGGCCTGCTCACGGGTGCCCGCGGGCTCCCGGCTCGGGCGGGAGCTCCCCCGGCGCGACGGCCTACGGCTGCTGGTCACGGCGGCGGCGGGAGCAGGGCTCCCACGGAGCCGGGCTGCCAACCGGCTGTCGCCCTGGGGCTCTCGGAGCGACGCCCGCCGCGGTCGGCAGACGGCGAGGGTAACCCAGCGAACGCCGAGCTGCTCGGGCAGAGCGGCGTTCGCCGAGGCGGACCGACGCCTCCTCCCGAAAGCCGCTCGGTTCTGTCGGGGACCCCGCACGGCGCGGCTCCCGGGGGGCACCGCCTTCCCCGGAAAGGCCAGCGCGCTGTGCCGCTGCCCCTCCACACAGACCGAAGTTTCGCCGCTCCCGGCACGGCGAGGCAGGGCCGGCCGAGGAGGGGAGACCCGGCAGTCCCGGCCGGGGAGGGGAGGGGAGACCCGGCAGCCCCGGCCCCGCCGCCCTGCCCGCCCCGGTGCCGCCTCACCGTCCCAGCTCGGACTCCAGCTCGAAGTAGTGGGCCAGGGTGTCCTTGTTGGAGCCGTCGATCCAGTAGTCGGGCGCCGCGGAGGCAGGGCGGCCGGCGGCCGAGGAGCCGGAGGAGGAGGAGGAGGAGGATGAGGAGGAGGAGGAGGAGGAAGAGGAGGATGAGGAGGGCATGGTGACTTTCAGCATGCCGGGACGCCCGCCGGGGGCTGCCCCCTCCTCCGCACCGGCTGCAGAAAGCGGAGCGACAAGGCGGCTTGGCGGCAGCACCTCAGCCCCTCGCTCGCTCGCTCGCTCCCTCCCTCCTTCCTTTCTTCCCTCCCTCCCTGCCTGCCTGCCTGCCTCTCCCCTCCTCCTCCTCCTCCCGCTCCCCCCCCGCCACGCCGGGCCGGGCCGCGCTGGAGCGGCGGCGGCGGCTCCCCCAGCCCGGAGGGGCGGCGGGGGCGCCTCCGCCTGGGCGGGCCCGGAGCTGCCGGCGGGGCGGGGCGCGGCGCGGCGGGGCGGGGAGGCCGCGGCACAGGGAGCCGCCCCGGGCTGGGGTCGCACCGCCCGCGGCCTCACCCCTCAGCCCCGGCGGCAGCGAGCGAGCCCCGGGGCCGGCCCGGGATGGCTCCTGCGGGGAGCACGGCGGCTGCTGACGGGGCCGGGCCGGGCCGGGGGGGGGAACGCGTATCCCGTGGGCAGGCCGGCGCCGCCCCGCTGCCGCTGCGCCGCTCTGGCAGCTGCAGGTGTGGGGCCGGTTCCCGGGGTGAAGGCGCCTGCCCGGCGCAGGCACGGCACGGCGTCCCCCGCGGGGCTGCGGCCGGGCGGGCCTGTCGGCGCTTTGCAAGGCGGTGGGTTTTCCCCCTCAGAAAAACCCACACGTCTGTCTCTTACCGCTCCCCAGCTTCCTTACAGTATCCGGAGGGGTCGAGTAATTTTAACTGCACATCTCTTAATTTCTCAAAGTCTTTAAAAAAGAAATGCTCCTCTCTTTTTTTTAAATTAAATTTTATTAAATTTTTTATTAAATTATTTTATTAAACGCTCTAATAAAAGAAATATTGGCTAATCTGGCCTTCGTTCATGGTAGGAAAGGATAAAGGGGGCAGATAGAGATAGTGCCCTTTCCTCTGGAATTTACTTTTAGCCGGTTTAAAACGTAGATTCCCCATAACGATTTGACATTTATGTCGTTTTCAAACCCACGTTTGAAAGTCAGGAAAAAGTAACCCAGAGTCCTATTTTGCAGACTGAGTTCTATGCAAGCCAGTTTGACAGAAACCCCAAATTTGCTGTGCGATGAACTTTGTGCCCAGAGCACCCACCACAACGGGGCCGAGGCCAGCGCCAGAGCAGCAGACAAGCAGCCTTTTCGCTCATGCTCCCGCCACCCCCCAGCTCCCCAGCTTGCTCTGTCTCTGCTGGTCGGTGTGGAACTTTTCTTCGCAAAGCTTTGGTTGCTAGGTGACATTTTTTTCCTCTTAGGACATTTTCTGACAGCGTCTCCCGGAGAAGAAATGGTCACCGATGATGAAAATCACAGACACAAAATGGCCAGTTAGCAAACTTAGAAGACAGTGGTATTTCACACCATATTTTTGTTTAGTCAAATACCCAACATGCTCTGTAACCCAAAGGGCACATATATTTCTGTTGTTGCTGGGTTTTGGTAACAATTATTTTAGTAAGATTACATTTATCCAGGTACCGTCAATCAGATTAACATCTCAGATGATCTAGAGATGCTTACCATCAGCCTTTACGCGCTCCTTCCTAAATCACATAGCACCAGGGGATTTTTTTTTTTGTAGTGGCCTACCTATGTAAAAGGCATTTGACTTCGCTTAAAACTCCGTCTTAAAGTGAGCTGTATATCCAAATATGTCCATATGGAATTAAAGAAAGCCTTCAGGTTGCACGCTGCATGTAACCAGCACATGAATGCCTCTCTCAGTGTCCAGGAAACCAAAGGCAGCATTTCAAACGCATGGTGCTCCACTCAGGTCTATGTTAACAGTGTGAAGATTTGCACTGTCATTATTGGACATGAAACTAAGGCACTGATAAAACTTCATTCATGTATTTGTGGCATACTATGTGTGAAGTCTTACTATGGAGCTACAAATATCATAATTTTCCTGCCAGCAAACCCAGGCTACAAACTCAGAGGAAAAAGACAGGTGAAGGAGGCATGTATCTTTTGCGGAGGAAGCAGTTTTTGTGAACAAAAAATACATACAAGACATGTCCAGCCTCCTGCCACCCACAAATGTAAACCCGAAGCAGGAAGTGAATCTGGTGTATTGGCGGAGGTGGGATCAGTGATGTCTCTGCCCTCCTAGTTGCTGGGATTCTGTTTTGTGAATGCTCTTGTCCTTTTGAATAGACATCACTGCATCAGGTATAAGCATGCCACACGTTGGAGGGTTAACTTCAAAAATAAATACAGGATAAGAGCCTTTTAAACTTGACTTCTGAAATTTTGATAACAGTTCTGGCAGCTAGACCTTGGGTTGAAACTCGAGAACAAGCAAATTCTATCCAGAGTTTTGAGTGAGTAGTTCCCAGTTAGTGAGCATAATTTGAAAGGGCAGCACGTTGCCAGCTTAGGCTAATACTTCTTTCTGGACAAAATGCAGCATGTATCTTCAAGACAGTTAAATAAAAACTGTTTGTCCTGTACTGCTATCTATTTTAAAAAAATAATGCAGCTTCTTGTTGAAGGTACAAGGTGTCCACACCTATAGCAGAGAAGGTAGTGTCATAAGCAAGATGCGAACTGTCAGACACTGTCCTCATTAAGGAACATTTCTCTCAAAAGAGTTTGCAGATACTAGAGCTTCCCTCTTTGCACAGATGATCCAGTATGGATCAACGTTTGCACCTAGGCTAGACCTGATGCTTATCTGCTCTGTGTGTAATGTGAATTAGGTCTTCTGGAACAGAAATTACTCAAACCATGTCACGTATAAGTCAAAGAAGTTCATATCAGGGCAAATCCCAAAAGCTTTCTCTTCCCTTTCGTGTCACTGATCTTCCCTGCTGAACACAAAGCCTTGCATTGTATTTTATTTTCTGCAACATCTTTCATCTTGCACTGAACTTCCAGTACCTCTGGATGACTATGCAAACTTACGTTGAACGCCTGTCAGTTAGAAATGCCAAAACCACCTGCTAATTTCTTTATTTTTGTTTATGTAGAGGAAGCCTTGTGACTTGTATCGAACAAGTTCATCACAGCCTCTTAACTTATCATCTTTCATGCTGTTTTATATGTAAATCTAAGGCTGCTGAATGATTTATACAGCTGCTGAATAAAGACGGACTCTTTCATCAGCTGTGTATGTGAAGAGATTAAATCAGGTAAGAGGGAACACAGCACAGGGAGAGGCCAGCAGAAGAGTAGTGGCGGTGAGGAGATGTTTTATGCAAGACAACAAAGAATATGAACAGAGAGATCCTTTGTAGAGTGGCAATAGGGGAGAAGGACAGTAGCAATGTGCCCTTTTGCCTCAAGCCCTACTCATACTTTTTGAAATCAAGACCATTTTTTCCAATGTCTGGGAAAAGCAAACACGTAAGTGGGTATAAAAAAAGTGATTGCATGAAGATGAACTGTTAGAAAACCATGTGATTCAGCCATCCCTGAACCACATTATGTGGGCCCCAGGTATCAATAGGGTCGTTTTATAGTCAGTGCAGGAGGACACACAGAACATTTATCTTTGCACCACAGTCAGGGCACTTGTCTTTCCTGTCCTTCTTTAAGTGATTCAGTCAGTCCTTTGATTTCTAGAATGCAGAAGGATACTTCAAGCATTTCCTTTCATTTTGCAGGTTCAGACAGCATCCTTTGGTTCACTAAAGAAAATAAAGCTGATCCACAAGTCTGCATGAGTCACTAAATCAAAATAAACCAACCCCTTGAGGGCAGGCTTCACAAACCAAAAGTCACCTAGTAGGACCCGCAGAAGTCACACAGAGCCCTTCCTGAGTGAAGCCCACTTAGCTGCTTCTGCCTCTCTAATCCCTGCTCAAACAAATCCAGACGGAGGTCCTCAGCCATTATTAGCAGCTCAAGAAATTTCTCTAGGATGAAGTGCTTCCTTGCTTCTAAGGCAACTTTTTTCTTTTTTTTTTTCATTCTTTTCTCCTCCCCTCCCCCAAATGCTATTATGCAGTTTAAACTCAGTCCATCACAGGGTGGTGGAGAAGAACCTCCTCCTTGCCACATCCCCAAAAAACCCCAACAAATGAAGTGAGCTCTAAAATGTACACGTTTAAGAATACAAACTTTCTGCCAGGATTAAGATGATGCCAGCCGTACAGAATGTTGAAAAACCAGAAAATATTATGAAAACAGACATGAAGAGTCCTAGTCACAGCCAAGCACTCTTAAAATAAAAAAGCTGGCAATGTTTAACACTGTTTCTTTCCCTTCCAAGAAGGAAAAGACAATTTCATCATTGTTTTGCTATTTGGAAAAAGACAGCTACATACAAGAAACTGCATAAAAACTGTAAGAGGAAGGCAAAGTTAGCAGTTTCTGAGAAATAATTATTTGTATGTAGCAAACTCATTTTCACAGGGTAGGCGGGAGTTCAACCTCAATTTGGTAGTAAATCAGTCGTTTTGGAGGAAGGCTAGAAGAAGGTTTAGGCATGAGAGCATTAGCAGCTTGGGTGGATATGCGATGAAATGAAGAGCTAGGAAATCATACTTTAAAAAACTTAAATTTTTCTAATTGCTGGAATTCATATTTTGTTCAATATCAAAGCAAACATTAAGGAATCATATGAAGGGAAACAGCTGCCACTCACCTCATTGTAAAAGTTACTCTGTGGGTGTGCACCTCCTTTTGCAGATTCTTGAACAAAAAGCCCGCTAAAAATCCAGCAGATCCCTCTGTGTTACATTGCCCAGCAGAGAGAAGAAGTCTAAGCTATTTGCTTGATTTTCTTGTATAACTGTATCCAGATTCAGCAGTGCAAGAGTCCTTACTATGGATGTAAAGCAGACTCTTCACTGCCAGCACCACAGCACCTTATCTAGTGGTAAAGTGGGGTTCAGTAACTGGTCCGTTAACAGAGAAGTTAATAGCCATGGCTATCATCATACAGCTAGAATTCAAGGTTCATCCCTACTGCTGTTCTATAAGGCAGCTAGTTTACTAGCTAGGCTGCCTAGTAATTCTTGCCTTTCCAGTTACATTATTTTGCAACCTCCCCTCATCCCAAACAATAAATAAAACCCCACTGTGTTGTGAAAAACAGTTGTGACCATCAGTTCTGACTGTTGCAGTCCCGCATGGGACAGATCTTGTCTGTGTCACTGATTTGCCTCATATTTGAGTGGCTACAAGTTGAGAGAACTCTAGCTGTAGTGTAGTTGTGACTGGGTTTCTTGTGACTTGAGTGCCAGTGCCAGTGAAAGCAGTGGGAAACACAAACTGCTTTTACCCAGGACATGATACAGAAAAGGAAAAATAGCTATCGTCATTTGCTTCAGTGATTTCTGACTGGATTGCTGCCAGTTCTGTAAATTCTGGAAAACTGCGGCTTTTATGAGTAAGGAAATGGCTGTGGTTTGTTGATATTGTCCTGTACATCTTTTTGGTTAACATCCACATATGGCCTTTCTCAATTGTAATCTGATCTCTTTGAGTGCCGTGCCCGATATTGAGGATAACAGACTTGCTAGGAGTTAGCAAAAAGGTGCCTAGAAAAGACCAAACTCTGTGAACAAAACCCCAGATGTTACAATATCGTCCAATTCAAAAGTAAAGGTTAACTATTTACCTACGTATTTTGGTCCAGGACTAGACTGCACCTTTGGTCTTCATGGGGACAATCAATCATTCTGAGCTGCAGACCTGATGCTTCTGTTGATGGGTCTCACAATGACATAGTAGTTGTGGGAAAAAGCTTATAGAGAAAATCCAGAGGAGTCAAAATGCCTACACTTGAGTATTTCAGAGAATAATTCCTCCATTTACTCTCCTCTAGACTGAATGTCTGACTGAATGTCTATGCCCCTTTTTTTTTAACAAATCCCTTCACTCTTTGGTTCCACGTGGCCCTAGTCATCCCTGCTGATATCTCTCTGACACAGGTTGACCAGAGACACACAGCAGAACAGCATCCTTTTCCCAGGAAGTAGTGTTTCTAAGCTTATCTGCAAACAAATGCAGAGGAAAGGATTAGGAAAACACAATCTTAAATTCATATTGTCTCACTTAAAAGTGGTGCTGATTTCAGGCCTGCCTGATGTTGCCTCTGCTTTGTCTCCTCAGACACGTAACCCTTACCTAACTACTCAGCTCTTCAGCACTTCTCGTATAAAAGCCTGGGGCTCCAGGATAAAACTTGTACCTTGCTGTGATTATCTTTCTCCATCACATCCCCAGATTTATCCACAACCATTCATTTTTGATTCGTGAAAATTTACTGCAACTAATTTAAGTCTCAAGGACAAGAACAGGTTACTGTTAGGTAAAAGGAGGACTTAGAGCACCTCATCTGCTCTCTGAGAAGCATCCACATAAAGACATTTACCCTGTATTTATTGCAATTCAGGAGTAATTACTGTAATTCAAGAGCATACACAGGGATACCTTACACTAAGCTGCTGAGGAACTGCAATGTCTTGACATCATTCAGCAGCTCAGTATCATTAAACCCACTGACAGAGGAGCAAGGCTATATACATACAGCATAGACAACTTCTGCAATTTTTGTAAAAACAACTTTATTGGAAGTACCTAATGAATTCAGTCATGGCTCAAGATTGTATGAGATTATACTTTCATGGAAGATATGCTACATCTTGTAATGCAAAAAAATCTGAATCCCTCCAAGGCAAAACAGAGCTTAGTATTTCCAAGTCACAGCACTATAATTTCTTCTCTAGATGATATACATGCATATTCAAACAAGTTACACAAATAAAACTGTGCACTTCCAAGCACAAGAGATGAATTTTATTTGCACTTTGTGAAAATCAGCTGCACTTTATTTTGTATAAATTGTCATTTAGCTAATTTTTTTAAATCTGTTCCCCTCATTTAATTACAGTAGTGGGAATTAACAATGAAGATGACATTTGCAGACTGAACAAATGTATTATTCTATTATTATACCTGTCCCTTCAACTACTGTTTTTCCCATACTGTTGCCCATAAAATTGGACAAGGATTAAATGAAGAATTATAAAGCAGTCTGGTAGAATTTCCAGTAGAGCTGGGTGAACATCATGTATAGAAGCTGTATTTCAGAATCTCCACCTTCACTTCCCAGTATGACCTCCAGAAGTCATTGCTTATGTAAACATTTTTTCTTGCTTATATCTCACGCAGTAGTTTGCTACTATATATACCCTTACCACAGTTTAGACCCTTGATTTATGTAACGTATCTAAAAGCTTTGGTAACATCTGACTTGTACAAATGAACTGAAATGCAATCAGTGAAATTCTGATCATTGAATTCTGTGAAGAACTCTTCACTAAATCAAAATGCTATGATCGCAAATCAGCATATTGTTCAAATGAACCTGTCCATTTTTTGATTAAATATTCATCGATGTTCAAAATACATACATAAAAAAAATAAAGCTGCATTGGGCCAGTCTTCATGGTAAAGCTGGGTTCATCCAGAGGATACAAATGATTCTTCAGCCTTTACAAGAGTAAATGACACAATATGTTTATGTAAAACATCATGCATAATTTGAATGCTGATCTGCATGCAATTACTGTAGGTGTACGGAAAGCTTTTATACTTACAAAACAATTCCTCCTGCTTCCATAGAGCTCCTGTGCAGGCAGGCAATACTAAAATCACTACCCAGTATACGGAAACAAACCAACCAATATATTAAGCACTCTCCAGGCTATTCTTGCTGCATGTTTCTTAATGCATCTTGATTTCTGTCTCCCAGATAGGGGCTTTTGACACTATTTTTTTTGGTTTTGTTGAGTGTTAAACAATTATTTGTGTGATTCAATAATCGAACAGAAACTAATGTTGGTTTGGTTTATACTTCTGCAATGCCAGTGAACTCTAAGCATATTAGCAGACGTAAGTGAAATAAACATTTGGCTGGCCACCTTGCAGGAAGTTTAAGACTGTCACCAGTTCCTTTCCAGTGTCAGCAGTTGTACAGCTGATTTGGCAAAAGAATGGTTTTTTTTGCAACACCAGAAGAGAAGTGCACCAGTACTGCTGCATCTATCTCCTAAGCAGCTAACCTTGCCTTTTTCTACACAAAGTTTCCAGAAGATAATCACATAAGACTGCTTCCATTTTACTTGCCACTTTCACACTTCTCTAGGAGCTGTAGAAGACACTGGTATGAAATGTCAGCAGCAATGCAGATAAGCATCTTAACTTATATGGGGAAGGAAATGTGAGCTCTCTAAACTGAGCTGAGGAATAGCAGAGCTCATTATGTTTTGCTGACTGCATTTGGAAAGAAGTGCTTTCGATCTGAAATGAGAGAAAACAACAAAGAGTCTCATCGCTCTTCATCAGAGTGAAGATGGTGTGTGTGTTTGCTCATTGTCTGAGACTCACTGTGCAAGAGACTTCCTGGTTGGTTGGCCGAATCCCACACAAACTTATTCAAGGCAACTTCAAATCACTATTCCTGGGTCTCACAGTAAAATGCAAATAATTTACTTCAAGTAATCAAAGTATTTAATTTGATTCAGTTCTGGTTATCTTTTACAATACAACTTCTATAACAACAAAAGTCATTTTTTAAGCAAAATGTTTAACTTCAAAAGTACCTACACAAAATACATTATTGTTTCTAGTATTTTTTTCCTACAAAATTGTTGGGGTTGATGTAGCTTGAGAGTTAGCATAACTAGGCCGCTTAAGCGAAACAGTTAGCATAGCTGGACAGGCTGCTGGAAAGGACAGCTAAGAATAGCCATTGAGAAAGTTCTGATAGTGCACATGGTGTGGGTTAGCAAAAACAAGATGTGTTCAAGGACGTGGAGGCGGCCTGTTGCTATTAGCATTAGTGCATAGTTACCAATCATAAGGGAATGTGGGGTGCGTGAACAGTGCATGATTTATGTCTGTAGCCTTATCTGAATAAGCGTAATCACGTGTACAGATATGAAAAATGTATATAACCACGCAAGCGGAGCAATAAAGTGAACCGACTGCATTGAATCAGTGTGTGAGTGTCATTCCTGTCCCTGCATGGATGCTGAAACTCGGCAAAAAATTATTTCCTGAGTTTAGCTCAAAGGGTACACTGGATTCCTATGAAGGTTTTTTTTTGTGTAGAGAAGGTGTTGGTTAAAGAAGTCCCTGGTTCTATGACAGACAAGCAGCAGCAGCACAAACAACAAAAATAAAGTTTGTTCCCAGAAATACAGAGTTTAAAAGACAAGAAAGTGAAGGACCATCTGTTTGGTACATTTATCTTGGCTATGGCTTTTTACATGTTTCAGAGTCATGCAGCTTAACATGGCAAAACACAACGTTCTTTTGGGTAGCACTCACAGCCATTTTCTTGGGTAATTCTTCCATGTTGGGATGTGAGTGGGAAACCTGTGTAGCAGGTCATGAAAAGAAAAACCAAGAAGGCCTGCATCAGCCACTGCAACTTTCAAACAAGTAGAAATAATAAAAAGAAACATGAATGTAAATGCTGTCATGGGAAGGTTTTCTAGGAGCAATGACATGTAGAGTTTCAGGACAACGCAGCTAGGTTAGCACCTTGTCATGAGAAGGACTGAGCGAAGTAGATGCTGTGGCATCACCATAAATACTGCATCACCAAATATTCTTCTTCTCAGTAGAGCTACAGTTATTAAGTAGGAGACTCTAATACTTGGGAGACTACACAGGTCATTTATATCTTGATCTGCTACTTAGCCTTCCTCTGCCCCTAAAATTGTACAGTGTTTCTGAGCCAAATCTTGAAGTTCTTATGGGCAGATCCAAGATCTGACACCAATGAGAGTCTTTGCTCTCAGAAGTTAACTTTTAGATTTTGTATTTCTCCTTGTACCAATCTTCAACAGCTTCAGCTGGGATCTGATGCTCCACCAAAGGAAAAACAGTTTCCTAGTTAAAAAGGTGCTAAGGGCAAATAAAAACAAGATATAAGTGCAAGATCTGGCCAAGTCATACTTACCATTTTCAGGCACAGTAATGAAGAGAGTGTAACTGCCAGTATAACTCCTCCTAACATCTTCTGCCCGTATCCCATATGTATTGTGTGCAGCATTTTATTCAAAAAAGGTTTCTTCAGTACCCGGCCTGCATTTTGGCTAACTGCATGTAAATGACAGGAACAGGGATTCTAGAAAGCTAACAAAATTAAGTTAACTTGGAACAATATCATTTACTCTGTTGTTCGAGGAGAAATGTAGGCAAATAGGATACTGAAAAGCAGGGTATCCTTGGCTTTACAGCAATTCACTCAATTCTGTATGGGATGCTTTTCTCAAACCTCCAGTCTTACAACTGAGCTTCTTCTACCCAGCCTTCTAAAACCAGAATTTTCCTGTGAAACTCACTGTGATGTGTGCAAAATATTTAAAACAAAGCAATGAAGAATAACATCACTGAGGAAGGCATATAAGATTGTCTTTATTTTAAATATAACTGGTGTGTGCCAGTAATCAAGTTTAAGATACAGTTTTAAAAGTGCATGTTGAGTTTATTATCAACTTCTCTTAAAGAATCTAGTCTTCCTGCTGTACTATTGTCAGATTGGTAAACCCTCAACAATTGGTCAGGAAACGTAGTATTTTTGTAGAACAACATGCGAGTTCATACAGCTAGAATGCCAGACTTCTGCAGAAGTCTAATAATGCTATTAGATCTTGGCAAAACCGAACAATTTCGATCCATACTTTGTTCTCAATCTAAAAATAAATCCCAACCGCCCCCCCCAAAAAAAACTAAACAAAGGCCAGATATTGATTTGAGACCACCTAAGGAAGTGTTTTTCCTTAGAATTCCACTCACCAAGACATACGTATTTTCAAGGGTACAGGTTATGCCACAGATACTAGATTCATGATAGATTTTCAGAGCAAAAAACCTTTTATCTTTCTCTAGCTGAACCCAAGAATCACTGCCTCGGCAAAAACAGAAGACGAAAAAGACAGTGCCAAAGGCTGCAAACGAGAAGAGAAAAGCTGAGTGAAGTTGTGACAGCCAGACTAGCAATACAGATCAGAGCAAAGACCGCTTCTTAAACGCCCGGTACTCGGTGTGCGCCCGCAACAAACAAGAGACAGGCAAACGGGACACTGAATGCCTGGTCCTGCCCCCGTCAGTGGAATTTGCTTCCGTGGACCAACTCCAGAAGGACACATGTAGATGGTATCCACACAGACCATGCGCAGTTTCGTAAACACAGGTGCAGGTGACCAGCTCATCTGCTTTGGGCTCGGTCAGGGCAGCACGGAAGACTGCACTAACCTGCTGAAATGACAAGAATTAGTTTCAGCTGAAATCGGATCATGACCCAGTCTAGGAGTGCACTTGCTCTATCAGATCCCCTCACTTGTAATCACAGGTGATTTTGTCATGATACATTCTTCCTGGAAATGCTTCTTTAAAGTTTTTAACGCAGGAACAGGCAAGCAGGTTCTTCAACATCTTCTGACTGATTATAGGGGTCTAATTAGCATGTACCATACCAAGAACATGGCACATTCCCTTCTTTTCAGTTCCAGTTCACTTCCACTTCACACTCATCCTGGAAAACAGGCTCTCGTTCTAGATCTACTGTGTTTATTTAGCAAGGCATAAAAAATGGTCTTTGATTCATGCCTTTGATTTTATTGGAACTTAAGCACGTGCATACATCTTGCTGAACAAAGTCAAAGGCTAAGTGGATTGGTGAATACAAACTATGGTCCTGACCCCCTGTAGCAAAATTTTCAAATTTTAAAGGAACAGGCTTAGTTCCACGCCAGTGGATCATCCAGCCTTCCCTAAAAAATACAGATTGTTTAAAACAGCAGCTCCGTGAACCGCAAACCTTTTTTACAGGCTACAGAAAGTGTCACCCTCAATCAACAGTCTCTACAGTGTTTTCTTAGGTTAGAAAAAGTGGGAAAAGGATCAGATATGCATATATTTTTTAAAAAGAAAGAGCACCCAAGAAAACAAAAAGGCCCTCTGCCTAAGTCATCTATACATATCATAATTTTCTGCCACAATCATGTTTACTTTCTGAAATCTTAAGAATGCTGATTTTAAAAGGGAAGCACTGTCGACCCCTAAACAGGACAGTGGCAGCAGGGGCTCATATAAATGTCAATGAAGAAAAGCTCCAGGGACTGGCTCTACAACTTATTGTACATTTGCTACATAGATGTTCTCCATTACAAGATTTAATTGCTTCACAGTAGTCTAATTCATTAAAATATGTCTATGAACCACCAGCCATAGCTCACATACTTGAAGTACAGGCAGGTTTGCTTTTTCCATGAAAAGAATAACCAACTGACAAATAGAAGGCTGCTTCTGGAGCTGAGTCATTTATATTTATTACTGAAAATAAGGAGTCCTGTGCAACGATGCCAAATTTAGTATGGTGTATTCAGCACATCAATAGAAGACATTTATTTTTCTCTGCAGTCCAGCGTAGCAGTGATGCGATATATTGTGTGGGCCACACTGGCTACATTTTAATTTAGAAGGCTACCGGTCTGCAGTCTGAATAGGTACAAACTGGAAACTGGCCGAGGAGGCAGGAGGAAGAGACCACTGCAAGTGATGAAGAACTGCTTTCCAGCGCTGCCCTTGCTGCTCATGTCCTCCGGCTGCCGCACCAGAAGGAACATCTGCAGCTCGGATGGGCAAGCATGACACGGCCAGTCCCACCGCCACGCACACTGGCAGAGCTGTGGCCACACTAGCACCGGCAGCACTGACACCCCTGCCCCGGCAAGCAAAAGGAGAGAGAGCCCACCTCAGAGGGAAGCTCCTGGCAGCGAGAAGGAGAGTGTTTTCAGTGGAGGAGGAAGAGGCTGTGGATGGGCACAGACACGGAGACTGATGTGATGCTCCATGGGGTAGAGGAGAAATGTTCTTCAGGGACCTCATTTGGGAAACAAAACAGACACTATGACAGACCAAATCTAAATTTCTTGGGCCTCAGTGGCTTCAGTCAACTTCCTGTGGCAGAGAGTATGTTTCCCTACTTGCTCTTAAATTGCTCACAATACACCCAAGAGTTTTATAACCAGAATGCAAACTAGCAGATGAAAGCAGAAGGATACTAACGAATACATGTGAGTTACACAATTATCTTCAAATGATATCTCATTTTCTCAGTAAATGGTAGGTCAAAAATATCTGTTGCCTCCTGGCAATGTGAGGGGAGTACCACCAGTTAGATGCCATCAACATGCTTTTTTCCCCCCTTCCCCATCCGGAGCTTCCTGATCAATTTATCACATATGGTTTATCATTAAAATCTGGCAATCTTCAGTGAATTTACATTTTTGCATCTCAAGCCTACTTAACTCCCTGAAAAACTGTAATACTCGCACTTAGTGCTCACATCCTTCCTATTACCAATATGCCACATGCTCCTTTTGTAACAACGTTAGCTAGCACAGAATTTTATTCCCAGCAGGGGTCAAATAAGTTACCATGTGGAATTACCAAAAATTATTTAAGACCATGGGATAGCAGAGTTGCTGAAAATGTTTTCTGGCCTAAAAAAGATGAAGGCAGAAAACAGTATGAGTTAAAATGACTGCAAATCTTTGCTGCCTTGTGACTGGTGAGGTTCTCTTTGTTTGAAGATCCAAAGATTCAGTTGGTAAACAAATCCTGGACAGATTTGAATCTGTGAACACATAACAAGAATCAACTAACACGTTGCAGACAGTATACAGAGCATTACTGAAAACTGATTAGGTACACAAACTTGTCATTACCAGCATGACTGACTCTTGTGGTATTTCGTCTTTTCCCTATAGCCACAGAAGTTGCCACTGGACTGTATCCAGATTGAATGCAAAAACTAAAAAAAAAAAAAAAAAAAAAAAAAAAAGGAAATTTTTCAGGTTGTGAGTGACATTTATCGGACAAAAAATGGAAAACTCACCATCTTGAACACAAGAATGAATGAAAAAAAAATTCAACAGCTGTTTCATAAGCCTCAAGTGTTTTATAAATCTCATGAACCTTCACTGGGGAGATGCACCGACGTGTCCTCCCTCTGCCACTTCATCTTGAAATGAATGTCAATCTCCTACTGACTGCTGACTCCTACTGGGTCTTGGATTTGGTTTCCAAGCACAAAGTAGCATGCTAAAGAGACTACGTTTTCTTCTTCAAGCACCACAGACTTCCTTCTGCTATTATTATTAAGTCACTTTTTACCGCCAGCTTCATAAGAGTAGGTTTTTTCCATTCATTATCACAGATGATGCCTGACCTCCAACTCCACTATATCCTACATCTGATATTCCTTTTCTTTCTCAGACAGTATCTCAGCAATGGTAAAGTCATTAGCTTTTGCAAGGTAATCCAATTCCCTCACATAGCTATAAAGTGCCATAAAAATATCATTCTTATAGTATGATGATGCTTATAACAGTGGAAGAATGTCTGGACCTTTCTAAGACTAAGAAATTGGTCCTGAACAGACTGAATACATCTCCACCAAAGTGAGTGAGTCTTGCCCCTGAAGCTTTCCTGGACTGGATGTGCTAAAGGTACACGGTGATTCAGTGCTATGTGCAAATACACAACAGGAACTTGTCTTCATCATCAGAAGTTCCTGTTGGAAATGGGCAGGGTGACAGCAAGCTATTTACCGTAAGGCTTAGGACCTTCAGAGCAGATGGGGAAGCAGGAGAGCTACCATCCACCTTGTGTGTCAAGGAGTGATGCTTATGGAAAGTTATTTTAGCAGATAGCTTAGGAACTGGATGTGATTTTTAACACCTGATTTCTACAGATCAAAGCACTTTCAGACCAGTCCTACTTGTAGAAACCTTCTTCCAACAACAGCATATCTACTACCTGCTACTAGATGGCTACCACATCTGCTTGCCATCTGGATGTCATCTATGACCCTGATCTCCCTGGCCACAAAACAGACTCTGTATAAGTTTTGCAGATTCTTCCCAGATAGTTGTGGTTGTTTTTTTTTTTCCCTACCTATCCATCTAACCCAAACTATTAATTTCTCAACTAATTCAAGTTCTGTTCCTGGGCTTCAAAAAATGCAATGTGGCCTTACTCAGAATGGTGCTGACAGAAATAATTTCCCTCCCAGAGTGTTGGCTGGTTTATAGAACTCCTCTAGTTCAAGTCATCAAACATAAAAATTACTTGTTTGTGCCCGTGAGTCCCTTCAGAGCCTATGACCACACTCCTCACATCTCTCACTCACCATGAGGATGGCAACTCTCCCATTCACTAGACAGGGCTGGCCACCAACATACACTTGTTACGTCTGTGTAGAATTTCAGTAGCCTTTAATGTTCTGCCCACAGGCATGGGATGGCAGTATTTTAACCACCTGCCATCAGAAGATTATTTCACTGTCCATAATGCAAAAGGGCAAACATTAATATTTTTCAGGAATATTAATATGCCTGAATTTGACACTTATGATCAAGAGCTGCCAATATAAATTTGTAGCAAAGCATATGCTTGTCTGGTTTGAGTCAGGTCCAGTGATGTTTCCACCAGTCCCTGTAACAGAAATTCCTGGCAAATGTGTTTCTCCACAATACACTCAATCTGAAACAATCTAGGTTATTGGGAAAAGAAGGAGCTTTGGAAGGCATCCAAATTACTCAACCATTCTGTCAGTTACGGGAGGCCAACTGCTGGAAAGGTTTTCTGAGATCTAAAAGTAACTGTTCTAACAAGACATGTATAAGCATAATATGATACTCCAGTGCAGAGCAGGACACAACCTTCAGGTGCAAAAGTATTACTTGCATGTTGAGCAGGATGTTCCCTTCTAGTCTGCCACTTTGTATTGCTCATTTATTCAAAATTCCTGTGAATTCCTGGTAACAGTAACACTGAGCATTGCTTCACTGATGGAAGGAACTCGGGAATACATTACTGATTTATTTATAGGCACTGAGAGATGGTGACAGATCTGAGAACAGAACTTACAACTTTCTGTTCCAGTTTTGCATGCAACACAAGAAAATTCTGCTTTTTCACAACCCCGGTCTTCACTGCAAGTTTTTACCTTCTTTCCACTTTGCTCTTTCTTGTGATTCCTGCCTAGTGTATTTGTCCTTACAGCAGCGGAACTGATCATGGGAATTAGAAAGACTTTCGGCAGCTCAAACCACTAAACATCTAAAAAATATAAGACAAGAGCCGCCTGAAGTGTTACTGAGAACAAATACCCTTAATGGGAACAAATACAGGCCAAACTCTGTGGTTTCCATTAGCTCTGGGTGAGCACAGAATCTAGCATAATAAATGTCATATGTAATTTATCAATATCCAGCGTTCACTTTACAGCACTTGAACATTAATATTGAATATGCTTTTTAAAGTTTGTACAGAGTCCCAGAGAAGTTAGTGGGTTCTCAAATACTGCAAGCGATCCCATTAGATAATACGAACATTTAAACATGTATGCAAAAGAATCACAGAATCACAGAATGTTCGGGGTTGGAAGGGACCTCTGTGGGTCATCTAGTCCAACCCCCCTGCCAAAGCAGGGTCACCTAAAGCAGGCAAAGAAAGAATACGCTAAAGTATATACATTCTCAGTGATTTTTCTACCTTTTTAAGTGTTAAACACCAGGTCATACTTTGCAACATGGGTACTCCAAGATAACAGTCCATGGCCAAACGCGCTTCACCAGCTGCCAGCTAACTCTTCTGTAGTGAAGGACAGAAAGAGTGCTTTGATCATGACATCCCAAATGGGGCTGTCCACCATTACTGCCATTACTGCTAATGGCTTCATACACTACAACAAACAAAACCAATGTTATCGTGAAGTGGTCCTCCCTGAAGTGAAATAAAACTGAGATTTTGGAGTTTGACAAGCTCGGGCATGTTACTGACAAAACGCTGATTCATTCTGAATAAGCTTTTTTTGTTTTTAATTACAGAAGTGGTACTTACTAGTTCATGAAGAATCTGAAAACAACAAAATAAGTTTGTTGCCCACAGTTCATCTCTCATTTGCTGATTTGTGAATGTTTTTCTAGGATACACTTGAAAACCAGGATAGGAATTCCAAAAGGTTTGCCTGTGTTTTCTTTCCAGCCTAATGCACTGCCAGCTAACTAAGAGGATGATGCAGCCAGTGACTTACTCTCTGATGTTTACAGTTATCCCAAGCTGCCTTCAGCTCAAGAAAAAGTCAGCCTTCATGGCTGTTTATCAAAGCATTCAAAACACAAAGTCATATAAAAATTATTTTTCCTTTTCTATATAAATGTGCCCACACTGCTCAGCTTTCGTGCATACCTATATCTACATTGCTTAGGTAGAAATTTTTTCTTCCCATTACAAGGTCATCTTTGCAAATGTTTCCTTTTTAGTTTTACTCAAACTAAAGACCAAAAATATCATGAAGGGGGGAGGATGGGGTAGCCCAGGATGGATGATGAGTTGTTTGCTGCTTTTTTCAGTGAAAGATCTAAGGAGAATAAGGTAGAGATAGCAAGCAGGTAGCCTCAAATCAGGCAGGAGGAGGTAGCTGTGAGCAGGTAAGCTGTGAAACTCCTTGCCATGGGATACTGCAGATGCCAAAAATGTAAATAGATTCAAAAGAGGCCAGGTGGATTCGTGAAAGACAAATTTACTGTTCAACATCCCAGAACAGTTAAAAAACACCTTTGCCTCAGATAGTCCATTAATTTCAAATTGCTAAAGGCTGAGAAAGTACCTCAGAGTAAGTATCAGATACGCTTGCTGTGCTTCACTTTTTTCTTTGGCATCTGCTTTTGGCCACTTTGGTCAGATCTAACAGAGCCATTATTATTGTTACATAGAAGTTTCACATTTGTTATCTCAGCATAAAGCAAAACTTAGACAGGAGGTCAGATAAAAATATGACGTTATTCAAGTGATTTTTCCTATAGGTTATTTTCCTAAATAATTTTCCCATTCGTCACAACACAGAAGAACTTTGACAAAGAAAATCTCCTGCTGTGTGGGCACTTCTGAAGACTGATGGGTTTGAGTCACAGTAAGGCATTTGCACAGCTCATTTGTTAATTACTAAGTGTTTATGTATATATCCTGAAGCCCACCAACTGGGATCTTCATAGGGAAAAAGGAAAAAGAGAAGGGACAGGTTTTAACAACATTATGACTAGATTTGTCTGCACTCACATGACAACACGATGACTCACATGACTGAAGTGATTTGAATTCACAGAGCAGTTCCTCATTCATTGCATTTCTGGCTAGAATCAAACGCAGAAGTTGCTGTCTACCCATCTATGAATATGAACACTGTTACATGAATCTGTCTTACTGGGAGCCAGACTTGACCATTTAGTATTCTTTTGTACTCGCTAGAAAGACATTGGCTTGAGTTGAAGTAGAATAAAGCTATATCCATTTGACTGGGTGGGTAACTTCTTCTGCGTAATGGCGATATGTCACTCTCTTTGACTGGCTGACTGTTGGAAAGCAGCTCTGTGGAGAGGGACCTGGGTGTCCTAGTGGATGACAGGTTAACCATGAGCCAGCAGTGTGCCCTGGCTGCCAAGAAGGCCAATGGTCTCCTGGGGTGCATCAAGAGGAGTGTGGCCAGTAGGTCGAGGAAGGTTCTCCTTCCCCTCTACTCTGCCCTGGTGAGGCCTCATCTGGAGTACTGCGTCCAGTTCTGGGCTCCCCACTTCAAGAAAGATGAGGAGCTACTGGAGAGAGTCCAGCAGAGGGCTACAAGGATGGTAAGGGGACTGGAGCATCTCTCCTACAAGGAAAGGCTGAGGGAGCTGGGCTTGTTCAGCCCGAAGAAGAGAAGGCTGCGAGGGGACCTAATAAATGCTTATAAATATCTTAAGGGTGGGTGTCAGGAGGATGGGTCCAGGCTCTTTTTGATGGTGCCCAGGGACAGAACAAGGGGCAACGGGCACAAACTGAAGCATAGGAAGTTCCAGCTGAACATGAGGAAGAACTGCTTCACTCTGAGGGTGATGGAGCAATGGAACAGGTTGCCCAGAGAGGTTGTGGAGTCTCGTTCTCTGGAGATATTCAAAATCCACCTGGATGCGATGCTGTGCAGCCTGCTCTAGATGACTCTGTTTTGGCAGGGGGCTTGGTCTAGATGACCCCCAGAGGTCCCTTTCAACCCTTACCGCCCTGTGATTCTGTGATCCTTTTCCCTATAAACCTAAAAGTGCTGTTTGGAGTTAATACAGGTGAGCACTGAAAGCTTTTGCCAGTGGTGGAGAAGACAGGTTATTAGGAACTCCTAAGTAAAATGCTTGAGCAGTGATCTTCACAAATCCACCATTAGTCAGATCTCAAAACCATAGGTCGTAACATGGAAACTAAAAGATGGGGTTTGCTCTTGTCCAGCTTACCACAAATGCAGAAATCTTGACTTTTCTCGTCTTCCTTCATCCCCAACTTTCTCAAGACAGGACTAATACTGAGCGGTGGGACAAGAAGCCAAGAGCTGGAATTCCTCTGTACTTTACGGTCATTCTGCTGACCTGTTAGAAGACATTCAGCAGTGACAGGTGTATCAAGAGCACATGATGAAAAAGAGCAAGAGATAGCAAGCTAGCATCAAACTATTCAGCCCTGGAAGTCACAGCTGGGAACCCAGTTTCTAGCTAACACTCCTACAGAACAACATACAGATATTTCTACATGGTACTATGCTACATGGTCCATTTTCTGACATGTCACACATTTCTGATAACACTTACCTATATTCATGGGTTGCTGTCAAGCTGAATTTATCCAAGTCAAGTGCTTTAAGCGCCCACTGAGCAAGTGGAAATTATCACCAACATTACAAAATGAGTGGGTGCTGCTTAGACTGAGAATTAGCTTTTCAGAATGTGGTTGCTAACGAAATAACAATGGGAAAAGAAGCACTTGCCTTTCAAGTTAGTCTCTAACAGGAATAGAAACAGACTGTAACAAAGGATAATTGTTACAGTTTGAATCCTAGAGTGGAAATTAAAGAGATTAATGGAACAAATAAGATTTTTCCTTTATCTTACTACAATCTGAGGAACAATCTTGTCATTTTAGTAATACACCCTGTCTTTTACTTAAAGCAGAAAAGCATAACTAAGCAATGTAAAGACAGAATCTTGTTTAGAAATATGGAACATAGATGAGAAAACATTGAATTGACCAGATGTGTCCACAATTATAGAATCATATAATCATAGGTTGGAAAAGACCTCCAAGATCATCAGGTCCAACCATCAGCCCAACACCACCATGCCTACTAAACCATATCCCGAAGTGCCATATCTACACGTTTTTTGAACACTTCCAGGGATGGGGACTCCACCACTTCCCTGGGCAGCCTGTTCCAATGCCTAACCACTCTTTCAGTAAAGAAATTTTTCCTAATATCTAATCTAAACCTCCCTTAATGCAACTTAAGGCCATTTCTTTTATTGCTAGTGACTTGGGGGAGAAGACCAACACCTGCCTCACTACAACCTCCTTTCAAGTGGTTGTAGAGAGCAATAAGGTCTCCCCTCAGCCTCCTCTTCTCCAGACTAAACAGCCCCAGCTCCCTCAGCCACTTCTCGTAAGACTTGTTCTCTAGACCCCTCACTAGCCTCGTTGCCTTTCTCTAGACACACTCCAGCCCCTCAATGTCCTTGATGTAGTGAGGGGGCCCAAAACTGAATACAGCACTCGAGGTGTCGCCTCACCAGTGCCGAGCACAGGGGCACGATCACCTCCCTGCTCCTGCTGGCCACACTATTCCTGGTACAAGCCAGGATGCCGTTGGCCTTCTTGGCCACCTGGGCACACTGCTGGCTCATGTTCAGCCGGCTGTCGACCAGCACCCCCAGGTCCTTTTCTGCCGGGCAGCTTTCCAGCTACTCCTCCCCAAGCCTGTAGCGTTGCGTGGGGTTGTTGTGACCCAAGTGCAGGACCTAGCACATAGCCTTGTTGAAACTCATACAGTTGGCCTCAGCGCATCAATCTGGCCCGTCCAGATCCCTCTGCAGAGCCTTCCTACCCTCAAGCACATCGACACTCCTGCCCAGCTTGGTGTCATCTGCAAACTTACTGAGGGAGCACTCAATCCCCTCATCCAGATCACTGATAAAGATGTTACACAAGAGTGGACCCAAAACTGAGCCCTGGGGAATACCAGTTGTGACTGGCTGCCAGCTGGATTTAACTCCAACACAATGTTCTGTTCAGCTCTTGAAATTTCTGTAGATGATACACACGAAAGCAGTGGGGTGAATACTGCAAGACCATTTCACAAAAGTGAGAGAGTATTGGCAGAAATAATTGGAAAGTTCATCAATTAATGCTAGTAAACCTTTGCTTATCTGGTTTGGAGAGGATGACAGTTACAGCTAAGAACAAGATCTTGAGAGTGTCTTTTGGGAAAAAAGTAAAAGCTGATTGGGAAAGGAAGAAAATTATACAATTTTCTTAAGCAAAGACTTTTTATATTTTATTAGATTTAAAATCTGTTTTCATTTGTCTGTTGCTATCTATACATACTTCCAACACATAGTTAGGTTAATATTTGTGAGAGGCAAAAAGCCTGTGGCCACGCAGACTCATTTCAACAGAACAACAGAGACTGGAACATCATTCAAAACTGTCAGTTGTCCTTTTCTATTTAAAGGCAATGGATTATTTAATTTAATATTCTCCAATAAAACAAATAAAGCACATAAAAGAGTTACTTAGCTCTTCTGAATATAGTTCTCAATCATGATTAATTAAGAATCAAGGACTTCATTTAGCAATCTTGTTTTCATAAGCTTTGCAAAAGTCTCTCTTATTTAAAGCTTTTACCGCAATCCCTTTTCAAAATAACATACTATTTCATTATGGAAAGGCGGCAGAAAATTCATTTATAGCTTATTATAAAAAATATTTTTCTTCCTGTTATTACAGCAGACTGTAGCATAGAAGCCTGTTTCTTGTCAGTGGCTAGAAATTCACTGCAGAGATTTCTCACCAACAGGAATCTGTCATTTTAATTGACAGTTCACTTAGGGCTGTCAGTTATTAAAAGCAGAAAGCTAACACACCTTAATAGTTACCTAGACCACAGCACCTCTTTTAGGCCTGTAGTCAGTATTTCAAACAGTATTTAAATCAGAAGAACGGCAAATCTGGACTAGCATCGAAACTTCAGTACTTCAGAGGGGCTGTTGCAACCATGGTCTTGCTGATGGAACACACTGAGATGGCGAGAACATTCTACCGCCGCAGTTTGGGTTTGGCTCCTTGTCCAGCATCAGCATTAGCATCAACACTCCACTCCTAGGCACCAGCCCACAGCTCTTGCGAGGTTATTTCAAATGATGTTAGATTTATCTGAACCATTTTCACCTGGTGCTACAGTCACTGCATTATGTTTCTGTTTAGGCTGACCAGGCATATCAAGGAGCTCATGGTCCATGTTTAAGCTGCATACCAACCCACACGGCAAACTTCTCATCCCAGAGCTCCATCTGTGTTTCATAGTCCAGAGACTTAAGTGGAGCTGGAGTGATAAAGGTGCGTTACCTTAAGATTACTGGTAACATTTATAATGATCTGGGGCTCCAGGATTTCCTCCTCCAGTTTATCAAGATGATAAATAAGTTGAGGAATGAGTATCTGACCTGTGCTACGGTTCTGCCTGAAAAAAATTGATGAGATTTTTCAACACCTCTCCTTTCAGCATGAAAGGAAATGGCCTATGCCAGAAGAACGGCACCTCCTCAGTCATGTCAAAATATTCTGTTTTATATGTGTATGCTATAATCAAGATTTATTCTTTAACTGCCAGGCTCTGGGCTCAGTTAATAAATGCTCTGATGCGCATGGGGCAGAGAATCTAACATGGTCAAACTTTCATTAGCACATACTGTTTTCAGTATTGTTACCCCTTAGGATTAAAGCTTACATCATCATTTTACCTCTAATATTTCATTGTTTTTTAATTTCACTTTGACTATTTCAGTATTTTTGTTCTTTACAAAGTAGATCAATCAAATACTTAAAGTAGAGTAACAAATTTTCCGAGCTCACAGAAACAGGTATTTTCATGAAAAAATAAATCTTACCTTAACCTTCTGTTTTGCAAAGACAAATCTTTTCAGGTCTTGACAACCCTTAGAAACATTCAGTATATCTCACTAATAGGTTTTTGCTGGGGAAAAATCGGTACACTTTTATTTTTTTCCACATAATTTTATCAAGTAAATGCTTTGACAGTATCTTTGTATTTGCCCACTATATCATTTCTTTCCGTCGCCCTTTTAAGATCTTGAGAGGCAATCACAATACACAGACACAAATCCCAATTTATACAGAAAACCAGCTACAGTTCTCCAAGAGGATGAATTCCAGCTTTGGCTCCTCTTTTTACAAGGAAATAATCCGTCTGGTCCCCTAAGGAAGGCCTGGAGATGTCTTGTGACTTGCATGTTATCATGCATATGGTACCCTCTATGTTTAACACTAGCCAGCTGGGGCTGCTTTTGGACTCTCTGACCCTGTCTAAGCACAGTTGCCCACAGGAACTACAGCAGGCATAAAGGCAACGTCTTGCAGTCACCTTGCTGTAAAGGAAAAGAGGGCTTCTACAGCATGGCCACAATGCTGGCACTGCTAGGCAAGGAAGAGGAAGAAGATGTGGACGCCTGTCTGTGGGCTTTCAGAGGTCAGATCCTTGCCTCCCTGGCAGGATCGCCGCTGTTCACTTCATGGCCTCCCATTCCTCCTGCGTAAAAAGAGGCTGTGTTCCTCTCTTCCAAGCAGCTTTTTTTGTCATAACTCCTGCTCTGGTGTTCAGGTATCTGCTCTGATGTTTTATTAATTATTGCGGCAGATGCTGCAAAGGGGACAGTGTCTCTAGAGAGGAGACCCTCTTCTGGGCCGCGTACCACTGTACTGGGCTCCATCGTCTTCCTGACTGACAAACTTTATTTCTGACTGCACAGGTTCTTTACAACTCCTCCGGCGTCTTCCTTGCTAAGGAGTGAGATTTAATTGCAGTAAGTCCCCAGCTACTGAAAAGATACATCTCAGTCTGTTCCTTTTACAATTTTGAGATTCCTACTGTCCCCAAGCCTAAGCAGCAGAGTCTTGCTCCAGAAATACATTTCCAGACACTACCTTTTGCCCAAGACAACAGCACTTTGTGTCTCTTTCTCAGCTGGCTACACGTTTTCACGGTGTTTCATCACAGCATTTCTTGGACCTCTCACCATTCCCAGACTACGTGCCTCATACCCTAGGAAAAGGGTCTTTGCTCAAACACATACTTGTGTTACCAAATGGTTATAAAATAGTTTGGCTGTAGAAACTATTATAAAAAGAAGGATCTATAGCTGCAGCAGGGAACATAATCCGGTGGTGACACATGAGACTGAAACCTCCAGGGATAAAAAGAGAGAACCTGTAAAATGGTCAAATATGTTGTGGCACCCACCAACTTTAGAACAATTTTTTTTTATCAGACATTCACTTGAAATACTTTAAACATGTCTGGCAGTCTAATTCTTCTATGCCTCATTCCAATTATCTCAAATGCCAGTAGTATTATTCAACATTGCTGCATCTAATTTACTGAGCTTCTATGCTGTGGGATGTTTAACAAAATAATGTACTAGGCATAATTAGAACGTGACTAAATTAATTTCGGTAATGCTGATTATACTGGATTACTGCACAAGTAATTCACCCTGTGCTGTAGACCCAGCATCACCCGTAAGCCAGCTCAGAGTATAAAAGGTACATGGCACACAGAATGCACAAGCACCAAAATTTGCAAAATCTCAACCGACAGCATGCCCGTTGACTTTAACGGTAGCAATTTGCAATTTTTAGTAACAGAATAATAAATAATCACAGACTGTTATACCTGCACTGAATTTTATCATTAAATTCATGGCTCTTCCTTTGTTCACCTAACCAGTCATTTCATCCCAGCAGGCATATAGCTTGGTCAAGCATGATGTGCCCTCATGACTCTCTCCTGGTTGTTCTTCATCATCTTGCCTGCTGTGGAGAAGGATTCCAAGAGCACAGGCTCCATTATTGTTTTGGAGACTGAGATAAGCTTGATCAACCAACAATTCTCTGGGTCCTCCACTCCACCATTTTTAAAAATGGGCACAACTGCCTCAGTCCAGTTGTTGGGGACCTCCTTTTTCACAGCTGATAGGCAACACTGTTGTATTGGACAGCACATGTGTGCAAGTCCTGTGCAGTCCCAGGGTTACAAGGTGACTTCAGACCACTGCGCTCTAAAGTCTTTCTAACCCATTGCTCCCCATTGCTGCCAGCTTCTCCTTCAGAAAGAATGGTGGTATACATAGAAAATGGAAGCAAGCTCCACCTGTTGAAACTGAAGCAAAAAAAGGCACCAAGTATTTCTGCCCTTTCCATACACACCAGTAAGATGTCATCCTCAGCCATCAACATGAAAGGAGCTGCAGGGATTGCTGTGCAGGTGATGCTGTTTATTCTAGCACCATGAATAAACCATCTCAGTTACAGACCAACGTAAGCACTGATGAAATAGCTTATGTTTATTTTGATTCTCTTGAAATGGAATTCTTCGAAGAGAACTGGGCACTCATCCCTCACCCTTTAATCAACTCAAAGCAATGGGCGAATAAAAAAGTTGATCTCAAATGTGAACAACAACCAACTGCACAACCCTGTGTGATCAAACCTTGTGTTCAACAGAAAATGTAACCTGACACACTCTGAGAGCACTTTAAACTTTGCCCCACATGACAGGAAGGGACATATTGCGTTCAAACAGGCTGATGAGTCCTCAGTTCCAGGCATGCAAAAGAGATGCTGACATTGCTGTTCAATATATTTATCAATGACATGGACAGCGACATCGAGTGTACCCTCAGCAAGTTTGCAGATGACACCAAGCTGAGTGGTACGGTTGAGACACCGGAGGGACAGGATGCCATCCAGAGGGACCTGGACAGGCTGGAGAGGTGGGCCTGTGTGAACCTCATGAGGTTCAACAAGGCCAAGTGCAAGGTCCTACACCTGGGTCAGGGTAATTCCCAGTATCAATACAGGCTGGGGGATGAAAGGATCGAGAGCAGCCCTGCTGAGAGGGACTTGGGGGTACTGATAGACGAAAGGCTGGACATGAGCCGGCAACGTGCGCTGGCAGCCCAGAGGGCCAACCGTGTCCTGGGCTGCATCAAGAGAAGCGTGGCCAGCAGGTCGAGAGAGGTGATTCTGCCCCTCTACTCTGCTCTGGTGAGACCTCACCTGGAGTACTGCATTCAGCTCTGGAGCCCTCAGTACAAGAAGGACATGGAACTGTTGGAGCGGGTCCAAAGGAGGGCTATGAAAATGATCCGAGGGCTGGAGCACCTCTCCTACGAGGACAGGCTGAGAGAGCTGGTGTTGTTCAGCCTGGAGAAGAGAAGGCTGCGGGGAGACCTGATTGCAGCCTTTCAGTACTTAACGGGAGCCTATAGGAAAGATGGGGACAATCTTTTTAGTAGAGACAGCAGTGACAGGACGAGGGGTAATGGTTTTAAACTAAAACAGGGTAGGTTTAGGCTGGATATAAGGAAGAAATTCTTTACAATGAGGGTGGTGAAACACTGGAACGGGTTGCCCAGAGAGGTAGTGGAGGCCCCATTCCTGGAAACATTCAAGACCAGGTTGGACAGGGCTCTGAGCAACCTCATCTAGTTAGCGGTGTCCCTGCTCGCTGCAGGGGGGTTGGACTAGATGACCTCTAGGGGTCCCTTCCGACCCAAAACTTTCTATGATTCTATGATTTCCAAAGCAGGAGGGAACATCACTGGTTGTAAGAGAGGAATGTCACAATCACTTTTTTAGCAAGCTAAGCTTACAAAATCCTTTTGAGATGTGAATCTGAATAACCCTCAAGGAGAGTTTGGAGTGCTAAAGGACAGGATGAGTTGTTATATTCATGTCTTATTCTGAGACCAACATTCGGCAACTCAAGAGACAGTAAGTGTTAGAACTTCATCTATGCAGCTGTAAGGCAACTAGCAACTTGGCTACAGGCTAACACAGGATGAAGGAATCCTCTGGACCTAATTTAAGTAAGTTTCTTTTTATTTCCATAACCTTTACAAACATAGCAACCGAGTGATGATTCTACAAATATATCATTTTATTCTACCTTATTCTGATTTATTCTACGGGTGATTTCAGGTAACTGTCAGTCACCAAAGTGATCTGATCCTTCAGGGGGATGACCCTTAACACCAGCATATGCTAACACTCATAGAGCCAGCACATCAGTCTTTTCAACACGCTGGGGATTCAGGGCAATAGTATGTACCTCCACTTAGCTGCAGGGACTGTTACGTGAACTAGCACAACATACATCAGTGGGGAAAAGGAATCTTCCAGAGGCTGCCATTAACAGGCAAAGCTCCGCGATGTGCAGTAGAGCATCAGAGAGCTCACTCAATCCTTCTGGGGAACATCTAACAGCCAGGGTAGAGGGATCTTAAATTATTTTGTCCTTAATTTCTCTTTCCTCAAATTATCACTGCTTCACAAAAAGAAAAGCACAGGTGCTAAGGACATTTAAAAACATCACAGAATCACAGAATCACAGAATAGTAGGGGTTGGAAGGGACCTCTGTGGGTCATCTAGTCCAACCCCCCTGCCGAAGCGGGGTCACCTACAGCAGGCTGCACAGGACCTTGTCCAGGCGGGTCTTGAATATCTCCAGAGAAGGAGACTCCACAACCTCCCTGGGCAGCCTGTTCCACAGCTCCGTCACCCTCAGAGGGAAGAAGTTCTTCCTCATGTTCAGACGGAACTTCCTGTGCCTCAGTTTGTGCCCATTGCCCCTTGTCCTGTCACTGGGCACCACTGAAAAGAGCTTGGCCCCATCCTCCTGACACCCACCCTTCAGATATTTGTAGGCATTTATAAGGTCCCCTTGCAGCCTTCTCTTCTTCAGGCTGAACAAGCCCAGCTCCCTCAACCTCTCCTCGTAGGGGAGATGCTCCAGTCCCCTCACCATCCTCGTAGCCCTCCGCTGGACTCTCTCCAGTAGCTCTTCATCTTTCTTGAACCGGGGAGCCCAGAACTGGACACAGTACTCCAGATGAGGCCTCACCAGGGCAGTGTGGAGGGGAAGGAGAGCCTCCCTGGTCACACTCTTCTTGATGCACCCCAGGATCCCATTGGCTTTCTTGGCAGCCAGGGCACACTGCTGGCTCATGGTTAACCTGTCGTCCACCAGGAAACCCAGGTCCCTCTCCGCAGAGCTGCTCTCCAGCCGGTCCACCCCAAGCCTGTACTGGTGCATGGGGTTGTTCCTCCGCAGGTGCACGACCCTGCATTTGCCTTTGTTGAACCTCATCAGGTTCCTCTCTGCCCAACTTTCCAGCCTGTCCAGGTCACGCTGAATGGCAGCACAGCCTTCCGGTGTGTCTACCACACCTCCCAGTTTGGTGTCATCAGCAAACTTGCTGAGGGTACATTCTAACTCTGCATGCAGGTCATTGATGAAGAAGTTAAACAAGACTGGGCCCAGTACTGACCCCTGGGGGACACCACTTGTTACCAGCCTCCAACTAGACTCAGCGCCGCTGATGACAACCCTCTGAGTTCTGCCATTCAGCCAGTTCTCTATCCACTTCACCGACCACTCATCCAGCCCACACTTCGTCAGCTTCCCTAGGGGGGTATCATGGGAGACTGTGTCGAAAGCCTTGCTGAAGTCTAGGTAGACAACATCCACGGCTCTCCCTTCGTCTACCCAGCCAGTCATGCCATCGTAGAAAGCTGTCAGATTGGTCAGGCATGATTTCCCCTTGGTGAATCCATGCTGACTACTCCTGATAACCTTCTTTTCCTCCACTTGCTTCATGATGGCCTCCAGGATAAGCTGCTCCATCACCTTTCCCGGGATGGAGGTGAGGCTGACCGGCCTGTAGTTCCCTGGGTCCTCCTTCTTGCCCTTTTTGAAGATTGGAGTGACTTTTGCCTTTCTCCAGTCCTCGGGCACCTCTCCTGTCCTCCAGGACCTCTCAAAGATGATGGAGAGTGGCTCAGCGATGACATCCGCCAGCTCCCTCAGCACTCGTGGGTGCATTCCATCGGGGCCCATGGATTTGTGGACATCCAGATCACTTAAGCTATCCCTCACACAGTCCTCCTCGACCAAGGGAAAGTCGTCCTCTTTGTAGGCCTCTTCTGTTACTTCCGGGGCCTGGGATTCCTGAGGGCCAGTCTTAGCACTGAAGACTGAAGCAAAGAAGGCATTCAGTAGCTCTGCCTTCTCCGCATCCTCCGTCACCAGGACACCCGCCTCATTCAGCAGCGGCCCCACGTTGTCCCTAGCCTTCCTTTTGCTGCTGATGTAGTTGAAGAAGCCCTTCTTGTTGTTTTTGACATCCCTTGCCAGCTTCAATTCCAGGTGGGCTTTGGCCTTCCTCGTCGCATCCCTGCATGCTCTCACCACGTTTCTGTACTCTTCCCAAGTGGCCTGTCCCTCTTTCCACATTCCATGGACCTTTCTCTTCTGCCTGATCTCCGCTAGAAGCTCCTTGTTTAACCATGCAGGTCTCCTGCCTCCTTTGCTAAATTTCTTTCTCAGGGGGATGCATTGTTCCTGTGCATGGAAGAAGTGTTGTTTAAAGAGCGACCAGCACTCATGGACCCCCCTGCCTTCGAGAGCCCTGGACCATGGGATTCCTCCCAGTAGCTCCTAGAAGAGGGCAAAGTCAGCCCTCCTGAGGTCCAGGGTTTTGATCCTGCTTATCGCCCTGCTTCCTCCACGCAGGAACCTGAACTCAACCATTTCATGGTCACTGCAGCCGAGTCTACCTCCAACCTTCACATCCTCCACCAGTCCCTCCTTGTTTGTTAACACGAGGTTCAGCAGCGCGCCTTTCCTTGTTGGTTCCTCCACCACTTGCATCAGAAAGTTATCATCGATGGTCTGTAGAAACCTCCTGGATTGCGCCTGCCTAGCTGTATGGTCTTCCCAGCTGATGTCAGGGTGGTTGAAGTCCCCCATGAGAACCAGGGCCTGTGACTGTGAGGCTGCTTGCAGCTGCCTGTAGAAGGCCTCATCAACCTCCTCCTCCTGGTCAGGTGGCCTGTAGTATACACCCACCGTAATGTCACCTGTGTGAGCCTGTCCCTTAATTCTAACCCACAAGCTTTCAACTCCTTCTTCACTTGCCCCCGGGCCAAGCTCAATGCATTCCAGTTGCTCCCTCACATATAGAGCAACTCCCCCACCTCTCCTTGTTGGTCTGTCTTTCCTAAAGAGTCTGTAGCCATCTATGACAGCATGCCAGTCATGCGAGTTGTCCCACCACGTTTCTGTGATGGCGACCAAGTCGTAGCCGTCCTGCTGTATAATGGCTTCCAGCTCCTCCTGTTTATTGCCCATGCTACGTGCATTGGTGTAAACACACTTGAGCTGGGCTGTCAATCTCACCCCTGGCCTTGGCACTCCAAGCCTAGGCTCATCCCTAGTGAGCTGGGCGATGTCCCCTTCCCCCTTCGAACCTAGTTTAAAGCCCTCTCAATGAGCCCCGCCAGCTCGTGGCCAAGAATTCTTTTTCCCCTTTGAGATAGCTGCACTCCGCCTGTCGCCAGCAGGCCCGGTGCTGTGTACACCTCCCCATGATCAAAGAAGCCAAAATTTGACTGATGGCACCAGTCCCTGAGCCACCTGTTAACCAGGTGAGTTTTCCTGCCCCTTTCAGTGCTGTCCCCTGCCACTGATGGGATGGAGGAAAACACCACCTGCGCCCCTGATCCCTCAACCAGTCGCCCCAGTGCCCTGAAGTCCCTTTAGATGGCCTTGGGACTTCTTTCTGCTACCTCGTCCCCGCCAACCTGCATTACCAAGAGGGGGCAGTAATCAGAAGGCCGCACCACACCAGGGAGTTTCTTCGCAACATCCCTAACCCGGGCCCCAGGGAGGCAGCAGACTTCCCTGTGGGATGGGTCCGGTCGGCAGATCGGGCCCTCTGTTCCCCTCATAAGGGAATCGCCTATGACAATGACCCTCCTTTTTTTCTTAGCCGAGGCAGTGGTAATACGTGGGGCTGACTGACTTGTCCTGGGCATCTCCCTGGATGGAGCTTCACCTTCACCCACATCCTCTGCGGCCGGTCCCTCACATTCCAGAGCCGCATACCTGTTGCTTAAGGGCAACTGGGCAGGTGAGGGAGGCAGGGGAAATTCGCTTGCCCCCCCGAGCAGGGACCCGTTTCCATTCCCCCCTGTCTCTTAGGCCCCCTCTTTCTGCTCGGTGGCAAGAGGGTAGGGGGTTCTCTGCTTTTCGTGGAGCCACCTCCTGCTGCCTCGGCCTCAGGGAAGGCAGGGTGCGGCTCCACCAGTTGATCTCCCACTCACACTCCCAGATACTCCTTAACCTCTCCACTTCCTCCTTCAGCTCTGCCACCAGGCCGAGCAGGTCATTCACCTGCTCGCACCGAACACAGCCGTTGTCTCTGCTGTCCTCCGGTACGAGCGCCAGGCTCAGGCACTCCCTGCAGCCAGGGACCTGGACACCCGCGTTCTTGCGTGGGGCCTCCGTCTGGGTCCCCACACTCCTTCGAGCAACAGCTTTCCCATGGGTGGTAACCATGGTAACATCATTTTATTCTCTTCTAACACATACAGCAAACTCACAGAAAAAGTAAAGCAGACTCCTTGCACTGCCATCAAGTAAGGCACTGATTGGATTCCTCATCTCTAAAAAGGTAAATTACTTTTATGAAAAGACAATTTCTCATCAAACAAGTAATTCTTAAGAAGCACAAGTTTTACAACTGGTGATGTGCTGTCAAGACTGACATGCTAATATACCATGCTCAGGAAACATCTGCTGATGACAACAGTCAAAACGACAAACTATCTATATACTGGTGATCTTTAAACAATGCTAAACTCCTTCAATACAGCTCATCAACAGAGCTCCAATATGCCAACAAATACTTCGGCTTTTCTGCTTCACAGAATGGAAATTAGCATCTTCAGTTTCCTTACTCTAGGACGACACCTGCATTATGACAATATGCACACATGTGAGACTTTTCCTAAAATTTCTTTTGAAGAAGCAAGAGTTAAATTTGAAATGTACAAGTGTTCAAGTGCTTCAAGTCAGTGGTCTATGCCAGCTGCTGAACAACTTGTAAGCATCTGCCTGTTTACTCTCACTTCACATTTGCATGTTTTTCCTCTTCATACCTCTATTTTTACTTCAAAGAAAAAGGACAGTAAAGATTGAAGTGCAGGGTTATCATGGCTCAGAGGGGAGCAACCTTCACTGTTCAGAGCTTGAATCCAGCCAGCAACAAAATCAGGGAATAAGGTCCAGCTAACCAGTCTGATGTCAAAACAACCGTGAGTACCAAATCAGTTTGTAAAGTACAACACAGCCAAAAGAAAACAGTGGAAGTACCGAGACCTAACTTCACAGGACTTCTGTGTACAGGAGTTGCCAAGAGGAGCAGATACGCTCAGAAGCCAAAAGAGCAGAGAAAACCACGGTGAAAACGGAGCGCAGAAACACAGGCAGGCACAGACGAGTAACAGATTTGAGAAGAAGCTGAGAGGAGTACTGCAACACACAGGAACATGGAGAATCCTAACAGCAAGCTGCTACTCAGAGCTAGCCTCAAACAGGCTTGGCATTGTGTAAGAATGGTAAAATCTTCCGTAGCTGTCCTGCTTGGAGGAAAACCTAGGGTTAATGACTATACCCCTTAATCCAGCTAATGATTCTTCTCACACCCTATTGCATATGCCCTTACAATGCCAGCTGGCTGAAGTGAGTTCTTATGGGTGACGTGAAGCCCAATCTACCAAACTCAATTGTAATGTGTCTTATCACTTGTAATCCACAGCTTCTGACTAATATCAGAAGACACTGCCCTTGATGTCTTGGGTGAAGCAGTAATGCAGAAAGTAGCAGGTGAAATATCCACTTGCCACTTGTGGATATTTGCCAATGGAAATTACTTTTTAGTTCTGAAGAAGTTATTAATGGAAAAAAGTTGCTCACCATTTTGATGTGGGAAAAAAACCCAACAAAGTAAAAGACAAACAACAAGAAGCAATTGGAGCCATTGGTGTAAGAGTGGAACCAGCTATAACAATAGTCAAACACTTCTGAAATAGCAATGATGACTAGGAATGCTGAGGAAAGGACAAAAGAATAAAGGAGGTGGGCTATCACTAACATCTAAAGGCTATTTTCGGAAGGAAGCGATTGAAGTGTTCCAGGTAGACTTAAAACACATCTGTGCAAGATATAAGAAACTGCATTAACACATTTAATGAGATCATCCAGACTGCAGATATTATGTCAGCAGTGTTATATTTAAATTGTTTGAAAATAGCTTGCTGGTTCTGCTTTCAGAATAGCCTCTTTAGCAAAACCTATGTCTTTTTTCTCCTGATTACATCAAGTAGTCTAGAAAAGAAAGAAAAAACCCCACCTCCTCTACAAGTCTGACAGGTTTTGTAGACAAATCTTGTCCACACAGATTTAAACATGTGCCCCAAAAAATATTCTTGTATGTCAGTGAAAAAAATACATGCGTGCACTCCATAAAATGAATTCTCCTTCACAAGCAGAAACCATTTCACATCTGCTCTGTGACTGAGAGGCAGCAAAGCATGAAGATTAGAGCACAATTATTCTTCCTCCCATTCACGAAGTAGGAGGGGCATACAACATTAAAAGATAGCAGGTCTGGAGTATACAAACAGAAATACATTATTTCCCCTGGTATTTAATTAAATTGTAGGTCCCATTACTACAGCATATTGTAAAGGATAAATGGGTTCTAAAAAAGATTAGATGAACTCACAGAAACAAACAGCTCTGTTGCAGAATAAACACAACTGTTAGAATACAGCTGGGTCATGAAGTATCTAAATAGCTGCCTGCTGAAAGGTGGTGTAATGTGCTTGAGGAAGGACCGCTTTATACGTGACCTGTTTGCTAGATACTCCTTGCTCCAGCTGGAGACAGGACACTAGGCTTGACAAACCTTTGCTCTGATCCAAGAGGAAAGTTCTTTATCTACTGTTCCTTCTTTCACTGAGGCAGGCCTGCAACTACTGACTTACTAATTTTTTAATATTCTAATGATTTTTCTCAAAAAATGATGCTTTAATATCTTCTAAATTAGTTACAGTAACACCTATAAGCTCAAAGGTTTATTATAAATTTATTACGTTGAAGTTTGAGGATTTGCGACTGCTTCAGATCCATTCAAGGAACTTGCAGTAATGGGATCTTGAAAACCGTATCACCTGAAGCTAATAATTCTGTGGTACCAAGGATTTCTTAAATCTCCATAGTAAACTTCATAAAAAACCCCTCAAGTATACATCATTCGCATGGACTTACATTCTCAGTTGTAACTAGCTAGAAGGTCAGAATCTGTAAACTTCCGTCATATTTCTCTGTTCTCTTCAAGCTTTAACATGAGTCAAAGTTATGGATAAAGAACAGTCACATTGACCACAGAGAAGCTGTAAAAGCTGGCTTCTGTCCTGGGTTTGGCCAGAACAGGGTTAATTTTCACCGGACTCCAGGAAGGGGCACAGCCGGGGGGTGGGGGCTGACCCCACCTGGCCAAACAGAGCCGGGTATTCCATACCATGTGACGTCACGCTGGGTTCCGGTGGGGGGGGCGGGGCGGCGGGAAGGCACTCGCGGCTTGGGGCGGGCGCAGTGCCGGTCCGGTTTCGGGAGAGCGGCTGTTGTACGGTTCGTGGTTGTGTTTTCTCCTTATTTGTATCGTTGTTGTTCCTGTTTTCCCTCTGTTTGCTGTTCTGTTAAACTGCCCTTATCCCGACCCACCAGTTTCTGCCTCTTTCTTTCCATTCTCCTCCGCACGCCGGCGGGGGGAGGGGCGGCCGCGTGGCGCTTTTGTTGCCGGCGGCAGCCGAAACCGAAACATTTAATTGGCGCCCAGACGTGGAGCGGGGATAACGGCAGGGCTGAGCAGCGGGTGTTAAAACTGCTTTCTTAGATTTTGTTAAATTTTGTTATAGGCATTTTTCTGTGTTAAGTAGTCGCCGGTAAAAAAAGAAAAAAATGTTTCTGACTTTGATCAAGTGGCTCTGCTATGTAAATCCGTACTTGCACTATGTGTTCATTGCCATGCTGTTCATCATGGCTGGGAAAAAGATCAGGATGATGATTTTCCTCTACTGTACGATATCGACTTATGACATGATAGCATCACTGTGTATGAAACTAGGCTTGTGTTTGCATGCGGCACTGCGGTCATTTCCGTACCTCGGGTCCTATGTCTTAGATTTTGTTAGTAATCAAACCCAATCTGTGGGGAAAACCGAAGGGGATACCTTCCCCCACTCTTTCGCCCCCCCTCTCTCCCTCAGGCTGGTCCTAACGGCTTTTGAGAATTTTGAGTACCCATGGGATGCTCAGGGCAGCACTCTCCTTTTGTTATGCCTCCTGAATGGGTTGCAGGTTTTGTTTAGGGTTAAGCAAGTCGTTAAGAACATCGTGCAGAGACCTGCCCCGGGGCCGGATAGCTGTGAGTGGCTGGGTGTGTGGGACAGCATGGGCAAGTACCTAGGGCAGTGGGCACCACCGGTGTTTTTTAAACTCACCCCTGAACAAATACAGAATCCAGACAGTCTAGTAAAATATCTGCAAAGAGTGTGCTGCCACCCTGGGAACTCCAGAGAGACACAGATCACCGCAACGTGCTGGGGTCTGGCCCACGCCTACCGAGCCCTGTTCAACACTGTTCAGTGCCTTAAGAGGGAAAGGGGGGGAAATGAAGCGGCAGGCACTGCGGCTGGCGCTGCCTCCCCAGCCGGCCCTGCAGCCCCTCCAGCCCAGCAGGCAGTCCCAGCCCCCCCGACTGGCACCACGGCTGCTGCAGCCACAGCTGCAGGGTCTGCCTCGATTTCCCCAGCGGGCACAGCAGCTGCTCCAGCCCCAGCTCCAGCCACAGGCACAGTGACTGAGCCCAATGACCAACCTGTGCAGGTAGCAGTCGCCCCTGTAAAACTAAAGAAAGACGCAAAGAGAGCAGATCGCTCCGGGAGGGATGATGATGAGCCAGGGTCATCACGGGAGATAGAGACAGAGATCATCACCCGGTCCCTGTCCCTGGGCGAGCTGCGAGACATGCGGAAAGATTTCAGCCGCCACCCAGGCGAGCACATTGCCACCTGGCTGCTGCGGTGCTGGGATAACAGGGCCAGCAGCTTGGAGTTAGAGGGCAAGGAAGCCAAGCAGCTGGGATCCCTGGCCAGGGATGGGGGCATTGACAAGGCCATTGGGAAAAAGGAACAAATCCTCAGCCTCTGGAGAAGACTTCTGTCAGGCGTGAGGGAGAGGTACCCCTTCAGTGACGATTTTGTATGCTATCCTGGCAAGTGGACCAATATGGAAAGGGGTATTCAGTACTTGAGGGAATTAGCTGTGCGGGAGCTGGTTTATTGTGACACAGATGATGAGCAGGTACCCACAGACCCAGATGAACTCCAGTGCTCACAATCCATGTGGAGGAAGTTTGTGCGGAGTGCACCCTCCTCGCATGCCAACTCACTGGCAGTTGTAAACTGGAAAGGTAAAGACACACCAACAGTGGACGAGGTGGCTGTCAGACTCCGCCAATATGAGGAAAGTCTCTCTTCCTCCCTTGTCTCAGCTGTAAATAAATTGTCCCAGAAGGTCCAGCGACTCGAACAGAGTATGTCCTACTCCCCACCTGTACGGGCCAGTGTCTCAGCTATTAGGGGCAAGCGTTTCTCTGCTCAGGAGAGGGAATACAGAGGCTATACACCCCGGGGCACCCTGTGGTTCTACTTGCGTGACCACGGAGAGGACATGAGGAAGTGGGATGGAAAACCCACCTCAAGTCTAGAGGCCCGAGTACGTGAGTTGCGAGGTAAAACAATCACCAAAGGGGATTCTGTTAGGAAAAGTGCCGCTCCAGTTTCCAAAAGCCAGCTCTCCAGACCAGGTAGAAAGTTTGACCTTGATTCTGATCCTCTGGAGGGGACCTCCAAGTCATTTTTACAGCAGGTGAGCAGCAATTTCTCTGACGAGGATTAGAGGGGCCCTGCCTCCAGCCAGGTGGAGGAAAGGGACAACCGTGTCTATTGGACGGTGTGGATTCGGTGGCCTGGCACGTCAGATCCACAAGAGTATAAAGCTCTAGTGGACACTGGTGCACAGTGTACTTTAATGCCATCAGAGTTCAAAGGGTCAGAGTCCATTTGCATTTCGGGAGTGACAGGGGGGTCCCAAGAGCTGAGTCTACTGGAGGCTGAAGTGAGCCTCACTGGGCAGGACTGGCAGAAGCACCCCATTGTAACTGGCCCCGAGGCTCCGTGCATCCTTGGGATAGACTATCTTAGGAGAGGCTATTTCAAGGACCCAAAGGGGTATCGGTGGGCTTTTGGCATAGCTGCTGTGGAGACGGAAGAAATTAAACAGCTGTCCATTTTGCCTGGTCTCTCGGAGGATCCTTCCGTTGTGGGGTTGCTGAGGGTTGAAGAACAACAGATACCCATCGCAACCACAACGGTGCACCGGCGACAGTATCGTACCAACCAAGACTCCCTTCTCCCCATTCATCAGCTGATCCGTCAACTGGAGAGTCAAGGAGTGATCAGCAAAACTCACTCACCCTTTAATAGTCCCATATGGCCAGTGAGAAAATCTACTGGAGAGTGGAGACTGACAATAGACTACCGTGGCCTGAATGAAGTCACACCACCGCTGAGTGCTGCCGTGCCAGACATGCTAGAACTTCAATATCAGCTGGAGTCAAAGGCAGCCAAGTGGTATGCGACAATTGACATCGCTAATGCATTCTTCTCCATCCCTTTGGCAGCAGAGTGCAGGCCACAGTTTGCTTTCACCTGGAGGGGCATCCAGTACACCTGGAATCGACTGCCCCAGGGGTGGAAACACAGTCCCACCATTTGCCATGGACTAATCCAGACTGCACTGGAAAAGGGTGAAGCCCCAGAACATCTGCAGTACATCGACGACATCATTATATGGGGCGACACAGCGGAGGAGGTTTTCGAGAAAGGGGAGAAAATAGTTCAAATCCTTCTGAAAGCCGGTTTCGCCATTAAGCGAAGTAAAGTCAAGGGACCTGCGCAAGAGATCCAGTTTTTGGGAATAAAATGGCAGGATGGGCGCCGTCAAATCCCAATGGATGTCATCAACAAAATAGCAGCTATGTCTCCACCCACCAGCAAAAAGGAAGCACAGGCCTTCCTGGGTGTTGTGGGTTTTTGGAGGATGCACATCCCAAATTACAGCCAGATTGTAAGTCCTCTGTACTACGTGACCCGGAAGAAGAATGATTTTGAATGGGGCCCTGAGCAACGACAGGCATTTGAACAGATTAAACGGGAGATAGTTCATGCCGTAGCCCTTGGTCCAGTCCGGTCAGGGCAAGATGTTAAAAACGTGCTCTACACCGCAGCCGGGGAGAATGGCCCAACCTGGAGTCTCTGGCAGAAGGCACCAGGGGAGACTCGAGGTCGACCCCTGGGGTTCTGGAGCCGGGGATACAAAGGATCTGAGGCCCGCTATACTCCCACTGAAAAAGAGATTCTGGCAGCATATGAAGGCGTTCGAGCTGCTTCAGAAGTGGTCGGCACTGAAGCACAGCTCCTCCTAGCTCCACGATTGCCGGTCCTGGGTTGGATGTTCAAAGAGAGGGTCCCCTCTACGCATCATGCCACCGATGCTACGTGGAGTAAGTGGGTCGCTCTGATCACCCAGCGCGCCCGAATGGGAAACCCCAGTCGCCCAGGAATTCTGGAGGTCATCATGGACTGGCCAGAAGGCAAAGATTTTGGAGCATCGCCAGAGGAGGAGGTGACACGTGCTGAAGAGGCCCCACTGTATAACCAGCTGCCAGAAGATAAGAAACAGTATGCCTTGTTCACGGATGGGTCCTGTCGCATTGTGGGGAAGCAGCGGAGGTGGAAGGCTGCTGTATGGAGCCCTACACGACAAGTCGCGGAAACTGCCGAGGGAGAAGGTGAGTCCAGCCAGTTTGCAGAGGTGAAAGCCATCCAGCTGGCTTTAGACATTGCCAGTCGAGAGAAGTGGCCAGTGCTCTATCTTTACACTGACTCTTGGATGGTGGCCAATGCCTTGTGGGGGTGGCTGCAGCAATGGAAGAAGAACAACTGGCAGCGCAGAGGCAAACCTATCTGGGCTGCCCCATTGTGGCAAGATATTGCTGCCCGGCTAGAGCAGTTGGCTGTAAAAGTCCGTCACGTGGACGCCCACGTCCCTAAGAGTCGGGCCACTGAAGAACATCAAAACAACCACCAGGTAGATCAGGCTGCTAAGATTGAAGTGGCTCAGGTGGATCTGGACTGGCAACATAAGGGTGAACTCTTTATAGCTCGGTGGGCCCATGACACCTCGGGCCACCAAGGAAGAGACGCGACATACCGATGGGCTCGTGACCGAGGGGTGGACTTGACCATGGACACTATCGCACAGGTTATCCATGAATGTGAGACATGCGCTGCAATCAAGCAAGCCAAGCGGGTAAAGCCTCAGTGGTATGGAGGACGATGGCTAAAATATAAATACGGGGAGGCTTGGCAGATTGACTACATCACACTGCCACAAACCCGCCAAGGCAAGCGCTATGTGCTCACAATGGTGGAGGCCACCACCGGGTGGCTGGAAACCTACCCTGTGCCCCATGCCACCGCCCGGAATACCATCCTGGGCCTGGAAAAACAAGTCCTGTGGCGACATGGCACTCCCGAAAGAATCGAGTCGGACAACGGGACTCACTTTCGCAACAGCCTCATAGACACCTGGGCCAAAGAACACGGTATTGAGTGGGTGTATCACATCCCCTACCATGCACCAGCCTCTGGAAAGATCGAACGTTACAATGGGCTGCTAAAAACCACTTTGAGGGCAATGGGGGGTGGGACTTTCAAAAATTGGGATACCCATTTAGCAAAGGCCACCTGGTTGGTCAACACCAGAGGGTCCACCAACAGGGCTGGTCCTGCCCAGTCAAAACCTCAGCGCCCCGTAGAAGGGGATAAAGTCTCCGTAGTGCACACACGGAACATGTTAGGGAAGACAGTTTGGGTTAGTCCTGCCTCGGGCAAAGGCAAGCCCGTCCGGGGGATTGCTTTTGCTCAAGGACCTGGGTGTACCTGGTGGGTAATGCGGAAGGATGGGGAAGTCCGATGTGTACCTCATGGGGATTTAATTTTGGGCGAGAATAGTCCATAAATAAATTGTATAAAGTTAGTTGTTAAATAACCCTGTCACTGTCTGTTATCACTGTTATAATTGTTATATGTTGTACCAGTAGTAGCATAGTAAGAATCGTCCAGATTAAAGAAGGATGGACTTTTTCAATGAAAACCTAGCAGAGCACGGTGATGATGGAACTGGACCTGGTTTTCAACAACTGGCATCCAGCGACTTCATCAAGATCAACATCTCCTGCAGACTGTGGGCACGGGCTGCACCAGATACATCAGCCGTGAGCTCCGGATGCAGCAAGTGACCGCCCATCACCACACATCACCTCTCCCGCCATGGAAGACCATTACGACAGATGGAGCCTGAAGTCATGGATTAAATGAACTCAACGGACACTTTAGAGTGATGATCCATAGACTAAGGGAATGATATCTGGAGACAGGAGAAGTGGTGGTGATCGACCGGACAATGGGGGACCTGGGCATGACGTAGATGGTATGGAATAAGGGGTGGATAATGTCCTGGGTTTGGCCAGAACAGGGTTAATTTTCACCGGACTCCAGGAAGGGGCACAGCCGGGGGGTGGGGGCTGACCCCACCTGGCCATACAGAGCCGGGTATTCCATACCATGGGACGTCACGCTGGGTTCCGGTGGGGGGGGGGGGGGCGGTGCGGCGGGAAGGCACTCGCGGCTGGGGCGGGCGCAGCGCCGGTCCGGTTTCGGGAGAGCGGCTGTTGTACGGTTCGTGGTTGTGTTTTCTCCTTATTTGTATCGTTGTTGTTCCTGTTTTCCCTCTGTTTGCTGTTCTGTTAAACTGCCCTTATCCCGACCCACCAGTTTCTGCCTCTTTCTTTCCATTCTCCTCCGCACGCCGGCGGGGGGAGGGGCGGCCGCGTGGCGCTTTTGTTGCCGGCGGCAGCCGAAACCGAAACAGCTTCCCATCACCTCTGCACTCCTTTGATAATCCTGAAAACTTTCCTTGCAAATTTGGGCAGCCAAAAGGATGCTGATCTCATGATAACAAGTGGAATTGCCACTGATTTCGGGCAGCACTCTGTACGCTACATTGGACGTATGTGTTTGCAGGTAATTTGTTCCAGGACACATGACTTCAGTTCCATAATGCGACAGCATTAAAAAAAAAATCATGCATATAGAACAACAAAACTATACAATTGCTTCAGCTGTATGCCAAATGCAATGAACCCACTTTTCAAGTTTTCTCATCAAAATTGCATACTTTTGTATTAGTTACTCTGTCAGTCTGTGCCTGTAGCTGGAGCATGTAAAATACGGTAAAGGCTGTTCAGGAGATTCATCGGCTGTCAGGTAGTATTATCAAACAGCAAAGTTTAAGATAATCCCATTCATGGAGTTCCCAAACTCTGCTCAAACCTTATTATCTGAAACCTAAATATCAATTCATAAAAAGAATATCTGATTTAATTAAAAGTTCCCAAGAACTCAAAGCTTTTATTCTGGTAATCTCTATCTCCTTAAGAAAACAATCCTAATTTTCATCAGAAATTGAGCCTCTAAAATTAGAGCAAGAAACCTGGTTATAAAAGATGGGTGTTTTTTTCAGTTTAGTTTTGGGGTTTTTTTCAAGTTCCATCATTTGTAGGCCCGCTAGCAATCTTTGCTTTCAGAAATATGTGTCTGCGGCAAAACAGGGAACACAGCTTGCCAAAGTAAGAAGAAAATTAATTTTTACAAACTTTTATGAAAAGCGCTCTGACTACAGGGGAATGCAATTTCTGTATTTGCTTGCTTTACACTAATATTAATAAACTGTTAACAACTCAGATATTTTGTTTTATTGTAGCAACAAGAATTATTTATTAATCACAATATAGGTTTTGGTCTCCTGCACAGAAATTACATTCCCTTTTTTTTTTTTTTGCAAGTCATTTCTTCATTCTGATTTACACTTTTGGTCATGAAAGCATACGGTAACTAGCTACATTGCCTACAGCCATCCAACTGTTCGTTCACTGACAGCACAAACTAATATAATATGAATATTTAACCTGCACACACTAATTTTTGCTCAGATTGAAATGAATAAAAATACTCAGTTAAGAACTTTCCTACAATACTTTGCCATACAGAGATGTATATAATACAGCATCAGAGGTCCCAGTATATTTCTTGGAATCCAATATTTTCGGTAATAAATTGCACTGTTATTCCAAGGGGAATTTTATGCAGACAAAACCCTGAAGTATTTTATAGCAAAGCACTTTTCATATATGTTAACACACAGAGACTCTGATTGAAGAGACTTTGCAAATGAATCCAAGTTTCCTCAAGTTGTGTTGACAATCTGGATACTTCTTCCAATAACTTTGGCTCTGATGAGAGAATCTTAAGATGTAACTGAAAATGAAAACAAACAGTCAGTGAAACAAACAGAGATAGCAACAACAACAAAAAAAGATCAGTTTCCTCATTCAATTCCAACACTTTGCTTTCAGGAATGTCCCAGGTAAGAGGATTCTTTCTCTTCAGTTAATTCCCCCCATTTAATGCTGCCTCCCTTTCACTATTTTTTTTTTTTACAAACCATTTTGTGCTAGATCGGATAAGGCAGCAAAATGTCTCGAGTAAGTTGTTGCTTTACTACATCTTCTTCTGACGCTGCTGCTGAATCTATCCTAATCACACACTTGTCTAGAAGGTAACTTTCTCCTCTTTCCAACCTGCATCACAAGCTCCCCTTTAGGCTAGACAGGCTAAATAGATGCCCTGAGGTCAATCAGGATTATTATTTTAATTATCCACGTTGCATAAAGCAAGAACGACACCAGCACACTCTATAACGATACAGGGAATAATGTCTCTCTAATGTAATAAACAGTAACCTTGGCAAAGCATAAAGAAAAGAAACCTCTCAGTCTTGTATTGAGGCAATACATTGTTACCACTTAACGGATGGAATAGTTGTTTTCCCAGCTACAACTTGAATTCAAGAGTCTTGCTAAGCTCAGAGCTGTTTTACTTGGAACCTACAGTAAAAGACAAGGGTGTTCATGTGTCACCAGATGAGTTTATACTATTCTGCTGTAATTCAGACCAGGAGTACATTTCTGAGGCAAATTACCTATCTGTCCCTAATCTACCCTGCAAGAGTTATACTTCTTTTGTATGAAACTACACGGAAAGATAATTCTAACATCTAATATTGCAGCTATTAATCATATGCAGTCCATGGGAAGAGACACGATAAAAGGTGAATAAGTGTCAAGACCTCAACCCTAAGTGTTTCACTGTACAGATCTACTCCTATTCGTCTGCACTACTTGCTCTTGTGGAAGCTGCCCGACGTGTTCTATTTAATCCCAGCAAAAGAAAAATAGCAAGTCATATTTGTCCAGCATTACACTCTTACCTTTAACACCAATCCCTGCAATACTGCTATTAAGAAATATTCAGTTCAACAAACAGTACCACATGTCTGAATGTTTACAACAACTTTTTCCTAGTAAACTGTAATTAATTGCTTTCCCACAATTTCATAAATCAGAGTAACTTGACAAGGTAAGCATTTGTACATCAGAAAGGTTTCAATCTTCTGCAGAACCACTTTCCCTCTAAGAGTAACTGCTACTGCATTTTATCACTGTAACTTTCTAATTTCCACAGACCTGGGAATAATTTCATTAGCTCTGTGATGCTTAAACAGATACCAGAAGAAAGGCAGCCCACTGACATGGAAAGTAAAAGTCAGGCTTGAAATGTGTAGCTTTAAGTCCAACAAACTTTTTTGCCTATTTTACTTCCCCAAACATTGCACTTTGAATGGTTTTCTTAAGACACAGCATGTTTTAGCTTAGCAATCAATCATTAAGCAGTTACTTATGTTACAAAAAAATCAAAACAACTCTAAGCAACATACACTAGAATAAAACCTTTCTGGCATGGTCCTCTTTACAATGTCTGTTTTTTGCAAGTTTTTCTTGACTGTGACCAGATGAATCACAGAATCACAATATCAAAGAATAGTAGGGGTTGGAAGGGACCAAGTTGTCCAGTTAGTCATTTTAAAACAATCCCAAACAAAATTCACGTACAATAATTCTTTCAAAAAGACAATTTACATCCTTTTACTGAATAACCATCATTTTAAACAGGACTAACACAAAATTTTGTAAGAAAATTGTTACCTTTAGAAATAGCGCAAGGTATGCCTGAGCAAGTTCAAAGTTGTACTTCTTGTTCAGCATCATCCCAATCATTCTCAGAAAGCTTAGCATCACCTCCATTGAGCCACCACCTTCAGGGGCCAAACCCCTTAATTCTATCTCAATATTGGATGGTCCCAAGCTTTTCAGTAAGTTCAGTGGAGTTGTATCTGTGTTAAAGCATTCAGGGATATACTATCAGTAACATTTGCAGAAAAGAATCTTATAAATTCTTCATGTGGACAGGTTTATTCCAAAATCTTTAAGTAGCAACTCTATGTTTGAAGTTTCTACTGTTTCCTCACTTTTTTGTTTTCCACAATATTCCATCCTGCCTTTAAGTTACTGTCCCATCAAAGCAGTACCTCTTAATAAGACAAACGCATGTAATAAGAGAGTTGAAGGTCACCTTGAAAAAAAAAATAACAACTTTGCCTTTGTATCACTTTTTTCCCCACTTACATCTTTTAAGCGGAACAAAATTTCTTAACCACATAACAACGTAATTTTGCACTTCTTGGCAAAAAGAACATATATACTTGGGTCTCCAAGCTGCTACTGCAAATATATCTTAGAAGAGACAGAGTACTACTAGGAAATTTTACAGTGTTTACTCTTATTGACAGTCAGCTAAATTCAGGATCGTCTGATGCATCTCAGATAATTGCTAGTACTTTTCTTAAGTGAGTTCCTCCTGCTTTTCCTGGAACATGGAGGGGGGTGGTGGGGTGGGAGAAATCTTTTCCCTGGTAGAAATATATGCAATTTACAAACTCCTTCCCCCTCTTCCTAAGTGTTCTTCCTCAGGTTTTCTACCATCTTACCTGATTTTTGAGAATGCCATCCATTTGATTTAAAAATGCAGAAATAAAAATATGCATGGTTGCAAACACAGCTGTGGGTAAAAACATTTTTTTAAATGTCTTCTAATTAATATTTCTTTTGCTAAGAAGAGCAACTTCCTATACTTTTCTATCATGCTAACTAATGGTATCAGGCATTGGCTAATCTTCCTTAGGTGATACAAATCTGTTTCCATCTGTATTTGATTCCTATGAAAATCATTAGCTAGTTTTAAACGTAATTGCGGTATCAACAGTACTGAACAGATCCATTAACTCATTTTTCACAGATTCAGAGAATGTTTGGGGTTGGAAAGGACCTCTGTGGGTCACCCAGTCCAACCCCCCTGCCGAAGCAGGGCCACCTACAGGGTCCTGATCTGAGTTATGAAACCCTGTCTCAATCCCAGCAGTAAGCCAGGATGGCTTCTGGTATAATACTATTTATTTGCATAGCCTAGTTATCTTTAGAAGAGCTGCTTGTAAACTAGCAAGCACAGAGACATGTTACACACCAGCAGCTTCCTGAGTCAGGACCAACAGGCTCCCCGGGTTGGGATTACAGCACAGACCCCAGAGCACACCTGTCTTACAGCAGAGAGGTGGCCTGAGGGAGGCCCGTGGGACCGCTGCTCCAATGCATCATGGAGTGCACTTGCTCCCTGCTACACACAGCCTCTAGGTGCCTGGTCAGGTTTCTAAATATTCACCCGATATTTCACTCCTGTCTGAGCAGCTCTGAAGCAGCTCAGTAGAATACTATCGACCAAAATACTAAAAACACAGCATAAAAACGCACCTTGTTTGTTGTAATAAAGTTCTGCACGCAAAATCTTTTAAGTGCAGTTGAGTTAGCTGGTCATCTCAAAGAGTTTAAGAGGGGGTAGAAAAATTCCCAGCAGAACTGCCTTGTGGACAAGGTAACAGTGACTGTCCATTTACATTTCCAAGCCAGCTATATTAGCAATCATTTCCAAAAATCTAAATTTCAGTGATTCTCTAGTAGCACAAGTTAAACAGGGAGAACAGCAGGCACACTGAACAGAAAATGTAAGTGACTGAGTTTCAAAATTAACTGCATGTTAAAAGAAATCCAACAGCTTATTTTTACATCAATTATTTCTTCTTAAGCTTTAAATTCCAAAGCAATCAATTAAAGCTCTAAGTCTGCCAAATGTTTAGTGCAGTAGGCCTCAAAAAAAGAACTTGGTAGGAAAATTATGATTTTCATGTTTCAGTGAATCAGAGTATTCCTTACAAGATCATTCCCTTCTTTTCTTACCCTACAAATAATACATAGGACCTTTTCTGGGCAAGATCATCACAATCCCAAAAGGAGTCTAACAATCTTAGCAATATTACCTTCCTTCTCTACGCAGATTTTAGCCAGAACTGTGTTCCATTCTGCAGGCAAGCTGGAGTACAAATGGATCTTTGATCTAAATTTGCTATCTATGTATTAATCAGCTTTATAAATAACAGGTCATTCTCCTTGCCTTTGCCACTGTACTATGTGTATTTTTTTCCTCGCATATGTTACAAGTTTGGAATTAGAAATCAAGCATGTATCAAAATATTATTAGCATCTACATTTCTAGTGAAATGCCTTGTTAACTTACATTCATTAGTGCTCAGGGCTTCTTCAAGATGAATGTAGAAATCAGATTTCTGTGCCAGTACTCCAAGGTTTACTATCTTTGACTAGACAATGAAAGTATGAGAGTGTACATGAACATGCAAACATATTTTTACATTTCAACCAGATTCTTTTACTACTGACAGAATAAAAAACTTTAAGAAAACATTAATGTAAATGCCTTAAAACTGGTACTTTGAAGTCTTTAGCAAGATTTCACTCAGCACTAAAAGCATTTAAGATTTCCTTGTAAAATTATTACAATTGATTCTTGCTTTTACCTGTGTATCATTTTCTTCCTCCGGAGCAATGTACCGGGGTATAAGACCAGGAACTGTTGGGATGAAGAAAGGAGCTGACTTGGGAACTTTTGGTGGCTCTCTTGGTTTATTTTTTAGCTGTTAATTAGACATTCAAATTAAAGTCATCATCACAGTAAAAACATGTGGGAATACTCTTTGTCAACAGTTTTATTTTTTAAATACTATGAAAACTGTAAGTACTAACTGAAAAGTAAATGTATAAGTAAAATATTTTACCACTAAATATGAAGATACTATTTAGAAGAACAACAGCCCCTCTCCCAAACCCCAGAAATTGTCAAAAGCACCATATAATCTTCAGTTGGAAAATCTTGAAAAATACCTGAAAAGTAGGATCAAGTATTTGTCACTAGGTAAATGCAGCTCATAGAACAAAGACAACTGTATCTGACTGCATACTACTATTTTTTGTGCATTCTCTCTTTTTCCGTTTATGGGAATGCCAGACAGTAATTTCAAGGCATAACCTAGAAGAACTTTACAGGCACTTATTAGCTGCATCAACATGGAAGTATCTGCCTTCAGACAGCTATTTTGCACATTGCAGAAACAGTGATGGCTAAAGTTCTGAAACAATTCCTCTTTCTCAAGGATTTCTTGAACATCAAAGAAAATGGTTAAGACAACTGTCTGTTTCACATCACAGGAGAAATAGCCCTTATTTTACCTCCTCTTTGAAAAATACAATCCAAATACTATAGCAGATAAGCAATAGTGTGCCTAATACTATTACCTTGATAACATCAAGACTGAGGAGATTTTTCCACCTTGATTCTGGCAACGAGGAAAGAGTCACCAGCTGCTCTCCCAGTTGCTCAGGTGAGACATATTCTATCATTTCATCACCTGTTTCTTCTTCTCCTGCCACAGTCACATCTTTCAAGAACAGATACCTATTATCAACTTACATGCTTCACATTTATTTTTTTAAAAATCAAAACCACCTCATCACTTCTTTTGCAACTTTTGAAAAACACATGCATAACACACATACGTATGGGTGCAAGCGTAACATAGCTGAAGAGTTACAGAAAATCTTTATTAACCCTATGAAACAGTAAATCTAAATTGTGAACAACTATAGCTAAAAATGTAATTTGGATAAACAAGATTTTAAAGACTAATAAGATTTATCTGCTTTGGTTTAAATTATATAAAAGCAAATTATAGAAGTCCTACAGAAAGAACAATGAATTATATTTAAAATTATTAACTGGTTTAAAATATATATGCAGCAAATTTAGTTCCAAGTTACAAATCTGTAAAATATTTGCATTTAAATACAAACAATATTCACAACCTGCCCATAAGTATGACTGAAGAGACACATAAAAATCAAGAAAATATCAACAAAGCACAACATCACACAACAAAAGATAGGCAGTCTGTCATTACATTTTCTCTAGACTTCCTGTGTGGTCTTGACCCAACACCTTTACTTTCCCTTCGTTTTTGCAAACTATTACATGGCTTAAAGCATGAACGAGATAGAAAAGCCTAAAACAACAAATAAATGTAAACCATTAAAAGCTCTGAGCATCTGAACAGGAACTTTACATTTGCTGAAGACAGAAAGTGAATTAAAGTGTTCAGCCAGAATCAGTTTATACGATTATAGCATTCAAAGTTTTGGGATGAAATCCTCTCTCCCTCATTTAAGTATCTAAAATAAGAATGTACTTAATAAAGCAGTCACCATCAAGTATGCTCCTCGCTCTTTAACATGGTCAATAGCTAGATGTATTTCTGTTCCAGATGGAGATTTAAATGCAGGCACTGCTAAACTTGGGCATACAAGACCTCCATCTAGAGGCCTTCAGAAGCACAACGATTTCTATTGAATGTATCAAAAATGCAGTTTGGGCCTTTCCTTCACTGGCATTTTAGAACAGGTACACGGCAAGTCAGCTGAACCCAATTCTCTTGCCAACAACACGATACAGAGCAGTGAAACTACCGTGGCATACGGGCAGACAAAAAAGTTGGAGCAAAGTGGAACAAAGAACAATCCTGTTCCCAATGCCAAACAGTAATGCTAATTTTAAACTGGATTCACAGATGTTGGAATGGAAGGTATTTACACAAGTCTAGGATTAAAGACAGCCTGCAAACAGCGCACATGTCTTTATTACCTAACAAAATCTCCTTGAAGATGTGGAGATGATCACAATGTAATTCCTTATGTGTCAACACCGAAACACGACTAGATCTTAGAAAATAATAATAGCATATGGGTAAGTATGCCAAAAATATTAGAAGTAATAGGAACAGTTCAGAGAAAGAATGCTAAGACACAATGAGTTTTCAGCGAGGAAGCAAACCATCTTCTATTTGAAATACAATACCAAACTCCAAATGAAATACTCTTTCATCTGAAGATTACCTTGAACAGGGCAGGTGCTAGGGCGTGTCACCATAGAAGGTTCATAATCTGCCGGAAGGGGCCGTAAAGAGACAAGTGAATACAGAGAACGGTTTGACCTGAAAAATAAGACAGGCATTTTAAAAACAATTTTCAGGTGAATGTGAACAAGTACTTTAGACATAATTTTTACTGCAGTCTAATACCACTACACTATGGCAATTCACCATGTTCTATTCAAGGTCACTTTTCCTCATCTACCAGACAAACAAGAAATGAAACATAGTGATATGCATCATCTGAAAGTCTGAAACATAAAAGTTATGCTGAAGTACTCTTGCAAAAAACCCCATTTAATACATATGGCATTATGAAGTATGATTACTTCAATCATTGCCAGTTACTGAATTTATTTGAAATTGCAAAATTGCCTATCTAAAAAGCTTGCTTTGTACTTAATATATACAATACATTATGCATATATAAATGAGTCATCCTGTTTTCACAGAATTTCACAGTGGTACTCTTAGCAAATTTTCTTAACGTTTGGAACATGCACACAACTCATTCTGGCAAATGATTTTTTCGGTCAATATAAACCAGGGCTGGGTAAAAACACGTGCCATTATTCACAATGAAATACTTTTACCTGAGCATAGAAAGGTCTAACAACTGAACACCCCCTAGGTGAAATTACAGGCAACAAATACAACCTGAAAGATCTATCTGTCTTTCAAAATGAAAAAAAAGCCCAGATCACTTAAAAGGTGTGTTACTTCAATACTGGACTTAACCAGTTATTTGCTTTAAAGCTGTATCTGGAGAAAATGGAACTAAAACACATTTTACATCTGTGCTGACCTATCATTAATAAATGGAAATAATCGCAGCTTCCAAATTCTACTTGGAAGTCTCAGACAACATTACATACCAAGACAAGAAGAACAGCCCTTCATAAAGTAACACTATATGAGTACTGACATTTCAAAAGGGTTTAAAAAAATAGCAGCATCTATGAAAAACTTTAGGAATGGCATAACAGGAATTCTTTAGAGTAAGAAACACTTATAAAAAAGACATCAATTTAATTATCAGAATAAATATCTTAGCTGCAAGAGATTTCAGGATTTACAAATCACAACGTTGCCGAATACCTGTCTTAATTAGAACCAGAGAAGACAAAACCCTGGAGACGATACTTCGTAGAACAATTCTCTATTTGCAGTAAATCTGATTAAAAGAATTCTTCCCCATCTGAAATTCTGTGTAGAAATAGAAGTATTACATACTCACCACAAATAAATCCCAAGATCATCCACATGTGTTGAAGCTAGAAAATCTCCTGTAGGAGACATAGTAAGGCTCACAGCTGCGGAATCTACCAAAAAACAATCTATGAGGCTAAGGAGAGAAGACACAACAGAGAAATTCTCAGCAACATGAATTTGTTTATCTACGCATATCTGAATCACAGCACAAATATGACTGAAGGCAAGCAGGACACTGGAAGTATGTATACAAACTAATATATCAGAACTATTCAAATACGACATATAAACTTAGCAAATGAACGGCACTGCAATAAACCATTTGCCTCTATGAAGTGTTCTAAAATCAGCTAAAGGTACATTTATGCTACCTTCTTAGACACATTAGATGATGAACCATCTGTTCACATTCAGCTCCTTATGCCTAACACTAACCTTTTTGGTCGCCACAAATTTCATACTTTCAATCAGCCCCATGCTGCTCTGGCCTCATCTTCTAATGCTCTGCCATTAATTGTCAATTTCCTCTCGAGCAACTTCATGTACACCTGGTTAACACTAGGACCTAATGTTCTGAAAGAATGAACTGTATGCTGCAAAATTTGATTATCTGCAATAGTTTGTTTTGACATTTCTGTATCTTCAGCCTCATACACCATTCCTTGATCATTCCTTTCACTACTACAGACAACGGAAAAAATACCACACAAGAAGAAAGTTAAAATACTCAGTAGTATGTGACTATTTTAACAGTAAGCCACTTCTGAGTTCTGGATGATGCACACCCTAGCAGACTTCGACCCAATCCCGGGTTCATAGCACTGTTTGTCACTTGTTGAGGTACCAACTTCAGTTACTTTACACTGTAAGAAGCAGCTGAGTTTGACAACTAAGTTTATTGAGAGAAACAAAAAGAACAGAGTTCGAATATTTTGCTCTTGCTTACAGACCAAAATCCAAAGCAAAGAGAGAAGTGATGAGAGCAGCTAGTCTGACAACTCTGTTCTGTTTGTTCATTAACTATAGAAAAAAATTTGATGTAACAACGCAGTTTAAATGTAGAACCTTGTAGGCATGTATTTTCTTCGGGACTGAGTACTGCTGTGGTGGTTTGCCAAACCATGTGAAAAATAAAAGCCACTTTTTCCCATAAATGGAATGATTTATTCCTCCTACATGATGTTAAGATGCACGTTATAAGTAATCTGGTAAGAGTCACGTGATTCATCGCTTTCAACATAAAATACACAAACACTAAACCCTTAAGTGCTAGAACATGTACCAGTTACACATAGTGCACAATGGCTAGAAAATTTACCATAAATACTATTTTTAGTTTCAAATCCACCCTTTTACCACTGTTGCTGTTTAACCCCAGCTGGCAATTGAGCTTCATGCAGCTGCTTGCTCACTCCTCCCCCCCACCAGTAGGATGAGGATGAGAACTGGAAGAAAATTAGAACTCATGGGTTGAGATAAAGACAGTTTAATAGGGCAGCACAGGAAGAGAAAACAGTAATAATAATAGAATACACAAAACAAGCAATGCACAGTGCAATTGGTTCACCACCTGCTGATCGATGCCCATCCCATCCCCGAGCAGCAATCACCATCCCCCAGCCAACTACCCCTGTTTTTTCTACGGTGAGCATGACATCATATGGTATGGAATATCCCTCGGGTCAGCTGGGGTCAGCTGTCCTGGCTGTGCCCCCTCCCAGCCTCTTGTGCATCCCCAGATTGCTCGCTAGTGGGGTGGGGTGAGAAGCAGAAAAGGCCTTCACTCTGTGTAAGCACTGCTCAGCAACATCTAAAACATCAGTGTGTTATCAATATTATTCTCATACTAAACCCAAAACACAGCACTCTACCAACTACTATTAAGAAATTTAACTCTATTCCAGCCCAAACCAGGACAATGACAAACTTTATCAGTAACTGAGAAATATTGTTTAATAAAGCAACCATAAGGAACAACCGCAAAACAAAGTTAACATTAAATTCAATCAAGTTTTCTACTTACTGAATTTAAATAATGATTGAAATTACAGACTTGGGGTGCAGTGTGTGTGTGTGATATCAACCCGCTACATGACACTGAAACACATGCCTCTAATCTTTACACAAAATGTACAATGATTGATAAATGAACCCTGCCTGTGGGCTGAAGGCATTCACCTTTACACTTCCTGCCTAACTGCAAAAGAGAGACACTGGAAAGTGTAAAACTGCTGAGCTCACAATATTAATGTTTCTTCCATTGTTCTGCCTCAGGTACTCCAACCAAACTATAAACTGTCGGCTTGTACCCTCGATTCCTTAATTTGTCTATGCAAGCTGCACTGCAGAAAAAAAAATTTGCATAATTTCAAATTTCCTGCTTGTAACTGTCTCTACACAAATCGGTAATTTTTTCCCAGTTCTCACAAAGCCCTACATAAAAAAAAAATGCACTAGGAATACTTACATTATGTAAGGAAAGTTAAGCAGCATTCCCAAGTAAAAACAGATGTTCAATAAGTAAATGGTATGACACCCATTAAAGTCAATTGCTATTATTCGTAACACAGAACTCAGTCATCTAAAATGATGCTTTCCAACCTTTTATAAGGGCAATATGAAAGCTGAGTCTTTGGAATGCACAGTGTATCATTCAGTTCTTCTATTTACGAGCAAACATACCACAGTAGAAGTAGATCAAGCATATGACTTTTTATTAAAAGCTGTTCTTCCTTTCTAACACACTTCTGTGCCTATAGTTCTGGGAAAACCTTTCTTTAAAATTCTGGAAGGACTGTTTAACCTAATTACTTTCAAAACCAGGATTTGTCAGGTACCCGCCTAGATTTCAGTTTGACCAGAACTTCTTGCAGTTACTTATAGAAGAAAAAAAAAAAAAAAAAATCACTTAGGTATTACATGCAAACAAGAAATACTGTTAGGTAACTTTTAAAGAAGAGTATGAATGGATCCTTAATGCAGAATGTTACGTTATTAAAGAAATGAAAGATACAAGTAACATTTCTGAAGTTTTGTAATTAATGCCGCCATTTTTTGTAGGCATATAATTTTGGAAGTGAAAGAGAGTTAGAAAGTCCAGACGGAGAGTTTATTTCCCTCCCATTCTTACTGGAAGGAAGACAGTTACTGTCCATCCTGTCCCATTTTATACTACTGTCATTCATCATGTAAGAATAGGTCAATTGTTTGTTGACATTCAACACAATTTGTAGTAGAATGAAAACTTCTTCAGTATACAAAATTATTTATCAAACCACATCAACAAAAGTAATCAATCCAAAATAAACGCATGCACTCCCAGGTATGACCACAGCTGCACACTGTGTAGCACTACTTTAAATTACTAAAAATCTATCTGATGTGCTGCTAAAAGAATGCACTGGCAGAACTCAAGTTACTTTTTGGCCTGTTTTTTTCTGGGCTATTGAACTTCTTGTGTGTACTTCTGCGCTTCTTGGCCAAATTTCATTCTCAGAGAAGACTAACCACAATAGATCATAAAAGAGTGGTTTTGGCAGTTGCAAGCACGCACAAATGAAAAACATAACTGAAGTAAAGCCTTATTGTATTGCTAAAATAAATGTGAGAACAGGCTTCTATTTACAAAACCAACCGCAGTACTGCATCCAACTCTGGGGCCCCCAGCACAAGACAGACATGAAGTTAGTGCACGTCCAGGAAAAAGATCAGACAGCTGGAACACGTTTCCTATAAAGAAACGCTGAGAGAACTGGGGCTGTCCACCCTGGAGAACAGAAGGCTATGGGGAAACCTTCTTATGGCCTTTCAATACTTAAAGGGGGCTTACAAGAAAGACTGAGAGAGACTTCTTAACAGGACCTGCAGTGACAGAACAAGGGGCAACAGTTTTGAACTGAAAGGGGGCAGGGGTTAGATTAAAAGAAATTTTTTTTTTTTTTTTTTTTTTTTTTAATTTTAACAAAGAGGGTGGCAAGACACTGGAACAGATTGCCAAAAGAAGTTGTGTACATCCCTGGAAGTGTTCAAGGTCAGGCTGGATGGGTCTCTGAGCAATATGATCCAGTGAAAGATGTCCCTGCCCATGGCAGGGGGGGGCTGGACTAGATCTTTGAAGGTCCCTTCTAACCCAAACTGTTCTATGATTCTATGAATACTTCAGCATATCACAAAGCAATTCACGTTAAGCAATCTCTTGCCATTGAGGTTATAGCGCTGCTTCCAGACAAAGAACAAATTTACACTCAGTCACACTACATGAAAACTCCAGGTTTCATCATTAGATTTTTAAGTCATCATTACTCTGTATACCCAGAAAAACACACACATTGCTAGCATCATACACAACCAAAATACTGGATACTGAGTTGTTAACACCATGTATAACTGAATATCACACAGTACACGTTGGTGACAGGTAATCAAGCCAGAAGGCTTGCTGCAACTTGTCAGAAAGGGGATTATAATAAATGTCTGATGTAGGTTTTTAAACTGACTCACCATCCAGATGGAAGGTCCCAAGTCTTAATGGTACAGTCCATTGATGAAGTTATTAGCCATCGACCATCGGGACTGAAAGTCTAAAATAAAAGAGTCAAGTTAACGGCACAACTCACAAATCAGTGCCTACAGGAGGTCCTGTTCTACACAGTTCAAAATTAGATTGCTCCTTAACACCAGGCTGAAATGGTCTGGCCATAAAACAAAACTGACACCACTTTAGTGAAAGTGAGAACAGAACAAAAATGGAAGCTATTTCAGAACAGGTTTAAGTACATGACACAGGATACATCTGGCTGTTAGTAAAAGCACATTGGTCCTTGCTTTTATGCAAATGATGAAAACCACTGAGCATAAAACTGAAGAAATCAAATAAATACTTTCTCACTAGCACTTAGAATTAAATCAGAAGCTAAAAACCATTTCAAACACTACAAAGCACTATTACACAAGCTGTAAAATAAGGAATTATCAGCGTGTTGCATAATCTCAGATCTGCTTACACCTTTTATTTACCTGGCTCATCTTTTCCATACCATACAGTTATGACTGTTGCACGATTTTGCTTCTCAACATGGTCTTCATTATTCCTAATGCTTTATTTTGTTAAACTCCTAATTAGCTTGTTTCAAAGTTATAGTAAAATCCCAAAGCACACTAAAAATACATGGCCATTCAAACCTATGCATTTTTAACTTGAAAACTAACATGGCCAAAACAAATGTGGAGCTGAACTGCAACTTTGACTGCTGAACATAATACTCAGTGACTTAACATACACAGAGAAATCCACAATCTTTAACATGAAACAGGTATTTGTACATGTCACCTGTTACAGAAAATGAGCGAACAATTACCATGTCATTAATCCGTCCATGGTGTCCTGCGAACGTCCGGACAGTCTTCCTGGTTTCTATATCCAAAACACTAATACTGAAGTCATCAAAGGCAATTCCCAGAATACCACTGCCAAGAATCATTAGCACACATGATAGTGAATACTCAGAGACAAAAAATAAAAACAATATCCTAACATTGCTCCAAAAATCTTTTATTCTGAGACAATCTCAGATAAACAGTACTACATTCCTTCAGTTGAATAAAATGCCCTGTAGTCACTGCTTCGTCAACCTGTAGTCAGTTCTATTTCAAAGCATCAGAAATTTAAACTTCATTAGAATATTTGGTTGCCATCCTAGACTTAGGTACTTACAGCAAAACAATATGCACATGAAACAGCTTCAGTTTCTTACCAGTCTCTGTGAAGCAGAATTCCACTTGGAGAAGAAGAAAGCTCAGTGGAGTACACTAACTCCTTAGTTTTGAATTTCCAAAATTTAATTAATCCTTCACTACCAGCTGTGATTGTCAGCTGGTTTAATCCATCCACTGCTACCCCCCTAATGGCCCCCTCATGTGCTGCAAATCAAGGGAAAAGGAAAAGTTGTATTTCAGAATTTAAACACACCATAGGAATGAGCAGAATGCCAAACACTATTCTGCGTGTCTTTGCCTAACTACACTAGATGAGCAGTAAACACGTGACAAACAATTCTAAAACCACCTGAAAAGACTGCTCTAATATTAGAAGTTTCTTTATCAATACAGAAATCAAATTGCTTTCAAGTAAGCACCTACAATACAATACAAAAGTTGTGAGTAATTGAAGCTGAATACAGCTTTTATTTCTGCTTTCAGTTTGGGGAGCTTTTTTGGAATATGAGATTTGAGGGAACTTTTCAAAATGCACATGGAATGCCTCCAAGGGGCCCAACCACTGCAGACAAAATTTATAGCTTCAGTTCTCACACAAAGTCTGGGAGTTTTCCTAGGCTACTTTACACTGCAGTGTAAAGATAAGGCATAGCTGCTCTGGTTTTTGATCAATTTTATTTCTTAATCTATGCCTAGGACTAGTGCCTAGTAACCAAATTTATAAAATTCATCCTACTATCAAGCAGCTATGTTTTTAGGAGACCACTTCATGTTTGCTAAGCTAGATGACTTTTACAAACCCAGTAAGGTTTCAGGGTTCATCAGGACTCTTTCCTTGTTTCTACTACAAAAAAATTCAGATCACCAGGGCTCTATTATAAATCACAGACTTAAAAAGCAACAGCATGCATGAAGATATATGACATGAAATATATACGTACGCAACCATTAAAAGGAAATGCATGAACACTGCCACTTACATTAAGACCTAAGTTCGCAGCTCAGAAATTGAAAATAATAGCATATCCAAAGAACCAGACTTGCTTAGGATTTCAGTTTCCCATGCACGTAAAGTATTCTCTCATTTTCAAGCAGGCAGAACAAAACAGATCGGAAAATTTACCTCAGAAAAAGAACCCTATAACAATAAGTCAAGTACTGGAAACATGATTATCTCAAGAAGAGCTGAGGACAGAGGATTTCGCATTTTAGTGCTAACCATTTTGGTAACTGACAATTTTGTGTTAATTCAAACAAACATATGCTACCATCAGAGCTGTTAAAACTAAAAGGGATCTCGTCCTTCAGAGTAGGTTTCAAATTACTTCTGATTACAGTGCAAGATAGGACACTGTAGGGTAACTAGAGAAACTGAAAAGATTTGCAAAATTCAACTCAGAAGCTATGTTAAACTTCCTAGATGACACAACACCAGGCTGTTGCTGGTTTCAGTCAGTATTTTAAAAGTATAGCAATCCTTACCTCTTTCTTTGCCATAACGCCCTCTGTGAATGCCAGACTGCATGTTATACACATCTACCTGTCCAGTTGACAGCCCGATTACAGCAAAGTTCCCACACGAGGTAATGTCAACTGCCTTTCAAAGGGGAAAGAAAAATAGTTGTTTTCACAGTTGCTTTAAGTGCACATCTAATTAGCAAAGTTGTTAGAAGATATGTAACACATCAGGAATACAAAACACTAACATTTTTGTTAGACTTCTTCAAGCAAAACCGCACAGAACATACAACAGATTGCATCTCAAAAAGCTAGAGACAAGATCTTAAAATAAGCAAATAGTCAAGAAGTAATAAATATGGCAGTGCATGCTGAAGAAGGATAATGAAATACTGACATAGTGACATCCACCAGAAGTCATATGTAATAATATCAACTCTGTAACCTAAATGACCAACCTACATAGTCAAGACATCTACAAATTCAATCCCTAAGATAAAGTCCAAGCATGCTGACTGCATGCCTCCTTCAATGCCCATATTGCCAATGGCACCCCAAAACAGAGCAAGTTCACACAGAGTTTAAACAGTAGTCTGGATTGTGTTTGGAAAGATACAGTCCAAAGAATCTAGCAGTTAAAAGAAACCCACGTATTTACAACTGAACTGATCTTCTCTACCACTTCACTGCTAAGCATAAGGTCAGAAAAACAAGTTATTACAAGATGGAGCAGAAGTATGAACACCTAGTACATTAAGTATGCTGCAGTAACTACTTGTCTTGCAAGCTCGTAAGCCTCAGTAAACATTTGTATCTCTTTCATGGAGTGTTTGACTTTCATTGTGTCCAACTCAAGCTGTAAAGCATTTTAAAGGGAATATCCTGCCTGCCATTTGGAAATACATTTTTCCATACTGCCAAAAAAAGTATCTTCAGCAATTTGCATTCACAGAGCAATTTTATCATCACAGGCACATAGTGAATTCTACATCACTACAGCAGATTAAAGGTAAACACCAACCACTTAACCTAAATCAGAAAGTGAAATCTGCTATTAACTTGGATGTTTAAGGAAAAAAATGCATAAGCGGCATTTGTCTTGAGACCACATGAATCACAAAACAGCCAGTAGTGTGGGAAATCATGTAATTTGAGACAGAACAGCACTGTCTCATGACCCTGAAGGATCAGCGCATCCTGTGCCTCCCTTTGCTCTTCTCATGAGGTAAGCTGTTTTCACACATCCAGCTGCAAAAGATCCTGGAAAACAGCAACCGTGAACTGGCATTCGCAAAGCCACGAATCCAAAGCCGACTGGTTCTAGTAACTATTGTATTGTATGAGCAATAAAATGATTCTGATTGAGCACAAGACTGGGGTCCATGAAGTCATTCACCACAAACGGCACCCGAACATGGGTTTTCGAACACGAAGATATTCGGACATAAAGATATTTGGATATAAAGACATTTGGACATTAAGATATTCAGAGCTGGAGATTATTACTGGTGTTGAACCGCAGCTGGGACCAAGAGGAGAGACATACGCACGCGTGCGCACACACAAGGGGAGACATCACCCTTCACTGGAACGACTGAGGTGAGTGGCTGCGGATTTATAAGACGGGACAGTCAGCTACCAAGGAGCAAAAGCTCCATCAAGAGATTTTACAGAGAATTTTGAAAGAACAAGGGTTTTCAGTATCTGTTACAAAGTTGGTTAAATTATTAGTTTGGATAAGAGACTATTGCTCGTGGTACCTTTCCTCAGGTTCATATGATAGCTCGTTGTGGGCAAAGGTGGGGGAGGAATTGCAGACGAAAAAGGACTTGCAGCTTGAAGTCCCTGAGGAAATCATTATTACTTGGAAAACAGCGTATACAGCTTTAAATGCTCTTAAACCTGCAGAAACTATCTTACAAGCATCAGCTGCCCGTCCTCCATTCTCGCAAAAGTGGGAACAGACCAAGCTACAGTCTTTTGAAATATTTAGTCCTGCATACGATGAAATCCCTAACTCAACAAGAGGAATGTGGGGGGTAGATCCACCAGAATCTGATGACCCTTTTGATCCCGGAGAAACAGACACCAAGGACGGACCTGATTTATACCCACCGCTAACTCCGGTGAAGGTTACGGCAACCCCTGCCCCCACAGGAGGGGGTCTCATACGCCCATGAAAACATTAACCACAAAGGTAGACATGATAGTGTCCTTAATAGCACAAGGTCAGAATCGCTGTCAGCAACTGACAGGACATGATCCTATTTACCTGCCGCTGGCTAAAGATGACTTTGTGGTATTAAACAGGGAACCCTTATCGCTGCAAGCTGCTCTAGCTGATTATTTAAATGACATACGTTATACCCTTCCACAACATAAGCTGTTACATTCCCTCTCTCAAATTCCATTGCAGCCAAAAAAACAACGTGTTCCTGTTCCTATTAAAGGAGCACGAACAGTGTTTCTGGACGGATCAGGGAAAACACATAAAGCTGTAGTTGTGTGGAAACAAACAGATTTGTCAGACTGGCAATCATCTATTTCAGTCGTTGAAGGATCCACACAGATTGCTGAACTATCAGCGGCCTTGCATGCCTTTCAACTGTTTTCGACTGAACCGCTCAATGTTGTCGCAAATTGTGCATATGTTGTGGGTATTGTTCAATGCATTGCAGATGCAATGATAAAAGACGTCAATAACAAACAACTTTTTTCCTTGCTATTGAAATCAGCTACACTACTTAAAAATCGTGTACATGTATATTTCATAATGCATATACGGTCACATACTACTCTACCAGGACCAATAACTGAAGGAAATGCTGTAGCAGATAAATTGACAATGGCAGCAGTACTGCCACGCAGTTCTGAGCAAGCCCAATTATCTCATGACTTCTTTCATCAAAATGCTTCTTCCTTCGAAAACAATTTGCTTTGTCCCGAGGGCAAGCCACAGAAATTGTTCTTGCATGCCCTGACTGTCAACATATTACACCCGTACCGTCGTATACAGGAGTGAACCCTCGTGGTTTACGAGCTGATGAGTTGTGGCAAAGTGCTGTTACACATATATCAACGTCTGGTTGACTGCATTATGTACATGTTAGTGTGGATACTTTCTCAGGATTTCTGGTAGCCACTGTACACACAGGAGAAAAGGCACGCGATGTGAAACATCACTGGCTAAGATGTTTTGCCACTATGGGCGTTCCAAAAACAATTAAAACTGATAATGGTCCTGCTTACGTTTCACGGACAATTTCTGTTTTCCTACAGGACTGGGGTACACAACATGTTACAGGTATACCGCCTTCTCCTACTGGACAAGCCATTGTCGAACATGTCCACGGGACCCTCAAAGCTATGCTAAATAAACAAAAAAGGGGGAATCCTATGGGCAGTGTTACCTCACAGAAACAGTTAGACAAAGCATTATATGTACTTAAATTTTTTAAATCGTTCTGATCATCAAGTATTTACAACAGCAGCTGACCATCAATTCGGGATGGTCCCTCCATTTGTGGCTCGACCAAAGGTATGGTATAAAGAGTTTGGGGAATCGCAATGGACAGGCTCTGTAGAACTAATAACATTGGGAGGAGGGTATGTGTGTGTTCTTCTTTCAACAGGCCCTCGATGGTTACCAGCAAAATATGTGAAACCATATCATGAACCGAAAGAACGTAACGCAGAATCCAATGCCAGAGATGACCACGCTCACTCTCAAGGAGCAACCTCTGACGTGGAAGCAGAAGAGATCCATTCTGGATGATCCTATTACACAGGGAAAACTGAAAAAGTTACCACAAACGCAAGTACTCTGATGGCTGCAGTGGGTGCACCACCCACTCTGATTAATACATTCCTTGAATATTTGGCAATTATCTCCCACAACAGCTTTTGTATAACAAAGCAATCTTGGAGGACACGGTACACGTGATTTTAGAACTGAGTTTGCACAAGAGCAAAGGTCAACTAGCAGACACCTTGAGGAAAAGTATGAACCTTCATCTGAGGGCTCCCGACAACTACCCAGAGGTGCCAACAGACACATACAAAGGATATTAATATACAAAAAGGATATATATATATATATATATACAAAAAAAAAGGGGGGGGGGGAAATGATAAGCACTTCTCAGAAATGTAATGATTATGTATGTTAAAATGGCATAAATATCTAGTAGTAGTGTCTTTTCGGTACGCACATTTGGGTAGAACTATCCCCTGTGCATCCTCTACTGCAGTAAAGAATGCCTGCTTTCTAGAACTACAAAATTAAGTTTTAGAGAGTTAATTATTTTGCCACTTTCCGTTAACAGATTTTGGCACCCCAGATGGGACCCTGCTCCTGAACCTTAACGATCCAAGGGATTGCAGGACCTCCAGCCGGCACAGAGGGATTCTCGGGGAGAACCTCCAATCTCTGGACCGAGAAGTTCTGAGCAAGGATCATCAATAAGGTAAAGACATTCTTCTAGTATTATTTTTTGTTGCTTGCCTGTTAGTTGTAGCGAAAGCTTCACAGCATTGGGCTGTATCCCTGGGGAGAAGGGAAAGTACCCTTCCTAAAACGGAATTGAAAAGAAAGTACCCTTCCTGAAACCGAGGCTTGGGAATTTGTCTGTTAAATGTTGAATACTATTGTAAGTCTCTGTCTATTTGTAATATTTGGATTTATGCTGAAAACTTGGTGTGCTTGTGCGTGTGCAGCTGCGACTATGATTGTGTGGTTTTATGCGTTTGTTGTCATAGTGTTTGTATTTCTGTGTTCTGACGGATTTATTTGGTTTCTGTGATCTAACGGATTTGTCTGGACTAAATAACTGCCTTTGCGTCTTTGGTTTGGTGAGTTCTGCAGGTATTGTATAGAGTTAATGAGTTATACCTTTAGATACATTGATCTTAGCCTAGGTGATTAATATGAATAGCCAATACTAACTGTTATGGATGTTTGTATGTGTGACGAGTATACCTATAACCCAAGTGCAAATTTACTGAGCTTACATCATTGATCCACCATTATTTCGACTCCTGACATAGCGGAATGCATCCTCTCTGATTGGCAATAATGATATGTTGTGGTCAGGCAGTGCTTGGATCTCACCATCCACAGAGAAAGAAAACTGGATGCAAGTAAATCAATCTACACCCATATATTAGATAAAAGATTTGCCATCAATATGTATTATTCTTAGGCTAATTTGATATTTCTTTACATCCAGCAGGTTATGGTATGCGCTTCACATCTCTACGTCTTCTATTAGCATTTGTGTTCTTATGTCTGCTTTTAGTATTGTAGTTTGTGTGGGCCTCTGAGAAAGTGGTAGAAAGCTGAAGGCCGGATTATGTCAGCTCTTATCATCAACAGTATCTGGCTAAACGAAAAAGGGGGAGATGTGGGAAACCATATAATTTGAGACAGAACAGCACTGTCTCATGACCCTGAAGGATCAGCGCATCCTGTGCCTCCCTTTGCTCTTCTCATGAGATAAGCTGTTTTCACACATCCAGCTGCAAAAGATCCTGGAAAACAGCAACCGTGAACTGGCATTCGCAAAGCCACGAATCCAAAGCCGACTGGCTCTAGTAACTATTGTATTGTATGAGCAATAAAATGATTCTGATTGAGCACAAGATTGGGGTCCGTGAAGTCATTCACCACATAGTAGGACACACTGGCAGAAAGCACTTTGCAAAGGAACTAAAACATGTCTAGGTAGTGCTTTTTCATTCTAAGTATTGCTTCTATACAAACAGAAATCAAAGTTACATATACCGTAATGCTCAAGAAACATCCTAAATAAACTTACTGTTGCATATACATCAATAGGTTTGTGTTTGCTAAATTCTTCTGGCCTCAGTTTATGAGCTCCCATGCAAGTTTTCTGATAGTTCCAGGTTGTACAAGTTATATACCCTTGATGGCAGGCAACAATACTATCCCAGTCACTCTGATGTGCCACTTCTGCAATGTAACACATACTCATTTTAGAAACAATCATTCTAAAGTCAAATAAGCTCTTCTGATATAGTAATGAAAGAATACTCTAAAATACCTTTAGGCAGAACAGTTCATAGTTAGTGATCTTGTTGAACAATCAAAAGGCTACCATTCAGAAAAAACACCTGGCAAACCATTGTGCATATGCTAGTGTAACTAAAATGCTAACAAAACCACAAGCATTTTTTTGGTATGTTATGTTTTATGTCTTTGCATATCTGAGTCTCTGTGGTTTGAAAAGCATATTTAAACATACATGGTTTAAACTGCTCAATCTGTACACATTTCCATTTGAGTCTCTTAACTGCTGCTTCAGCTGCTGAAGCAGCAGAAGGCACTAGACTAACAAAGCAGGGTTTAAGAGCTAAGTCTGCATCACACAGAAAAAGTCTTTTCTGCATTTGCAGGAAATCGTTCCTCAAAAGCTCAGTATCCATAATTTACAGTCAAATATGATACATGGGGATCTAAATAATGAGCAAGTACACTTTTTTCTCTGGAATTTATTCATTAAAAAAATGAGAGCTTGAAATTGCTTACTTCTAGAACTTCAAATAATAAAAGAACCAGATACAAACAGTTCACCAAACAAAGACAACGCAGCAAAAAAACAAACAACTCTAAAATGTAGTTAAATAAATGTATTCTTATGTCTCCAAACACATTTAAAGTAGTTCTACTACCTTCAATCAATCAGGCAGGTCTAATACCAACTTTAAAAGGGCATACATATATACACACACATACTTGCAACAAGTATGTACACATAGCATCTATCACTGAAGTCTGCAAATACAAATACCATATGTAGTCAAAGAGATACAGTCAAACTGAAAATCCAAACCTTTCAACACATGAAACAATAAGCCATCCTTGGAAGACAAAGGAATAGCTACACTTTAGGCAAAACAGGCTTCAAGTTTGAAGAGGAGGTCATTAACTGAAAGGAACACATTTTGATGAAGCAAAGATAATTGTAATTCTGCTTCAAAAAGTTAGGTTCACTATTTGTATAATGAATTACAAATGAACAGAGTAATTGAAATTTGACTTTGTTCAAAGTGACTCCAATAAAGAAATTGAGGAATCAAAATCAACCACTATAACCAAGATTTCCTCAGCTGACAGAAATTTCCATCTCCATTAATTGCTGGTTCTCCAGCCTGGAATAATATGCACACCAAAACATTCTGGCTTCTAAGCTGGAGATTTTCGGGCCAAGAGCCAGTTAAACATGAAGACATTTGAAATAAATCACTCTTTCTTGAAATGAGAGAAGAGTTTACCAAGTAAAATGTCACTTTAAATTGTCACTCAACAGCTCATGAAGGGCCACAGAATTTCATTAACCTCATACTTCATACAGCATGGGCTTTCAAAAAAAGTAGCACCTTGAGGGTAAAAGGACAAAACGAAGACATGAGCTCTGTAACGTATCTCAAAGACTACTTACCTGAGGCAAAAACTGTAATTGGTGGAAGTGCCATTGTATCAAGCTTAAGACCTTTCTTTTTTGATTTCTTTTTGTTAATTGAACCTTAAAAAAAAAAAAAAAAAGTGTCTCAATCTCATGGCTAGATCTGAGAATAAGAGTTTAAAGAGGATTGCTTACTAAATGTAAAGTTCCTAAACTTAGAAATATTTGGCTTACATTAATACACCATTGTTGTTACCTAGGGTTTGAAGAGTGAAGAACATGTAATAGAGTTCCTGTCAAAATCCATGCAATGCTGAGCAAATCACTAACCTATTACACTCACAGCTGTACTACTCAACCCATTTGTTCCACGATCCTATGCCGACATCTTGGGGCAGAGGTCCCCCCATCACAGCTAAAACCATGGTCATTCAGACACGATTGTACAATTGAATATGTAACACCCACCCTTTTCAATAAGCAGAGTCAGGAATTTCAAATTTATGCCCAAAGGATATATACATTATCAATTAATCTACGTGTCTCTGTCTAAATACATATATAAAATATACAGATATTTAAAATTAAGAATTATTTTAGTCTTTCTGAGCTTTGCTCTCTGAACTGTACAAGAAAGTGTCCATTAACCATGGCATTGTGCAGAAGATCTGTTTTCTAAATTAAACTCTACATTACATCAAAGGAACTGAAGTCAAGATACATGAATAAACAAATAATTTATAATTTAGTCAATTGAACAGAACTAGAACGGGGTAAAAAGCTGTAATTATGCATGCTGAAATGTCAGCTACCGCTTTACAAATTTTTAATACAAAAATCACACCCAATGTTTCCCAATGTGAAATAACATACGCTGTCAGGCTAGAGAAATTACTGTTCTTAAGCACAAACAAATCTATGAGCACACTTTATATACATCAGGAAGAACTCAGTTCACAGAACAATTGAGGTGAATAGTTTTCATACACCAGTTACAGTCAAAATAAGGTCTACCTAATGTTTTAGCTCCTGATTACATAAATACTTTTCAGGTCTTTTTTCACTAATATTTGTACTTTCACTGAAATACTTACCACGTCCTAAGCTTTTATTGAACTTCTCATGCACTGTTGAAAAAGACTGCAATGTTCCATCGTGACCTGCCAAAATATTAGCACAGAGCAGTGAAGGGCAAAATTCAACCTTCTGTTTACTCATAAGTTATGTGAGCAAGAAAAGTGGAAGCTAAGCACTAAAGAAACCTCAAACACCATAATAAAGTATTTACTAAAAATTCTGGTCTAAGAAGAAACAGAGATACACTATAAGCAGTGGAACTAATGGAGCATAATTTTCTACGGCCTATAACGTATTCCCACTACTTTGCCCCACACATGACCAGAATGACCCCTCTTTCACAGACACCATCTCCTTGTTCAGTTCTCTGTGCCCCCTCCTTTCTCCACCACAATATCTAACTGTTCGCAGCTTTTTGTGATCAGAAGCTTACATAAACGGTTACAACATTCAAATACCTCCACACTACTTCCAAAGCTTTCCCATAACCCCATATACTCCCTTAGCAACTACAATACTCCTTTCTTTATCGTTTGCCTAACCAACACACACTGCAGCTGGTTAAGAACTACACCTAGGTTAACTGGTAAGCTAACCCAAAGAAAAATGGTAAAAGCTGGTTTGTCCATGTTTCCTGTAAACCAGGACACTAATGGGCTCTCCCTCCTCTAGCCAGTGACCAACGTACACAGAACTGATAGGAATTTAATTTAATAGAGGGACAGAAAGCTCAAAAATTTGAAACTAGCAAAAAGGTCCACTTTGTGGGGGAGACGTGGACAAAGCAGAATCAGAAGCTAACAGAAAATGCAATTGCACCATACATGTAAAATTAAAGGCACTGAGATGATTTTCAAAAAATCACAAGAATCACAGAACATTTTTACTAGGCCAAACAAGTAAGGAAACAGAAAACTAGCCAAAGTGAATTTCAAGAATCTGAAAGACAACGGAACAATTATAGCATTCACGCAACCCTTCCTTGATGCTATGATACAGAAGTAAGGCAGGATGCACATACTGGGAACTGGGAGAAGTGTTAAGCAGGATGAAAGCCTGTGCCACTGGTGAAATATTACAAAGTTATTTTGTGGAGATGCCTATTCAGAGGAAACCAGTAGCACTTAGAAGGCATTGCCACCTCATTTCTGTCACACAAAGTTTTACCACTGCTTCAGAACGGCATGTAGAGAGTCCGACTCCTTACACTGCAGATACAGCAGATCTCAAAGCCTGAGACCCTTTTCACTTTAGCGGTTGCCTCTGAGCCCTCTCCATCTGTTTCGATACAGTTAACAAAGCAGTAAATTGCAAAACCCAATGTGAGGATTTTTTAAGCAACTCTTGATTGTTCCTGCGATTCATCTGGTGTAAGGTGAATTACTGTAGACTGACTAGTTACTTGAATCCAAGTTACTAGTTAGATGACCACCAAGAGATTTTTAGCACAGGTGGTTTTAGCACAGAGTATTGCTGTGCCGTATTAGGTATAACATTCATTGACATGTAGTGTAATGTTTTCAAACATTGCCCATGTAGACAATTTCAATACTTCAGAGTAATTAAAGATTAGGTGAAAAGTCTCTACTATTCCATTACTGAAGTGTCCAGGGCCACAGAACAGTCTAATCTAGTACCTGATTTCCTAACGAGTCTATTTATAGATTTTCAAATATGCTAGTTTCTAAGGAAGGGCAGTCACGCATTTTTACGCTTTTAGATCAATATCTTGGTAACAAGTGACCTCATGAATATATCTCACAGACAAAATTGAGCTGTAACAAATTACAAAGACATTGCAATGCACAAAGCTTTCTCAAATTAGTGGAAAAGTGGAGTGGCTCTTCTAAGTTACTAAACGCATTACACTGCTTGTTCTTTCCCTGTCACAACTGAATTTCCCTAGCTGTTACCAGGTTTCATTTTGGCCACCTGATAGTTCCTTAGGAGATAATGAAACAATCAAGTGTATAAATACAGATGACCAAAGCAGCTGCTAAGCTTTTCTGCTTGTAACTACTTATCAGTCTACCCGCTGACACACGTTCCTCTAAAGAAACCGTGGAAGAGTTTGATAGAGTAATAAATGATACTGTCTACACTAATCACTTACTATGTTTCATAAATATACATAATACATAACACAGGAAATATAATCTATTGTATTAATAAAACAAGGACACTTAGCTCTGCACGTTTTCTTTATCACAGCAGGAAATCAGACTAAAGAACAAGAATTCATACCTGCACTAAGAATTTGCTCTCCATTTTGCCCATGGTATCTGACTTTTGTTGGCGGTGCACTATGTCCCATTCGGCTTCTCAGTACACGCCCGGTACCTCCCGGTCCATCAAAAATCCATACCTGCCTCCCAAAAAAAGCAGAAAAATGAAGCTGATTAACATTGCCCTGCCAATAATTACACCTCTTGGCAGTGGAACAGGCTTAGCTGGGAGCTGGTGCAGCAAACTTCACACATTGGCTTTCATCCTTGATCCTAAAACTCAAAGTTTCCACCACAGCAGCTGATTTCTTCCCCACTGTTCATTCTGCCCCTCCACCAAAGACTCATGGCATCAGAGGAGACGCAGCACAAGGGACTTCTGTCAACAGCAACTGCTCATGACCCAGAACATTATGAAAATAGATCAAGATTTAAGACAGTACACCAGGATACAAAGTGTCATTCTGGAAAAGTGGATCCAAGCTTTGTTCTTCCAGGCTATCATGAAGCAGTAAATGAAGCAATGACATCATGGCAGCAAATCCTTAAACTGCCCCACTACAGATCAATTGAGAGCCAGCAACTTCAGACACTTGAGTTTTGTTGTATTTGTTTCATTTGAGAACTGCTACTTCAATCCAAACTAAACATTTACATTTTGGAGGACTACAAGAGGAAAAAAAACTTAGCAGATAGCAGCAGCTATTGTAACTTACCCGTATAGCGTTATCAGCACCATTAGTAATAAGAAGCGGCTCTCCAGGGACAAATGACATACCAGCTATTGCTGTGGAATGGGCATCTTGCATCTGACACATCAATTTCTTCTCTTCTAGATCCCACAAAGCAATGTGTCCAACTGGGCTACCAGCTGCCATTACTGGGTGTCCATCTGCTCAAAAAAAAAAGAAATTAAAAAGGTTTGCTTATCGACTTTCAGCTCATCCTTATTGACTTCTCACATCTTAAAACTGATGTAAGAAAAAGACTACAATCGCAATAAAAATCTCCAGCTGATTCTAAAAATAAGATATTTTAGCTGAACTACTGTAGTATTCTAAACAGAAAAGAAACAAAGTTCACTGATAATAAAACCAGGATTTTTTTCATACCAGCTAACAACAAATATATCTAAATCCAGCAGCTGACGCTAGAGATTTTGCTTGAAAGCGCAAGAGATTTTATACCATTTTCAATTGCTACTCTGCACCTCAGATTCTTCCCCAAACTTATTAGCCTTCATACTTCTGGATGTTGAGAGCTACTGTATCACCATTCTAGAAGTTTAGTCTTTTTTTATATCCCCTTAAGTTTTTGGCTCAACAGCTTGCAAAAATAAATTCAAGAAGTTGATCACATGTTTAAATCAATCTAAGCAACAATTAAAACCTCATTTCACAGAATTTCTAATTTTGTTCTGTTTACTCTATCCTGTCTAATATCAAGGAAATAAACACATCCTACTAACTTCTAAGAACATACTACAAATATTCAAGTAAGCTTTGAAACTTATCAAGCTAAAATTCCACCAAATACCCTGCATAACTGGTAACTAATCTTTTCACCCCAACAAAAGAAAAAGCCAGATTCCAATTTGCAATTACACACATCATAGATAACTAAACCAGACAGGTCTAGGTTTTCTTTTTCTGTAAAGCTTCACAGACATGGAAATTTGCCAAGTTCATTTTAATTTAAATAAAGAGCACTTTACTCAAAGACTATAATCAGTACATGAGTTCAAAACAATCAGGTTATATTTACATGAGACTGCCTAACTATAAAGACAGGAAGAGAGAGAGATTAGAGAACATCTCAAAGTCACACATTCAAGCAGGCAATGGAAGTTATTTAACTCTACTAACACTGAGTTAAACAGCTGACACAAAAAGACACTCTTTCCACTTCTCACAAGTCTTTCCACAAGTCCCTCGAGTAGCATTCTTCCTCAACACGGTCTGCACCAGTCTATATTCTGTTAAGATTTGCAAGTTTGTCTATTCAAATGAGATATTAGACTCCACATCAACATGTCTGTAGACAGAATCAACATTAAACTAACTAGCTTTAGTAACTGGTACATGCTCATTAGATAAAAAAAAAAAAAGCTTTGAATATAAACAGCATTCCCTAGTAACATCCACTCAATAGTCGTTCAACTATTAACATTCTAACTTCGTTTCGGAGGGGGAAGACAGTACCGAGAAGCAGATTTGGATACTAACTTCCACTGCACTGATTACTCTGCACTAACTCTGACAACTTGTACTGTGCTAGCTCTCAGCACATTGTGAACATAAATTGTCTTGCTTTTCTTTGAGAAAGGGGTACTGTACGTCACACTTCGTGTGCACTGAGTCAGTACACAACAAAATGCTACAGAACAGCCAGGATTATGAAGATGCATGATCTCCCTTACCTACTGGTAACTCTTCTAGATTATTGCAGCCTTTGAAAACTTCAACTCTTAGCCCAAATTTTGATTCAAAACCATGTATTCCTACTTTCCACTTAGTTTTAGTGATTTTATTTTCACTAAAAATGCTAAGACTTACCTGTACGAAAAGATATTGCTGTGATGGGACCCCAGTCTTGCTGAAATTTCATCAGAGTTTCATCAAACTTAATGTTATGTACAATAATATGACCGGATACAAGACCAACTGCAACAACATCCACCGCTGGGGCCTGCAAGAAAAAATGAACAGCAACTGAAATGAAAAAGGGAAAGCCTGTTGCTGCACTATTAAGACCAACAAATACAAGACAACGTATTTAAGTCCAGGACAAATACTAAAGAAACAAATCAGGCATCTCTCGTCAGATCATCTATATTACCTTCATGCATGACTGAACATCTAATAAATCTAAACAAAAAATGAGAGATGCAAGATCTTGCACATAGTCTCCACTGACTGAAACAATTCTGTTTCCAGAAGCTGGAACACCTCACCAAGTTTTCAGCAGCTCTGGCTGACCATTACACACCCTGCCACGAGTGCCCCCATTTACAAGTTTTGCCCAGGACAACTGCAGACCATTTTCACAGCTGTCAAAGTTTTAATTAATTTTTATATCTACAAAAATTCAGCAAATACAATTACAAAGTCTTGTCTTGAATCAGCAAGATCTATGCTTCATTAACCTCAAAAGCCAAGTAAATTTAGACAGCAAAAATCTACCAGTGTAACAGAAGTTACACATGCATCTTGCAAACAAACTGTTTCTGTCAATTCATTACATCATTCAGTGAATAAAGACTACAGACATGACGAACACAAAACAGCTAAGACACTAAATCCAACAGAACAAGGACTAAGAGAAGGGCAGATAACAAGCCTTTGAGTCTACCTTTCTTTAATGTCTAAAACACTCAAGGGAGGCTTATTAAAATTGCCTGAGAGAATACAAGTCATCTTTATTGTTGTAATTTTAGACACTTCTATCCGGCCTGCTATTCTTGGCCAGTTATGTAAGAAAGAGACCAAAAATACTAACTTGTTCAAGAGTTGTGACTGCTAAGTGCCATCCTGGAAACGAGTATAAGAGTTTGCTGGAAAACAAACAAAAACCGTAAATCAATCAAGTTTGGGTATTTTCCGCAACAAAACAGAAGCTTTATATGCACTTGCACTAAAAAGTACGTCAGCTGTCTATCCTTCTAAGTCAGTTTAAAGGAAAGAAAACCTGTGATACTAATACATAAGATTAAGAATAAAACTTATGACTAATTTTTATTGGAAAAGGTAGTGTCATGCCTTTAGACCTCAAAGGTGACATAACATGAGTAGGGAGGAAGACCTCTTCTATGCCAGCTGCTCCCCAAGCGTTTCTGCTCTGAACACACTTCTTCAGAATTCTTAACATCAACACAAAAAGCCAGTCCTGGTCCAACTTCTAACAAAAACAAATCTTTCAGTTGCAGAGTGACTTCTCTAAATGAAGACATTAAGGCGTATTACAAGCACATCCCATCTTCTTCCTTTCAGAAATGGTAACAGCCAAAATGTGAAGCAGAACTGTTCACCAATGAAGCAGTCACGCAGTACTTAAGCAGCAAATTATGAAGACCGTACTTAAAAACAGACATGATTAAAAAACTATTCCATCACTCCAGATATAGATTGTCACTCAAAAGACTGCAAGCAGCCATGTGCTACCACCTCTCACTTTCCTTTCTTGCCAGAGACCATCAAAATTTCTCCTCAGTTCTTCCAATTTGTTTTTTTCGTCTAATTGTGCCCACATACGTGTACAAAATAACCTAGGCAAAAATAGAAATCGCTTAACCCAGCAGCATTGCTAAAAGAGCAGTAAGAGTCCTGTAAGGTTCTACACAACTAGAGGAGCAACTAAGCCATCTAAGGAAGATATTTTGTCATCCAGGATGCACTGCATCTCAGATGCTGTGACAGACACCAGAGGGATGTAACAGCACTATGAGCAGAGACATTTACTTTTCTGTATTTTTAGGTTATTCTTATTTCCCAATTTATATAGCATATACGGCATCTCCAAAACATTAGAATATGAAACAAAAAAAAATTAGCAGTCATACCACTGAAAGCATACAATAGTTATGACAATAAAACACTGAACTATGCAAGCTGAGTGAACACCTACTAACATGCAGGGAAGTTCACTGCAGCTGTAACTTTCACGAGTTAGAAAAGCAGCTGATCATGCTATGCATGAAATACTGCCATTATGGATGGTGCTTTACTGGGACATGCTCAGAGACAACTACATGTCTACACATCTCTTATTTGAGTATAAGGATCAAATGCTAGTAATTACCTCCACACTAACTGCCAACACTTCCTTGGACACACAACAACCAAAAAATTAAGCTTGGAAGAGGGAGGCAGAAGGCCTGAACATGCACTCACTATTATTTTAATTATTTTCACAGGAAAGCTATGTGATTCCAAGAAACAACAACAACAATAAAAAAGAAGTAATTAAAAGAAAAATTCCTGAACAAACCCTGACATTTTGCAGGGAGAGTAAACAACATGCAACTTGAAAGGCATCAGCATTCAGGGAGCAGCAGCATTCTTTGTTCCTGGAGACAGACCAACTGAAAACCTGTGCCAAAGGACTCACTAAGAGATTCCATGCTCAAAATCTACTGTACTTGAAAGTATTATTTGTTGCACATGAAAATACTTGGAGAATGAAATATAACCAAGTCATTAAGAATCTTACTTGGATCTTATATTCCATAGCTGTAAGCTCCCCTGTTCACTCCCAAGGAGAATTTTATTCAAGTAGGTGCTGGGATGCAGAACTGCAGAAACTGCAAAAGTGGCCTTATCAAAATCCACCTGAAGATATTCTTCTGCAAAAAAGTAAGGAATGATATTAGTGAAGGCTTGCCATCCCCCCGGCAAATGTGAAAGGCAGAACATATTTTTATTCTGTACAAATCCCATAACTGGTGTTTCTTGCGTTAAAGGATTAGGTAATGCGCAACAGGATAGGCTAAGCTTGTTTACGTTTCAAAATCTGTTGGCTTGAAGTTATATTTTTTTCCCTATAAACCTACCTAGCACAACAACGCTGGCAAAACTGTTGTGATTTATATCTTTATAAGGATTCCTGCTCCTGCCTGAACAAAGCACCACATCTGGTTAGCGTGCCTTTTATTTCTTATAGCAACTTCAGATCTCTCAAGCCCATCTGCAGCCACTTTTGAGACCCAGTATCCAGGGAATGACATTGGTCAACACAATGAGAATGTTTTCAGGGCACTGAAGCAGGATTTCATAAGGCCCTTTACAATGGCACGAGAAGATGCTGACACAATCAAAAGATCATTTGTGAGAATTCAGTCTTACCCAGACTGGTAGATATCAAGGAACTACAGATTTCAGAGATATATCAGAGATGGTGCCAAAGCGGCCGCACCACAGTCTTCACCAGAAAATGGAAGACCAGAAATGCAATTTCCATACAAGCATATCCCTTCACACCTATACAGAACCTTACTGGGTCTCTGCATGTGGTGCAGGATCAATTAATGAAAAAATATTGCAGGATTAGGACTTCCTATTATCATTTAAGTAGCACTATCATTTAAGGGTTCTTTTATTTTTTAAGAATAAACTACTTCTGAACATGAGCATCTAGAAAAAAACACCTTTTTTCAAATCACTGAATGTTTAAGAATGCTATCCTGTAAAGTAGTAATAAAGTCTCTCTCTCACCTTCTGACTGCACATCCCAAACAATAAGAACATTATCAACATCCACAGAGATGACATGATCACCAAAAGGCTGCAGAAGGTGTATCCTTGCCTTGTGACCTTCATAGGTATGAACCACCTGCAATTTCAAAATAGAAGTGTTTTCAGTATAAGTTGTTCAGGTAGCACGTCACACTAACAGAATACCTGAGGACAGCCAACACGTGTCAGCAACAAACTTAAATAAAATACATGGAAAGGCGACACAACTTTAAGTAGAAGATACATAGTTTTCTCTGATATTTAAAACTGTTGGCAAAAACATTTTAACTAAATGTTTTCAATTTATTTAACTAATTCATTTATCTGAATTAACAACTTATTTTTTATCTTTAAGTACTACTTGATTATTGTAACTAATACATAAAACACAGCCCATTCTCCTATTTTAAGCTATTTATTCCTCACTCTATAGTTTTTGTTTCCCTAAAGTTGAAGGTACTAAACATCTACAGAAAGAGACATTTGTAGAAACTTAACTGCCTTGAAAACACGAACACCACACAACTGTTTTGTACTACTAAGCAGCAAGTAAACTAATAAAAACCTCTTTATTCCTGGCAAAAGCATGGAGAATATTGTCGTATGAAGCGAATATCAACATGCGGTCTGCTGCCAAACACGTAATGTCCTGCGGCAAAGCATTACCTGTTAAACAAAAGAAAAGTTCAACAAGTTTCAGGTTCATAACAAGAGAGAAAGTCTAACAACGTATTTATTTAGCATGGTGACCCACCAAGAAAGCTCTCCCATTGAACTTTCTGCTGAATTTCTTAGAGAAATGCACACATTTCAGATGAATGCCAATATTACCATAAGTAATGTCACACTGGCAACAACGTAAGTAATACCACACTGACAGACCACAAGGTTGTTCTTTTGAAAAACGTTTAATAATTACCTACAGTGATACTTCAGTAATGTAAGACACACATTAGCTTTGTGAGAGTTTATAAAGAAGTTGCCCCAACATAACACTTCTGCGGACTGTCAGAGTCCCACAGCCCACAGGACTGGAAACACAGATGATCAACCAAAGTCTCTGCATCAGCAACGGCCATTAGGTTAAGCTGTCCTGCAGACCTGGAAGCTAGCAACCCACTCCTGCATCCGCTCCCGATTACAGCCAAAGACACAGTGAATTTACTGCTCTAACAATACATCTCACTCCTCACCTCGTGACTGGTTCAGAAAGAATATCAGCTATCGTGATCTGCTACTCTACTAGCTCAAATGGTAGAGAGTCAAAGCTTCAGACCACATCAAGAAATCTGCTGGTGTGGTCTCAAATGGTAGAAAATTGAAAAAAATACTCTTGAGAAAAAATACTCTCAATCTATGGAAATACAAAAACGCAAATCGCAGTACTTCACAAATGTACAAAGAAACACCAGATCAAAAATCAGTCACTGTGGGTGTGCACCTGTGATACAAACTTACATGGTCACACAGCAGCCTTCCCCACAAAGTTGCTTTGTACTACGAATTATTATCAGACACAAAGAATCCCGTACCTTCTGCTGTGCTCCCGCACAGATTAAATGAGAAGAACTAAACTCAGAAAATAAAGAAGGTTGCACCTTATGAGAGGTTTCATTTGTCTGAATGTGTTATTTTTTCCCATAGCACCTCTAAAGCGCCTTCGGCCCACAGTCAGGTTACAGATACCTGGTACTCCACAGGAGCTGTACAAAAGCCTGCTGAGGCCAAGACAGTTTTAGGCACGTCCCAACTAGAAAGTTCAGAGTACCAACCACATAACATCAGTAAACCAACACCAACACACTGAGAGGCACACCATCTATTTCTTCAATCACATTCTTTAATCACAATTTTGTGTGTAAACATTTCAATTTCTCAAAAAGCTTAAAGATGATGTCTGCTAGAAGATGTAGACCACTGAAAAGTGTTTCATAGAATATGCAGCTTTTTTATGATTTTGTAAGCTGAGAACAGAAGTTACATTAATTTGTTTACAGCTATAACTACACACTGCGGATCTTCTAAATCTAGTTCCGGCTGTGTGACAGTTATTTATTCTCAAATTCACACGTGCTCTGTTTATGAAAAATAATTTGCTTTATGAGATCTGTGTAAGAACTCTGTGGTATAGAGAAGTGAAATCCTACTTTTCAAGACAGCATGTGTCTCACTGAATCATCTAAACACTGGTTGGAAGGGACCTTTGGAAATCATCTAGTTCAGCCTCCTGCCCAGCTCCTCTCAAAGCTAGATTACCACCAATATTAGATCGGGTTAGCTGCAACTGAGCCCAGCTGATTCTTGGAAACTTCTAGGGAAGGAGATCACTCAGTCTCTACGTTGCACTACAGTTCCCTTTTTGGGACGTTCTTCCTGACCTCCACTGTGACTGTCTCAAGCTGCAACCTGTGGCTGTTGCCCCTTGTTACACTGTCTACCGCTACCACTACAAATCCGGCTCTGCCACCTTTGTAACTGCCCTTCAAGTAACAGGCTGCCTCTGGGTCACCCCCATATTTTTCCCTTTGCAAGACTAAACAAATCCAGTTACTTCAGTGTCTCTTCTCATACTGGGTGCTGTAGGCCCCTGGCACTCCTTAGTCGGTCAGCACCCCCCCTGAAAGGGGAGCGGTGGGAGGGGGAGAACCACACTAACTGGGTGTTGCAGCCCAGGTATGGCCTCATCAGCACAAAGCACCAGAGAAGAACAGCTTTCACTGATTGCTGGCTGCGTTCCTAACGCAGCTCAGTACACGGCTTACCTTACTCACGGTTACTGCATTGTTGGTCCACGTTCAACCTGGCACCAGCACAGCCCCAGCTCGCTTCCAGCAGGGTGCCAGGCAGCCAGTCAGTTCCCGGCTTGTTCTGTCCCAGGTGCAGCATTATGCACTTGCCCCCGCTGAACCTGGTGAGGTTTTCTGCTGGCGCAGACCTAGTGTTTCACAACACTTCCCCAGACTGAAGCTCTGCCATGCTGGGTGTCACCTACTCCTCCTAGCACAACATCACCTGAAAACTTTTGCTAAGAGTGCATGCTGCCTCATCACCCAGGCTGTTGGTGAAGGTGCTGAACAGTGTGGGCCCTGCTGTTGACACCGAGGATGCTACGCTTTGTTACCAAATGCCAAATGGATGTCAAGCCATTGATTCATACCCTTTGTACGCAGCAGTCCAAACAATTTTTCACACTCCACAAAGACTTTTAGTGCCATCCACACCTGTTCCATTCCTGTAATTATTTTCCTCCTAAAACACAGCCTTCTAGCAACCACAAAAAATGTTATCTAGAACTAACAGTTTCATTCACTCCTTAAGGCCTACAGGTGTTCTTCCAAGAACAGGATGACAAGAACAGGAGGTTCATAAGGTATATCTAAGAGAAGTAGGTTACAGTTGCAACAGCAATTTTATTTCGAAGCTGATTTTTGAGACTCATTTCAACATATTTCAGTGTAAATATTAGTACATACAGGTAATTTGCCACTTTTGAGTTGAGAATCAAGTGCAGATGTCAGATGCATAAAAAAAAAAGGAATAAACAATCTGCGTATACTTACTCACAGCAACAATACCAAGCTTGTTCACCTGCAATGAAAATGGTAAAAAGGCATTTTTAGCGATTGGTTGCAATGAACTAGCTATGAACAGAATTTCAAAATTTTAGGAACCGCCCTTGATGAGGTCAGGAATTTGCATGCCTCACAAGACAGAAAAATTATTCATGTTATCTTACAACAGAAGCAACAGGAAAACCCACAGACAGCGGATCAAAAGGAATGGGACAATGTATTTGTCAAAAGACAACCATCCAGCAACAGTAAGCTCTGCTTCTTGATGTACTTCACCCTCATGCACAAGAAACTAAGCACATGTTTAGACATCTTGCAGAGTTTGGGCAAATTGTTTTTCACATCATCTCTGCTTCTACTTTACTTCCTCTACCACCACACTCCGTTATTATCTTAAACCTCTTCACATGGAATTTGCTGCAGTTACAGCCGCCTTTGCCCAGCGATGATCATCACTATTTTAGTTCAAAGTCTGTGGAGAAGATTGACAGCAGCCAACACTCCGCCCTCAAGGCGGAGGAAGATGCTTGCTGCCTGCACTCTGCTGTGCACAATGACCACTAGATTCAGTTTTTAACTGCTTCTACGCACTGAAAATGCTTTTCTCGTACAGCAAGAAATGAGTCATTGTCACAGGTTTTCATCGTGCAGAACCGAGCTCTGCCCACCTGCTCCCGTACAGAAAAAGTTATAACACGATCTGGTGGACTGCCCCCCAGAGCCGTGGCCCTCAAACGCTAACCCGCGGCCACCCCAACTGCCGGCCAGCTTCTCTCTACCCGCCAACGCAGAGCAAACCTCCAGCGCCCGGGCTCTCCAGACAACCGCAGGCGCGGCCAAACGAGCCCGGGGTAACCGGCAGCCTCTCGCCGCCCCTGCAGCCCGCCGGCGAGGGGCCTCCCCTGCCGCCGAGGCCTACACCGGGGCGCCGCGGCCCTCTACTCACACGCTCCCGCCCGGCGACAGAGGCCGTGCGCGGGGGGCCGGGGGAGGGGTGCGGAGGCGCAGAGGAGGCGGCCCGGCCCGGCTCTGCCCTGCCCCCCGCTCCCGGAGGGGTCGGCCCGCGGCGGCCGCGGCCTCCCCACGGCCGCGGCCTCCCCGCACTCACGTTGTAGGTGTGGACGCTGCGCCCGACGGCGGTGGCCACGTAGAACTCGCGGTGGCGGCCGTGGTAGCGCAGGACGTGCGGGACGTGCCCGCTGAAGCGGCCGAGCACGCGGAAACCGGCGAACAGCCCGCCGCCAGCCATGGCTCCCGCGCGCGCACGCCGCCCGCCTCGTCCGCCCGCAGGAAGCGTCCCCCCGCTCCCGCTTCCGGTCCGACCGCCACTCCCTTCCCCCCCCGCCTCCCGACCCCGGCGTGCGCCGCCGAAAGCGGTCCCCCCGCTACCGGTGCGGGGCCGTGCACCCTCCGGACGCCCCTAGGAACACTCCGGGAGCCGCGACTGCTCGTCTTCCCCCTTTTATTCTTCTTTACCCCGGTGCGGGGGGCGAGCAGCGGGGCGGCCCCGCCAGCCCGCCCCGCACCCTCCCGGTTCCGTTCTGCCTCTTTAATAAGTTATATATTTAAAAATTTAAAAAAAAAACCCAACCAAAAAACGCTCCACTGGATGATTTCGTTGCGATGAGTGCACAGCGGACAATAAATACACGGCAAAGTCCGGCGGGGGTGGGTGGGGGAATCATCATCATCATCATCATCATCATCATCATCATCATCATCATCATCATCATCAAAAGCCGCCCCGCGGCAGCCCGCTACCCCAGATTGATGTAGCTCCTCAACACCGCCATCAGCTCCCGGGCCTTGCCGTCGTCGCATGGGGCTCGCCTCGCCTTCCCGGGCGCGGCTCCCCGCCGCCGCCCGCCCGTTATCCTCCCGCCGCCGCCCGCCGGCCTCCCCGCGGCAGGGCCACCACTCCGCCCCGGCCCGGGCCCCGCTCCCGCACCCACCTGCCGGTGCGGCCGGTAGCCGGGGCAGTGCCGCTGCAAGACGGAGACGGTGCCGCGCCGCAGCGGCTCGCAGCGAGCCCGCTCCACGACGCACCGCAGCAGCCGGCCCGCCCGCTCCGAGCGGCGGGAGCCCTGCGGGCAGACGGCCCGTCACGCCTCCGGGACGCGGCCCCGCCGCCGCCGAGACCCGCTCCCGCGGAGGGAGGGCTGCCCGCCCAGCCCTCCTCCCGCATCGCTCTCCTCCCTCGCGGCCTTGTCCCCACCCACGCACCCCTCTGCCCCCCTTTTCCTCACTTTCCCTTTTGTTTTTACCTTCTTCCCCCCCACCCCCCCCACCCCCCGCATCTCCTTTCCCCTTTTCCTCTCTCTTTCACGATTTTCCTCTCTTGGCCTCTTTCCCCCATTCCTCTCTGCCCCATTCTCCCCCCTTTCTCCCCCTTTTCCCTCTCTTCCCTCCTTTCCCCCTCTGCTCTCCTTCCCCCCTCTTCCTCTCCCTCTTTCCCTCTTTCCTCCTCTTCCCCCCCTTTTCCCTCTATTTCCCCCCTTTTCCTCTTCTTCTCACTGTCCCCCTCCTTCTCCCTTTCTGTCCTTTCCCCATTTTTCCCCCTTTCCTTTTTCCTCTTTTCCCCTCTGCTTCCGCCCCTTTTTCCCCTCTGCTTCGCCCCCGTTTCCCTCTGCTTTACCACTTTTTCCTTCTGCTTCCCCCCTTTCCCCTCTGCTTAACCTTTTCCTCTCTCTTTCCAACTTTTCCCCCTTTTCCCCTTTTTTCCCTCTATTCCCCCCCCTTTTTCCTTCTATTCCCTTTTTTCCCTCTCTTCCCCCCCCTTTCCTCTCTCTTCCCCCCTTTTCCTCTCTCTTCCCCCCTTTTCCTCTCTCTTCCCCCCCTTTTTCCTCTCTTCCCCCCCTTTTTCCTCTCTTCCCCCTTTTCCTCTCTTCTCCTTTCCCCTCTCCTTCCCCTCTTTCCCCTCTGCTTCCCCCTTTTTCCTCTCTCTTTCCTGCTTTTCCTCTCTTCCCCCCTTTCCCCTTTCCTTTCTCCCTTCCCCCCTTTCTCCTCTTTTCCCCTCTTCTCCCTTCCCCCCTTTCCCTTTTTCCCCTTTCCCCTCTCTTTCCCCTTTTTCCCTCCCTTCCTCTTATCCCCTCTCTCCCTCTCCCCCCCCTCTTTTCCCCTCTTCCCTCCCCCCCCATTTCCCTTCTTTCCCACCTTTTCCCCTTCCTTCTTCAGCCCTTCCCTCTTTTTGGTTTAGGTGTTTGTTTTTTGTTTTTCGTGTTTTTCGTGTGTTTTTTTTTTGTCGATGGAAAGGGCATGCCACCTAGCCGCCGAGGGGGGGGATGGGGAGGGGAGACATGCGTGCACCCGGTCGAACCTCGGATAGCTGCGGGCCCGCCGGCGGGGAAGGCGCGTCCTCGCAGGTGTGAAAATCGAGTCGTAGCTCCTGGAGGGAAATAACAACGGGGGATGTTCGTTAAAAGGCAACGGGCCCAGGCGTCGTAAACTTCCCCGCTCCGCACCGCCGCCGCCCGACTCCCGCAGCCGGCAGCCCTGCGGAGCCGGCGGTGCGGGGCTGCGCGGGGTTGCCCCGCCCGAGCCAGTGTCTGATCCTCCCTGAAAGCCACCTCCTGAATTAATTTTTTTGTTGTTTTTTCCCCGCTGAGCAACCGGCTGCTAGCCTGTCCCCGCAGCTCGTAAACCGCTGATCACCTTCCTAACCGCGATGACCCGCCTTCGGCGTGCGTGAAGCGTTTACTCAAAGCTCGCTTTCAAGTCCGACGGGTCTGCAAGGAGCCCGTAAGCGTTGGGTGAGAGCTCGGGCAGCGCCGCCCGGGCTCCTGCTCGACGTCCCTGCCGCGGTCCCAGCTTCAGCGAGGCGCATTTTAGGAAGGTCGCCGGAGGAGAGTAGGAGATAGCTTCCCCGTCCTGTTTCACAGGCACCGGTTTACAAAACTAGCCAGCTCCCGGCTTGCTAATCGAGATTTTTCTCAGAAAGCGGCTGGCGGCGGTCAAGGGTAAAATCGTGGAGGCAGCGCCGTCCCGACAGTTTCCCTCCGACGCCACCAGAGAAACCACCAACCTCATTTTCAAAGGTCTCGAGTGGATCCAACACGTTTAGGAGATCCTCTTGTATCTTGTCGTGGTTGCAGAGGCTGAAATTGTAGGTGGATGCCCGCGGTATGTCGGCGATCTGAAGAAAGATGATCAAGCCACAAAAGACTGTGTAAGAAAAAGCCAAAGGTTAATTCTCCTGCACCGCTACGTGACCCGACAAGGCAAGCAGGACAGATCTGAAGAGAGGGATGCCGGTGCTTCGGAAGCACTAGAAAAACTGGTCGGTTACCCTTGTGATTATCCATGGTGCCTTTACACGTTGTTTTTCTCCTGCTGGGGCTTCGGATCGTTGCTGGCTTCATATATGTACCTGTACGCCTACGGAAATGAAGGTTTCCAATTCCATAACCGGGGCTCGTTTGGACGTCTCATGCACCTCTTTCCAGAACTGTAAATAGTAATTATTCAGACTTGAGGTTGTGTCACTGATTCGAAAGGAAAACCGGGATAATGAATAATCACCAACCGCAGCATCCAAACCCAAAACAAAACAAAAGAAAACACAGGGCTCCGCAACAGCCAGCCTCGCGTGAAACAAGTGCTACCCGCCCCCCCCCCCCCCCCCCCCGCCACTGCCTGGGGTCCACCTTCAGGGTGGGCTACCGCAGCAGCACGGGATTTTTCCTCAAAGGCGAGACGAAACGCTTCAGGGCACATTGCAGGCGGGCTGCCCTGGGAGGGGGGGGACAAGGCACCCCCCGTACCCTCCGCTCTGAGGTGACAGGGACATCGCCAGCGCATCCTTTCCACACGCCAGGACCGGAGCGGGTGGAGGGTACCGGCCGTGCAGCCCGCAGCTTTCCTCTTCCTCCCGCAGGTGAACGTTTTACCTCGCAGACCCCCTTCGCCGGGGACACCCTCCGCCAGCGCAGGCTGCGGAGAGAGCAGCCGGGGGGGTATTGCCCCTCCGTGGGGACAGCCTAGCTGACGGGGAGAGGCTGCCCCGGGCGCTGGGGACCGGGATGCTCCGGACACGGGGGGTCAAAATGCACCGGGCTCTGGGGACCGGGATGCCCGGGACGCCGGGGGAGGCATGACCCCGCTGCCGCCCCCACCCCGAGGGCCCCCCCGATCCCACTCTCCGAGGGTGGCCGGTACCGCCGCCCCTGTCATGGTCCCCGCCGGGGTCGAGCCGAGCCCAGGCGAGCAGTGCCTCGCCTCCCGGCCCACCGCAGGCAGGGCTGCGGGGGCTCGGAGCACAGCCTCAGCCTCAGCTCAGTCTCGGAGAAAGTTCGTGTCCGTTTTCGGGGAATGCTCCTGCGGTGTGAGTGTGGTGGGTTTGCGTGGCAAGGTTTTGGTAGCGGGGGGGGGCTGTAGGGATGGCTTCTGGGAGAAGCTGTCAGAAGCTTTCCCTATGTCTGATACAGCCAGTGCCAGTTGGCTCGAAGACAGACCCGCCACTGGCCAAGGCCAAGCCCATCAGTGACAGTGGCAGCGCCTCTGGGATAACATAGTTAAGAAGGGGAAAAAAACTGCGATGAAAAGGCAGTTGAGAGAGAGGAGTGAGACGATGTGAGAGAAACAACTCTGCAGACGCCAAGGTCAGTCAAGCAGGAGGGGGAGGAGGTGGTCCAGACGCCAGAGCAGAGAGCCTTCCCTTTCAGCTTGTGATGAAGACCATGGTGAGGCAGGTCGTCCCCCTGCAGTCCATGGAGGTCCATGGTGGAGCAGCCTGTAGAAGGGACCCCACGCTGGAGCAGGTGGATGACTGAAGGACGCTGTGACCCTGTGGGGACCCTGTGCTGGAGCAGGCTTCTGCCAGGACCTGCAGACCTGTGAAGAGAGGAGCCCACGCTGGAGCAGGTTTGCTGACAGGGCTTGTGACCCCATGGGGGACCCACTCTGGAGCAGCCTGTTCCTGAAGGATGGCACCCCATGGGAAGGACCCACGCTGGAGCAGTTCGTGAAGAGCTGCAGCCCATGGGAAGGACTCACGTTGGACAACTTTGTGGAGAACTGTCTCCCATGAGACGGACCTCACGCTGGAGCAGGGGCAGAGTGTGAGGAGTCCTACCCTGAGGAGGAAGGAGCGGCAGAGACAACGTGTGATGGACTGACCGTAACCCCCATTCCCCGTCCCCCTGCACTGCCTGGGGGGGACGAGATAGAGAAATGGGAGTGAAGTTGAGCCTGGGAAGAAGGGAGGGGTGGGGGGAAGATGTTTTAAAATCTGGTTTTATTTCTCACTATCCTGCTCTAATTCGATTATTTCTGAATTAAACTCCCTTTTCTCCCCAAGTTCAGTCTGTTTTGTCTGTGACAGTCATTGGTGAGTGATCTCTCCCTGTCCTTATCTTGACCCTCGAGCCTTTCATCTCATTTCCTCTCCCTTGTCCTGCTGAGGAGGGGAAGTGATAGAGCAGTTTTGGTGGGCACCTGGCATTTATCCAGGCCAAACAAAAACAGTGAGTCATCAGGGAAACCCGGGAGGGCTGCCACCACCGCAGGAGAAAGGGTTTTTTCGGCCAGCTGAGCTGGAGAGGAGCCAGAGCAGATTAGTCAACCCTGCGTGCCTGTCCGCTTCAGTGGGTTGTTCCTCCCAGATCTTTTCCTTGTCTCCGTCTTTGCCTCTCCCTGCCCTCCACCCCACTGCCTAGCCAGGCACTGCCGGCCGCCCTTGGAGTCACCGAGAGCTCCTGGTCACTAGTTCAAAGCGTGACATCAGTCCTGTGACTCTGTATGCGTGGGTGCGTGGGTACAAACCCAGTGTTTTAAAATTGATGCCTTAAAAGCTGTGGCACTAATTGTGGTGCAGTTGCAGAGCATGTGCACTGAGCTTTAGTCGAGGTCTGGTAGCCCTTAGGACTTGAGAGAGTCTTATCAGTCTGCTTCCCTTCATCACTCTCACAGTGCTGCCAAACAAACCAACAAAATACCAGTTTCCTAAAGGTTATTTTCTTCTCATGTTCCAGAAGCTGTTGGGGTTTTCTTGACCTGCGAAGTCGTGTGCCTTCAGCTTGTTCCATGGCTTTTTGCCTGAGGTTGCTAATGGGATTCTTAAAAGTTAGTCATTTAATAAAAATACATTTCTTCTAAATAGCTTTCGTGCTTCTCATTTCACAGCTGGTTAAACAGTGGTGCACCCTAACATAAAGGAAGTCACTTTAGGTGAGCTTTGTTGTACTCCTGAAAATCAGCAGCCTGACTGACAAAAGGCCTGTTCCTGCCATGGATTCAGTGTGATACTGATCTAAGCAAGGAATTCAGGATGAGGAACATGTTATTTTTCACTTTCCATTGTTTATTTGTCTTTACTGAATGGGACACAACAATCCTAGTTGTTAGGTAAATAGTTAAATAAACTTGTTTATTTGACCTTACTAAAAAAGACATGATAGTCCTGTACATAGGTGAAGGGTACAACTGGGTTGAAATTATTTTCAAACACTTTTAAGGTGCATATGCTTTTGTTTCCAAAGTGTGTTTCTGAAGTTAGCAGTAGAACAAAGTTGCAGCAGACACTGGCAATATAATCAGATCAACAAATGAAAAATGTGTTTTTTAAAGGAAGCAGAAATGTTTTTGGCTACAAAAGGCAATCTGACATTCAAAACATGCTTGTACATAAGTTCAAGTAAGTTTCCTTAAGAAAACAGGAATTTCTTTTTTGTTTAATCACTTTTTTTGTATGTGAAAAGTTACGTGAATAAAGAGTATCTGTCAATGACTGCTGGTCTCCAATTTCCACTCAGCAGTAACCTCAGAAATGGCAAATTATGATGAATGTGTTCTAAAGTTTATTTTCTGTTTTAATTTCTTCAGAGATACAGGTTCAATTACTGACATATGTGCCAGAGAGACAGCGAGGGAAAAAGGAGGAATTTAGAAAAAATCTGTCAATTTTTACATCTACAGCAATCCAAAGCGTTTAACTTTTTACTTGCCTCAGCAGTAAGAATGCTGAGGCCTCACTTCTGACAGCAGCTTTTGACCCAAGCAGTTGGCCACATTTCGGGAATTTGGAGGTGGTTTCCATTAAGAGAAATAACTCGTGACAAGCAGCATTCTTCTGATGGACTTTTATACTTACAGCACTTCTACTTTCTTCCCTAATCCCTGCTGCCTTGTTGCCTTGAAGACCTCACGTTAGTGGCTGTGCTTGAGTAGCAGAAAGATGGGATTGAGAAATAGCTGTTGCTATTTTGCTCCAGGTTGAGACAGTATCTGTGCGGGTTGGACAGCTGCCAGCCCTCATCGGGAGAGGAAGAGTTTGAAGCCAGTATGAAGTCATTGACTTTGGTAGACTTCTCTGATCAGTATTTTTATATTACTGGCATTACAATTTGTCATCTTGACTTGTGTTTGCTGAGCCAGTTTTTGATTGTTACATCTTGGTACATGTAGCTGAAAGGCAAACCTTACGCTTTTTTTTTGTGCACATGAGCAAGATATTCCCTTCTAACACACCTCACTGCTACGGAAATGCCGTCATAGCCAGGATGTTCAACATAATTATTATACTTTGGATATGTAGGATTTGGGAATTTCTTAAATTATGAAATTATCTACTTGGAAAGGAGAGGCGGGGGGGAGACGGTGATTTCCTGAGGGAAGCTGAGGAGGTGGGAAGGAAGTGGGTCAGTGCTTGAGGACATGCACAGTGTACGTCACAGCCTGAGTGCCCACCACAGGCTGCCTCGGGGCTAGGCAGATGCACACACCTGTCTGTGATCTGCCCACGCACAGGAGATCCTCCGTCTGCCTGGGCAAACATGGCTCGGGTTTCTGCGTTCATGGATCTGGCTGAGGCTGAAGAGTTCCCAACTGGCCCCTCTGCAGGTGCAGAAGGCACTGCACTTTTCTGTGGTGTCCAGCACCCTCTAATCCCTGGTGAGAGCACCCAGCCAGCTAACTAAAAATTCCCCGCCTGTAGCAGCTTGGATGTGTGAATGTCACTGTCAAGAAAACCTGTACTTAAGGAAGGAAGAAGATGATGTTCGAGATGCCCTTCATGTACAGAGCATGGGGGTAAAACTCAGTGGCCTCACATTTTTTCATATGTCTTTGTTAAAACAGTTATATTTCAGAAAATGATGTAAAATTTTTTGAGGTACCATAATTTCCAGCATAATGGAAATTCAGAGTGTTGGTCATAATTTTTTCAACATTCCCATCTGATGCCTGGACCCTGCTCTTCCTGTTCCAGACATACAGGGCCGGCTGGTTGTCCCTGCGCATCTTTAGGAGCCTACCTTCTCTAACACAAGCAGCAGCTGAATGCTGGTGATGACCTTCACATGCCACTGTAAGAGATGTGTGCATCCCCATCAGGGGCACTTGAAGCTGGCTGGCGGCTGGCAAAGAACAACATGGCTCCGAGAGAGTGTAGCAGCTGTCACCTTTGGAGTTCCTCAGCTTCCCCCAGAGACTGGAAGATGTGTCAGCAAAACAAAGGAGTGTGCCCACATTATTAAAAAAAAACTAACCCTTTTGATCTAATAGGCCATGATGATGGTATTTACTTGGGCAGCTGCTGACTAGACCACCAGTACATCAGTAGGACTCAGGCATGTGAGTCCTGAGATGAATGCAGAGTATCTTTCTCTCAAACCTCCCGATGCTGGTGGCTTCTACATGGCACATAGAAAAGCCCAGGTTTGAACACCAAGGTGTCAATGTCCCAGAATGTGAACAGCTGGCACATTGTTTCTTTTAAGAACTTCATATAGGTCTTAACATTTTTCTCAGGACTATTTGTTTCCACAATTAACTTCCTGGCTCCTTAGGAAAGCAAACACCCTTCAGGAAGACAAGCTTCAGCATCAGGAGCCAGACTGACGGCCACCTTGTTTTGGCAGGATCCAGACTCTCAGCTGAGGCCCCTTCCATCCAGGCTGACTAATCATCAGTGGGGATCTGTTATTCCCTGTGCAGGTCAGTTGCTAAAAGGAAGAAAACATTCCCAGGAGGAGCCACACGGATTCATTGCCGGAAGAGGACTGCAAAGACTCAGCACATTTGTGGTTAATATTAAGGCCCCTAACGAATTGCGGTCTGTGGGTACTGTCCTGTCCACTGCCATCCACTGTTCTCTTGCCATCTTCATTCCATCTTCATTCCATCTGTCCAAGTATCTTTTGCCTCAGCTTATACAATGCCATTATCTGAGTCTTCTACCCTTCTGTTCTTATCCAGTCTCTACCGTTTTCAATTTCATTCTTAAATGGTTATTCATAAGCTTTTACCTTTTCACAAACTGCTCCAGGGAGTCTCCCCCACGGGGTCACAAGCTCTGCCAGCAAACCTGCTCCAGTGTGGGCTTCTCTCTCTCCACGGCTCCACAGGTCCTGGCAGGAGCCTGCCCCAGCGCAGGGTCCCCATGGGGTCACAGTCAGGTGGGCATCCACCTGCTCTGGTGTGCGGTCCTTTCCACAGGCTGCAGGTGGATCTCTGCTCCACCGTGAACCTCCATGGGCTGCAGGGGCACAGCCTGCCTCACCATGGGCTGCTCCATGGGCTGCAGGGGAATCTCTGCTCCGGTGCCTGGAGCACCTACTCCCCCTCCTTCTTCACCGACCTTGGTGTCTGCAGGGCTGTTTCTCTCACATACTCTTACTCTTCTGTCCCTGCGGCACTTTTTTGCTCCTGCTTAACTATGTTATCTCAGAAGGCTACTATGGTCATTGGAGCTGGCTGGCTTTGGCTGTAATGGACATGGGGGAAGCTTCTGGCAGCTTCTCACTGCTGTAGCCCCTCCCGCTACCAAAGCCTGGCCATGCAAACCCAAGATGTTTCACCCCTTGCCTCTGTGAATCACATATTTAAGAATTTTAATTAAAATCCACATTCACCACACAATCTTCACAAACTTCACTCACATCAACAAAAAAAATTCCCCACATCAAAATCAAAATAGCATAATTACAACACTGAATGAAAGTGGATAATCTACACACAAACCACCCCTCGTCCCTTCACCACAATTACAACAACTGAAATTCTCCAGAATCATTCTGCTCTCTAGCTGTTTTCAGACCACGTTTTCCCCTTTACCTCTTCCAATTACCAAAATATTTATGCTCTACTTCCTATCAGCGGGCGATGTCCAGCCACTTCCTGGTAAGTAGGGAAGTACCGCGCAGCTGTGCAGTACGCACAGCAGTTGCTCCAGAAGACAAACGCTGTAATAATGAATGTCCCCTCCCTCTCCTTTCTTCTGGCTTTTACAGCTGAGCAGACCTCATATGGTACGGAATATCGCTTTGGACCGTCTGAGTCAGCTGCCCTGGCTGTGTCCCCTCCCAAGGTCTTGCCCAGCCCCAGCACACTGGATGAGGTGGGCAGAGTGTTGGAGAGACAGCCCTGACGCTGTGCGAGCGCTGCTCAGCAGTGGCCAAGACACTGGTGTGTTATCAACACCTTCCTAGTGGCCCACACAAAGCACAGCACGATGAGGGCTGCTACAGGGAATGTTAACTCCATCTCAGCCAGACCCAATACCCATGTTCATACCTTATTAACATGTATAGCTTTCTTTGCAGGGTAGCTTGCATTTCCCGAGTTAACGCATGGTCATTAAATGGTGCTGCCATATTTTTTACCCCTTTCTTTCAGCAGTACTCCAGTTTAACTCCACTATTGCTCTCTCTTGATTTTAGTATACTTGCACTGTAACTTACTGTTCCTACGCTTTGAAACGTCGTGTTTGAGGAGAAACGGAAAAGAAGCATAGGGAAGTGCCTCAATCAAGCCCAGTGTGCAAGCAAAATCTGAACAAACAGAAGACATCACTTCAAGCAGATAACAAAATAGCTCTCAGCATGTGCCTGAAGTGTAATGAACCTGCTGTGCATCAGAATTGGATATCCACTGGCTGTCATTACAACTGGATATGCCTGACCATATGAGAAACACTTTTTAAATCACCAAAGCAGAATTAGGAAACTCAACTCATTTTTTACTCCTCAATAATTTTTCCTTCAAACTTTGGCTTTGAAGCCACCACATTTAGCTAGGTTGATCAAAGATTTTCCAGCTACCAAAGATCAGGAAACATCAGTTCCCTATGTCTGAAATATTTCACCAAATATCTGGGGTTTGCATCATCCAAACATTATTACAGTAGAAACCCAGCTGGATTATTGACATGGTTTGTCAAAGGAGAAACCCTGAGGCCCTTGTTCAGCACAGAACTTGTTCACCTTGTTCAGCACGGTGAACTAAAAACTGAATTCTTGAGAAAGTCAGTCTCACCACCGTTGAAAGCCGTGAAACTGAAAGGACATCCTTGTCCTTGATCAGTCACCAGATATACAATTTCTGGAGAAGCTGAAGAATGATATACATACAACTGGCAATACTGATTGCTAAATAACCTCCCATTTTTTCTGGTACATAACTGATAACCTTTAAAAAAACCCAGTATCCTCATCCTTCTCTTATATTTGCTCTTCCATGTACTTTGTTGCTTGCTTTAACCTTATGCAATGACTATTTTCTAAAACATTTTTGAACACTTCAGCAGCACACTGTTTAATAAGAACATAATCAGACAAACACTGCTATGAATTTGACTTTATCAGTGTAATTAAAGGGTACCATAAAGAAAAGGATAAATTTGTAAGATTTTTTTCGCACAGGTACTAGGAAAATAAGTAAGTTATTTAAATCACACATGACTGAATGAGAAGAGAAGCTACAAACTAAGCAGTAACAATACTGAGATATCACATTCACTATGAGGAGCAATATTACCTTAATATTGCAAACAGTTTGCTACAAAACAGTTTCTTAGCTTGCCATTCCGGACTGAAGCATAGTGTTGACAAGTTTGTGCCTTTGTGCTGGTTCAGTAAAAATTTGGAGCAGTTCTAGCCAGTACTGGAAGGTTCAGATCAAAATGAGATTAAGCTGTTGTATTTCTAGGGCTGCAAAAATGATGAGAATTAAGCTGCTTCTTTGTCACCTGATCAGTTTCATACCCAACTACAGTATGTTCTACTTTTTGTATAAAGGAACCTGGTATTTAGCTGAATTTTCTCTCCCCCTACTCTCAAAAAGAGAAATGTGCCAGAAATCTGCTCTATGTAAATAATGCTGAGCCATATATTGCCAGGAAAGACTGCCAAGTAGAGTAAGGGATAGATGTAGCACAGCCTCAGGGAAAGCAAATGGGAATTCCTGCTAACTAGAACCAAGAGGGTGTCTAACTCTCGCTCTACTCCTGGTTTAAAGTACCTTCACCCAGAACTGCAATCCTCAATGCTGCTGCTCAGCTGTTGCGTATCATAGGGAAACTCACTCACTATAGGAAGCCCTCTACCCGGAAGTCTTCCATAATAACATCCTAAATAATGTGAAGAACTCCTTGCATCTCATGGCTTTGGACTTGCATCTGGTGCTGCTGCCCTCCCCATGGTCTCAGGAGAGCCCAGGGAAGGTACAGTACATAGCAGCAGCTTACAGGACGCAGTTTCGGACTGCCCTACCTGTCAGCCTGAGAGGCTTGGAGGAACATTTGCACTGAAAATAAAGCAGTTAGTTTATTTGTTCTGGCGTTCATGGTTCCATCTCTCCCTCGCTAGCCCAACAGCAGTGAGAGGCAGGCTGCCTGTCCCGCACCTGGGGAGGGCAGCGGCATTTCCCACCCACCCTGGAGCCCAAAGCAGCGATGTCAGAACTGCTGCCGCGCCTCTAGAGGTGGTGGCTTCTTCAGCATCTCTCCTGGAGGGACTGGAGCCTGGAAATGGAGTTTTGCCTCCTGACAGAACCACCGCCCTCTTCTGCTGGTACTTCCTTCGCTAGCTAGCCTGGTAGCGTGCTCCAAGACATGTCTATCCCAAAAGCCACCAGAGTGCTACATTGGACAAGGCAACCCATAGCCAGTGTGAGGCCAGCAAAGATGGATTCCAGGTAAAACGTGCATATCCATTTCACTTTATTCATGTACTTATCATGTATTCAGGTACCGTTTGAAGTTTGATGTCCTTGCCGATGCCTGGGCATGCACCATGTCTCTGTGCAGTCCCTGCCTGCTGGCCCCGAGCTGCTCCCTGCACTCCAGCCCGGACATAGGCAGCCGCACTCTCTCTCAGCTCTGCTGCTCTCCCGGCTTGCTGTCTCCAAAAGTCTGCTTTCAGACAACCCAAATGTCACCCATCTCTCTGTCTTTTAACTTTCCTCTTACTCTTCTGCTCATGCCATCTGCTAGCAGAGGCCAGGCTGGGTGAAAGTCAGAGGGTAAGGGACACTATGACTTTCGAACCACTACCTGAGCGGGAAGCACCAGTTCAGTCCTGCCGCTGGTGTGGGTCAGTTGCAGTTGTGGCTTGACTGGAGCAAAATGTTTCTCATGTGCGTTCTGTGTGATTAGGAAACGCAGTGTGTGGTAGAGGCATCAAAACAGAGCTTGAGCCCAAGACGAGTTTAATTTGGCAGAGAGGGGTGAACCCTGGGCCCAGGCAAAGAAGAGCTCAGGGCTGTGCATAGTCTTGACAGCTGCAGGGTGGAGGTGCCCGGAATTCAAAGCAGGATGTGAAGTAAGTGAGATGGACATAAAACTGAGACTTTGAATATAGGTCTGTGCTTAAGCAGTGTTAGGGACAACGTTCTTCCCTGCAGAGAGACAGAAACCTCATCCCTGGGGACCCACATGAGACGGCAGGAGCTACGTGTCAGCTCAGTGCCAACTGACTGCACGCAGTCTGATCAGTGCCCACAGCGGCCACCTACCAAAAACATCTGTGTGATGCACCACTGAGTAAACCTGCATCCTCTTCTGTCACAGCAAGTGAGCCTTTTCACTTCAGAATGGAGGAGGAAAGAGGGAGGTCATAGGGAGAGGAAAGGGAAATCATGGGGATTTTATCTGTCTCCTTATCCACAGTGCAGAAGATGTGGGATGCCTTACTGGGGATTGATGGTAGGGCCCTGACCCACAGGGAATTAGAAGCCAAATATTTGTTTGACTGCAGCCACTCTGTGCCAGCTCATAGGCAGCATGGACTAAGGGGAAACTGGGAGCCAGTCTCTGCTGCAGATGGGAGTCACGTCTGGCAGGTTAAACTAAACCGGGGGACGTTGTTCTCACAGCCTAGGTGGGCAGGTCCAAAAAGGGAAATGCCTGCTTACTCATGCAAGTGTATCTCTGTTTAACGTTTCCTGATGAAAATTATGAGCAGCTGAGGCCAACTCACCTTGGCATTTTAAAGTTATAACTATTTGTAAGTTGGCAAGCAATATCTTCATCACACTTTTAAGGGCTGTTCCAAAAAGAATGTAAAGCCCTCTGGCATGGACGTTTGTGTAAAACTGGCCATTTAGGTGACTCATGAATTAAAAGATTGAGCCACCCTTTTTCCTGTTCTTGTGGGTCTTGATTCACTTTGTGTTATGCAGCATGAAATAAAGCTGCCAATTTCAACTCCAGAATTGTTTTAAGGGAGCCACACTCTGATTTTCCAGTCCTGGGAAGAAGACGGAGAAGTACCAAAGCCACAGTTTGTGGAACTGGAAGCGACCCTGCTGTCTGAGAGTCCACATCAAGCATGTGCTTCACATACTGTGTGCTGTCCTTTAGAGTGTGCACACAAGTGTTCATGGAATCATGGAATCACAGATAGTTTGGCTTGGAAGGGACATTTATGTTCACCTAGTTCCAAGCCCCCTGCCATGGGCAGGGACACCTTCCACTAGACCAGGCTGCTCAAAGCCCCATCCAGCCTGGTCATGAACACTGCCAGGGAGGGGGCAGCCACAGCTTCTCTGGGCAACCTGTGCCAGTGCCTCAACATAGCTTGGGCAGAGATTGATTGAGAACATGTCTTCTGATTTTTGAGTTCAAAATACTCTTTTCCTATTAAAAAAACTCAAGCAAATAAAAAGAAAAAAAAAAAAAGATAATAGAAGCTGAAATTCACCCTGATCCTGTCCTATTCTATATGCTCACATGGTCTTAAAATAGAGAGCTACTGACAAACAGGCAGAAATATTTGTCACAATAATCTTCGGAAAGACTAATGCAAAGTTTAGCATAGTGTTGTATAGGGTGAAACAGCACAGAGGAAACATTAATAAATAGAAGTATAACATATCAATTTAATAACTTCAAAATATGTTATATTAGAAATGTTAAAAAATGTTGTACAAACCGTAACATATTTTACTGCGAAAAATAGTCTGCAGAGTATAAATTTAAGTACGTTGTTTCGAGTAAAATACAATAGCATGTGTAACTTCAAGAATAAAATATTAGGAGGTATTAGGGAATTTAGATATGGTAACTTTTTCAGATAAACACATTTTTCAACAGGTAATTTTTTTTGAAGGATGAATCATCATTATCTAGAAATACTTTCTAATTCCTCAGCTCCTTTGTGCTGGAGTTGAACAGTATATAAATCCTACTTAGATTAAAACATTTAGATGTTAACTGCCAGGAAATGTTTAAAACAGGTATTTTGCATATTGAAATGCAATATTTCTCATTTATATAATAACTGCCTGAATGGTAAGATTTATTTCTCCTAGGTGAAGAAATATAGGTGACATGGATGAGTTAATTCTTTTTTGCAGTTCTATCTAGTTCCAAGGAATGCATGTGCAATCTCATTTTCCTGGAGGCCGTGGAAAGAACTTGTGAAAGAAGGAAAGAAGTTCTTGTGTCTTTACTCTTATCTCATGATAGGGGTCAGGTTAGAAGCCTGAATTCGCTACTTTTCCAGCTGTCTCAGAACTTCCTTTTTTCCTCTTGAACCTCAGAGAAAGATGCTCAAGCAGGTGTCCCATTGGTTTTGTGCTAAGAACCAGCTCTGTGGCAGAAATTACTATATGGTCATTGTAATATCATACCTTATCCCAACCCTATCCTTCTTTTTTCTGTTAAACTATAAAGTTGACATTCCTAGTGGTTTGCAGATCTGAAATTTTTCTGAAACATAACTATGTGCAGATTTATCTTTCATGTCCTGGTAGGCTGCCTCTACTGACCCGAAACTTTGAAAATCATCTCATGCTACTCAATGTCCTTCAGAAATGCAAGTATTAAGCTAAGAGTAATTGTCAAGATTATATTCAGTTTTTGAAATGGTAAAACCAAAAATAGTTTGAACCATTAAAGCAGCTATTGAGACCCTGTGCAAAGGTTTTGCAGTAGTTGCAGACATTACGACCCTATAAAAGCCCTCTTTCAGTAGTGGCTGGAAAGCTGGTTAGTCGTGCTCAGCTTCAATCTTCTTTTTCTTGGTAGTTATACATTCTCTCCTTGGTACCGGCATAGCAGATTTTAATTTCAACTATTCCCATAGATGTAGAAATCTTTTGTTAGCCCTGCTTTGCCTTATAATCGTCCCTTGTAGAATATTTTATGATCTTTTTTTTTCTCCTCAGTATTTTCCAAGTGTCAGAAACACTCAGGAAATTACTGAGAGTCTGGTTCACATACACAAAAATGTCAATAACTAAAGGTCCCCAAAACAGAAGTTTTAAAGTGGATTTTAAAAACTTCATCCCTCTTGCTTGCTGTGTGGTGATGATGTCATATCTTGTCTTCAGCAATAGAGCAATTTTCTCAGTGTAAATCGGTTGTTCCTGAAGTACTTCATTCACTTATGGTTGCAGAGAAAATAGCTATAAACTTCATTTATAAAATAACTTTCTTGGTATTTACTATCTATTTATTGGTATTTAGTATCTATTAACTGTATTTAAGTCCAGGCAGTTATTAAGCAGCATAAATCCTGGTATTTTGTAAAAATGCAGAGGGCCAAGTTTTGTACACAACTTTCCTATAACTCTTCCCTGGTTCCCCAACTTTTCCCTGGTTGCCAAGAAGGCCAATGGTATCCTAGATTGCATTAAGAGGAGTGTGGCCAGCAGGTCGAGGGAGGATCTCCTTCCCCTCTACACTGCCCTAGGGAGGTCCCATCTGGAGTGCTGAGTCCAGTTCTGGGCTCCCCACTTCAAGAAAGATGAGGAGCTACTGGGGAGAGTCCAGCGGAGGGCTACAAGGATGATGAGGGGACTGGAGCATCTCTCCTATGAGGAAAGGCTGAGGGAGCTGGGCTTGTTCAGCCTGAAGAAGAGAAGGCTGCGAGGGGACCTTATAAATGTCTATAAATATCTGAAGGGTGGGTGTCAGGAGGATGGGGCCAAACTGTTTTCAGTGATGCCCAGTGACAGGACAAGGGGCAATGGGCCACAAACTGAAGCATAGGAAGTTCCGTCTGAACATGAGGAAGAACTTCTTCACTCTGAGGGTGACGGAGCACTGGCACAGGCTGCCCAGGGAGGTTGTGGAGTCTCCTTCTCTGGAGATATTCAAGACCTGCCTGGACAAGGTCCTATGCAGCCTGCTCTAGGTGACCCTGCTTCGGCAGGGAGGTTGGACTAGGTGATCCCCAGAGGTCTCTCCAACCCCAAACATTCTGTGTTTCTGTGATTCTGTGAAAATGAACAGGTACAAATGCCCAGTCATGGGGAATCTCTGCGTAATAGCTATTGGGAAGTCAGTTCAAAAACCTGATTTTCAAACCATTTCAAATGTTTTCCAAGCAATTTTGGCATATATGACCTAATTGCATGTACCTGATAGTCTTGTGAATTTTACAAATTATTGTGAATTTTACACATCTAACTGCTTTCTCAGTAATTGGCATCTGTTAAACTAACGAAGTCTAAAGCAAATAAAGAGGGCCAACTGTCTTACTCTCAAACACTGACAATTTGGTTTGTTGTTCCTGGTTTAGAATGTTTTGTTCCAGCATCTTCGCAAGTTTGTTCATCTTTTCTTGTGGTCTTTTCTGGCCAGCATTGCGGTTATCTAAACTAGTCTTCCTATATCTGCATGGTTGTTAGGCTCCCAAAGCACAATTAATGTTTCTGTTGTGCCAACAAGGCCATGGGCAAAAAAATTTCCGCCTTTCTAGCCCATGTTTTTAACACAAACCTGGATTTTCAGTGTTTAGAGCAGTCATCTTCCACACATGCATTGGAAAGTACTTCTTTCTCTTCCTGGCTGATAGGAGAAAAAACTTTATGTTCCATGACAGATTGCATAGCCCCCCAAAAGGATTTTGTCACTGTTGTTTCCCAGCATCCCATTATCATACTTTGCAAGTGACAATTTTCTTTGAAACGTTTGCTGAAATCTGGAAAAGACAGAAACACAGGTTTCCTCATACCTCATACCTCATTCCTCAGCTATGATGTGTAATTAGATTTGTATTCCTTCTCCAGTATAGTGCTCGGACAATTCAGATAGCTCATGGATCCCAAGACATGTTGCATATTCTTTACTCATATATCAAGGTTAGTCTTGTTAAAGTTTTGCCAGTTCATCAGCATGTAGATTTATTGTCTGAACATCTCCAGTGTTTTAATAACCCCTTCATCTGGGCTTTCTTGAAGATCTTAAAGAAGTATGCAATATCTGCCTGGTCTGGTTCTAGAACACAAACAAGACACTAGCATGTTAGTGAGGCATGTCAAACACACTCTACCACAAATGTGCCCTTGTGGCAAAGGCTGTCAATGGTATCCTGGACTGCATTAGAACGAGTGTTGCCAGCAAGTTAGGGGAGGTGATTCTTCCTGTCTTCACAGCACTGGTGAGGTCACACCTGGAGTGCTGTGTCCAGTGCTGGGCTCCCCAGTACGAGACAAACATGGACATACTGGAGAGAGTTCAGTGAAAGCCATGAAGGCAATGGAGGGCCTGGAGCACCCCTCATAGGAGAAAAGGCTGAGAGGGCAGGAACTGTTTAGCCTGGAGAAGAGAAGGCTCAGGGGAGAGCTCATCAATATATGTAGATACCAGAAGGGAGGGTAGGAAGGGTTCAAAGAACACATAGTCAGGCTCTTTCCATTGGTGCTCAGTGCCAGTACCAGAGCCAATGGGCACAGACTGAAACACCAGGGGTACTTCTGGACATCCAGAAACATTTTTACACTGCGAGGGTGACTGATCACTGGCACAGGGTGCCTAGAGAGGTTGTGGAGTCTCCATACTTAGAATCATAGAATCATAGAATTAATTAGGTTGGAAAAGACCTTTAAGATCATTGAGTCCATCCGTAAACCTAATGCCACCAAGTTCACCACCAAACCATGTCTCTAAGCGCCATGTCTACACATCTTTTAAATACCTCCAGGGGTGTTGACTTAACCGCTTCCATGGGCAGCCTGTTCCAGTGCTTGACAACCTCTTTGGTAAAGAAATTTTTCCTAATATCCAATCTAAAGCTCCCCTGACTCAACTTGAGGCTGTTTACTCTTGTCCTGTTACTTTCTGTTCAGGAGAAGAGACCAACACGCACCTCACTACAACCTCCTTTCAGGTAGTGGTAGAGAGTGACAAGGTCTTTTCTCAGCCTCCTTTTCTCCAGACTAAGGAACCCAGTTCCCTTAGCCATTTGTCATAGGGCTTGTTCTCTAAACCCTTCACCAGCCTTATTGCTCTTCTTTGAGATGCTCCAGCACCTCAGTGTCTTTCTTGTAGTGAGGGGCCCAAAACTGAACACAGCACTCGAGGTGTGGCCTCACCAGTGCCGAGTACAGGGGCAAGATCACCTCCCTGCTCCTGCTGTCCACACCATTCTTGATACAAGCCAGGATGCCGTTGGCCTTCTTGGCCACCTGGGCACACTGCTGGCTCATGTTCAGCTGGCTGTCGAACAGCACCCACCTGTTCTTTTCCACCAGACAGCTTTGCAGCCACTCTTCCCCAAGCCTGTAGTGTTGCATGGGGTTGTTATGTCCTAAGTGCAGGACCCAGAACCTAGCCTTGTGGAACTTCATATAGTTGGCCTCAGCACATCAATCTGGCCTGTCCAGATCCCTCTGCAGAGCCTTTCTACCCTCAAGCAGATCAATACTCCTGCCCAGCTTGGTGTCATCTGCAAACTTACTGAGGGAGCACTCAATCTCCTCATCCAGATCATTGATAAAAGTATTAATAAGAACTGGCCCCAATACTGAGCCCTGGGGAACACCACTGCTGACCTGCTGTGAACTGGATTTAAATCCATTCACTACCGCTCCTTGGACCTGCCATATACAGCTGGAAGAAGCTTCAAAACTGCAGGCCTTGGTCCTCATGAGAGACTTGAACTACCATAATGTCTTCTGGAAGACAATTAGATATGCCATGTCCAACACATATATAGGCAACACATAAGCTTATTGCTCTTGTGGACTGCAAAATGTCTGTATTCAGTGCTGCTTGCAGTGCTACTATGTGAGCAGTGTTTCATCTGACAGGCATCACAGAAGGGTAACGGAGGCTGGTGAGGGGTCTAGAGAACAAGTCTTCTGAGGAGCAGCTGAGGGAGCCGGGGTTGTTTAGTCTGGAGCAGAGGAGACTGAGGGGGGACCTTAATGCTCTCTACAGCTACCTGAAAGGAGGTTGTAGTGAGGCAGGTGTTGGTCTCTTCTCCCAGGTAACTAGCGATAGGACGAGAGGAAATAGCCTCAAGTCATATCAGGGGAGGTTTAGATAAGATATTAGGGAACATCTCTTTACTGAAAGAGCGGTCAGATATTGGAATAGGCTGCCCAGGGAGGTGGTTGAGTCCCCATCCCTGGAGGTGTTCAAAAAGAGTGTAGATGTGGCACTTCAGGAGATGGTTTAGTAGGCATGGTGGTGTTGGGTTGATGGTTGGGCTTGATGATCTTAGAAGTCTTTTCCAACCTATGAGTCTATGATTCTATGATCTGTTGACTTACAGCTAACTTGGGTATAGACATCCAGACTATAGTGATCTCCATGTAGCTGCAGCTTATTAACCTATGTATTCTACTTTCAGTCACAGTCATACAGAGTCCCTGTGTGTTTTCTTTTATTTTTGTGGTTTACCACAGAGGATGAGAAGCCATGCCCTAAAAGTAGTTCTTTGAAGCTGACTTTGCGCTGAAGACACAGCTGTGTATACAGCTATGGCACTGGTCTAAAAAGTAATCATACTGCAGGCTGGATTTAACTGAACTCCATTGGCTACTTGCAATAACATCATCACAACAGGTGCAGCTACAGCAAGGACCGAGTTTTTTAAGCACTCACTGTGAAGCGAAGTGCTATCAAGGCTGCACAGACTCAGCATGTAAGTGAGAGAATTCACATCTATCCCTCTTTTGTTTGGTGAAACATTTTTGAATCTGATTAGATCATTGTATCAAAACGAAAATTGAAAGATTTGCCCTTCAACAGAAGAATCCATTTTCAACCTCCTATTTAAGCATAAAATAAAATAAATCAGAGTAATATGATGAAACAGAGTTAAAAGTGGGGGAAAAAAAAAGTCATCTGTTCTTTGACCACAGATAAACTTCTGTATAACTATTTTAGCCCACAAACAGAAATGTCATACAAGCTCCAGCCACATGGTCTCAGATTTTTTTATTCTACCCTAATGTCCCAATTTTTTGGTGTAGTCGTGGATGAGTACAAAGATGAGAGAAGACAGCCTATCCCATATAGTCTCTGAGGTAATTCTTGACTACATGCTAAGAAAAGCTGAGCAACAAAGAGGAAACCACAGACCGAATAGTACAAAACTTCTAATCACCCTTGTGTACCTCCCCAGGACAATACCACCTCATGTGTGGGGAACTCTGTTTTCCAGTGCAGGATGAGCACATTTGTGGGGAACAGAGGAAAACCCTGGACAGGCCTAGAACTGAAGCCGTAATTAACACAGTATTAACATGAAATGTTTGCAAGTGTGTGATTAAACTAATCTGTTCTCCAGTGTCCAACAAAATAATCAAACCCAGAAGTCTGATTTAGAATCTGGCTTAGAACCCGCAAGTTTAGGTAGAGGGCTCATGTTGGTCTCTGTTTGTAAACATTTGTCCTATTAAAAGAGTGATTTTCAGGGAAATCCCTTGAAACTGCTGTCCTGTTCTGAGAAAGCCTTTTCCCCATTGCTGAATCCTGGTAGAGAATAAAATATTTACCCAGAAGAAAGACAGTTTTTATCAAAGAAGATTGTAATCTAAGAGCTGGGATGGAAGCTGTCTGGAGAGGAAAAGTCAATGGCTAGTGAGAGGAAATGTCAATGGCAAGTGAGGTCCTCCTTTGATGATATAACTTACAGCAGGAACTCTGGCTTGGTCTCTCTGCAGCCAATACTTCTCATAACTTAGGGCAATGACAGATGAACAAGATTAATTTTAAAAATTAAACCTTCGCTGGTAAGGTTCCAAATGAATTACCACTGGCAGGGTTCACAACAGGCAAATTGAGCTATTTCTACAAATCTATTAGCACTTGGTGAATGAAAGAAGGAAGCACATACCTAGCACTTAAGAAGGGAATATAAACAACAGTGACAATTATTCATAAAAATATGCAGACCAAGAACAACTGTCAGGAGATTACCTTTTAAACCTTTCCTCAAGGTACAATCAACTATATCTACACTATTTATGACAGAGGGCCTGTCAGCATGTATTTGATTACATCAAGCTATGAAATAACGTGACTGTAAGACAAGCTTCTGTAGTGCTACTATTCAAACGATGTTTTCTAATGTCTGTGCTATCCCACCCATAGAATAGCTTCAGGCCATTAATTGCTATCTTACTTACTTAGGAGAAAGAGAGCATGGCACTCCTCTGCTCTTTGCAGATGTTTGCTGTACTCTTGAGGAACATTATTTCCCCTCAGGGTGCTTGTATTTGGACTGAACAACCAAAATTTGTTCAAACTACTTTTAAAGGTCAGAATTCTGATCATTCATGGTCAACATTTCTCTTCAACAGAAACCAGACTGAACATTTCAGCTGAGAGATTATCAGTTTCATTTGCCTTTGAAGATGACATCTGAGTTTATATATCACATTGTGCTGTTTGGTTTTCCTGCAGTTTCACATTGATGAATCATGCTCAGTTTTAATAGCATTTTGTGCTTCAGTCCTAAAAATAAAAAGTTAAACTGTGGGTAGATGTTTAATTTAATTGAAATGAAGATAGTACCAGAGGCCAAAACAAGGAAGGTTATTTCCAGGGTTCTTTAAAAATGAGTATTATGTTTATCACTTTCCTTCCCTCCAATGCCAAGGATGTTAGAGGAGAGCTGTTTCAATTCCTTAGGAAAAAAAAATTGGGGTATTTTACAAATTTCATAAACATTTCTCTCTTCATTTTAGAAATTATGCACAATTTCCCGTTCTGAATCTTGCTTTTTTTCTCTTATTTTCAATAGGACAATTTCATTTGACATTTTCCTCTTCAAACTAAAAATTATTCCATCATTAAAATAGAAGTGTAATAAGCTTTGATATTGGAGGAAAATGCCTCCAGAATTGGAAAGTACAGGAAATTTATAAATGTCCTTAAACAGCCTGAGCTGTAAGGTAATGTTTAGTATAACCAGACCAAAACAGTAAGGAGTGTGGGAAGAAGAATTGTCATGAGTAGTTATGCGTGAAGATAACACTCTATGATGCTGGCACTCCTCTCATGAGTAATGATTATGCACTTTTAAATTATTGTCTATAATTTTCTTAGAGAATGGACTGAATTCATATGGTCGTATCTGAATTTTGTCCTTACTCCCATGGTCCTAGAAGACCAAATCTACTGAGGGCTGCTTTACTTCATACTTAGATCAACCCTTCTGTATATCCTCACACCTGTTGTTGCCTTGAGAACTCATTTTGTGTAGCAGGGCAAGCCCTCATTTCAGGAAGGTTCTCCATGGGTTGTATACCCTTCTGAGCACAGTGTCAGCCAGGCTTTGTGCTTCCTGGAGGAGAAATCCTGGCATTCCTTGACGTTTGGAGGGAGCGGATAGTCTGTCCTGTCTTAGCAGAGCCACATACCTACCAAGCTTGAGAAGCTGGGGAGGGCAAATTCCTGTAATGGGAAGAGCTCCAGAGAAGTTGTGAAGGCAGAAGAGTAGCAAGGAGTCCCCCAGAAATCATCCCTTTACCTCTATAATGAGCTATACTTGGTCTTGTCCAGAAACTTACTACCAACTCCCAAAATCTGATGAATAGCAGCAACGGGCCCAAGACCAAACCTAACCTCTGAGGGTGCTTTTGCCCAGCACGGGCCTGAAACAGACCCAGGAGAACAGAAAATCAAGACTGAGGTCCTTAATGCTGTAATTATTCTCTTCTCCTGTTTTGAATAATGCACTCTCTGGAAAACAGTACTAGAAACAGGTCATGTAGAAAATGGTTGCTGCCTAGGCTTACTAACTCAGTTTCTGACAGTGGTTCAAGGACTTCCTCAGCCAAAGGCTTCTTTCAGGCAGTGACATTCAATAGCCCTTAGCGGACCTACCCTTCACAAATTGCTCTAACCCCTGACTGATTTCATTCCTATGTTTGGTTTCCATGGCTCCTAAGGCGATTTATGGCACAACTTGACTATGTATTTTGTAAAAAACCACTTCCATTGTCTGTTTTAAAACTGATGCCTGAGAGTTTCGCTTCCCTTTTATTAAAAGAAATAGTGTATTTTCCTGTTCCTTGGGAATTTTATGAATCACTCTCTCCAAATGGCTCTTACTGATGGAAGAATGAAAAATGATCCTTAGCTGCCTCCCAGGTTAAGAACCAGAAGACCAATCATCTTAAGGTTGGGTATGGCTGTGGTGGATCCTCTTACATCTCTCCAGGGAAACCTGCATGCTCGATTACCTCTCTGAAATGCCTCTACATCAATGTACACAGCATGGGCAATAAACAGGAAGAACTATAGATCTATCTGCGATCACAGAGCCATGAGCTCTTTGCAACTAGAGAGTTGTGGTGGGACAGCTTGCATGACTGGAATGCTGTCATAGATGGCTACACACTTTTTAGGAACGAGAGGTTCAGAAGGTGAGGTGGTGGAGTTGCTCTTTATGTGAGGGAGCAACTGGAAAGTATCGAGCTCTGCCTGGGGGCAAACGAAGAATGAGTCTAGAGCTTACAGGTAAGAATTAAGGGGCAGGCTCATATTGGTGACACTGTTGTGGGTGTTTACTACAGGCCACCTGAGCAGAAAGAGGAGGTTGATGAGGCCTTCTACAGACAGCTGAAAGTAGGTTCATGATCACAGGCCCTGGTTCTCATGGGGGACTTCAGTGACCCTGATATCTGATGGGATGACCACACAGCAAGGCACACACAGTCCAGGAGGTTCTTGCAGAGTGTTGATCATAACTTTTTGGACAGATCATGGAGGAGCCAATGAGGAGAGGTGCGCTGCTGGACCTTGTGCTGACAAACAAAGTAGAACTTGTTGAGAATGTGAAGGCTGGGGGCAGCTTTGGCTGCAGTGACCATGAGATGGTGGAGTTCAGGATCCTGTGTGGAGAAAGCAGAGCAATAAGTAGGATCACAGCCTTGGACTTCAGGAGAGCTAACTTTGGCTATTTCAAGGACTTAGCTGGAGGAATCTCATGGGTTAGGGCTCTAGAAGGTAGAGGGATCCAAAAGAACTGGTCACTATTTAAGCGTCACTTCCTCCATGCCCAGGATCGGTGCATCCCCATGAGTAAGAAATCAAGCAAAGAAGGCAGGAGACCCGCATGGATGAGCAAGGAGCTTCTAGGAGAACTCAAATGGAAGTGAAAGATCTATGGAATGTGGAAAGAGGAACAGACCACTTGGGAGGATTACAGGAACATTGTCCGAGCATGAAAGGAAGTAACAAGTAAGGCTAAGGCCCACCTGGACTTAAATCTGACAAGGGACGTAAAAGACAATAAGCAGAGCTTCTTCAAGTACTTCGGCAGCAAATGGAAGACTAGGGAAAATGCTGGGTTCCTGCTGAACCAGATGGGTGCCCTGGTGATGGAGGATACAGAGAAGGGAGAGTAACTGAATGCCTTCTTAGCTTCAGTCTTCACTGCTAAGCCTGACCCAGGCATCCCAGACCCTGAAGGTAAGAGAGAGAGTCTGGAGAAAGCAAGACTTCCCCTTAGTTGAGGAGCATCAGGTTAGAGATTATTTAAGTAAACTGGACACCCACAAATCCATGGGCCCCGATGGAATGCACCCACAAGTGTTTAGGGAGCTGGCAGATGTCATTGCTAAGCCACTCTCCATCATTTTTGAAAGGTCCTGGAGAACAGGAGAGGTGCCCAAGGACTGGAGAAAAGCCAATGTCACTCCAGTCTTCAAAAAGGGCAAGAAGGAGGACCCAGGGAACTACAGGCCAGTCAGCCTCACCTCCATCCCAGGAAAGATGATGCAGTAGCTCATTCTGGATGTCATCATCAAGCAAGTGGAGGAAAAGAAGGTTATCAAGAGTAGTCAACATGGATTCACCAAGGGGAAATCATGCCTGACCAATGTGATAGCTTTCTATGATGACATGACTGGTTGGGTAGATGAGGGGAGAGCAGTGGATGTTTTCTACCTCGACTTCAGCAAGGCTTTCAACGCTGCCTCCCATAACATCCTCCTAGGGAAGCTCAGGAAGTGTGGGCTGGAAGAGTGATCAGTGAGGTGGATTGAGAACTGGCTGAATGGCAGAACTCAGAGGGTTGTCATCAGCAGCGCTGAGTCTAGTTGGAGGCCTGTAACTAGTGGTGTCCCCCAGGAGTCAGTATTTGGCCCAGTCTTGTTCAACTTCTTCATCAACAACCTGGATGAAGAGTTAGAATGTACCCTCAGCAAGTTTGCTGATGACAGAAAACTGGGAGGAGTGGTGGATACACCGAAAGGCTGTGCTGCCATTCAGCGAGACCTGGACAGGCTGGAGAGCTGGGCGCAGAGGAACCTGATGAGGTTCAACAAGGGCAAGTGCAGGACCCTGCACCTGGGGAGGAACAACCCCATGCATCAGTACAGGCTTGGGGCTGACCTGCTGGAGAGCAGCTCTGTGGAGAGGGACCTAGGAGTGCTGATGGGTGACAGGCTGACCATGAGCCAGCAGTGTGCCCTGGCTGCCAAGAAGGCCAATGGCATCCTGGGGTGCATCAAGAGGATTGTGGCCTGCAGGTCGAGGGAGGTTCTCCTTCCCCTCTACTGTGCCCTGGTGAGGCCCCATCTGGAGTACTGTGTCCAGTTCTGGGCTCCCCAGTTCAAGAAAGATGAGGAGCTACTGGAGAGAGTCCAGCAGAGGGCTACAAGGATGGTGAGGGCACTGGAGCATCTCTCCTACAAGGAAAGGCTGGGGTAGCTGGGCTTGTTTAGTCTGGAGAAAAGAAGGCTGAGAGCGGACCTTATAAACTCTTATAAGTATCTGAAGGGTGGGTGACAGGAGGATGGGGCCAAGCTCTTTTCAGTGGTGCCCAGCAAAAGTACAAGGGACAACAGGCACAAACTGAAGCAGAGGAAGTTCCGTCTGAACATGAGGAAGAACTTCTTCCCTCTGAGGCTGATAGAGCACCGGAACAGGCTGCCCAGAGGGGTCTTGGATTCTCCTTCTCAGGAGATATTCAAAACCTGCCTGGACGTGGTCCTGTGCAGCCTGCTCTAAGTGACCCTGCTTCAGCAGGGAGGTGCTGCCCAGAGGTCCCTTCCATCCCCTAACGTTCCATGATTTTGTGAATTTGTGAAGAGTTGTTAAATCGCCTATAACAGGTTCTCCATCCTCTGCTCTTACCATCTGTCTTTTTTTCAGATGAGGGAACCAGAACTGGACATGGTATTCATGATGCAGCTCATGAATGTATACAATTGCAGAATCCTATTTTTACCTTGTTTCCAGTTCTTTTCCAACTCACTTTACTGTAGCAATAATATTGCAGCCAACCTCCCCGAAGGAAAACTTAAACCAGGTGACTTATTGAAAGACATTATCTTTAGCCATAAACCTTGCCTTCTTCATAGGTCTCAGTATTTTATTTCCTTTTTGAATACTTCTGCATATCGAGCTAATGGCTCTGACATCTATGATCTGAACTATTATACGTAACCTGGAAAACACAGGTAGGGCAGTTTCTTCACATACACATTATGTTTCATTCGTCACTAATGAGTATCATCTGCCATGTTAGCACTCTGTCACTCTGTACTGTGCAAACCTTAGTCAAGCATAAGACTGGTTGTCTGAAGTTGCTCTGGAAAATGTCAGTTATTATTGTACCATTTGCAAATGTTGTCATCTCACCACTCCACCCTTTCTTCTAGGTCATATAGGAGAGGGTGAACATGAATTCCTGAGAGATCTTACTGAAAATGTCCTTTCATTGTGAAACCTCACAGTTTATTCCAGACATTTATTTCTCAACATTTAGCTGGTTGTTAATCAACTTTATGCTCCCATGACAGCCTAGTTTCTTAGAGAGACTTTCACAGGAGACGTTGTTAAAAGCTTTTTGTAAATCGAATGATGCTGTATGAGCTGACTCACCTTACATACATGCTTGTTTCAGAGTAAACTAGTGCACTGGTGAAGCATGCTTCTCTTACAAAAGCCATACTGTTTCCTCCCGAGTAGAACATTTATCTCTCCTATCTGCAGATTCTCTTCTTTATCACTGTAGATACAAATTTACTTGGCACTGCAGTTAGACTTACCGGTGTTTAGATTTCTGGTCCACCCCTGGAGCCCCGTTTGAGAATACCGTGCCATGCTTGGCATCTGCCAGTCCTGTGCTGGGGCTTATTAGACCATAACTCACACACTGCTGCTGCTGTCTCAGCTATTTCACATCTTGGTCCTTTCAACCTCTTGGGTGAACACCAGCTGGACCTGACAGTTTGTTGCTGTTCAGTTTCTCATTCAAAGCAGTTTTATGAGAAAACTGAAATTTTATTTTGAGCCAACTCTTTAGACTTTTCCTCTGCCAAAAGTGGCTCTGGCATATGAATCTGCATTAGGCAATAACACAATACTTAACTGCTATTGCATTTTTCACTAGAGGATTCCTTTGTACTTTTTTTTGTATGTTCAATCCACAGCTTCCTTGGTGTGCTTTCAGTGCCTAGAATAAATGAAAATACATTTGTTATTTCATTTTTTATGTCTTTAGGTAGTTATTCTGTTCTTTGTCTGCCTTCTCATGTTTTTGTGTCTAATTTCTCAAGAGTTCACTGGTTACTCTGCCTGTCATTTGGGCTTGATTCCTGTGTTAAAAAATTTGTTGTCTTACAACAGATAACTGTCCCTTGGCTGTCAAACCCAGTTGCTTTTGTGTGTGTGTGCATGTGTTGTCTTTACAGTTCTTCTTGGTCTGCCATACACATCCACTTGGTTTAGTAAACAACATGTATCCATGATGTGTGTATTTTACATTTTGACCTGTTATTTCCACTTTCCCTCTAAAAAGTTTCATTATTTTTATGTTGATCAGTGCATCCACACCCAGCTTATTTAAATAACATGTTAATTCAGCAGATTTCTTCCCCTCCTGTAAGAATACTGCACTTGAGCATCTTGTGGTAAGTTCTACGGGACCACAAATCCTATCTATTAAGTCAGGCTGCTTGGATGTTTTGTAGTTAATCCAACTTTGTTTGTCTTCTTGTGAGTTCTGTGACAAGTTGATTCAAGTGGCTAAAATTTCAGTCCCTGAGTCATAATCCAATGTGATGTTTCCATTGTTCATACAGTGGCACAGGAACAACTGAAGTATCCCATTGCTAGAGTATTTTCTCAGTAATATAAAATTTCATGAGAAGCAAATCATTCAGTGAGTGGCCTATTATATGTTGCTCAGCCTTTCTGTTTTATCTACCACCTAATCTGTTCGCTTCTCAGTGAATCACAGTGTGCAGTTTTAGAAGAGGATAAAGACAAAACCAGGATCTCAGAAACTCTGAGTAAGGAGTGGAGTCTTCACAAAACCACAAAGGTAGGTCCAAGACTGCCCAGAATCAGCATCCTGCGCCATACTCTTGGAATGGCTGCTTTCCATCATATTAAGAAACACACCAGACAGAGATATGCCGGACTGGTAATAACTAACCCCAGTGAACTGAAAATCCACACCTAAACAGGAAGGGAATAACATTAGGATTGCAGTACTGCCCATCCAGCTGGGATGCAGGGAGTAACTGCAACATGTTAAGAAAGAACAGAGAAGCTGCTCACGAAAAAAATGAAAAAACACGTGCAAAGTAGAGAAAGGCTGGCAAAGAATTTTATATGTTAAACCACAGGAAAACATTCTTAAAACACTAAGTATTCTTGAGTTGCAGTATTACTCTTCGCTCACGTCTGCAAATCTGTTGAAGAACTACATGAGATTTTAAAAAGTTTTCTAAAAATTTCAATTATTTCAACATTTTGAAGCTGTCAGCATTAAAATTAAGTGGGAACGAAATGAGCACTTTTGAAATTCTTATTTCATGAAAAGAATCACACTACATTGGACATGACTACACTGCTGCTTATGCTGATAACTGAAGTGGAGGTCTCCAAGATATTGGAGGTGAGAGGCAAAAAGCCAGCCAACCCTGTGTAAAGCTGTGTGAGCCCATGCAGACTTCTAGCAGACTTCTAGAAAAAGCACAGCTGTGTCACATTTTGGGATACTTGCTAGGATAGACACAATGCCAGACTGACACAGCTGTGCTTTTTTGGATCATACAGCCGTGGTACAGCCATACTTCAACAACAGGAAATACTGAGAATGTCCTTATGCTTTTCAAGCCTTGGGTGGTTTACCTTCATTTATGTGAACTGACTATTCATTTTATCACTTAATGTTCAAGACCTTGGTCTGCTTAATCATTGATCATTGACTTCTTTTGCTAAAAGCTGAATGATGGAGGGACATTCTTAGCAGTGCAGTAAAAATCTAACACCTACTATGTGCAGGTAGTAATCCATGGTCTGTGAAAGAAGGAACTGGCATAGTATTAATACGTCCTTCCAGACCTTTATGTGAACACGTTTGCTGCCCAGTGAAGGACATCATTTCTTACAGAACTTTACATCATTCTCACTGAGGACCTAGTGGTGTTTGTAGGCTAATCCAGTGTAATGGTTATAGTGGTAACTGCTTTTCAGACAGAAAAATTGAGGTGATGTTTAACATACTTATAGAAGCAATAGCAGTTCTGTGCATAAATCTGCAGGTGGAGTTTGAAGCCTGTTTGATGAAAGGATCAACATATTTAAAGTTTTGATTCCCTTGCTTCTTGTGTTTTTCTTCTGAACATCCTACCTGAAGATGGATACTCCTGCTCATTTGTGAATAATTCCTAGATAGTAGATTTTAAAGTTGGCTTGATTAGTAGACCATAATCAAACTAGCTACTTGAGAAGCATACAAACAAGGGTCCAAATTTCAAGAAAGGAGAAAATGAGATAACCCATTTTCCAAGTCAAGCATCAAATCATGGTTACATAGTATATGGTTTCTGTGGAAACTAAAGTGCAAAATTACACAAAACATAAGAATAGATAATGCAAACTTCATACCACAGAGAATTATAATAGATAGGTCATTGTAATGTAGGTCATGCAGTCTGGAAAAGAGAAAGCTAGGAAGAGACCACTTCTTTGCTGGAAATGAGCAGGAGGAAGCAACCTATCTGGTCCATGAGCTGTCCAGCTCTGTGCAAGCCTGAACAATATTTAATAATTGATTATCTTAAAAGAACTAGCCAGAACTACAAATATGAAATTAAAGTTTAATGTTTTAATTACTGATTTCACAACACAGTATGTGAAAGTCGTTACTTAATTAAATACAGAGCCTTACACAGTTGCTTGCATTTTACTCTGTATCTAGCAGGGAAGGTCTTCTTGATTAATATTGTCAAGAGAGAAAGTCAGCTTCATGGAACTTCTGCAGAAAATCTGTGGAAATATGTGGGAAGAAGCTGCAAAAGTTTTCACTTCATACAGAAGCAAGCAAATTACCTAAGAGATTCAATGTAGGCCTTACAAGTTATACTGAAAAAGAAAACCGCACCAAACGCACTGAAAAAGAAACACCACACAAACATCTGAAGACATTTATTCCAACAGTATTTAGAGTGAACTAAGAAATCAATTTGGAGGAAGCTCTGAAAAACTATGTGTCGAATTTGGATCAGTTCTGTGATCTATGATCCATGTCACCATGCTGATTAATGGCTGGAATGGTATAAGCAAGTGGGAATCAGTGTCTTCAGGATAGCTTAAGAAATGTTCATGAAACATAACACATGGGCAACGAGGACATTGTGTCATCACGACAAATTCAGGAAACAAAATAGTAAAGTAGAAACAAGTAACATATTTTATTTTTTCAGAACAGCTATGAGGTTCTATGAGGTTCTCAAACTAAAAATAATGAAAAGGCTGTTACCAATTACATGTTGTGCATCTGAAAGTTTTTAATTCTTTGAATCACGTTTATGACTCATACCATAATCAAAACTCAAAACAATTCAACATCATAAAACTAATAAAAAGTACAGCTAAAGCAAATACCAGTCAGGATCTGGGTGCAGCACGGCTTGCCATGGCACTAGCATCGTGGGGCCCTGGAGAATGTAATGACAATGAATAATTTCTCTCTCAGTAAGTCAACCTGCAGACTAATTTTCAAGTATTTCAAATTAATTTGAACTCATTTCCTGTTACGCTAAATGCCATGCTCTGAAACAGAAACATTACAAGGTTCTTAGTATGTAAACATTAAGAGGCAAAAATCATGACATTTTAAAGTAAGGAACTGAGTAATGCTTTGTAATGGCATGGCATCTTCCATACAAGGAGTTAAGATTTCTGTATTTTTAACAGCTGAAACTCGTATCAATGCTGTGACGAGCCTATGCAGGACTACCAAACACATAGATCTTCTCCAACACATCCCCTTCTCTGCTCTGGTCTGCCTCAGTATCAGCTTTGGCAGCACACTAGAGCCAGTTATCAGAAGAGATCAAAGAGAACTGGTGCTTCTCTCATCACACGGGGAAACAAGTGTATTGCGAGAAGAAAAGAAGAGCAAAACACTCTTAGGCTTAATTTTTGGACTCAGATAATTGCCTTTTTCAGCTGTTCTTACAACCATCTATAAATTTTGTAGATTCACACAATTTTTCACATGTTCTGCTAAACAGTTTATGCTGCACTCCGATGAATAGTATAAAAATACCTCTAAATTTTACCAAGAAAAAATAATAAATATATTAACTTTGGTTGGCAGCAGCACAGAGCAGGTAAGATGCCAAGAAGAGTATAACAGTGTAACTGTACCTGAAATTCTTCTGTCCCCGGATATTATCTCTCCTTTTTAAAATAAAGACTAGTGAATATACATCTTCAAAACTCAAAAGTGCTATCACTCACTCAAATCGAGAACACATAGGAAATGTCTTGGTAGTATGCTTCTGTAGCAACGCTTGTTGACAAATGACACTTCTCTTTGTCATTCTGTCAAATAGAAAAGATAGTTGTAAACAGCAGGAACTAGTGCGGTAATAATAAAGAGGAGGGGTCTTACAGATGCCTAAAAATTGCTTGGAGGTTCTCATAGCACAAGAAATTTAGACCTTTTAAGGCTTTAATATAGCATATGAAGCTAAACTGTCTACCTTTAATCAGTTGTGTATGAAGATTGCCAAGTGCAAACTCCATATTTTTTTCATAGAATCATAGGATAGTTTGGATTGGAAGGGACCTTTAAAGGTCGTCTAGTCCAACCGCCCTGCAAGGAGCAGGGACATCTTCAAATAGATCACATTGCTTAGAGCCCTACCAACCTGTCCTTGAATGATTCCAGGGATGGGACATTGGCCACCAAGACAGATGGTAGTCTTCTCTTTCAATGATAAAGGTGTTAACAGTGTTGTACCCCATAAGTCCTTAGTTCAAAAGTTGCAGTTTTTGTTGAGTCATTTTTCACACTAAATGAAAGCAAACACAGAATTTGAACCTTCTTCCGTACAAAAGGCTGCTCAGCAGGTTGACATTGATTTCATCAGACTATCACAGCAGCTAGGTCTTTTTGAAAAATTCTACGTGCTTTTTCAGCACAATGGTTGGAAGCCATGTGGTTTTGGTGAGATGAACCACTGTGCTGCTTTCTCAGCATCGTATTCAGAGGTTGTCTTTACATGTGTTCCTATACATGTGTGCACACATAGAATCGTAGAATCATAGAATGGTTTGGGTTGGAAGGGGCCCAAAAGATCATCTAGTTCCAAACCCTCTGCCACGGGCAGGGACACCTTCCACTAGACTAGGTTGCTCAAAGCCCCATCCAACATGGCCTTGAACACTTGCAGTCATGGGGCATCCACACTGTCACTGTGCCAGTGCCTCACCACCCTCATGGTAAATAATTTCTTCCTTATGTCCAATCCAAATCTCCTCTCTTTCAGTTTCAAGCCATTACCCCTTGTCCTATCACTACAGGTCCTTAAAAAAGTCTCTCTTCATCTCTCTTGTAGGCCCCTTCAGGTACTGGAAGGCTGCTCTAAGGTGTCCCTGCAGCCTTCCCTTCCCCAGGCTGAACAGCCCCAACTCGCTCAGCCTCTCCTCATAGCAGAGGTGTTCCAGCTCTCTGAAAATTTTTGTGGCCCTCCTCTGGACCCCCTCCAACAGGTCCATGTCTTTCCTGTGCTGAGGGCTCCATAGCTGGATGCAGGACTCCAGGTGGGGTCTCACCAGAGCGGAGCAGAGGGCAGAATCCCCTCCCTCAACCTGCTCATGCACACACTTACATCACATGCACACAGAGCTCTCCCAGGTATTACACGGCTCTTGTCTTAATGACTACATTGTTATCATTGACTGTGCTGCGGAGATTTCATAGACATACTCAAGGAGAGGGAAGACTGTGAGAGACTGAGGTTTTATGACACTAGGAACAGCTAATAAAGCTTCTGTTAGGACATAGAGATGGCGTGAATTTAGACTGAAAGCCTGTAATTTACTACCCTGCAGCACTGACTAAGACAAAAAAAATCAGATGTTGAAAATAGAATCAGAGTTACAGAGGAAACTGATTTTTGAGACCTGTGTGCCTTGGTGAGTCTGAGGTTACTTGATGATCCAGGACCTCTCTTTTCTGACAAAGAGAAAAATCTTTCTAGCTGACGGTTCTTCTGTCTATCTGCCTTTAGGAGTTAAAGAATAGGGCCATGAAGAGATGGACTTTATTGCACATGTGCAAGTGACACCAAAGAGGCCTGACAGCTTTGTGTCACCCTGTTATGAGAGAAGGGTGAAATGCCACTCTGCTCCCCACCTCTGTCTCCCCATCAGGAATCCTGGCAACGTATGGAGGGAGAAAGGACCTGTAGAGTTGTTTTCACACCATTGCCACAGACAAGATTAGAGGGACATGGACTTCACAAGCAGGCTTAGGAGGAGGGAGAGGAGAAAACCTGCAGGTGGTCATCAGGAAAGAAATAGGCTGAGAAGGGAGCAAGAGATATGGGGGCAAAGCAGGGCTAAGTCGTATGTGCTTGAGAAGGCAGCCATGGTGAAGCGAGATGACGTCTTTGCTGGGCAGTAGGCAATTGCCAGTTTGTGGCCTGGAGGGCAAACAATTATCTTTGAATTTTGAGTTTGAGAAAAAACCTAGAAGGTCCTCAGCAGCAGGCTGTCTGTGATTCTGCGCAATTTATTCTGAGCCATGCTTTCCAGCAGGAGCTCTTGACTGATGGCCATTATCTTGGCCTTGCTGTTTGGAAGAGCTGCTTAACACCGAGTTATCACAAGTGATGCACACATGTTGTGAGTGCATAGGATGGGCCCAGGAACCAGGATGATTTCAGCCTTTCTTTTAGTGTACCCTGTATTACCAATCACCAGTTTTTGGTGATTGGCAATACAGGGTACGAATATGAAAAGATAAATATTTGACCTGAAACAAAGAGAAAAAAATCCAACCCATGTAAAATTCCAGGTTAAGGAAATACAACAGGAATGACAGTATACTCTGAGTTTGATTCAGAAGAAACCATAGACACTTATTTTGCTCAAAATTTGTCTGAATATAAGAAAATACTCTAATATGTTGAGAAAACTTATGCCATTTTTTCCACTGATGAATCAGTCTAATTGTGAAAACACAGTGCTGTGAAGTGTATTCCTTTCTCCTAGATTGTGAGTCACTCAGAGAGATAGACAGACCACACAGTCACATCAGCAGAGATTTCAACAAACGCAAGAAACAAGCACGTCTCTGCCTCTCTGAAGTGAAAACGCCAGCAAATGTCATCAACGTCCACTAAACTTCTACCAGGAAACCCTCAGACATGGAGGGGTAAAAGGCTTCTGCCATCTCCACACTGCAGACAACTTCTATGCTTCACGGTGGCACTGTGTTGCACTGTGGTCAAGCAGGAAAGCTGGTAAAGCTGCAAGGTTTGTTGTAGGATGGCGCTTGGATAGGCAGTGCCCTCACTCCTCTCCAGAGCCCAAAATCCTGTGTTAGGACAACTTTGGCTTCATTTTTCTCCTCTTGTTAGGGGCTCCTGGGGATGCTTTCTAGTAGTGCTGTTGCAGTTTTCTGGACTTTAAAGTTTTTTTTTTTAATTTAGATTTTGAAACAATAAATTTGTGGTGAATGCCTACAACTGCTGAGTTTAGAGACATACGTTGATATAATGTTGGAAAAGCCATGTCTGTATGGCTCATTTTTTGGGTAATTTCCTTTGAATTATTTTCCTCCACATCTGGGAGATTTTGAAAGAGATACCGTCACATAGTTTAAATCCCGCTGGTATCTAAGATGCTTCGTCATCATTAGATGAGTGGTAATCTTCCCTCCTAGGGGCTAGATCTCTTGCGACATCAGGAAGTGGCCATGTAATGTACTGAATCAGTTGTCATTTTACTGGCTTTGTTCAATTTTAGGTCTAGTTCCATTCTTTCTTCTGACAGATAGCAGAAGGTTAGGTTATTATCTGTCAGAAGTTTTGCTTTTGGAGCAGTTCTAGTGCTGATTTCACTTGGGCATACTTGCCTCTTTAGGAGAAGATGCAAATTTTGCCCCCTACTTCTACTTCATGTCTCATAAATTTTTATCACTGTTTATTTATCAACGCTGAGAGGTTTTGTATTTGTTGTTTTCAGTGAAAGATGTACCCTTGTTGTTGCTCAGGAAAGTGAAAACAGATATGTTTCCTTCCCTGCTTTTATTTTCTTCTTTAAAATTTTTACCTTCTGCATTTCCCACCATGCAGGAGCTCACTCATTGCTCGGCATTTTTTGGTGCATGAGAGTTCACAAAGAGTGCATACTTCAGACTTTCTTCATATCCTCAAGTTTCTTTTCTTTCAAGCACTTTTTGAAAGTCATATTCTTGCCATTCCTATGTGTGCCTCTAGATATAAATCTTTTGTTCTGCATCTGCTGATTAGACATCATATACAGGTTAGGTAGCCTTGGCTGAAGGACAATGCCCACGTCACAAAATTTAGAGCATAGAAAAGACTGGGAACAATGGAGTACCTCAAAGCACTGTACTGCACAGCCAAGTCTGGGCAATGTCTGCAAGTGCAGGGATGAGTTTTGAGGGAGAAAAATGACAAGAAGAAGATACGCAGAACTTCTTAGGCAGAGAATGGTCTGCTGTTGCAGACCATGGACTGCTGAGTAAGAAAAATGCCCACTCTGCCTTCCTACCACCATCTGGGAAAGTTGGGCTTGTATGTATTACCTATAAAAAACATGAGGCCATGCAGAGGAGACCATGGCTTACATCACTGGTTTTCTCTTCTGTGCAAATCACCCTGTAAAGTCCCCAAAACTAGGCTAAACTTCTTAGGGTTACCCTTCGGCTCTGCAGAAATTTTTGTAGCATTTGTAGTATCTAGTATTTTACTATATACTACCATACTGCCATATCAGTCTTTCCAAATAATGTCTCAGATCTTTTAAATAAGTCTCGAGACAGAGAGCGTAAGAGATAAGTGAGCATGTTATCATGGCACTGTCCTCACTTTAAAGATACCGAGGCCATATTCAGGCCTCTTGAGACACCAGGCTGAGACGTTTGAGCACAGTGCCTTCTGTCCACAAAATCCCTCCAAATAAGCAGAGAGAAATATTCCTGGGGTGACTGGTATCTCCAGTGCGCCTCTACCCGAGGATGTTCTTTGACTCAACCAGTAGCAACACAGAAGTGTGAGCTGGTTGTTAAACGTTCTTATATCTGTTTTATGGAGTACAGTCTCACACCTTTTTAGAATAAAGATATTCTGTGAAACTTGAATTGGAAACTTCTCTGATTTGCTTTGGACTTCTTAGCCCTTTGGAAATTGGCTGCTAGTCATTTGGAAAATCCTGAATTAAGATTACAATTAGGATTACAGCATGCAAGAACATGTTAAGAGAGGACATGTGGAGCTATTCACATGCATAAGCGTGCTAGACACCTGCTGTGCCTCTTTCTTCAGAAGATGAAGAATAAACAGGAGACATGGGGTGAAGTGAACTGAAGCCTTGAGCCTGGAGGACTCTCAGCAGTTGCTGTCACAGACATTATTATTTATTGGGCACAGGCACAATTTACTAAACCACCCTGGCTGACCACATGGACTGAGAGTCTTCATGAAGTTGGACAACACAAGTCTTTCAACCCTCAAATTATAGCTCAGGCCTAAATATAATGCATTGATATGCTTCTTACAATGTAACGAAATGATCCTGTGGCACTGTGTCCTCATTGAGGATGAACTTCTGTTGATGCCTTCTACTCCACCACTTTCATGTTTTCTGAATATTAAGCATGTGTTTGTTTTACTTTCTGTGCACAAGTTTTGTTGTAGGGTATTTATGGGTGTTTTTGGGAGAAGGATTTTTGCCTTTTTTTGTATTTAATTAAGTCATGTCAAAGGGATGGTATCTTTTTGTATACATTCCCTTTACTGTTCCATTTACTTTAAGATACAATTTTTCTGTACCTCATAAGTATAACGCAAGTTTTTCAGTATGAGGATGGCTGAAGACTGTGGCAGGTGGCCCATACACTGCAAGACCTCCACCTGTGAATTTGCAAAACTCATCTAGGCTGAGTTCTGAGCAATGCGGTCTAACTTGCAAGCTAGCTGGACTGCATGGCCTCCAGAGGTCTCTTCTACCTTAATCTTTCTCGGAGTCTGTGCTCTCAAGCTCTTCTCTGTAGTCATAAGCACTGCTCCAAAAGTGAAAATTGAGTCTTACAATTCCAGGATCTGGTTCTTTAATTAAAAAAAACCAGCAAATATTATGGAAATGAAAAAAGTAACAAAAAGGTAAACTTCAGGTATTGTCTATAGTGTTTGTTCTTTGTAAATAGAAACTACAATTCTGTGTGCAAACTTGTTTTCTTGGATAACATCAAGACAGTAAACCTGGTCCTTAAATACCTGTGTTTTCCTGTGTTTGATTTGCCCAACAAATACCAGAATATTTAATAAAACTACTATTAGTTTTGACTCACTACTTCATTCCAGTAGAAAAGTAATCATAATATACCAAGTAGTATGTGAATCACTCATTTTCTAGATTCAGATTTTGTCTAGTCTTCTTCTTATCAGCTTCAGAAGTTTCCCAGAGGCTGTCCCTGGCTCAGGTTTTCATGTTTTGATCTCCTTAAATTAACAGTTATAAAAGCTAAACCTGCAAAAATATCTGTCCTACAGTAAGAAGTAAATACAAACTATGTGTAGGACATGTAATTATAATCCTCAGGATTAACTTGTAAGGTTTGCAATCTTTAAACAGTATTTGCATGTTGGTTATTCTAGCACAAAGTATTTGAACGAATGTTTGTGTAAAGGTGCTTCTGGAAGTCTAGACTGTTTAAAAGCATGGCTAAAGACAGAATTCAATTTCTCTCCATTGCAGAGTGAGACTGGACTGACACTGAAACACAAGCTGAGATGTAAAATGATGCACAAGAAGAATTTAAGATCCTAAAGTCAAGATTGGAAATGGAAAACTCCTGTCACCTTACCCATGATGTACTTCAGCTCTGTTAGACCCTGATTTTGCTGAAGACACTCCACAAGCACCAGAAGAAGTGCCTCTGTGCAGGCCTCCCCATTGTCCCAGGCTTAGCTGCACTTGGCAGCTGCAGGCTGAACTCATGCCTAAACCTCTTCTCGATCCAGAGATAACATGTCCTCTTAGTCAAATCCTCTGAGACCTGTAGACTGATTAAGGTGCTTATACCACACTTGGCACAGACTGAGAGTCTCAGCTCCTCACAGATTATACAGGTGGAATGGCAACTTCCCACAGCTGAAAGAATTGTGATGGGAAATCTTGTCTTCTGTTTTCATGTAAGATGTCTACTATCGCTACGTAAGCTGGGTCTGGGGAACAACTACATCCCACTCATTCTCTCCCAAACAAAACTGACTTAAATCAGAGCCACAGTCCTTCACTGCTGTCTTTTGGGAGTCTGATGAATCTTTCCTTCATTCTGGGGAAAGAGGAGTTTTAAGTTCCCTTGGAAGAGGGGAGAGTAAACCCACAGTTATGAGTCCTCCGGCTACTTCTCCAAAAACTGCACTGCTGTTTTAAACTATATGACAAGGAGAGGGAAAGTAGAGTCCAGTAGTGCACTTTTTGTATTTTTAAGAAGTGCCTCCTGCTCAGCTCAGACCTGGGTTTCAGGTAGTGAGCCACCTGAGATGAGGTGTTCCCATTCAGCTCTGTCTCAGGGGTCTTGGGAATGGGAATTACAATTATGCTGTTTTCAGTTTCTCCCTAATTGCTAGCTCTGAGCAGGCATTTGCTGACTCTCTTTTCTGCTGACTGCCAGTATCAGGTACCATCACGCTATGCCCAGCACCATGAGATGTCCAGTCCACGAGGTGCAGAAAGAACATGACAGGAAAGAGTCATGGCAATGTCTCTTGTCATTTTTGTTCAGTTTTATTGAACCATAAGAAGACAGGGCACCTGGAAATCATATCTGTGAAGGGCACTGCTTTTCCTTCTGGCATTTTGTAACAGAAAGACATATTACTGCACTGCTGGGAAGGGCATGCACTCTCTGAGGGATACAGTCATGCTATTAACTGATGATAATGTTAACACACACCCAAAGCATCTGTTCACTTCCCAGCATATAATTATTTTCTAGTAGATAAGGAAGATTCATAAGCAAATAACAAAATGCTTGAAATTGCACTTTTAAAACCAATCATTGTACCTTAACCTACTCAAAGCGGCAGCATGTACCAGAACAAAAATGAACAAACAATACTTGCAGTGCTTTGAGAGTTCTTTCTAGAAGGATTACAAAGACAATACACAGACCTTGCTCTGTATACATCTGCAAGACATGTACAAGAGCACATTTCACTGAAGCACCATTGATATGACAGTTTCCTTTTTCTCAATGGGTGGATTTGACCATATGGATGGGACACAGCTGCTCAGAAGTTTGTGTATATGTTTGGTCTAATATCCACGCACCAATTCTAATCTACACTTACTTCTTAACAGGAGCCTTCATGGGGCAACATCCCTAGATGTCATAGATATCTATCTGCCCCTGTAAGCCTTTACTTGACTAATTTTAAGTTCAAAAAATTAGACCAACATATCCATCTGACTGAGACTGATGAAAAGCCTTTCTTATTCCATAACATGCGGTGATCCTGACTGCTGTTCCTTCCCTTCTTTGCTCAAGGAAAAAAACCCCAGTCCTGTGTTTTATCTGTAAAAGGTATCTGTTGCTACCACTGTATTTGAGAAGCAAGGACATAACAGATGCAGACTAAGGAAACAGTCCATATTAGACTGTAGCTAAAGTTCTGATTGCCTTCATTCTCTGCCTGAGCCATGAAACAAATTATAAGTAGACAACAGGGATGTGTTTGAAATGAAGAAGAGAAACAGAAAACTTGTCTCAAGAAACATGTGAGATTCATCCTGCATGTGTTAACTCTTAACAACACTAATTTAAAAGGGGAGACAGTAATTATCCCATTTGAATTTTCAGGTGGAATTTTGATAGGAAGATCGTAGTTACGTATGGGGGAGTTTGCAAGGACCTAATATTTTGTTAGTGAAAAGCTCCAAATTGTTGACGACCGCAATAAATAATTGCATATAGACTCTTACACCTTAGCCATAACATTTGCTAAATGTTTCTAACAGTGTCCTCAGTATGAAATTCAAATATATGTTCCAGTCATCAGGGGGTGTAAGAGTGAGGATCAAACTACCTTCACACAAGATCAACATTGTAAAGAGAGCAGCTTACAAATGAAGATAATAAAAGGTTTTCAAAGGAAATGTTCCCTGGCATTAAGGAACACCAAAATATGAAAGTTAAGAAAAGCGTAATTTAGAGTGAATTTTGTCTGAGCAACACAGATGACCATACCAAGTAATAACAGGATACAAACAAAAATAAGTCAGAGGGAGAATTGTGACTTGTTTTGCAGCAGATGAGATGCAAATTATGTATCCTATCAGTTAGTATGTAAAAATGATACAGAACGATGAAAAATAAACAAATTGAGTGCACAGAAATTAAAAAACCTATAGTTATTATAAAATAAACTTTATAGTTATAAAATCTTGTAATCTAGATATAAAATCTTATAGTTATTATAAAATAGTCTTACCAGGTGAAGTGTCCTTGTAATCATCCAGTTGCTCACACCAACAACAACCAAATTTATGCCAACTGTCTCCAAGGTTTGCCATTCAGGATGAAAATAACACAGACAGCTTACTAGGAAGATAATGCCTGCACTATACAGTCTTCACTGTCCTGAATGCTCACTGTCACCACACTTTCTACTTTGTTTGGTGGCTCCTCAACAGCTCAGCATCTCTTGCAACACGAGCATTGGCTGTGCTGAAGACGTGTGCTGCTTTACTCTTTGCTCCCATTTCTGAATTAGTTTCTCATTTTTTTTTGTCTGTCTTTTTTTCTTATGCTACAGCTGTAAACTCTTGGGGAAGACAAGCTTTTTACTCTACGTTTGTCGAGCAGCCAGTCCAGAAGAGCCCTCTTCTTGACGATGGCCACAGAGTACTCCGATAATACAAACTAAATGTAGCAGAAACATGAATGTTGACTGACCTGAAGCAGACTCTGTTTAACACACAGATGGATGCAGCTTTCTTTTGAATACACCAAAATCAGATGGGACTTTTTTTTTGCTTTCACTGGCTTCCACTTTACGATTTCACAAATTAATTTTGTAACACTTGTGAACTCTTCTACAGGTGCTGAAAATACTTGATCGGTTGCTGCATTTTCTCTGCTATTGCCAGTATGGGATTACGCATTTAGATATCATGAAGCTATAATTATTGAGTAGAGGCTGGGATACAGAATATCCATAAGAACAATTTATAAGCAAAAGCTCTGAGACTTTGTAATGTCACCATTAATTTCCTGGTAAAAATGCAAAACACACTAAGACAAATCTGAGTCATCTTACTCCCTTCCTGTGCTATTTACTTGGCTCATATAAACATACAGGGCCTATTTAGTACTGTATATGATTTGTAGTAGTTTACGGTTAGGCTTCCAGATCTCCTGTTAACATCAGTGCCCCATTAGGCTAAGAAATAAAGAAATAAGCTATGATAAAAGAAAGTCTACCTCTTGAAGAGCTCAGACTTGAGTTGGTGCATCTGAAGACAAAAATGAATTCTAGTGTTCTGAAACATTTCTGTGTTGTTCATGACGCCATATATTTCCACTTACGTCATTCGTTTAGCAAATGACCTACAAACTATTTTTATGAAATTGTAAATGACAGTTCATAGGAACAAGACTTGGGTTGTCTGGTTATACAATAAATAGTGTGATGATTGGGCACCTACTCAGTCAACAAGACAGTTGTTGCTGTAAGATGCAACCTGTGGGATTTCCACAGTGCATTTTAGAAACCAATGCATTTTCTAGAAAGCTTAGTGCAATCACACACAATACACATTTATATAACACCAGCTGAAGCTCAACCTAGTCTTTTGATGTGAGGATTGTTGAATACATAAAAAGTTTTTACTCCAGTCATCAAAAGTTTGATTTACAAACCTACTGTCTAAAGACCCAGCTGAAAACAAGAGAAAGGCAGCAGCTTGCAAAAACTACTACCACACTCTGACCCCATCTGATCCCATTGCTAATTAACTTGGAAAAGTAGTGAGTCTGATGTTATTTATTATTGGTCCTTCATCTGCAGTTATACGAAACTGTGCCTTGTTGCTGTGGTAGCATGATACCTAAGCTTGGGACAGCAGTTTACCCCTTCCATAGAGGGGGAGATGATAGAAAATACACCTATAGTAGATGATGTACATCTTCACTTGGTTTTGGTTAATTCTATAACCCGATAAAGAGTTAAACAGTGTTTCCAGTAAACAGAATACATAAATGAATTGGAGAAATAGACTGCAATTTGAGTATAGTAGTGTTTATGTCACTGATGTAACACATCTTGTCTCTACTTACAATCTTTTTTGAAAATTTCATTTGTAATCTGACAGGAGTCTTTAACCTATATGTAACCTAAAGGTGCAGACAACACCATCTAAGATCTGTGGTTGCAATTGTAACAAGAATAGCTGCTGATAAAAGGCAACGAGGTGATTAGAGGTATGGAAAGGTTTTTATTAAAGGAGTGATGGAAAAGGCTTTCACATTTCAGCCCTGAAAATGCTAATTTAAGAGGACAGACAGAGATCTGTAGAAACATGTTTTACAGGGAGAAAGTGGGTAAAAAATCACCTTGCTAACTGGTCTTGTCCAATGCAGGAACTAGGAGTTGTCAAAGGAAGTTGTTAGGAGCTAGGTTTCAAGCAAAAAAAGGGAGGTGGTTCTTCATGCAATGGAAGCTGCTACCTGTGATATCATTCTTTGTCAAAGGATACTGTGAATAATAAATTTTCTTGTGGGCTTAAGAGCAGATTGAACAAGTACATGAAGAAAAAAAACATTGGTGATTGCTCAATCATGGAAATCCTTTCTGATTCAGGAAATAGTGGCACTGAGTTTCTTATCTGCTTGACAAGTTTTTATGCTTCCATTTACAGCCAGGAGATACTGCATCAAGATAAATGAATCTTTGGTCTGACCCAGTCTGGCTGCTCCTGTACACCTGTGTTACACATTGCTATAGTCAGAACAAGTATTCTGTATGTATCACATCAGCAAATTTAAAGTGAGGCGAACTGTTTCAGAACCACTAATAACTTAATAATTAAAGTATAAAAAAAATTTCTATTAGTACTTTCCAAGTAGCAGTGGTTTAATTCCCAGCTGTGTTCCTAATGAAAGCAGAGAAAAAAAATCTTTCAGACTGCAATCATCTGAGAACAGAGAAATAAATATTTCCAGTTCTTTGATGGAAACATCTTAGATTTTCAATATCCATGGTCAGGCTTAGCTAATTATAAGCTAATTTGTATGTCAGTGTGAATACTATTAGCTGTGTTGAAAAGGGTGTGTTTGCTCATTGTCCTTAGAATTTAGAACTTACCCTATACACTTTTTGTGTGAGGATAATCTTCAGAAGTTAACTGACACCTGTCCTGATAAATGAAAGTTTCCATTGCACAAATTGACTCTTTTACAAATTAAGTTTTAAGCAATATATTAAACTGTTCAGTGTAGAGAACCACTGCACGCTGATGGAACTCTCTAAGGAATGGAGAAATTAATGTGAGTATGGAAATAAGAAAGGAGGAAAGCTGTACCAAAGCAGCATTGTGTTTATTTTAATTCCCTGTTCAGGTACATAAGAAGATGAAACCAGTCAAGCCCTAACAAAATTTCTTATTTTCCTGTCAAGGTCAATATGACTCTTGGTGTTACAATCACTGGACAATACAATTTTTTCCTAATTATTACAGAATCACACAGTGGCTGAGGCCGGCAGGGACCGGTCCACTGCTCAAAGTGGGTGCAGCTACTTCGGGTGTCCCAGGCCTGTGTCCAGCTGAGTTATTAGGATCTGCAGGAATGGAGATGCCACAGTCTCTCTGGTCAACCTGTTCCAGTGCTTGATCATCCTCACAGCAAAAAAGTTTCCTTTTAGGATCTTATGAATTTCTGGGTGTTCACACTAAAGGAAGCCATTCAATACATGAAATAGTCTGTTCTGATGCTGATTGTCCTATCTCAAACATGGAAAAAAAATCTTACCTAGATGTGTTATTCACAGATGTTCAGATCATTGCCTAGGTTAATTTAAAGAGATACTTATATTTTTGGAACAGAACATTGACTTTTGATTCCTTTTACACAATTCTTTTTTTTTTTCCTCCTTACACCTTAGGTACAAGTTGTTTTTACTGATGGTTATGGAGCTGTTAATGTCCAGTTTCCTGGTATGGAAGAAGGACTAGAGATTTGAAAAGGCTGCTTTTAAACCTAATTGTATCAAAATGGAAAACATTTTATAATGTAGCTTTCCCACATGATATCCTTATGTGATACTCTTCATACTCTATTATGTTATACATTTTTAGAAAACTCAGAGGTATTCTGGCTAGTTGTAGCAGTGACTAACAAACTTTATCCAAGATCTTAAGTCTGGAAGAAAACCAACACACAGTTTTCCTTAAACTGGCGTTTTTCATAACATCTGCAGTAAAACAAAGCTAAGCCTTGTGAAATTCCATGTGAACCTAAAGTCTACACAGATTAAAATTAAGAACACAGGTCACTGTGTCCAAGCCATCCTGTAACTATTTTTTTTTAAACAACCTGGATTGTAAATGTCAATGCCTGTAAATCAGTGTTTGAGTATCAAATTTTCCCGATAAGTGTATTGATACAAGCAGAACTGAGTTCTTTCTACCTCTTCTGGATAAAGCTGTCCTTTTATTCCCAGTTATATAACACAAAACTCAAAACACTACCATAAACATCTATTTCTTAATTACAGGAAGTCAGCCTTGCATAAAACAACTTAATAGCACTATGGATTATTAGAAGCTCCTGGGTGACTTTTCCATATGAGAATAGCTGAAAAAAGCTGTACGCTAAAGTCAAATATGTTTGCTTTTTTGCACTTACTTCATGTTTCACAGAATACACTGTCCCCTACGCTTCTTCAGCATTTTTGATACTTTTGATGAAGGCCAGAATCAGAACAGTGCAACCAATTAAGAGGAGAGTGTCAGCATATGACTTTGGCATGCATTACCACAGGGAATTTCTAGTTTCAGTGGGAGAAAGCTTGCTGTTATTCAGGTTTGAACTAACAAATACGAACCAAACAAAAAAAAACCCCAAACAAAAGCGAAACTCCCAAACATTCAAAGTTCATATAAGTTTCAGTTGGAGAGATTATTTCTGTTGGAAGAATATTTTTATCTTGGTTTTAAAGTGTAAACAGTTACACCCATCATTTCATGATGCTGAAGTCCTAAAGGGAATTTCTCATATAATATTTGTATTTTGTAACTAGAGCTTTTATTAAATGTTGGAACCATGTCAAAGTGGACCTATGTCCATGTCCTATGGGCAATGAAGAAATGTATATATTTCTGCCCTGATTTAAAGTAAATAAGAGGATTATGAGTAATTAGACAAACAGTCATATCCTTAATGCCTGCACTGCAATGAAGAGAATGATTAACCAAGTACACAGAAGTGTACCTCTGTAGCCCCTCTGCTACCAAAACCTTGCCACGCAAACCCAGTACAATAGCCTGTAATACATAAGCTGATCCTCCCATCTTGCAATACTGCACTTTGCACACAAGAGCCAGCAACAGAGAGAGCTCCCCAGCTAGTTGCCTACTGGTCTACTGAACTAGTCATTCTCCTGCAAAGTCCAGTTTTTTTTACAACCCTGTCTGCCTCCAACTCTATTTTTTTGCAAGTTGTCTGTAGACAGAGTTATCCAAACATTTCTTTTTAAGGAATAGTTATTTTCAAAGAAGTTCAAGCTGTCTGAGGAAGACATAATATTCAAATCACAAGAAGAAGTCCAATCAGATGGATATAAACACTGGGGTATGTATTTCAAGGGAAATATTTTCTCCCAGTTGATTTAATGCAAACATGTAACTCAAACAGCTTACCTGCAGATCTGAAATGGAGTTTAGACACTAAAGTAAAGCGCTGCTGCTCAGAAAAATTATATTTAGCTGTCGACTAACTCAGAGGCATGTGAGCTTCACAGGCACTTTGAATTTTGCTATAAATGCATATAAAATCCAATTTCTGTGTTGGTCCAGGAGCATCTTGGCCTCAGCCAACAGAAAAGTACTTAACTCTCATTCACATCCACAAAGAAAGCAACCCTCCATTTGTCTCCACACAGGACTCAGTGCTACAGTTGCTACCACAGCAAACATTAAATCAAACCCACTGCAAGGTGTAGAAAGCAAATACATTCTGCAAAACAGAGGAGACAGCACAGGGGCTAAAGCATTCAGTTCTCGTCAGTTTAAGCCCAGCTTCTTCATCTTTTCAGAAAGTACTGCAGTCAGCAAGTGTTCAAGAAACCTGGGTGAGCCATTTGCTAAAACTCCTGCTACAGTCATTCCTCTTAGCACCAAAGGAGAGAAGGACTCTTGCTTTGTGAGGCTCTGAGAATGTGAAAGCTTCTCTCAGGTTATCTGGCTGAATAAAATGCACTGTATTGAAGCTGGCCTTGCAACACGGGAACCCATAAGCAGAGGAAGTGAAAGACTGACCAGCATCTAGAAAGTTGATATTGCTCAGCTATGGAAGTGAAAGGCAGGAAGAAAGCAAAAGAAAAACAAAATCTTTAAAAATCCACCAGGGGAAAGGGAAGGTCTTAACACGCAAGGGGAAGCTCCCTGACACTCGGTTACTACGGTCTGTGATTTCTGAAGCATGTTATTCTGCCCTCCTGGGACAAGTCAGGCACATCATCTACGCTGAAGTCATGCAACTGCTGTCCCACCAAAGAGTCACTCTTCCGAAGCATAAACTTGAGGAAAGATGACTCCGCTTTCCCTGACAACTGTAAAAAAAAAATTACACAATGACTAAAAATATACAGACTCATGAATAAGGAATCTTATTTATGGGTTGAAGGGGCAATATAGGTAAGCATGGTGGTGGGAACCCGAGCCCTGTGAGGAGCAGCAGAGGGAGCGGGACCAGCACAGCCAGGCGAGGACAAGCCCCAGGAGTAGCTCACACTGCTGTCCCACATTCATGGGGCCATCACAGAGGTGATGGAGGCAGACCCTGCTAAGAAGAAAGGAGGGAAAGCACAAGAGGCAGCAGTGCTAAGCTGTGATAAAGGGAAGAAATCCCTGTGGGATACAGGGATATATGGGTCAGGAGTCACCAGCAGCTCATGGACCCAGGGTGCCGGTGTGAAGACTCAGCTTCAAAACCTCCTCTTTTGGTCCATCACACTCCAAGGCATCGGTAATTAAAATTTTCTTTAGCTTGAGTTCTAGCAAAATGCTTGGAGACATCAGAACGCTTGCTCACTTTAAGAGCTAAATGCTGACAGATCTACAATCTACCTTGAAATCCTAGCCAAGGGACTTCTCCTTACAGCAACACTAATAATTATTATCAGATGTATGATAAACATTTTCTAAACTTTCTCTGTTCCTAATGTAAAACAAATGTTATTCTCCTTACCAGTGGGATAAATACTATGCTATTTTTCTTTTGGAACAGGACTGTCAGCTGTATGCTTTATGAAATTAATGTCTTATTGCAGAAAAACTTTTTTTGTTAAACTTATCCTTCATGAAATCCATTATAAAAATAACTGCAGATATTGCACAAAATGGTGTACAACACGAATATTTCTTCTCAAGCATAGCTCAGAGACGAACTCTAGCAGAATAAACAGGAAAACTAGTTCTTTAGCACAACCTCTCACATAATTTTTCCAAGCCAAAGACACTTTGGAAGCCTGTTTTCAAACATAGGTCTTGTAGCAGCCTGAAAAACAGTCAACATTTATTATACATTGATACGTCTAATTTCTCTTTTTCTCTCCAGACTTTGCCCAGCTCTCTGAATAAATTGTCTCTCCTCTTTACTGCCACCACCCCAATATTTTGACCTGTCACAATGTTCTTTAGTAAAAAATTATCAGTTTCAGGTATTAACTGTAAGTTTTTGTAAGAGAGGTTTTAAAAAGCATAGGGAGGGAAGGGACAATTCTTCACAGCCTCAGGAGAACATCAATTTCTTTGTTTATGTTTGTTTCTCCCACATCTCTGAGGCTATGGGCACTCTGATTATGATTCAGCGAAGCCCTAAGGCTGAAGTTTTATTTTTAAGGTATTGCCCACAACTAATTATGTGCCCACCAAAGATTTCTCTGTCTTTTAAATGCTCTTGGTGTCACCTTAATTTTCCAGTCATCCCTCAGAGAATGGTAGTCAGATGGTTTCTAACACCTCTGTCTTCCTTCTGTTCTTTGAAGTGCTTGGGGTTTGCTGCTTGAAGATTTCTGTCTGTGTGGTAAAGGCTGCTTAGCTGAGACAATTATCCGAACTGACTGTGGGTGAAGGTGGCCAAACTGCGACTCAAAGGGTAACAGATGTGTGGAAGCCAAGACACTTGCTGCATTGTACTTGAGAATTCCATTGTCAAAAACTAAAATCTTCACTGTAAAGTTTCAAGAAAAACTGTGTTGTCCTCTTCGGCTTCCACAGAACTAGGAAAAACTGACGTTCCCATCTTTCAGTGTTTGTCTCGCTGCAGAGGACAACAGTTTTGTCTGGTAGCTTATGCCACCCTGTCTCCTCTCAGCCTGAGTGCACAGGGGAAGCTGCCAGCACTGAGAAATCATGTCATCTGGTAACCTGAAGACCACTTCACAAAACCACAGAATGTTTGGGGTTGGCAGGGACCTCTGGGAGTCATCTAGTCCAACCCTCCTGCCGAAGCAGGGTCACCTACAGCAGGCTGCACAGGACCTTGTCCAGGCGGGTCTTGAATATCTCCAGAGAAGGAGACTCCACAACGTCCCTGGGCAGCCTGTTCCAGGGCTCTGTCACCCTCAGAGTGAAGAAGTTCTTCCTCATGTTCAGACAGAACTTCCTGTGCTTTAGTGTGTGCCCATTGCCCCTTGTCCTGTCGCTGGGCACCACTGAAAAGAGTTTGGCCCCTTCCTCCTGTCACCCACCCTTGAGATATTTATAAGCATATATTAGGTCCCCTCGCAGCCTTCTCTTCTTCAGGCTGAACAAGCCCAGCTCCCTCAGCCTCTCCTCATAGGAGAGATGCTCCAGTCCCCTCACCATCCTTGTAGCCCTCCGCTGGACTCTCCCCAGTAGCTCCTCATCTTTGTTGAACTGGGGAGCCCAGAACTGGACACAGTACTCCAGATGGGGCCTCACTAGGGCACAGTAGAGGGGAAGGAGAACCTCCCTCGACCTGCAGGCCACAATCCTCTTGATACACCCCAGGATCCCATTGGCCTTCTTGGCAGCCAGGGCACACTGCTGGCTCATAGTGAACCTGTCGTCCACCAGGACACCCAGGTCCCTCTCCACAGAGCTGCTCTCCAGCAGGTTCGCCCCAAGCCTGTACTGGTGCATGGGGTTGTTCCTCCCCAGGTGCAGGACCCTGCATTTGCCTTTGTTGAACCTCATCAGGTTCCTCTCTGCCCAACTTTCCAGCCTGTCCAGGTCACGCTGAATGGCAGCACAGCCTTCTGGTGTATCTACCACTCCTCCCAGTTTGGTGTCATCAGCAAACTTGCTGAGGGTACACTCTAACTCTTCATCCAGGTTATTGATGAAGAAGTTAAACAAGACTGGGCCCAGTAGTGACACCTGGGGACACCACTAGTTACAGGCCTCCAACTAGACTCAGCGCCGCAGAGTTCTGTCATTCAGCCAGTTTTCAATACACTTCACGGACCACTCATCCAGCCCACACTTCCTGAGCTTCCCTAGGAGGATGTTATGGGAGACAGTGTCGAAAGCCTTGCTGAAGTCTAGGTAGACAACATCCACTGCTCTCCCTTCATCTACCCAGCCAGTCATGCCATCGTAGAAAGCTATCAGATTGGTCAGGCATGATTTCCCCTTGGTGAATCCATGCTGACTACTCCTGATAACCTTCTTTTCCTGCACTTGCTTGATGATGACCTCCGGTATGAGCTGCTGCACCATCTTTCCTGGGATGGAGGTGAGGCTGACCGGCCTGTAGCTCCCTGGGTGCTCCTCTTGACCTTTTTGAAGACTGGAGTGACATTTGCCTTTCTCCAGTCCTCGGGCACCTCTCCTGTCCTCCAGGACCTCTCAAAGATGATGGAGAGTGGCTCAGCGATGACATCCGCCAGCTCCCTCAGCACTCGTGGGTGCATTCCATTGGGGCCCATGGATTTGTGGACATCCAGATCGCTTAAGCTATCCCTCACACAGTCCTCCTCGACCAAGGGAAAGTCATCCTCTTTGTAGGCTTCCTCTCTTACCTCCGGGGCCTGGGATTCCTGAGGGCCTGCCTTGGCACTGAAGACTGAAGCTAAGAAGGCATTCAGTAGATCTGCCTTCTCTGCGTCCTCCGTCACCAGGACACCCGCCTCATTCAGCAGCGGCCCCACGTTGTCTCTAGTCTTCCTTTTGCTGCTGATGTAGTTGAAGAAGCCCTTCTTGTTGTTTTTGACATCCCTTGCCAGCTTCAATTCCAGGTGGGCTTTGGCCTTCCTTGTCACATCCCTGCACGCTCTGACCACATTCCTGTACTCTTCCCAAATGGCCTGCCTCTCTTTCCACATTTCATGGACCTTTCTCTTCCACCTGATCTCTGCTAGAAGCTCCTTGTTCAACCATGCAGGTCTCCTGCCTCCTTTGCTAAATTTCTTTCTTAGGGGGATGCACCGCTCCTGAGCGTGGAAGAAGTGACGTTTAAACAGTGACCAGCTCTCTTGGACGCCCCTGCCTTTGAGAGCCTGGGCCCACGGGATTCCTCCCAGTAGCCCCTTGAAGAGGCCAAAGTTAGCCCTCTTGAGGTCCAAGGTTTTGATCCTGCTTATCGCCCTGCTTCCTCCACGCAGGATCCTGAACTCGACAATTTCATGGTCACTGCAGCCCAGTCTACCTCCAACCTTCACATCCTCCATCAGTCCCTGCTTGTTTGTTAATACAAGGTCCAGCAGAGTGCCTTTCCTTGTTGGTTCCTCCACCACTTGCATCAGAAAGTTATCATCGATGCTCTGTAGGAACCTCCTGGCTTGCACCTGCCTAGCTGTATGGTCTTCCCAGCTGATGTTCATTGGGAGCTACCTGAGCACTGCTTTTGCTTGTCAAATACTAACATGTAGATGTGTGCATATTCATGTGACACCTTAGGCATGTGATTTAAAGAGTTAATAAACCTCTCCACATGCAACACCTAAGCAGTCCTCTGATAAGAGTGTTGAGCAACCATCTCTTTTTCCACATGGGGTACCTTACAGCCAGAAAAAATGTGCACATACAGAACATCCAAGATACCTGGAAGCATAAAAGGGGCAAACTGCAGAGGGCTCAGTGCCGCTTTCAGAGCTGAGGTAGTTTGAGCTACACTCTAAAATCTTCTGTCAGCTGTGCTGACTTTCTGTTAGTCTGACCTTTACGGGATGTTTAAAACTCAGCAGCAGTTGAGTTTCTGAATTGTTTGGATTAAAGTGTGTCAGCATTGGCCGTTTCTTTATTTGTCTACTTTCTCTGTGAAATTTAATTATCTGGTAATTCAATATCAATATAAATCCAGCCATACATTGACTCAGTTCTAACCATCACCAGTGTGTCATTCCTGTTTTAGTAGAAGGTCAGAGTAGCTGGTGTTAGCACTAAGTCTGACTAAGTCCAAACTTGTCTGTCTTTTTAATTTGCAATGAAATGCGAAATTACAACAGCATGCCTTTTTCTCTCAGCTTCTTATCTCAGATTAGTTCCAAAATTTCAGAAGTAAAAGTCTTCTGGCAATTATTTATACACACACACATAACATGTTGTCTCTGGTCCTAATTTTAAACCTGGATTCTCAGTTTTTTACCATAGACAGTTTGTTTATACTACCCAATTTGTCTTGTTGTGTTAATATTTATAAACAGGGCAATGAACCATTGAATAGGAAAAAGGGTCTTATGATCTTGTTAAGAAAATTGCATAATGAGGTGATTTCCTCAGAATAGACCTATGACACATTCATATTTATTTTCAGTGAATCATATTGTAGAGTAAAAATCATTGTCCACAGAACTGGACAGGAGTTCTCTAGTATACACGTGAATAAGAAAAAAAAAGGTCAATATGCTGGTGCTGTGATAACACAGCTGGGTGATGGACCTGTGTGGGAGAGGTCCAGGCAGACAGCTTGCTGGAATAACAGCTGGCCAGCCAAGCACACATGCAGACACTGTAAGTCACCAGTTAACACAAAGCAGTTTTCAGCAGATAAGAAAGGGGCACCGATGGGGTTAAAAAGATAACTGAATTTAGGATACGAGCAGGTCAGGATCTGAGATATATGTGGACAATAATCTACTCTGGAAACTGTAGGTGAAAAATCAATCATTCAATCACAATATACTCAAATTAACTCAACATGAAGGGAAGGGAAGGGAAGGGAAGGGAAGAGAAGGGAAGGGAAGGGAAGGGAAGGGAAGGGAAGGGAAGGGAAGGGAAGGGAAGGGAAGGGAAGGAAAGGAAAGGAAAGGAAAGGAAAGGAAAGGAAAGGAAAGGAAAGGAAAGGAAAGGAAAGGAAAGGAAAGGAAAGGAAAGGAAAGGAAAGGAAAGGAAAGGAAAGGAAAGGAAAGGAAAGGAAAGGAAAGGAAAGGAAAGGAAAGGAAAGGAAAGGAAAGGGCCCACTTGCTCTGGAGACACCATTTCTTAGCAGCAAAGCATGACACCTCCGATCTCCCAGTCCTGATTCTGAAGGGAAACCTACAAAACACATTCAGATGAGGAGCCTGCAAGCATGTACTGGGTTTACGTGGCAAAGTTTTGGCAGTGGGGGGCTGCAGGGGTGACCTCTGTGAGAAGCTGCCAGAAGCTTCTCCCTTGTCTAACCGAGCCTGTTCCAGCCAGCTCCAAGATGGACCTGGTGATGGCCAAGGTTGAGTTCATCAGTGATGGTGATAGTTTCTGTGACAAAATAGTAAAGAAAGGGTAAAAAACACTGCATAGCAGTTGGGGGAGAGGAGGGAGAACATGTGAAAGAAACAGCTGTGCAGACACCAGGGTCAGTGAAGAAGGAGGGGGAGGAGGTGCTCCAGGTGCCAGAGCAGATATTCCCCTGTAGCCCCTGGTGAAGACTATGGTGAGGCAGGCTGTGCCCCTGCAGCACATGGAGGTCCATGGCGCAGCAGCTATCCACACTGCACCTCATGCCTTGAAGGAAGCTGTAACCCCACGGAGAACACTCCAGATCAGGCTCTTGGCAGCAGTCGCAGTCCCTGGTGAGGGGCTTATGCAGAAGCAGCTTTGCTGGTAGCACCTGTGACCCCACAGGAGACCCACACTTGAGCAGTCTGTTCCTGAAGGACTGCACTTCATTGAGAGGCCCTACATTGGAGAACGTTGTGAAGGATTGTCTCTTGCGGATGGCATCCCATGCTGGAGTAGGGGAGGAGCGTGAGGAGGAAGGAGCGGCAGAGGCAATGTGTGATGAACTGACCTCAGGCCCCATTCCCTGTCCACTTGCACCTCTGAGGGGGAGGAGGCGGAGAATTCAGGAGTGAAGTTGAGCCCAGGAAGAAGGGAGGGGTGGGGGGAAGGTGTTTGTTAGATTGGTTTGTATTTCTGATCATCCTGATCTGTTTAATTAGCAATATATTAATTTCTCTAACTTGAGTCTGTGTTGCCCTTGATGGCAATTGGTAAGAGGTCTCCTTGTCCTTATCTTGACCCATGAGATTTATGTCTTATTTTTGTCTCCCTGATCCTGTTGAAGCGTAGGAGTGAGAGAGTGGCTTGGTGACTACCTGGTGGCCAGCCAAGGTCAATCCACCACAAAGCTAAAATTCATAATTCTACCTGATGGTAAAAATAATTGACTAAGATGCACTTTTTATTTTTTCTGCATTGCAATTCTTTTTAATTTGCTGGTGTAAACATCCAAAGTTCAGGTGTCCACTTACCTTAATCATTGTTTTATTCTTATGTGCTGGATCCTGACCAAAGATTTGTGTTAGTGTTGAATAATTCCAAGTTCTAATGGATTTACTCAGAGTGGCTCACTGCCAGTTGCTCAAGAACTACAGCCTGGTCATGCATTGAAGCTCCACCCAACTGGTCTACAGCATTATTGGCTTTATTTTGTGGTTGATTACAAAAGGTCTCACAAGAATTACCATAACTGTACTAAGACCTCCTCTAGCTTCGGCAAAGTGCTGCTTCTGTATCATATGCCAAAAGAGACTCTGAGCACAGCAGACCTCACAGTTCCTGCAGCAGCAGCAACTGAAAACTTAGTGCCAGTCATGTGCCTGCCTTGTTGGTCCCACTTCTTATGTGTGTGCAATTTCAATGTTTTCCAGAAGGTCACAGGTCAGATGCTGAATACAAAGCTGGTCTCCTGGCAACGTATTTTTATGCAGAGTCCTTAGGAGTGAGCTCTAACAGGTACATTCCTGTGGCTTTTTCTTCTTCCTGTTTGGCACAGTATGGGCAGGGAAAGCCTCACTCGTACAAATTTAAAGAAGTTTAGACTTGTGGGCAAGGTTAGATGACAAAATGCTAATATTTAAACGGACAAAGGAGTTTGTGCCAAAATTCCTGCCTGTCAAATGCTCAAAATTGACGTTATGTCCTTTGTTCTTTTCCTTGAAGAATATGTCAGCCTACACTCACCAGATACTAAATGCTGAAAGTCTCTAAATATATATTTATACATTTACATATTGATTATTAATTAATTTTATATTTTCATATTGTTATATATACATATATATATTATAATATATATATTATAATATATACTTTTGTGGTAAGTAGGTTTTTCATTACAAAAACTTCCAAACTGATACTGTAACACAATCAGTAAAAACTCAAAAAAATTACTTTTAGTGAAAAAGAGACATTTCAATCTGAAGAAATATACCCAAAGTACAATTTTTGTCAGCTTTTTTAGCAGTTATTTTAAAAGGGTCTCAGAAGTAGCTCTGCTAATTCATTAGCAAAACAGACTTTAGCAAAAAAGTCAGATCCCTTGTATAGAAGAAAATTATTTCTCTCTTAAACTTCTGTTTCCACCTGGTGACAACTTAGCGATCTAAACATATGAGGAGCATTTGAATCTAGCATGGGATATAAAATGAGACCCAGATGATGAGAACTTCATCTGTACATAGACGAGTCTTTTTAAAGTAATTTTGATTAATTAATTTAAGTTCACAGAGAATTAGCATCAGTGTTTTTTCATAATTAAAATTCTGACTAATCACCAAGAACAGCATGGAATTCCAGATTGCTTTCTGAACAATTACACAAAATGTCTGAACCAATCTTTTCTCAAGGACATCAGAAGCTGGAGACGTGCATGACTTTGCTAATATTTGCTCTGTTTCAGGACAGTTTGTGTCTTTGTTTCTTTTCGAAAATTTCTGGTTTCAACCTTGCCTTTGGACAACTCCAGCAAATGCTTTCAAATTTGCTTCCAGCATCTCTTACCCTTGAACACAGCTCTCCTCTGCAGTATTTAATAGAATGATTTCTTCTCTTAGGGATAACAAAAAATATTTTTACAAATACATTAACAACAAAAAGAGGGACAAGGAGAATCTCCATCCTTTATTGGATGCGCAGGTGGGGGGAACTCTGCCACCAAGGATGAGGAAAATGCTGAGGCACTTAATGACTTCTTTGCTTCAGTCTTTAATCGTCAGACTGATTATTCCCAGGGTATTCAGCCCCAAGACCTCGAAGAAGAGATGGAGAGCAGATTAAACCTCCCGTATCCAGGCAGAAGCAGTTAATGACCCACTATGCCACCTGGACACTTAGAAGTCTATGGGGCCAGATGGGATCCACCCAAGAGTGCTGAAGGAGCTGGCAGAGGAGCTTGCCAAGCCACTCTCCATCATCTATCAGAAATCCTGGCTAACTGGGGAGGTCCCAGATGACTGGAGGCTTGTCAGTGTGATGCCCATCTACAGGCAGGGCTGGAAGGAGGATCCCAGGAGCTACAGGCCTATCAGCCTGACCTTGGTGCCAGGCAAGATTATGGAGTGATTCATCCTGAGTGCACTCACCAGGCATGTGAAGGACAACTAGGGGATCAGGCACAGCCAACACGAGTTCATGAAAGGCAGGTCCTCCTTGCCCAACCTGATCCCCTTCCATGACCAGCTTACCCATCCAGTGGATGAGGGAAAGGCTGTGGATGTTGTCTACCTGGACTTTACTAAGGCCTCTGATGCTGTTCCCCACAGCATCCTCCTAGAGAAACTAGCTGCCCATGGTTTGGATGGGTGCACACTTCGCTGGGTAAAAAACTGGCTGAATGGCCGAGCGCAGAGAGTGGTGGTGAATGGAGTTAAATCCAGTTCACAGCAGGTCAGGAGTGGTGTTGGCCAGGGCTGTTTTGGGTCCCACCTTGTTTAACATCTTTATCAATGATCTGGATGAGGGGATTGAGTGCTCCCTCAGAAAGTTTGTGGATGGCACCGAGTTGGGTGGGAGTGTTGATCTGCTCAAGGGTAGGAAGACTCTGCAGAGGGATCTGGACAGGCCAGATTGATGTGCTGAGGTCAACTGTATGAGTTTCAACAAGGCTAAGTGCTGGGTCCTGCACTTGGGTCACAACAACCCCACGCAACGCTACAGGCTGGATCGATGGGCCGAGGCCAACTGCATGAGGTTCAACAAGGACAAGTGCCGGGTCCTGCACTTGGATCACAACAACCCCATGCAACGCTACAGGCTTGGGGACGAGTGGCTGGAAAGCTGCCCAGCAGAAAAGAATCTTGGGGTGTTGATTGACAGCCGGCTGAACATGAGCCAGCAGTGTGCCCAGGTGGCCAAGAAGGCCAACGGCATCCTGGCTTGTACCAGGAATAGTGTGGCCAGCAGGAGCAGGGAGGTGATCGTGCCCCTGTGCTCGGCACTGGTGAGGTCGCACCTTGAGTACTGTGTTTAGTTTTGGGCCTCTCAGTACAAGGACATTGAGTTGCTGGAGCATGTCCAGAGAAGGGCAATGAGGCTGGTGAAGGGTCTGGAGAACAGGTCTTACGAGAAGCAGCTAAGGAACTGAGCTGCCCCATGCAAGGAAGATGAGGAGCTACTGGAAAGAGTCCAGCGGAGGGCTACGAGGATGGTGAGGGGACTGGAGCATCTGTCCTACGAGGAAAGGCTGAGGGAGATGGGCTTGTTCAGCCTGGAGAAGGCTGAGAGGGGACCTTATAAATGCTTATAAATATCTGAAGGGTGGGTGTCAAGACGATGGGGCCAAACTCTTTTCAGTGGCGCCCAGCGACAGAACAAGAGGCAACAGGCACAAACTGAAGCATAGGAAGTTCTGTCTGAACATGAGAAAGAACTTCTTCCCTCTGAGGGTAACAGAGCCCTGGCACAGTCTGCCCAGGGGGGTTGTGGAGTCTCCTTCTCTGGAGATATTCAAGACCCGCCTGGACAAGGTCCTGTGCAGCCTGCTCTAGATGACCCTGCTTCGGCAGCGGTTTGGACTAGATGATCCCCCAGAGGTCCCTTCCAACCCCGAACATTCTGTGATTCTGTGATTCTGTAACTGGGGTTGTTCAGTCTGGAGAAGAGGAGGCTGAGGGGAGACCTTATCGCTCTCTACAACTACCTGAAAGGAGGTTGTAGTGAGGCGGGTGTCAGTCTCTTCTCCCAAGTCACTAATGATAAGACGGGAAGAAGTGGCTTCATGTTGCACCACGGGAGGTTTAGATTGAATATTAGGAAAAATTTCTTTACTGAAAGAGTAGTTGGGCATTGGAACAGGCTGCCCAGGGCAGTGGTGGAGTCACCACCCCTGGAGGTGTTCAAAATACATGTAGATGTGGCACTTCAGGACATGGTTTAGCAGGCATGATGGTGTTGGGTTGACAGTTGGACTTGATGATCTTAGAGGTCTTTTCCAACCTTAATGGTTCTATGATTCTGTAATTCTACGTTTTTTGTCAGATACTTCTGTTGCAATATTACTGAAATATAAACTAGCAAATAAAATTCTACATAAATCTCACCATCTCAAGTGTTCCGCTTCTTTTTTAGAGTGGCTAAAATCAAATTTTAGCCCTAATGGGTCTTCATTATAAACACGTTCTTTAAAGACCTGCCAGTGGTTTCAGCCTAAAGAAGAAACAAGTCTTTATGGAATAATTAAGATGCAAAATTTTCTCATTTCTTAAATCTTTTTACATCAAGAGTTTATCCAGAAGGACTATCTATGCACTTAAAAAGTCACTGTTTTGGTTTGGCCTGGATAAATGCCAGGTGCCCACCAAAACCGCTCTATCACTCCCCATGCTCAACTGGACAGGGGAGAGGAAATGTGATGAAAGGCTCGAGGGTCGAGACAAGGACAAGGAGAGATCACTCACCAATTACCGTCACAGACAGAACAGACTGAACTGGGGGAGAAAACGGAGTTTAATTCATCACCAATCAAATCAGAGTAGGATAATGACAAAACTAAATCTTAACACACCTTCCTCCACCCCTCCCTTCTCCCCAGGCTCAGCTTCACTCCCGTTTCTCTCTGTCCTCCCCCTGAGTGGCGCAGGGGGACAGGGAATGGGGGTTACGGTCAGTCCATCACACGTTGTCTCTGCCACTGCTTCCTCCTCAGGGGGAGGGCTCCTCACACTCTGCCCCTGCTCCAGAGTGAAGGTTCCTCTCATGGGATACAGTTCTCCACAAACTGCTCCAACGTGAGTCCTTCCCACGGGCTGCAGCTCTTCACAAACTGCTCCAGTGTAGGTCCTTCCCATGGGGTGCAGTCCTTCAGGAACAGGCTGCTCCAGCGTGGGTCCCCATGGGGTCACAAGCCCTGCCAGCAAACCTGCTCTGATGTCGGCTCCTCTCGCCACAGGTCTGCAGGTCCTGGCAGGAGCCTGCTCCAGCGTGGGCTCCCCACGGGGTCACAGCGTCCTTCAGGCATCCACCTGCTCCAGTGCGGGGTCCCTTCCCTGGGCTGCAGGTGGATCTCTGCTCCACCGTGGACCTCCATGGGCTCCAGGGGCACAGCCTGCCTCACCATGGTTTTCATCACAGGTTGCAGGGGAAAAGTCTCTGCTCTGGCATTTCAAGCACCTCCTCCCCCTCCTTCTTCACTGACCTTCGTGTCTGCAGAGTTGTTTCTCTCACATCGTCTCACTTGTCTCTCTCGATTGCTGCCTCACCACAGTGTTCTTCCCCTTCTTGACTGTTATCCCAGAGGCTCTACCACCGTCGCTGAGGGGCTTGGCCTTGGCCAGTGGTGGGTCCGTCATACAGCCAGCTGGCATTGGCTCTGTTGGGCATGGGAGAAGTTTCTAGCAACTTCTTCCAGAAGGCACCCCTATAGCCACCCCGCTACCAAAACCTTGCCACGCAAACCTGTAACAGTCACACAGGAACATATTTTGTGCAATAAATTATTTCTGATAGCTACATGGCTTGGGGTGGGGCTTTATCCGTGACTATTTTTCCTTTGAGTTCTTCCCAATCACAGAAAGTAACGTGAGCAAACAAGGCAAACTAGTAACAGCTGAAATGCTAGACTAAGAAAAAAAGGGCTTCTGAAACTCTGGCTCAATATCCATGATGTTGCAATTAAAAACAATTACAAAAGCTTTCCCAAAATAGCCAAACAGCTATCTCATGAATGCCAAAAGCAAACTTCATATTGCCTGTGTGACACACTATAAGACTGGGAAGTGTGTTTAAAGTCAGCTCCTCAATAGTAAATCTAAAGATTGTATATGGGCAAAAGCTGATGATTAACATTAGCAGATGGCAAGGCTATCAGCCAAAAGAGTAGAATTTTAAATTAATTTGTTACCAACTGTGTGTTATTTATTCTATATAGACTCCTATTATGATTTTGATTGCATAACATATGCCACTTGGAATTACACCTAAAATTGTTCCAGATTCTTAAGGAAAAAATCTAGGAGTCAGACAAGAGGAATAATAAAAGTTATCAGATTTCTAGGAAACAAAACTCTACGTGGACTGATCAAAGCAGTCAAAAAAAAGCACTCACGAGGAAAGGTTGTCCCACCTTGCAAAGCAGAAGGAGAGACACGAGAACTGTCGTGTGCCAAAGGCAGCTGAAAGACGCCGAATTCTGCCTGCACATCACCCGCAGGCAGCAGGGGAAGCACTGGGCTGCAGTCCAAGGAGGGAGCTCAGGGTCAGCCTTCGGGAATCCGTTGCAGAAGCCACCAGGCACTGGAGGACCCAGGAGGCTGCCTAGGGAGGACAGCACCACCTCGGCCACAGCTGAGGTCATAAGAAACACTTCTTGAATGACAGCTCTCTGTGATCCTGTCCCGGCGCAAAGGGAACAGCCTGGGGACCGTGCTGCTTCTGTAATTCAGTGCTGTACTGATGTTTAGCAGCAGCCTGAGAAGAGAATCACACAGAGTAAGATTTGTCTCAGAAACACTGCAGTGGCAGGCAAAAGAGTTTTGCAATTACAGAATCACAGAATGTTCGGGGTTGGAAGGGACCTCTGTGGGTCATCTAGTCCAACCCCCCTGCTGAAGCAGGGTCGCAATTCTACAGGTGCAACTTCCAGAAAAGCTGCAGCTACATCAGCACAGTCTATTCTCTACATGGCGAGGCTCAAGTCGTGTTAACGCTCCTGTAGCTATCTAAGCACACCCTCTAATTATTAGAGGATGGAGGGTTATACTGCTTTAACAGTACCAGTAACTTCAAGCTAAACTCACCTACCTGCATTACACTACAGTCCTATAGAGAAGTATCTGTGATTCGTTTCCCACATCCAGCCGTGCACTTGATGTTTGCATCTGGCTGGCATCCACATTTAAATGTCTAAGTGTCCCCCAACATCTAAGGCACTCTTCTTGCTTGTCAGTCTTAGACTACGCCTGACATTTTGCACGTCTAACTCATGGCTGAAGCTCCCTTGCATGCGGCTCCCACATCTTACCTGCTACCCAGTGGTTGTACTTCGCCATGCCCTGACCGTGATCCAGCCATCACAAGAAGGTGGAACCAACACTTCTGACCATGCAGCGAGGCCTCAGGGCCTCAGTAACAGCTGGGGCTCTGTGCTCCTCCATCTTGTGCCTTGGATATCAAAAAGTAGGAGTGAAGAGAAGCATGAAGTAGTGGAAAAGGAATATACCCCACGGGGCCTGTAGATGCAGTTAACAGGGGCTAACGGCACAGCAGATAAGCTTTGGGGCTGTGCAGGCAGTGTGGATTTTGGAGGTTAGGGCTGCTGTCAGCAGCTGAGGGATGGCTGAATGTCTCTCTGTGCAAGGGTAACGACTGCATTTGGGAGTGGAGGAGCACTGGCAAGATGGGGAAAGGTCTGGGACAGGGCTCATGGACACACCAAAGCACGTGCCCTCACAAGATCACTGTACCACGTTGTTTAGGGAAGTGGACTCAGAGGAGACTACCCATAGACTAGCCTCTCAGGCCTTGCAGGCAGGGCTTGCTTCCTACAGTTCAGATGGCACTCAGGAGCTTAACAGTCTTGCCTGTGACAGGCTTGCTCCTGCTCATGTAATGGGCATCATGACCTGCCAGCACACATCACTGTAAGTGGATGGTCACTGGCTTCTTTCAGAGTGTGGCTGAGCCACTGGCTGACATCAGCTGGGACGTTGCCTCCAGGAGCCTTCAGAAAGTTATTATTGCTCTATGCGACAACACCAGAGTGAGCCATCATATGCCAGAATAAGCCCTATGCATGGGTTGACTTGTATTAAAACCTGTTTAACCAGAAGCAGCAGTAGATAGGTGGGCTGAGGTGAGCTAATGTGCCTTTCTCAGCCAGACAATTCCTTTTGCTCGAAGGCAGGATTCTTAGCAGGTGGCTGGGGAAAAGCAGATGCAGCAGCACACAGAGTTGTTTTGAATAACCCCTGTGGCTGGAACTGGCTGACGAGAGCTGACAAGAGCTAACAGCAATTTTTCCCTTTGTTGATTCACGCAGTGTTTGCAAATTACCTGGGGTCTTGCTTCTCTGCCCCATGAAGACACCTAGTCAGGCTGCCTGCTGTGTGATTCTCTTCCATTTCTTTAGCCCACCTTTTCTTTGGTACCTTGTAATACTCAAGAAGCTTCTCTTGCTCAAAATGCAAGCAAATGCAAGGAAGGTTTATACACCCATTACTAACTTGTGTGTCTCTCTCGCCTCCATTGTATATGTAGTTTGCTTTACAGTGATTTCCTTCTGTCATACCATTACTTTTATCTGCAGTGTCACTCACAGTGATTTTCAGAGGCCCAGCAGATTAAAAAAAAAAACCACAAACAAACCCTGTCTTGGTTTTCCCTGGGATAGGGTTAATTTTCCTCTCAGTAGCTGCTGTGTTTTGGATTTAGTATGAGAAGGCTGTTGGTAACACGGATGTTTTCTGCTGTTGCTATAAAATCAAGGACTTTTTTCCAGTTTCTCAGGCTCAGCTAATGAGCAGATGTGCAGGACCTGGGAGGGAGCACAGCCAGGCAGCCAGCCCAAGCTGGTCAAATGAAATATTCCACACCATGGACGTCATGCTCAGTTTATAAGTGGGGGTTGGCCGGGGGTACTAATAGGATCTTCTCTTTTCTGTGAGTTCGAAACCTCCCTTTTGAACTTTTCAGGGAGTTCAGTCTTTTTCAGGAGTTCTGTAAAATTTGCAAAATCTGCAAGTTCTGAGTTCTGCGATTGCTGCTCAGGGACTGACTGCAAACTGGTCATTGCGTGGTGAGAAAATCATATTGTACATAGTTTGTTTTGCATATTCATTATTATCATTATTGTTATCATTATTAGTATTCGTATTAGTATTTCCTTTGTTGTCTTACTAAACTGTCTTAATCTCAACTCACAAGCTTTACCTCTTGCCCGTTTCTCCTCCCCATCCCGCTGGGGGGGAAGAGGAGGGGTGAGCGAGCAGCTGTCGAGTCCTAATTTCCAGGGGCCGGGTTAAACCATGACAACATCCCAAGCCTGTTCAGTGAAATGAAACCCAAATAGTGCTGATCTTTCATGAAAAGAGAAGAAATTGATTGAAAATTAGCAGAATTTCAGCTATGCGTTATATCCCTTCCCTTCCCTCCCTCTCCCCTCCCCTCCCCTCATTTCTCTTTCTCCTCTTTTCTCTCAACATGTTCAGCAGAAGTACTCATGACATATCATGCTTCTGGCCCTTAAATTAAATATCAGAGACAGCAGGTCTTTCTGAAAAGTGACTGGCCTTCACTTGAAGATTTCATATAGTACAAAATTCACATCTGCATCATGGTACACTAATTAATTACCCTGATTCTTGGAAGAAAATTTGTCCAGCTGCAGGTTGTAGACCCTGAGTCACATGATTAACATTTCTGATAGCCATCATTTGTTAGAAAGTGCTCTTTTTTTCTTTTTGAGATTCCTGGGTGGTGACTGTCACATTTTAAGCTTTTAGAAGACCTATCCCACCACTAAATCTTGTAAGTCTCTCACCATGAAGTTGACAAGGCTAATCCTGAAGCAATGATGTGCAGGACGTATTCAACCTCCCAGCTTTATGCTCTTGCTAACACACTGATGGGTTCCCTGTATTTTCCCTGGTGGCATAGCTGGGCTTATGTTCTCTTAGTAACCTGTTCTTACCCCGAAGGTCTAACTGGCATCACACTGTTCCTGTCTTGTAAAAGGGACAAACAGTTGCTCTTAGGCAACCTTTTCTTCCTTACCATATCCAAGCAGAAAATGTTGAAATGAGACTGTCTTCCAGCACAAAGTAGTCATATGTGACTTTCTGACTGCTTAACAGTCCTCTACCATCCTAGAAATGTTGATGATGTGATTTAAGACATTTGCCCAGGCTTTTGCTAAAAATATGAAATAGCTTTGGCCAATTTCTAAATTTCTTCTTTTCACTTTTTTTTTAATTTTTAGATTTTTTCCACCTTTTTTTTTTTTTTACTTTTTTAATAGTGAATCTCAGGTTGATTCCAGCTTCTAATTTGTTTAATATCACTTGCCTTAGTCAATATGGTGCTAACTCGGTAAGTCTTTTAGAATAGTAGGGGAGGAGAGTAGTGGGGAGCATGTCAACTGTCCTAGAAATTCAATATCATACTGATGATTTCTGTAGCATCTACATTTGAAATTTTGCCTTTGGAATCATACAAACTTCACCAACTCACAGAATCCTGTTGCCTTAACATTCATTAATTCACTATTAATTGTTTGCCATATTAATTTTTTCATCAGCTTATTTAGTAACATTAAAATAATTTGACTTTAACACACCACTGAGTTGTTTGCTTATCCAAGTCAGAAAAATGTTGCATCATAGAAGTTTTTTCTAGTACTTATTTGTGGGTTTTCTTTCAAAAACTCCTCTTGCAAGTAATTTCTATGTGTTTTGACTGAGCAGTTCTTGCAAGCAGTATGCTTTGCCAGTGTATGGGCCACAAACTCTATGTAAAATTCAGAGATGTGGGCATCTCTTAAAAATTCATTACTATTGTGATTCCGTTTCTTATAAGATATTAAAAAAAATCCAAAGGAAGGTTATATATTGATGTCTACAGGGACCCATCTTGACAGATTCACGGATATTTTGTCCTTCAATCTCATCACCTTCATCTATACATTCACAGATTGAGTCAGGACTACAAAGTAGTTACAAAAATGGCATACATAGTTATGATAAGAATATGCCATTGTATATACACAGTGCAGAAAATGCAAATTTCACTGAGGATAATGCAGGTACAGTGAAATGATACTTTGATTACTGCTCTCTGCCAACTACCGTTCTTGAACCTGCATCACTCCAGTGCATAGAACTAGAGCAGCAGATCCCACTCTTCCTCACCATAAGCATTTAATATCTCTAAGCTTCTAATATATTTGAACCTCACAAAAGAATGACACAGTCCGTTGCTTACTCCATGCAAACTTTCCCATTCATTTCAGTCTTGGATCTCCCACCACTACCATTTTTCCAACCAATAAATGTATTTGTGTGCGCATAGAGAAATTCTTGTACACTTCTCCATCTGAAAGTGATGACAGTTAGATATGACTTCTTGAAATGAAGAGTGGGGAAGATGTAGAAGAGAACCTGTTTCATCAGGAGGCGTGCACTACGGGCACTGCCACAGCAATTCTGCTCCCCAGGTAATGGCCATCTAAATGAGGCACAGATAAGAAAATGGAGGATCAGACTGAACTAGGTTCCACATGAGTGACAGAAGTCTAACACATGAGGTGAGGGACCTGGAATGACTAACTTGTAATGAGTGTCCCAGTGTCTCATGTGGGGCAGGGGGGCAGTTGGGCTTTTCGTTGTCAGGCTCAGAGACAGAAGAGAACTCTGCTCCAGAATGGCCAAGTAGTTCTGTATTTGTAACAGATGTGGGTAGGAAAGGGTCTTGTCCCTGGGCTGAAGTAGATTATTAGGGTTTTCAGTATCCAGTGTGAATGCCCCAAATATTCAGCTACTACTCTCTGCTAGTGCCTTCACTCCAAATAAATAAACAAAAAAGGTCTCATTTTCCTCTCAGTATAAACCACTAAAAAAGAAGAAATCTCCAAAATTTTCATGGAAGTTCAAAAATCTGGGACCTATATCTGTTAAGTGTGAACTCCCAAACAGGTATTTCTTTCTCCAAACCACCCTACTTCTGTATGCTATTACTTCTACATCTTTCTATCAGAGAAACATGGAAGCAGTAGGGCTAGGAGACAGCAGCCAAGTGCAACCACCTGCAGATACTAGGAAAACCACAAAAATATTTCCCCGAGCAGCAGATGCCAATGTTTTGATTGCTACAGAGACTGAGGAGAAACAGGGTAGGGAAGGCTCAATCAGTAGAAAAACATGAGGAAAGCTTCTGTGCTTAACTTACAGAAGGATAGAGAGATTAAATTAAAAGATGGCTAAATAGAAATGTAAATCTGGGTTCACATGGCTTCTCTGGGAGGTATAAAATGTGCAGAATAAGTAATGTATAGGTTATTGTTTTCCCTTGTTTAAATCCACATTAATATTTCTGGTCTCAGAAATCTTCTCTGTCATTGAAAATGAGGTTCTCCTTACAGAAGGAGTTCCACATTTTAGAAGTGTTTAGCCTAAGGGTCTGATCTGAAGTGACTATGAGTCAATAATGTGAAGTGAAACAAAGTAAACAATGAAATAAATAGAAAAACGCCCACTGAGTCTAGCTCCTGGTGGACTACAGATCAGGCCATAAGTCAACAGGAATACATTCAGTAGAACAGAAATCCTGAGAGGAAAATGTACTAAGGAAAAAACATTTCTACATTTCTAGATGTGATTAAGGGCTATGGAAGGAACCGAGACTGCAATGCCCCTCATGATGATGCAATGACCTATCAAAAAATTGAAAGGCCTGATAAATTTGGTGGGCTTCTTTGATGGGGTTACAGCATTGGTGGATAAGAGAAGAGCAACTGATGTCATCTACCTGGACTTGTGCAAAGCATTTGACACTGTCCTGCACGATATCCTTGTCTCTAAATAGGGGAGACATGGATTTGATAGATGGACCGCTCAGTGGATAAGGAATTGGCTGGATGGTCGCACTCAATGAGTTGTGGTCAACAGCTCAATGTCCAAGTGGAGAGCAGTGACAAGTGGCATTCCTCAGGGGTTGGTATAGGGACTGGTGGTGTTTAACATCTTTGTTGGTGACATGGACAGTGGGACTGAGTGCACCCTCAGCAAGTTTGCTGACAACATGAAGATGGGTGGTGCAGTTGACATGCTGGAAGGAAGGTATGCTATCAGAGAAACCTTGACAGGCTTGAGAGGTGGGCCTGTGTGAACCTCATGAAGTTCAACAAGGCCAAGTGCAAGGTCCTGCATATGGGCTAGGGCAATCCCAATCAAAAATAGAGGCTAGACGGAGAATGGATTGAGAGCAGCCCTCCTGAAAAGGACTTGGGGGTGCTGGTTGACAAGAAGCTCAACATGACCCAGCAGTGTGCACTTGCAGCCCAGAAAGTCAACCATATTTTAGGCTGCATCACCAGCAGTGTGGCCAGCAGGCTGAGGGAGGGATTCTGCCCCTCTGCTCTGGTGAGACCCCACCTGGAGTCCTGCATCCAGCTATGGAGCCCTCAGCACAGGAAGGACATGGACCTGTTGGAGTGGGTCCAGAGGAGGGCCACAAAAATTATTCGAGGGCTGGAGCACCTCTGCTATGAGGACAGACTGAGAAAGTTTGGGCTATTCAGCCTGGAGAAGAGAAGGCTGCGGGGAGACCTTACCACAGCCTTCCAGTACCTGGAGAGGCCTGCAAAAAAGTTGGAGAGAGACTTTTGACAAGGGCATGTAGTGACAGGACAAGGGGTAAACGGTTTGAAACTGAAACAGATTTATATTAGCTATTAGGAAGAAATTCTTTACTGTGAGGGTGGTGAGGCACTGGGAGACCTCATCGCTGAGGGCATAGCAAATATTTCTGTGCCACAGCCATATTTGTATAATCCCAGGCATCAGTCTGTTCCTGTGATGGCTATACACCAGTTCTTGGACTGCTAATTACCTTCCTAAGGAGCAGTTCTTTCACTTCCGCAATTAAAGTAAAAATCATTGCAGACAAACACTGTAAATATAGAAAGTTAGGCGCCTTTTAGAAAATTGCCTCAAGAACCACAAAGAATGAGAAATTACTTTTTACATTCCAATATCTGCACACCTATCCCCACACAGTTACTCTATTTCTACATACTTTCTGTTATAGTTCTCATGTATGTACGTATATATGTAACAGGAACTGCCAACAGAACATTTCAGACTGACTGGTCTACATGACTTTGTCTCCTGCATCTGAAGTGTTAAGAAAAGATTCATCATCCTGTGAGTTCACCAATGCAGAGCATAAATTATAGTCTCATTGTAAAGTTAAATTTGTATCTTCCAGTGACTAATTTTGTCAAATACTCTATAGCATACAATGGGCAGCATTATGCACAGTGTTGAGTACTCAGAGTGACCTTCAGCTAAGGAAGTACAGAAGAGAAGATAACAGAGGTTGGGGATTTCACTGTAGAGACATAAAGGACAAAGGCAGAAAAGGCAGATACAAAAACCAAGGAGAAAGAAAAGACAGACGAGGAGAACGTGGAGCAAGTAAGAGAGGGTAGACAAGCTACTACGTAAAAAGACACAGAAATGATGTATAAAGCGAGGCAGAACATAAGAGGAACCCTAGAAAAAAAAGAGGAGAAACTACTTTGCGGAAAGTCTCTCCTGTCAAGCAGAAAATACTCCCTCTAGAAGAAGAAAATCTTGACGTTAGGAGCAGTTCAATAAATCTGAGGCTTACTATACAGACATTTTCCTGTGATCTTAATTGTAAGTATCAAAATCTAAGCTTCACTTTTTTCCTAAAAATTGAAGCTGTTGACAAAATACTATACCAAGCCATGGTACACACAAGCCCTGTAACAAGCCATCCTGTACACTTGCATGGAAAAAGGAAGCAAAGGTGAGTCCCATGGAAGAGAACAGATATCACATCACTAATGACAAACGACTGCATCTACGCTGTATGAAGAACACAAGCCCAAAATACCTGGCTACAGAGGGTGTGCCAGAGGGACAAGGGAGAAAATGCAGGGTTCGTACAAACTCTAGTAAAGGTACACTCTCATTCCTCTGGTAGTTCTGCCTCACTGGGAGAGTAGTGTTAGCACATCCAGCCTCATCCTGCACACCACACAGCTCTGCAACAGTATCAGGAAATTGCCCCCCCCACACCCCTAACATCATTCTTCTGATGATTATTAAACCTGGAATAGTCCTGACCTGATAACTCTTTGCACAATCTGCACAGAGTCTGAAGATCTGAGAAGTATCTGCTGACATTTTATTTGACAGAGGGGTGAAAAAGCCTGACAGACGACTGAAAACTTGCATCTGCAGAGAAGACAGAGGAAGGCACATGTCAGAGCAGAACCATCATGCTTTGTATTCCCTTTTGCCTCCAGGTATGTGAGGCCTCCAGCGATGACGGCTCTCCTGCTATGGAAGCAGAAGCATTAGTTTCCCAAGCAGTGTCAGTTACAGAGCTCCCCAGTTAGTCCCCGATTCCAGTTTTTTATATATCACTCTGCAAGGTTTTCCTAATACTGTATATATTAATAGAACAAGCTCACACAGATAATTTCAAGAACTTTAAAATTTTTTAACTCGTTACATGTCAGCACTATGTTCCCTTTGTGACCTAAAAAAATATGTTTAGCATTTCCATTGAAAAAAATGTTGAAACTGTATTTAAAATACCTAATTATTTTCCCTTTTATAGAGTAATATGAACCATTTATCAACAGCCATCTATTTATGAAGACTGAAGGGTGTTAACACTGAGGAAACTCCATTATTAGAGAGCACTTCCCAGACACAAACATATCAGAAAAATACACAAGTGAGTTTCTACAGGACACATTATGTTGGCAAATTACTGAAATTAAACGGCCAAAGAGGACATGACACATTCATTTTCTTGGTAAAAGCAGGCTTTAAAAAGGTAATGAGTAGCTGCAGTTTATTAAAAAAAATTGTATTAGCCAAACTGAACGTAATTTCAGTACATTCCAAAGCATGTCAGAATGGTTACACAACAGTTACCAGCATCACAGCAGCCTTTCTGCCAGCTTTTTTCACTTCTAATGGAAAGAGAAAAAAACTTACCCCTTAGAGCAAACACTGTAGGCATTTTAAAGTTCCTGACACACATGTAGCTACATGAGTTGTCTCCTTCCCCGCACTGTGCTCAAATGGTTGTCAAAGTGACACGTTCCTCCTTGTCAAGGTGCTCATGTCGATAAGTACATACTTAATTTCAAGAATCCTCTTCCCCACTGTCTTTGGTGCTTTTTTTTTTTTTATTCTGCCTCATTTGGTATACGCAAAGTTAGACCATGGGTAAGAGTCTCTGAAAATGCTGCCTGCGTTTGTATTTTTCAAAAGGTTTAGGCTGATACCTGGAGAGACTGTAAAACACACCAGTGGTCTGTATGGACATCAAAGGTGTCACACCCGTTTTGAATGGTACCGAATAGAACTGATACCAGCTAGGAGCTGGGAATCAAGGCAAGTGTGCATACTGGTGCTTCTTCCCACACAATGTGCCTGAATGGTTAAATGTTACATACATAAACTCAGGATTCCATTTCAGGGATCAACGTCATCAGTGAGTACATGCAAATCTACTGATTTTCTTTTCTGGAGGCACCCTAAAACCAAGAATCAGGAACACCATTTTATAAGCCTGTTGCTTCTAGAAATACAGTTTAGGCAAAGACATGAATCGCCTATGCAGAACAGAGTCCAATCCTTTTGTTCTGGACTTGCCTTAGTGCCCAGCTTAATGCTGTGCAATAGGAGCAAGACTCAGAATGTCAGCTAACAGCTAAACTATCATCCCGTTTGATTTCATAATTTTGGCAGACACAAGTCACATTCTGTCCCTACACTTTGAAAACAAGAGAAGAGTGATACAGTATCTCATCCAGATCAAGCTGCCACAGGCAATGTGTACTGCAGCCAACTCATTAGCAGCTTGAATAATAATAAAAAAAAAATCTATAACTGCAGTATTAAGCTGCTGTATGATGGTATTTACACCCATTGAAAGGCTGCCTTGATTTAAATAGAAGATGGAGATGGCTTGCTTTCTCCTATTGAAAAAGATGAAAGAATAACTGGCTTTTTAATTGAATTAGTTTCCAAGTATCAGGGTAAAAAAAGGGTATGTTGGGCTTAAAACATTTTGTGATTTTATCTTTAAAAATACCTTTTGAAAGATGAAGATAGAAATTTTCCAAATGAAACCCTCCATAAATGCTAACATTTGAACACTTCTGCTCTATTTTATTAATTTGTTGCAATTAAGAACATTAATCACCAACTTTATCTGCATTTTTGGGCAATTTCTACCTTCCATTTTCAACAGTGCTTCTTTCCCGCCCTCAAATTTTGTTCAGTCTGCCAAACTGTCTGGAGAGGCTGGAGTACTGAAGGTAAAGAGCAAATTATCTCTAGCCCATCAAAAAGCGTGAAAATACAGTTTTATCCAATTCGTTACAATAAGATTTGCTTTTAAAACATGGATGCCACCAGTTCTTGATCAAGTAGAGATCTTACCTTCTTCGGCCCCTTTTGGAGATATGTATTACATCTTCTAAAACAAAACTAGACAAATGCTTTATTTACATTTTTCTACCACCTCTCTTTCCTTACAGGTGAGGGAACGCTGCCGTTATATGCTGTTCTCAAATCTCTTACCAACCACCATTTAGTAAAAAAAATTTGGTGTGTGACCTCTTCTCCTTGGGTATCACTGAAAGGGTAAATAGTTTGAAAGCGACCACTGCTAGCTCTGAATTACACCAACAAAAATCTTAAGAGCACAGCAAGAACTTGTACAATAATGCAGAGACAGCCCTCATTTACATCACGCATATTGAGTATATTTGTAGCTGAAGGCATGTATCCAGCTGAATGACCATCACAGATGCAACAAGCAGAAAGAAGAACATTAGCTTACATACTTGCTTTGAACTTGCTGCTAAATTCAGAAGAGCCAAGAAAAGCATGTAATCCGATATCGAGTCTTATGAATTCTGCATGAATCTGTTAAACACACCATGCATCTCGAGTATTAGAGACAGGACCCAGAACTAGATCAACTCATGTGTGCCCCAAAGCAAATCTGCCAAAAGGAACGAACGTAGCTGGAACCTTGCTGAAGAATGCAGTACTCACACTAATGCTAAATCTAAAAGCTCTGTTCTAACACAACCAAAGGTTGTCTGGTCGTAAGGCAGTCTGTGAAACAACACAGGCAGACAACAGCAATGGTTTCCAGCAGGCCTCATACCTCATAGTTTCCTGCTTGGTCTATTGTCAGCTATTGCACATCAAGGCTTGCCTGTTAAGATGCACGGGTAAGAAGCCAAGTAATTCTTCACTGGGTGGGAACATTACACAAAATCTCTCTTTCTTCAGAAAGATTTACTTTCTTGAAATCAGCTCTCCTCTTTAAAAATGGAAAAAAAAAAGTCAGGAAAACAACTTACAAAAAAGTAATTAAGTTTGTATCAGGAAGAACAGTGTGCAAGAATTGTTCACATTTCAGAAAATTAGAAACTTTCTTGCTACAGCAATTCAGTATTTTGCAGTTTTCAGTAGTACATCCTGCTAAAGCCACCTATTGATCACTCATTTGAGCTAAAAATTGAGTATTACTTCTTTTGAAAGGCAAAGCAAGTATACATGAAGAATCAAAACATGTTCATTCTAACTGATGGGAAGAGAACCAAAAAAGAACAGCCCAAAGCAAATGGCTTTTCCACCGCCAAACAGCTGCCGTAAGTTGACAGCATTCTTTCTCACCCTGTTTAAAGTTACACATCTGAGACTCCGGCATAGACTAGGACTGTACAATTCTGGTCAATGAAAGCAAGAGTATTTGACACAAGTTAATATTCTAGCACAGTATCTAGTACTGTTCTGAGAATTCACTATCTTCCCTGTCGCAGAACATACAAAGGTGCGTCTTCCCTAAAATTTTATTCCTAGAAAAACATTATTGTCCAATGTCACCTATACAGCTGCAAGTGTCGGTCTCCAACCTGCACTCACCTACCGCTTCAAGGCAACTGAGAATTGTTTGCTTCAGCTGGATTTAACACCCTTGAAAAGGTTGATTTTATGTATTAAAAGTTGGAATAAAAACTTGACTGGACAAGTGCCTGCACAATCTAGTCCAAAATTAATGTTGTCCTTGCTTAAAGCAGGAATTTGGACTAGATGACATGCCAAAATCCTTTCCAATTTTGATGATTCTCTGCTATGCCTCTCCATACTCAAAGAAACTTGATAAATATAAACCAGGAATTAAATATTTTACCCACTTTCTTGCATGTAGTTTAATTCAACATGTTCTTGCACCTAGGAAAGTTGAGGAACTTGAAAAAAGCCACTCTGAAGTCTATACAATAAAACATAACACACAAATTCAGATTCTTCTATGTGTCTCTTCAGTGAATTACTTCAAAATATTTACAGTGAATTCTCATTTTATTTCATTGCTTCCATTCTGTACACTAAATTTGCATTTAACAATATTTCAAAATCAATCCAGTTCTCAAGTTCACCATACTTTCCATTTCAATGCTTACACATTTAAAATACATGAAAGTTAAATTCATAACAGCAAAGCAGACCTGCAAATGATTTAAAGTCAGAACTTCATTGCAACAATTTTTCATTATTTTGCTATGACTACTTTACATAAGTCATAACTACTATACAGTGATTAATGATTAAAATGCACATCAATTTACAGTATTCAAAGACAGACTTGCCACAACGAAGTGTGAAAAAGCTAGCAGCCTCTCATACAATTTAAAAGTGACTCTCCACATGCTTATTTTACTTGCTAAAAATCATCCCTCCCCCTAACTTTCATGATATTTACTGATGAAACCAAGGACTTATTTAGAATGATCAAAACTCCTTTACAGGCTGAAAGTTGTGATTTACTAGGGGAAGAGAGCAAAAATGGTACATTTCAGTAGTTCGCCTGCACATAAACAGACTCAATTCTGTGCCACAAATAGAGACTTTAAATGCAGGACATCAGTGCTTAGTAAGTAGATAATTGCATACATACCTGTCTGACTTCACAAGAGAAACTCTAGAAGTAGCCAATGAAGTTTTTACGCTTTCTATACATTTTGAACACTGATACTACACACATTTGTAAGATTATTCTACTCCTATAAGAAGTAGCAGAGTTAAACTAGACCCTGAAGTTATGAGTGGAAAGGTGACTAAAAATGGAACTTACACATGCACACATCAGTTTCTCATTTGCTTTATTCACACACTTTAGTTACTGTAAGCCTTGCTAACAAACTGCAAGACAGCCAGATCTGCATTCTGTCCAACTTTGCCCAAACCCAAGTTGCTGTTATTTTGTACAAAGCAATTATTTCTCATCATTCTCCTCTGCCACACTGCAGCAAATTAAGATGTCTTCTGTATACCTGTAAATTATGACATTTATGTCTACTTAAGTTACTTTTACAGTTTTTATTTTGCTCAAAGCTCCATTAACAGTGAAGTTGAAAACATGTTTAAAAGACCAATAAATCTACCAGTCTCCGACTTGTAAGTTCTTACAACTTATGAAAATAAACTCCTTTGAGCTGGCTAGCAGTCCAAATTCAGTATCAGATGTAATGTTTATAAAGCAGAGATTAAGAATTCATATCCATTCCTTAAGCCAGTTAACTGGTCAGAGGAAGGGTAAATCCTCACTCCAACCACATTTGAAATCTGATTCCCTTCTTTATGACTGCACATTATATATTTGTGTCTGTAACTTCAAACAGTACTTTTTTTAATTACACTTAGGTATCTATATCCCCATTTTTAAAACAAGTTTTTACAGTGTAAGGAGAATCCATAGAGTGGATTCTTCAAATTTCATTTTCTAAGCCATTTTAAACAATAATTAGGCTAGTAAGTCAATCATGTCCACTGTGCTAAATCCACACCTGAACAGATTAAGAAACATTTTGAAGCAGTGTTGAGTACATAATTTTGGTAAGCTGTAAAACTGCCACATGCAAGGTATACTGTACTATAACAGCTCCAAACCCTTTATAAAAACCTAGCATTCCTTCTTCCCGTTTTATAGTATTTATACAGTCTCTCATTCCCTCATACTGAGTATTGATAGGAAGCACTTCATAGCCAAGGTCTGTATTGTCAATTATGGTGCGTGTCCCTTGAATATGAAGGCGGTGTAAAACTGTCTCCAGTGGGTAAAGCATGACATCAGCACAAAGGCTAGCAGCAAAGCTAGCAATAAGTTCTGGAAAATATGCATCCAGCATGCTCTGCACAGAAGTGGAGCTCTCGGTTGGACGGTTGTGGGAATTATCCCTTTTCAGAACAAACAAAACAAGCTTCTGGACGATGGAACTGATGACATAGTGAAGAACTCCATGAAGAGCAGTTGGAAAAGTCAAGACCATCAGGGGAAGAAGACGCTTGCTATGGGGTACTCCCATGCCTACAACTCTGCCGATTCCTTCTTTCACACAGTCCAGGATGCCAGGATTATCTCGAATGATTTCGCTCTACAAGTATAACGGAATAGTTACAACTTGTGCTGTCCATTTCACAACCACGTCCATCCACTGACACTTTACATTGCTGAACTTTATAAGAGAGTTAAACATCTGCATGCTATTGTATCTACACAACTACATAGTTAATTCTTTGCTCTAACAGTCTTGATAGCAAATGTGCTTGAATGCTTTTAAAAAATGAACCCATCTCAAAGTCTTCATTTCACATATATTCCAGTTATTTGTATTACTGCCAAAGAAATTAGACTTGCAACCTACTAATGAAAGTATCAGTCTGCAAAACAGTCATGTACCAAAATACCTACTTTTGGAGCAAACTGACAGGAAGTATTTATCTAACCTAAAAGTCCTTTTCTTTGTGGACTACAACTACAGTCTTTGAATTTGAGTGTGCATAATAAAGACTTCCATGACTAAAGTTGAGTTTAAAGATCATTTTTAATTTGAATTTAATAGGTTCAGCTCTGGACATTTGCATTGCATTACTTGCAGCTAAAATTGCACTCATTACCCATGCTGCCTCTTAGAAAAGGGATAATTATTTTGATCATGTAGTGAAAAGAAATAACTCAGTAATTATTTGTTCCATTATACTCCACCTATGACTGTAGGATTGAAGTACAGACATTGTTTCCCCTTTTGATGCTTATACAAACTCAATATTTATCATCTCTGCTACATTCAAAATTCGGGATTTGGGAGTTCTCTATGCCCAAGTCTGAGTCCATGCTGGCTGTGTTCTGACCTCATGCCAGGATAAACCACCAGAACATTCCTCAGTGCTCTGGGGAAGGACTAAGCCTGCAAAGCCTTCATAGTCAGTCTGTGCAGAAACTAGTTCAAATACTGGAGAATATAATGTTGTTCCAGACTTTAAGCACAAGTTAAGCATTATAACTCTTATTGAATCCTCTTGTCCCCTATACCATTATAGCCACTGCACTTCAAAACTGTGCTTGCTTTTGTCAAACACGCCACCATGTGGTTTGAAATATTAAAGACAAAAACATCAATGTGACAGCTACAGATTTCTACCATTTACAGTTATTTTAATCAAATCTATTTATTCGGAAAAGTGTGTCAAACTAATACTGCTGAACGGTATGGTTTACCAGAATTAAGACAATCAAAGTTAATATTAAACTCGTAGTAACAAATCCCACAATCTTTAACTTGCATAGTTTGTTACTGATCATTGTCCTTTTGCAGGACAGGAATATAATGTAAACCTGATAAGACAAGTTGCCCCCTGCAGTGACTGATACAGTGTAAATAAAATCTCCACAAATGCTACCATTACCTCTGTTGTGTTTCTAATAAGAAAGCTCATGATGGTATTTCCAGGAACTGGAGAATACATTTCATACAGCATCTATACACCTATTCAGTAAATCATTTGCACACTGCTGAACCTACCAAGCCTATAACCCTTGGATCTCAGTGGAATTATTTTCATAAGCAACGCTTTACAGAGATGATCACATGTCTAAAAGGCTGGGGGAGATGCCGTTTTGGCTTTTTGGCTGTTTTCTTATTACACTGCTTTCTAGCAAGAAAACTTTACTACTTATACCATCAAGAAGAGCTCACGCTCTAAATCATGATATCTTTTATCAGTAAGTATGTTCAGGTCCAGCAACACAGCTGACATCCTTTCAGACAAAAATACAAGCAGTAAGACACCTGAATAAAACATTCAATTCTGTGACCTGCTATGAACTCAGGAAACGTGAACAGTGTTCTACCACTGCTTCTAGTTCCAGGATTACAGCATGCTCAGGTTGAAGCCAATCCCCAGAACATAAAAGACTTTCCTAAGTCAACTTTTTAGTACAGTATCAGTTAAATCTTCCCATGGCTTCCACAAATGCAGAGATCCACTCAGGCTGGATTTCTGGAATACTACTTTCAAAATAATTCAACAGAAGAGAGGAACAGGGTTTCTTAAATACAGAGTAACTTTAGAGAACATGAGTTTGTTGTTGGGAGTCTATCTACACGCCCCCAGGCATAGACATTTAATCTCACCTGTCCCGTTAGTCCATAGTGTGGCTAGTTCAGACAACACAGCCTTCCTAGTACCTTCTGGCTCCTTTACGTTTGGATCCTCTGCACAGAGCAGAACCCTGTCCCTTAAGAGTACCTGCCTCTAAAGTACATTCTGAAACTAAGAAACTGTAGAAGTCAGCCTTGTTTGCCTCTTCTCCACAGAAAAAGCATCATTTTGTAGACATACACCAGCAGTTGGACTGTAGGCTTAAACAGCTGAATCTAAATCAGTCTTTCCAGTACTTATAACTTGTCTATGCTATGAACGAAAATTATTATTTTGATGACTGAATGGCATGAGAGTGACTGTGCTGCACAACCCTCCACATGAGAGCTCACTTCACAGTAAGAGTTCCATTAGCTGCACAATGATACTATCATGTTCATTAAGAAGAACTCATTATATATAGACAGCTGGAAGAATTACCCTGGACCACGTCTACATAGCTAAATCCTATCTCCTTCTCTAGAAAGAGACGCAACAACTTACTGAAAGGCAATCTGCAATACAATGCCAAGTGCTACTCTGTATAATCACAGAACAAGTTAAGCTGTACCCTAAGTGACAGGTCCAGATATTTATTTTCATGGCTAAAGAACCACCAGATGAAAATCTGAAAGCAAGAAGCTGACTGAATGCAAGCAGTCCTGAAATAGTAGAGTTCAGTATTGTAGCAAAATAAAGCTGAACTACTGGAAAAGCTTTACAGTTGTTACAGGGGAAGTGGTCACTGCAACAACTTGCCTAGTAAGCCTTTTAAAACCTCAGTTAAGAAGGCATACAGCCTCAAGCAAAACAAATCCAACTACTGCAACATAAACCTGAATCCAAAGCCAAAGATTCACCTTTCCACACATTCTAATCTATAAAGAGAATAACAATATACTTTTAGATGTTGTGAACCTACCTGTACAGTTTCAATCAGGCTCGCAGAATAAAAAGGCATTGCTATCACATGTGTTAAACTGTAGAAATTAACAAGGTAACAATTAAGGTCATGAAAATGCTGTAATTTTAGTCAAATATGCACATGAAAGTTGATAAAGTTATCTACCAAGACATGCCTGACAGAAGACTAACAAACCATACCTCCATTATTAAAATGCACATTAACTAGCAAAGATAAACTTCAGTCTGAAGTTCTGTTAAATTCTATTTCCACACAACCAGACTGATTCAGGTCTCTCAGCTACCGTAATTTAATTACTAAAAGAATCAAATCTTTAAATTAGTCAGGTTCCATAAAGACACAGGGATCTAGTAACAGAAAACAATCTGTGGAAGTGGTGTATGCAATCAAGATTGTTCAAAAAAATCAAAATCAGAAAATTATTATTAGCACCCTGTCAAGCAATCACAGCTGCAGATTAAACTATTGTACATTTAGTAGTTTTCTTAATGTTTAGATAATCAGACATCAGTTAATAACACATGCTATACTTACCCTTTGAGTAGAAGGTGTCCACCTATCTGCTTGAGGTTCCATTTATGTGAAAGCTCCCTAAAAAGAAAAGTATTTACCTTAACATGGATAATCACATGTCATTCTCATGCATTTCTTCCATGGGTGTCAACATCTAGTTTTCATACTGGTGTTCTACTACCTATTTACATCGCAAGCTTTCCCATAACGGAAAGACATCAGCTGCACAATCATTAAATCATGCTTAACTTTTCAAATTTATTTGGGCCTGTTAGACATTCTACCAAAAAAGCTTTCAATTATTATTAGTACGGTGTCTGTAGCTCTCACAGCTACTGACTTTAGTGTTCTGCATTTTGCACCCTTATATAACAACTCTTACAGCCATTTTCAGGGAGTATTGGATTATTTTAAAATCTCTATAGTTTTCTCCTTTATCGACACATATTTTTTATTATGTTTTGTTTTCGTTATGCTTTTCCTGTTAATTGTGGTTTACCCAGTTGTTGTTTCTTTCCTGAAAACCTCAATCACATTCTGACAGTTAGACAAGACCAAAACAAGTACAATAGGTAAGACTAGAAACGGCAAAGTAATTCTGCACAGACTTAACACAAGTCTTTTGGCTTATGACCAGTCTTCAGCGTATTGTAGTAGAAGCAAAAGAAAACCCATGTACTTAACACAAAGGTGACAAAAAACCCACATTAAAGTAGTATTTTCTAATTACACACTTCAAAATACGAACAGTAAACATTAACTATGCTTCACTTGAAAGAAAATATAATCCCACCTACCTCAAGATAAGATCCAAATACCATATGTATTTACGATAAATTTGGTAAATAGGTACGAGGTAAAGACATTTCTGTCTGAAATACTGGACATAGTAGACTATGCATTTTTAGTAACATGCTATAAAGTGTTCAGCTTCAACGCTTGTCCAGGAATTGCATTCACCCACTGCCTGTAGTTAAAACAACTCTAATCCAAGAAAGGAAACTCTTTACTCTTTTTCTGAAGAACTCTCACAGAATCACAGAAACACAGAATGTTAGGGGTTGGAGGGGACGTCTGTGGGTCATCTAGTCCAACCCTCCTGCCGAAGCAGGGTCACCTACAGCAGGCTGCACAGGACCTTGTCCAGGCAGGTCTTGAATATCTCCAGAGAAGGAGACTCCACAACCTCCCTGGGCAGCCTGTGCCAGGGCTCCGTCACCCTCAGAGCGAAGAAGTTCTTCCTCATGTTCAGACGGAACTTCCTCTGCTTCAGTTTGTGCCCATTGCCCCTTGTCCTGTCGCTGGGCACCACTGAAAAGAGTTTGGCCCCATCCTCCTGTCACCCACCCTTCAGATATTTATCAGTATTTATTAGGTCCCCTCTCAGCCTTCTCCTTCAGGCTGAACAAGGCCAGCTCCCTCAGCCTCTCCTCATAGGAGAGATGCTCCAGTCCCCTCACCATCCTTGTAGCCCTCTGCTGGACTCTCCCCAGTAGCTCCTCATCTTTCTTGAAGTGGGGAGCCCAGAACTGAACACAGTACTCCAGATGGGGCCTCCCTAGGGCAGAGTAGAGGGGAAGGAGAACCTCCCTCGACCTGCTGGCCACACTCCTCCTAATGCACCCCAGGATGCCATTGGCCTTCTTGGCAGCCAGGCCACACTGCTGGCTCATGGTTAACCTGTCATCCACCAGGACACCCAGGTCCCTCTCCACAGAGCTGCTTTCCAGCAGGTCCACCCCAAGCCTGTACAGGTGCATGGGGTTGTTCCTCCCCAGGTGCAGGACCCTGCACATGCCCTTGTTGAACCTCATCAGGTTCCTCTCTGCCCAACTTTCCAGCCTGTCCAGGTCTCGCTGAATGGCAGCACAGCGTTCTGGTGTATCTACCACACCTCCCAGTTTGGTGTCACCAGCAAACTTGCTGAGGGTACATTCTAACTCTGCATGCAGGTCATTGATGAGGAAGTTAAACAAAACTGGGCCCAGTACTGGCCCCTGAGGGACACCACTAGTTACCAGCCTCCAACTAGACTCAGCGCCGCTGATGACAACCCTCTGAGTTCTGCCATTCAGCCAGTTCTCAATCCACCTCACCGATCACTCGTCCAGCCCATGCTTCCTGATCTTCCCTAGGAGGATGTTATGGGAGACAGTGTCGAAAGCCTTGCTGAAGTCTAGGTAGACAACATCCACCGCTGTCCCCTGATCTATTCAGCCAGTCATGCCATCCTAGAAAGCTATCAGATTGGTCAGGCATGATTTCCCCTTGGTGAATCCATGCTGACTACTCTTGATAATCTTCTTTTCCTGCACTTGCTTGATGATGGCCTCCAGGATAAGCTGCTTCATCACCTTTCCCGGGATGGAGGTGAGGCTGACCGGCCTGTAGTTCCCTGGGTCCTCCTTCTTGCCCTTTTTGAAGACTGGAGTGACATTGGCCTTTCTCCAGTCCTCGGGCACCTCTCCTGTCCTCCAGGACCTCTCAAAGATGATGGAGAGTGGCTCAGCAATGACACCCGCCAGCTGCCTCAGCACTCGTGGGTGCATTCCATCAGGGCCCTTCCTCTTTAGTAACTGACCTGTGTATTTAGGAAAGTGAGAGCTACTAGTTACACAGAGTTACTAGTAGCTCTCGCTTTCCTAAATACACAGGTCAGTTACTAAAGTGGAAGGGAAGATTGTTTACCACTATGTACATCCACTAAGCCATAATCCTTAGAAGATGGGGAAAATGAAACCAGCCAAACTAACGCCTGAAAGCCTTAACCTGCCAGTCCACTAGGTGTAATTATTCTTGCAGTGGAAGAACTGTTACTGAATGAGTTTGCCTAGTACAGATCCACATTCCACTTGCCACAAAAATGCTAACACCCATTTCTGGGCCCCTCTCCTAAAACACGGAGATTCTTTTATGACGTTATGATACAGAATTGGAATTGACATCTTACTTCACTGTATCCTTTGGAGCTTGATAATGTAGATAAATAACCTTTTAAATCGGATTTGCTGGTACTGCTGCTATAAGCTACAACCTTCATCTCTCAGTGACAGCCCAAACGTGCAGGCTAACATTAAACAGGAAGGGAGAGAATCCTGTAGAAAACTGCATGGGGTGGTCCATGTACAAGACAACCATTTTAGCCAGATCACTCCCCCAGTCCAGGTCATTTCGAGACCATTCATACACTGTGCTGGCACAAGGATGGGGTTAACATTGAGGAAAGAATGAGCAGCTAATGGCAGAAAGGACTGCTTCTTTTGGCAGCAACACCAGCTTACTTTCCAAATGACTGAACAACTGGCCCACAAGAAGGAAAACCTTGCTCACAATGGACAGTAATCAGATAAACATTGTATCACACCTCATGAACTTAGGCATTCTCTACAGCAGTATTTAAAAACAAGAACAAGTCACACTCGGAGTAAACTGTGTGCCTGGTAATTTCAGTTACTTATGAGACAGAACAGATCAAAAAGCTTAACTACACACCCCACACAATTCAAGTGTGAAACGCTCTTGCTAATGCTTTTGAGAAATGTCAGAACCTACAAAGACTTACTTTTATGATGCATGCATCGTAATAGCAGTTTGATTCATCCTGCCTACATTTCTTATTTTTAAAATCAGATCAGTTTCCATGTCCTTTAAGTACTTGGTCTCTGTCCACACACTAAAAACAGGCACTTGTCTTGTGAAAGGTAACACAATTCTCAAGCCCACTGGTCCATTCAAACTCAGCCAGCCTTAAACCCAACTACTTGCCCGCCTCCCTAATGTATTTTCCAAGACAGGTCTTTACCATTTTACTGACTTCGAAGCGTGCCCTGCAACTGTTAGGTATCTTGTCCAAACTTTTGATTATCTCAGTCTCCTTGCATTTCACTAAAAGTTTTAGTTACTTTATGCAATAAACTCACACAAGTTGCTTACTCTTAAAATATCTGTAACAAAACTGCCTATATATTACATATTATTACAGTTGTCAGTCGTTGCTGTTAGCTCTGGACCATTATAAAAATCAAACACTGATAAAAAGTCTTCAGACGAAAATTCTTTATCAGACTTGTATGTGAAAGCAGAAAGACATCACAATGTTTTACCATAACCTTGGAGTTACAGCTCAGCGTAAGAAGTATGCAGTCACAAATCAAAGTAAAAAATATTACTAAACTACTATAGCCAGAGATGAACATAGTGAAGTAGAATTATGAATATCTCATTAAGTCACTCATTTTTAGTTGTAAACCCCTTAATTATGAGAATACTGAACAATGTACATATAGCTGTTGGTAAGACAAAGCTGACAGCCACACAGACTTATTTACCATGTCTTCTAATTTATTAATGCAGGCCATTCTGCTCTCTCACCTACCAAAGACAGCAAAAATGTTCAGCTAGATGTCAGTGGTGGCTCATTAGCGTAAGTTTTCTGTATTTAGGTCAATGAAACTAGGATTTTTTACTTTAGACATGGTATTTGCTAGTATCACACAATACAAACCAAAATACAAAAAGAAACTTATGAATTTTGTTATAAGGCAAATTTGCTATGTCATTTCTATACTTGGACCAGTAGGCATACATACCAAACATACAAAGCTCCCATAAAAAAAGAAAATCTACTTATTAATCACAAGCTTGGCTTCGCCAAAACAACCACACCGCGCTGAAAGCACCTTTTCAGTACATGACTGTTCTAATCGAGTAAAATTTTTCAAGCAGCCTTACATTTATGATCAATTTCCTAGAAGCAGTGAAAAAACCCATGCAATACCTTGGCAAAGGTGTAAATTCACTGATGATGCCTTCTGTTCCCAGGGTTATGCCCTGAACAATGAAAGTGCTGCCCATTCCTTTCCAGAGAGCTCTTGGACCCTGTGTTTTGAAATATGCAACATACTTTGATTCATGCAACATACAACTCAAAAATCTTTTCATCTTGGTAACTTTTATAAAATTGCAGCAAATCCAGACCACACAGGGCTACAATTCTACCATTAAACTTCACTACCACTAAATTCAGAGGACAACTAACTTTTCAGCTCTGAAGAAACTGTTGTTCTTCAATAATTTCAAACAGTCATCAACAATTTTGGAGGCCTGTGTCTCACTGTTAATACTCTGCACCACAAACTTAACACCATTTTCTACAGACAAAAACAAGCTTGAGTTGTTAAAGCACATCCGTAAGAAAACCAGGAATTCTTTTCCTACTGTCTTCTGATTCGAGTTTCAGGATTGCCATTCCCATGCAGAACTGGAAATTCATTGGAAGCAGTCATCTGGGTCATCTCTTTATACACATAAAGATTAACTATTTTTTAGAATCTTCATTAAAAAAATTAGCTTCAGGGACCTTTTTTGTTTTCTAACATCTGCAAATCCTCCCCACTAAATACTATACTTCTTAAAACAAAATAATTTAAAATTATCGTCCTGAAACATTTCTGCAATCTTAAAAATAACAAACCCGTACAATGGCCATGTTTTTAACCACCAGGTACATAAAGAGTTAAAGATATCAATGTACATATGTGCTACAGCAACCTTCACTGCTCAGATACAGCCTGACACCAAATACTGACCTGTGTCTTATTGATGCTGTACATAATATTGACAATAGTAAATGGAGTGAGATTGTAATTCCGAGCATGATAGTTAACCTGTTAAAAATATAAATAATGGCAGTTTTATAAACACATTTGCAGATGTTGCAACTCTAAAGGAAAAAGCACTTCCAAAGTAAGGACTTTATCTCTGTTACAGTCAGCTAAAGTGACCGAAACATGAGTAACTTCTCACTGAAACTTAGGGAAACAGGCAGAACTTCAGTACTTGTATGCTGAAAACGTAAACTTGCTTGCAAATGGGGATCTGGAATTTGCTCTGCAGAGTCTGAAACACTTACTTGCTGTAAGTCATTTTCCACTGCTCAAACAACCATGAGTGAGAACGTTCAATATAAGTTGAATTTCAGAATGGAAAACTTGTGTTACAAATAAAAACATATTAATGTAGCGGTGTCTCCCTAAGAACCACGAAGCTTCCTTATATTCTAGGGAGTATGAAAACACAGAAATATCACAGTACAAAGGAGCTCTGACTGGCAGAAGTAATATAAAAGACATACCTGACACTGACGACGTAGAACAATGCAAGGGTGTGCCAACACATTTTCTGTAAATAGGCTTTAGAAGAGAAGTGAATTTAAAACATGGGAAGCCACTGTAAGTTTATTAGAAAAGGCTTGTTTTTTTTTCTCTAGAAACACTAGATCAGTATTTGGAAAAACTATAGATTACCTAGTGAATCAATGAGGCATTTTGGATGGCTACCTGATAGCCTGCCAATACTGTAGTGGAACAAGTATTAAAAAACCTGACACATTTAAGTACGAAAAAGCCCACATATATACAGTGTGTATGTATTTTTATACGATAAACGACACATCAAATTTCTCAACCTTTCCCTGTGCAAAATACGACAAAACAAGACAGGCCAGAGCCAGAATTACGGAAGTATTAGGTTCCAGTTTTATGTTAATTCTGCATACCACATTATTAATCATGACACTCCTTAGCAGGGCCAGAGGATTTGTACTAACAACTGAGATTTTTTTAATCAGAACATGCTACCGCCTAAAACCAACCCTCCCACCACTCGCAGAAATGGTATTTCAATTAAACCTTAAAGGAAGGTTCTCTCAGTTCTAAAAGCAGATTCCTGGTCACAGCCATGCAGAGAAAATTTCCATTTCATCTCCAAAGTGCCTGAGTGATCAGAGTACTTACCTATATGTGGTTCAAACCTGGGATATGGATTAGAATAGCAAAACCTCCAGGTTTTGCCTAAGCATCCCAAGTAAGAGCTCTGACCACCAAGCTACAGGCCGTCTTGGGTAGGTCTATTACGGGGATTTTACTCTGGATAAACAAGTACTAACTTGCACATAAAAGTACTGAGCCTGCAGTTTCCTAACTATTAAGCTAATTCTTAGTTTGCTCCTACCAAAAGAAGTGAAACTTCCCCAGAATCCCAGCTACTATCTATTAAAGCCCTCCTGGCAGCCAACTCAACTAATCTCACAAAAACTAACCTTTTCTTTTGGGTATTTTCTACAACATTTCTGACTTGAACCATGTGTATCTGACAAGTGATCTGGTACAAATACAAAAGCAGAAGCAGGGAGAATTGCTCTCAGCAATGACACATGTTGATCAGCCATCTTTCCCAAAACCACATGCTCATTTTAGTCCCAGGGGCCATGGTGCTTAGCCTGTGCAAAATTTTGTCATGCTTGATTAAATTAAAGCATGCAGTTCAAAGGGACAACTGAGCCACACTAGTATTTCTCTCCTCCCAAAGATCAACGTGTTCCTGCCTATCCACTCCCTTGCTGGTACGCTCCTGAGCAGGCTGGAAAGAAATCAAACAACTCTCCACACTTTTGGGGGGGTTAGTCCTTCCCTCCTTGCCCCCATCAACTCTATTTTAACAAACTGAACAGGCTCACCAAGGGGACTGAATGAGCAAGCTGAGCCACTGCAAGGGAAGCAGTGGGAGAAGAGGGACAGGCAGTTTCATAATCTAATTTATCAATTCATTACTTGCCCAAAACAGCCACTCCTTCTTATCTATCCCTTCACCCTCTGGTCCAGTTAGCTGGTGTCTGCTGGCTTTCACAGCAAAAAATAATCCAGCTCTTCCGTTGACTTTGCCTTCTGTTTCAGTGGGTCAGCCTGGTTAGAAGAGGTTCTGATGGGCATCAAGGGTGATAAGAATGGGGTAAGCAGCAGGACAGGCTGGTGGTCAAGTAAAAGGTCCTCCTCTTTAAGCAGAAGTACATTATAAGAACCTCAACTGATATAGCTTCCCATGTTGGTCTAATTGTGTAAATGACAGAAGTACTCTCACGTTCTGAAGAGAGCAGCACTTTTCTCTAACAAGTCTCTCTAATAAGTCTCACATTCAGGTCAACACGAAGCAAAACTTTGTAGTCCTAACTTTTTCAAAGACAGACACCCACCTCTCACCATTTCACAAGTTGCATCAGTGTGTAGACCAAGAAAAACCTAACCAGGTGAGTAACTAAGCAGACATTCTACAAAAAATCCTAAGCTTACCATAATCCTTACACTTGACAATTTAAGCTCTGAAAATGATATTAAGCAAGTTAAAGTCCACCACTTCCTCAAATATTACCAGTAATCAGTGTCACCATAATGAAGAATAAAGCATTGGACCACTTGGTTAGATGAACATTACTACTCCAGGATACTTTTATAATATACTTTAAGATATTTTCATCTTCTTAGGAAAGATTTGCATTACCTAAAAATATTAGTAAAAGTGGCAAATGTTGCAACAGTTTTCTGGTGTTATTTTCAAGTTGCTCTGATAGGGTAAACATATACTGGGCATATCGTGTGACAAACTGTTCCTTATATTCACTGCTAATTAAGTCATGTTGAGAAACAGTTCAGCTAAAGAGAACAGAAACCTACGTGGATTTTGGGCAGTAGGTTTCTAAAGGAACTTCAACTGCATAAGTCTACGGGGATAAAAACACAACACAAAAGCACAGATAGGGATCATCAGACAGTTATAGCTTGACTACTTCATTAACACTGAAAAGTATTACACAACTCTTACCTTGCTAGACCAATACCAAAGCCTGCAAATCTGTTCAACTGCTCTGAAAAAAATGAAAATGGATTATACAGCAGTGATAACCACAAAATGGGAGAAAATGCCATGCAGACCATGCGAAAAACTAATTTTATACTGTACTTGCTTCAGAAAATTACGAGCACTAAACCACCACACTTAGGGCAACTCAGCAAGAGAAGACACAAAAAATTATTCCTCCAGGAATATTTGCACTTTGGATTGCATTTGAGTTTGTGTACACTTCCATAAATAAAATTATTCTTCTCTTTAAACAGCTACAGGGGGAAAAAAGAGACAAAGTGAAGAGTAAAACAGAATATTTTAATATCTAAAAAATCTAACTCAAACCCACTACTGAAAAAGTTAGCATGCATGACAGTTTACAATAATTCTGAAACAAGTTTAGGTATCTGAGGGAAATTAATTTTAAAAACAAAAACAGTAAAAACAGAGAAACTTTGGTAAAAGCAAAACAAAACGCCATTGGTGACGTAGCAACAAACATCATCATGATGCAAATTTTCAAGTCAGTTGTTTATGTCCACTCCGCAAAAACCTATTTACTACAGAACTGTTAAAATTGCAGCAAGTGCAATGGGTTTGATTCTCTGTTGTCTCCTACCAGGCAGTCATTGACACACTGGAATTATCAGAAGAGGTTTCAAGAATAGTATCAGAACTGTAAAGGCAACTGAAAACTAATGCTGAGCCCTACAATCTGCAGGGTGCGAGCAGTCTGTAAACATGGGTAACGCCAGTACGTTCAGCGGAGCTCCACACAGATGTGGCAGCCCTCCTAAGGGAAATGAGAAGATTCTCTCTACTTGCAGAAGCTGGACTCCATGATTCAGCAACTGCTTATCATCCCTCCAAAGTGCAGAATCAACATACCCTCCATGAGTAGACAGGGCAAAAAAAGGTAGAGTCCAAGTATCTAAGTATATTTAAGTCGTGCTTGCATGGCTGAAAGTCCAGCTAAGGATTGTGGTCATTACAAGACCTGAACAAAAACGCTGCACTACAGGTTAAAAAAAACAAAACCAAAAAACAGAAGACTCACTGATTAATATAACTAAATTTAAAATAAACTACTCTTTCATAAAGCTCTGATACTTCAGTGTATATAAACAGCTCCAGGACATCCTTTTAATTAAAGGAGACAAAGTTCAGTAGCCTAGATTTATGAAGCTTCTCTTAGTTCGCTTGAATTTCACAGCAACGTAAAACGACACTGGTACTTCTCAGGGCTTCCGCTCGGTTTCCCACCGACGACCGGCCAGGACTCGAACACGGCTGCTGCCCCGAACCCCACCGGGTCCCACCGTCCCTCCACCGCCACGCACGGAGAGCGGAGAGCAGGTCTACTTCAGCCAGCTCACGCCGCGCCCCTTCTACTTCCCCAGCGCAGGGACCAAGCAGCCAGCAGACGCCAGGCCCGAAGCACCGGCGCTGGCCAAGCCGCGGGACGTCCCGCAGGCCCCTCCCGGAGGCGGAGCCATTCCTGCAGGGCACGGCTCACACGGGCAGCGGGGACACGGCCGCACGCTGCCCTTTTTTCTCCCCGGCGGTTTTGCGTTGCGGAGCCCACCGCCGGCGAACCCAGGCGGCGGCACGGCCCTGCTCGCCCTCGCCCGATCACCGCACTAACGGCGAGGAGCCGGCCGCCCCGGCGGCCCGCGCCCTCCCTTACCGGCGCCGGGGCCGCCCGCCCCGAGGCTGGGCTCCTCGTTGAGGCCGGGGCCCGCCAGCGGGGTGCCCGCCCCGTACAGCGGCGTCTTCTCCCCCCACTGCAGGTTGCGGCTGCCGGGGATGTCGGGCGGGGTGGTCACCCAGTGGCCCAGCTCCGAGGCGCTGCCGAAGGGCCTGGCGCCGGGGCCCGGCTCCTCCCGGCCGCCCCCGCGGTAGCCCAGGCCGTCGAAGCCCTCGGGGCGCCGCGGGTGCATGGCAGGAAGCGGGCGGGGGCCGCGCGCGGGCCGGCACCGGAGCCCCTGCCCGGTCGCCACTTCCGGCCGCGGAACGGGGAGGGGGGGCCGCGCCCTGCTGAAGCCGATCGCCAGGCGATGTAATAGGGAAGAAGGCGGGGCCTGAGGCCGGATGGGCCAATAGCGTGCCTCCTCCTGCCCGTCTCGGGGAGGAGGGAGTTGAGCGCTGGGGTCAGCGGGGCTGGGCCGGCGGCGGAGGGCGGGCGAGGGCGCTCCCTGCCGTTCCGGCGGGCCGGCCCGGGCCCGGGGAGGGGAGGGGGGGAGCCTGAGGCTGGGGTGACTCGCGAGCCTGAGTAAACCCCGCAGGGGAGACAGGGCCGGAGGGTCCGAGAGCGGTGCCTGCCTGGGGTCACCGCAGCACCCCCACCCCTGAGCTTCCCCGCCGCTCGCGGAGTCCCCTGCCCCTTGAGACGCTGGTGGCCGTGCGGCCTGCTGGCTGAGGACGAGTGGGCACGGTCCCCAGCCGTGTGTCCCCTTCGCCACCCAGAGAGATTTATGACGAGAGACAGCCCGTGTCTGGCACCGTTGGAGCGCCTTCGCTGTGGGCTTGGGGCTCCCCCGGCAAATCCTGCCCTGGGAAGCCCGCCAAAGTCTCCCACAGCTAGGTCTCGGTCTGACCCACAGCTTTTCCTTTTTTTATATACAAGGTTAAGCCAGCATTAGTCCGTTCGAGTCTAAGTATAGCGCAGGCAGCAGGAGTCATCCACCGCTTCGTGCTTTCCCACCATTATAGCCCTGTCCAGCTGCGCACAGTGTGCTTGGATGATATTTCTTCTTCTTCTGCCCTTAAACGCTAGTTTCGTTGCACCAGGAGAGCTTCAGGTGTCTTCCAGTAACCAGGTAAAGAGTTGGCATCTGCATTTGACACGGTGTTTTGGTTTCGGCTGCCGCCGGCAACAAAAGCGCCACGCGGCCGCCCCTCCCCCCGCTGGCGTGCGGAGGAGAATGGAAAGAAAGAGGCAGAAACTGGTGGGTCGGGATAACAGACAGCAAACAGAGGGAAACAGGAACAACAACGATACAAATAAGGAGAAAACACAACAACGAACCGTACAACCCAGACAGCCGCTCTCCCGAAACAGGACCGGCGCCAAGCCCCCCCAAGCCGCAAGTGAGTTCCCCTCCCGCCGCCCCCCCCACCGGAACCCAGCGTGACGTCACATGGTATGGAATACCCGGCTCTGTTTGGCCAGGTGGGGTCAGCCCCCACCCCCCGGCTGTGCCCCTTCCTGGAGTCCGGTGAAAATTAACCCTGTCCTGGCCAAACCCAGGACACACGGGAAGAGCAGAGCCCCAGAGAGCAACAGCACCTTTGTCCCTCAGGAAGACAAAACCCACGCGGAGCCTCCCTCTCTCTGCCACCGTTTTTACCGGGCCGTGACATTTTGCTTGCTACAATGAAAGTCTGCTCGGAACTTGTGTTTTAGTGCTGAAAGATCAAAAATAGGGGCAGAAGAACTAAACGGCCTCTGGAGGCAGGGGCCAAAACACTGCAACTATTTTGAGGTGAAGATAATTATCTGTGGTAAAACCAACGTACTTTTGTTTCTAAAACAGGTTCAGCCTGGATCAGGTCAATAAATAGTGGAATAAGCATGTATTTAAGGGTAGGTGGTGATCTGATCATGCAGCATTACTCGTGAAGGAAATGGCTCTGCATCTCACTGGAATGATGAATTTGAAAGAAAATGCTGCCCCTTAAAGGGCAGAGCAGTGTGTTATCGGTAACACAGCCTGCAGTAGGAAGGTGTGCATGTTCACTGCATGAGCAATGAAAATGTCTTACACATGGAAATAAAGGTACAACATAGCTTTACACTTGTTTGTTACATGCTTTTAGTCTCCTGTAAAGCTGTGGAAATCATAGAATCATAAAATGATAGAATAGTTTGTGTTGGAAGGGACCTTTAAAGGTCATCTAGTCCAACCCCCTGCAATGAGCAGGGACATCTTCAACCAGATCAGGCTGCTCAGAGCCCCGTCCAACCTGACCTGGAATGTTTCCAGGGATGGGGCATCTACCACCCTTCTGGGCAACCCATTCCACTCTTTAACTACCCCCATTGTAAAACATTTCTTCCTTATATCCAGTCTAAATGTACACTGTTTTAGTTTAAAACTATTAGCCTTTGACCTATTGCTACAGGCCATACTAAAAAATCTGTCCCCATCTTTCTGATAAGTCCCCCTGAAGTACTGCAAGGCTGCAATAAGGTCTTTCTGGACCCGCTCCAACAGCTCCATGTCTTTCCTGTGCTGAGGGCTCCAGAGCTGGACTCAGGACTCCAGGTGTGCTCTCACCAGAGCAGAGAGGCAGAATCACTTCGCTCGCCTTGCTGGTAATGCTTTTTTTGATGCAGCCCAGGATACAGTTGGCCTTCTGGGCTGCGAGCACACACTGTCTGGTCACGTTGAGCTTCTCATCAACCAGCACCCCCAAGTCCTTCTCCTCAGGGCTGCTCTCAATCCCTTCATCCCCCAGTCTGTATTGTTACCAGAGGTTACTCCAACCCAGGTGCAGGACTTTACTCTTGGCCTTGTTGAACCTCATGAGATTCACACGGGCCCACCTCTCAAGCCTGTCGAGGTCCCTCTGGATGGCATCCCTTCCCTCAGGTGTGTCAACTGCACCACTCAACTTGGTGTCCTCTGCAATCTGGCTGAGGGTGCACTCGATCCCACTGTCTGTGTCACTGATGAGATATATTAAGCAGTACTGATGAAGATGTTAAACGGTACTACTAAAAAGAAATGCAGGTGTGGGACCTGTGCTTTCTACACAGTGTCCCCAGAGCAGTGCCTGGTGTTTGTCTGGCCATGTTCCCATGGCACAGAACTTATTTGCAAGTGATTCAGGAGTTTGGGCTGATTTCTTTTGTTTGGCACAAAACATGAAGAAAAGAGATCAATTCAGAGGTTTGCTTTCGCAGTGAGGACGAACTGGCAGCAGGCTAAATGCATTGAGCAGTAATTACAGTAAGACACAGTTCTAATGATCCCTTAAATTAAATTCCCATGTGATCTAATGTAGGGCCAGGCGTGCAGTTTCTATGCTTGGTTGCTGCCCTCTCTTGACTGCATGACCAGCCTCCAGGAGAGAAAACAAAATGATGTTTGTCAAGAAGAGAAAAGCATCAAACCACGCTCACTCAAGAGAATATGGGAGAAGGAGTCTTGTACAAAAGAAAAATGCAATATTTTTCCACATTGGAAAATAAGCCAAATCTGCTGTCTTTTCTAAAACAAGACTGATTGACTTGTGTGTGTGAGAGGGAGAATAGATATGGGTGAGGAAACTATATGTCACAAACAAACATTACCCATTCCTATACACCTTTACATACACCTACCAACTATCGTACCCCTCCTCGCCTATAAAACCGATGCTCTGAAATCAGTAATTTTCTGTTTTTCAGTCACTACAAGAATACTTGAACAGTCTTCCAAGGCATTGCCTCACTTTACCGCTACAAAATTTCTATCTGTTATGTCAGAAAGCCTGAAACAGAACTGGATCCTGTGAACAATGGTAGTACTTTGTGGGAAATATGAGCTCCGCTCTGAGGGACAAGTCTCCTTCCAGCTTAAACTTCAAGAAGGAGAGTCTGTGTCATTCAAGATCCTATATGCAAGGTAAAGAAATGCATAGCACTTCATTAGATGTATAGTAGCTTATTATCAACTCTGTATATACTCATGTAGCTTGTGTGTTCACAGGCCGTGCACGCAGGGCATCTGTGCTCTAGGAAGCTGCAAACGAGCAGCCATCTGATTGCTCACTGTGGAATGCTTTTTCACATGCAAGTCTTCAGTGTCTGTTTTATTCAATGTCTCAGCTACACATAAGAAAACACAAATTACCTTTTCTGCCTACACATACCTGGCAACTGGCTTACACTGCTTGCTTGTACCGGCGTGTGTCTTTGCACTGGTACTCAGAGCTCATCTTCTTGGTACTTCCTACGCTTGTTTCTCCTTGTGTCCTCCTGGCCTCCATGCACCTGAATGGTCTCACACATGGTGACAGGCAGTAGCAAGTTACACCACAGGAGAGAGCTGCACTAATGCCGTGTGCTCAGTCAGCAGAGCGGATGTTCTGAGCAGGTGTTGCTTAGCTTTCTCTGACAAGTCCTGCAGAATTAAAATCTACGTTAACCTTGGAAGATAACGTTGTTAGCTATTGCTCTGTTATCCATTTGGCAAAGGACTAGACTGAAAAGCTGCTGACTCAGATTTTATATACACCACATGTCCGAGAGCCGCACAGTCCGTAGATACCCTCTGGTTCACATAATAAAGAAAACATCTGTGCTCCAAGGCAGCCTAAGATTTCCAGGAGCACGGCTTGAAAGAGGTTTGAGTTGGGTCAATGTGTTTGGTTTATGTGACTGCAGGAGTGGCTTCTGTGAGAAGACACCAGGAGCTGCCCCTGTGTTAGACACAGCCAGTTCCAGCTGGTTCACAGGCAGACCCATCACTGGTCAAAGCTGAGCCCATCAGTGAAGCTGGTAGCTCCTCTGTGAGAATATATTTAAGAAAAGGTAAAAATTGCTGCACAGCAGTTGGGAGAGATGAGAGAGAATAAGTGAAAGAAACAGCCCTGGAGACACCAAGGTCAGTGAAATAGGAGAGGGAGGAGGTGCTCCAGGTGCCAGAGCAGAGATTCCCCTGCAGCCCATGGAGAAGACAATGGTGATGCAGGCTGTGCCCCTGCAGCACATGGAGGTCCACGGTGGAGCAGATATCCACACTGCAGCCTATGGAGGACCCAACATCATGTCAGGTGGAAATATCCTGAAGGAAGCTGCAGTCCTTGGAAATCCCATGCCAGAGCTGGCTTTCTGTTGGGAACTGCAGCCCGTGGGGGTCCTGCGCTGGAGCATGTTTATCCTGAATGACTGTACCCCATGGAAAGCAACTACACTTGAGCAGTTCTTGAAGAACTGCAGCCTGTGGGAAGGACCCACTTGTGAGCAGTTCATGAAGGACTGCCTGCCATGGGAGGGACCCTGTGCTGGAGCAGGGAAACAGCATGAGGAGGAAGGAGCTGCATAGGTGAAGTGTTATGAACTGAGCTGAGTCCCCATTCCCCATCTCCCTGTACTGCTCGCTGGGAGGAGGTAGAAAAGTCCGGAGTGAAGTAGAGCATGGAAAGAAAGGTGAGGGTGTGAGTGAAAGGAACTGTAAGTTTTGGATTTTTTTCTCACTATCCTTCTCTACTTTTAATTGGCAATAAATTAACTGTCTCCACATTAAGTCTATTTTTCCTGTGACAGTAATAGGTGAGAGATCTGCTTGTCCTTAACTCAACCCACAAGCTCTTTCATCTCATTTTGCTCTCCTGCCTTGTTGAGCAATGCAAGTGAGGGCCAGCCAAGGTGAACCCACCACAGTCCTTTCTGGTACCCAAAGTGGGGCTGTCAAGGAATTCAAGATAAGGACAGTAACTCGGAGAGATAATGGGCAAAACTCTGACTGGACATTGCCAGAAAGTGGAATAATTTTGGGGCATTTTGTTGTTAAAATGTGGTGAAGGAACAAGGGGTGGAGTGTGCATAAATTGTCCAACTTTGGTGTTGTGACCATATTATTTTGACTTCAGTGTGGAGGATCCTTTGAGCTGATGCAAGTGAAGTTTGTGAAGATTGTGTGATGAAGGGATATTTTAGTGATAATACGTAATGTGTTTCATGGAGATGAGGGGTAGAATGTACTGGGTTTACATTAAGGGGCCAGGAGGGCCCAAGGGATTAAAACCCTGTTGGGGTAAAGCATGACATGTTCATGCTGTGACTTGACAGCTATCAAGGGCCTGCTGACCAAAGCAGAGGTCTTTTCCATTGCAGTTTTGTCTGTCCTGGGCAGGCAGGTCGCTGGTGGCACTTGGGAGCGGCTGGACAGCCCACAGTTGCTGCTGACTCTTCACTCCTTTGCAAGTGCAGCTTCTTTGCACAGATGCCGTAGACACAGTTGTGGCAACAGAGGTCCGTCTGTCTCAAAGCATTTTCCAAGTCGATTAATTTTATTGGAGAAGATCTTACTGTGATAAAACCCACCACAGAGAAGAACCTCTTCTTGCCATGAATAATACAGGACTTGTGTGATCTCAACAAGGTCTCGAGACAGAAGTTTTCCCTCCTTTCTGACATTTTCAGCCTACAAGCTTGGAGAAGGTCAGCAAAACCTCAGTCAATTTTTGTTGGTAAGTACAGGGTTTGAATCTGGAACATTGTGCCTCAGCTACTTTAGAAATTGAGATACTTTATACCGTAGGAAAATAATTTTACAAATCTTTTTAAGGCCACATGAAGCAAAATTTGAAATAATGTATAACAGGCCCAAAACCCATAGCCTGCTCTCCTTAAAGCCTATAGCATTTTCCTCAAGGACACCAACTTGTGTAACCAAAATGGAGTCCTCCACTATTTAGAAAGTCTAATAAGCACAGAAAGCAGCCTGAACTCCACCTCAGTCTCAGACCTGAAAAAATATGTCAAATGTTTTATGCCTCACTTAGTTTTGAATGGAGATAAACTTCAGGTGACCTTTAGTGAAATATCCTGGGAGGACCATAGAGGTCCTCCAATAGAGGATCCATTCCTTTTCATCTTGCTGTACAGTGGAGGCTTCAACCTTAAGAACCTCTTCCAGAAATCCTAAGGAACATGTAGATTCTTGTCACTTTTGAATGAGAGGTATTTATTTCACTGCCTAAGTGTAGATCTCTAGAAGCCTGATTTCAATTGCTGTTTGTTTAGTCCCACCATTGAGGCCTGGCTGTCACCATGCAGATCCACATGCAGGGATAGGTGGGGTCAAGTCGGGTGATATCCAGTTGCTCCATCTCAACTGTCCTCTGTTGGCAGGAAACAGGGTGACAGAGGTGGATGCATGCTTTTGCCTGATGGGCTTTAAGAAATGATGGGTGGAAGAGAGCCTGCTGTGTCACCTGGAAGACAGCTCTTCCCAACGCAGTGTATGTGCATTCTGCTTTAGACAGGTCCCGCTGGCATTACACCCTTGCTTTGCACAGACTATTCCACATACTTACCAGAGATGTAAAATGATGCTCCAGTATTATGAAGTTCGCACTGTCCTGCTGTCAGATCTTGCTAAACCAGATGAAAAGCTGTAGAGGAGGGGAATAAACCCAAGAGACCAGCGATAAAACTCGCTGGAGGTGAAGGAAGCTGCCATGTGAGCAGCAATAGGAGCAATCTGGACAAGGAAAGAAGTGAATGAAAGAGAAGATGAAGGGATGCAGAATAAAAATTTAAAAAGCAGAGGAAGCAGCTGCAGTTTTCACCCTGGCTGAAGAAGGAAATTAACATTTCATCACCTGTGGTGCCCACCAGGTTCTTCTTCTGGGCTGAGATGACTTCTCCAACCTCTAAAATTTTGTCCCTCAATGTAATTGGAATATGGGTAATGTTTTCTCATATTCTCAGTGTAGTCTTTTACCCAGCATATTATTCCTGCTGGGCTATACCTGTCCCTGCTTCTAAACACACTTCAAGCTATGTAAGAGACGTTTACTGCCCATTTCCACGCCCTTAACATATCCAAGGATATTAAAATAATATTGCAGAAAAGTTTATCGGAAATACATGCTTGCTTTAGCCTTTTCTGTTTTAACTGTTTCTGCAGGCATGTCATGGCTGCCAAACGTTCTAAAACATTGCCTAAAAAGCTGGATTTAGAGAACTACACAACCATTTCAAGAAGGCGTGACTTCCAGTCACGGCATGCAGTGCCGTTTTTGGACAACTTGCACAGAGCACTGAGTACATTCTTTTAGTTGCTCTCACTGCTGAGCTACTGCACAAGCCTGCACCTGTTTTCCCTGAGCTGTGTGTCCACATGCGTGTGCCCTTGTGAGTGTGTGTTTGTGCTTGTCCAGGTGTGTGTCTTATGTGTCTGCACAGCACACTTGCATGCTGTCCTCCAGGTGGTTACAACCTGCTCCTGGGCTTGCTGCAAAAAATGGGTTAATGACTTTGAAGAAGCAAGTCAGTAACTAATTTCCAATGAATCATAATGCCTAAGCCTAATGTTGATACCTAAAATAAATTTATAATAGATAGTTTTATTGCTAAGCACATCTGACAGCCTGACTAGGCTTCCAAACTTCTATCTCCACAGGACTAGATCAGTGCTATTGTCCATTTGGATCTCTCAAATTTACAGGACAACATAGTCCTCAACTGTATGAGCTCATTAAGAAAGAAAACAAACATGACAAACAAGGGCTCAATCCCCTTTACACAGACTAGTCTAGCAAGTGAACTCGCTAATTCATCACTTAAGCCATCAGGTTTCTCACTGTCAAGTTCTCTAACTCTAATTCATAACTTGCAACTCCGAACTTATAACTTGTGACTCATGCACCTAACAATAAAATATTTACCTAGCTGATGGTGAGAGTGCTCATCCTTCCTCAGCAGTCAGATCTACTTCAAAAGCTTTTGTGGTAAGCTGATGTTTTTATACCTTCCAGATGGAAGTTTTGTCTGTATCCATGAGTTCACAAATTCTGAAGGAACTGCCAGACAATCAATATGCAAAGATAATGGCTGCAAGAGATAGCAAGCTGCAGGTGATTATGGCTATATAGTGGCCTTTTCTCTCTTTTTCATCACCTGTCAAGCCACCTGTTGCTCTTGCTTTGACCTAACGGTGCTGCTCCCAGCACACATCAGGCTGTAGCATGAGCTGGTTTAGCCGAAAATAGGAGCAGGAGTTGAGGGAACAGCGCAGTCAGGAGCTGCTCCTCAGGAAGGGGCACGACATGCCCCTGCAGAATCACAGATTGTCCTGAAAGAGAAACTCCAGGTGTCCCCAATCCCACTCACAGCACAGCCAAGGCAGTCATCACCTTAGGACTATTAAGGAGTGTTGTATCAAAGGCCATCTTAAAAGGGGGTGTTTGAGGAGCAGAGATGGTAGCAAAGACAGGAATAAAGAAGCAAAAAAAGGTCAAGAGCTTGTGACACCAGCATCCCTCCAAAAATCCACATTCTGTCTAAGTCACAGAGTATCACATCCAAACAAGTAAGCAGATCACCATCACATAGCAAAGGCTGCAGCAAAAGGACACCTAGAAGCAAAGACAATGATAATTACTACAGAGGAGAATATGACCTAAGTAGATACCTTCAGGTTTCTGCTTTTTATACTTGAAAGATAGTCAGAGATGGCTATGAATCCTCAGTCAAGTGGAGGGCTTAGTGTAATGTTCATGATCCAAGGCAATCTACTAGTGCAGAATACAGGATACAAGCCTTTACCAGAAGGACAGGTCCACAGAGCCAGAAGGACCCCAACAGGGACACACCGTTGCTGTTACAAGAGATGCAGGTTAAGGAGCTGATCAAGCAATCAAGGACCGCTTTTGGAGGGACTGACAGAGGAGCAGCCAAGGGTTACAGTATTACTACCAGAAGAAGGGACTTAGATAGTGACATTAGAAATGCTGATGTCAAGTTTTGAGAAAGAGCAACTGATCAGAGTCTATTTGTAGAGGTTACCAGCAGCAACAGTCCTCACATAGGAACAGAAAATAGCCTTGGTCAAGGAGCACTATCATAGTCCTCCAGTCAACTGCTTTTCCCAACATCCTTCCTAGAACATCCAGAGAGAATGTCGTTGACAATAAAACTGCCAAAAACGCTTGTCAACAAATGGGAGTTTGATTCACTGGGAAAAATAATGTGGCATGTTTTACACCCAACACTTCTAAAAAGTAAAGAAAGTAAAGTATTGCTAGTAAGTAACTTTTAAGGTTCCTTAGAAGAGTGCTTAGAAGTTGAGGTTTCATAAAGCCATTCTGTATTGTCATTGTATGTTAAATATATCCACAGAATATTTAAAAGTAGTGTTTAAAATAAAATAAAAACAGCAAGAAAATGTGTCGCTTTCTTTGAAAAGTATTCCTCTTTTATCCCCACTTAGAAATGGAATACTTTTTTCAAAGACCCAGAACTGACTCTTCTCCTCCCTAGAGTTAAATAAGAGGGTAGGCTGTAGCATTGCCTCTGCTTGCACCTCCCTCCAGCTGCACAGGTATGACTCCCAGGAAAGCAGTGAAAGGGGAGGGACCTCTATGCACAAAGGTCCTACTCAGTCCACTCCCTAAATGCTCTGTGTGTGTGTCAGCTCTTAGGCGAGCTGGGATCTGCTTGGGGAGTCCATCTCCACAACTCCCTGAGTCACCAGAACGGGAATGGGAAGGTGTAAGTTGCCCCAGGCTCTTGTGTCTCTCCATCACACTGAGAGCTGGCATCAACCGTGTCTGTGCTACAGCCAGCTGGTGCTTGCTCAGCAATGCTCATGAAGAGTGACCTGGGCCTGGAAGAAGAGGCTGCAAATCCCCTTCACAGGGGGATTTTCGCTTCTGAGCTGAAAAGAAACAAGCCTGGAAGTTAAAGAGATCTTTCTGGGGGTTGTTTCTCCACACACCTGGGAAGAGCAGAAGCCTGTGGCTCCTCTTCCACAACCTGCACAGACCTGTCCTAGCTCATCCCACCCACAGACCACTTGAAACTGGGGAAAAGCCTTCCCTTGTGGAGCAATGGCTCTGCTCCCTGAGCCATTGCTCTGCTCCCTGAGCCATTGCAGCCTTTGGAGTTTCCTGATCAGCAGCAAAGCTGTTACCCTTTGGCAGCTTAGTGAGAGTGAGAGCGTACAGGGGCTTTGCTCTTGTGTCCTTCTGAGCAGCAGCCACAGCACTGGCAGTGCCCAAGCTGTTGCTGGTGGGACCCATAGCCCTCTCCCTGACTTATCCTGACACCAGGTGTGATATCCCTCCTCCCCCTTGCTTCACATCACAGCAGACAGGTGAGCATGGAGCAGACATCTCTGGAGGGACATTAGGGCCAGAGCCAGGAATTTCTTGCTCCTGAGGTCCCTGGGTCTAGGATCCCCATTGCAGCATGTCTCTAACCTCTGTGGGGAACTGGGTACTGAGTCGTACCCCCTCCCTCCCCATGGCAGGCACAGTGCCATGGGGTGCCTTGGAGGGGCAGCTGGACACACGCTGGGAGCAGGAGGCCATGGGCTGGGGGAGGATCCCTCTCAGACAGGGCAGCAACAGCTCCTCTGGGGAAGGAGGTCAGCAGGAGGCTCAGGCCATTTGATTTGTGTTTTTTTAGCATATCCCCCATCAGCTACAGCATCTCACAAGTAGATGAAGATTGTCATAGACTCCAGCACTGCTGGTTTCTGTGCTGAGCAAGAGGCTCTCTTCCTCTCCACTGACTTTTTCTTTGAACCAAAAGTGTGTGTCTGTATTGTCCTTTGCTGCCCACGCAAGAACAGCTCAGCTTCAGTCTTATGTTGTTCACGATATGTGGTTCAAGAAGCCACCAGGCACAGTGATCCCCTCTTTTCTCTGGCCAGCTGGGCACCTCCAACAGCATGGTGCCCAGTGCAGTGTGTCAGGCGTGGAGCTGGCCAGCAGTGTTAGAAATACTCTCTAACCAACAACTTCTCTGTCTTCATTTGACATGGCACCACAGGCATACAGAGAACATCCTGGAGATGCAGGTGGGCAGATAATGCTCTGTGCAGGGTTTGGGTTGCTCTATGTTGCTGCAAGACTTCCAAGTGCCATTTTGCTGTTGCCACAACCGAACGTGTCTGTTCTAGTTTTGTTTCTTCTGGGTAGCTGAGTGCTCATGAACACACAGAGATTTTTTGCCTGTGAACTGACACAAGGCAAAATACTCACTGGCATTGCTCCCAAGCCTGCTGGCCAGCACTGAAAGCTGGAGCTGTGACTGCAGGAAAGGAGAAACTGGGAGTATGTCATTCCTCCCTGGCATTAACTGCTCCTTGGCATGTTCAGGGGTGCCTCTACAACAGCCTTCGGAGACTAAGAGCTGCTCATAGTCTCTGGTCCCTGGAATTCCAAGACAGAGCACCTGGAGTATTAGTATACCTTCAAACGAGAAGAATGAGACCAACTTCCATCAAAATCAGAGAAAAAGGGCCAAGTCAATATATGATACATTGTACAGTACAATGCATTGATACTCTTTTTATGGATTTGGCAAAAACGTACCAAATCCTATAAAATGCTGAATATATGATTAATAAATACAAAGCCATGGATGAACAAAGTTCAGAATCTGTTTGCTGCCTGAGTTAAAGAAACACATGTGTGAGGCGGTAATCAGACCTGAAGCAACGAAAAGTTTCTTGTAGGTTTAAGTGGTGACTGGAGTAATCTGGCCTGCTAGAAAGTGATATTATCCATGTGACTGGTGATGAGAAAGTGCATTAAGGAATTTAAATGTCTTGTCTCTGATAAAGATTTGCATTTAATTCATCTACACATACAACAAGAGAGGTGTGTAATGGCATATGTGTACAGTAAGAACAATAACATCAGGGAAAAGTGGAATTGTGTAGGGTAGCACACCTGCAGTAAAATTTCTGTCGTCAGGACATCAGAATTCAAACAGTGTTTGAAGACATGCATACACTCACACAAACACGCGTGCACACACACACACAAATATACACTCACACAAACACGCGTGCACACACACACACAAATCGATACTCTTGCACAGTGGTAGGTAGCTGTTCTTGCCATTCCTGGCACAGGCTTCACATTTGTTGAACAGCAGCACCACCGTGAGACACACGTCTGTAATACTCTGTAGGGTTACACGCCGGTGTGTTCGTGCTGTGCCTGCCAAATGGGGACACAGCTGCTGGGGTTTGCACTGGTCACACAACCCCTCCCATAATAATTCTGTTGGCAGTTACTTCAGCTTTACCCTTTTTCGTTTGCACTTCACTGAAACACAGACAGCTGATCCAGTGATCAATCAGCTCCAGAGCAGCAGCCCAGGGAGGTACTGGGAACTGAGCTCTGGATCTGGTCATTCGGGTTTGTTTTGGAAGGACTGCTGCTGTCATTATACCCTGATGGTGTACTAACTCTTAACATCGTTAAAAATGCACCAGGAGTTAGACTAATCTGTCTTCCTTGCTGGGACTGAGGAGAAATACAGAAGAAAAGCAACCTGCACATGTCATCAATGAGGCAATGCCATGGGGTTTTTGAAGTTTGAGGAATGATGTCAGCATAGGCTCCGAGCGACGGATAGGAAAACTGCACACGGAAATACTGTTAGGCAGTTTTTAGCACACTCCCCGTCTCTTTAGAAGGTAGTGCACACACTCTCCTGCACATCTGCCCAGGCTGGGCTATGCCATCAGCTCTCCACGAGTTGTAAATTGTAGTGAGAACAGCAAGTACCGCAAGGAAATAGCCATGTCACAGACAGGAGGCTGTGGGTGATGACAGAGCAAAGGGCAGAGATCTGCGGGTTGACTTACCCTTGGCAAGGTAATGAATCTGTCTGGTTTCAATCTAAAATGCAGGAGCCTGATGTCATTGGTAGTTTCTTGGGATTTCTGCTCCTTTCGAAATGAAGCCAGCCCTGATGTTTCCTAGGCTTTTGGGCCTGACACCAACGTCTAAGCAGATCAAAGTAAAGATGACTGCTGCCACACTCACTGGTACCAATAACTCTCCAAAAGGTCATTTCCTGTCACCACTTTCAGGATGAACTGTGGGACAGGGTGCAAACACTCAAACGTGGTGAGGGAGTACTAAACATAGGCATGTAGTGTTAAATACTGGTACACTGGGTGCCCCAGGGCATCCTGGTGGGCCCATCAGTTCAGAAGGGCACAGGTCGCACTGTGGGTCTTGTGTCACATCTGCTAGCCTCCTGTGGATCGCAAAGGCGTCTGAGGTGTGCCACCTGGGTGCAGTCCTGGGCCTTGGGATTTCTGGGGTTTCCTCGCTCTGCCACAGTTCCTGGCGTTTCATCACGCTGTGTCCATGCGTGGGACAAACAGAGGACCTCTCCTTTACTTCATGGAGGTCCTGGGAGCAGGACCACACTCAGATATTCACAAACATGCTCGAATATGAAAGTTGGTATGCTTTCTATAGCCCCAACAGAGGTATTTAATAACATTATTTCCACTTGGTAGCATGTTCTTGTGGCAGTGCTGAAGACAGACTAAGCTTCTTTCCCAGGGAGCTCACAGTCTATGAAAACAAATGACAGATGAATGAAAATCATCCCAATACAGTTGCCAAGATGAATGAAATACCTTAGGGAATCCTCTTTTGCACTTTATTTACTCAAGTAATTTATTTATATGTTTGTTCTATTAATTTATCCATCTTTCATACAGTGCTTAGTGTTTTATAGCAGTTAACTAGCTATCTTTGCAGTATCACACTGAGGCTGTTAATGTGATTATCCCCATGTTAGGAACTGGAAAGATGACAGAGAGGTTAAATCTTCTCAAAGTCTCACAGTGAGACAATGAAAGATTTTCTGTAAGGTTGAAAGACATTCTTTTCTGCCCTGCTTTCAGGCTCCAAACATCCACAGCTTTTCACAGTAGCTGTCTCTTATTTATCATGTGCTTTTACTTTCTTAAAACGTATAGAATTGAAGCACTGAATGTTAAACTACATGTGTTTCCTTTGCAGACTGGAGTTACCAAATCAGATTCTGATCTTGCTCAGCCGCAGACACCAAGGACCTCTCCAGGTCCCTGTGAGCTTTGATGGTCATTCCCTCAAATATGTCCGCTTGCTGTCTTCAGTGTCCCATGCTGGCCAGCTGCTCCAGAGCTGGGACACTGACTGTTCCTCAAAATAAGCCCTTCCCGGTGGGCATGCATGTTGTTAGCCTCAACTGGGGTATTTTTGTACACAGCCCTAACTTCTGCCGCCTCCTGCATGCTGCCTGTCCCTGGTGCAAAGTCCACACAGGCTGCAGTGCTGCCTATAGCCTGCTTTCAAGAGCACACAGTCAGGGGAAAGATCAGCAGGCAACACTGTTCCTGCAGAAGACACTTCACTTACCTATCACATAACCCTCACCACCCTGGTCCCTGTAGCCGTTCCCTACTCTTGCCATAGAGAGAGAAGTCCCTAGTCCTACGTACTATTGTGCCCTCTCACGGGACAACCAACATCTGATGTAAATATATCCAATTTAAAGCGATCTGGGTCTTACCGTGTTAACAGGGCTAGGTTTTTCTTGGTTTGTGCAGGGAGGTGCGGATGGCTCATAGCCATCCCTTACAAGAGTCTCAGTCCTCCACTTGTGATTCCTAACATGGCCCTCTTCCACCTGTGTAACCCTTCTGCTCTAGTCACTTTTTTCAGGCAGCCTTGTCCTATTTAGGAGGATGTCCTGAAAGCAGGATGCAGATAAGAAGGACACCAAACTATGGGAGTGTCTCCAGTGGAGGACGGCAAAGATAGTGAAAAGTCTTAAGGGCAAGACTTACAAGGAGCAGCTGAGATCACTTGGTTTGTTCAGCTTGGAGAAGAGAAGGCTGAGGGCTGAACCCATCTCAGTCTACACCTTCCTCAAGAGGGGCAGTGGAGGAGGAGGTGCTGATCTCCTCTCTCTGGTGACCAGCGACAGGACATGGGCAAATGGAATGAAGCTGTGCCAGGGGAAGTTCAGACTGGACATTAGGAAAAGGTTCCTCACCAAGAGGGTGGTCGGTCCCTGGAACAGGCTCCCTGGTGAAGTGGTCACCGCACCAAGCCTGTCAGGGTTCAAGTTGTGTCTGGACAACCCTTTAAGTCATATGGTTTAGTTTTAGGTAGTCCTGCGAGGAGCAGAGAGTTTGACTCAGTGATCCTTATGGGTCCCTTCAAACCTGAGATATTCTATGATTCTATCATTCTATGACTACTTACAGTATAAAGCAATTATTTATTAACTAATATGCAGAAAAGATAGCTTTTTAAACAAGCTGTTAACAAGCTTTTTTAACAAACTTTTGTAACAAACTGCTAGGTTAAGCATTAATATGCTCATCACCTTGAACAGGTTCAAAATGCTCTGTGAAAACCAAGCTTCTTGGGTGTAGGAGTTTCACCTGTCAGTGGGAGGAAGCTTTCACAGAGGAAAGAGAGGTTAATGGAGAAGGTTGTACGCTTCATTGAAACTTGCCTAGCTCCCTCCCTTGAGTTTTACCCCCTCTTGTCTTCTGACACTGCTTCCCAGGGCTAATTTGACCAACATGAAGTCCACTCTTCCCTTTCCAGGAGAAGTGCAGTTTATTGCATCCCATCCTTTCCTACTGCTCTATTTACATACACGCTAGACTATTTGAAGCATCTCTTTTAAAGGAATAGCCCTGGTAGAGAAGACCTAATTTAGACTGGAAATTTGACCTTGTCTCATAGAAGAACATAGAGAAACTTGTCTTTAAAATCAATCACTCAAAAGATCCCCTTTTGTGAAATTCTCTGTTTCCTTTAACTGTTTTCCAAGGATCCCTCTGACAAGTAGCAGGACATGCAGTTACATGAGTTCTCAGTGGTAGAAACATCAGCTCTACAGAGAAGAAGAAAGAGTGGTCCAGAGAATTCAGAAAGCTTTGAGTAGTGTTTGAGTGTGCTAATATAGTCTCTTTTAGGGTTCAAGTGAAGAGGATAAGAATTGCGTTGTTCTGAACCATAATGGAAGTTGCTGTATAAGAAAGACAAGATATCTCTTGATGCAGTGTCTTGGGAAGGTTTCATAGCTGTCCTCTATTTTATTTCCTGCACCAAAAGTCATGAACAGCAACTCCCACCATGGCTTGTTCTCCAACAGACGAAGCAATCAGGGCACAACGTAGTTAATTTATACCAAGGTTGATGGGTTGACTGATAAGTCACCGCAAAGGACGCACTGTGGATCAGAAGGATTTGATGAAAATACATATTATAGATGAAGCAAGAGTTTGCGGGAAAAGTAACATACCTGAAAATTCTCCTCATTTGGTGCCATGTGGATACGATTGGCAATGAGAATACTTACCTGTTCCATTTTGGGCTTTTGTTCAGGTTGTATTGTAATTTCCTTTTTATGAACAATCTGGAGGAAAGTAACTGTTGCCAAGCAGAGTCTACAGAAAATTTAGATGGATTACTAGATGAAGGGGGGGAAGTAATCTTTTGGGAACTGCATGCCATTAAGGGTTTGCTTTTAACAAACATACAGTATAATCGCCTTCCTTCGATGAGTCAACTGTCGAAGTTTGCAAGAAATGCATTCATTAGTTTTAAAATATTTGTAGTTTGTATGTCATTCAGGCTCGCAATATTAAGAAAATATCTCAGCAAGTGGATTCATATTGCAAAGCGTTCAGGGGCAGGACTGACATAAGGTCTGGCCTGCTTCCCTTGTCTGCAGCCATGCATTCCTGACTCCAGGCTAAGGTAGGATTTATGCTGCTTCTCAGCTGTATCAGTGCAACGGTTTGTGTGGTTGTGGTGTGAACTAGTGCTGGGAAGTTAATCTGACGTAGAATAGTCATTAATTTTGGCAATAACACTGGAGGTGCAAGTACAGCTTTTTAGCATGTCTGAATGTGAACATGCTCTGTAGATCAGTAACAGAAGTGCAACAAAGGGACACAGGCATCATCTTTGACCCCTTGTGAACTCCAGTTTCCAAACTATCATTTGGAAAGTTTCAAGCATAGTGAGGGAAACACTGGTTTATCCGTATTCAAAGCAAAAAGAGAAGAAACATGCGTAACATGCAATGAAGATGTGCACGCTGCTATCTTCTCCAGCTTGCAGTGTTTTTCTGGCAAGACACTTTCTGAAGCTGTGCAATATTTCATGTTTATTTACAGTGAGGCTTGTACTGATTAGTATAGAATTCAATCAACTGAAGTGCTAAAACTGTGCTCAAGAAAAATGCCTTTTGTTTAAGTTTAATAGCGTTTCTGGCAGGGAAAAATCAATGCCAAACAAAGAAACTGTCTGTGTCAGCCTTATCTAAATTTGTTTGACCATGCTGTAACATATATTTGAAAAGCACTTTCAAGTTGTAGAAGGAGAGCAAAGGTTAAGTATCATCAACAATGGGCAAATGCAGCTGGTAACGTCATACATAGTTAACGATATTATATGGGTGTCATGCTCCTCCAAAGTCATTACTGCAGTTTTGTCTTCAAAACACTGTGGTGAATTTGTGATAGGCTTGACAAAAAATGTCACTGAAAATGAAAAAGAGAAATTAAAATTCTGAATGTGATGATGGAAGCACTTGCAGACAAGTATTGTCAGTTCAAATGAATAGAAGAAAGCAAATGATACATTTTTGCTAGCTTTTTTTGCTTACTGAATTAGTCACAGGCAAGCTTTCAGCTAGAAAAAAACCCAGCACACTGAAATGAAAAGAAATGAGCTTACAGCAGTTTCAGAGACAACGGCAGAGGGACCGCTGGGAATTTAAAAATATCAGCCTTCTACCGTGATGGTTATGCTGCTGAAATTAGAGACACGGACTCGATTTTTCTGGCCCCAGTGAGGACACTGAAGGCAAAGTGATGGTGGTTGCTTAATATGCCTAGTGCCATTGCCTCTTCTTGTAACATGGATGAGATTGCTGCATGAATCTTTGATTCATACATGATTTTGGATTAATTTTTTCTATAAGTGCCTTCCACATTTCCATAATCCACAACAAAACAGTCCTGAATAATGGTGAAAGCAGGCCTCTATGGAGTAAGGGGCATATTTCATCCCTCTCTAAGAATGGCTTCCAATGTGGAGCGGTGAAGGAATGCAGCAGAAATCCTTCCAAACTGCTGGGCATCCTTCTCCTTGCGCTTTGTGTCATCCTCTGTGTCCCAGAAGAGGTTCCTGCTCCTATGGACACGCTATGGAAGGAGGTCATATCTGGTGTTTTGAAATGGAAAAACTCACAGAAGGCAGAATATGCATGGACAGGAAGGGAAGCCCTGCAGATCTCCCTGCTATGTAAGCCTTTCCAGCCCTTTCCCCAATGCTTAAATGCTTCCCACCCCAGCTCAGCCTTGCTTTCTCACCAAGCTTATGATCTGCCCATGGGAGGGCAGCATCCTGGCCACCACCCCATCACAGTGAGCTTTGCTTCCACCAGAACCTTGGCCAACGTGACAAACCCGATAGGTCACATGCAGGGGAGAGAGGGCCCATCATGACTGGGTGTCTCCTGTAGGCGCTTGCTTTCTCACCTTGGAGAGGTTTAGTGAAAGATACTGTAGTGCAGTGTGAGATAGCGTAGCATAATACAACACCTGTGCCACCAGCTTCAGTGCCACTAGCTGCTTCTGTGATGATGCGCATCCCAAAACAGTGCATGAGGGGATATCCAGACCATGACTGTCCTGCCTCTCTTTTTATGCAAGGGTTGGGGGAGATCTAACAGCTTCAGCACCTCTGGGTTTGGTGTTCAGGTGTTCTCCCCTTACTCCTCCTGATTTCACTCCCAACTCGTAAGTCCTGAGTCACTCTTTGGCTAGTTCTTTTTCCATGCCTTCACAGAAGTAGAGCAGCCTTGCTCCCCCTGCTTTCTCATGTTGTCTCCCTTTGGTGGCTTCAATTTAGCAGCAGAAGCTCATTTATATGCTTTCTTCCATCTCTGGCAGCATACTAAGCCAACCTGAAACCTTACCTCCACGTTACGCCTCTGATACTTGGGTGGCATTTAAGCATCTTTACTTCTCTTTTTCCTACCATTTATAATCTGATTTTTCTAATCAGTTTAGGGCGGAGCATTATTTGTTTTATGTGTTAAATAGGTTTAAAATGCTGTTATCATAGTGAGAAATGTAAGTCTAGTGATTAAGGCAAAGAAATTTCTTCGGTAGTTGCTTTACATCTCATCAAGTCAAGCAGTAACACAGCTATCATGGGAAGATATTTACTAGGTAAGGTGGAATTACTTCAGAAAGAAATCCTAGATTTCACTAAGACACCATCTGACAACCCCTCAGTCTTCTCCCATCGTTTGCAATGCTCTATAAGTGCAGTTTCTGGTGATCACTGCCTCTGCTTAACCATCGGACACTTGAACTCTTGCAAAAGTTGTTCCTCCAATGGCAGTGTGGAACAAACTAGTGCTCTGCTTCCTTTGTAGACTTCTAATTCTATAAATATGTACTTGCACAACTTCACACAGACCTGTAGTCTTTCTGAAGCCAAAGGATTTGCCTCTTTATGAATATAAAGCTATACATGTGCGTGAATGCTTGTATACTGTGGGAATTAAAATCTCGTCTATGACAGGTTCATGTACTTGGTTGTCCCATTCACTTCAAATTCATGAAGTCCTTCAGCATAACAGTTTGACTGGTCTGTAGATTTGCAGGCCTCCTGTAAATCCTAGGGATATGATTATTTTTATTATTGTGAAAGAACCTTTTGGAATTAGTGGAATGTTCAGAGCAGCAAAATAATTACATACAGAAGGCCCCATAAGTAAATTTAAAATAGTTTTCTGAGTCTGTTGTGTCTCTGCTCTCCTGTACCATAGTTTTTCTTCACTACTAATAGGTCTTTTAATAGAAAAGTGATTGAAATAAGAGAGGAAGAGTAGAGCACAACAGTATGTGAAATAACCTTTGATCTTTCTGTAAAGAATTTTAAATTTATGGAGTGCCTTTAGTTCATCAACTTGCAGTTGTCGATTCCTATTATCAAGGTTACAAATATACATGTACTGAAATCATTAGAGGATCAGAATCTATTTTTTAAAACTTTTCTTCTGAAATAGAATGCACAAATTTTATAGCTTGTGTACAAAGTGCTCTGTGTACTTAGGGGTTAAGCTGTGTGATTGGCTTTTCAAAAACTATGTGAAAACACTGTAGACCTGGCTGTAATAGTAGACAACTGTTATTTCAGTGGCACTGTGTGGTGTGAACTTTGGAGAATTTAGTCTAACTTTACTTTGACTGTACATCAGCATTATTTGCTGTGTATCAGAAATTATTTAAATTTCTCTAGTGTAGCCCATTGTAACATTATAGTAATGCCATTCTCACTACTGTATTTGTATTTGGACCTAGACTTTTGTGGGAGCTGCTCTCACAGGACTAAAAGCAGCAATCAAAGATCAAATACGTACCTGGTCTGCTTTTGGAGAACAGAAAGTACTGATGGCATTTAGGAAACTTAGAGGGATTTTGAGACAATAGCACCTCTTGGAGAGCTGAGTTGCTCTTTGTTCTGCAGTGTGACAACCTTGTAATATTTTTCTTTCCTTCCAAAAGAGGAAGATACAGAGGCAAGTTTGGTGATTTTTCTTTGACTTTGCCCATCCATGCTGGATTTTTGTTGAAAAACTGGAAACATTTGAGCACAAGGAATCTTATTAAGTAGTGCAGAAAAGTATCCCAAGGAAAATTTGAAAGATGTGTACAACACTGGAATATGTACAGAGTGGAACAATTCTAAGATGATTGAGAAATTAAATAAATTCTGTAATAGCTATCTTTTTATGCTATGGTTTCCTTATTTTTTTTGACAATTGACATTACTTTTACATATATGAAGAAGAGCTTCAAACAACACACATTCTGCACAGAGATTAACTGAGCAGAAGTCCTATTAGTGCCACTGGAGATAAGCATTTAAACTCCATTGTTTTTCTTGAACCAAGAAAAATGTTGTATGTGTAGGAGAGTAACACAAACTCGCAGAACAAAGAAAAATCTTAGGTAAAATTTAAAATGACACTTCTGGTATGACAAGTTGAGCTCGGACTTAGGAATGTGAGACCATTCGATATGACATTATCCCTGCATGGCGTAGTCATGAAAGAGAGAAGAAAAAATCCGAAACTAAGCACAGAGTGTCTGAATTTCTTTTATTAGCATGTTCAAATCTTCTATTTGTAGAGTCCTTACCAAGATTTTTTTTTTTTAATTCCTAGATAAAGGTTCTGAAAATTGAAATAGTGTAAGTGCGTATTTATATACCCTTCCATTTATTTAATGAAGTAAGTCATATAGGCTTTACAGAGTCATTGCACAAGTACAACAATGTGAACTTATTTTGCTTTTACCTTATTATAACAGTGAAGATCTTAATCTCTAGTGTGTAAATGTCTATCCATCTATCTGTATAGAAATTTAAATAAACACTGTAGAATTAGGATGTTTAGATATTTGGATAAGAAACTAACAGCATTCTGATTTTGGCCATTTTATGTTGATAGATCATCATGGTGCCTGAGGTGAAGCAGTACATTTAGCGGTATAGCATGATTTTTTTACAAGAAAAAAAACATCTTTAAATTCATTTGCTTTTAGCATAGGTGTTACATATATATTTTTTAAAAAAAGTAAAATCTTTTTTCATTTTAGTATGGGCTGAGTTTGATTCCTCATCAGGATTGAGAAAATCTAGAAAGTGCAGGTTATTTTTCCTTTCCTGTGACAATATTATTCCTCCTGCTTTTCTTCTAGCTACAGCTAGGTAAGGTGGTAGTTTATATGTCAGAGATTTCTGCATTTCAGTATATTTATATTAAATTTATTAGCAGTAGCTCCTGCTAACAGGTACACAGTGTACTCATGTGCACACTGCACACTATGCAGTGCATCAGTCAACACTCTCTATTCGCTCCAATTATTTGGATTTTAATTTGCTTTCTGGTATAAAATCAAGAAGGAAATGAAAAGTCACTATAAAATACATGTATCTGACCAGAGAATCTTACATTGGAAAATACACGACTGAGTAATTTTCATCTCCGCTGGCACTTAAGGTTTTTATTGTGATGTTGGTCACCTCTCTTATTCCTTTGTACCGTTCTAGTCACTTTCTAATGTTTATGTTCTAATGATAGCTGCCTATTTCCATGTTTCCCAAGTTGCATGCTTTAAAAGATTCTCATTTCTGCTTTTATGCTCACTTATATTTTTGTTGGTTTTTTACTAGTTTCCTCTTCTATGTTTTTGGAGGATTACAGGCAGTTAGTTCTCTTTCCTTTGATGACCCTGAGATTCACTTGTGTTTTTCTGCTGAGTTTTTTCTTTCAGTCAGTTCCACTCACTATCTTCCTCTGTGACCAAGATACCTTTTCTAAGGAACAAGTATAGCCATTGCCGTTTGAGTGTCTGCTTATATATTCCCATTAAATGTAAGGAAGTCATAACTGCTCCTCCCTATGCAACTACCATTTTAGAATCTGAGACATGGTGGTGGAATCCAGAATGAATGGAAGCATCTTCTTTTTTTTTTTCTTCTCCCCAGCCCTCCACACCCCCCCTGGATCTTAATGATTTCATTTGTTAAAAAACTTTAATATTTCTTAGAACATGTACAAAGTACAGTAGGCACTGGGTTAGGTTGTCTCTATAAATCACTATTAATCATTCACCAGAGAAACCTGGATCAAGTCAAACAGGGTTCTTGTACACTCACTTCAAAAGGAATCTTGTCACACCAGGCAGAATCCTGAAAACAAACCCAAACAGCTCCTAGTACAGCTGTGACTGATGACCACTGCCTGCCTGCATATACTACCCATGTTATTGAAAACTCTCGTGCGCAAACCACAGATGCATTTCGCAAGTGCACACAGTGCAGAGGTGCATATTATCCATTTGCTTCTCCTAACACTCTCATCACAGCAACTTGTCAGCACCTTTGAAGGTAAATGGCCAAGTATTTTCTCCCACAGTTGGCTACCCCATAGACAGTGAACAGGCTTTTGGACTGTGCTATTCATATGCAGCACCTGGCCAAAAGAGGACAGCTCCAGGATTCTGTGGTAACCTTGCCAAAGTGTTTATTTGTACATGATAGTTAAAACTTCTGTAAGCCTAAGTAGTTTAAAACCTTTGAACTGCCAAAAGCTTGTATAGTAGTTATTTATGTTGGTATCTTTTTCCGTTTATTTTCTAACTTTAAAAGTGTGACTTTCGTACATTGACAGTGTCTTGACACTATAATGAGCTTCCTTGACATGGTGTACCTCTATAATTAGCAATAGTATTAGGCCTTATTAAGCCTTACTAAATATTAACTGAGAGATTCTCTAGGTTCCTGAAGTTGTAATGCAATATCATCCAAGTGCTTTATATATATTTCATGAAGTTAAGAGAGTATTGTTCTGAAAACAAGAAAGCACATCCCAAAAGCAGATTGAGAAGTAGAGACTGCACTAACTGCAATGTTGTTCCAAACTGAAAATACTTAGCCATTTTCAAAAAAGATTGAAATACCAAGAGGTCTGTGTTAAAAGTAAACTGCTGTTAAATTTTTAAAAATATTTAACTTTTAAAAATGCCTCAATCCCAAATATTTTTGTATTTGGGAAAGGATAACTTTACAGGGTAGCTTAAGCGTACTTTGTAGGAATGGTCTTTTCAAAGGGTAAAAAGGAGTGAGGGACCTCACATATGACTCTCCTGGACAAGACTTACATCTGCTTCTCAAACAGATTTCCTGCAAGTCATGTGGCTGGTCTGTTGCCTTCTCCCCGGGGCATGAAGGCCTGCAGATCAGGTAGGTCCTTGCCTGTTCAGTAGGAAGTACGGAAGACACTGATCAGAACCTAACTGATCTTGGCTGCAGAAGTTTATCTCATGTGCACAAAGAGTAGGAGTTTCCCATTTTGCAAGAAGAAGTCTAATACTCTGGTTGCAATTTAATCCCTAAACCCCTAAATCCCTATATCTCCGTTGGTCTGGATGAATGTCTCTTAAAATATGATACAGTATTCATTATAATTTTATAAACCACTGAGCATTTGATTCAGTCTTTCAGTTCTGTTTTAATACAGTATGTAGCTGTGCAAAAGGCTATTTTATCAAATTCTTTTTATGTCAAAGCCTAAATAAGCTTGTGTTTTTTACTAATGTTGAACACAAAGCTCTAAACCTCAGAGAATATAATAGTTTCTTTATATTGATCCCTATGATCATATTTAAAAATTGTTTCTTAGGAAAGCTGTTCAGGATACCAGGTTAACTTATGCTCGCAGTTAAAACCACCTCAGCATTATAGTAAATAATTGTCTCATTTTTAAATGTGTCAGTAATTTTGTTTGCTTGACCAGAAACAAAGTCTGACATTATCTCTTATGACATATTTTCAGTGATGCGACGCATTCTAGGTCATATGTAGCGTCGAAGACATGATGTAACTCCACCTGTTTTTTTAGTTACTCATCAGTTGTGAGTAATATTTTCTGAAAATTGCTCTTCCTTCACCCTACTTCCAACTTTGATGTTAGTGACCTTATTTCTTCAAATTTAATGTGATATTCAAAATTTATGTAAAATAGATTATGGCCAGGCATGAAAATGTATTGTAAAAATTTTCTGATTTGATGTATAGGTTTATCTGTTTGAAGTTCAAAAAGGCCAAGTACAAGGGCCTGCATGTGGGTCGGGGCAATCTCAAACAGCAGTACAGGCTGGCTGGAGAGTGGCTGGTGAGCAGCCCTGAGGAGAAGGACTTGGGGGTACTGGTGGATGAGAAGCTCAACATGAGCCGGCAGTGTGTGCTTGCAGCCCAGAAGGCCAACCGTATCCTGGGCTGCATCAAAAGCAGCATGGCCAGCAGGCTGAGGGAGGGGATTCTGCCCCTTTACTCCACTCTCATGAGACCCCACCTGGAGTCCTGCATCCAGCTCTGGAGCCCCCAACACAAGAAGGACATGGATGTGTTGGAGTGGGTCCAGAGGACGGCCATGAAGATGATCAGAGGGCTGGAGTACCTCTCCTACAAGGACAGGCTGAGGGAGTTGGGGCTGTTCCGCCTGGAGAAGAGAAGGCTCTGGGGTGACCTTATAACAGTCTTCCAGTACCTGAAGGGGCCTACAGGAAGGATGGAGAGGGACTTTTCACAAGGGTGTGTAGCGATAGGACAAGGGGCAATGGCTCCAAACTACAAAAAGGCAGATTTAGATTAGATATTAGGAAGAAATTGTTCACCATGAGGATGGTGAAACACTGGCACAGGTTGCCCAGAGAAGCTGTGGCTGCCCCCTCACTGGTAGTGTTCAAGGCCAGGTTGGATGGAGCTCTGAGCAACCTGGTCTAGTGGAAGATGTCCCTGCTCATGGCAGGGGGGTTGGAACCAGATGATCTTTAAGGTCCCTTCCAACCCAAACCATTCTACGATTCTATGAGATGTCAAATTCACTTTTAACTCTTTTTCTTAGTTTTGAACACCATATTGTAAACTGCATGTTGTCACAACACTCCCCTCAATGATTGCAGTCTTAACGTTTAACAGATGTGTGCAAAAAGCCATGACAAATTTCACCGTAAACGGATACTCAATCATTAGGTCTAGTAAATCAAAGCTTGAAGATTTATATTTCCTGAAGGACAGATAACATATGAAGAGTTAGTAATTGTTTTTACATTCTCAGCAAAATCTTTTTGCATAAGTAAATTAGTGACTTATTTGAAGATAGCAGAAGGGAGTTTAATTCGTGATGGCCTCAATGCTTTTTTTTTTGTTTGTTTTTGCCAGTGGCCTAACAGGGATGTAAAGCAGTCCCTAGATTTCTGTAAACATTTTATATTCTTCGGAACATGCAATTAGTATATAATAACAATAATTTGCAGACACTAATGAATAGTGACTAAACACTAGCAAGCCATGGGAAGACTGATAACTAAGCCAGAAGTTTTCTGGCATCTTTCTCCTCACCTATTTAGCTCAAATACACTTTTTCTCTCCTCTAATAGCCTTGGAAATTATATACAAGATTGGTTGATACTGGGTAATAGGCAAGCGTTAAACATAAACTCAGGGCAAACTGGAGACAATTACCGCTTGTGTGAAAATGCTACGGTTTATGAGGATGCTTGATCCAAATTCTCTAGGCAACTACAAAAGAATTTTTTTATTTTGTTCTTGAGTTTGTGCTTGTAGATTTTATTGTGAGTATTCTGTTTCTGTCAAACCTGAACAACATAAACAGTACTTTTGTCAGTATAACACAAATTCAGTAGAGAGTCAGTCAAATAAAAACATTTTGCCATGTTTTCTTCCGAAAGTTAATTCTTCTGGACAATGATTTGTTTTCAAGTACCTGCTATCATTTTCATTCCCTACTAATAGACTTACCATCAGAGTAATTTACTTGCTGCTTCTTCTCTGAGTTACACCCAGAGTGTGGTAATTGGCTACCAGCTCTACTTGGTCCATGGCTAGAACATACCACTTTTTTAAAGAGCAATGTGGAGCCTGCTAGTCACTGTGTTAGGATTTTCTCATGAAGGAATCTTTCCTGAACTTGTCTGGTAGCATTTGTGTATACACACTTTCAAAAAGAACAAGGAAAAATAAAGTCCAAGAGGGGTTTTAGATTATTTTAGTATTTGATTTATTCAAGTAATGTAATTCCAAGAAAGTGAGAGTTAAATATGTGGGAGCATTTCTTCTACACATAATCTTTACCTCTGTGCTCAGTCGATGCTCTTTTTAACAGGGAATAATTCAGTGAAATTTTTGCTTCCAAAATTCTGATTTTACAGAAATTAGATTAATTTTTTGCTGAATCTGTCCCAGACCAGGGTATGTTTAAGTCCTAATTTCACATTTAATTTTCCATCTTCTGTTGATTCAGTTCAGACACTTGGATACAGAAAGCAAGCATGATGTAGCCAGATCAGAAGCTGAAACTTTGGCTCTACTAGGTAACTGATATCTTTATTATACCTACATTAATTGACATCTGGTGTCTAAGACACACCTACATTTGCCTGATCATAGCAATTTGCAACTACAATAGATTACATATATTTAAGTGGATGCCGCTTATCAGATATATGTACAGTTTTGGACATGAAAATACTGTCAAGGCAAGTATAGAAGCCAGAAAGAGGCCCTTTGTAAGCAGTATCTTTAAAGTTATGCTAACACAGATTTCCTGTTTTGCTCATATATTCCATAAGGAAATAAATGTGACTATTTATATGCCAATAATCACAAAAGGTTCAATTACAAAGTGTTTTAAATGTATAAAAGTTCACTTTGCACACATAACATACAGCATTTTTCATCCAAGGTATGCACAGTGATTTAAAAAACCTAGATAATATAGCCAATACCAGCTTCCTCAGACCCTCCATCCTTATGCCATTGAAAAGGATATATATAATTAATTTTGTTTTACCTAAAAATATACTATATTCAATGCAGAGGGGAAGTGATCTACTCTGAGTCACACATATATGGCTCATTATAATCATGTCTTTTCAAAAGTATAGCTCTGTAAGAAGAATGAGAATACAGCAGTATATTGGCATTTTTAGATATCCACTTTGAATTGAAATTTCTCATGCTATTAGGGCACATTTCAGAAAAACAACTCAGAGGGCTGTAATACAGTTTATATTTCTTTTTCTTTTTTCTTTTTTTTTAAAATCAACCACAGAATCAGAAGATGTCAGTTCTTAAATTTTCAGTGGTTTACAGAGTTGCAGTACAGTCTAATAAGCAATACGAATGAATACAAAACAGATTTCTGAAAAAGTATTTTGAGAATTCTTTACATGAAAACAAGAATGGAAAGGGTGAGTAAGTGAAGTTTAAGTAAATGTCTGTAAGATAATTTTATTATTTGTTGAACATCACATTGTTAAAATTTTCATTCTTATAGACCATTAGCTTGCTGCAAAGAGCTTCTGATTTAACTAACGCATTACCTGCTAACTGTCTCTAGTATGTGGTTCTCTAGGACTTGAAAATAAAAGGAAAAATCTTGCTAAAAGTAAAATTAGGCTATTTGTAAGGCACAAAACAGATAGATTCCCAACAGTGTTTTCTCCCTATAACCTTCTTCTTGTCTACCACATTTTAAGAATTTAGAGAAGCAATTATAAAACCTGGAATTAATACTAGACATAGTATTATAGTAGATGTAGACTAGACATAGTAGAAATACACTAGACGTGGTATTATAGTAGACATACCACACAAAGTAGGTTCAGTAAAATAACAGCATACTCTTATTTCTCTTACCACTTTGAAAAGGTAGCAGATTTTATTATTTTATTGGATATAACATGTCTGGTATTCATGACTTCTGTGTTGGAAGGACTGTATGACTACCTTTGGACAGATGTTCAGCTCTCCAAACCCTCAGGCCAACAAACCACTATAAATCTCTTGTCATCTAACCATGCTAAGTTCTCAGTGGCTTGAGGTCACTGATAATGATCCCACAAGATCTTTGAACTGTAAGATTCTTCTACCTATGTTGATAGATTATCTTTCATTTGCTCAATTCTGACATCCCAGGACCTGTGGTACATTCATTTTGATCTGAACTCTTTAGCTCAGAGCTCATCTTGCCCCAGTAAAGCTATTTTTTTCAGAAATGCAAGATTTTAGATTATCTATGCAAAGAGCCAGCAAGTGTATACAATTTTAGAGCATCTAATCCCATCAGACATACAATGAAAGTCAAGAAACTAGAGGGAGCTAAGAATTCTGCACAGCGACTCCCCCAAATCTGCCAGCCCACAGGTCTAAGTAATTTTTATTTCTGTTAACATAGAAAGATAATGAAATGGAGCAATTGTTTTAACATAGAATTGATATTAATATGATACAATTTATTTTTTCCTCAATTCATATCATGGCTTTTCATAGCAATTCTGTATCAAAAATTAACAAATTGGTAGCATGGCTTCTTGGGAACATATTGACCAGACAGCAGGGTTCCTCTTGTAGTCCGGTTGCTGCCAGTGGGACAACTGGCACTGGCAGTTAGCTTGGAAATGGAATAGTGCAGCAAGCCTCCAGAAGAGTGCTGTATCTGGGGTGACATCAATTTCACTCTGCAGCTGAATTTGCTTCTGAAGGATTTTGCACGGAGTCGTGCCACTATGGCTCCATCTCTGTGGGAAGAATGGCCCAAAACTGAACCAAAGGACTGCAGCTCTGGCTCTCTGCAGCTAGTAATGCAGGTTGCATGCGTAGTAGAAAAAAGAGGAAACACTTCTACTACAATTTGGGAGTGACTTACATCCTGTGAAATGTTTTTTTTATACTTTTGTGAAGAATATAAAACAATTATTGGAAGGACAAGCTAATCTCAACAGAGCTTGTACAGATTTTTCAAGACAATAGAATAATAATAAATATTATTTTTAAACATACTAGATACATTTTATTTCAATGAGCCTTCTCTGAACCATCATATATATATTTTGAAACAATGATAGAGTATAAAATACAAGCGTTAGACCACCCTTGTTTTCGCAGAGGAAAACCCTACCTTTACAGTCAGAGACAGCTGTTTTTAAGCCATCCGAACAGTGGACAATGGAGAGCTATTAGCTGTAATCATTAACTTGAAAACGTTTGACATAAGTCTGCAGTGAGATTATATTCTGGAAACCAGCTGCTCACAGGATCAGAGGTGTATGACTGTCCTGGATAAGAAACTGGCTAAGAGATCACAGACAAAGCATGGTTCCTGGATTGATTTCAGCATTGCAGAAGTCCTTTTGTGGCACACTAGAAGTGATGTTGCCTAGTGTATTTATCAATCACTCAGTAAGAGTGTATGAATGGAGAAGACAGATTTTGCAGACAATGCATAATTATGTCCGTTAGGCAAACTCCAAGAAATCAGTGAACCAACTCAGAGTGACCCAGTAGAGTCAGATGAATAGATAAGAGATGATGGTAAAAGAAGGCAAACTAAAAGGAGTATCTGAAATAACATGAAAATGTGTTAAAATGCTAATGGAAAAATTATAAAATGGTTTGGGATACAGTTTCAGAAACTGCTATTGTTTAGAAGAAATAGAAAAGTGGAGAAATAGTTCTACCACTGTACCACAGTCTTGGGTTTTAAATTAATTTAACCAAGAAGGAAAAGATGTGTAGGTATTTATGAATGATTCAGTGATCATATCCCCTCGGTATACAGCAGGGTATATAGAGAATTCCTCATCTGAAATGCTGTACTCAGTTCTGATAGCTCTTTCTCAACGTGATAATATGATAGGAATGTCAAGTGTCAGTAAACAGAAAATATTAGTTGGCTTAGATTAAAAAAAAAGTATAGAAAGTAGTAACTGTGACTGTATACTGTGCACGTTAAATTATCATTTTTCATTATAAAGAATAAGGAGACATACAAACCAATCTAAAGGAGCTACGTTTGAATTAAGAACTTTTAGAAGGTCCAGAACACAGTTAATTCTGTGAAACTCATTGCTGGAAAGATCTTCACCTTGAGACAGCATTCGTCTTTGTGTTAGAGGGCACATAATGCCAATCACTACAAATGAAGAGTCAGAAAAAAATTGCCAGTGGACGAATCGTTTCTTAAGTGTCAAAATTTTTACACGTCTGAAATACCTGGTTGCAGTTTGCTGTTAGAGACAAGAGACTGGGCTACACGTAGTAGGAGAGTAGGATAGCAGTTCCTATGCTCAGAAAAGACTTGCCAGATCAATACTAACCTATCTCCATCCCCAGCTGAAGTGATTAGGAGGCAATTGGTTGCTTGACAACCATGTTAGCCTTAGGTCATTTTCGCAATATTGATGAGCCAATGTTTCATTTGCATGAGATTCATTATCTGTGCCTTTCAGAAGGGAGAAAGGAAGATATGGGGGAGCTGACTCCTGCTGATCATCACAGATGAATGAGTCACGACTGGCTTAAAAAAAACCCAATGTGTGCTGGTGGAGGTGGAAAAATGGAGACTGCAGTAAGTACAGAAATGAAGCAGAGGCATTTCATACATGTAGGCTGAAAGAATGGCTGTAAGCACAGATGGGCCTGAGATCCAGTCACCTCCTCCACACCTCATCTGCTCTTGGAAGAGCTGCAGACTATCTATCCAGCTGCTACTAATGGTATTTGGACTTGTGGGGTCACATGTTTTTCTGCAAACAATCTGGGGCTTTCAGAGGAGTGTCTTTCCAGGCCTGGGTTGAAAAGAGCAGCAGTCTGTAGCTGGTCACTTAACGAAACCCAGAGAGAAAGTGGAAAGCAGGAGTGGGACATTTGGAAAGAAGATTGAATACAGGAGGATAGGGAGAAGGAACTCAAATGAAAAGGATGCAGAAATAAGACTGATTGTTCTGATTTTGGTAACCACCTCACTTTTCTTCTAACGTAGTTAAACAAATGTTGTAATGGAATATGATGTACAAAGCATTAAATCACCATACCACTGGGTCATAAACATTATGTCAAATAAATCTTATTCTAAAATTGAGCTATTATAGAATTTTTGGTACCATTAATATTCCTGTGTCTGGTCCTTATACTGAAAAAAGTATTTAATAATAGGTTTAGGTGACTTTTCTTGCATTGTAGATTCTTACTTGTGTATTTTGTTGCAAAGCACTGTATTGGATTCCAATGTCTGTATTTGGGAAGCTTTCTTTTTTTGCAGCAGTCAGCTATTGGTTAAAAATAGCTACATTATATTGTCATTAAATATTCATTAAATTGAGTTGTGGCAGCCTGTGAGAAGCATCCAATTAAGCAGTTCACTTTCTACGCATAAGGCTACAATTGAGCAGTCTTCTTTCTTTTTAATAATGCATCACAAGCTGCCGTGAGTATCTGTAAAATAATTGATAAGGCAAAAGTTATTTGTAAAATACATACTAGAAACAGAAAAGTAGATTAGAGAGGAGGATTTTGCCTTGGGACTTTCCTCTGACTGTGGGAAAAGTACAGCATACTTTGATTTAATTTTTACATAGCCTGGGGAAACCTGAAATGCCATATCTAATCATTCAATATTTTCTACTTCTGACATGTATTATGTATGACTAAATCTTAAAAATCAGAGATGGAAAACACAGAGTAGACTTCACTCACCCTGAAGCCACTACAGGACAGTAAATATCACTGGGTCATGAGAAAGCCTCAACAACTTTTTGGATCTGTCCTGTTCATCTTACTTTGTTACTAGTGCTTTGATACACCCATAGGCTTGTTTGAAGAAAGTGCCGAGACTGGAGTCAGAGGTATGACCACCATCTGCACATGCAGAGATAAGCTAGTCTGAGAAGCAATGGCAGTGGTGGTGCATTGGCTCAGGTTTCAGCACAGGGCAGAAAATCTTTCTGATTTCCCAGGACCAGCCCGTTCTGCTGACCCCGTACTGGCACACCAGCTAAAGACATTAAAGCTAGCTAGTTTTGCTGTATGTATTATGAAACCACTTCTTCATCTGCAGTGCAGACTTGTCTCCGGTCGTCCACTGGTTCCAACAGAGCACTGAACAGTTGGTAAGAAGGAACGGCAGCTACCCCGAGGTCTCTCTGAGCAGCTGAGCTGCTCTCAGTGTACCACAGAGGTAAGGTAAGGGCAGTGACGTCAGCCTGGTGTCAGTCTCCTGTTTCCCCAGCCTTGGGCATGTCCAAGGACTAAACTATGCTTCTGTGTAGGTCACTGTATCCGAAGTTACATGTTACATGCCTCTTTCATAGCAGATTTCAGTTTCCATTTTGCCTTGCATGAATCTTATCTTCTGCCGCTTGCTAATTATTTCTCGCCTGTCTTCACTTATTGATGTTAGTTTTAATTCACCACTTTATTTAATTGCTGATTCCAGGGCACTGCTTCAAAATGTACCTTCCGGTTATTATCGAAGCTCTGTGTACAAGCTGGGCCTAAACTCCTCGGGATATTGGTTCAGCAGACTGGAAATTGGCCATTTCATTTACATTTAAAATGTAAGCTTTAATTGAATTAAATATGAAGCCAAGCACTACAAGCTGTACAGTGCTCTTTTTTTTTCTAACGTGGGATTAAATTACAATTACTTTTATTGTCTCTACAGTGTAATATTTAATGAGATACAATATCTTGTATTGACTATGCATTGATGTCAGAGGAGGAAACCTGTGGATGTGACAGCTAACAGAGGCCACGTAAGCCGCTTGGAGCTTTTTGAGGCAAAGGAAATAGTCTGGTAAAGGCCCCAGAACAGGGAAGGAGGGCATGAAGCGTCATGTGGCTGAGGACCAGCTGTCACCGCAAAGCATTCTTGCACTCCTTCTCCACCTTCCACCTCCCGTCTTGCCATCCTGCCACTTCCCCTGTGGCAGTGTCAGCATTCACCCAGCCCCACAACGAGGCAAATGGGGGATCTCAGTGAGAGCATTACCTGTCCTGTGAAAACGTGAAGACTCTTCTGACAGTGCATTCCCCAGGTACTTGTAAGTTATGAGGGAAGGGGGCAGAGCATATGACTGGGAGCTCTGGGTGGGCTCTGGGTTCTGGGGTCTGCAGACGGGCATTCAGCAAAGTGAGATTATAGTATTATTACTTCACCTAGGTTGTTAGGTTTCAGAGTCAACATCACAAAAAGAAGCACGGCCAGCAGGTCGAGGGAGGTGATTCTGCCCCTCTACTCTGCTCTCGTGAGTCCCAACCTGGAGTCCTGCGTCCAGCTCTGGAGCCCTCAGCACAGGAAAGACATGGAGCTGTTGGACTGGGTCCAGAGGAGGCCACAAAAATTTTCAGAGGGCTGGAGCACCTCTCCAATGAGGAAAGGCTGAGTGAGTTGGGTTTGTTCAGCCTGAGAGGAGAAGGCTGTGGGGAGACCTTACAGTAACGTTTCAGTACCTGAAAGGAGCCTACCAGAAAGATGGGGACAAACTCTTCAGCAACACCTATTGTGATAGGAGAAAGGGTAATGGTTTTAGACTAAAAGAGGGAAGATTTAGACTGGATGTAAGGAAGAAATTTTTTACAGTGAAACAGTGGAACAGGTTGTCCCGACAGGTGGTCGATGCCCCATCCCTGGAAATATTCCAGGTCAGGTTGGATGGGGCTCTGAGCAACCTGATCTGGCTGAAGATGTCCCTGCTCATTGCAGGGGGGTTGGACTAGATGACCTTGAAAGGTCCCTTCCAACCCAAACTATCCTATGATTCTACAAAGCAAAGAGATACTAGCAGGACTATCAGTAGTGGTGTTTCTGGTTGGCTGCAGGCTCAAGAAGTCAGTGCTTTGAACTGTGTTATCAATCTTATTAAATACTGATACAGTTTTAACTGCCCAACAAGAACACCCCACTATATGGTGAGCTTGCAGTGGGAAGAGACAATTTACAAGTTTGCATATGGCCAATACCATACAAAGAAAAAAAGGTGAAATCCTAATTTATGGAAGCAGTGGTAAATTTTCTACCTGCAAAACAGGATTTGAAGTATGCTAGAAATGAGTATGCATCTAGGAGCATGGCAATAAGCTGATTTATTGTTCATTTTTCAGCTCACACTTGCAGCAGCTTACAAGTAAAACATTTTGTGAAGGCTTAGATTGCTTTGTACAATATCATTATGAAAATTGTCTCTCAGTTAAAAACTTCTTTAAAAATATGATAATAATACATTTTGTAGAATAAATCCAAAGCACTGCAATTAATTCAGTAAGAAATAAAAAGTATAACTGCAGATTCTTTTTCATACTTTTATTGTGTTCTCTGTATTTTCCAGGGTAAAACTTGGAAATCACAATTAATTCAGAAGTCCAATCTGTCAGAAAGATCAGAAAATAAGAACCAGCTGGAAAAATACGTGCCAGATTCATGATATGCACTGAAAGAAGAGATAACAGCTTCTCTGTTATCTAATGCTATATATAAATAATATACACTATTTATTTATTTTCCCCTGTGGTCTTCCACTTCCATAAACACTTTCTATAAAAACAGAAACAAAAGTTTGAAGTTTCAGTAATTAAAATACTGAGACAGTAAGAGCAGTGACATAAATGAAACCAAATCAAATTGGGCTGTGATCTTGCATACTGGTACATAGGCAGACAGTGACATTGTTCCTTAAAAAAACATTTTAGGGTTTTTATTCTGTGAGGATTGCTATTATTTTTCCTGGATATCAGAGGAAATCTTCCTGCCAGGCATAATTAGAATTGCCAGCTTTTGCAGTTTATCTTAGTATTTACAGGGATCATGTAAAGCCCCTTCAAATCAATGGAAAAGCTCCTGGGATCTGTCTCCACTTCGCAAAGCACAACAACATTAAGTGATGGCTGACTTCGTGCTAAGTGAGCTGCGTTGTGCAGAGCCGTGCAAGAGGCGGTAACGAAAGGCTAGAAAGGAGTGTAGTGATAGAGCACGTTAAGCCGCAGATAGACTCCTGTTCCAGAGGCAGCTTGCTCTCGGCCAGCGTACCACCGTCCTGTGTCTACACACTGCACGGTATAGGCAAAACCCTGTTGTATTATGAAGCTGTGTGCCCCAAACTGAAAAAAATTCAGACTGTGCCTGATAATCGGATGTCTTAGGGTTTATGTATTTCTCACCACATTATTTACACAGTAACCTGCAGTAAAGGAACGTCAGTAGCAAGCAGAGGATGTTTTAAAATGCCATCTACTGTTTTGTTGCTAAACTATCAGGTGATACATAATTACTCGTCCTAAGCTCAATTAAGACAGAACACTTCTTACAACCACCGAAAAGGACTTGGGGATGGAGAGGGGGTGAGACTGATGGAGATGACACTGATGGTAGCAGGGCCAGGAGTTTACCCCAGGTCTTGAAGGCCATGTTTCTCCCCAAGGGCTCTGAGGGTGCAGCTGCATGGCAGCTTCAGTGGCCATGTACGGTCAGGCCCACTGTGCCCTCTGCCACTGTCCACCGGCATTTGTGGGACCTTGGGTTCAACTCATCAAGGGAGCTGATCTCTGTGATAAGTAACCATGTTTTTTTTTTCCTACTCTTTGATAGAGTTCGTTTTGAAACACACGAGCCTCCTCAGCTGATATACTGTACAATCACACGCGCTCAGTGCTGTGGTGGGGCCTGGCCCACACTGCTGTCTATGAGCATGATACCATGTCAAGGTGACTGTCTTTAATTGCTGTGTAACCACTGCCTGACTGGGTTTTTCCTGAAAGCAGAAGCAGAAGTCTTACTGTTAGTGATCATGGAGTATGACAGGGACCACTGGAAAGAGTAAGGGTAATTTAATAGTATTTATCTTGTACACCTTAGTAATGGGATGCCAGATCAGTAAAAGGATGATCTTGCGTTGGAGGTCCCAGTACTAATGCTATCATAGTACTGTAAAACATCGCAGGAAATTATACAGATTTTTAAATAGCTTACAGTTGTATAAATCTAAATTTGTTGAAGAGAATTCTTAGCAATATTATGGGAAGCAGTTTAGTTGTAACACTGCTTTGATGAATTTTATGTTTTATTTTATTCTCTCTATTAAAATCTTTGCAATTGTTTTGAAAGGAGAAAACAGTAAACACCATACTCTGCAACCCAGAATGATTCCTTGTGGGCTTCCTAAGCCGAAAATAGATAATGCATAGAAACAGAGTGGTCATTCAAATTGGAAAGATATTATGAAAGCAATATATTTGGCATTTAGTAAGCCCCAAAGAGAAGGTTGTGGTGCTGATATAATTTGTCCTACATTCCAAGTGGAAAATGCAGAAGTTATAAAACACGCTTAAGGCCCTATTTGCAAATTATGGACTTTCATTTTGAGCATTATCCTTTGTGCTGTGGTTCTTAAACTTGGCAGGAAAAGAGTATTGGCTAAAAGAGTTTAAAAAACTCTTATAATTGGCACCCTAGAATGGGCATCTTAGTGAGGTTTGGTTGCTTTTGGGCTTGAGCTTAGAGATCCATTTTTGTCCAAATTAGGCCTGCATTCATTTCAGCACTAGAAGAATGCTTTACAAACCATTCAATTACAAAGAAGCAGCCCCCTTGTGTGAACCAGAATGTACAGATGAAACCAACAGCCTCAGCTTAGTGCGTTTACTGACAATGTTAATTTTGCAGTCTCCAGTCGGAAGCAGCTCACACCTCAGCAGAGTAGACAAAATTGAATTTTGTTGCCTTGTGGATAAGAGAAAAATAAGTTAGCCCTGGAGAGCTATGCTTCTTGTTGCTGTAGAAAGGATTGGAAACAAGATATGGTGCAGCTGTGAAGCTGTCGTTTTCCAGCAATCACCCTAACTCTGCACTACCAGACCTCTTTATTAGGACCACCAGCAAGAAAAGCTTCCTAAGGGTCTTGTGGACACAAATTAGGTGGTAAGATCTTTTCTGACTCTTTCTGGGATGGTTTTACCTAGGTTTATCTGTCATTGCAGACAACTGCCTAGTTTTCCTAAGCCTGCAGCTGATGCAATCTTTTGTGTCCAAATCTGCTGCCTTCTCATTAACTACATTAACGCTGAGAAAGAAAGGCTCATTCTGATTCCCTAGTGGTGGAATTACTGCTGCATGAAGCCAGCTGATGGTGTCAGCTCCCAGCATCACTTCTAGAAGTGTGGTAATAGTAGAAATGAAAGAATGTTCTGGCTTTTCTGTTTTTCACAGGAATTGCTGAATATATGCAAAATTTTAACAGATCTGTTACGTATTTTCCTCACTGAATGACCAGAATGTGCTAGCATTTTGGCTATTAAACAATCCATGTGGTTATAAAACACTTCATAAGTGGATGTCTACCAAGAAAAAAGTGTTTTGTTCTGCAAAAATGCGAACAGCAAAACCCAAAGTAGTGCAGGGCATTTCATTTTCAGATTTCCCAGTGATTTTATTGTTACATCGGTTGTCATAGCAGTATCCTTGCACTACCTTGTCTGGAGTTACAGATTTGTTAGCAGAGGTGGTAAATAATTGTTTTTATTCATATGTGTTTAAAATGGGTAATAAGACTATAATTATAAGTATGAATGCTTGTTCTTACTTAAGTGCTAACTCTAGAGATTGAACACTGATGCTTCATTAATTTCTACTCTTGAGTTTTGCATCAGCAAGCTCATTTAATGTTGTCTCTAAAGCATGCACTTTTCTTTCAAAAAAATGCTGGTTTTGGCTTGTAAGAAAGATGTTCCATCAGCTAAATGAACCAAACATTTTTTAACCTTTTCTTTAGCCTTTTACCATTTTCCTTCCAAACAGGGAAAATTAGATCTTAGCACTTTAGGTTCTGGGGAACACATGAATCTTCCAGTATCCTGGAATGAAACAATTGTGCTATCTCAGTGCAGATGTGATAGTCAAGAAGGTACAATTTTCTTAAATTATATTTCTGTTAATTACTCTAAGCCTTTCTAACTAAGCTGTGAAAGCTAACTTGATTGCTCTCAACTACGAAATTTGGAATGAAGTCAAGATGAAATTATCTTCTATTTCCTAGTTGAAGAACGAAACTTTAGAAAAATATACTGACATTGTCAGTGAAGTAGTTGCATTTTCTGTTTGAACCTTCGCTTTTTAAGTTTAATTTGTCAAATTGAAAAATCATTTCCATTTAAGCACCTTTTATCTTACACTTTTTAAACATCATTTCTATATAACCTGTCTCATAAATAACAATGAATATTATTAAAATAAAATTTAATAATCTGAAACTGAAAAACTTTAAATAACTTCTTATTTATGCTTTTTCTTAATTAGTCTTCTTAACAAAACCACAGAATGTTGACATATCTTTTAAAGTAAGAATTTTAACTATTTTTTGTATTGTTTTTCTAAGCAATTTATCATTCTGTAACCATTATGTGTATTTGTCTGTCCCCTCAAAAAACTTCTGGTTGCAATGACCTACTGTAAATCAAACCTGATATTTCACAACATGAAGCTGCCAAAGTTTTGTGAAAATCAGTAGCTAGCTGAAGAAGAGGAATCAGTGCTCTACAGTGCACATTGAATGAGATGCAGTTATGATTCAAAGCCATACCCATTTTAAGAGGCAGGAATCAGATACTCAGTTATGATATGCATACTAGGTAGTCACCCGGCACTTTGTCAGCTCCAAACCAAAACTGGCATGTGCTGACTGACAGTCAGTCAAGGAGGTAGGGACTTGAGGAGAAACAGGGAAACACCGTGAGGAAGAAGAAAAGCCGAGGGCAGTAGGATGGTGTTGAGTATACTATAAATATAGAAGTGGCTAGGAGGTACAGAAATAAATCTACGAGAAGGGAGGCTTCCTGCTATGCTGTTCATGGAGGAATTCTCAAACACTCTCTATCATGCTTGGTGAAATCAGGTAAGAGGAAAAGCTACACACTCACCTGTACACTAAAGCATCTTTACTTACACACAGAGCTTTAGATATAATAAGATTTGTGTAAGTGAATCTTGATGAAGTAATTTAAAACAATGAATTTAAAATAATTTAAAACAGGCTTCATATATCATTGAGTGATATATATTATAGATCATGTAGTCCAGCCCCCCTGTCAGAGGCAGGGACACCTTCCACTAGATCAGGCTGCTCAAAGCCCCATCCAGCCTGACCTTGAACACTTCCAGGGAGGGGGCATCCACAGTGTCTCTGGGCAACCTGTGCCAGTGCCTCAGCACCCTCATAGCAAAGAATTTTTTCCTCGTATCTAATCTAAATCTACCCTCCTGCAGCTTGAAGCCACCGTCACCCCTTTTCCGACCCCTGTATGCCCCTGTAAAAAGTCCCACTCCAGCTCACTTGCAGGGCCCCATCACGTACCGGAAGGCTGCAATAAGGTCTCCCTAGACCCTTCTCTTCTCCAGGCTGAACAGCCCCAGCTCTCTCACGCTTTCTTCAGAGCAGAGGTGTTCGAGCCCTTTGATCATTTTTGGGGCCCTCCTCTAGACTCACTTCAACAAGTCCGTGTCCTTCTTGTGTTGTGGATTCTCAGGTTGAGATATGAAATCTCAAATTTGAAATCTCTAAATTTTTGAAAACCCCAAGAAACCCAAGAGTTGAACATATTAATCCAGGTGGGCTCTCACCAGAGCAGAGTGGTAGAATCACCTCCCTCAACCTGCTGGTCACACTTCTTGTAATGCAGCCCAGGATATTGTTGGCCTTCTGGGCTGCTAGTGGACATTGCTGGGTCATGTTGTGCTTCTAGTCAACCATCACCCCCAAGTCCTTCTCAGCAGGTCTGGTCTCAAACCATTCTCTGCTCAGCTTGTATTTGTGCTTGGGATCACCCTGATCCAGGTGCAGGTCCTTGCACTGGGTATTATTGAACTTCACACAGTTTGCAAAGGCCTACCTCTCAAGCCTGTCAAGGTCTCTCTGTATGGCATCCATTCCCTCCAGTGTGTTGACCACACCACACAGCTTGGTGTCTTTGGCAAACTTTTGGAGGGTACACTCAATCTCTCTGTCCATGTTGCTGAAGAAGATGTTAAACAGCAGTTTAACTGGTCCCAGTACTGACCGCTGGGGAGCACCACTTTTCACTGGTCTCCACTTGGACACTGAGTCATTAACTGCAACTCTTTGAGTGTGACCATCCACTCAATTCCTAATCCATCGAATGGTCCATCCATCAAGTCCACGTCTCTCCAATTTAGAGACAAGGGTGTTGTGTGGGACAGTGTCAAACACTTTGCACAGGTCCAAGTAGATAATGTCAGTTATGCTTCCCTTATCCACTGAAGCAGTAAACCCATCGTAGAAGGCCACCAAATTTGTCAGACAGGATTTTCTCTTAGTGAAGACGTGTTGGGTGTGTTGCGTTAATTTGGCAGAAGATAAACCTCCTTGCATTCTAACTCTCCTCACTGGAGTGGGAGGCTAGGTGTGGCTAGGTTTAAATTCTGAGTGATATCCAATTTACCACTACCAGTCCAGCTGCGTTTAATATGTATATTAAACTACCACGATTCTGGATACACTAATAGCGGTCTGCACCTTCATTCCAGTTGTGCTCATGAACTAGCATGGCCGTATTTGGTTGTGTTCAGTGAGAAACTGTGACAACTGGCTACTTAAACAGTGCAGTTTTGTTTGTGCAACAGGTATATAGGTTTTTTGAATTGCCAGTGATAGTGACTGTCTGCAAGAAAGCACGTGCAAATATGATGTTATTAAGTATAAAACACACGAAAAGGTTATAAATAACACAGCCTGGCTATAAACATTAGGGAGCAAGTCTCTAGAGAGATTTCTAAGATTCCCAAGAAAAGCGCTCTGTCTAAGTCTCACCCAAGGTGTCCCAAGGTGGGGAGAAGCAAGGCTCAGCCCGTCGGCCGATCCCGGTAGTCCGAGGCAGTCTGAGATGGAGTTTCCCTTGACTTGCTCATGGTGTTATCTTCTTCTCTGAAAATCCCCTATTTCCCTGGCTATTTTTATATCCTTTCTACATTCAAGGTGGAGTGTGAGTCACTGTAGTCATACATACCTTTTATCATGAGTGGTGTAAAATTCTCTTGCTTCATGTTTAAAGGTTTACAAAAAATCTAGGGTGCAGACTCAAAGAGGAGTGGTCTCACCTCTGAGGTGGGTAGCCTTCGGGATGGAGGTGTGTTTTGGTATGAAAATGATATTAAAATGAGAAAAGTTCACAAAAGGATAGCATTTTGGCAAGGTTTCGAAAACCTGTTGGCTCAGGGGGCCAGATGAGCTGCTTATCAGTTCTAGAGAACCATCTCTTCCTGCTTTATCATCATGGAGCATGGCCATGGAGTCTCCACCCCGCTCCATCCTCTATGGTATGTTGCAGGGAGTTGCTGTGTGAGTGGATTCCTTGCGTGCCTGCTGCAGCTATGTCCCATCCTCAGAGCTCCTTTTGATTTTATGCTTTTCCTCAATGGGTGAACAATGCTGCGTTTTTCATATAAACTTTAATTTTCACATGTAAAACCTTAATTTTACTAATAATTCCACAGGGTGTCACCAATCACCTCCATGTCCCTTAGCATAGTTTCCAGGAGGATCTGCTCTTGGTCTTGCCTGGCACAGAGGTGAGACTGACCGACCTGCTATTTGCCGGGTCTTCCTTTTTACCTTTTTTAAAAATGGGGGTGATGTTTTCCCTTTTCCAGTCAGTGGGAACTTCACCAGACTACTGTGACTTCTCAAATATGATAGATACCAACTTAGCAACTTCATCCGCCAGTTCCCTCAGGACCTGTGGATGCACCTCATCAGGTCCCATGGACTGGTGTACCTTCAGATTCCTTAGATGGTCTTGGACCTGACCTTCTCCTACAGTGGGCAGTTCTTCATTCTCCCAGGCCCTTCCTTTCCCTTCTGCCACCTGTGTGGTGTGCCTGGAGCATTTGCTGGAAAAGACTGACGCAAAAAAACCTTTGAGTACCTCAGCCTTCTCCGTATCCCAGGTAACCAGGTCTCCCGTTTGCTTCTGGAGAGGGTCCACGTTTTCCTTAGTCTTCCTTTGATCACTGACGTACCTATAGATTTTCTTGTTGCCCTTGACATCTCTGGCTAGGTTTAATTTAATCAGGGCTTTAGCATTCCTAAGCTGATCCCTGGCTGCTTAGATGATTTCTCTGGATTCTGCCCAGACTACCCATCCTTGCTTTCACTCTCCGTAGGGTTCCTTTTTGTGCTTATGTCCAGGAGCTCCTTGTTCATGCATGCAGGCATCCTGGAGTTTTTACCTGACTTCCTCTTTGTTGGGATGCCTTGCTCCTGAGCTTGGAGGAGGTGATCCTTGAATATGAGCCATATTTCTTGGGCCCCTCTTCCCTTCAGGGCTTTATCCAATGGCACTCTACTGAGCAGATCCCTGAAGGGGCTAGAGTCTGCTCTCCTAAAGTCCAGGGTAGTGAGCTTGCTGCACACCCTCCTTGCTGCCCTAAGGATCTTGAACTCCATCATTTCATGGCCACTGCAGCCAAGGCTGCCCTTGAGCTTCACATTCCCCACTAGCCCCTCCTTGTTGGTGGGAACAAAGCCCAGCATAACACCTCTCCTCCTTGGCTCTGCTTTAGTTTTTTGGCGGCTGAAGTACAGACTAAAAAAAGTGTGATTTAGTCCTGTAGGAAGGAAACAAGAATGATGGATGAATGTGTATGCAATATCTGTGATGTACAGTCCACAAGGCTGATGTGTAGGACAAAGCAAAGTCACTCGTCTTTTATTTTGTAGGAGAAATAGTGCTCTGTGTTATTTTAGTTTCAGGTGCAGGGTCATTCCCTGGTAAAATGGAACTTCAAAGAGGTCTACACTTGGGATGATAGTCTGCCATACTGTACCTTGTTCAGAAAGTATTGATGTTGACAGCTACAAATTTTGAGGCTGAAAATGCAAAAACTGGCCTGTCAGTTTAGCAAAAGTGCATATTACTGTTGATTTAAAATAAAAGTAAGAATTTCAGAGATTTCTTTTTATGTAAGATTCCACTGCAGTACTGGTAGAAATCTGAGGACTTTTTCATGGTGTTGAAAAACAGACTTTTACATAGGTCTCACATGTCTACATTTAAATCTTGTTGAGGAGGAAAGGAGCTTTATGTTGACAGTACATGGACTGTGTTACCTGTCAAGTCAACAACCTACACTCCTGAAATCAAATCAGTCCTCAAAAAGAAAAGGTCTTATCACCTGCCTACTAAGATGTACTATATATTTAAAAAATAACAACAATGCTCTATGGTATCATTGAACCGTCAATCCCTGGTTTAGCTACTTGTTGACTGGGTGAGAACTGCATGAATGTCTCTGGCTATATGACTACAAAGAAACACGCAATTGTAAAATATTCTGCTCTTCAAAAACCCTCTGAAGCAGAGAATTCTGATTTGGAGATACAAGAGCTTGCTTTCATCTTGCAGTAAAGAAATTTATATTTCTTCCACTGGCTGTGGAGAGGGAAAACTGTAGTATAATTTTGAAATCAAAGATTTGTTTTTCAATATTGGTGATTTGCAGAGGAGAAGATATCCGTAAGAATTTTACACATCATCACCAAAGAGGTAATACAACGTTCACAATCAGAAACTACTGATGCTAAGGATTGTACTGTAATTTTGTACTCTGATTCTAACTCTGAGCATCAAATTTACCTTACTAAGTGTAGACATCCATATTTAGGCTAAAAGTCTCTCCCAGAAATGTACTTCTATAGAGTTGCAATTTATCTGTCCCATGTATGCAGTGGGAGAAATCTGGACAACTGTGCTCTCTATAGTGGTACATCTTCATGGTGCTGTATCAAGGTACCTCTACACATATCCAGCCTCTTGAAATACACATAGCGGAAACCTGGTACTCATCAGTAGCTAATCTGCTTTACAGTTCTATTCCTACTGGGCTAAATCCACTTACTAATATACATATAGCCATGTGTAGAGGACTTCGGTGGGGAACAGATGAAGCAATGCCAAGGGCGTAGGACAGAAGAGGACTTAAACACGGTAGCTCGGACTACATGATAAATAACAGCAGAGCTATTTACTTACATTTGTTCTGCTTTTCACAGTTTAAAGAGAAAGGTTAGGAAAAGAAATGGAGGGTCAGCAAATGTGCCCAAACCTCCCTTACCGACATACCTAAGCATATAAAAAATATTCCATCCCTCACAGTAGAAGGAGCCTCTCCCTCCCATTCCAATGCTATGAAGAAGCACAGCATTATTCAAGTGACTTACTGGAAGATCAGAGCCAATCTTCACACATTTCTGCTGTAATACAGAAATTTTCTTGGACCTGACAGTGAGACCTTGTCTCGCACCAGGAAATACCAACACCTCTCTGCATTCCAAAGTTCTCCTTCCTGGCTACCCTCCTTCTTCAGCTACTGAATTGGCCATTGACTAATGGATGACACATTAGATTATAGTCCAGGTTATGTTTTGATGCAGGCAGCACCATACCACTTGCAGCAGCTGCTGCTGAGTTGTCCTGTGCTAGAAAATGAGCCTCCCCCAAGTTCAGGCAGAGGCAGTTAGGAAACTGATGAATACTTCATCTACTTCAAAGTATTGGGCTTTCTCCCCATCTTGCCTAGGATGGTGTGAGGAGAGATATAGCATTCTCAAATCTGTCGTGAATTCTTCCAGCTCTTGGCATCTCAGTAATCAAAGGCAGCTACGTGATGTGTGGGAATTGAGCATACCAGTATCCAATTTCACCAACCCTATTCTGAGTCTAGGAACTCCCCTTGACCACATTTCCTGAACAGTCCTGTGGTCTATAGCTCCCAACCAAACACTTCTCCCCCTTGCACTTCTTGTCACCAGTGGAGCCCTGGGCACTGGAGAGGAACACTGCTGTAGAGTGACCTTGTTGTCTGCATTTCCCAGGCCAAGATGCATTTTTCAAGAGCTTTTTCTTTCTAGAAATCATCTAAAGAGGAGTTCTAGTCTACCGTATCTTATTGTGTAAGGCAGCGTGACCCCCTCTGCTGGGACTCGGGGACGAGCAAGGCTTTTCAGAGCTACATTGCACAAGCTCAGCCCTGTTGATGTAATTCCCGTTGTTAACACACCCATGAGACTGGCCCTAACTGAAACTATAAACATCAGCTCTGAAGGAATTGTTGCTGCTACTGCAGCTGCTGCTGACACTACTCCTATGTCTGATTGTCAGGCAGTAGTAGCAAGGCATGCTTGTGAAGCAAAGGAAGGTAAGATCAGAAAGTAAAAGCCTTTACCCTCAGTATCCCTGAACAAGGGCCTGCCAAGACTGCATCAAAGTGCCTGGGGTGCTGCCAGGCTTTCCATCTGCTCCATCTCCACGGGAGGGACCATCCGAAAGAGAGCACAGCAAAAGACCAGTGTGATAAATAAGGCAGTCATAAAGTCTATATTGTTTTTTCTCTTTTTCTGCTCTAACTCTCATTTACATCCCACATCACTATTTCAGTCTGTATCAAATCCTTTTCTATTTCCATCAGACTTACCTGACTGTGCTTTCCTTTGCTAAGAGGATTCTCATCTGCTGAGTCAGAACTCCCTGGATTAGGGCAGCAGTACGTGACAACAATACCTTGCACCTGATGAGCCGCTATAGCTCCTGTCCTGCGTTTGGTGCCTGTGATGCTGGAAATCTACTCTTGGTGTAGCTGTGGATTAATCTGCCCCACTCCATCAAGATCCAATGCTGTCGCTGTTCACCTGGTTATCCCTAGTTTGGTTTTCTCTCATCCTTCTGTGGTGTCTGCCCTCCCTCATACTTTTGGCATGACGTCCTGTCCCACTCAGTGGGTAAGGGGAGGTGAGATTTTTCAGTTCTCTGCACCGTATACAGGAGTCATGACAACGACCCAAGAGGTTTGACTGGAAACAAACTCTACTTGGAATTCAGCAAATTTACGAAAGGTGGTAACTTTGCAACTTTATAAAAATATTATTTTAATACAGCAGGATTGCAATGAATATTGACTTGGAAAATCTTACAACAATATCATGTCTGATCTTGCAACACTGTAAAATATAGTGGATTGACAAATTTACAACAACATTACCCTTACATGCCTGTAAATCAAGTTAAAGATAGAGAAAGAGAGGGAAACAAAAGGAGAGATAAGAGAAAAGATATCACCACCCTTGGATCCAGTGGCGGTTTCTGCTGGTGGCTGGGGTCCTCCGGTGGCAGGCGTGCACCAAGAGGCTTGCCTGTTGTCCTGTTATATGCTTTGGGTGCCTGCTGTCACTCCTCAGGGGAGTAGTACTGTCATGAAAGTTCTCAAAATGAGTCAGTGGGTGCGGGGAGGTCTTGATGGTCTTACAACACCGATCTGTAGAGTTGACCTTCTGCCTTGTGCAAGTGTTCAACTTCCTTGCCTATGTGACATCTCAGAGGGAGAGAGGTGGGTTTCACAAGACAGCATCCCACCTCTACAGGGTTCCGCTGGCCTGCCACAGTCCCTTATCCAGTAAGGAAGTTTGGCAATACCTCATTTGTAAGTTTGTTTGATTCAGGTATCTCTGTTTCAGTTTATCAAGATGGATGTTTGCCACAATCGCTCATTCCGACCCCAGGGCTCTACACATGCAGAGACAGCCAGTGGTACCTAAAGGTCAAGGACAAGGGTGCCTTGAAGTGTTACGTCCCTGTGCTCTTTCTGTTCTTGCAAGTGGTGTATGACAGTGGTGCGTTGCTTGGCAAACACTGGGACGTGCTTTGGGATGCTGCCCCTGGCCTGTCTTTACCATCTCTGTATTAGCCTGTTTCTGCTCAAGAGACGAGGCTCTTGAAGCTATTCTGGAACCTGAAGTGCCTCAGGCTAGCACAGCTGGGCCCACTGCTAAAAGGAAACCTCCTCTTTCCCCAAGTACTGTCTCCCACCGAACTCTGTATATTCTTTCCTGCTTCTCTTTTTTTACCTGATCTGGAGTTTCCATGACAGTCCAGTAGATTTTTCTCTTCTTTATTGCTGCTGTTTATACTGTTGCTGGTTCAGGCACCAAGCCAGGTGCATGAACAAGCGTGATTTACAGGTTGCTACCACCTTGAGAGGTGCCCAGTTGGTGGGTCCTAGCGTTACAAAATTAATGGTTATGCAAAGAACAAAAACCTTAGTGTGGCTGTCAGTAAGGAAGAGCTGAATTATGCCCAGTTTTGGCCATGGTTTAAAAGCATAGAACATGTGTGTATATGGAGAATCTATGCAAAGGAATCTGTCCAGACCAATATCTTCATGTGGACATCTGAATGCAGCTGCCTGCATGAGTGAAGACAGCGAATGTGTTTCTTGATGGCAGAGGGGGATTTCAGGCAAGGAGCTTCCACACAGCAAAACATTTGAATAAGTGCTAGTAATCTACTTTTGGAGAGACAAACTGCACCCTGACTTCCTGTCTCACTTGAGATCTCTAGGTGTTACTGTTCTAGAAATAATAATAGCACTTCTTTTGACAAGTGAAGGAGGTTGAGAAATTGACTGGGAGAAAGACTGATTCTTTCATCATGTAACATATGGATGATCAAGATGGGGGAGAGGGTGTGGTGAACTTCGAAGATTTGTGTGATGCTGCAGTTCCACTCTTCCTTGCAGGATTTGTGAGATTTCTTTTCCTACACAGAAGTTGGCAGATAAAGCAGATAAAGTAAAGATTAAAGCACAATGACAGGCAAATATGGACAAATTTGCATAGTAACTGCCTGGCTAAATTTTGCCTGAGAGATCTATAAATCTGTCACTTTCATGAACAGAAGATTCACACAAATCATTAGCCAAAAACTGAGAAAAGCCATCACTTATTTTTGCACAGAAAATAGTTGAAAGAACAATTTAACTATCTTTTCAACCACAAAAAGCAATCCTCCCTGTTCAGCCATGATTTTGTACGGTTGCTTTCACTGACAGTAGAAAATTCAGTACGTCTAGTAGAAATTGATATTCCACAAACTTTTAAAAGATGAAATTATGTTCAGAACAGGTTTTATTATACTTTCTTAATAAACTCTTTGATGTTAATTCAGACAATTTTGCATAAAACTCTGTAACACCTTAGGACAAAAAAATGGTAATAGTTCAGTACATTTTATCAGGAACACAACCTGACTTCTGAAATAGGCTGTTGTTTTACTTGTTCATAATTTAACTGCTATAATATATACTATATCATATATCTACTATAATCTCAAGAGGCTCTAAAGTTTGAGCTTAATGAATTCATTTTCCATGTTGTTTCTACTGGAAAAGCCTTGATGATCCTTTAATTTATTTGGACTATGCTCTGATAAATCCGGAACACGTCTCTGCTTTACTTTTGATTGCAGAGTCCATTTTGTTTAAAACCTGCTGTGACGTAGTGCAGAAATTGCACTTATATTCCAGAAAACTCAGGATACAAAAGGTTATCCAATTTTTAAAGTGGTCATTAATTTTCCATTATATATTGTGTACATCAATATTGAAAAATGTATACTGAATTTATGAAAACTATGTAGATACTTTGGATTTACACTTTTAGAAAGTGAGTACAGTCCAGTCAGTTTGCTAAAGTACTTTCATTTCAGTACTTATTTTTTTGGGTCCTATTCACTCACATTATGTGTTTATTACTATAGTCCTAAATACTCATAGGCCTGGAATCCTAGATGAATACCGGAAGAAAATTTCCTATATGACAGAGTATTTGGCAGAGCAATAGAAGATGCATGCTACTGTTTATATGGATTTTATCTTGCCTTTAATGATGGTGGGTTTTGATAAATTATTTGAACCCTTCATTCTCATACACACACTATCCATAATCTAGATACAGAGTGTCAGCATATATTTTTTAAAATTCATCAGCAAGAAACTGTGCATTCAGAAGAAAGAATGGTGCTGTGGATAGACGCACATCCAAGCACACACGGGATTAATCCAGATTAAAGTTTTCTCCTCTAAAGTTACGAGTAAAGTCCAAAGGAATTTAAGACTTTCTTTCTGCTTACCTCTCTTTCTTCTCATGAGTCCCAGAATCACTCTTCTTTCTGTTTTCCCTGTCAAATATTTCTCCAGGGTACTTTCAGCAGATAACTCTCGTAGAAACAACATAGTAAAGCTTGTGTTGACGGCTTGTTGTTTTTAAACACTCTAAAGCATGCTTCCTTGCCTTTCCTTGCCTTTCCTTGCCTTTCCTTGCCTTTCCTTGCCTTGCCTACCTTGCCTTGCCTTGCCTTGCCTTGCCTTGCCTTGCCTTGCCTTGCCTTGCCTTGCCTTCCCTTCTCATTTCATTTCATTTCATTTCATTTCATTTCATTTCATTTCATTTCATTTCATTTCATTTCATTTCATTTTCTGTTGTTTTCTTGCCTTGCCTTTTCTTACAAAACATTGATAAGGTGTTGCCAAACCTTATTTTGTCTGGTGTCTCCACCTTCCCAGAAAACATTTTGGATGAAAGTGTGCTTATAATTAAAATGAAATTAAGTTGTGAGATATTTTGGGAGGTTTAAGCAAAAGAAGTTCTACTGTTTCCTGTTTGTCCTGAGGAATAAAATAATATACTGTCCCCACTCATCTCTGGAAGAACAATTTTCAGACCTGTCAAGTTTGAAGTTCAGACAAATCTGTCATCCATTTTGAGTAATAAAACATGGACAATAAAATACCTCTGTCTGCGTATGCATAGATACAGAAAGAAGTATTTGTAACATGTTCATGCAGAATGAATTAATTTTACTCAAACCTTGAAAAGAACATTCACCTTTCAGCATTGCTTATGCATGGAAAATTTCATCTTATAAGAAGGTTTACATGGAAAATGGATAGCTGCAGCTAAACTCTTTTTGCAGTCAGAATAGTAGCCAATGATTTATGCCAGCTGGATTTAAATTAATTGGAAGATGCCTCAAAATTTCCAGAATACATTGATGCTGAATTCAATGGAATACTTAACTGTGGGAGGAGAAAAACATGTTAAAGTTCCAGTGGATCATGAGGTTAGTAAACATTATGGAAAGATAGATTATTTCCAGGATTGACGATGAATGACTTAGTGTTTGGAGTTTTATGTGGTATACAGTTTTTGTTCATTTTATGGGTTCTGAAGTTTCTTCCCTATGGAGTTTAGCTCAGGCTTGCAAGATCAACACATATTTTAGTACATTTTTCCACTTTCCTAGCTTTTAAAAATTCTGTTAGAGAGGCCCATCAGGGTCAACAGCGGGTTATTTGATAAATTTTTCTTCCTTCTATGAAAACTGTATTTACAATAAAAGGCATCTACCAGGGATTCTGCAAGAACAATTACTTTTTGAAAATTTCTCTTTTTAGTAGTATGAATAATTCTGCAAGCCAAATCAGTTTGGAGGTCTTCAGATATTTGCTGTTTTAAATATTATACATAAGGTAGCCTCTCTGAAGTGGAATGTGCTCCCATTCTTCTTTTTAAGATGTGAAACCAGGAAATTAATTTATTTTCTGAATTTTTGTGTCAGATGAACAGCAAGAAAAGTGACAGGAGAGCCCAGTCCTGATCATGAAGAAACTAGTGAGAGTGTCTGTCACTGACACATAGGTGAGCAAGACTGAAAGCTACAGAATATCTCTCATCACAGACTTAAATCTACTCTCCTGCTAATTACCGTGAATCTGAAAAAGGCGAATACTGAAATCATAAAAAGAAAATATAAGCGAAAGGCAAATAAAGCTGAGTGGATTGATCCTATAGCCTGCATGAAACCTGCTGCCAGATCAAGCAGCTTTTACCGTTAGCATTTTATCAAAGTTTACTCCCATCAAGTAACTTCAGTATTTTCAAACTTGAGGATTATTGGACTAGCAAAAAATAACAGCCCTTTTCTCTTGTACATAATACAGATTATTACTATAATAAAAAACTGGTCATTGCACTATCAATAATGGCGGTAAGAGTAAACAGAAGGAAAGTATTCAAAGCTCAGGAGCAGTCAGTTTTGGGACCAACCTCTGTCTTACCCCTGGCTGTTCATTTTACCTGGTAATATTTCTCCACGCTCTTGGATACTGATTGGTGCATTACACGGAATGACTGGAGGACTGTGCTGGGTGGCTCAGGGCAGCAACAGCAGCTGGTTTCTGCTGTGTGCTTGAATTTATGGCTGCAAGTATCTTCAAGTGGAAAGCATAGCCTGTAGGGAAAGCGAGGCGTGTCGGGAGACAAAAGCTCGTACTGAAATTTCCTGGAGACATCGAAGCAATGCAGAGAGGTGGAACAGGAGCATGACTGTTACTGAAGAAAAGGAAGAAAGTGGTAAGAGAAGTACACCAGTAATTACTCTATATTTTTTAAGGATTCATACTTATTGCTATTCAAGGATAATAGCCCAGCAAATTAAAAAAAGTCCAAGAGAAATAACAAAGTTGGGTTAAAATACCTGATAAACATTTTGTGTTGTTTTGTAATGCATAAGGTATTTTGTTCCCATTCCTGTCTAACTCGAAGTTGATGAATAGGAAGTCAGATACTGAAACTTTTATTCCAAGAACAAATTCTCTCACTTTGTCTGTGTTCACAGGCTTAGATCCTAGACTGAAAAAAAATCTCCCAAGATGTTTATAATTGAAGATATCCAGGACTGTCCTAGTTACAGTCAGAATTCTCTTTGTCACGTACATCAATCACAGTGAATTAGGCTGCTCTTTCTGCACCTTGCTCAGAGGTCTTAGGTGGAGCCCATGTTTTGGTTCCATATACTCTTTCAATGTCCTCTGTATTGTATCTTCAGCTACATTCAATTGCAACATATTTACAACTTGCTGTTCCAAAAAAGCAATAAAGTTATTTTCTCCGGTCGTTTGAGGGTGTCCAATTATTCTGACAGTTAAAATTCTGATTGATATTCAGAGATTTTCAAACTCGTGTGAAAGATTTTGTTTTCCTTAACAATGGGTATGTAGAAGCAATTAGTTCTCTTGTTCTTTTTGCAGGCTTTATGGCTTTTCACACATCTATTAGTTTGATCTGTCTGTTAATAAAGCCGCCATCCAGGTCCACGATCCATCAAATGCAGGATCTGATTCTTCTGCTTCAGTACGGACGAGATTAAAATACACTAACATGTCACATACTGTTTGATGAACTGTTTGGGCCCTGGAGCACCTACTTCATAGCCTGATCTGTGTTCACCAAGGTGGGGGACACTCACATTTCTCCAACTGACATTTTACCCAATCATATTGCTTTTTTTTGCCTTTTTTTTTTTTTCTCCATGTAGATGTGACTTAATGAGTTGTGGTATCTTAAGATGTACTGAATTCTTTAGCAATAAACTGTGGCAACACTTTTTTTCTTTTTAGCCTTGGGAGATTCCCCCCAAAAGTTCTGAAGTATCTCTGTTAATATGCTACACTTTATTAATGAGAACTGAGGACTCAAAGCAGAATAATGAATTTTTTTATAATTGCATAATATATGTAAACTGTAACTAGGTTTGGGGCTTTCTTACTCTAACTTAAAGGTGTTATTTACATACACACATCAGATGATTTGATGTATAAGCAAAAAGCTTGAGGTTTTTTTCATTTTTGTGTTTGAATGGCTGTTTGATAAGGTGGATTTTTAAGACTTTGTGTTTTCCACTTTTCTGGTAATCCAAAATCTTCTGAGGATCATGTATTCAAGCTTTAAACATAATTAAAAGGTAAAGCACTGTACATTATCAATAAAACCAACATGTCTTCCTGAAAGTACTTTTGACTGACACAGAAACCACAACTAACACAGGCAAGTGTCTTGAAAGATACTGTTATGTAAGTAGGAAAGGGCAATTTTTTTAACAGTTTACCCAAATTCAGATTCTGTTTCAATGAGGTTAATGTTGATTACTTGTTAAGCCATTTCTGACAGTGTTCTTATACATCACCATGTGTTTCAGGTAATGAAAGGACACATAAATAGGGAAAAATGTGGCATTGCAGTATCCTTAAGCTTCTTGTAGCTTTAGAAATTACACATAGACTAATTCTCCAAGGTGTTAGATACCTAATTCAGGGGACTGAACAATTTAGACTACATGAGAAACAGAAATGAAGTTGTTTCTGGTTTCAGCTTCAATGTATTCACTAAGCTAACATTTCTGATACAGACACCTAATGGCAGATCTTCATGTGATATTTCATAGCATGCATCCTTTGTGTATGCTGCATGCAGTGCATCAGTAGGCTGCTGCTGTGGTAAGACTGCAGAGGCATTGCAGTCTTGCTACTATTGTTGGTTGTCATGGCCACAAGTAATACACAACATGAAGCACAAATATTCAGACAATTTTAAAAAGTGATACCATGATTTTCCTGATGTATTTTTCTTTTTTTAACAAGCTTTATGCATAATGGTAGAAAGCACACACAGTTAATAACAATACCTTTGCAACATCCTGTGTTACTTAAGGAATGCCAATACTTACATTTATGTATAACATCCGCTGACTAATTTCACAAATAGTTACATTTCTTTTATCCATTTTCTATTGACATGTGTGTATCAGATTCTCAAATATCTCCTATGCATGCAAGCAGATTCGAGAGATTTGTTAATTATTGTATTTCTTCAGTGCCAGACATCAGTAATGACAGGAATGAAGCCATGTTTTCATTACCAGCATCTGTATATTACTGCTGAATGTGGAATTTCAAAGCCATATCAGAAATAAAAAAAAATAATTAAGAATAGCTTTAGTTCATGAAAATTGAATTGGCTAGCGATTAAGACTTTTGCAAAATACAAGCACTCATCAAATGACTGCCATGAAAGGAGATTTTCACATTGTGATTAGTTGTTAATTGAGAGATTCATAGCAACAGTTAGTCTTTGGTTAATAGAAATCTAGCCATCAAGACAGATGGGCTGTATATAGATTGCAGGTTTCATAAACTGTGTTATGCATGGATCATATATGTAATATTTTATTATACCACAAGAGGTCACAAAACATTTATAAATCTATGCAGTGGAAAAATTGATAATAGTTCTCTCTGCAAAATGCTAAAGTTAAATCTCATGCACTAAGTAAAACGCAAATAGAACAAACTGTAAAACAACAATAAGACAATTTTTTTTCCTCTTAAAGTGCTCTCATCCTGTGTGATATGCTATGAGCCATACCCAAATATTCTCTCAGCTGTACATTTCATGCTGAAGGTAGGGGAAGCCATACGCTGTGCTGTGATACATTCTGAATCATTATCAGTATGTGATGTAACCTTGGAAGAAGGACAAGATCAGATTCTCCTTGGCATGGCGGGTAACATAATCAGATGATATACGAAGCATTGGACGGGATTATGGTGATCAAGTAAGCATTCTTGGCAACTCAGTGAAAAGTATTAAAGCTGAGTTTAGCTGGACAGATTGCTGTTAGTTCAGAAAAATCATAGGCACAAAAAAGATTTTAGACTTGCAAGGATTGCAGCCTGAATTTGTGAAACAAGATTGTTTCATAAAGACAACATCCAGAATTTTTAACAGAAGACTTAGTGTGGTACAGTGATGCAATTCCTGGTATCTTGTGTGGCAGTAACATCCCTCAGCAATTTCTGTTTGCTCTCACTAACTCTGAAGAAAGCAGAGGCCAGTGAGCCAAAGAATGGAAGAAATGTGGTGGGTGGAGGAAGCCAGTGAATTAGTGCAGTGCCACTCCAAGGCAGGGCAGGACTGGAACAGCCTTGCTGCCATCGGAAGTGCCTGTGAAGAACATAGTTTTGGGGGGGAAGAATGAAGGAGCCGATTCTTTAGTGTCTGCACTAAGGTATGCATGACCTCGAGCAGGTAGGTATGTGAGCACACTGCTCAATGCCCGTGTTTCTCAGCTTCTTCCATTGCTATCCCTTCCTTCTGGAGGGTGATACATCACACCAAATGAAGGTTATTTCTGAGTTATTCTTCACTTTCCAAGCTTTATCTGTGGTGGGGGAATGATAAGACCAGAATCATTTGACATGCAATGGCTTATCATTTACATCATTAGAAACTGTCTAATTATGTGCCTAGCTCATAGGTTAGCATAACTTCAGTAGTGTCCCTTGGGTAAACAAGTGTTCATTTTCTCAGATGAAAATACAATTAAAGAGGAAGCAATAACACCAGGCAGGAACTGACCAGTATCATTTTGGCTTTCTTCTCAGAGCTTAAATATAAATGCTGTTTACGGTATTAATAATTGTTAGTACTTCTATATTTTCTCCTAGGAACCCACAAAGCTTCTCAACAAAGGGCAAGTATTTTTATTTCTATTTTGTAGACAGAAAAAAAGAACTAAAAGCTTAAACTGTCATGAGGAATAAACAGTCCCAAAAGACAAAACCTATTTCAAACATATAGCCTGAAATAGCTTACCAAGGTTCTTTTGTAAGTGCAGTCCTCTGTATCTTAAGGAAGGTCACACAGAGCTAACCTCAAGCGTGCTCTCGTTTATATAGTTTGTTATGTTGGCTTTCACTTAAGTTTATGTCTTTTGTGGAGCTACATAAGCCATACACATTGGTCTCGTTTACTCTTCAAATGAACAGAAGGACAATGATTAAATATGTTTTCGTGTTTCATTTTCTAAAGTATCTTCTGAGGACTGCAGACTCTTAGGCATTTATTTCTTACAGCACAAGGATGATCTTTTCTGTAAGTACCTGATTTTCAGGAAACCTTTATTTTGTTGGATGAACTCTCTTTGCGACCTTGAACAAGTTATTTAATACCTTAGCACCTCAGTTTCCCACTGAGAAAAGGTATGCAATACCCCTATGGTTGTTGGGGAAAGGAAGATAATTGGTAACTATACGAAAGAACACACAGCCACAATGAAAAAATTAACACTCCTCTCCAAAGCCAAATTGTTCCAAAATGTAAAAAAATAAGGAAGAGAGAATTTAATTCCTGAGGAGGAGGACTGTTTTTAGAGAAAAGCAAGGGGTTGAAACAGATGGGAAGAGGGAGAATGTAACACATCCTACAAGCCTTATGTCAGGGCAAGGCTATAGATGGAGATTGTGAATATTCCTCACTGCAGAGAGGTTGCAAGACCAAACAGAACAATTTAAACTTAATCCCCCACTAAATCTCAAATCTTCAGTACAATGAGGAAAGGCCGTCTGTAATATGATCACTATTCCTTAAGCTTTCAAGCAAATCTTGTGCTTTGTTTTAAATAGACATCAAGCCATGGAGATACTTTCATGGGAACAACTGAGGTGTGTGGATACGGGGCTGTGTGAGGTGTTTGTGGAAGGCTCTTGTGTTAGGAAGAGAGGTACAGCATAAACAAACTGCACAACAAGGAAAAGAGTTCACTTTTTGCATAGGAAACACAATAAAGTCCCTGGTGCCAGAACAGATGGGAATAAAGAGGACTTAAGCACACTGTAGTGACAGTACATTCTTAATGTAGCTTAATTTTTTACAAATAAAATAACATCAGTGACTGGCACTTGAAGTAATCTCCTCTGAAATCCAGTTATGTCTAAGGTTTTTGAAAACAACCAGTTCTTCCGACACTGCTGCTAATAAGTTATAGACATACACACCTACACTTTTCAATAGCAGATTGCAGCAGCTTCTTCTGTGCCTATTTTTATTTTCCTTATTGCGAGGTCTACAGTTCTTTGTCATTGTTACGAATCCATAAGTAAAAGCAACAAAGCTGAGTAGAATTTGGAATATTAGGCAAGTTCAGGACAGACAGATAAGCATATCACAGAGGTGAATCACTTAATGAAGCTTACAGAATCACAGAATCACAGAATCACAGAATGGTAGGGGTTGGAAGGGACCTCTGTGGGTCATCTAGTCCAAACCTCCTGCCGAAGCAGGGTCACCTACAGCAGGCTGCACAGGACCTTGTCCAGGCAGGTCTTGAATATCTCCAGAGAAGGAGACTCCACAACCTCCCTGGGCAGCCTGTTCCAGTGCTCCGTCACCCTCAGAGGGAAGAAGTTCTTCCTCATATTAAGACAGAGCTTCCTCTGCTTCAGTTTGTGCCCATTGCCCCTTGTCCTGTTGCTGGGCACCACTGAGAAGAGTCTGGCCCCATCCTCCTGACACCCACCCTTCAGATATTTATAAGCATTTATTAGGTCCCCTCTCAGCCTTCTCTTCTTCAGGCTGAACAAGCCCAGCTCCCTCAGCCTCTCCTCATAGAAGAGATGCTCCAGTCCCCTCACCATCCTCTTAGCCCTTGGGTTTCTGTATGCAACAAACCTCCTCAACTGCATGAAGCATGTTCTGTTCTACAAGGAAGAACTCCACCACACAAACTACTCAGGATGGTCCACCAACCTGATGTAATTCTTATGGTAACAACTTCTGTGTTTAAATGTTAATCCACTTATGTATCCTGTGAAAAAGATTTATAAACTCAACAACAAAACCAGATACAATTTAGACACTTTGCATGCCTTCATTAGATCAATAAATGCAGCTATCTTTTTTTTCTTGAAGCACATACAAATCTCATCCCAGTTCATTTTTTGTTAAATTAAATTTGTTATTGATAGGAACTTTTTCTTGTACTTAAGTTGCCTTTATTTTCTGAGTGCTTAAACAGTAGAAATTAAATGTACTGTTCTTCAGGTAAATTCATTAAGCTTTGATTTTTATTTGTATTCTGTGTTTGTGAACTAAACCACAAAATAATCCAGAATTATTAAAATGATTTTTTCATTGGAATGTATTCCTCTATGCATTCTGTTAATTTAATCATATAACAGATTACATAAAGCTTTAAATCTGTACTGTTCAGCAAAGTTACAATATGAAAAAATATATTTAAAGCAATTAAAGAACACTGCAGAACAAATGTTTTGTACATACTCCTTCAGAAGATGATCTCTTTACAGAATGGCAGAAGATAATGACCTCACAACTCATTTCAGACACCCCAATGACCAGGGAAATTGATTTCCTACATTGTGATTTAACTGTGAAAGCTCTAACAACACATCACTGGAAATAGGAAATCCCACTCAAAAGTTGATTTTACTTCATTTTGTTTCCTTTATTTTGTCTGACAGCAGTAAACCAGTCAGTAAGGAAAGCATATATCCAAAGCATATATCTGCTTAGACTGAGGCAAGTATTTTGGAATATAGGTTTGTCTTTCTCTTTCCGTTCCCTTTTTCCTCCTTAAATGTTGTAACTTGGATCCAAGTCATTGTTCTGTTTTTTTTTCTTATAGTAACAAAACCAAATATGAAGTCTGGGCTTACAGTGGTAGTGGATTTTCTAGGCCATTGCCAGAAAAGGAAGACAGAGAGAAAGGAGACATACTTTTTTCCAATAGAGGCAAACAACCCAACACAATTTCTCATTCTCAGACATGTTTGCAAAAGGGTCACTAGCCATTCACAGAGCCCTGCGTCAGGAAGGAGTAAGGCATCATGAGGCTGTGCATCATGCTCCACGTATGGTGTGTGCCTCTTGTGGCCTCACCCGTGTCAATGCTCCTTTGACCTGAGACGTGACAGCATGAAATAATGCCGTCTTGAAGCCAGGTGGAAAACTGAGAACAAGGCTCTCTGATGTGAAAGGCAACTGCACGTAAGTGGGATTGCTTGGCTACAGGGCTACATGTCTTACAGTCAGAGAGTCAGAGACAGAGCACGATTGTCTGCCTGTATGAAGATGTGTCCAGACCTTCTCTGGCCATGTATATGTAGCACTTCAGCATCTCATACCACCATGTTTCCTACTCCACGACAATAACAATATTCTTTCTCTGTCACACATAAGAGTGGCATGCACTGCAATGTATGTAAAGTACTGCTTTGTTTTTACTTTGGAATTGAATTACTATATGATTTAATAACTCTTTAAAAGCTTCCCAAATCCCAGTGACTCCACCTTTCAGTGCCACAGTACTGCTTAGGTCAGCTAACCTGAGGGTACAACTCCATTTTCGACGTGTGACTTCTTTTAGAGGCACTGACAACCTTGGCAAGATCCCGAGAAAAAGCTACAGGCCAGACCAAGGTTCAGACTTAGCTTCTTTCTTTGTCATATTTGAGCAATTTCAGATTCAGAAGAAGCTCTGTCCTGCTTTGACCTACATCAGAGGTGACACAGCCTGAAAATTGTCAGACAAAACTGCTATAAACACCTTCACATGCTTTGGCTATACAAACCCTCTGCTGTTAAGAACATCTGCTGCCTCTGTAGAATTGGTGGCATGTTTTTATTGCTAGGTTTGGCAAACATAATGCATATAATGGATTAGGGCACTAAGTTACATGTCAGAGAAATGTGTAAAATTGTCTAAAAATAGTGATATCCAGAGATGTTTAGTGTCTGGCCTATTATTAGTTTTTAGGACTTCAGTACTAGCTGACATTCGTATCTCAAGCAATAATTGATGACCCCTATAAGCTAATAATTAAAATAAGCCATCTTCACTGCTTCTAAAATGGAGTCTGTTAGATACTTAATTAGGTCTTGTACATGACCTCTGAAGGGTAAATTTATCCTCCCAAATCTTCCCTACCTCTTATTTATATTATTTATTATTTGCGTGTGTTATTGACAGTTGCATATTAGATGTTGTCCCAGCTTTGGAAGAAAAATGCTCTGAGGAGTATATTTGGACTCTGTGGAGCTCAGAGTCCAAAAAGAGACAAATTGTTAGGGCAAAACAAATAACCAGTGGGAATTTAAAACATACATATGCATGTGTGTGTGTATATATGAGTCGGCTAGTTCAGAGAAGGCTGCAGACCAGTGTATTGGATTTTTTTTTAAATAAGTGAAAAATTGTTTAGAAATATAATTATTCTACTCCTCAGTAAGGCTGTTTTTCATTTTTGGTGTTATAGCCTTTAGTATGCATTCAGTCCTTAGGGAAAATTGTTGTATCTGAGCTGCTGCATTTTTGTGTGTGCAGGTAATATACTAGCTTGAGTTTTCTGCTGGTGTAAGATTTATTTTTGAAGTGATCTTTTGCACAAACAGATCTCCAGTTCTAATTGTATTTTTCAAAGTTTTAAAAATTACAGTAAATTATTTTGGAATTTGAAGAAACACGACATAGGAAAAGGTCTTGGATATTTGTCCATTAACTTCCTATTAGAAGACATTTTTTAAGAGTAATTCTGTAGCAGAGACCTTTTATTCCCTATCCGTGGTCTCACATGGTCTATATGCACTTACTAGCACTTAGGGAACTTCCATTTACATCTAATAACATTAAGATTAAATGAGCTTCCATTTCCAAGGCATGTCTCTGATCACATGGGCTTTCCATGTACGGTTAATACATACATAAACTGAATTGCTTTTCTTTTTTTCTCAGTTGCCTCTGTTGCTTTTCTCCTCTGACTGCACCTTCTCCGTATCTGGCTAGGACTTTTCCTCTGGGTGCTGGTACTGTTAGGAATGTCACTCTGAGCCCTAATGTTTATCGCTTTTCTGACTACAGATGTGACTACTCACTCCTGGCTGCCACTAACTTTTGATGGCATCCTGTTCCTGCCTTTCAGCTTGAACACATGATAAGGAAGAGAGAAAAAAACCTAGGATTATTAAAAAGTGCTCATTATGTTCTGTTTCAATTATCCACTCCTTTATATCATGCAGAGCAAACAGTGATCTCCAAAATCTCCTTTAGAATATGTCTTCAGATCACAGGTCTGACAAACCTGGCCCACCGCAACAGTGTAGTGGTCTCTGTCCTTGCTTAATGGTTATTTTAGTATAAGATCTTATTACCGAATCACAGAATCACAGAATCACAGAATGGTAGGGGTTGGAAGGGATCTCTGTGGGTCATCTAGTCCAAACCTCCTGCCGAAGCAGGGTCACCTACAGCAGGCTGCACAGGACCTTGTCCAGGCAGGTCTTGAATATCTCCAGAGAAGGAGACTCCACAACCTCCCTGGGCAGCCTGTTCCAGTGCTCCGTCACCCTCAGAGGGAAGAAGTTCTTCCTCATATTAAGACAGAGCTTCCTCTGCTTCAGTTTGTGCCCATTGCCCCTTGTCCTGTTGCTGGGCACCACTGAGAAGAGTCTGGCCCCATCCTCCTGACACCCACCCTTCAGATATTCATAAGCATTTATTAGGTCCCCTCTCAGCCTTCTCTTCTTCAGGCTGAACAAGCCCAGCTCCCTCAGCCTCTCCTCATAGGAGAGATGTTCCAGTCCCCTCACCATCCTTTTAGCCCTCCGCTGGACACTTTCCAGTATCTTCTCATCTTTGTTGAACTGGGGAGCCCAGAAATGAACACAGGACTCCAGATGGGGCCTCACTAGGACAGTGTAGAGGGGAAGGAGAACCTCCCTCGACCTGCTGTCCACACTCCTCCTAATGCATCCCAGGATCCCGTTAGCTTTCTTGGCAGCCAGGACATACTGCTGGCTCATGGTCAACCTGTCGTCCACCAGGACACCCAGGTCCCTCTCCACAGAGCTGCTCTCCAGCTGGTCCACCCCAAGCCTGTACTGGTGCATGGTGTTGTTCCTCCCCAGGTGCAGGACCCTGCATTTGCCTTATTGAACCTTGTCAGGTTCCTCTCTTCCCAACTTAAACCTTCTATTGACCATCAAATAAATATCAGTCCAGGTCCACCCATTGGTATCAGTCATCTGGCTAGATATGAATCATCCAAGCCAACAGCCAGGCAGAGAGATGCTGAAAAGTGGCTGTTCAGAAATGTCAGGGAGAAGATAACATTTGATACCTCAACTAAATGCAGCCCTAAGTTGCCTGCATATTTGAGATAGAAACTCACAGCCTGAAAGCCTCTCACAGACTTGGATTCCTAATGAAACACTTTGTAATAACAACTTCAGAACGGAGAAGTAAAACTTCACAAAATTAAAAAAAAAAAGAGTGACCATATTATGTTTTTGAGCAGGAATAACTGATGTAGGAAAACATTAGATTTTTACAATCTTTACTTTCAAGAAATTACCTAATCTGAAACCCAGAGATCCTGCCTTACATCATGGGCAGTGAATGATCCAAGGATAATCTTTCCTTCTCCCACCTACCCTTCTCCCTAGGCTTACTGCTTTCATTGCCACTTCTAAATCCTAATTTTCCTTTTTCTCTGCATTTGTAAAATTGTTTGTGATTTCTATTTTTTCCCTTCATGAAAGCATTTTGTTTTCTGGAAAGTTCAGTATGTAATTGATTCTGGAAACAGTGTTGCTGTGACAGAATCACAGAATCACAGAATCACAGAATGGTAGGGGTTGGAAGGGACCTCTGTGGGTCATCTAGTCCAACCCTCCTGCTGAAGCAGGGTCACCTACAGTAGGCTGTAGAGGACCTTGTCCAGGCGGGTAACAGGAGTGGTTTGTGTGCAGCCATGGAATATTGGGATCAAGCCATTTATTTTTTTCATCAGTGAGCCTCAGATTACATTAATTTCTGTAGGGAATGGAGACAATATACAGATCATGAAATACCTCCACCCAGTCCAGTTCTTAAGGATGACAGTATTACATAGATTCTCTTCGTTGCTCTGGGATTGATTAATTTGTGACGACAAGTGGCCCCATAACCAGTTAGCGATATGTATGCTGAGTGAAAATAACCTGGAATTTATGTAGAAAATACATAATGCTGTAAAATTTCAACACCGGTAGGAAAGTGTTAAAACATGTTATAGAAAGTAAAAATTCTCTATGCTTTAAAATCAAGCTTAGAAAGATTCTGTGTGTTGTTTTCTGTATGCTGCTGAAGTGTTTTTAACAGAACATTGTTACTATGGACCCTGTTGACCTTAATTTCTGCTGTATACCTCCTTTAATTTTATCCCACATGAAGTCCATATAGACTGCTCCATAAAAACACTTTTGAAGTTTGAATCTCAGAAACACCTGCTTGCATCAACCATATCTATTAAAATCTATAGGTGGTCCTGTGGTCCTCAGTGAACTCTGATTCACATCCCAAGCCACAATGTAAATTAAATTTATAATTTTTAACTTAAATAAATGTAATTTTATGAGAGTTACAAAATTTAATATATGCAAACCTATTACATATGCCTTGTTAACTTAAGAAAAAATATGGGTGTTTATGTCATAGAACAGTAGAAGGCATGGATATTAAGGAACATTAGACCATCTCTTATGTGTCAATGTGGATAATTTTTCTGTTCAACCCAACAGCGCATTGTCCAGTCTAAATTCCAGTGTCTCAGATGATAAGACACGTAAGTACTTCTTTGAAGAAACCACTCTAAAGTGTTCTGGTAGATAGCATGGATAGAAATTCTTTTTGATTAGTTACTCTAAATCCTCCTGTGACATTGCTTTGTATTATCTACTCAAAAAACAATTTAATAAAACTATTTACCAGTATATAAAACCATATTTTTTACAGATGAGAAAGAAAATCCTTGCAAAACCCTCCCTACCACCAACAGTGCAACATAAGTTGCTATACGTGAAATTTTATCCAATGCAAAGTCAAAAGCACTTTCTTGTTATTCCTAAAACATTAGGTGGCATCAGTCCAGTTCTTGTGGACTTCTCTTACCTTACAATTTTCTCATCTATCTGAGACTCTCAGCTGCTATTCAGCCTTGGTATCATATCAGTGCTCTAACTCAGGGTATATCTTCAAGCTCAGAACTCTTATTTTCACAGAGACAAAAGTACAGCTAGTTAGCAATAGCTTCCTGGTGAACAGTCACACGATCCTTGGCTGAGCCAGGAATGCAAAGGAATCTGGGCATCAGGGGTACCTAGAACTCACAGTGTTTGCCACTTCCTCCAGCAGGAACTGACTGTTTCATACTATCTTCCTCCCAAAAGTGGTGCGGACTTTTCAGCCAGCCTTATTTTGTAGGACTGATGGAATACAGTTGTCTGCAAATACAAATGCTTCTGACTCTCCATGTGAGAAATTCTGCATGAGAGTGGAGATTTCTTAAATGGTTACTGATTATGTGGTTCAGGCCTTTTAACCCTTCATAGAATCATTTAGGTTGGAAAAGACCTTTAAGACCATCGAGTCCAACCATAAACCTAACACTGCCAAGTTCGCCACTAAACCAGGTCAGTAAGCGACACATCTACATGTTTTTTAAATACCTCCAGGGCTGGTAACTCAACCACTTCCCTGGGCAGCCTGTTCCAGTGCTTGATAACCTTTTTAGTAAAGATGAGTTTCCTAACATCCAATCTAAACCTACCCTGGCACAACTTGAGGCCTTTTCCCATTGTCCTATCAGTTGTTACTTAGGAGAAGCGACTGACATCCACCTCGCTACAATCTCCTTTCAGGTAGTTCTAGAGAGTGTTAAGGTCCCCCGTCAGCCTGTTTTTCTTCAGGCTAAACAGTTCCCTTACTTGCTTTCCATGAGACTTGTTTTCTAGACCCTTCACCAGCTTTGTTGCTTTTCTTTGGAGATGCCAGTTCAGACTCATCAGTGCGGAGTACAGGTGGACAATCACTTCCCCAGCCCTTTTTTCTTTCTGAAATCCAAATCAGAAACATCATGTTCCCAAACATTCAGTCACTGTTGTTGCTTTTTGGTGAATTCTGTTTGGTTTGTTGACTGACAACTTTTGACAGCGTTTTCCACAACTGAATACAATGTTCCTCATAAAACTGTAACAGGAACATTGGACTTTTGCATTACCCTTCCCAGCCACAACAGGATGCAAGCTACCTTTTGACTGGAACTGTTTCTGTTCTGCCACATGAGACATCCCATTAACTGTACATTAACTGTACATTGATCCTTTATGGGTACTTTTATGGGTACATTACTCCTTTCCAAGTTTCTGTTCATATATACTTTTTTTGTATTTCACATCACAATCTCTTCAGTATAACAGCCTACATCTTACAAGTTGAATCATATTGCTATTCTTCTGGCCATCGTGCTTATCTTCCCAATGCCTCTGTTTTACAAGTCAGTCTTCATTGATGCTTGCTACATTTCTGGGTCATTAATGAAGATGTAGACTAAACCTTGGCATAATAATGATTTTCTTAGTGATTTGCTTGAAATGTGTCCAACTTGATTCATTGGCAGTTCATGTGTTTTCTTGTTTACTTGTCAAAAAATGATGACAAATAATTTTTCTTCCTTTCTAGTTAGATAAATAACTTTTATGGTACAGTAAGTCTGGTGTGCTGGAGCCAAGGATGTCTAAATAATTTATCCCAGTAAAAGTTTATATTTAGTAGCCATAAGAAGAGGTCGCCTCCATTAGAATAAAGTGGCATAAACTGTAAGTTGATCTGCCTGTGCGGTATACAAACTACTTCAAAATGGGGTGCAAACACCACCATGCAAGAATACTTGGACATTCCCTGCCTGCCTTCAGGTCCAAAGATATCTTCATTGCTGCCAACAGTCATGGAACCCAAGTAGGTTAAGTTTGGAGGTTCTTGTGATAATGGCCTGATCTCCACCAACACAAGTGTCTGAATAAGCTACAGTATTATTCCTGAGTTCTAAGAGTGAATTATTTGTTATCGAAGTAAAATACAGCGAGTAGGGTGAGTAACATATAACAGACACTCTGTTTTTAGCACTGTGTAGTACATTGTCTATTCCTGTAACATATCGAAAACAAAATTTGATAAATTAGGACTTTTCCAGGGCATGGATTTTGTCAGACCTCCACACTGAACCCAATAAATGTCCATAAAATCTCAGCACAATTTCACTTGCTCTGTACATTTTGATATTAACTGACTCTAACAAATGCCAGTATTTCCTGAATCTATTTGGTTTTTGCAAACTAGGATACTAATTAACTCTTAATAACCAATAGGCTTTATCTTTTAAAAGTAATTTATTATTTTATTTAATATTAAAGTTTGCTTTTTTTTACTTCTGTTCTGAAATGCCTAGGTTGGATTCAGCACTAGGTTTGTTGGTCCTTGGAGAGATAACCCAAATAAACTTGTACTGATTGAAGGTTTTAATGGACCTAGAGAGAGATTTTATTTCAACCTCAGTGTTTCTTCAGAAGAAGGTGAAAACAATGCTAATTCAGATGTAGGAGGAGGTGTGTTTGTTAGACTTTCTAAACTGAAGCAGAGCATTTATTTTCCTTGCTGTACAAAATCAAAGGTCATGCTGACCGTAGTACTTTGAGATGGAGGGTAGAATAAACAGGTTAGCATTAGAGCAGATTAAACATCTTAGAAATAATTCTGTATTATAAAAAGAGGAACGACAGAATGGTTATTCCCTCTACTAAGTTTGTTTCTCCAGTTACTTTGGGGAGTTAACATGAATAAATGTGACATTAGATTTAAGTACAGTATTCACATCCCACTATATAATGAAAAAGAAAGGTAAAAGTATCCTGGGCTGCATTAGGAAGAGTGCTCCCAACAGGTCAAGGGAAGTGATCCTTCACCTCTATTCAGCACAGATGAGGTCACACCTGGAGTACTGTGTCAGTGCTGTGCTCCCCAGGACTAGACAGACATGGAGAGAGAGGTGGACTGGAGAGTCCAATGAAGGGTATGAAAATGTTAAGGAATTGGAGCATCTCGCCTGTGAGGAAAAGCTGAGAGAGCTGGGACTGTTCAGCTTGGACAACAGAAGGCTCAGAGGGATCTTATCAACGTGTATACATACCTGAAGGGAGGGTGCAAAGAGGACAGAGCCAGGCTCTTCTAAGTGGTGCCCAGTGACAGGACCAGAAGCAATGGACACAGACTGAAACACAGGAGGTTCCCTCTGAACAATGGGAAACACTTTGTCACTGTGAGGGTGACTGAGCACTGGCACAGGTTGCCCAGACTCATGGTTCCTCTTTGGAGATACTAAAAAACCGCCTGGACATGGTCCTGGGTAACCAGATTTGTATGGCCCTGCTGAAGCAGGGGGGTTGGACCAGATGATCTCCATTGGTCCCTTCCTTCCAACCTCAATTGTTCTGTCACTCTGTGCTTCTGTCAACAACATAATTAGTGTTTCAAGTAGATGAAATAAAAACTTCTTTCGTGGGAGCCCTAATAATGTAATAGATTTTCTAGAAGTTTCGTCCAAGCTTCATATTCCATCTAAAAGGAGAAGTCCATGAAAAATCTGTTGTCCTGACCCTGGAAAATAGACTGTGTGTACACATCTGTACTCCAAGTTATTTGTTTAAGTGTTATTACCTCAGAGCTACAAAAAATGACCTTTTTTTTTGATTCTGTGATCGTACAAAATCATAAAAGCATCCTGGACAGCTAAGAGGAGCAAGTTTTTTCAAGCTTTTGCAATACCACTATCCAATTGATTGTAAGTACCTAGTAAGTCAAAACTGCACTTCTGCCACTTTTACACATATGGTAATATTATAAAGCAGAGTGAGAAGAAATCCAGCAACAGGAAAAAGACTTTGATGTTTAGCTTTCATCTCTCAGAGAATTTGGAGAGATTTTGTACAAAACTCCAAAGTTACTGGAGCTTCTATTTAGCTTATTCTCACTAAAACTAAAACCATTCTGTGATTCTCTGAAACTTCTGAATAATACTGTTTGTCTTTCAATGGCAATTCTATATCCCAGTTTGTATTTTCAGATTTAATTCTACATACTTTCCAAGCCAAAAGTTGGATGATTTTGTTTTTTCCAGCTTGTAATATAGGGAACACTTTGACACACAGAGAAATGATGGAAGTAATGTACTCATTTATTTTTTTGAAATTGGAGAATAATTCTGATCATTTGAAGTTAGTTATTCTTCTCATTGCCAAGAGTTCCATTTGACAGCAGCAACAATTTTTGGTATAGCTAAAAAAACCAGTTAAGCAGTATATTGCATTTTTTTCAATTAACTGATTGTAAGATTGATACTATCTGGCTGTTCTTTTAAACTATGATTTCAGCATGGCGGTCAAAGAAAGTGAAGCATACCAGCAGCAGCAAGCATAGGGTCAGTTACATACAGATTATTTTTCCATTTCTCAAGTAACGTTCACCTTACTACAAAAACAGAAGTGGCTTTCAAGATCAGGTTGAGTTGTGTGACAAGAAAGCTCTTACTCCATATGTTACTCACTGCTTAGTTCAGTTTCTAGAAGAACTTCAGGTGCAAGCATGGACACATAAGGGTCTTCTCCAACATATAATGGAGCCAATGAAAAGACAACTCAATGGATTATAGAACCACACGCAAATGCTTCCCAAATACTTAGTACCACTTCAGTACGCATCCAATTTACATCTGCTTTGTCTCAGTAAATTCAAAACGATTTGAAAGTTTCAAAAACTAGGAAGAAAAAGGGAGCAGAATGTATAGAGAACCACAGATAAAATTTTTATTACCAGGCACAGTAATTACATTGTAGTTATTCATTACTGAAAACAAAGATTAGCAACCTGATTACTATAACCTATTGGCTTCTTTTCTGTAATTTTAGATACCACACTTGGATTCTAAATTTTATTAACCCTGAAATTATTCTTGTTCAGATGGTGTACAATCTACTCATATGAATAATGATAATTTACAGGTGTGGAAAAGTGAACTGTAATTGTCCTGTAATGGCAATTTCAGGGCACTTTAATTGCAGTAAGCTCTTAACATTGCAGGCCAGAATTAAGTGAACGGTGAGTGAAAATCAGAAGAAAAAAAAATCCCTTTCTGCATATCTTACTTCTTTTGTGTGTGTTAATTTCTTTTAAATTTTAACTAATCTACATTGAAAGAAAGACTAAAGGTCTGAAAATTAATAAAATGTTACTAGAAGAGTCTATATCCTCAGTATTTGTTAGTAGAAAGAATCCAGATACATAAACCTTAAAGACATAGAAGTCCCTAAAACAAGCATAAAAATTATTGCTTATTTTGCAAAGATTATGTATACCAATCATTAGAAACCTGTCAGGGTACAAGAAAAAGCATTTTAAAGGGATATCACTTCCCTACACCTGGTTCAAGAACGTTATGAGTGGTGCTAATACACATGATTTTAAGCCACCTACTCTAGAAACTTATGACCCTTAGAAAGGTCTTCTTTGTGTTGAATCTTTCTTTCTAATTTAAGCCTGCCTTTTTGTTTTAAATCTAGTAGACACTGAGAACAATCAGCTTTACTCTTCCCCACTCAACAACCCTGATTCCTTCAGTCTTTTCTCAGAAGGCATCTGTTCTATGTCTTTACTACTTTTCTTTTCAAAAACTTACCACTGCAAAGTAGACTGGACAAGTTATTTCCCATGTTGTATATCTTTACTGGTTTGTACATGTCCTTCATATGTCATTTGGCTGTTTTGCAGCGACATGGTATTATTGACTCAAGCACAACAGGTGACTGTTAGTAACTACTCATTATTTTCATTATTACCTCCTTCCTTGGCATTGCAGCTGATTATTTCTACCTGCTTCACACAATCTGCTTCCTATTTCTCTTATCTGTCAAGGTCATTCTGTATTCTTGTCTTGTAAAAGATACACATTCCTGTCTTGGTACCACCTGAAAATGTAGCAAGCTTTTTCTCCATCAGCCAAATCACTCATGGAAATATTGAGTAGGATCAGATTCAGGACAGCCTCTGTAAGATCTCATTTGAAACATGCCTCCACTCTGACTCTTTGAGGAATGAATCAACTTTAATTACAATTGTACCAACTGAATGTTATGTTGTAATTCTTGTTATTCACCTGTTTGTATCTGGTGGTTTTTCCAGCTATTCTCTCTTTTTTCTTTTCCTAAGAATTGTGAGTTCTTTCATTATGTCATACAAGTTGCCTGCTGTCATTGTATTCTGGACTGACTCATGCTTACTGATCAGAGTCAAAACCTAGAAGACCCCCCAACCATAATTGCCATCTTCTGATAAAGTTGCGCTGTGTTTGTGCAGTGTCTGGCACACTAGGAAAGGCTCAGGGGTGCTGTAAAATATCAGTATTCTGCTGCTGATGGAAAGTTGTAAGTTATGCTCCTCCAACAGAAAATCATAGGCATTTTAAACACTTTTCACAATGATGTGCATAACTTCAGCTAATATAAATTAATCTAAAAGCTTACGACACCTTATTGATTTCCTTTAACACTCTTTCTCTGAGGGGGTTCAAGAATCCTCCTCTTCTGTCTATCAGATATTCTTTAGCTATAACTAACCTTACTATTTCCTTAATGTTTCTATGTCTCCTAAGTTGCTTCTCACGCAGCAATGTCAGTGACATCTGTCATAAAGGAACATATGTGTTTTTCCTTTTGGAACCTTATTTCTAAAAAGATGCACTAACTCTGCTTGTCAGGCTTAAGAAAACGTTGTAAAAATCAACTTCATAAGAGCACATTTGACTTGGGTGCATAAATTTTCTTTTATTCCTCTTTAAGAAATAAAGATATTAAAATTTGAGGCTGTCAAAAGGGGAAGGTAAGAGAGATTTACTAAAGCCTCTCTTCCTCCAATGCCATAGTAGTATTCTGTGATCTGTCATCACGAGCCTTTCATTCTGTTTCCCTGTATGTTTTTTTCCAAACCACATTGCATAGCTAAGACTGAGGAAGTAGAACAGCTGAAAGAGATTTGGAGTTGCAAACAACCACAGTAAAGGTGCTGGAGATCACTTGAGCTGGTAAGCAGTTCAACAAAAACAAAGGGGAGGGTGAAGAGGCCTAAGTGTGATTATTTGTTAATTGTAGCAAAATCCCAGCTAGTTCATGGATATTTCTGAAATATTTCTACTGAAATACAGAAAATGAAGGACATTGGTACAATGAATCCAGTGTTACGAATCGCAGGTTGAAGCATGACTGGAGAGAAATAAGCAAGCAGCTTAAACAGGATTTGAGGCTTAGAATTTCTGCACACCCCCAAAATTTTAATAAAAACAAAACCAGAGGTAAAAGACACTTTTCTAAAAATTATAACATTCTAAAACACTCAACTCTTTTAACCCATTATATCACTAAAGCTCTCAGGGCTTCATGCGTATAGTTTCACAATAGCAGTTCATGAAGTTGCCTCCCACCAGCTGAGCTGTAGTAAATGAGTGTGTGCATGCTCCAGGCTTTCCCATTTGTGAGAAAATGCAATGGAGTTTAAATGTGCATGAAAAACATATGCAGTCAGTTTACGTGTCTGCCATGATGAATGATGACAGTGAGAACAAGAAAACCTCTGCACAAGAGACAGCAGAATTTAAAAACCAGAATCATGTCCCCTTCCCACCATTCGAGTGGAAAATATTTCCCTTTAACTCTAATAAATGGTGAATGAGGATGAATAAACTGTCCCAGGCCACTTATCCTGAAATAGGCACATAGTCTTCTTCAAACAGGAACTTGTTCAAATGCAAAGAGAAGGACATTTTTGTCATAGATCTGTAGCGACTTTTATAAGGATAAAGATGTCAAGGTTAGAAATGACATCACTACAGATTTTAAGCATTTTCCCTGGATTAGAATAGATTGCAAACACTTGTTCGTGTACCACAATGTAATAAGAGTTTTTAGGGGACCTAGGACACTACTGATGTTGCTCTGCGTTAAGAAGTACTCCAGAAATGTCTGTGAGATTTTTCTGTGACTAACAAATAATGAAGCAAGCTGACTGCACCAGCCATACTTTAGGTTCCACCAGGCCTTGCCCCTGGTAACTTGTGATGCTGGGGGCTTTCAAGGCATTCTTTCACACCAGGCCTCACATAAAATCCTCAGTTTCACAATAAAGTTGTGCAACTTTCCAGACAGGGAATGTGCGCAGCCCCGGGTACATATCAGGACTGGACAAAATTGCGCTGTGAAGGTGTGTCAGCCAGTGCTCACTTGAGAAGAGCCCTAGCTAGACTGTGGAAACGAAATATACGTGGAAAAGCCTGGCCTTTTGAAAGCATGAGTACTTCTGAGCAGAAGTTAACACCCTGGTTTTATAGAAAGAACTTTCTCAGCCTTCTTTTGGTCAAGGTGCTTCAAGGAAAATATAAAGAGCTATTAATGCCTTTACATTGTCAGATGATTTATTTTCTAAAAAGTTACACTTATAAAGGCGCCCTGCTTCTAATGGTGATGCCTTTTGGAATTTTTTAAGCATTGAGTCAGATAATAAAGGCACAGGTTGAATCACAATTACTTCTGTGGTTTTCATTTTCCTGCAAAATAAGAACTACCTTTATACTCCCCCTCAGCTAGTTGCATTGGATAGTAACAGTCAGAAATTTTATTCTTGCTATGCAATTCTTATACACTATAACTGTATGTATATACATACTGCACATACACAATATATTTATTGCATACCATGGGCTAAGACACTGGGCCTGTCAAACTCTCCAACATGGGATGCAATGTTACAACCTTGGTGAACAGCCTGGACTGAACTTTTTTTTTAACTAGTATTAGAAAACGTGATCAGCATTTTAACACCCTTTGGTAGTGCACAAAATAACTAAGGAGAACAGGACTGCCATTCATCATTACCTTTTCATTAAACACAGTAATTGCAGAACTCTAGTGAACTGGTTATTAAACCCTAGCCTAAGAGATTGTTCTCTGAATCTACACCTGAATTACTATAATAAAATTTTTCAAAAGATAAACTCTCACAATCAAAGGAAAGTGTAACACACTTGACAAAATGTCACACTAATTTCTGAAGGTTAAAAAAACCCGTGAATAGAGCTTTTGGAATTATATGTTCTTCCATTCTTTAATCCTTCAAGAAAAGACAACATGGAGTAAACATCATGATAAAAGCAATTCTTTTGTTTCTAACCTTTGAAACACTATGTGAGATTGCATTCAAAAATTCAGCCACTTTGGATTTTCTTTTGTTGTTGCAGAACACATTGATATTCCTCCTGAATCAGTTTTCAGTTTAGGATTTACAGCATAGACATTCCTTTTTTGAAACAAAACAGAGCTCCAAATAAGGTTTTATTCTAATTAGTGAATTTAATTTATTATAAAGCTATGAAGTACACTGCTATCACAGAACATAGCTTCACAGGTGGTGATACAAAATATCCCAATTATTATAATACTCCATTTAATCTCCACTGCCGTAGAATAAAAATACAACAAAAATATATATTCTAATGAGCTTTAGTGAAAATTGGTATGGCCAGCTGTACATTTCAGGCACATAGAAACATCAGCAAACAACAGAGGTACATACCTCTTCTGCCTACAAGGATGGTAACACAAGGGTAGCTCTTCAACAAAATATTGTGTAGACAAGTCAGAGTATCCCTGCCCAAAGTTAGGGTGACACATACTGCTGGAGAAAGACGTTTAAAAACTCCTTTCCATCACACAATACAGACAAAAAGGGGTAAAGAGGGTGGAGGACCTGTTTACGCTGTACGTTTTCTGGAGCAAAACAAAGCATGAGGTCAATTCTGGACAAACAGAGATACTATTTCTAATTGAAATAACAAGTCTCAGTGAAAATGAACTTACAAAATAGACAGTAAGGTCATTGCCAGTAAAACTCTTCCTGTTTTCTGCTCTTATATTTCACAGTGTGGCCCATAAAAACTTGCGTGGAGGACAGAAGGTGAAGAATTTTTCTTGAAAAGCTACAGTTTCAGTAATATTTACGTTTAAATTTGATTATTAACATTATCTTCTTCATGAAACACAGTGTTGGGGCATTTTTATTGTACCTCTTTAGATGAATTAAACATATTCGTGCTTAGATATAGATGTAGTGAGCTATGCATTGGACAGAGTTCCACTGCCGTAAGTGGCTCTACCAGGATTCTGCAAGTATGTGCAACGAGCCGATTCCTTACATACACTTGCACCAACACGCACCATGAGAGCATCAGCATGGGGCATCTCAACCCAGGATTTGTTTGGTCCCCCAGCACCGCCTCTGTTTACCAAAACTGACCCCAGAGCACTCATATGCCACCACTGTTACAAGATACAGTTTTCAAACTTGTGACTTCTAATGCTATTTGTGCAACAGCATTTTCTCTATTTTATACAATGCACATTTGCTAGGACAGTGAGTTAGACCATGATATCTTTGGTAAAGCATTAATATTATGTAGGATGCTACACAGAATATGAAAAACCAAAGTGCTTTCCCTTAGAACTTTTAATATGAAAGGATAAACGGGTAACAAATGTTATAAAAGACAATACGCCATTTACATTATCTTTTTCTTTGTTAATATTTAAGGCAATAAAAAGCAAGCAAACAGCACTGGGTGCATGGGGAGTCGCTGCTCCACCAACACGCACACCTTCTAATGGCACTGGCGGTCTTTATATTCTCTCTGAGCTGTTCGTTTCCCTGAAGTCTCCTCCTTCTTTTGATTCTCTGTGCTTACGTGGCATCATTTATTGACACATGCGTCTTATGATGTTTATAGTTCCTCTGGTGGTTTTTGGGACAAGGAGTCTCTTCTTCCTCAGAGTCCTCTAAATGTCCTTTTCCTTTAAGTGCGTGCACACTTGATTTTTGTCTTGCATAAGCATTATATGTTAGCCCAGTCTCAAACCAGACTTGACTCTATGGTGCATAAGCGATACAACTAGCCCAGTCTCAAACTGCACTGGGCTTCTAGCTTGCATAAGCAATATACATTATCCCAATCTCAAACCCACAGATATCCTGTCTATTGTTCTATGCCTTATGTGGTTTTGTTATTTCACATTATGCTAGTTTCCACAGTTGCACAATATGTGCACTCGACACGAATCATCTTCTAGTCTATTACACAAAGGAATGTATTTAACTAATGAAGTACAGAACACATCAGGTTAATTTCATTGCTTACTGAAACCTTTCATGGCAGTATGTAGAGCACAAGGCTTCTGGTTATGCAAGCTAGTTATGTTTTTCAAACCTGGATGCATAAAATTACACTTTCATTTGTGAGAAGTTATTTTAAAGGCCTCAGTAGGACAGAAGTGTTATACTAGGAGCTTTTCTGTGATTCATTTAATTATGAGCAATTTACATATGGTGACAAAGTAAATTACTTGCTTAAGAGAAGCTATAATTCATATGTGCTTACTGACTTTGTAGTGCCTTCTCTCTTTTACCATTCCATTCCTCTTATATCCCTCCAACACCTACTTCATTTTCTTCCCATGCTGTTTAAGTAAAAATGTAACTACAGTACTTTGAGTGGGGTAACATGCATAAATATGAATTCCATCTGAAATTAGTTCTGGGGACTGTTCCTGAAGACAAGAGAGAGTCAACTGCTGTTTTTTTCTGGGTTCCACCATATAAATATGGAGAAGTCATAAACTGCACCACGACAGTCAAGAAAGTTCTTTTCATTTTCAGAACGGTCAATGTGCAGAAGAATGTTTCTCATTTAAAATTTAGGAATTGTTTTGGGTCTCATGTTTGAACTGTATTTACATGAAGAAGTTAAAAGCTGAATTTAGTCTTTAAATTCCTAGGTTTGGAACATATTAATTTAGCAGTGTTCTAACCACCCCAGAAAAGCAAATTGAAAAATCAAAATATTATTTCAAGTGTCTTAGATAGCTAATGATTTTCCTGCCTTACTTCCCCCCTCCAACAACCCCCCCCCCCCCCCCCAACTTTCCACCCTGTTTAAGACTCCTGATGCTAAATATTTGTATCTTTGCTGGGATATCACTTGCTAAACTGTCAGGGGCATATTTCCTTTCAATATATTTAGAATATCATTTTTGGTAGCTGTTGCTAGGTCACCAACAGGAGATCAGAAGAGTGCCATGTGATGCTGTAGGGAACCTGGATGAGTAGATCTGGAACAGTCAAGTTTCCAAGCAAGTGTCTAGATATGGTTATTAAACTGCAGTCCACTTTTTTATGACAATCCAACATATTGCCATCTGTCTTTGTAAACAGATTGGGGGAGGGGGGTGAATTAGCTCTGTGACATTTGAGCGTGATAGGTTCTCTTCACAAATATCCTTCGAGAAGCCTGTGGCTGAGTTTAAATCAACAAAAGAAGAGCCATATGGCTCTCTTGTTAAATCATCAATGGCTTTTAAAAGGAATTGTGACTTGCTGGAATGTAGCTGACTGAAGGTTTTTATGATATGCAATCACTCTAGTAGATTTTAAAGCAAATCACATTCAGATTTATGGCTTTTCTGTCATGCTTCTAATATATTGCTGTTCATGAAGAAAAGATTTAGAGTATGCAAAGAAAAACAGCTTTTGTGAAACAAATTTGTTTCTTTTTTATGAAAAAACGTACACTAATAATCTTCACAAAGAGATTAAACTTTCTAAACTCATTGAATTTAACTATTTTACAGTGACACAAGCTCAATTTTACATATCTTTCTCATTAGCCATAGATATAATCAGCTGTATTTCCCATTTTCTCAAAGCAGCACAATCTTTCCAAGTGAAGAAAACAAACCACTTCTGTGTTCATAACAGGATAGAAACAAATTCCCAGAAAACACAAGTTGCAGTTAATAAAATAGGAAAAGAACTGCATGGAAATTCAGTATCATTATCAGAGTTCTGACGCTTGTCACTTTAGTAAGCCAACCTCTGTGCCATCCTTCCTCCCCTGCTGATCCTCCCTCTTTGCGTCGCCTTCCAGTACCAACTTTGAAAGACGCATTTTGTCCAGTCTATTATGTTTGGCTGAAATGTCCCTCATCGATTTATGAGAACCATTAAATAGGGCCATCAGTTCTCATGCATTCTGAGATTATGCATAAAGTTTCCTTCCTGGAATTTGAAAACTTCACAGGGTTGATCATATCATGTCATACATTGCCCATTCTTACGTTTTATGTGGTATCTAGTTCTCAACTAATTAACCTTCCAGTGATTGTTTTATGATCCCTACCTATGATTATCTGTCATTCTGTAATTCTTTTCTCTATTACCTGTTTGCCACTCTGTTGTCTGCGCATTTAGTTCAGAATTTTGTGACTGAAGGAACAAACTAACTGCAATTGTTTTTATAGTTCTATTATTTTTATCTTTAATGTCCTATATCTGTAGTCATAGGTCTGGTTTTAAATGTCTTCAGTAAAAACAAGATAAGATCTTACTAAGCTTGATATTGTGTCTTCTACAATTTTTTTTTAAGTAGATTAGTAATCTTCAACACGTTACATATTTTTCTTAAAAGTTCTGGGCCAAATTCTAGTAGTGTGACACTGGCAACACACAATGCTATCAAGATCTTGGTCATTAAATTCATACATCAGTGTGCTAGCTTTAAATTTTCTTACATTGTCCCTCAAGCCACATATTATCACAAACAGTTGGGTAACCGAGAAATTTCTTGGCAATTGATATTTTTCAGTTGGAACAAAGCACTCCTACCTTATTTAAAGCACTCTGAATAGAAATACGTGTACAGCACTGCTCAATCACCAAATTATTAAGTGAAGGTAACCAGAAACGGTGTTTACTGGAGCCAGTTAGAATGGTTCAGTAGTACTGTTTACATAGAGAAGTGTTTTTTCTTATAACCTAATTTTTCTTTTGCATGGATAGACTTATGCTGGGCTGATGTGCAAAGAATACGCTTGAAATTTTATTTCCAGTAGCTTTAAGCTATATATGTTTTATATTTAAACAGAGCGTTTATCTTCCAAGCTCCTCTAAATTTGAACAAAATTATATCAGTTTATATCACTAATTCTGAATATTTCATATGCAAATATCAAAAAATCCTCTAGGCTCTTTGTTTAAATCAAACGCGATGACACAGTGGCCTCCACTAATAACTGTGTAATCCAGTCATCCAGAAAGGTGGTGTGTTCCCTCTTATGAATCACTGAGTCAGCCGTAGTCAGGGGGCTTTCAATAGCAGTTAGCAATGCAGAGCATCTTTCAGAAGACTTTTTAGCATGGTGCAGGCTCAAGCTGTTAGATGACTAATAGCTGCACCTTCATATGCAAAATACTCTACCATTTTGAAGGGAACCTTAAAAAACCCCACTAGTTACTGCTTTGTAAGGAAACATGAGAAAGTGTTTAAGGATGACTGCTCTACTAAAACTTTTTTCATGCTTTTGATATACGGAGTGCTCCAACAATTCACCTGATTTCCATTCTGTTTCAAACAAACGAGGGGAACTGCTGTTTTTTTCCATAACATCTGAAGAACATACAACTGAGATAATTTCAAAAGAAATCTTTTTATGAGCTTAGAAACTGGAATGGAGACTGATTTCCATGAACAACAGGCATAAGTATCATCTAACCTCCCTCTGAGCCTTTTCTCCTCTGTTCCACACATACATAACACAGTTTTCTTGGACAAACTCATTTTCTATAGCTTGTGCCAACAAAATCCATGAACTGAGAAATTTTATTCTTCTGTTTCAGAATTAAATATCCCCTGTAGGAGGTCTCAAATCACTAAGCCAAATTTTTTTGCAACTCTGCCCACAAAGATCTGAAAGCACATTTTGCTGGTATTGTAAAAAAATCTTTTATTTAATGAAAGGTTTCTATTTGTTTGTTACTCCCTGAAATGTATTCAGCTGATAGCAAAATTGTTGCATGTTCCATGTGGCAAAATGTAATTATTTCAAGGTGAGGAGCTATTCTGGGTTATTCACTGTGGACTAGTTTACAGTTTAGCTATGACTTCTTATGCACTCTGTGGCGATGTGAGTTGAGAAGGACTATGACATACAGTATGGAAAGCCTTACAGGAAGAGAAGCATGGGGAAAAGGACAGCAGAGTCCTCTGTGCTATAGTAGTTGCTGAGGTATGCTCATGGCTGAGGAGATCACCCCTTTGGTATGCTGACTGCAGTTCATCTATGAAAATAAATTTTTTTAGACAGAAAATGTATGTAATTTCAGTTAGAGGAATATCCCCTGAGTCATGGAGAGCAAGGACACTGGTTAGCGGTATAAATGCCATTAGCCTATTTTGACTCTAGTTAAAACGTGGGGATATTTTATTTAATCATCAGAGTAAAATGGTTACAGCTTATGTGAATTCTTTTACATTTGCTTTGTAGGAGACACTACTCTGGATTTTAAATCCCCAGAGAATTCAGATGCATTTTTAACAAAGGACCATGTTATTATAAAATAACACTACATTAATGAAGAGTTTGTCTTACCTGCTTACTGTGAAGCAATTAACTGCTGACATCTTTAAGTTCTGCTGATATTCATAATGGCAGGTTGACAGACAGTACGAAAAAGACTTCTGCAAATTTCTGCTTAGGAAGAAAATTCATAAACACAAAGTTTTCCTGAAGTCTGACCTAGATGCCCTGGAAATCATTGCTGAACCTCCACTGGCCGCAGTACTGTAGGGTTGCATATCACCATCCCCACAGTGTTATTTGGAAAGTCCATTCTAATCAGAGTGCCTTTGTGCTGATAAAAATACAGGCCCACAGGAAGAGAAATATGTGTATGTATATATGTACGCATATGTGTATGTGTTCAGAACACTAGGTTTATACAAGCAAAAGCTTGCTACAGGAATCCAGTATGTACTAGCTGATTGGAAAGGGGTGTTGTGCTTCATAGCACATTAAATTCTTAAGGTTTAGCCAAGTATGGAATCAGTCATTAACCATTTATCCAGGTAGTGGAACAATTTGGGTCAGGCCCAGGAGATATTAACATTTTTTAAATGACTGTTTGAAGAGAAGAAGGGCTAAGGCCTTTGCTTCTCAGGTAGATGAATAATAAACGAGCACAGGGACAATTTTTCATCTAAATGATCCCAGAGATTGGTCTGTATACTACAAAGAAATTTCATATCCTCCTGGCCTGGTCTTCCTTCTGCAAGTACAGCCCAAAGTTGTAAGTTTTGGAGAAAACCAGCTAAGAATCTTTGAAACGCTTGGCAGTTTCATATAAGTTAAAACAAAACTCTGAGCCAACCAAATCAGGTAATTTTCATTTCTGATTACACATTGCAAACTTTGTCTCTCTTTTGGGTATTTAAACTTGTGGTTTATGCTACCAACATCTTGAGGACAACTGAAAACTGCATCATTCCCTTTCACGAGGTTTTTCAGTGCTCCTGGGGATATTTTCAGGCATGCCCTTATTTAGCTGTCATTACAATTTAGGGGATACTAATGTAGGACTCAATGATGAAGTAGCATTTTCCAGTAACCTGCATTAGCTAGTAACACTACCTGGTATGTAAAAGTAAGATTATTGGAAGCACGTAATTCCAAACAGCAGTTAACCTAGCAAGTTTTCAAAAAACCTGAGCTCTATAGCCTTCTTTTGGAAAGTTCCCCATGCCTTCACTATATTTATGTCCTTAATACCTAACATCTAACCCAATTCTTAACACCTAACCTAAGTTTTTCTGAAATTTAAAGTCATTATTTCTTATCAAGTCCACCATAAGGTAGGGAGAACAATTTCTTCCCTGCTTCTCCTTAGGTTAAAGAACCGCAGTCTTTATTAAAGACTTTCTAGTACAGCCTTTTTTCAGTATCTCTGATAATTCTTTCTGCTTTTCATGAAGCATTTTCCAATTGGTCCAATTTTTCTTTATGTGTGGTTGCCTAAATCTGGACACAACACTCTAACCAGGCTTTACTGGCACTAGGTAAAGAACAAGAGTGATTTCATACGTGCTTTTACATGAGAAGTCAAGACAGAAAAAAGCCTCTTACCCTATCTTACAGATGAGGAGTAAAGGCCCACAGAAATCAGTGATATGGCCTGGCAAGGCACAAAGAAAAGTTTAGTGAAAATCAGGAAATTAAGACAGGCTCTTGAGTTCCAATTAAATGGTTAAATCACAGACTATTCTTTTTCTCAAAGATTAAGCAGTAACTGAAGACTGAAAAATATTATAAAAGTGAATGTTTTAAAAGGAAATTCTTGATACTGAAATTGAATTGACTGGAAGATGAGTCCCATGTCTGTGGTAACTTTTGAGAATCCACAGCTGGTATTTATTATTCAGTAGATTAAAAAAACACTTTCTGAGCTTCTATAGGAAAATGAAATTGTACAAGGGAACACTATATGTCTGCCACACTTTATAGTTCCATTGTTATGGTACGGACCGAAGAAGTCAGGCTTGAACTCTCTGCCTCAAATTTTTTCATTCTGGAAAATATCAAACTATGCAGAGCAAGGATTTGACCTTGAATCTATCATGTCACAGGTCAGCTATAAAGAAAGTCCTCTCAAAAAACATTTAACTGAACTGATATAATTCAGTTTAAGAGAACAGTATATTTCACAAAAATTTGTGTCCCAATCAGCTAAAAGACTGAACAGAAGCTATAACAGTATGTTAAAGGAAAAGGCTGAGATCTGGATGGACAGAATCCAGTGAGTTACAGGGATCGATCTGACAATAAGTATTTGATAAAAGAAAAAATTATCTTTATGTGAAAGTAAGCACTCCTTTATTGTTCATTTGCATTTCCTCTGCTGGTGACTGCATCACTTTACGGAGAAGTTGCAGGAAAACTGCAACACTGGGTATCTGGGTGCAACAGGCGTAACTTTAAGCTTCTTATTTTTTAGGTATGGGAAGTGGCAAAACATGGACTGGCCAATGCTAAAAAGTCATACATCTCTTTTAAAAAATGACTGTGAATATCTGTAAAGAGGGACACTCCACTACCTGCGTTGGGCAGCCTGTGCCAGCGCTTGGCCAACCTCACAGTGAAAAAGTGTTTGCTGATGTTCAGATGAAGCCTTCTCTGTTTGTGCAGTTCCTGCCCATTGTGTCTTGTCCTGTCACTGGGCACCATTGCGAAAGAGTGTCTCCTTTGTGCTCTCCCTTCAGGTATTTGCATACATTGGTGAGGTCCGCATGAGCCTTCTCTTCTCCAGGCTGCACATTTCCATCTCTCTCAGCCTTGCCTCCTAGGAGAGATGCTCCAACCCCATAATCATCTTGGTGGTCCTTCATTGTACTCTCCAGTATGTCCTTGTCTCTCTTGTATTGGAGACCCCAGAACTGGACACAGTACTCATGTAATCATAATGCGGGAATTTCAAACATTTTTCTACAGAAGCTACAGAAGCTTGCATTCAGCAAAGTATATTAAATAAAACAACATAAAAAATTTCTGTATCACCAACATTCTCAGCCAAACAAGTTTTCTCTTCTATATGGGGCAAAACCAGTATTATACAAGTTACTGTTTGTCTATGTCCACTTGAATTAACTGTTTTGATTCAGTCTGATAAGGAAATTGGGAATCTGATTAGATGTAGAGGAGGCAAAACTTCCATAAATGCCTCTATGACAACACTGTATTTAATGTAATGGAAATAAATTAAGACCAAAGGAGATATATTTGGATATCAGTTACAATATAATAATAATTGAACAGAAAAAAACATATATAGCGATAACTGAAGTCTAGGGACAGACAGCTTTCTCCTTCTTGACACAAAAAGAAGAAAAAGAAGGAAAATATCACTAGAACTTAAATACTTCACTTTTTAAAAACTTTTTTTTTAATATGCTTTAAGTGGCATGAAACTTTTGAGAGAAATAACCTGAATTACAGTTGAGGAAAATAAGCTTACTGAAAGTACTACCAGTAGAGAAGACAGATTATGTCTTAAATGCACTGACTAGTGCTATTACCTTAGGAAATCAGATAAGCATGTCTGATCTGTTTAATTAAGATGGAAATATTACAGAGAGATTCAGCACTCAGCTAGTTGATAGCCTAGAGAAAAGATGAAATTTGTCTTCCATTTGCCAAGTGCTCTTAGATACTTGCCTTTGTCCAACAGGGCTACGAGAAACAACTTACTTTGCACTTAAAAAAGGAGTATGTATAGTAACTGGGAGAACGGTAAACAAAAAGAACAAATCCTCCTCACCTACTCCAACTATCTAGCTCACTTCTTGACAGCCTGCAGCCTGTAAGAGGAGGCTGAGGAACTTATAAAAGAACAAGGGAAGCACAGAGTAGTGTTTCTCCTCACATATCCTTCTCTCTTATGGCAGTCACCGGCTTAAGGACCTCTTCAGCAGGCATCCAAATGATGGTGTTTAATGGAGCTTTCCTCTATAAATTTGTCTATTCTATTTCTGAACCCATTTACACTACTGACCTCCACAACACTCTACAGCACGAAGTTCCATATTTTATGCATTAAGTGATAAAGTATTGCCACCGAGTGCTTTAAACTTCATGATTGATTGGGTGACCCTTAGCTCTTGTATTATAAGAAATAGTGAATAATCACTTCTTATTCACCTTTTCCAAACTATTCAAGATTTTATAGACCTCTGTAATATATCTTGTTTCTTCCTATCCAGGTTGAAGACTCACAGCCTGACGTGTCCCCTCATACAAATGCTGTTCTGTGAATCTGCTGATCTGTTTTGGTCTTTTTTTTTTTTCCTTTTTTTATCTTTTGGTTGTATACACTGTAGTTTTAGCATAACTTTCTGATTCTGAAATGAGGGTTACCAGAATGACACTAAGTATTCAGAACGCAGGAAAATCGTATGTCTATTGTAGCATAGTGATGCTTTCCACTTTCTTCTCTGTTCTTTTCCTAATAATTACTATTTTCTCTTTTGACTACTGGTTAGTAAAGAGCAGAGCACTTCCAGGGAAATGTCCCCAAAGACAAAAAATTATTTTCCAAAATAGCAATAGCTAATTTAGAAGGCAGCAAATGCTGAGGTGAGGGCTCTTTGAACATTGGTAGGTGACAGCCTTTCATGACCAGCAGCAGCCCAGAATGGTAAGGAGTCTAATGACTGGGTTTGAGGCACAACCAAGAACCTTTTCACATGCATTTCAGCACTCAGCAGATTGTACTGGAGGATGCACAGTGCCACCATAGGCTGGAAGGAGCATTGTGCAGCCTGTGCCCCTCCCATGGTCCTCCAGAAATCCGTGGAGGGCACCATGGAGTCCTTGTGCTGTGGGGACATTTCCTCTGAACTTGTGTTTATGTCCACAGTGCTGGGAGCAGGAGCAAAAGCTGAGGATGGCCTCTTGCTTTTCCTGCAGTTTATCAAGTCATAAACCAGTCACTGATCTGAGGTATGTGTTTGGTCACAGCTACAGACATGACTTCGTCTGCTTCCTAAAGATGAATAATGAACACTACACAGTTAGTTCAGACCTGGAATAAGCATCTGCTTCTCACACTGAAATGTGTCTGAATACAGGAGGTTAAACTTGTCCCTGCGGAAAACAGTTTCTCTTGGAACAGTATTTTTAACCTCTGCAAGGAATTACAATTGCATTTTGGTTAAAATCTTTGAAAGAAGAAAATTTTTCTCAAGAAACACTTACCTAGAGACAGAATACGAACATACTTTCTCAGTTAAGTGGATTGACGAATATGCTTCTTCAGGCTTGTTGCAAAATAATGAAACATTGAGCTACTGAAACAAGGGGCTTCCTATTGCCATCAACAATGCTGTTTAGAGCTGTGGCAGGTCTGCAGACCTGTTGAACAGATCATAGTAGGAGCTTTAAAGTTTCTGCCAGGATATGCAGTGGACCATTGCCACACTGAAAACTTAAGAAAAACTTAAGAAAACCTATAACATCATAGTTATTAAGACAGCCACTGTAAGCTTCTCCAAATAGACCCATCAGGTGCATTATACAGAGGTCTGAGAAGACAGGAAAGATGGGCCAAATAGTTGATCAACTCAAATTTACAGAATGATATCTCTCTGGACAGAACATAGCAACTTCTTACTCTGTTCCTAGATGCCTACAACAGTTTCTATGTTTCTAAAAATCTTATCCACAGCTAGCATACTCTAGAAATATCCTATCAGAACAGTTTTTCTATTGAAAATATATTTTCTGTCAAAATCTAAATGATATGCAGGAATATTTTGAACCTGCAAAAAAAGTTAAATTTCCCATTTAGAAAATATCAACATTATTATGCTTTATTTCAAAGACAAGAAGAATGAATATCCAAAAAAGAAAAGAAAAAAATCATTTTTTGTTTCAATAAAGCAATGCACAAGATTTCCCTTGTCACATTTCCTCATGGAAGGTGTAGCTCAGACCATCTTTCTTTTCTTTTTCTTGTAAGTCATGGCTTTTTCTCCGATCACACAGGAAGGGCTGTATTTAATTCCCATGATGTGTTGTAATGCTTAGTGAATTTGGCCCAGCCAGGGAGAAGATGGGAATATCAGGCTCCTAAAATTGCATGCTGCCTTTGGCTAGATCTCTATACTACAACATAGAAATGATTTGCAATTCCAGCTCTACTTGCTTGCTGTGTGACATCTTGGGAAAGTCATGTCACTCTGCTATGGCTAAAAGGCAGTGCAAATACAACAGTAATTTTAAAGAATCAAGTCAACTCTGTCACTGATTGTTAATTTTAAAATACTGACTTTTAATGTATTATAAAAAATTAGTATAATACTATTAGCTCAAAATCTTAAACAACAATGAACTAGGAGACAGATCATTTGGAACATTTACACACTATGAAATAGAACTAGAATGTCCAGCCTGCCTTCAGATTTGTACAGGGCAACTGTGAGTATGTATTACAGACTTACATATTACTCTATGCTTAGTGCTGCAAATTAGTGCCTGTTTTGCTTCATATATGTTAGGAGTATATTTAGAAGCACCATTATCCCCTCATATTTTATCCCAAATTTTTGTTTTTCTCGATGTCCTTAAATATTAGATATTTCATTCACATTAAAATTCAGGTATGTTCTAACACATAGCAAGTTGCTGACATACTAGAGCTCAAAAAGGGCAAAACCTGCAGGTTTTGTTACTAACATAGTAAAACGGTTTGGAATTCAGAAAAACACCCTGTATTCAGAACAATAACATCAGACTTTCCTGAAAGGTTTGTTTCAGTTCTGAAAGAAGACAGATATTTTTCCCTCCCTGTCAGCCTCATCTCCATCCCAGGAAAGATGATGGACCAACTCATTCCAGAGGTCATCATCAAGCAAGTGGAGGAAAAGAAGGTTATCAAGAGTAGTCAGCACGGATTCACTAATGGGAAATCATGCTTGCCCAATCTGATAGCTTTCTATGATTGTGTGACTGGCTGGGTAGATGAGGGGAGAGCCGTGGATGTTGTCTACCTCGACTTCAGCAAGGCTTTCGACACAGTGTCCCGTAACATCCTCCTAGGGAAGCTCAGGAAGCGTGGGCTGGACGAGTGATCGGTGAGGTGGATTGAGAACTGGTTGAATGGCAGAACTCGGAGGGCTGTCATCAGCGGCGCTGAGTCTAGTTGGAGGCCAGTAACTAGTGGTGTTCACCAGGGGTCTATACTGGGCCCAGTTTTGTTTAACTTCTTCATCAATGACCTGCAAGAAGGGGCAGAGTGTACCCTCAGCAAGTTTGCAGATGACACCAAACTGGAAGGAGTGGTGGATACACCAGAAGGCTGTGCTGCCATTCAGCGAGACCTGGACAGGCTGGAGAGCTGGGCGCAGAGGAACCTGATGAAGTTCAGCAAGGGCAAGTGCAGAGTCCTCCACCTGTGGAGGAACAACCCCATGCACCAGTACAGGTTTGAGGCGGACCTGCTGGAGAGCAGCTCTGTGGAGAGGGACCTAGGAGTGCTGGTGGATGACAAGTTGACCATGAGCCAGCAGTGTGCCCTGGTTGCCAAGAAAGCCAATGGGATCCCGGGGTGCATTAGGAGGAGTGTGGACAGCAGGTTGAGGGAAATTCTCCTCCCCCTCTACACTGCCCTAGTGAGGCCCCATCTGGAGTCCTGTGTCCAGTTCTGGGCTCCCCACTTCAAGAAAGATAAGGAGATACTGGAGAGAGTCCAGCAGAGGGCTACAAGGGTGATGAGGGGACTGGAGCATCTCTCCTAGGAGGCAAGGCTGAGGGAGCTGGGCTTGTTCAGCCTGAAGAAGAGAAGGCTGAGAGGGGACCTTATAAATGATGATACGTATCTGAAGGGTGGGTGTCAGGAGGATGGGGCCAGACTCTTTTCAGTGGTGCCCAGCGACAGAACAAGAGGAAATGGGCACAAACTGAAGCACAGGAAGTTCCGTCTGAACATGAGGAAGAACTTCGTCCCTCTGAGGGTGACGGAGCACTGGAGCAGGTTGCACAGGGAGGTTGTGGAGTCTCCTTCTCTGGAGATATTCAAGACCTGCCTGGACAAGGTCCTGTGCAGCCTGCTGTAGGTGACCCTGCTTCGGCAGTGGGGTTGGACTAGATGACCCACAGAGATCCCTTCCAACCGCTACCATTCTGTGATTCTGTGATTCTGTGATTCTGTGTGCTTTCTTTGTTTGAAAATACAAGAAGAATAATTATGAAAATAGGAGAGTTTTCAAACCCCAGCCAAGTAAGACTTATGTTATGTCTTTAGACGCACAGAACGGAACTGATTGTGGTTAGCATTACCTCTACCTTTTTTTGGACCTGTAGGAAGTTCTCTATATCGGAGAGAACTGTTTCAAAGACATCAGCTGTAGACAGGAGGAATGCACATTCACATCTGTCCCCAGCTGAATCTTACACTGTACAGCAACATGTCATGGAAGAGGTCGCTCCTTCACACCCTAAATTATGAAGCTGGTCAATGGAGTGTAGTGGAGAAGAAGCCTATGGAAGTTCTGGGGCACTGTATTAAGATGTTGGTTCTTGAAGTACCTTATTTTCGTGACGTTTGCCAGCTATCTACCTTCAGGAGAAATAAATTTGGATTAAGTTAGCATCTAAAAATTTCATCCCACTATGCAAAAGCTGAGAACATTGTTACAAAGGCATTTGAGCCAGGCTTGTAGAGAGAAGAGAGAAACTCTCTGTTTCTACCTATCCCTACACATATTGATGCCAAAAGATTTCTCGCTTTTGGTGTTGGTTTTCTTCACACAACAAAATGCTTACTGAAGGCTGGGTCTGGGTCCTACAGGGGCCTTGGATTCTTCACATCTCTGTAAGTTCACCTTCATGGAAAGTTATTTTTTCTGATCTGGGTCATAGTCCATACACTGTAAGACTTCTCGATCCATTGCATAGTTTTAATACTTGTTCCACTGTATTGTTGTCTGTTCCCCTCCTAGTTCTGAACTCATTAGCGATGTTGAAATGACTAGCTGGAGACAGATCGTAGGCAGTAAACAGAAGACGTAGCAAGCATCCCAGTGCTTTCTGAAGTACAGGTAAACTACTTTTTGTGAGATGATAAGCACTTCATTCGGCTTACAAGAGTAATTTGCAAGCCTTAAAATGACAGCCTTTTTTCGTATCCTGAGAGGTACATGTCCTGAAAACATTCAGGCATATAAATAGAGTTAATGCATTCAGTTCATCATGAGATCTTGACTGAAGCTACTCCCAAGGATGATAAGTGCTTTGGAGTCATGTCGGGTTTGGTGTGACTGGCTCCCAAGGCTATATTTGAAGGATACTGTGACTGCTGTGGAGAGTCAATGGACCTGTAAATGTACCCTCCCTTTGATGGCCTGTGGATTTCTGACAAGCTGAACAGATCCCTTTTAGACTACTGTCCACACCATTTCTCTGAAGATAAAAATGTTCACTAATATAGTTTCTTTCTCTGTAGGCTAATATAAGACAAGAATCCTATGTCTGGCTCTCATGAAATTCCAAAGAAATAATGCAAGCCAACACTGAAGTGTTTTCTTGTTATCTTCATGTATAGTGGTAAGAATTTTTGTTGTTGTTTTAGTTTTTACTCTTCTGGAAATGCTTGCTCTGCTCAAACATGGAAGGCACTGAGACTGATCAGAGAGGCAAAGCAATTTAGTGAGTTCAGCAAAGGTGAAAGAGCTGAAATTACAGGCGCTTGACAGTGCACTGCCTGTATTCCCTGAAGTTCCCAGACCTGCACTCAGCATGGGGGCTTGTAATATATTAATGCCTCTTTTTCTCTCAGCATGTGGAAATGTATTGGTGCATCAGGCAGCTCAGAAAAGGGGGTTTGGCTTTTCAGTAGACAGCAAACTTCATCCTTGAGTAAAAGGTAATGTTTCTAGAGCTGGGAATAAGTAGGCACTGCAAAGGAGTTAAACCAATTATCATCTACATTAACTCTTTTTTAAAAAAATTGTTTCTTTCTTGCAAGGCTGTGCAACTCCTACTGCATTGGCAAGTTCTTGTTCATCTGTAGGTCCTCAAAATAGTAGCTTGTGGAAGAGAGACACACAAAAGAACACGTCTTCTACAGTCTTGAAACATTATTTAGCTTTATCAACGCTAGTCAAAGCTCTTAATCATGTTGCTTATTGCAACAGAAGTTTGTTATTGTCCATGTTTCTTCAGCACCTTTAGAGGAATTTTCAGAGTCAATAACATCACTGGATGCATTTTCTCCCCTGTTAACTACTAATGTGCACTGTATGAAACAAGCCTTTCTCATACCTAGATTTTCCTTGCAGAAAGCATTGCTAAGGGTTAAGAAATACATTACTTGCAAGAAGTCTTTCAGAAGGATGTACCAAAGAGATCCGAGGCAGCAACTGTTGTTGCGCCTTTTACCGCATTTGTCTGAATGTCACGCTTGTTTTTTTGTAGCAGACACACCTAAAGTGTAAACGTATGACCAGTGTATGACTATTGACTTATCCGATAAAGATTTTACTGGTGGAAAACATCTGGCAGAAAATTTCAAACCACAATGGTAGTAAGCTCTTTGCATTGTTCAGATGCAGCGTCCAGATGCAATTTGTACGCTAAAGTATTGGGCTTGATACAATGTTTTGCTGATTTTGTTTTTCACCACCTATTCTCTGAAGGAGACACAGAGATAGCAGTGCAAATGGAGTCCAAGCAAGGATGCACTGTGTGCTGTTTGCATGTAGGTTAGACACAGAGGGACTACTACAACTAATGTTCAACTTTCAGCAAGGAAACAAAATCAACAACCTTACTAAGGCAGTGTCCTATCTATATCCTTACTGAAATAACAATCCTCTGCAGAGGTAAAACATGATTTTTATATATATACTTACATCAAAGTTTCAATATTTCAAGAAAGAGCTCTAGATTTTTTTCCCATGTAACCTTGCTCTTGTAATAGTGCACGTTCTGCTGGCCTGTGAGGGTCTGCTATGGCACTGCCACAAGGTTCATGGACCAGATACCCTGTGGATTCATTTCAATCTTTTGCACAGTTGTCTGGGACTGCGGGAATTAGATGACCCCAGTTTTCACTTTTATTCCTGTGCTTCCAACAGGGTTGCTTCTACAGATCCTTACATGCAGTTTCTGTTGTACCTTATACAAGCCAGCTCTAGTCTTCTGGGATACATTAATCGCCTTTGATCTGGATTATTATGTGACTTCTTGCAGACACATGTCTCAAGTAAGCATGATATACATGCCTGTACATTGCTGATATAATGGTGGAAACTACTTGAAAGCCTGACCTGTACCAGGGTTCACTGAGCTATAATGTCAGGCCAGGAGGCTGCCTGCGTTTCTTGTACTGTGTCTCACAAACTCTGACATCGTGCCCACGAAACTGCTACAGACATGGGTTTAGCAACAAGCCTCAAACATTTGGCTAGCTACAAAATACATTAAAAAAAAAAAAAAAAAGAGAAGAAAGAGAAAGAAAAGAGAGAAGTATGCCTATTTAAAAATAAAAGGAAAAGAGCAGAACCCTAAGTGCTGAGACTTTCATCTGGCATATCTGTCATCCAGACTGAATTGTTGCCCTAATGTATAAGAGAAAAATAGAAAATTGCCACATACACACAGTCACATAATAAGCAAATGTTAATTGATGTGCTTTGTTTGTGATAGCTCCTGGGAGATTTGCAATGAGCAAGGCTTTTCTGTACGGGCAATTCTGAAGCATATGCTAGCACATCTAGGAAGAGTCATCATGTCTAAGTACTTTCTACCATCTGCTAGGAAAATTGAAATATTGAAAGATTTCTCTTTCTCTACCCCAGTGCATCTATGTATGTAACTGTGATTTCAGTCCTGGTTTTTTTGACCCTCGAGGCTAAATGCTATGTTCTTGATGCTTTGTGGAGTTTTTTACAGTGAATTTTTTATAGGTGGAAACACATTAATGAGTGCATTGATACACAGTAATACACACGTATATGCACAAATACATAGAAAATATGCTGTATAGTTTCCTGTGGGTAAACTACCTTGGTGAAAGGATGCAAAAGGAACATAAAATAAAACCATTTCTCTGACAAAGGCAACTTTCCAATTCTTTGGTTTGTGTTCACATTCACACTGTGTGGTTCAAGAACAGTAATTGTTCTTCACTGACATGGATTCATCAATCACATTAGTTTTTAAGCTGCCTAACTCCCCTCAGCCCCTGAAGACAGACACTTCTGTGCTCAGCTGTGCCTGTCCTGCTGGTTTTGTGGTCTAAAATGCATTCTTGATTCCAGCTATTGATTCAAGGGGCCCATAACTGCACCTTGCTGCCCTCTGGTGACAATGGCTCATCCATTAACTGAGGATGGTGGCAACCAATGGTATCCTGTCCTGGGCACGCCCTGTTCTTCCAAAGATTTCTAGCAGAACACGGGATGATGGCTGGTGGGTCTGCAAAATTACACACTGTCCTAATGGCAGAGTTCCAAGGTTTAAAAAAAGGCTTGCAGATTGGGACCATGGCCAGACAATTCCTTCTGACCTAGTTTACGTCTCCTTTGAGCATTGTCATACTCATGGAGATTTGGCTAGAGCTCCCATTGCAAAAAGACTATGTCATGACAGCTTTCGCAGAGAGACACAGAATCTCAGGCAAGAAGGAGAGCAGTATGCTAACATTAAACCAAACATAAGGGACTTCTCTAGCACGTACGATATTTCAAGATGAACTATCTTGTCAAGTAGAAAGCACCTTTGTGGAAATACTGGATCTACGCTCAGAGAGGCCAGCATGACACTTAGCTCGTCTGTTTAGTTTCAATGCAGGATTCAGATGTTGCAATGAAGAAGCATGAAGCTCTTATTTTTAGATATCCAGCCCCAAGAATGGAATCTAAAATTCACAGCTGGGTGCCCAGAGCTAGGCCTACGCAATGGACAGACACCCACAGAGTAAAAAAAAACCCTGTACACTGAAAAGGAAGCCTTCATTATTTCCTTTGATTGAGTCTGAGTGAAGAGTGTGTATGCAAAGTTGACTCTGTCAAGCTTAGCAAATTGACCTAGGGCTACACTTACCTGAGCTGGAGTCATCCAGTAGGTATAAGCTTACGCCTATTTAAGTGCCTGCCATGGAAGGTGATGGTGCCATCCACATTTCATTTAGTGACCTCATGTCTGCAGTAGTTGGCTGGAATGAGGGAGCAACATGTTCCTTGTGCTTTTCAACCAGAAATAGCAATGTCCACATCTCCCATCAGTAATCACAATATTGCTAATTCCTGGTTTAGGTGTTTAAGTCCTTTCTCAAGTTTATTTCAAGTCTTCTGCAAATGAGGAGGCAAAACCACTAAAAAGGAAGGAAAAGGAAAGACAGCTATGGTAGTAACAGATTTCCCATTAGCTACAGAGAGCAAACTCCTGTGAATTTGGTTTGTGCCCAGAGTTCTCTTGTGAACTCCAACAAGAGCTCTATAAAATATTAAATATAGAAAAGTAAACATTTAAATGTATTTCTCACCTTTAGGGCACAAGAAAAGGGACACACAAACACACATGTACTCAATCCCTTCTTTCTAAAAAGCAGATGAAAACTTGCATACAAATTCGCAGCATGGAAGGAATTTCTACACCTGATACAAATGCTAGAAAAATAGGATTTATACAGAAGAGCTGACACTGCTGTGATGCCAGTAGAAAGCTTTTGTGAAAGAAACTGTGTAAAACCTGAAGAAAACTGTAGAAATAAGTTGTACACTTACTAACTTTCTTATATGAGTTAGTGGTCCTGCAAAATAATATTAATAAACGCATCACAAAAAATAAACAGATCTGAATGATGCTAAGATTGATTGACACACAAACACAGAAAAGCATGCTTTCTTCCATCTGCTTACCATTACAAGGATTGATAGGTAAATAAAATGAATTCTGGTGGACTGGTAAAGGCTGCATAAAGATTTATAATATTCAGTAAATAGTTTGTCATTGGTATTTTAAAGTAAAATTGACAGGATACGACATCCTATTTACTTCCAAGAAAGAGCAATTATGTTATGTACATAAAGAGTGGCTGATTGTAACATTACATGACATTTTGAAGCTAACAGCTTCAATTACTATATTCGAATTATGGCCAAGAAAAATATGCCTTATGGGCATCTCACTTGATATTTTAACTTAGAGGAGAAAAGTAATTAAAAAATAGGCAAGGACATCCTCACCAACTTGAGATGAACAAGAAGGGAAACATGATGCTAGAAGGTTCGTTTTTTTGTTATGGAATAATAGACTTAAAAAATAGGAAGAGAAAAGATATTTCTCTCTCTCTCCAAAATACAGACAGAGTTTGTAAGCTGTCTCCTTTATGAAGTCTGAAACGAGAGAAGATTTTTTTCATTTGGCGGTGAGTTATATTGCCTGTGTTTATTAAAACCACTGTGGAGTTGTACACCATCCTACTGAAAAGAGTAAAATTTGTAGTCACTGAAACAAAGTATATACATTTTTACACATCTCATTTGCCTACATCAAGCCAATGTGAACAGTTCTGCACGTGATCAGTTCACATGGGCCAGTCGTGTATTCAAAAGATCTGCTTGACCCACTTGTGCACGAAACTGCCCGCTTTCATAGTCCACTGCCTGGCATAGCCAAACAGCCTATGCACACAGCTACCAACCAGAACATGATCCTTAAAGTCTTTAAACACTCTTATGACAGGATAGACACTTAAAGTACCTTATAAGGGCCTTTCAAGACTAGAGAAAGTTCAGATTTAGTACCTAGGCTTAGAATGAGCATTCCTAAACATGAGACAACATCCAAAAGGACAACAATGTGAATAATTACCTTATGTTTGTGATTTTGTGCTGTTGATAAATGAGAATGCCTTTTTTTAACTATATTGATAGAAACAAAGGCATTGGCAGAGAAGCAGGATATGGAAAGCAGAATTAAACCCTACACAAATTTTTAGAGTTCTCTACAGATGAATTATTCTCTACAGACAGTTTATACCATCATCTCATTCCAAGCAGCTTAGTATGATATGTCTGATTTCAGGGATTTTTTTTCTTATTACTGTTTTCATTCAACAGGTGAGGCGAATGATCCAGCAAATCCTAGCATAAGTCCAAATTCAAAAGCTCCATCAGCTCCTTGGTCCCACCCTCACTACATGGGCTAGAGACTTGCCAGTATGCTCTCCCAGCTCTGTTTACCACCCATTGGTCCCAGAATGCCTGTACAGACATAATATCCAATGCAGCATCCACACCACAAGAAGAGTGACGGAGGGAAAAAGCTGTATATGTCTAACTGAAAAGGTACTATTCCTACCCCTCCATACACTCTGTTGTCCTTCTGCTTGCAAAGACAAATAGAGATCCTCTCATGGTGGTGACTCTTTTATTTAATAATGCTACAGACTACCTTGATCCTGTGAATTCAATGCCTGGAAAGGTTCAGCAAAATACATTTTGAGAAAAATTAATCTGTATGCATCAGGACTGATCTTTATGATAAAACACTTCCATGCTTTGCATTTAGACAGCCTTCTCTGTGTGTTGTCTCAGGCCAGTGCATTATCAAGTTAAGAGTAAGCTTTTAAATCAGGAAATATCCTGCTTGAAATTAAAGTACATTGTGAATATAGTTTGGATCAGGTGTGTTAGAAGTTTTGTTCCTAGGATGGTAACCAGCTACCAAAATAAAATGAGATCATTCAGTACTGTACAAAGTATTTAAATAAAGATTTTAAAGGCTAATCATGTAGTCCTTCCATATACAACAGTAACTTCAAAGATTTCAGTGATATTGGCAGACAGACTTTTTATCCCAGGAGGACTAGTAATAATGTTGACATTTGAGCCACACAAAAACCAAGTTCTGTACACAAAATATTAGCCATTTTATTTGCCCACAGACAATACCAATGAGTTACAATTCTATGTGTATGACTGAAATCTCCAGTCTTATTTTGTCATGAAAAACATTTCAGAATTGACCCTAAAAATGTCAGAAAAACCTTTTGCATCCAAAAAGCTTTCTCCTTCTGCAAACAACGAGAGCTCAGAAAAATTTACCCTACTCAGTCACATGTCTAGAGACAATATGTGCATATTCTACTTGTTGGCCAGGTACGTAATTACTGAAACTCTGTGAGTAACACCATGTTTGAACAAACTTGAAATAGTTTATGCATAAAATATGTCAAAGTTGAAAATACAGTTCAAACACATGGTGCTATATGACTGTTTTCTTTACAAAGGGAAGAAGATTGTACAAAAAAGTCATGATGACCTTAGTGAAGATGCAATTTTCAGTTATGAGGGTTAGCTATTGTCTATGTTTTTCTCACGTTTCTGTGACAATTTTCTTGTATCTTTCAGTGTTCATGGTACACCAAGTTCATTCACATTTAGAGTCTCCTGAAGAGGAAAGACACTAAGAAATTAATATTATAATTATAAGTAAGAAATCACTTTCATTTTGTAGATGTTGTCTTACTCTCAGTATAAACCAAGGCTGAGATGTGCTCCCTCTGTTCCTTCTCCATATCATTTTTTGATGGTTAATAGCAAATACGAATCCTTGACCTGAAATAATAACTATATAAAATAATTTCTCATCAGACTAACATATCAAAGGTCACACCCGAATACGAATAGAGAATTTTTTCTTCCTTTAGTGTTCCTTCACCAGAACTAATCGTCATGTCTGAACCCTTTCCAGGGATGGTAGAACACTGAGTAAAGAGATATCAACATAGAACGGTACTAAAGATTCTGGAAATAGATAAAGCTGTTTTTTTCCTTCATGTGCTTCAAAACCACAATGTGTTAGATTGGAAATGAAGCATGACTACAGTCTGCTGAATAAATAAGGGAGAATATAACCCAGAAACTCTCCACAGTAGTTTGGAAAACTGTATGAAGCTGCTTTGAGCTCCAAAAATTAATGGTTTCTAGCAACACGAATAACTTATGTTCTGCAAGGATTATGCAGGCTAGGAATCTTGCTAACATGGCGATCAAGTGGTTAACAAAGACAGATTCCCAAACCATCATAGCTAAGATTAGCATTTTTCAATGAACATATGTGATTTTCAAGTTCAGAAACATTCTGTATATAGCCTAATCATGAGTAACTGAAATTAGGACTGCCAGCTATGGCTTTCACTGTTCTCTTGTTTCTCAGTAACTTAATTTGACTGGAACTACCAGAGATCACAGCTGAGCTCCAACCTTATTTTAGCCACAGTCCTCTGGAAGTATTTGCAGCACCTAAGAATCACTTTGGCACATCAGCAATTGAGGTATGTCCCTTTTTTCTGACATACTCTAACACCAGCACCTGGAGCTGGAACTAGTGTTCTGGAGCAGCCAAATGGGGATATTCCTTTCACATTGCCAGCATTGCCAGAGCAGTGCAGAGAATATGGAACAGGTGAGGAAAGGGACACAAGCCAAGGAATCTATGATATTTTAAGTTGACTGAGCATCCAGCCCAATATCTGCAGAAAAAGCAGTGATGCTTTATCCAAATACACCATCCCTTGCTATTCTTCCACTCTGAAACACCGTATTGCTTTTCTGTGATCAGGAAGTGAGACACTGGGGGTATACGACATTTAAAATACTTTTTTCAGTTCTCCTCTGGGAATTCTCCAGTCTATTAAAGCTACTTAAACTGGATCCTGAGATATTGTTTCATGCACACAGCAGGGAATCTGGCTCTCGCTAGCTGCGCATAACAGATTGGTGTAAACACGAAGGTAACTTTGCTGGGTTCAACCTTGTAATGGATTTGAGTTCTGTCACAGCTTCACCATCATAGATTGTGGCCTCCAGTCTGCATCCTCCTATGTATGTCCATCCCAAAGGGTAAAATGCAGTTGTTCCTTCTTGCTACAGTGCTACTCAAGGTTAGACTTCTGCTATACTTTGTGCTCAGAAGCATCCTCAAGGAGAACTTGAATTTAAGCTAAGACATGTATGTACAGCAAAAATCACAAACCTAGGACAAATATCTTCCAAAACACTACTCAGGGTAGTTCTGGGACCAGTCCTAAATTGTCTTTTTATACAGCGTGTAAACAACACACCATTGGTGGATCTGCCTAGTGATTTTGTGAAATCTAGTCATGGAGCAAGTTCTTGCTCAGTACCTGGCCTATATCCCAACAGCTTAACAGAGATTGTATTTGCCAGGCTGCGGCCACAGTACATGGCATTTCTTTTGGCAGACATTTCATTGAATTTTGTGGTAAGAAATATGGCTTGCTTGCTAATAAATAAGGACTCTACTGTATTCCCTTGATTTCTCATTGATTTTTCTTATTGATACATAGCACTAAGTTGCTTTAGTGACAGATGACAACTAATTTCTAAATAAATAAATACAGTGAACAGCTGCTTTAAGGCTAAATTTTAGTCAAGAACATTTTAGTTCTCTTTTTAGCTTATAGTGCAATCTGACTTGAGCTCTGCAAAGAAGAGGAGATGTCTGGAGTCTGGTATTCTCTTGGGCATCCTCCAATAACCTAACAGGAGCTTATTCTCTCTTCCTACCCAGTTTTCTCCAGAGGCCTGTGACCTCTTCTGCCATTTGGGAGAAGGATTCTTGTTCCTGGAGTACTTTTCCCTCTGTCTTTAAGCTCCCCTAGTACCTGCAAGAGAAGACTTGCCCTGGTGTCTACTGTTGCACCTGAAAGCATCTGGTGACTTCACTGCATCTCCACCAACAGCTGAGACAGAAGCACTGAGTGATGCTGGCTTGGATGTACTCATTGCTGTAAGGCATTTCATTTGGAATAAAACAGAAGAGAAGTGGAGTGAGAAAAAAAAAAAAACTCCTTTGGTCATATGTTAAATACTATTTGCATTCTTTAAAAACCTTGAATAAATAAAATCTCAGAGCCAGATTGATAGTGCATTTTTCTCTCCCACACATACAGCTATTTCTGTACTGACTGATGTGCACACGTATCTGGTGGAGGTTCTGCTGACATCGTAATATGCAGAGATGTACCAACTTTCTCAGTTGTTTTTCTTCCCTCAAACAAGGGGTAAAACTAAGACAAAAGAGGACAGTGATTTTGACAGAGTGCCTCAGTGTGTTACTGAAAAAATGGCATGAAGAAAAATCAGGAGGCAAAGATAATTTATGAAAACAATTTTCCAACCTAGCCAAACAAAAATGTGCTTGGCTTATTTTTATTTTCTTCTGTAGTATGTTGCTTTGTTTTTTAATGTTATTCTACAAGTATGAGAAAAAGCAAACCAAACTAAAAAAAAATCCCACAACCCTTTGGTTTGACGGATCCTGATGATACAAGAGTGTAAAAATTGCCCCTTGTTCCTCTTCAGCCATGTGCTATGCACTTGCAGAGTGTAGCTAAACCTGCATATCCAGCAGCTCCCTCAGACAGGGCCCATTGCCCTGCAGTGTCTCCAACATACAAAGGAACAGAGGTGATGGTTTCTTTCCAGACTTTCAGCATCTCAGTGTGTGAGAAGAGATTAAACCCAAGCCTGCATCTAGGTCAGCATAAAATCTGTAAATATAGACAAAAAGCTTATTTCCTACAATTACTTTTGAGTTTGAAGAACAAAACAAGAAAGGGAAAAAGAGGAAGTGCTGGAAACCACTTCTTCAGATGACACATCTTTCTAAATGACATGTCTTTATTGAGCTTGCCTCAATTTCCTGACAACCAAGTGACTAATAGGTAATTTATTTAATTGAATGACTGTGCTCAGAATATTTTCATTTGACAGAGATAATATGCACATAGTTCTGCCTGGCAGAAACTACAACAGGGTCTAGAAAAGCACTGTTATTTTACTCCTAAATGGGAAAGAATTGTTTTCAATGAATTGTCTTTTTCTTCTCTGACTTTTTGTAAAATGTTTATTAGATGCTGGCATAAGAAGTAGTCTGTCAAAACCATTAGTCACCAAGGGCTTGGTTTTGTTCTGTTGTTAGAGGGAAGAAAAAGAAGAACAAATCCAAATCATTCTAATGAAATCTTTTCCTGAATACAATGGGTATGATCCTGCTCTTTCTGAATTCACTTGCAAAATTCCTATTTACTTCTGGGCAGAAGATTTGATCCCATAGTACAGTAGAATGTCCATGAAGTTCCTTTTGTTCCATTTCACTTCAATAGCTTTTCATGCTCACTTTATGTCAAATTACCTCTTTTTTTTTTCATTTTTTTTTTCAATAACCTGAGCTATGTAAAGCAACACGGTACCTGCGTCTAAATTGTGATCTCACTTCTATGCATTCAGTGCCCTTGATCAGTGGAATCGTGCTGCATTTAGCAATTCCTCTGCTATACACTAATCAGAAATTGTACTTTCCCCTTTTTCAAAGTTCTTTCCTTATGCTTTTTCAAGCTCTCCTCCTTCTCACCTACAGTTCCTCCTTAAAAGCACAGACCTGCTCCACGTGGAAACTAGATACCTTTAATTAACTGCCATATTCATCTATCTTCCAAGTAGCTTCCACTTTCCTCTCCAACTGCACTACTGCAATTTTAAGATTAGTAATTGTTAAACATCCATCACAAGTCAACTGTCCCTAGCAGTTAACAAGAACATAGGGGCCAAAGCCTGTCATTTTCTCTTTCTTCTTTTTGGACACAGAAGTTCAAACAAAGGAGCAAAGCCATTATGCCAAGATAAGCAAACAGAAAGCAAGATTTCTCTCCCTCACGGTTTTAGTGGCCTAGGTAGCAATGTGTTGTTTATAATTTGATTTCGGGATTGGGTTGGGAAGGGCAGGACCTCACCAGGCAGGACCTCTCCCACCACCTCCTGCCCTGTCTGCCCCTGGGACCCCCAACTTCTGGGTCATCTGGCCCATGCTGTGTCCTGACAATATCCAAGATCACATTTTCGCTTGCTCTTTCTTCAGTTTCACGCATAACACTCCAAGCTCATTCGTCCTGTTAGATAAATTGTCCATCAGGTATTTTTACATGAAGGATACAAAAATACAGTCAGAGAGACATGTCACAGGGCAAAGTACGTCACCGGAAGAATTAAATTGTTTCCCAGCTTCTCCTCCTTCCTTCTGTCTCTATTCTGTGTTTTCATGGGCTTTTGCTATTGACAATCAACATTATTCTAGATAAATCACAGTGGAAACTACTACAGAAGCAACATTACTTCAATGTTGCCAGAACAATAAGAAAACTGCAATAGGATGTTTTCACTTTTTTTCAGATGCCATTCTTTATTAGACGTGGGATTCTACTTGTATGAATAGTACTCATACATGCAGCACCCAGCTGAGACCACTATCCTGACTGCCTGCTACTCAGCTGGTGACAGGGAACAACGACACTTTACCAAAATTGACTCAGCCAGGAAAAGTTGGAGTTCATTCAGTCCAAGAAACATAAAGGGCAAATGCCATTACAAGAACCATGGTTGAGTGTATCATTACAGTAAGATACAATGAACAAGGAGTCTTTCTGTGCAATAGCTCCATTGTTTAATCCATTACATAGTATTTTTTTTCTTTTTTTTTAACTCTTAACCTGATCATGATAGTGGAAGCTCTAGAATATTGCAGGTAAGGGCTATACTTGTACCTCAGGACTGCAGGCACTCAACGTTGTAACTCAGGTAGAGAAATTTCTCATTCAGTTTTCTGATTTTAAGCATGCAGGTGCAACCTTGCCTTGGCACACATCCTTCCCATTGTAAGATGCCACTGAGCTCCTTTGTTGTGCAAAGGAAGTACAGGGCCTTCTCCACCTCCCAATTATTTTATTTAGTAATAGAGAAAATAGATTATGATGTTGTTCCTCACCATGATTAATTTATTAATTCTCAGCAGCTACTCAGTTTAATTGAAGGTTGCAAAGCCTGGACCAATATGTGTTTGCCAGGTACCAAATTTGCAAAGTTGTTGAAGTGAGTGATGGGGAAGCCTTGCTAGAGCAGAGGTAGTCAAGAAAGAGTTTAAGTACTACCATTGTTGCCTTTACTTCAGAATCTAAAAGGTTATGCTTCCCTTTGGTCTGGCATTATAATGAATTATTCTAATCAGTAGACTATTAATTTTACTTAAAGCAGTAATATTTTAACAGAAGCAGTTATTTTAATTAGTGAGGGAGAGCTATCTTAAAACACATAATGTAAAAAGAGATGGCATTAGAAATGTACAGATCAGTTAGAAAAAAGCAACAGAATGTGAGATATGGATGGAAAAAACACCCCTATGCACAGAAAGAACGAATAATGCAAACTGTGTTAAGTTAGGTTCATGCTATGTCTTCGCTTTTGTAAGTGTAATACGGTACTTCAGTGTGTGTAAGGAGCCTTTTATGGTTGCTGCTGTAGATCTTACAAAATTAGATTACAGTTTTCTATTTCTGTTCTATTCTATTCTATTCTATTCTATTCTATTCTATTCTATTCTATTTTATTCTATTCTATTTTATTGTATTCCAATAATCTCATTATTTTATATCATAGCTCTTGAGATTTCCACACATATCTGTCCTTGTACGATACTGAAGTGCTCGAACTTTCATTTCAGGATCAGCTCCTGGACTGGGTACAGCTAATGGGCTGGGTACAAATTGTCAGTCTTACGTTTCTTGTCTTACAACGAGTCCTGGGAAACAAATAGGTGGTGAAGTCTTTACCAGACCTGACAAATAAACCCACCTCAGCCCAAGACAGAACGTCTATTTCTCCATTTTGTTGTATAGCAAGCATAGGTTGTCCTTGGCCTTCTCCAGCCTCGCTGGAAGGGATCTCTTTTCTCTCTCTCTGGCTCAGTTCTCTAAACAAAAACAAAAAATAAGATTAGTAAGAAGGGAAGAAGAATAAATAAGGTTGTTAGAAGAAGCACCTCAGGGACCAGAGAATTAAGTATTTTATTCTGTTCTTGTATTTAAATCTCAAAGTATTTTTCTTGCCTTTGACAAGGAAAATCACTCAGTCCTATCCAGCAGAAAGCAGACAGAGAATGATGAGCAGAAAGATTATGCTCATGAGCATGACAGCTGTCTAGGTCTTGCTTTTATGGATCTTGGAGCTAAAATTTCTACTAAATGCATGCCTGAATGTTTGGAGGGTCTTTCTGTATAAGAAGAGACATGAAAGAATGAGGGAAGAAACTGCCCAAACTGGAAGACATGAAAAAGAAATAGAGAGCAAAATTTCCTGCTGGTAGTGAGACGAGCTTAAATCAGTTGTTCAGCATTTGTTAATTTCCAGGCTTTCCATACGGACAGGAACCATTATGGATAAGTTCTTATAGGTTTTCAGTAGCTAGACACTTCCTGAGCTACAGGGCAAGTAACAGTTTGTGACATCAATTGTAAGGGAGTCCCCAAGATAAATCATGAAGACAATACTAATGGAGAATAGGAACTGGTGTACTGTAAAGATTCTGGATTGCTTCAAGCGCTGTGATATCCAGTGATTGAGTACACTGACTTCTTTGTCTTCCAAGTTGAACATCTCTATAACAATCACAACAATAACAACAAAATCCCAAAACAGAAACCTCAATAGCTGTCAGCCTCACAGTGCTTTCCATCTGGTCCACCTGCAGGCATCAGAGCTGTGTCAAATCAGGTTCTACACCCACAATCTCTTATTACTATTGCATCTATTTTCCTGCTGAGCAGAGATTGAACCTCAGGCCTCAGCAGCATTCACTGCCGCATGGATTTCTGTTCACAAACCTGATAGTGCTTAGGGGATAGCAGGCTGTGCACAACAGTCGCTACCTGACTCTTTCCCCAACTGTCTTAGTGATTCCCTTCCCTAGACCTGTCAGGACCCAAAGGCAAAGCATTTGCTGTTGGGTCCCAAAAAGGAGCAAGCTTAACCCTCTTCCAATTGGCCTTCCCTCTTAAAGGACATTACCAGGCTTTCCTGTTATTTCTTCCCTTTCCTTCATGGTACCAATGGTTTCACATTTAATACAGAATAAAACTTTGTTTTAATCATTAAGGCTTTCACACAGTGTTTGGCAGTGACACACACGCAGCTCCTAGAAGACCTTACACTCAGGGGTAGGCAGTAAGCATAGGGTGCTTGTGGAGGATGCCTGGAATGGGGGTGAAAGGACAGAGACCCTTGCTGTTAGAACTCTGTCCTCTACATTGCATGTGGTTATGCAGTCTTGTGGCAGCTCCCTTCCCAGGTGGAAAACCATGTTCCTTTCTCCTCTAGGCTCATAAAATTCTGTCCAGATAGCAACATGTTCTGTTTTGGGAAGGACTGAACAGTAGTAAGCTATTCTTCCAGGCCCGTGAATGCAAAAACTAGTCTCTTTCTCTAGCCAACTTTTTCCTCCACGTGGCACAGACCTGCCATACATAACACTATAGCATGGTTACTTCTCTTGCAGGCTGGGAGCTATGCTTATTTTTGAGCTGTGTGAGCAACCCCTCTAGTAAAATTGGCAGCAATTGTGAAGTCCCAGGTGAACAATCACACACAACTGTCTTACTCAAACCAGTTTCTGCTAGAAGAAGGGATTTGTTGAAGTTTAAGATTATATTATTTATATGCACAAAGTCTAGCCCTCTTGTCTCTTCAGCACACAGTTTTAAAGAAAAAAATCAATATTGTACAAACATTTCCAAGATTTTATAGGTTTGTTGGGGAAGCAATGCCTAGAGCCTCCTTGGTTACGGTGAAACAGTAATTTAACTTTACAGAGTTAATCTTGCTGTTCTTACATTCTTTATCATCCATGAGTAAGCATAAGGCTGAGTAGGGACAAATCTGTGGGACTGGGTTATGAAACCCTCAAAGGATTTTGTTGCAGCAGTTGGTAAATAAAAGTTTTCTATGGGACTAAATTAATTTGCAAGACAGTAGAGATTTATTGACAACAACAAGAGGCTATGTGCATCTCAGAACTGTTTTTTGTTCCTTCTGTCCAGAATACATAGAACTTGATTTTTTAAAAATTTAGGCCTGCATGAATATACGCCAAAAGGCAATTGCAGGTATGCCAAATTTGAAAGTGGAATTCCATCTGGTTTCTAAGTGTTTTTGGTATTTCTACTAGATATTACAAAGAACTAACGAACAGTTGTGACAAAGAGAACATTTGGTTTACAGCAGATAAGCAGTAAAAATATTTATGTAATTAATCATATGAGTCTGAATTTGAATCTTGATCTAGGGATATTTCCTTTTGGCTGAGTGTGTACATCTTCAGAAGATCTCAAACCCTTTTCAACTTACCTGAAGAACTGGGTATTACTGTCAACAACTAGATCAGTTTCTCCTTTCCTTTCAACAACAGAATTTGCACCACAAGATGGCAACGTAAAGCAATCTTCTATAAAAATGACGTTGTGCATGATGTCTGTTGTTAGAAATGCCTTCAGAATACCTCTGTTAAACTCATGCTGTGAATCTGTATCAATCATGTTTTCGAAATAACCATGCCAATGTCTGCAAATCATGATGGGTATTTTAACTCACAGCAAGGAGTCAAAACTAAAGTTATTTCTAAAATCCCCAACATAGCAGTCAGTTATTTCAATTGAGAAATACCGTCAAAATTGTCTGAATACAGATAAATGATTTAATAAAGCAAAACTAAAAAAGCTGATACTATAGTAAAACATCTTTTTAGAAGTAGCAGTAATGTTCATAATTGAAATATCCAGGGAGAAATGTCTTAAATGAGTGTAAGGCTTGAATTCTCCAGGGAAATTTTGCAGTTTCCTAGCAATTAACTTTGCAGCTATTGTTTTCTATGATTCAGTACTAATGCAAATCTCCTAATACTGCAACAAATCAACATTTTGCCCATGTGCAGTATTTTAGCAATCTATACTTGTTTTAATTTCCATAAAATATTATAAACAACTATATCCACTGGTAGCACTAATACACAGAGAATAATGAAATAGAGGTAAAGTGTTATACAGGGTTACAGTATTTACATTTGTCTTTATCTCAATAGGAGATAATGATTACTACATGATTACTGTAGTGCAAATGAGTAGCTCATGGAATGGAGCAGCCAGATAAACGTCTAATATCAAATGAATTCATACTGTTCTCAAAATAGTACGTCTGAGAGCAGCTGCACGTTGTCTGATTAGGACCTTCAAAGATATCTATAACTGAAGCAGCAAAGCACGAAGAACAATACTTCGCACTGGACATTCAGTAAATAAGAGAGAGTGAATGTACTCAGGAATATTAACCAAAAAATTGTTAGATTTGCTATGCCTGAGTTTGTACACTTTGTGTCCATGCAAGCATATATTTACAAATAAGAAGACCACAGAATTACACAGAGAAATAATGAACTGTATGCGAACATTAGGAAATAAATCACAGATGACCATTATAATTCTTGCAGTAGCCATGAAGATTTTCAGCAGATATTAGACAAGAGCTGTTCTCAATGAGGGAAGAAAATTTTGCCATCTTTATAGTGAGTTTTACGCACTCACAACTAAAAGGCAGAATTCCAGAATCCTGAATGCTCCCTGAAAACCTGTTATGGTACCTGTTATGCACCAAGGATAATGACAAACTAAGCAAAATAATTTGGAACAAACAAACATATATGTTAAAGAAACATCCAGCTGAATAGAGAGAGTAGGCAACAGAATAGAAAACAAAGCCCTTGTTTATTCATACAAGTTATCACCTACTAGCAATTTACTCAGCAAAATAAATTCATTTTGTAAAAGTTCTAAGTGAACATTTTATAAATAACAAAGTATATAGAGTCAAGCCGAAAGCAGATTCGAGATCAGAACTCACAAGTCTTTGGGCCTCTGTCTACTACAATATCATTACGTATTTTATCTATTGGAATGCTACTTCCATTTTAGTATGCAATATTCATTGATCATGAACCATTGTAGATTTTTACAAGATAAGAAATTACTTCAAGCATAAGAGATTTTAAAGCCAAATTACCACTGCAGAATGAACCTACTTGGTGGCTTACTTCAAACAGAAGGATAAGTTTTAAAGAACTTTATTCCATTTGAGTTGTTACATTTCTGCAGTTTTCCCTGAGGCATATTACAGCTGTGAGCAGCAGACGAAGTCACCAAGGCTTTCTCAGCATTTAGTATTCTCCCACCAGACTGATTCAGAATTTTAGACCTCATCAGCTGCCTCCCTCCTCTGCCTATCTTATTCAAAGCAATATAGTTTGATGAAATATTGAAGATTAGTATATGAGAATACATAACGAAGATAATTTAGGGGACTTTTGCAAATTCTTGTCTCCTCAAAAGTCAGTAAAATAATACAAATCCAGGACTCGTACAAATCTGCCATGCTTTGGAGTGAAATGATAGTCACACAGCTAAGCTGCATTAGTCGGGGAAGAGATGGAAAATACGATATTCTGCTATACAGGAGGAAATGACAGCTTATCTGAAGGCTCTTGCAGGGTGAAATTCCTGCTGGTGCAGTCGGTGGGCATTTGGCCCTGAGAATAGGTCACTGGCTGAGAAGGCAGGTATGATTTGAGCCAAACTACAACTGTAAGACCTGGGGCAGGCTTCTCTGCCTTTGTATGAGTTTCACGACTGGAGCACAAATGAGAGAGGAAAGGCAGGATAGCTAAGGCTGCCCCCAGCATGCCCTGAAGAGAGATGCTGGAGTAAAGAAAAGGAATGACCACAACTTTCACCTTTCCACACACCAGCTAATGCAAGTGTGAAGATTATTAGCACACCAGGTGTAAGATCTTGATAATAAACATCCCCTTCCCAGGCACTTGTCACTCACTGGCAGAGTGCTTCTAGCTGCCCTGCCAGAGTCTCATCTTGCTTTCCCCTGGTAATGCAGATTAGAGCTCTGGAAGAAAGAAAACCCATGAATACATACAGAATTTTCAGGCTGCTTTTCTACATTTTGATGAAGGTGACTGCAAGACCTAGGAGATGAGGATATGTATTGAAGTCCTGCCTGTAGCATCTGATTTCAGAATTAAAACAGCAGTCTTATAAAGTAACAAGACATTAGTAATTGTAGGATAATAGATTGCAAAAGCATAGCAAAGAGCTGCCTAAAAAGAAGCCATAGTAGACTAGAGAAGTATGAAAGATATTAGGATTGACGTAGATCTTGAATATGTGGAGAAAATAAATTGGTTTGTGAAATGCTAGTATTGTCCATTATCTATAGGCCGCCATAAAAAGGACTTTATATTTCTTCTTTTCTTGTCTTGTCTTTCCTTCTTTACAAAACCATAATGACTCTGTAGGTACAGAATGGCATATGCCATGGTAGGTATGTATCTCTTTCTTTCTCTCTCTTTGTATGTATGCATGTGTGTGTGCAATTACAAGTATCAAACTAAATACTTCAATATGCAATGATAAAATATGTGCAATTATTTACATAAGAACCACAGCCTGCATATTTTGAAAGCAAGTTTAGTTGGTTCAGGTTTGAGAATGTGAAATGTTAGTGCTATGCAATTCAACATCCACAAAGTAGGCTGGTTTTCAAGCTGGAGACTTAAAAATTTTTATATACAAATTCCCTAGTCACTGTTGGAAGTACAGACCCTTTTAATTCATTGTGAACACTACCTGAGCAAATTGCCATAATAGCAGTGCTTTAGCAAATACTTTTTTCACAAAATTTCTGTGGTAATTTAGAGAAAATATAGTTCATGACAGAAATAGAAACCCATAGCAGAAAAGATTTGGAGTCGCAGTATCCCAGCAAGAATCACAGGCTGCCTGCTCTACCAGATGACATCCTACCTCTCGCCTCCTACTTCAGAGCCACAACATATATATTAGTCAATTACAGATAAGCATACTGACTGGGACATGACAGGCCATGAGCCTATCTCCTTATATTACTTTATAGGTGGTTTACCATGGGATGTGAACAATCATTCTCCACAGACTCTGGAGAAAATAATGTGAAGAATGAACATTGTGATCAGTTCTTCCCCCAGTTTTTACAAATGCACTACACAAGCCACTGGACAGATTTTCATTTCTGTTGCCGTTTTCATCATTGCCATTTTCATTGCAGGGAAAAAAAGTGAGAAACTGTGGCAGTAAGTGATGCTGCTGCACTGCAACAAAGAAATTGCACTACAGCAGAAGTAAAATGTATCAGCAAACCTGCAGCAGTGTGGGCAGTCTCTCCAAGATAACAGTCTAGTCAGGCTTATACAACATGGGCTTCAGTTTCTCTGTTCGTTCCTTGAGTTAGGAGGAGATTATCTGTATGCATCCATCAGCTTTTGAAGTCCAGATTTATCTGAGGAGGAAACACCCTTCCCTTCTCATCCAAAAACCTGAATACCTGAGCCACCTGACAACCCTGGCTCTGAAATTCTACCATCCAAGAAACATGTTGACCTCACACACTGTACATTGCTAATTTTTCCCCAGGCTGAGTATGGTGCATGACCTCTTTTTTCTCACATCAATTCCTGTAAAAAGTGCGGATACGTACATTTTTGATTGTTCTTGAAATGATGCATTCTTACCATTCTGAAAAGGGAATGCAAAGTTTGACATTTTCTTTTCCTACCAAGACTTACAAAAATATGCCAGTAAGATAATTTTTCTTGAAGAGTGAGAGATAAGGGAGCTTGTGCTCATATAGAGTTTTCTAAAATATGGATTGTGAATTTCACTTGACTAATGTAAAATAATATGTATGGCTGCATATACTTGCGTATGACACTCAGATAGAAGTGAATGTTTGTCGTGCAGACCTGGATTACCTATACTGTTAAATTGTATGTCTGTCCTCTGTAATCTGTCTCCATAAATAACTGAAAAGTAAACTTCTCTTCCTCCTTCCAAAAAGTGCTTTTAAAATTCTCCTTTGTTACATTGTCTACGAGAAGCTTGACAACAGTTGTTAGGATGCTGGTGATCTGAGAGTACCAACTGTCAGGTTGACTGGTGTTGTTAAAGTGTTCCTCGTTCCATCAGTCTGCCTTTTTCCATCTGCTGCATCTCACTTCCTATAGCAAACTCTCATGAGCAGGCATAGCTTCTGTGTTTTCTGATGTACAGCAGTGAGCACAATCATCACAGCTATTAGAGGAACAGAGGAAAAGAAAGAAAAAAGTTATGGTACTTGGATAAAATCTCAGAAATCTTTTCAGGCTGTAAAAAAAATCAGAATCCACAAGATATTAACAGAAAGAGAAAGACAGCTGCATTCTTCATGTACCAGAGAAAATAAGCCCCTGTCTGATTTGCATGAAACATTTAGTTTATTTGCATGAAGAGAAATCTCTTTTTACATCACCTATGGGTGTTTGAGGCCATTGTGACCCCTGGCAATAGCTTAATTATCCATTAGCAGAGAAGGATTAGCAAGCCATTTACTGGGACAAGTAACTATTAACCTGCCAGGAGAAAGCTCCTAAGTGGCAAAGAGCTGCAGTCTTGACTACCTTGTTTGCCATCTCCAGCATAGCAAGTGGAGGCTGAAGCTGACATCCCAGTGCAGAAATCATGTTTGTCTTTGCAATGCAGAAGTTCATTTCATGTGATGTTGAAGGATCCACCACTAACAGATCTTTCTTCTCACTCAGAGGACATGGAAAAGTTACGTGTCACTGGGATAAGATTACTTCTGCAATTGGCTCTGCAGCTGCCCTCAGTGAAAACATTTTACCTCCTCCTATTCAAGTGCACGTTTCCGGCAGCTCAGTTCATATCCTGCCACTATTAAAGCCAAATTCCTAGTGATTTCAAAGGCACAAGGGCATCACATGTGGAAATGTGGAACTCTTCCCACTGGCCTTTCTGCAAAGAGAAAAACCATCCTAGCACTGCACTTTGAGTGCTAAATCAGTTGTGATCTTAAGCAGTTACTTGTTAAATCCATCAAATTAAGCTGGAAATGAGGAACACCTTTGCATAGCACCTCTTACTCCATGTATGAGAACACTATTTAAAATTCAGTTAATGACAATTCATAAAGTTTTCATTAACAGTTATCCACTGCCGTAAAAGATTTTATTTTTAAATTCTACTTACCTGAAATCATTGATTCATGGGAGTATGATAATGACTTTGTAGCTTGTTTCAATGCTATTAGTATTGTAAGGATGCTTTTTGGGTTAGTGAGCCTTTTGATGCCACTTCATGTTTGTTTCTTGAAGCATAGTGCTGCTTTTTTTTTTGCTAGACTTATGAGGTTGATTTGTTTGTTTTTAGGCAACTGATGTAAAGTAATTACATTCTGGTTGGCCAATGAAGTGAGACTGGATATTTTGCCTGTGAATCATTATAGCAGAAGCAGAAGAATTTTGTGTAGCAGTAAAGCAGCTTGTGTTTGTTTGTGCTCTAATTTCCAGCTGCAAGAAACAAAGAATGCAAGGTGCCTTGCAGACATTTGAAACAGGCAGTGTTAATTAATAAAAGGGGTAGTGGTGTCTGATCCTCTGATTCTCAAGCTGTAGGCAGCCCTGGCTACTTTGCTCTGCCGTAATTCACAAGCAAGCTTCCCATCCAACTTTGTCATAACATGATATTTTTGACTGTGCAATCAGGAATATTATTCTAAACTGCCTGATATAAGTGAAACCATTAATTCCCAACCCATTTCCTCAATAAATAAATATTTTCAAATATGGATATAATTATGGGATTTGACTCTTGAATTTTTGAGAAAATAGAAACTGACTAAAACACAAAATAAAGATGAAAGATTATTGGAAATCTGTATAGCTAAATATGTAAACCAAGTAAATTAAACTTCTACATGACTGTTACTATGACAAAACATTACTTGATTTGATTTTGGGACAAAACACTATTTGATTTTCACAGTTTTGGGGACCAATTAATTAATTACGTCTGTTTTGAAAGATATGGTAATTACAGTAATTTCAATTCTGTTATAAGTCAAGCAAGAGGGGCAGAAGACCAGCTCAGGTGAACAGGGAACTCCTCATGGAGCTCAAGAAGAAAAAGAAATCGTACTGTCTCTGGAAGCAAGGTCAGGCTTCACAGGAGATTACAGAGCTGTGGTTCTTATATGCAGGGAGAAGGCACAAATGGCCAAATCTCATTTAGAGTTGAAACTAGCCAGCATTGTGTCAGACAACAAGAAAGGTTTTATTAAGTACGTTAACTGAAAGAGGAGGTCTAAGTCTAAAGAAAACCTCAGACTGGCACTTGTTGACGATGGCCACCTGACTAACAGGGATGAAGAAAAAGGGAAGGCATTCAATTCTTTTTTTTTTTTGCCTTAGTCTTTAATAATATGGATGGACCTTGGGATGTTTGATCCCTGAAGCTGAAGGACCATAAGTGTGGATACAGTGACTTTCCACTTGTGGACGCTGAAATCGTAAGGGACCAGCTGCATCAGCTGAATGTTGACAGGTCCATGGGGCCTGATGGGATTCATCCCAGGGTAATGCAGCAGTAGCAGATGCTATGGAAGGACTCCTCTTGATCATCTACCAAATGTTTTGGGACTCTGGGGAGGTCCCTGCTGACTGGAAGCTAGACAACATTATTCCAATTTTCGAACAGGGCATGAAGAAAGATCTAGAAATCATCAGGCACAGTCAACATGAGTTCACAAAGGGAAAGTCCTGTTTAACTAATCTGATATCCTGCTATGATATGGTCATACACCTAGTGAATGAATGTAAGGAGGTGGATGTAGCTTTTCTGGATTTAAGTAAGGCCTCTGATACTTTCCCTCACAGTATCCTTCTGGATAGGTTGTCCAACTGTGAGATGAACAGGTACACACTGTGCTGGCTGTAGAACTGGCTGAAGGGCAGGACTCAAAATGTTGTAGTGAATGGGGCTACATCTGGCTGGCAGCTCGTCACCAGTGGTGTTCCTTGGGGCTCAATCTTAGCGCCAGTTCTGTTCAATATATTTTTTAATGATCTGGATGCAGGAGTTGAATACACCATTAGCAAGTTTGCAGAGGATTCCAAACTGGGAGAAGCTGATGACTCTCCTGACAGATAAGGGGCCTTGTAGAGGGATCTAGATAGATTTGAGCATTGGGCTATCATCAATGGCATGAAACGTAACGAGAACAAATCCTGGACTCAGCACCTGGGATGGAGTAATGGGACACAAGTATAAAATGGGAGAGCAGTGGCTGGAGAGCAGCCCTGCAGGAAGGGACACGGGGGTGCTGGCTGACAGCAGGCTCAGTGTGAGTCTGCACCCTGCCCTGGAAGCCAAAAGGTTGCATCCTGGGTTGCATCAAACACAGCATAGCCAGCTGGTCAAAAGAGGTGATTATCCTGCTTTATTTAACGTTAGTGCGGCCTCCCTTTGCATACTGTGTGCAGTTCTGGGCCCCGCTTGAATTCACCCAGAGGAGGGCGACAAAGTTGGTGGAAGGGCTGGAACGCATGTCCTGTGAAGAGCAGCTAACAACTCTGGGTATGTCTAGTTTGGAGAAGAGGACCCTGAGGAGTGACCTCATTGCTCTCTATAGCTTCCTGAGGAGGAGAAGTGGAGAGGGAGATCCTGATCTCTTCTCCCTGAGATCCTGGAACAGGACATGTGGGAATGGTTTAAAGTTGCACCAGGGGAGGCTTAGACTGGACATTAGGAAGCATTTCTTCCTAGATACTAGATACTTTCTACTTCCTAGATACTTTCTTCCTAGGACTAGACTATCATTGCAAGCCCCTTCCAACTGAAATATCCTCTCCTCTCCTCTCCTCTCCTCTCCTCTCCTCTCCTCTCCTCTCCTCTCCTCTCCTCTCCTCTCCTCTCCTCTCCTCTCCTCTCCTCTCCTCTCCTCTCCTCTCCTCTCCTCTCCTCTCCTCTCCTCTCCTCTCCTCTCCTCTCCTCTCCTCTCCTCTCCTCTCCTCTCCTCTCCTCTCCTCTCCTCTCCTCTCCTCTCCTCGTCTCTTCTCAGTATATAAATATGTTGATTTCACGATCAGAAACTTCAGTATCTTTATGGGACTGAGCCTTGGTTTTAGATGATTGAAGACATTTTTACAGTAGCGAACTGTGAAAGTCTATGAAAAAGACACACATAAATTGGTGCAACAACTGACCACTAATACTTCTGTACAACACTTGCAAACTCATAGGTGCAGGCAAACATGCTAATCAAACCATTATTTCTATGCTTAGCCTCTGAATGGAAGTCCATATATGCATACTTACCTAAATTTTTCTAGAAAACTGAAAAATAATGAGTACATAAAACTGTTTCCTCTTTGAGCAGTTTCCCAACATCTTGCCCCTTCTCTGCCCACCTCCCCACTTGCCCTGGTAAATCAGGAGAGAACAGTCCAAAACAATTTTGAGTAAAGGAAATGAAAAGTGTGTGACAGAGAAGAACTAACAAGCAAGTGTCAATGTACCTTCCAATGTTCAAATGAAGATCCATGAATTTACAGTGGAAACACTAAATTGTTTCAATGATGCATGGAATACTCACTGATAGGAGGATTCTTGCTAAAATGCTTGAAGTCCTCTGGAACTGATCTGCCCTGTGCCTACGTAATACAACCTCACTGTTGCTCAGACATCTGGAAAAAACACAACACAAGGAGCTGTAAGAAATTTTCACTTTGCCATCAGTTACAAGGATAGATACTCTACATGATTTCATGTTTGAAATCTCACATGAATTCCAACTAAGCCTTAGATTAAAATGTATCTGTATCCTTGGAGCTGCAGATTTCTTCCAGGTGTTACAAAGCACCATTTGGAAGGTTAAGTTTATCAAACTACCACCTGAAGGATTCCTCTGTCAGGCCAGAAACCCAGCATCAAGTCCAGTTAGTCTCTACCCCGTGACAGTTTTAATTCTTCTTTCCTAATCATTATCCTCAGATAATAAATTATCCAATAGCACAAGGAATCCCATAGATTAGATGGAATTAATTGAATCAAAGTGTCACAGTAGAAAGAAGTGCTCAGACTATACGCAAGCTCATTTTAAGCAATACACCATCTCCTGAGAGGAATGTGCCTTGCATCATCTGCAACCTCCAGCTTGCTATCTTAAAGAAATCAGAAATGCTTTAAAGAAGTTTGTGAGTACTGTGGTAGGCAGAAACCTCACATAACAGTACATCGCAGGAGCACACTCAGATCTGCAAAAGAGCCCATACATATTAAAATCTCACCAACTGAATTAATATACGACATAAACCTACAAATAAGTAGAAAAAATGGTAGTTTACAGACTGCAAGAAAGTAGACTAACCAGGTTATACACTAGAGGCAGAGGATGATCTTTTTAGGCATACAAATGCCTCCCAGAAGTAGTTCATATTGAAGGACACTTTAAAAAACATGGCAATTCAATGCAGTGTCTTGCATATGAAGTAACCTTGCTGTCGTGGTTTAACCCAGAAGCCGGCAACTAAGCACTGGACAGCTGCTCACTCACCCCTCCCTTTCCCCCACAGCAGGATCAGCAGGAGAAATGGACAAACAGGGAAACTCATGGGTTGACATAAAGGCAGTTTAATAAGACTCCAAAGGATATACTGCTATTACTACTGATAATAATAATCATAATAATAATAAAGGGAATAATAATAATAATGAATTTGCAAACCGAACTATATATACATATATACATATATATACTGTATATATACACTATATATACAACCCAATTTTCTCACCACCCAATGACCAATTCACACTCAGTCCCCAGGCAGCAATCGTGGAACCCAGGATCTGCAGATTTGCAAATTTCATAAAAATCTCAAAAAAAGGACCAAACTCCCACAAAAGTTTGAACTCCCTGACAACAGAGGATTCAAACTCACAGAAAAGGGAGAAAGAAGATTTCTGCACCCTGGCCATCCCCCATTTATAAACTGAGCATGATACCTATGGTATGAAATAGTCAAGACCCTAAATTTCAGGAAGGCAAATTTCCAGCTCTTCAAGGAGATAGTCAGAAGGACTCCCTGGGAAACGATCCTCAGGGACAGGGGAACAGAACAGAGCTGGCAGGTCTTTAAGGATGTATTCCAGAGAGCACAAGAGCTCTCGATCCCCAAGTGTAAGAAGTCGGGCAGAGAAGGGAAGAGAGCGGCATGGCTGAGGCAAGACCTGCTGGTCAAACTAAGGAAGAAGAGGGAACTGCACAGGCAGTGGAAGCAGGGACTGGCTTCCTGGGAAGAGTATAGGGAAGCTGCCCGGTTGTGTAGGGATGGGGTCAGGAAGGCCAAGGCACAGCTGGAGCTGAACTTGGCAAGGGATGTGAAAAATAACAAGAAGGGCTTCTACAGGTATGTCAGCCGGAAAAAGATGGTCAAAGAAAGCGTACCCCCGCTCATGAGCGAGACTGGCGAACTGGCAACAGCAGATGAGGAGAAAGCTGAGGTACTCAACAATTTTTTTGCTTCAGTCTTCACTGGCAACCTCTCTCCTCACCCCTCCCGAGTCGATGAATGGCATGAAGGAGACCAGGAGGGCGAAATCCCTTCAGCTGTAAGTGAAGACCAGGTTCGGGACCTCCTGAGGAACCTAAATGTACAGAAGTCCATGGGACCTGATGAGATGCATCCCAGAGTCCTGAGGGAACCGGCGGATGTAATTGTCAAGCCACTCTCCATGATATTTGAAAAGTCATGGCAGTCAGGGGAAGTCCCCAATGACTGGAAAAAGGGAAACATTGTGCCCCTTTTCAAAAAGGGTAGAAAGGAAGACCCTGGGAACTACCGACCTGTTAGCCTCACCTCTGTGCCTGGGAAGATCATGGAACAGATCCTCCTAGAAGATATGCTAAGGCACATGGAGGCCAGGGAGGTGATTCGAGACAGCCAGCATGGCTTCACCAAGGGCAAGTCCAGCCTCACCAACCTAGTGGCTTTCTATGATGGTGTAACAACAAGAGTGGACAAGGGAAAACCTATGGATGTCATCTATCTGGATTTTTGTAAAACCTTTGACACGGTCCTGCACAAGATCCTTCTCTCCAAATTGGAGAGCCATGGATTTGATGGGTGGACCGTTCGGTGGATAAGGAATTGGTTGGATGGTCACAGCCAAAGGGTAGTGGTCAATAGCTCAATGTCCGGATGGAGACCAGTGACGAGTGGAGTCCCTCAGGGGTCCGTACTGCGACTGGTGCTGTTCAATATATTCATCAATGACATGGACAGCGACATTGAGTGTACCCCTCAGCAAGTCTGCAGATGACACCAAGCTGAGTGGTACGGTCGAGACACCGGAGGGACAGGATGCCATCCAGAGGGACCTGGACAAGCTGGAGAGGTGGGCCTGTGTGAACCTCATGAGGTTCAACAAGGCCAAGTGCAAGGTCCTACACCTGGGTCGGGGTAATCCCCCGGTATCAATACATGTTGGGGGATGAAAGGATCGAGAGCAGCCCTGCTGAGAGGGACTTGGGGGTACTGATAGACGAAAGGCTGGACATGAGCCAGCAATGTGCGCTGGCAGCCCAGAGGGCCAACCGTGTCCTGGGCTGCATCAAGAGAAGCGTGGCCAGCAGGTCGAGAGAGGTGATTCTGTCCCTCTACTCTGCTCTGGTGAGACCTCACCTGGAGTACTGCATTCAGCTCTGGAGCCCTCAGTACAAGAAGGACATGGAATTGTTGGAGCAGGTCCAAAGGAGGGCTACAAAAATGATCCGAGGGCTGGAGCACCTCTCCTACGAGGACAGGCTGAGAGAGTTGGGCTTGTTCAGCCTGGAGAAGAGAAGGCTGCGGGGAGACCTGATTGCAGCCTTTCAGTACTTAAAGGGAGCCTATAGGAAAGATGGGGACAATCTGTTTAGTAGAGACAACAGTGACAGGACGAGGGGTAATGGTTTTAAACTAAAACAGGGTAGGTTTAGGCTAGATATAAGGAAGAAATTCTTTACAATGAGGGTTGTGAAACACTGGAATGGGTTGCCCAGAGAGGTAGTGGAGGCCCCATTCCTGGAAACTTTCAAGACCAGGTTGGACAGGGCTGTGAGTAACCTGATCTAGTTAGCAGTGTCCCTGCTCACTGCAGGGGGGTTGGACTAGATGACTTCTAGGGGTCCCTTCCGACCCAAAACTTTCTATGATTCTATGATTTCTCTGATTCTATGAAATATTTCAACTGGCCATCTCCCTGCCAGCTCCTGGAAACCTGGTCATTAGCTGAATATGAGAAACTGGAAAATAGTCCTTGATTTCATAGCAACAACTACAAACATCAGTGTTATCAACATTATTCTCATGCTAAATCCAATGCACAGAGGATTCTGGTGTGAAAATTAACTCTATCCCAGCCGAAACCAGAACTCATGCCTAGGAAAGGTCTGCAGTAATAAGAATGCACACTAGCAATTGGACTGATGATTATGGTTTGTGTAAATATGATAGCATGTAGGTGTCTGGTATCTCATAACAGTATGGAAAAAACGTTGATTGGTAGTGAGAACATTTCAGTCACTCCACCTCCTGGGATTTGCTGGCCGTGATCCATGTCCTGCAGCTATTTCTCTGCTTCTGGACGTTTCCAAAAAATAATTGAAAAATAAGAGCCCTGCAGTGTACTTCTGAAGCATGCATCACTTCTCATCAGGTTATACTAGGTTTCATCATCCCATATCATTTGATGTATATTAGTCCAATACCATGCGTGGATGGCATTCTGTTATTAATAGAAGGAGTTACCATCTAACATATTCAACATTAATAAAATGACGGCCGTTACTGAAATAGTACAGTCAGCAGAAGTCCTTTTTGAAATTAAGAAGTAACGGTTCAGCTCATCTGTAGTTTAAAATGAAAACTTTTCATGGAGGGGATCCAGCTATAATAACTCAGCAATGAGAAGACAAAGGAAACAACAGTTTATGAGGGAACTCTGCTGTGGTGAGACCTCACCTGCAGTCCTGCATCCAGCTCTGGAGCCCTCAGCACAAGAAAGACATCGAGCTGTTGGAACAGGTCCAGAGGAAGGCCACAAAAATAATCAGAGGGCTGGAACACCTCTCTTATGAGGACAGGCTGAGAGACTTGGGGCTGTTCAGCCTGGAGAAGAGAAAGCTGCAGGAAGAAGAGAAGGCTCCAGAGAGACCTTGTTGCAACCTTTGAGTACTTGAAAGGGACTTATAAGAAAGCTGGGAACAGACTTTATAGTAAGGCCTGTAGCCATAGGTCAAGGAGTAATGGTTTTAAACTAAAACGGTATACATTTAGACTGGATATAAGGAAGAAATTTTTTACAATGAGGGTGATGAAACACCGGAATGGGTTGCCCAGAGAGGTAGTGGAGGCCCCATCCATAGAAACATTCCAGGTCATGTTGGACGGGGCTTTGAGCAACCTGGTCTAGTTGCAGATGTCCCTGCTCACTGCAGGGGTATTGGGCTAGATGAGCTCTAAAAGTCGCTTCCAACCCCAAAGCATTCAATGATTCTATGAATCTATGAATCCAGCAAAAACCAAGAAGCATCCAAAATAACCATTCATGAACAGAAAATGTATCAGGTCACAATTTAAAACACCAATTCACAGAGAATATACAAATTATAATTCTACTACAGATGTAACACTAGAAGAAAAACACAACAAATGCTCGAAGAAAGAATAGCTGAGACTTGAGGAAAGAAATGAAACAGTTAGCTGGAAATGCAACTACATTATGTATACCACAGTACAAAAGTTCTTCCCACTTACTTCACTGAAAATTATGAAATAGCTATCAAGACACTGATTACAAGTTTGTGGAATATTCTACCTTCAAAAGATTCAAGACAATTTTGAAATCTAGGCCTGATTCTCACTTGGAATACACCTCATTTACAACATGCAGGTGGCTAAAAGTGGGTACGAAATTAACTTCTAGAAATACACTGAAATACAAGGACTATCTGCAATGGCATTGAGGCAGTCTAAGGACTCTATAATCTTAGTACGTGGGGCATAGCTTGAAAAGGGAGGAGTGTGTAGTACATTGCTGCAATAGACAGCCTAGGACTATAAGCTATATAAATGACCTTCTTTTACTTCTGCAGGTGACTGGACATATTTTGCTATTGCCCCAAGAACACAAAAATCTTTACCACACAGTTGCAGGTTAAAAGTATATGGGGATTCGGGTGAATGCCTTTAGCTTGAGTTGCAAATAGGAACAAACCAATAAAAGTATTTAAAAATGTCTTAGCAACAATGATTATTATCTGCTCAGGAGAAATGAGATGCCTGCCTGTATGTGGAAAGAACACAGCATAGTTTATGAAGAGACATCTTGAGGTACTGCTATAACACTTTGTCTTCCCTAGAGCTGTGGAAGGCCATTGCCACACTCCTTGCCTCCTGGTCAAAGTCTAATGTTTGATTCAAATCTTTTTGCACACTAAATCACACTCCAAAAATCTTTCTTCTACAACCAGCAGGACTTGCTTGAGGACTGCTGCACCCTTTGGAATCAGATCAAGGTGACAGGACCACAAACAGAGGTGGAAGGCAACATTCAGATGGAAGATACTTATGCTGTACTATTCAACATGATTTTATAATTTTGCTCTGCTCACTAAACAGAGGTTTCTAAAACCAGAGATGGAACAAAGGTATGTTTTCAAACTTCCATGCATCATAAGTGCAGAAGTGTTTAGAAAAATTCCCCCCATTTACAGTACAAGCCTGGCTAAGAAGCAATAGGTAGATAATTATCACAATTTGTTAGATGAGTTGGAAACCTGAGAAATCAGAACAGTATCACAAAGATTTGTAAGTGAAATTAACAAGACAAGCTGGTAACACTTTCCTTTTATAGAAGCTTTAAGATTTTATTATTATGAATAAAATGTACATATTCGATGCACTAACAATGCCAAAACATTAAGGATGTTTCACTTTACCTGTACTTAAATATTACAGTGTTATTCACTATGATGACAGCAGCTTGATTTTGGCAATAAATCAACATGATTTCAGCAAAGCAGTTTAAGTTTGTTAGCTGAGTGAACATCAAATCCACTCTACTTCGTGTTTTGGCATCCTGTGTGAAGTTAGAGTGGTTTTACATTAGAGAATACTTGCTGCTTGTAGAGATGGTTCATACCACAGACATCTGTTGCGTAGCTAGAGGATTCAGTATGCCAGTTGGCTCAAAACATTGTAGTTGCACCAGCGCACTTAGGTACTGTATCAAGACTTATTGAGGCTGGACACAGTGACAGTAATTTCACTTCCCTTACTTAAAATGTATGATTGTGTTACTGCAGAATAAAGAGTATTGGGCAAATTAGCATAATAGTGATTGCAAAAATCTCATTTATAATTGTCAGCTTTTCAGTACTCCTCAGAGACCTCATTGCTGCAGCATCTTGGTGTTAGAGGGCCGATAAATATTAGAAAATGGTAAACTGGTGGAACTGTTGTTTTCCTGACACCCATTTGGTGATGTCTAAGACAGAATTGTTTTTCCCACTTAAAATATCACAGCCCCAAGGAAAAGTTTAAGAATTATTGGATTCATGTTACATTCTCCATCCCATGGAAACAGTAAAGAAGAGTCTGATACATAAATTAATGTCTACTTTCTGCTTCACTGTATTTTTTTAATCCAGAATACATATTACCCTTTACAACAATGGGTCACTATTCCCTGAACAGATCTGCTCAGACCAAGTCCATCTTAAATCAGTTTTGGGTTACTTAGTGAGCACACCGAGCAAACTACCACTTCTATTTCAGATGCTACAAAATCAATCCCAGGAAAATACAAGCAATTTAGATGGTTTCTGCTGATGAAGTTGTGCTGTGCTGCACAGAACAAAATTCAAAAGGAGGTGATGTGGAGCTAAGGAGACGGAAGAGTAAATCATCAGCAGGTCAAAGATGGTACCAACTGGCAACAACGCTAAACATATGACACAGTCAATTGGATGCCAGCTTTAATTTCATATTTCCTCCACAAATTGCAACATTTGTAGCTGAAGTAAAGGGATTCGACTGACAAGGTTAGAAAATACTTAAAAAGAAAACTCAACACAAAACACCGACCCCCCAAACTTCATAGAATTCTTGTTTCCTTTTAAACATTCACGCTAATATGACTGGTATGCTAAAAATAGAAATGGTCTTCCACTATAATGAAAATTTTTTTTCAGTTTTTCTTGTCTAGATAATAGAAACTCAGCCTAGACTGAGATTTGGTCAGGTAATATTCCTGGAGTGCAACAGAAATATCTAGATTTTTTCAAGTAGGCTACTATTTAAAGACCAATAACATCTCGGAAAGGGGGAAAAAATATCTTCCTACATGAAGGACACTAAGATGGCACTATTTATATGAAGAACAAAGTATGCATGGTTCTTTGCCAGCAAGTTAAAAAACTTCTATTCCATTTTTTATCTTATCAGAAAAGTGATACTTTTTAATTTACAAAGACAAATTTTAGAGGTAACCCACTGAGCTGTAAAAAATATAGATTAATCATCATTGACATGATAGAGGCAGTCAGGAAATTCTTAGAAGTTTTTAATACTTTGAAGTTACACAAACAAGCATCTTCACAAAGAAGCAAGTAAAAAAGATAAAGGACTTCTCTCTAAAAAAAATTCTTATTAGGCTACATAGCTTTTATTTCTCACATCCTTTAAGCACTACTCTGGTGGACACTCATGACGCAGGAAAGACTCCAGCTTTCCTGTGGAGAAGGTGGTCAATCTCTGTTCATCCTTACTACAAGTTTTCTGTGTCCTCCTATTCTATAGCACAATGCACATCTCATGGTATGGATCTTGATGTTCACCCTTCATGGCTGCTTTCCCACAGACAACTTACTGCTTGACTGAACTTTTACAGCTACATTTTTAATGGGAGAATTAATCTCAAAATCTAGCAATAAGTTATCTGAACCTGAACAAATGACAAAGTAAAACACATGTAGAGCTACTGTCGTACATGTCCTTTCAGATCACCTAAAACAGCTGGCATATAGTCAAGGTTTTTTTGTTAGACCGACAATAAGTTCAAACACATTGCAAGTTAATAGAACGACACTTAAAGGCTTTAGCATTCACCATCTTTATATCCACTGAGTGTGGTGATGTCAGTGTAAGTCAAGTTCACCAAAAGGCAGGCATTTGGTTTTGCATCTGTATTTTGTGTGGAAGTGTACTTATTGAGGAACAGAGAGAAAGCGTTGTTTAAAAGCAGAGGAAATTCTATACTGAAGAGAGTTACTGCCAGAACACATCCCTCCTTAACACCACTGTGCATTTCCAATCTGTCACAAAGTTCGCTATCATGCTGAACGTGCATGACTGTGAGAAGATCTAGTCAAAGATGAGAATTCAAGAGAAAACAACTCTTCCAGTGCGTGGAAAATTTCTGACTGTCTAGACTGAGGTTTTTATGACAACTGTGAAAGCCAAGTAAAGAGCCTTCTTTATTTCAGACACTTTTCTTTCAGCTGTCTTAAAGCAAAGACTATGTCAATGGTTGATCTACCAGCATTGACTGTCTGGATATATACATTCTGCAAGAGCTTGCAATCTCTTGTAGGTAATTTATACCGAAGGCTTGCCAGAAACCCTTGTGACTATCTTCTTTGTATTTACATCATTATGAGTTAGTATTCTTCATATCTTTGCTCCCTCTAGCAGTCAAGCAATACACTATACAGATGTTTAAGCACCACCTGTCTTTCTAGGTTCAGTAGTCGTTATTTACTGCAGCCTTCCAAAGTACAAAGCAAGGTTGGCATAATTATAGAAAAACATGTATTAAGTGTCAAACTTCTTTGACAGATACAATACAAAAATAAGACAAAGTTGTTTACATTGTGAGAGAAAGAGAAGAAAGAATTTTTACCAACATTAGAGAATATGCTGAAGCAGTGGAAACAGTAGGACCAACATTCACACTTGCCACCTTCCTTCTCCTTTTGTCTTTTTTACCATTCTCTTTTCCCTTATCACCTGCATACATTTCTGTATGCCTGTGTAATCCCACCACATACATTCAAATGCTGTCGTAACACACATTTGTCTAGGGGCAAACACAAAGGAATCATAATCCTGAGATTACAAGACAAAAACAGATGCCATGAGATCTAGTTTTTTTGTTCTCTTCATGTGAATGCACTTCTTTATCTCATTGGGGTACTGTGAAGGCTAAAGTTGATAATCTGAAATATCTGAGAGCCAAATACAACAATGGTTTGATTTTTCATTATTGCAAGATGACAGCTTTCCTTAAATTTCATTAAGTTTCTTTATATCATTTAGATTCTGCCTTTTGATCCATGACATGCAGCTCATGCAGCAAGACAGATAATCTGCAAAGTGACATCATGTCCTCCTACCCCACCTTTGATGGTAGCAGGACTTTACCCTGATTTGAGTATTTGACTCTTTAAGTGTTGGTCAAGATTGAACTCTGTTGCTGCAATCTGCTTCTACTGTGGTTTCTAAGGGCATAAAAACTGTGCAGAGCATGGACAATGATACAATGTTTAAAAACACACTCACAGATGTAATATCGCCTATAGAATACCCACGCTACAGAAGTCAATGTTGTTACCAGGGATGCCCCTACCCTGGCAGTGAATTATAGTAATGGAAGGTTGCTAGTGGTGCAGCATTATTTCATTTTTGAAGACTACTATCTAGTTTCTGTGTACTGTGGTAAGTGATGAAGTTTAACTCAGTCAGCTGAGTTGTTTGGAAATGTGGCTTCTTCTCTGACCCTAGCTTTGAAAAGAAAAAATTAAAGTAGCCAATGCTCTAGCAGGAATATTGCTTTTTAAATATAATATGTTGTTAGAAAGGGGATGAAAACAATGAAAAAAGATCTTTGTCAGTCCCATCTTTCCACTAGTTCCACAAAGAACCTAATGACAACAGCACAAGGGAAGACAGCTTCTTTGGACAGGAGAGAGAAGAGCACTTTTTGGCGAGGATGATAAAGAAAGAACCATTCCTACTCAGATTCCTTCAGCAACAGAGAAGGCGGCAGAGAAAAGCCAATCACTTCTGCCATAAGAAATCCTTCCTTCCATTTTCAAATTCAAAAGTCATGGTTGTCCTCAAATATGAAAGGCTAGGAACTCCTTTGGATCTTCACAAACAAGAGTTATAGAATAATCGGTTTTCTGCAATGATGCATCCTCTTCATTATCACAAGAAGTAACACCCCTATGTGACTACCCACGCATGCTCCCCTATTTTATTTCATACCAAAAGGTGCAGAGGACTAATTCTTTACAGTGTAAGATTCAACAGTTCTTTTTTTTACTGAACCTGAGATTTTCAGTAGTTGGGACAAAAATCACAATTCACTGAAGTCACAAGTAAATCTTGTGTATGAAGGACCCCTGTTAACAACTTCTCATGCAATTTAATTTTTCCTTGTCTATTCACTGTTTCATACCCTTTGTTACACTTAATTCCTTTTGTATCTTATCATAGACACCAATCACATATTCTGTATGTGGTGGTTTGAATACTTCTACCATTCTGAGCAGACACAGATGCTAGATTTTATCTACAATTCTCATTTCAAGAGGTATCAGTAATGAAAAATTTAGTATTTTCTGGGTTTAAATGCTTTACTTTATGCACATTACTCTTTGGATAAAAGAATTCAGAGACCAACGCTCTCAGTAACATCAGTTCAAATACCAATCCATACAACTCCTACTATTCGCCTAATCATGCAGTTGGGGAGCTGCAATATTTGAGCTACACTTCACACCTGGTGCTACGAAAGAACTGTCAATGACATCATCACAAAGCCAGAGCAGGTCTAGATATTTAATTCAAAACACCTCCAAGCCCCCTTGCACTGGTTCTGTCATGGTTAATTCTACTAATCTAAATAGGCGCTGGTCTCAGATTTCCCAAAAGAAAATCTGTCACAGACACATTGTAGAACTCTTACTGACATTTACAAAAGTGGAATTAACTTCTATTGAACCCCCAAATGCAAACAATCCCATCTACAGTTTGGGAAAAAGCGTGTAAAATCAAAGTTGTTTCTTTTTTACTCAACAGAAAGTAGTAAGCCCACCATATCCATATCCAGGTAGCCTTGCACAAATCAATACGCAGCTGGAACAGGTAATTCAGAACCAAGTATGAGCTTTGTTGGCTAGTCTTGTTTTGCCTTTAGCAAACAACACTTTTTTTAAGTTCTATAGATCTCTGCTGGCTGCAGTGAGCAAACTTGAAAAATGTGGTTTTCTATACATTGAGATACTGAATATCACAAAGTGAGTTGTTTAAAAATTTTGTACCTTTTCACTTTACCACTTCTACACATAGACTGCCTTTTAAAGTTATTCCAGCCCTCCTATATTAGCCTAGTTTTCTACTGTCATTAATTTGATTTCTGAGCACAGAGCCTGGATTTCTTCTGATGTGTATTCCTGACAGCTAAACCTAAATCCTTTGACACAGTTTGCTGGTGACCATCCTTCACCCTTGACAAATCAGAAAGGTTTTTAATCTCTTTGTTCTTGGTAGAATTTAAATTAGCTGTAGAGGCAGAATGCTAGTCTATTAAAGTAATGCATTAATCCACTACACTTCATTCAGGCAGCAATTTCTGTTTCTAAAAATATGCCCATACATTCAAGGTTTGGGTTTTTTTGATTATTTGTTTTGAGAGAGACTTTTGACTTGACCTTGAACTTCAGTATTTGGCCAAGATATCAGTGTTACAGAAGTAACATTTACTATAGCTTACCTTGATGAGGAGACCAACTCTTGTTGTTCTCCAAGCAGGCCAACGGCATCCTGGCTTGTATCAGGAATGGTGTGGCCAGCAGTAAGAGGGAGGTGATCGTGCCCCTGTGCTTGGCACAGGTGAGGCCACACCTCGAGTACGGTGTTCAGTTTTGGGCCCCTCACTACAAGAAGGACATTGAGGGGCTGGAGCGCGTCCAGAGAAGAGCAACAAAGCTGGTAAAGGGTCTAAAGAACAAGTCTTATGAGAAGCGGCTGAGGGAGCTGGTGCCGTTTAGTTTGGAGAAGAGGAGGCTGAGGGAGAACCTTATCGCTCTCAATAGCTGCCTCAGTTAAACAATTGACACAAGCAAATGGGTCTTTAGCTCAGAACTGAGTACTCCAAAACGAACAGAAGAGATCTTATATTACTAGATCAGGATCTATTTCAACAGAAATTTTAACACGTATTATTTTAGACTGCAGATGATAGTGTAAAGATAAAAAAGGATTTAAAAATACCTCCCTCCTACCACCATGTCTTTGCAAGACACCTCCTTTTTTCCAGGTTTGTTCTCAATCCCTGCTCACTAACTGTAAATTGTAACTCAGGTTACTGCCAGTCTTATACAGTTTCTCCAGGTCCCTAGGAAATATCTCATTTCATCATTAGAGAACATTCATACTGGGTTATACCCAAAGCCCATCCTGTCTTTGACACTCACCGAAAACAGATAGGCTTAGAAAAAAAATACATGAATAGGGGAAGCATGTGGTGATATTTACCCTGTGTATACCCCCAAGCTCCAATTACGTATAATACTGGGAATTCCAGAAATAGGTTCTATATATTCAGCAGCTCTCAATGGATTTTTCTGCTATGAACTTGAACTTTTGAACCCTATTGTAAATTGCCAGCATTTACAGTCTCCTGTAACAAAGAAGGTCTTGAGGTTAACAGTGTGAAGATCTGTGTCCTATGTTTTGTTTCCTGTAAACTGCAAGCTCTATTTAATGTCTTCTATGGGAATAGAATATTGGAAGAGACAGTGAACAATTGATCTATGGCCTCTTTTGAAGTTGATAGTCCTAGCATACCTTGTTGTTCTTTGTAAAGACATTATTCCAAACATTTGCTCACTTCTGCTACTCTTTGCAAATTTTTTTCCAGTTCTGTTACATGCTTTCTAAGGACACAGAACATAGAAGATGGAGTGAACCACGAATTTTCAAAGTAACTTACATTCTGGTCCAGTCTCTATTTTTCTCAAGTAATTTCTGACATTATTTTTGCTTTTTACTTGCTGCTAAGCATTAAGCTGAGTTTATAATAGTTCTATGAAAATACCAAGGTCTCACCTGAGTGGTAATGGTTTGCTTGGATAATGTTATATACAAAATTCAGATTGGTTTTATCCACATGCATCACTTCACAATGACTTCTGCTAAATTTCATCTGTTTTACTGCCTTCTAAAACCCACATGCAATTCTTCTGAGCTGTCTCTCAAGTATCACTAAAAAACTGTCAGTTTTTTGCTCCCTTTTCTAGGTCACTTGCGACGGAGCTAGATAGCATAGAAACCTCTCGAACTCTGTTAACAGAGACATTTAGTCACACCCTTTGATCTTTTATACATTCAAAGGCCTCCTCTTTATCCCAAGGCTGCTTACATATCTTACGAGTCTGTTGAACTAACTTAGAAAAACCTTTCATATACCCAGTTTGACTGCAATAATCAGATACCCTTTCTTCACTTCTCAGTTGGGCTCCAGAAGACAAGCAATCAAACCAACTAAATCCATCAACACCCTCCCCTAGATTCACATGACAGAATTTCTTCTTATAAAGCCATGTTGGCTCTTTTCCAATGTTTGACCCCATGTACACCAGTTCTACACTTCACCCAGTATGGATTTCAGGTGGTCTGAACCACCAGCTCATCTGGTCTGTATTTCGTTTGATCTCTCTGACTACTCTTTTATAAACTGCCAACACTTCAGCTTCCTTCCCATCCTTTACTACTAAAGCAATTTAGCACAAGAGACTGCATGCTACAATCATCATTCACTGACCTCACCCCCAGCCCCACGTCTTTGAGTGCCTTTAGATCTATTGAGTAAATAACATGTTGTCAGCATTTACCTTGGCCACATACCGCTCCAGATCAGTTAGGCAGCATCAGGTGGTCCAAGCAATATCCATCTTTCTCTGCCTGTTGACACCACCTTGCCCTCTGGAAGCTTCTCTTCCCTGCAGGCATGCTCAGGTGTTTCCTGGGAATAAGCAATCACCTCTTTGGCCAGAGACATCCACTTGCTCGAATCATACCCAGCTTGGCCTTGTACACGGTTTACATAAAATAAATCATAAGCAAAAGGTTTGCTGCCCAATTACAGGTAGTGTTTGGTGTTTTTAATCATTCAAGACAGCTGCTTGGGGAGGAATGCAAGAGAACAGGGACATCATGTGAGGCTCACCTGTATTTTTTGTATCTGTCTAACAGTCTGAGCAAAAAGGAACAAGAGCAGTACCCAGCTCCTTCTAACTTGAGGCACTGCTCTTTTAGTTTTTTTAGGTTGTCTTGCCCACTCTCCAAACACTTCTTCAAAGTGGTGCAAGTCTCCCATTGGCTTTGTGTCTTAACTTTCAGGCGTTTGGAAATACTTTCAGGTATCAAAACAGCACTAGCTGTGTGTGTGCATGGCTAAATCACTCCCCAGGTGCGTACATCTTGATCAGCAAGGCATTTATAGTCACATGTATTACTTTCCTGACCAAGCCCAGAAATGTGCCAGATGAAAATGCTACAAGGTGAGTGAAAGACTACTTGAGAAACAGCATGGATATTCACCAGTGGTTCAATATTAAAATGAAATGACACTGAAAAAGAAATGGCACTGATACTCAACAGAGGTTCAGTGTTTATATGACACTGGTGTTAAGAGGAGACATCTACTTTTGCTGCTACCCAAAACCACTGGGCTAGTGTACTGGCTAGTACAATTAAACAGAATATGCTTACTAAATTTACTGATAATACCTATCCATCCCCTTGATGGATTAAGTGTTTGCTGGAGGACAGGCTGGGGTTCAGAATCGTACCTAAAGACAATACCTTCAATAGGAAGATCAGAGTAAGAAAAAACAGAACTTTCTTTCATAAGGAAATGTACAATCTGGCAGAAATGCTTAATTCCACAAGTACTGAATATGGAATTCTTTAGGCAGCTGCTTGAAGAGAAAGGATCTGAGGATCCAGTGGCTCAGTGGTGTAGCAATGTCCTCCTGATGCAGGAGATGCAAATCATGCGCTGGAATGCATAAATAAATGCAGAGATGGTAAGTAATCCTTTTGTTCTGCTGCAGATACTAGGCCTTACCTAAAATACTCTACTTTGTTCTGAGTGCCACACTTCCAGAAAGATTATGGGCCAGCTGAAGAGAGTCTAGGGGGAACAAGAGGCGGGATATTAGGTCTAGAAAATTTGGTCACAGAAGAAGACTGAGTGAATTAGGGTTGTTTAGCCCAGAAGGGAAGACTACTAGGAAAGCTGTTGTAACAATCTTCAGATTCATAAGAGGCCATTTCAAAAACGAAGGGGATAATTTGTTCTACTTCTCTATGTCACTGCTGCATAAGACAAACATAATAAGTTTAAATCACAGCAAGGCAGATATTATGAAACATTTTTAGCAATAAGGATAGTGGAGGACTGGAACTGACTGCCTAGGGAGGTTTAGAAAGAAATTCAACAAGTATCTGTCAGAGGCATAGAATAAATGATCTCTTAAGATTCCTTCAAGCTTTCAAGTCCCTTATTTGCATTCCTGAAGATGAAGCCTTCAGCCAGGAACGAACATTAGATACAGGTTGACTCATTTTACATAAAGCTTTACACAACACATGTTTCTACCCTACACACTGAAGATCTAGGTCAAAATTCCACCTCCAGTTCTCCCAAAAATCAATAGTAAATGGATAACCTTTCTTGCCAATGCCAATCAGAAGGTCTGTTTGTTTCTTTGGACTTGCTAGCCCTGTCTTTTTTCCTGTGTTCACTTCCCCTTGTAAATTATGCAACATTCCTCCATGTTGTCCTATGTGATTCATTTTATCTGGCAACTTCATTGTTGCTGAACTTATAAAGGAAATTTTGACAATGAAAAAAAAAGGTTTTGGTGGTCGATCAAACATGCTTTTACTGTCCATCAAGTTGTCATTATGAGATAGAAAATACACCCAGTGAACTGAAATTTTTAGGATAATTCAAAGCATTTCCCTCAACCAAGAATTACTGTAGTCCTGCAAAGCATGCCTGCACTCTGCTGGGAGTTGGGTAGATTTCTCAATAAAGGAGAGGTTTTTTGCTGAAGGTACGGCACTAGTGGCCATAGCAGTGTTCCAGTCAGATACCTAATCACACTCAAATGTGGAGTTCAGTCCAGAATTTATAGAACTTGCTCCTGTGCTTTGAGACAGTTTTTTTGTGTGTTTTCATAGCTGGGTGCAAAGACATCTGTTTCCTCTCTCTGCAGACTGGCTGGCCTCTTGCTGGAGACAGCATAGCCCCCTTTTTTGTGATGGATCTGAATTATGTTGCCAGGTTGGAGCAGCAGAGCAAGGCTGGAAATACCTTTAGCTGCCTCTGCTTGCATCCATGTAGGCAGCTTCCCTTTATTTCTGTCCAGAAACATAGCCTCTCCTCTATCCTTATTAAAGCATATCTTTGTTGTTGCATTACTCAGGTTTGGATTTTTCTATGTGTAGCCGTCTGTACATACAGGATCTCCGATAATACAGTAATAACACTACTGATGAAAAAAAGAAGAGCACAAACTTCTGGAAGAACCACAGTTTCTTCATTGCAGCAGTTTGCCTTTTCAGTTCTTCGTCCCATTGACTTTACTTTTAGCATTCTCTGTAAAGACTGAAATAGTGAATACCGTCCAGACACAGGTTTTGTTGGTTCATGAGCACACAGAATGTAAGGAAGGACAACAATACGATGTCTAAGGTAGACCTCAGCTGGAAATGGAAGGTGTTTTACAACAGGTACATACACCTGCTGACTTGCAGGATCATGTGTTTCTTTCGTATGTCAACAGCAAGAAAGTAGCCTCTGACTACCAATTCATAATATTCTTTATGAACACGCTAAAAAATTTTCTATAAAAGCTGCCACTTCTAGAATAATTTATCTGAAAATAAGCTTGTTTATGCTTTGTTGCTGTATCTATTTCTATATTATCTCGGTATTACTTTACAATTTAAATAGAGGCTATTTTCTGAATAGGGGCAGAAAGAGCTTCAGATACGACATAAGGAAGAGGACTAACTCCAGTAAGGAAAGAGTAAGAGCATTCCAGAGAAATGATGAAAACATGAGGGGAAAAAAGCTCTGCAAGAAAACCAAACTGTATGTATCGCCTTTAAAAAAAAACAGATGAGGATCTCATAAATCAAGAGCAGTCAACTGTTTATATTTCACTAACTACCTTAAAGCATCACTCTAATGCTGAAGTTCAATTTCATTCTGACATTTTCAGCGCATGTGAAAAATAGCAGTTTTCAAAAGTGGCTGGTTGTGCTTTCCTCATCAACCTGTAGCAAGAGACTGATATCTGAGACCACTGGCCTTGACGAGGACCTTTGTTCTGGGGCTGGAGCAGCCAAAGGTGTTGCTGAGTTGCTGATACAGGTGTAGGTCATTTGCTCTCATAGTATGAAGCACAGAGTCTTCCGACACAAAGGAACCTTCTATAATGCCATAGCCCTCCAGGCATACCCACTCCAAAGCAACTCTTCAAATCATGGGCAGCCCCACCAGCTATGGAGTAATGCAGACACTGACATGATCTTCCCTTGGGAGTTCCGAGGAATTTATTGTTGCAGCACTATAGAAAGAGCTAATGACCCCTTCAGCTGCACTTTAGATCTTGGCTGTAAGTAAGGCTTTTGCTCACTCTCCCTTGAAACATAAAAATTCCATCAATTACAACACATTTGGGAAGAACTTTTTTAGTCCTTATGTAACCGACCTTGTGAAACTTGTAACTTCCAATTCCAACATCCTAAAACACTGAATAAAATCTTCCACATATTACCTGGCTTTTGCTCCAACACCATAGAAATCAGTAAGATTTTCCTGATCTGCTCTCAGAATCGTCAACCAAGATGTTTCATGTATCCTCCATGTTTATTTTGGGCTTCTTCAGGTTTGTGTACCTAGACCTTACCTGGATTCTAAACTAAGCTGGACGAGGGAGTTTATTAAGTGATCTAAAGTATCAGCTATCTGATTACAAAAAAATGTTGATGTAGTCATCACTTTTTGCTACTTTTTTGGAAGCATAGTCGATATAGTTATTGCAACAAGGTGCCCTAATAGAGTGCATTTTTTGCCGTTATACTTTTTCAGTACTGTAATTAGTGTTTCTTTTAGTTAACTTTTGACTTATGATCACACAGATATTTTATAACTTATAAATAGAAGTAGTTGTTATTCATTACTAAACAATTAATTATGAAGTAGTTGTAAATAATTTATAAGAAGCATTTAAGAGATATCTTATGGAAAAAGCAGAAATGCTGGTTAAACCTTGTCTTTATCATTGGGACTCTAAGAATGAAGCTGACAGTAATATCTGCCAAGTACTTTAGAAATTAATTCAAACATCAGTAATTCTTGAAAGGTTTAGATTTTTAAGATATCTATTATAGTAGACTAGAGCTCTAAGGGTCTTTGAATCCATTCAGTTTCTCACTGACAAGAAGAGGCCACATTTCCTGGAGCTGAATGCCTAGCCCCTCTATTGCAAATTTTGTACATGATCACACACTTTCCTTACTTGATGATCTAGGTCTTCAAGCATGTCACCTCAGTGATGAATAAAGCAGTTCTTACTTCCCTAGGCATACATATTTCAAGGGACCCAGCATAATGCTACCTTGCTGCCTTGAAAAGGTTCATATCCTGTAGCTGGAGAAACATTTTCATAAGTCTGTGCAACCTAAGGTGTTCTCAAAGACTGTGAGGAAAGCCTAGAAATGTCTGTAAATCAGGGAAGGGGCAGCAGCTTTGCAGCTTTCTCCGAGTTGCTGCCACCATCTGCCTCCCTCTCTTTGCAACCCAGTGTGACTCTGGCAGAAGTCAGTCCGTGTCGTACACTAAGGCTAGCAGCTGTCCCGAGCTTTGTCTTGAAGCACAGAGGGAAAATCTTCTGTGGCCAAGATGAACACGCAGGAGTTCATGCTGACTGATTCAATTATTATAACACCAATCCCTCTGAGAAAATCCCAGCAGGGTACTTTTGTAATGCTACGAAGCACAGTTAACACATTCACCTTGTCCTTTCCAATCCTGCAATTCTCTTTCCTCAGACACACAGCCCTGGCCACCAGAATGATGATAAAGGTTTGTCTGTGGGATGGGAGCAGTGAGAGTCTTACACCACACTGCTTTCACGGTGACATGGACAGGTAACTCCTCATTTGGTTTGATGTTAGAGGAAAACTCACATCCTCTGGCAGACCTGATAGGGGTTCTCCTTGTTAGTATCAAACAGAAATACATCAAAACAATCAACCCTTTAAAAAAGTCTCCCAGCCATCAGCGCATCTGCTTCTGCTATACTTAGCAGGAGAGCCACTTAACAGATCTTTGAGTGCTTTATCTCGGTGCTGCTGCTGCATTGATACACCTTATCATCCCTGCTCTCAGGAATGAAGAGGAGACGTTTGTCAGGTTCTGAATCTCAATGCAGAGAAGGTTTTTTTTCTTATAAACTCAACAATGATTCACCCTATAAATCATAGATTGAGCACCTGAGGGTTAAAGCGTTTTGAAAACTCAGTACTAATGCTAGTGATCTTAAGCTCTGACAGAGTATGCACTTTGCAATCTTGTTTATAAACATCAAAGCTAACTTTGAAATGTCAAATTCCCTACTAGAAATTCAAGATATTCAGTGAGTTTTACAAATGCCACTAGTGATTCTTTTACTTCTGAGCAAGCTGCCATTTTCTTAGTGAGGTGTCAGGTTTGAAGGATCATTTAGCTTCGATATTATTTATGAGCACTTATAAGGCCCCTAGCTAAGGACAAATTTCCATATTACCTGCTATTGTACTGCTTCCTTATTTTCTTTCATTAGTTGGGAAAGCAAACAAACAAAATGATTTTAACTCTCTTAGTTAAAAAAGGGGTAAAAATGTTCTGAGCAAGACAGCATACTGTTTTCTGGACTACAGACACAGACAGATTTATGGCTCCGGACCTTTCCCTTTGTGGTTAATATGTACAGGTGTATTTGGATCTCACAGTTGCCTCAGCAGACCTCATCATTTCAGTAAGTCTACTTTGGCTATGTGAAGAAGTTAAAAAATGTGAATTTTGTTTCTGTAAAGTCAGAGTGGCCTTTTACGTTCCAAATATTTCTCAGATGCCTATTGTTTCCCCTGTTTTCTCACCTCTAACATAGCTGAGGCAACACACCTTCTTGTGTTTCAGACCAAAATGAGAACAAATTGACCCCAAACTGGCTACACAGCCCTTTGGTTGCAGCACTCACCAGGAAAATGGGACATTAAACTTAAGAATCCTGAAGGGAACGCTGAACTTTAATCCCCACTGGCAACAGCTCTAATCGCCATGCTGCTGATAGTTCGGAAGTGTCTCTCTGTTTCTCCGGTTTTGACTGGAAATTACATCCCAGGTCCAAGAGAATTTTCAAGCAAGGGTTTTTCACAAACACCATCTGTGAAAAGTTGCAGACTGGACAATCTCTTCTTCTGTGATGAAAAATACACTCAAGAACACTCCCAACCACTTCCGACATATATTCACAGCAGGTCACCCAGAAACAACTGTATGTCACAGATCAAAACTGCTTCTCTGTCTCCCTTATTAGCTAAATTGCTCTGGACATGCTAGAGAAGATCGCTGTAAAGTAATCTGTTATTTGTAGTAATTATACGAATTTAACAATCAACAAGAATTATACGTTTACTGCAGTTCATATTCATACCAGGGCTCTTGATGGAGGCAATGTGTCAGTAGACTCAGAGCCCCAAATGAGCACAGTGAGGCAGTGTACTTGGAAATGGAGCGTATTAACAACTTGCAGTGGTAAACCCAAGCAAAATCAAAACAACAGCAAACAATAACAACATCAAGAACACGGGCACAAGTTGTTTAGCGTTTCTGTTCTCATGACTTTCTGCTCCGAGGAAAGACAGGGTGTCAGCTGGTGGTAACACAGTGAAGGTTATCTACTGTGAAACACCGTATCTTTTATGTGCTCTCTGGCATTTTTGTTTCACTCACTGTAAGTCATAGTGATTCAAATCCATTTGTTTTTACTATCCTTGCTTCGGCAACTTTAGTACCATTCAGTGCTCTATCTCTATTAGCTATCTGCCTCTAACACAAAAGTGAACTTGCTATACCACAGTTCAACATGTTCATACTTTTCCCCAGTAAACTTCCCCCAGAATTTCACTTGAAACACTGTATTTTGGGAAATAGGACATTTGATATTTTCTCTGGTGACCCTATGGTCACTTATGCAAAGGTATAATAGGGTTCTATTGACCTCCAACCTCATTTTAAGCAAGCTTCTGTGCTACCATGAGTGTTTTAAGCCTTCAAGTCTTCCTTGATCTGCAACAAAGACGCATTCCTGCAGCTGCCACTAGAGCAAATAGGGGTTTTGCTTAAATCACATTAATAAACACAGTCCCTACAAATGTTCTCTTTATATAATAAAAGCATATCCAGAAAAAAATATTTCACTGGAAAAGATGGGTGTATCACTGAATTATAGCTACTAGTTGTCTACACTCTTATGCTTTTTATAGAATAACACATTAAAACAAAGCTGATGAGTATAAACGCTACTTTAAAAATCTATGATCAGCGTCCTAGGTAGTTATTTGGGCTGAAGCAGACTAAGAAGGTGGTGGGTGATTGGGGGAAAAGTTGAGATTAAAAGGCACTTTTTCCTCCCCACACTTGCATAGCACACTCAAGTATAAAAGGCTGTGCAACTAATAAAAATGGGAGCTGGCAGGATGGATTTTGCTTCTGTTTTTTCAACATATTCTATGTAATCTGTGTCAGACCCTAAAAATTGCCTTGCATGGTATAGGTCTATAAAACCCCCTGTATGGACTACAGCATTGACTAGTATAGCTGCTCACGAGAAGGCCCGTTATTATTCACAGGAATAGCTTGAATTTTTAATGAAACCTGTAACATTTCTTTATTTTCAAGTTTACTTTATAAAGTGTTGGGTATTCTTTTTGTTTTTAGAAAAATCAGTTTCATGAATAACTTTTTAGTAAAAAAATATAATTTGCCTTTGAATAGGATTTTGAGGAAAGGTACTCAGTTTTATTTGATGCCTCACATCCAGTCTTTCTATTGTTGGTATATAATTTGTGTTCCCAACTTTAGACAAATATCTGCTGCACTTGGAAGCTAGCCATTTGCATGTATATCCACAAAATTATCCATCGTGTATCTTTAAAAATAGATTTCATACCTATAAATCTTCTGCAACTATTTCATTAAATATTACATGTAAGTCATATACAATATATGATATAGCATATGAATATAAATATAATTAACGCAACTACAACGTCATAGAATCTAGAATAGCTTGGGTTGGAAGGAACATTTAAAGGTCATCTAGTCCTACTTCCTGCAGTGAGCAGGGACATCTTCAGCCAGATCAGGTTTCTCAGAGCCCCATCCAACCTGACCTTGAATGTTTCCAGGGATGGAGCCTCTACCACGTCTCTAGGCAACAAATGCCAGTGTTTCCCCATCCTTATTCTGAAACATTTCTTCATTATGTCCAGTCTAAATCTACCCTCTTTTAGTCTAAAAGCAATATGCCTTGTCCTGTCGCAACAGGCACCGCTAAAGAGTTTGTCCCCATCTTTCTTATAAGTCCCCTGTAAGTACTGAAAGCCACAATAAGGTCTCCCTGTAGTCTTCTCTTCACCAGGCTGAACAACCCCAACCTCCTCAGCCTGTCCCCATATGAGAGGTGCTCCAGCCCTCAGATCATTTTTGTGGCCCTCCTCTGGACCCTCTTCAACAGGTCCTTGTCTTTCTTAAGCTGGGGGCTCCAGAGCTGGACGCAGGACTCCAGATGGGGTCTGACCAGAGCAGAGCAGATGGGCAATATACTTCTACCTAAAATAAATAAATAGATTTATACAGTATATATTAAATGCATATACTATATATGTAACATTATGTATTCCATTATTATTCTGGTGGCCCTTGAAGAACTGATGGAAGACTGTCTAAAATTATGCTTTAAAACACTTTATCTGTATAAAGGCTGTCTGCATAGTCATTTTAATACCAGTAAGTAACTCATTGCTTTTTTAAGCACTTTGGTATGTCTTCAGTCTGACAGGCTCAATAGAAAACCAAATTCAATTCAATTTAATTTTTAATATATCTCTATAAATCCCTGTGAGTTCCTATTATAATTCTTCCCTCCAGCATAAATTCTTCCTCCTGCTTAATAAAGTTTGCAGCTGTGTTACAAAGTCACAGATTCTAAATACTGCTGCATGGTACAGTTTTAAAGTCACTTGGGTGACTGATTGTCCCTCTCTCCCAGCTGCAACACTGACATTATAAACACTGACATTTCAGTGACAGATGAATCTGCACAGATCAAAACACAAATATGGGGCATTTCCAGTTAGCCTGCTAAATCCCAGTAAAAGAGATTTTCTGTATCTGGAGGCATAGTTATGGATTAGTAGGCTTTTAACTCATGGAGTAGTGTTAAAGAGGGAATTTCACACAGGGGGAAACTTACACTTTGCTGAAAACTTAGGTCTATTCCCCTTTCCCATGCTTTGAACAATTTTCCTAGCTCCAAACTGTTTATTAATTATCGAATAAATTTGTTATTTAAAAGCTAGTTTTCTTCAGTGGGGTATTTATGCTAGAGAAGTAGCATCTTATGTGCTAAGGAGCCCTTACTTTACTGCAGTGAGAATTCAAGCTAAATGAGAGTTGGCACCTTCATTCTGGAAACGCCATTAATCTAGCTTTGTACATAAATACAAACATTCACTTAAAAAGCTTAGTGCTTTAAGGTCTTTCAAATGAAAAGTGTCAATCATTATGACATATTATTAGAAGTATTTTTCTTTTATTTACAGCATACTTTGAAACAAATCATCAGCAGGTGTAAATCTGTCAGTGAAGTCAACGGAACTATACTGATTTACAGTCCCTGATGATCTGGTGCTGTGGTTTGAAATCACTGTTAGGAAAGAATAAGTGGAGTGTCTGGGTTAAAAAGTAAGTGGATGGATTCTGTAATACTGACAACTGGTTGATACTTGGTATCTCAGATGGACTCTACCGAAGGCGAAGAATGCCTATACATAACTGTTGACATCAATGGAAAAGACCACTCGACTTCATACAGGATGTAAGAGGGTAGGATCTTATTCTGCCTCTTTTTTTTCATTTAATTTATTTTTTCATTTAATTTGTGGGGTTTAGAAAATATCAGCAAAGTAACTAAGAAAGACTAAAGTAGAGATCTTACTATATTTTCTTTGAACAGTGAAACTGCTGAGTATCTCATGAGGTTTCACAACAGTTTTGTAATAAGTCAGATTACTCTGTTAAGAAATATACTAACAAATTATTTCCCAAACCTCTTTTCAATATTGAGTCTTTTCAGAACCAATCCATGCTAATTTTACTCTGCCTCTCATCACTGATTAGAAGAATCTCTCTTTCAAGTTATGTCATAAACAAAAGGATAATCTCATTATTTTATCTACAACATATAAATTTGTAAGGTGTATTGCCTAGAGTAGAAGACTAATAAAAGGTAATTTTCATGAAGCTCGAAAATTTCTTATCGGTCCCTGAACTTAAGAAGGTTGCCTTTTCATTGGAAAGTTTCAGTAGCTTTTTAGACAGTTTTCAATCTGTCTCTCCCACTTCATCTTCAAAAAGATTAAGCAACAGAGTTCTTCAGTCTTTCTTGAACTACAACCACATTAGAAGTGTCCAAGGAAATGTTTTTATGTATGCAAAATATTATCTGTCAAGCACGTCAGGGGCTAGACCATGCACACACAAGTGGCTGGAGAAAAACAGCCACAGCCAGGTCATTGTAGTATTTGTTCCAGTTGGTTAGTTCCCTGACTTATTCTAGCAGAGAACTTCTCCATTGATTTTAAGGGACAAAATTTCCATAGGAGTTACCTTAGTAAACAGACTAAACATTCAAAGCAGAAATGAGAAACCTAAAGCCATTTGTCAGAATCAGGACTACAGTATTATTTGAGAGAAGATTGCTGATAATCAGCACTACAGATTGTGGTACAAAATTAATATTTATGTCTTCTGCTAAAAATGAAAAGGATACTGTGATGAGATAAGGAATGGGGACACAGGAGCAAGAAGGGATATAGTTAATGTGAAATTGCCGGGGGAAAGCAAACATTTAAGATGACATTTTTTTCGGGGGGGATATCCATAAGGGTAACTCCAGCTAACCTGTCATTATTTTAAGTTTTCCTTTCTGTTGCTAATAGGATCAAAAGTGTTGATCGTAGCATCAAATTTATGCTACAAATCTAATTTCTCCACTTTTTTTTTCTTGTGTCACTGACAGTAATAAAATAGTTTTTGGCTAAGAACTACAGGAAATCATTAAATCATTGCCATAAACTTATTTTGGAACAAGATATAAATGTTCTTTCCTGGAGAACATTACCTAATCTTCTCCAGTCAAACAACAAAAGATGATAGCATGCCATCCACAAAGGCTAGAACTTCACAAGTACTGGTGTGTTACAGTGCCAAACACTCAGCTGAGGCCTTAGCCCGGACAAGCACTTAAACCTCACTCAAAGCACAGGCAATATTACGCACTTACAAGGGGATATTCAGAAACTGGACAAGTGGGAATCTGTCTAACACGGCAAATGAGATGCTGAGAACAGCAAAGATGCTTACGCATCTGGTGTGATCATAGCTTTGCACCTACTTCTATGCAGAACCCCTGGCTGTGAACCCATCCTAGAAACAGGCACCTAAGTCTCACTGCTAAAAATTAAGAAATGAACTCATTTCTCTGCAATACCATGCAGCTGACTATTGGAGGGCTTCCTTGGTAGGAGGACATCTGTATCTTGCTGACTAGGAACAGGGTTTATTTACATTTTCTCTGAGGGACAATATACTTTCACAGCATACTGGCTGCTCTAAGACACTGCTAAAAGTAACAACATGCACAAAGGGAATTGCAGAGTGATACAGGTTAAAGTTAAGAGGTATTTTAACTTGTTTTTCTTTAAGGTACCATGATTGTGTCACTATTTGATCTGCTGTCCTTTTACTGCGCATGGCACCAGTTGCAATTCTGTCTCCAGTGCATTGGTACAAAGCAGGACTCAGATAAGTGTACAAAACACATCCATGGTTAGGTTAATGAGTTAAGCCACAGACACTTTGGAGACACAGTTACAGAACATGTTGGTTATTTTTACATCCAATAGCAAGAAAAAATATCAGACACCATTTTTGTCCTCGTACACAAACTGCAGTGCAGTGGTGTATGCATCCACCCACAATCTACTACAAATATATAGGGATCATAAAATAGAAATGATGGTATAATCAGTCCCCAGGGTGCTGACCATCAGTAGCTTTGTGTCAATAGGTGTGAATTGCCTGGGTTCTGCACCATACGGCCTCTTGTAAAGCCGATTCTTGGAAGAAAATTTTGGGGAAAGAAATGTTAGAAATTTAATTTGATTTCAGATCCCAAAGTTAGTCATCATGCACTGTAGGTTGCTTTCTACAATGGATATGCACAAAGTAATAAATTGCTATTGCCATTAGTATTTGGTGTCCAGATTTCTTGTTCATCTATTACGCTGCATAAAAGAGACATCAAAAAGAGTGCTATAAAAAGTATACAAAATTACAGCAAAATATTCACAGCTAAAGTAGAAGAGAAGGCTGCGAGGGGACCTTATAAATGCCTACAAATATCTGAAGGGTGGGTGTCAGGAGGATGGGGCCAAGCTCTTTTCAGTGGTGCCCAGTGACAGGACAAGGGGCAATGGGCACAAACTGAAGCACAGCAAGTTCCAGCTGAACATGAGGAAGAACTTCTTCCCTCTGAGGGTGACGGAGCACTGGAACGGGCTGCCCGGAGAGGTTGTGGAGTCTCCTTCTCTGGAGATATTCAAGACCCGCCAGGACAAGGTCCTGTGCAGCCTGCTGTAGGTGACCCTGCTTTAGCAGGGGGGTTGGACTAGATGACCCACAGAGGTCCCTTCCAACCCCTACTATTCTGTGATTCTGTGATTCTGTGAAAGTAATTCTAAGCAGTTTTTTTTAGTAGAAAATTCTATCCTGAAAGTATGAATTCCTATATTTCTCTTCTACCTCTGTAAAACCCAGAATATACTTGGAACTAACAAAGGTGAAAAGATGTGTTGGTTTGCTTTTTTTTTGTTTTGACATAATGCAAACAAAGCATAGGTTTGTGCATGTTAGTCTAAACGTTCTTTTTTTTACAAATAAGCCAGATTGCTTCAATGGCGTGTAAAGTAAGAGTCAGTCAAAGTATAAAATATTTCCAAATGCCTTAAAACCTACATCTCACTACAAGAAAGGTATTGAGGAGATGGAGCATCTCCAAAGAAGAGCAATGAAGCTGCTGAAGGGCTTGAAGATGGTGAAGACTTCGAGAACAAGTCTTATGAGGAATGGCTGAGAAAACTGTGATTGTTCAGTCTGGAGAAGATGGGGCTGAGGGGAGACCTTACTGCTCTTTACAACTACCTGAATGGAGGTGGTAGTGAGGTGCGTGTCGATCTCTTCTCCCAAGGTAGAAGTAACAGGACAAGAGGAAATGGCCCCAAATTGTGCAAGGGGAGGTTAGGTTGGATATTAGGAAAAATTTCTTCACTGAAAGGGTTGTCAAGCAGTGAAGCAGGCTGCCCATGGAAGTGGTGGAGTCACCATCCCTGGAGGTACTTAAAAGACACGCAAACATGGCACTTAGATACATGGTTTATTGGTGGACTTGGCACTCTTAGGATTATGGTTGGACTCGAAGATCTTAAAGGTCTTTTCTAATCTAAATAATTCCATGATTCTGTGATTCTATGACCTGATGGTTTTAACTTGATATCCAAAGACAGAAAAATGCTACCTTATCAAGACAGTTTTGGATCAACTAATGGCAAAAGTAACCTCCATACAGCCTTTAAATTTGTACTTAGCATTTTGACTGCAAGGAAGTTTTGGGATTTATAAATCTCAGTCTTACATGCTTCAGAGGGGGTTTATCTTCCTGACTGAGAATCTAATGGCTTGTTTCAGTGAACATCAGTTTATTTTTCCTTATCATAAATATTGACTTTGTCTTTCCCCTTGTTCTGCATTAATGTATTCCATCAATAAATAATGATATGCATCTCAACAGAAGTCAACATCTACTTATTACAATAGTTTTCCTAGTATCATAATAATCAGAAAGTCTTTAATCAGGATGGAAAACAAGATCATTATGGTTGTTCTTAGGGCAATAAAAGATTCTTTTTATTTCCTACTCTACTTTACAATGACTGCTGGTTGGACCTTTTCGGGTATAAGGCATACAATAAAAAGAGACAAATTCTTTTCATCGTTCTTTGTTTGAAACTTCTCAGAGCTGCTCTGGGCCGCCATATAATCATTAGCTGTACAAAGATGAAGTCAGTGGAAAAGATGAGGAAAAGATTTGTCTCTGTTCCTTCTAACATATAATAGCTCACACTTTATTTCTTTTTTTTTTTTTTGTTTATAGAACATAGTATCTAGTTTTCATCATTTTATTCATGCTGTATACACATATGGAAGTTGGAAGAAAGCCGCTTTGAAATAACAAAATTCAGTTATGTAATTCAATGATCATGTGCAGCATGTGGATCAGGAGGAAACAACAGACTGAGGAAAGCACAGACTGGTATTTCAGGTTCTTATTAATTAAAGATAGATGCAGCCTGGCTACACTATTTTTAGACTGTGGTCTGAGCTTTGAGCTATACATGTTACCTGACACTGTAAAATAAACTGGAATGAAAAACATCACCTCACAGAAGCGGAGTGGGATTGAAACAATACAGGCCATTAGCTGGCATGCTTAAATTGTTTTATTTTCAGCAGCATATAATTTAACAGAATAGATCCTCTGCAAAATACAGAGAGTAATGCTACCAATGGGGAAACACAAATACTGTAACCCATATTGTGACAAAAGTACTTAATGAAACAGATGTCATAAATAAGTTTAAGAACAATGTTTTCCATTGAATCAGATAGAGATGAAAGGAGAGATAAATTTGAAATAGTAATACTCTTGTTCTAAGAGGTCTTCAGGAAAAGTACTTTAATTTTATCTTCTTTTACATTTTCAGTGTTCAGAAATGGATCCTTTGCCTGTGTTTGGTATTCTACCGTATCCAATTGATTTCTTTCTGAAACACTTCGGACACTTTTCTCTTGGCCTGCCAGATCAGACCCTCTTTTCAAGGACAGAATCCCAGATAGGATTTTTAGGATATAATGCTTTCTGTCTCCAGTGACACACTGTGGATTCAATTCAAATCTGACCAGGGGGTTTAGGTATACATACAATCTAACTTCAAAAAGACTTTAGTCCTGGTGGATGTTTTGTTCAAATAATGGCTTTGACTTGCAACAGGTAGTAGTCCAGGCCCTGCGGAAAACTTTATGCTGTGTTTCAGTGGCTGGGAAGATTACACGTGTCACAGTCACCTCTGTATCTAAAAAAAAATAAAGAAAAAAGAAAAAAAACACCCTCTAACAAAAATTTTTACTTTAACAGAGAAAAAAGGGACACAAAGACAACAACACTTATTCATACAAATGGTTGGTTTAACACAGACTGAACAAATTGATGCATAAATTGGCTATGATAAATACTAGTGTTAAATGTGGTTATTTATTATGTTCCATTACATAAATTGGTTGTAGAATTATAACAAATGCTCTTTATTAATCATACCTTCCCTGTGGCTGGAGAATGACTTGAGGCAATTATCTTCAGTGTGGAACTCAATTCCATTATTGTTGACAGGCAGAAGAGGCCAGGCAGCCTCCTAATCCTGCACAGACAGCTCAAGTCTTCCTGCTGCTTCTTTTTGGCATCCTGCATCTCTTCTTGCATTTCTGTGCTGACATGGTGTGCCACAGCATCTCCTTCCAGTACTATTGCCTCCAGTTCAGAAATTCTTCAGAATGCAGATTCAATACATAAGAAGAAAAAATAACTTACTAGATATCATTTTTAATATATATAAATTAGAAGACAAAGGAAATTTGGCTTGATCTCAGCAGTTTCACCACACATTGGGTGTGGTTGCACTTTCAGATGTCTTTTGCATCACTATTTGACTCTAAAATTCCCTGTGAAAGTCCTAGACTGGAAGAAAGCTGGGCTGGAGGAGTGGGGTGCTCTGTGCTTGAAAAATAAACCCAGCAAAGATTCTATTCCTGTTTGCACCATTTAGGTAAGAACTAGTATAAGACCAAAATGCTATTCTAGATTACTAGAATGTGTGAATTATTAGGTGGCTGAAGTTTTAAAGGTTCTAGTTCTAACTTGTGCCAGGTTGACAGCATGCAATTCCACTGGCAGGAATGAAAGAATTTCTGATTTATGTTTTGTGAGAAGAAAATATGGTTCTGTAACTTCATCTTGCCCTGGAAAGGTGAGACTACCTCAAAGGCTCATGCGCAATCCTCATTTCACAAGTACAATGAAGATGAGAGTCCTTCTGGGAGCTGCTGGCACAAGCGCCCATACAGCCTCCTCACCATTTTCTCTGAAGAGCTCATTAGAACAAGTTCCTCCACACTGCTGTCTGCTCACAAAAGGGACCACTTGTCTGTTTTTCTCCTCCTTCTATATCTTTTGCTATCTTTCTGAGGTGAGCAAGGTGGAATGACTACGAATGGAGATTAATTGTGCAATTGCTAGAAGGGAGAAGAGGAAGTGATTTAGGAAGATCTTTAGAAAGAAGTGTAGAAAGATGTAATTGAAAACTGATGCATCTTTGATATATTTTTAGAAATGCTGTTTCTAATATTGTTATTGTCCCTTTTGAGCTGTGTAGCTTTCCTGTGCAAGCATCGTACAACCTATGCGCTACCTAATGCAATGGGCTCCTCCTATCACCTGCTTCCAGATGCCAGCCTAAGAAAATAACAAAAGGACACTCTGAGGTATTGTTCACACCAGTGCTGAAAACACAGCTAAGCGCTCCGTGGCAGAAACTCCAGCAGCTGGAGATATAGGCTCTGTGCAGGTGCACAACCAGCCATGTTCCAGCCTCAAAGGAAGTAACAGAATATGTTTGCATGTAGTCAGGGTGCAAGAACAGCAGCACTTGGTACTTTTACCAAGCTGGCAACTGGCTTGTTTGACTCTGAATTTAAAAATCAAATGTACTTTGACCCAGAAATAAAGTGAGAAAAGCAATTAAACCCACACATAGGCTTAGAGCTGAGTAAAATTTCACTTTCAGAGCATACAAAATCCCAATATATGAATAAAAACTCAACAGACACTTCATACTTGCTTTCACTGAAATGTATTTCTGCTTTATATTGCAGAAAGCTAGGGAAAAAAAATAAAGAGAAAACTTCAGCGACCTGAATGCTAAGGATTTAATCTTTGCGTAGACTGCCTGGTGTACTCTTCGCTGACTCATATTCTAACCTTTTCCTCATAAGTGTCATTGAAAATTCACAATTAAACATGCCCAGTAGTGCATTGTTTTGAAATTAATTGATTTTTTTTCAGAAGGGTAATGCCACATGGCTCTTAGCCTCTTGGCTTTAAGCGGGGCCAGCAACGTGTGATAGCAGCCCTCAAATACACTGGTTAGCTCTTGATAGTGTCACTGCATTTTTGCTTTTTTATTGCAAGGAGGCAGCACAGGAACTTTAGTGTCAAAATAACCATGAATATCTCCACTTTACTATATTAGCATATCTGCCTGTTCCAGATGTCTGCAATTAATATCCTAAAATACCGAGTAAATTACCAGAGTTACCTTATGGTTGCTTCTCCAGACATACAGAATGGCATTTGTATTTTATGTAGTTGTAAAACTGCAGCACTTGGTAAAAGATCAATAAGTGCATAAATGTCAGCAAATGGAAGGAACTGAGGAAAAACCAGAAGCTTTTTACAGATCCAAAACAACAAGATATTTGTATGAAAATTTTAGTGAAAAGGTATGAGAGACTGACATGGAAGTGGTGCAAATATGTGGGGAGTACCTCTGGAAAGAGACAGATTGTCTCAGAAGCCATCAGTTATATGTCCCTTTGATGCATTGCCCGCCTTCTGCCTCTGCCACAGTCTCAATTCTGCTACATTTTCTTTGGACTACAAAAGTTTCTACAGCAATCTTCCTTTGGACCTTCCCTATTCCACAGGACAATTACCGCTGCATTTTCATTTTACATGGGAGCAAGGGAAAAATGAATACTAGGAATGATAAAGAGGTGAAATGACAGGTATGAAATACATGATTTCATGTGACAGTCCTCAGTGATTAATACTTCAAAATTCACTACTTGAGAAATGGAGTATCAGCAAAAGAGTATCAGCAAAAGAGCAATGCTGCTATAACAGAGTCAGCTTTACAGGAGAATGGCCTAAAGAACAAACAGTCTTCATACTAAGTAAGGTAGATCTGAGAAGTGTCTTAATTTAATCAGATGTAGAGATGATAAAAAGGTGGTTCTACTTAAGAATTAGCTTTCAGCTTGTCTATTCTTCATTGCACTGTTATAACTAACACCACTGCAGAACTCTTTATTGCAGAATTTTTCATTTATTTACATTAAAAGCATACATAATAAATTGTCCCATCTGAATAAATTTCAGAGTGCAAAATAAAAGATAAAATAAATTATCTGAAAATAAATTCAGAAGTCCTGTGTAAAGGCATTATCACATTACCAAGTTACCTTGAGGTAAGCTGAAGTTTGAATTTAAAGTGTATCACCCACACCACAAAGACCATCTGGACACGTGTTCACTCTGTGATAGGCAGAAGGCAGCTTATACCACTCAGGGAAAAAAGGTCTACCCAGCTGAGCTGACGAGTTCAGATCAAGTTCAGTGTTTGGCTGAATACTTTGATTAAAATGGATGCTACATCTGTCTTAAAATTATTAGGTTTTCATATTCATCACACATTGAGGAGAGAAAACCAAAGTCTAGCAGCTGTTAGATGTCCAACACACACAGATGGATCCAGTGTGGTACCGAAGAAATGTAGAGTCACATGTACAGACTCTTAACTCCACCATGGAGTTACCTTCCGCACTGATTTCCACAAGGCTTTGAAAGGGAATATTTCCAATGCACACAGCTAAAAACAGCAGTACAGAAAAGTGGCAGATGACCACAGGAATTTAGAGGTAATCAGTGAGTGATTAAAAACCTATCATGTGTGCCTCTAAAAGACTGCCCCCAAGCAGCAGATTATTACAAGACCACTTCTGTATATAAGAGATACAAATCAGAAATTAGTATTATCAGAAATGCAGAGCGAGAAATCAGAGCTGTGTTTGGCTATTGTGAGATCTGGGTAATGACAAGATGTAGATCTTTGTTTAAACAGGTATATTTATCATGTATTTTTAACCAACTTACCACTCCTGGTTCATCTTTCATCGAATATCTCTGTTGTTTACCCAGTGCCTGTAATTTTCCATTACATCTGTTTTGTCAGTTAAATTTAAAAAAAAAAGGCCCCTTTTTTGTGTAGTCAGAAAGCCGGATCCAACAGATATACACACTCTGATCCACCAAAGGTCAATGGGTCTTCTTGCAGAGAACAGTGGTTGTTTGCAAGAGAAAGCTATGCTACTGTCAAGATAAATTAATGAGAATTGAGAGGACCCCTGCAATGGTTTACCATTAGACCGTAACTTTTAACTGCAACATATTTTTCAAAATATTACAGCTGATTCATAGAATCATAGAATCATAGAATCTTAAGTTGGAAAAGACCTCTGAGATCATTAAGTCCAGCCATCCACCCAACAACACCGTGCCTACTAAACCATATCCCAAAGTGCCACATCTACACGTTGTTTAAACACCTCCAGCGATGGAGACTCAACCACGTCCCTGGGCAGCCTGTTCCAATGCCTGACCACTCTTTCAGTAAAGAAATTTTTCCTAATATCCAGTCTAAATCTTCCCTGATGCAATCTGAGGCCATTATCTCTCATCCTATTGCTAGTTACTTGGGAGAAGAGACCAACACCTGCCTCACTACAACCTCCTTTCAGGTAGTTGTAGAGAGCAAGAAGGTCCCCCCTCAGCCTCCTCTTCTCCAGAATAAACAGCCACAGCTCCCTCAGCCGCTCCTCATAAGACTTGTCCTCTAGACCCCTCACCAGCCTTGCTGCCCTTCTCTGGACATTCTCCAGCCCCTCAATGTCCTTCTTGTAGTGAGGGGCCCAAAACTGAACACAGTACTCGAGGTGTGGCCTCACCAGTGCCGAGTACATGGGCACGATCACCTCCCTGCTCCTGCTGGCCACGCTATTCCTGATCCAATCCAGGATGCCTTTGGCCTTCTTGGCCACCTGGGCACACTGCTGCTTCCTGTTCAGCTGGCTGTCAACCAGTACCCCAACGTCCTCTTCTGCCGGGCAACTCTCCAGGCACTCATCTCCAAGCCTGTAGTGTTGATGGGGTGGTTGTGAGCCAAGTGCAGGACCCGGCATTTGGCCTTGTTGAACCTTGTACAGTTGGCCTCAGCCCGTTGATCCAGGCTGTCCAGATCCCTCTGCAGAGCCTTCCTACCCTTGAGCAGATCGACACTCCTACCCAACTTGTTGTCATCTGATCCTTCCTTTCTAGTGAAGAATAGCCTGGCATTCATTCAGCCATTTTGCTCCCTTGTTCTGAGATTTCTCACCTCAAAGAAAAGGGCACTTCAGCTACTGTCTCTTCTGGAACGAGGAAAGTAAGAACAGCTGAGGGCACTCCAGCCACCACAACCCCCACCCCCCACTTCCATCCCCCCTCCCCCCTGCCTGTAGGTAGTCCTCCTAAGCCGGAGGCTGAAGGCTGGCACAAATTACTACAACTCTCAGTCATTAGAAGAGCTCTGCTGGTGATGTGCGTATTCCAGCAAAGCATTCTGTCCGGTTTATGCTCTCCACAGCTCAAGGAAAAACATTGAGGAAACCAGTTTATTTCTCAGTTCTGCTCTGTTGTTCCCAGTACTTTATGGTTTACTTGTTATAAAATGCATTTACAGGGCTTGTTATGTAAAAATAATGAATTCTCTGATATGCGCTCTTTCTGCAATGAGGAGAAACAGGTACTTTTTCTAGGATTACAGGTATATCTTCCCAGTCCTCTAGAGAGACTATTAGCTCATAATTTAACTCCACTTTGTCAATATTACCCTAGAGCCTGCATGTGCACTTTAAATGGAACACTTTATCCTACAGTGAAATGATATTTTACTCATACCCAGGCAATTTCAGGGATATTCGATAAGCCATATTCCATGCTTTTAGTGGGATCACATAAAAGGGTAAGTCTGCTGTATAAACTTTTGCTGTGTGCTCCCCAGTGCAGCTCTATATATTATATTCCTGAAGTGCTCCTAGAAAAGAGAAAGCACTTTTCCAAGCTTCAGAGACAGCGCACTAAACAGAGAATTTTCTTTTATAAACTATCAATTTTATGGCAAGCTTTGAGAGAAATTCAACTTTAGCATAACAGAAAAAAATTAATGTCAACTTTAGAGAGAATTGTACTGGTCCTCTTTTGTCAGGATGCATTTGATCTATTAATGGCCAAAATCACAAAACACCTTTGTGGCTTGATTTTTGGCCTGTATTACAGAAGAATATTATGATGCATCAAAAGCATTACGGTGAAAATGCACTCACAAGACTTTTTCATAAGCTTTTGAAGAGTTTATAGAAATTTTAGTTTCATGGAATGATTTTCCTATGATTTCAAAGTACAGAGGAAGCATTAAGAAGATACAGAGAGTAAAAATCTATGAAACACAAAACCTGAGCAAGATGTGGAGATTTTTTATGTTGCAGACAGCAAAACATAAGGGAGAGTAAAGCAAAATAAAGCCAGGTAATTTTAAAATTCTGGAATAAAAGACCTTCACATCAACATTTCTGTAAAAAATCTTACATTTTATTATCACAACTTTCTGGTTGGTAATTTTTGGTCAGCTCTTTTTAAATACACAAATACTACAGTAAAGGAGCCATACAAGTATTTTTTTAAGTCTCTGTCTAATATACGCATAAAATTTACTCAAGTACCAGTCAAAACCAAAAGCACGTTAAGTCTGAAGTCGCATTCTTTCCAGCCCCTGTTTTAAGCAGTAGGTCCTTCTAATTTATTTGAGGTATTTCCAAGGTATTTACTGCTGTGGTGTCTAAGTGCCGATATCTGATGTTTCCTTCTGCTGTAAATTGATTCTTTGTACCTTGTCCGATGTGTGAACTTTCCTACTGTGCAACTAAATACACCAAGGATGTGTGTGAGGGCTTATGGCTATCACAAGTAGCAGAAAATATCCTTATTAAGTCTCAATCAGTCTCAAAAGGTAGGGAGCTAGAAAGCAAATTGGTGACACTATTTTTGCTCTTTAGTCTTTATGTGAAAATTAGATGGGGGACCTCTGCTCAGTCCTGAAAAAGCCCAAAGTGTCTAGATCAAACAAGAAAAGGCACACTTTGCTTAACTTTAACTTTCTGTTCATTTTTTTCCTTTTTTTTTTTTTGTTTCTGGCTTCATTTTATGCAGGTATTTTTTATTGTGTCTTGAAAAATGTGGGGTTTTGGAAGGACTTTTCTTTTTGAAGGATGGCGTTTGTTAGTTTCAACAACTATTTTTAGGACTGTTTTGAAATGTTACCTCTATTGTGACAGTTTTTCTGTATAAAGCTAAGACAACACTCTGCAATCTGCAGTCTTGGACAATGATTTCTTCTTCTCAGTGAGGGCAACATCTGAGACTAACATGAAATTATAATCTCTGAGTATTAAACTCAAGCTAAATTAATTCTGCTATCCACTGTTACTGTTTGAACTATGGTGGCAATTCCTAATTTTCGGGACTGATTGATAGACAGTTTTTTTGTGTTTGCTAAAGAATATAGAGTTATGTGGTAAGTGTGGCTAATTTGTTTTGCTGGGTGACCTTTGAGTGTCCGGTTGCTACAAGACAGCTTTGTTGTCTGTAGTTTTACTAAGTAATGATTTAGACATGAGGAGCTGTTAAAACTGTTTGTTGCTAGTGAAACTCTGTCAGGGTTAAGACACTATAAACAACAGTATTCTGTATGCAATAAAACAAGAGTTATGGTCACAATGAATATGTTTGACATGAATTGTGGAACATTTTGAAGTTTTCCCAATATCAATTACATATATATAAAAAACCTTGTGCTAAGTTTTTTTTGGAGGTAAAGCATTTTTCCAAAATGAAAAGACAGCTTGTTTTTTCTACACTGAAACTTTAGGAACTGGACGGCTATACTATACTTCTTTCTCAGGTTCCACACCTAGTAAATCAGCATTCAGGCCTCCATGCAGCAAACTCACATCTCAAAAGACTCATTAGCAGCAATTATTTTAGCTTGTCCTTGGCTCCCTGTGTTAGCATGACTTGGGAGACACTCAACAACAGGGTATTTAACATTGAGTTGAGGAGAACCTACCCCTGTTTAATACTAATGGATCAATCTCCTTAGCAGCAGCAATAATTGGCGGAGATGGTACAAACCCATTCATTTTTATAGGGTGTTTGACATGACCAAAAGCTTATAATGAAATATTGACAGTGGTCAAATAAAAGAATCTTTGTTCACAAAGAAATTTTTCAGTTTTGACAATGCTAAAACTGAGGAGAAAAAAAGCTGAAACATGCAAAAGTTCAAGTCCTTTCATGAAAGCCACTCTTCTATGGAAAAATGAAGCAGAAAAGAATGGATGGGACATCACCTTTGACTTTGACTGTGTTAGCTATAATATTTTTCCTTTGTTTCCCGGCTCTGTACTGAGGTGATCTTGAATTCTTGCCTGGATACTCATAGCTATGGCATACTCGAGAAAATGATTCAGTAGATTTCAGAAGTTTTCAACTATCCAGGGTATTACATTTCCAGAAAGTGAACTAGAATACAACACAAAGGTTAAAATAAGCAATGAAAGAGGGAGCCAGCAACATCTTTTGGAATTCAGTTCTACCGGGGGACAGTACAGTGGTTCACAACGAGCTGAACAGGTAAGCTCAGGTTTCTTCTTTTCTGTTGCCACAGCAAGAAGTCAAGTTTATGGATGCACAAACAGAACAAAAAGACACTCTGATGCCCAGAAGTTTGCAACTTTAATCCTATGTGTATGACCTGTTGTGAGTCTATATATTAGATAACTTTTTGTGGCTTTGGCTAGTATTATCAGTGACTCCAGTTAAAAGTGTGTGTGTGTTTCTGCATCTCAATTTTTATTGCATTGTAAACCTGATACAGAGTTTTGCATCTGTTTTCTGATGTGAGGTGTCCTTCTGGATACGTAAATGTCTGCATATGAATGTATATCTCTGGAGAAGTCCATGTACATGTATCCATGAGCTATTTCAGGTTTGCATATTGACACATCTGTGGCTAAAAACTTTTTCCTCAGAGAAACTTAAAATAACATTACACTAAACTATTGTAATTTATCCTAATGAAAGTCTGTTCTCTCTGAAGCAAATAATTCGACCAACTTTTTCTTCTCTGATTTCTCTAAAGATGTACATTGTTATTCTCAATAAGTTAGAAACATGAAAATCATTTGGAATCAGAAAATACTTAAAACTCAGTAGAATACTTACCTGCAAAAGCAGAAAGACAAATTCCTGACTTCTCAGATGCATACATGGTGTTAGTCATGCAGCCAGCTTTAAGTAGGTATTAATTCAAATTTTCAACCCGAAAGGAATATTGCCAACCAGATGCCACATATCTCTGAGCAAGGGAATTACTCATTTACATGGTAACATCAAAATTTAAAGAAAAAAGTAGTCATTTTCATACGCAATACTCAATATCAACTTTGATTAAAATTGATCTCCATTTAAGTTATTTAAATAAGGTAGCTCTTCTTTGATCATGAGTGCTTATTTCCAGAGTGAAGACTGTTCATTCAAGTCTTGATGCCCTAATTAAACATGATAGCCTGAATTAGCATTCAGCTACTTACTATGTTTGTCACATCTTGAGGAAAAATGTATCACTCTTCAAACCACCCTGACCTCTCACCCCTAGAGCTGAGAATTCTCACACAAGTAGAGAAAAACAGTTCAACAGATATACTAGAGGTTATTTCTGCTTGAAGACTGTAACATTTATATGAAAAGCATTGACAATGCAGAAAAAAGTATCACAATGTTTATTTTTATAACCTTAAGTGCAAGAGCACAAGGACTTCCACAGCAGAACCAGTAGAGTTTGAGCACTGTCTGTTCAGTACGCAATGCTGGCAGTCGGTTTTCCCGGAAAGGTGCTTTGAGCGTGCAGCTGGAACTTGGTTGTTACATCCCACTGAAGGTTGTTCCACCTAGTTCTGGGTGGTTAACAGATGCTGGAAAAGATAGTTCTCTGTCGAGCTCCTTGGCACTTAGTGCTTGCTGAGTAACACCGAGTCCCAGAAGTAAAATGAAAATAAGCAACAGTCATAATGGCACAGGTAAAAGCCTCACTCAAGGAACTCAGCAGATATGCAAAATATTATGAGGGAAGACCCAAACGCCAGTACAGACTGGCACAAAATGGGACTTCTTTATGAAAATATCTAATTCTGAAATACTTACATAATTTTCATTTAATGCAGTAGATTATCAACAAGTAACAAAAAAATTTGAAGGCAACTGCACTCTCCAGAGAAACACAGCTAATAAACAATATGCTAAAATATTATTTAAGGCTTTCTAGTGATTGATTTCTGAATTTATCCTACAGATAAAGGCATGGAGACAAATACGGGGTCTGCATTGGTTACTGAGTCCTGACGAATGTCTTGATAGAACAAGACGTGGAGTTCACACTGTTAGTGTTCGTGGTATAACTGTGAAACAGGCTGCTTTCTCTGATAGCCTCACTTTAGCAAGTTGTGGAAGAACAGACTTCACAAGAGGATATATAAAATTCCAATAGTTCTAGAGTCCCAAATCTGAAAACAGAGCAAGAATGGGAATGTTTCTCTTACTAATAGCTCATGAAAAGGAAGGATGGGGGAGTGTACTTATGCCTGACCACGAACCACTTCATCAGATAAAGGTTATTCTTTAATTCCATGAGATAAAGAAAAGAACTCTGTTTTCAGAAGGAAAGCCAGAAGGGTATTCAGCAAATTTTCCCACTAGTAAGTTTGGAGGCACGATTGTCATGCTGCGAAAAACTTGCTTCTGGTTTTCACTGGAAATAAGCAGAGAAACAAAATACCCTGTAGGTAATATCTAATCAATTAATGAAAAAAAATTGAAGGCATGTATTTATGTTTGTTATACAAGGTCTCATCATAAACAATGAATCAGTAGCTTTTTATTTTAATAACTACCACCATGAGATTCTTCTCCTGTTAAAATCTCTTAGGATAAAGGATTAAAAGTATTTATGGATTTTACCTTTTTGTGAAACAGTGAGGATTAAATACTTTAATTACTATCTATCATATACACTATAGCTTTAATATATCTTAAAAATAAATACAAATCTATAACATGATTGTTTACATATTGCCCCATATTTCATAAGTGTTCAAACACTGAGCCGTTAGTTCCATAGAGTAAAGCTGAGTGTACATCTTCCCTGAACTCCACAAGTCTTTAGGGTATGAAAGTCGAAGTTCTATTTAATCTCTGCCATAGGCAGCAGAACAGTAGTCATGATGCCACAGGTAATAATATGTTCATTCAGATATCCAGGAAAAATACCAAAGAAGAAACAGGTTTGATTTAAAGTCAAGAGATGTAGAATGCAGAAGGTTATCTTCTGTAAATGAACAGCCAAGTTCTGCCCTAGTTTCAATTCTACTTGACCCACGAATAATATTGGATAATACTGCACGCCATGTGAATTTGTCAGAATTTGGCTCCTCAGAAGTGGCAGCAGAGGTGTGTGGAAACCTTGCTCTAGCCATATTTTATCTGTAATGCTGGAAGAGACTAGCAGTAGCATGCATTCCTGAAAGGAATTCCTTTATATTATACTAGTAATATTTCATCACACTATATTAATGCTAATTTTATGAATTAAATTGCCAAGCTGACTTCAATTGGCAGTTGTATTAGCTGTTATTCATTATCCCTCATTAGCATTAGATATGAAAGCTACTGATGCAGCAAGACTTTAAAAAAGTATTATCAAATAAGTAATTTTAGTATGTTCCTATGAAAGTTTGCTAATTTAATGCAGTGGGCTCAACCAGAAAAAATTTGGCAGAGGATATCTGAATTTCCCCAGCCCTGATACCATACAGAAATTCATGAAACCTAACAGTGAAAAAAGATATAGTACCTAATTAGAAGTTATTATAGTAGACAGATCGTGTATGAATTGTAAGTCATCTTTGATGTTTGGGAGCCTGGATGTGCTCTACCATGGCTATATTTATAGCTTTTATTTACTTCCCTGGCATTCACCCAGGAAAAGTAGTACCTGATTTAAGAATTTTCTTCCAGACATTTTTATCCTGAAAGTGAGACTCTGGAATCCTACTGGATTCAGCTCTCAGGCAACGCATTACTTTCAACTAATGCTACCCTATTCTGGAGCTTGTACTCTGAGGAAACGTATGGTAAAGTTACCATAAAGAGGTAACTTTACACCACAGTCACCACCCCGCTGTTGATACTGATATCACCACCCAGACTAAATCAAACACTGTCTGTGTACTAACGTTCAAGAATGCTGCAGAACATTTCTGCTTTGTAAACTCGAGATGAATTTACTGTTTACTTTTAAAGTAAACCACCAGCACTTTCCAATTCCTTTTCATTTAATTTTGCCCTTTGGTTTAAATTGGACATTAAGGATATTTTGCTTTTCTCTGCTTTTTTCCTTCGAATTTAGAGGATGTCTGCTGATATATATAACCCTTTTTGGAGGCTTTCTACAAAACTTTTACATCTGTGTTTTATTTTGTTTTTTTTGCCTTAATTGCTATAACCTTGGAAACTGAAATACTGAGCATGTACACATATTTGGAGAATCTATAGGTCTGAATATATGGGTTACTGAGATCTGGAAGGAAAAATAGAATATGAATCACATACTTCTTTGTCAAGAGAGTTAAAAGAAGGAAATGTGTAAAAAATCCTGGAGTATCACCAGAAGCTAGAAGGTGATCTGTGAGAAGGATTGTCAAGAGGATTAAAAGGAAGAAGGTAGTGGGTAACCTGTCTGCATTAGGAACAGAGATAGAAGTTGTTCAACAATAGTTAAATATCTCCAGGTGGGACCCGTTATTTCTCCATAACACATATTCATATTTTATATTTACAGTGTGCCTCTCTGAGAAGTCAAGATCGGTAACAGTGGAGCCTATTATATAAAAGGTTAATTGTCTTGAGGAAACCTTACAATAGCTCCCAGATTATTTACTGAAATAAAATATTTTGAAACATGATATTATGAGTTTTTATGCCATGTGTGAAGAACTGAAGTGACAGTCCCACAAGTGGCACAGTGGAATCTTCTGCTAGAGTGGTACAGCTTGCCTGTGAAGGTTTTTAAGGCCACTACTGTGTAACAAGCTTCAGGGGAAGCTAAGGATCACCACAAATTAGACCACCCTCTGTTCTCAAAGCAAAGCTCTTTTGCTTTTCCTGTGCTAGCATAAAGAAACAGCTCTGTGCAAATAGCTTTTTACAAAGCCAACAGCAAAAAACCATAATCCTATGAGTGCCAAAGTGTACAACTATCAAGTCTCCTAACAGAGGATGAAGAGAAGAATAAATGACAAACTGCAGTACTGGTAATTCAGATAGATGCTTAGTAAGGAGGAGAATTCTGTGGGGTGTGATAGGGTAGGGTGGTATGTGGTAGGGTGAGTTGGTTTGTTTTGGGCTGGGCTAGGGTGGAATGGAAGAGAAGAGAAGAGAAGAAGAGAAGAGAAGAGAAGAGAAGAGAAGAGAAGAGAAGAGAAGAGAAGAGAAGAGAAGAGAAGAGAAGAGAAGAGAAGAGAAGAGAAGAGAAGAGAAGAGAAGAGAAGAGAAGAGAAGAGAAGAGAAGAGAAGAGAAGAGAAGAGAAGAGAAGAGAAGAGAAGAGAAGAGAAGAGAAGAGAAGAGAAGAGAAGAGAAGAGAAGAGAAGAGAAGAGAAGAGAAGAGAAGAGAAGAGAAGAGAAGAGAAGAGATGTCCTGGTTTCAACTGGGATACAGTCAATTTTCTTCCCAGTAACTGCTGTGTTTTGGACTTAGTGTGAGAAGAATGTTGATAACACTGGTGTTTTCAGTTGTTGCTAAGAAACCAAGGGCTTTCTACAGTCTCCCGTTTTCAGCTAATGATCATGTGAGCAGGAGCTGGGAGGGAGCATGGCCAGGCAGCAAGGCAATGCTGGCTGATGGAAATATTCCATACCATGGATGTCATGCTCAGTTTATAAATGGAGGTAGGCTGGGAAGCAGGAATCCTTTTTTTTTTCTTTTTTCCCAATGCCTCTGTTTTGGGGGAGTTTGAACTATGGTGGGAGATCAGTCTTTTTGGAGAGTTTTCCGAAATTCACAAAAAACACAGGTTCCAGGTTCTATGATCATTGCTTGGGGACTGACGACGAATGAGTAATCAGATGGCAAGAAAATCATACTGTATATGGTTTGTTTTGCATATTCTTCAGTAGCATTAGTACTAGGACTAGTATTAGTGCTAGTATTTCCTCTGTTGACTTACTAAACTGTCTGTCTCAACTCATGAGTTTCCCCTTTTGTCTTTTACTCCTCCCCATCCCACTACGGGGGAAGGGGAGAGGTGAGCAAGTGCCTGTCTAGTGCTTAGTTGCCAGCTGTGAGGTTAAACCACCACAATAGAATAGAACAGCATAGCATAGCATAGCATAGTCGGGATATGGTTTAGTAGGCATGGTGGTGTTGGATGGATGGTTGGACTTGATGATCTTGGAGGTCTTCTCCAACCTCAATGATTCTGTGACTCTGTTCTATTGCATGGCATAGCATAGCATAGGATAGAATAGAATAGAATAGAATAGAACAGAACAGAATAGAATAGAAGCAAATCCTCTCTAAAAGTAAGTACAATAACACTGTTGCATATGTTTGCACTACTTAAAATCCTAGAGCTTTATAACATTGATACTTCTTTAAAATACACCAACTCTTCTCTATATTTAATCCATCCCTACATGTATCTGTGGCTGTCAGTCCTGTATAAATCTTGTTGCATAAGTAGCTGCGTAAGTAGAATGAGAAAGGTACTTTTACTGTAGGTTGTCTTTTACCTTCTATGGCCATGTTCAGCTGTGAGAAAATGGGCAATAGGATGACTTCTTATAATTCAGTGTCCTAACTTTGCTGTTCTACTGGTGAAAGTGACAAGCAATCCTCCTTGAGATTAAGGTGTAGAATATCAATTGAGAGTTTAGAAGATTTCTCCATAAATTCATGTTCCATCGGCTGATCAGTTTTTGACCTTTTTTCATACTATTAGAAAAAAAGACAGCGGACAATAAAGGTAAGGCCAGCAGCTCACAAGCAAACAGAAGTGAACAGCATTAGGTGACTTCAGATGAATATCATATTCTTATAATTTCACCACAGTTCTAACTTAATTTCAAACATGAACTCTTCATCTGAAACTAGATCTATGGGGTGAATTTGGAATTAGCTTGTTTAAAGACCTAGAATACTATTGAACATCGGGTTGGATTTATTAGCTTTATTCAGAGAGAAACCATAACATTTTATGTAACACTATTTCTTTTTCCAGGGACAATGGTCCTTAACTGTTAAGGGTGATGAAAAATGAAATCATAACATCATAGGCTTATACCAACAGAAATGCGTAGCCTTGCCCAGAGAGAGGGAGAGAACAAATGTGAAAATTTATGACTGGAGTATACTTGGTTTTATCACTAGTCAATGTGGCTTCAGTGAGGAGAAAAAGATTCATAAGCTTCATGTAAAAAGGACTGTTAGTACTCGTATCACAAGCCTTTCTAGCACTTGTTGGGTAATGAAACACAGAAGCAGGGTAGTGCTATGAAGGCGACCATCTCTTCTTCGCAGTAGCTAACAGAGCTGCCTGGGAGTTGAGAGTAAAGCATGCTACACAGCATTGCTCTGCACGTTACAGAGTGTTAAGGGCCTCTTAGTAATTAAAGGGGGCTTATAAGAAAGATAGGGACAAACTTATTAGTAAGGCATATAGCAATAGGACAAGGAGCAATGGTTGTGAACGAAAAAAGGGTAGATTTCAACTAGACATAAGGAAGAAATTTTTTACCATGAGGGTGAAGAAACACTGGCACAGGTTGCCCAGAGAGATGATAGATGGTTCATCCCTGGAAACATTCAATGTCAGGTTGGACAGGGCTCTGAGCAAGCTGATCTTGTTGAAGATGTCCCTGCTCACTACGGCAGGGTTGGACTAGATGGCCTTTAAAGGTCCGTTCCAACCCAAGCTATTCTATGATTCTATGATGTTATGATTCTATGATTCTATGAGAATAGGATGCCTGACAAGATACAGTATCTTCCTGAGATGGCTTGGTGCAGTGAGGTATCATGTTGTCCTTTACTACTACAGATTTTACAGTCTTGCTGTAAACTTGAGTATTTGTGAGACAAAACATTACTGCTTCACTTCATGCATTGGTAATAGAAAACATGATCATATTTTAAAATGTCACCACATTTTGTTAATGGAAGCATATGACTACGTTAGTGTAAACTTCAGCATGAAATTGCCAGAAAGTTTCCAAGCAGAGATGAGTTTTTAATTGAGACACTAAACTGGACATGTTTCTGATAATTTCTTTTGTGTGTGTGCTAAAACTCAGTATCTAGCTTTGAAAGTCTCTTGCCATTAAACCCAGAAGAGAACAAAACATATTTCCAGATAAAATCTTCAAGTTGAAATTCTGTTAATTCAAGGTTAATGTCAGTATGGAAATGCTTTCTTTTCACATGACTTACTTAGGGATGGTGGGAATTTATAATCCTTTTGATTTATGTCTTTCCTCTCTGCTCTCCCATATACCAATAAAAGGTTCATTCTGCTTGAGCTAAACATAATTCTCTCAAACATAACTTTGAAAACTGAATTAACGTTTGGCCAATACACATGAAGGCTAATGAAACTTTGACATTGGAAGGAAGCAGAGCAAGGTGAGGCTGACTAAATGCACTCTCTGCAGAGTCTCTTTAGACTTGGTGTGGAAGAAGATGGGAGTGCATTAAGCACAAGGGAAGTAAGAAAGCATCTGACACTGTAGGTCAGTTAGAAGACTAACAGAGACGCTGGTTCTTTTTCTTGGGAAAATCTTGTGGTCTTGTAACAAAATCTTGAGTAAACACCAGCGGCACTGTGTACCAAATCCCAAAAATCCAAAGCCTGTGGTCTACCCAGATAAAGGGCAGAGTGTCGGGAATCTTTGCTCATTTTTCACTGAATCACATGACTCGTACGCCTTTCTGTTGAGTGTCTTGGCTTAATGGGAGTAGTCCAGCCCAGAAGCTGATGTTCAAAACACTGCAGAGATGCAGAGATTTGGAGCTCAATTCCTTCCTTACCCTGCCACTTGAAGATGACAGAGTTTTCCTACATGACGGCTCTAGCTAGATTATTATAGAAAATCAGAAGAACCCAGCCTCTTCCAGCTGTGAAAGTGGTCATAACTGCTGTAGTCAGTGCCCAAAAGCCTGTGTATAACAGATTGTCCTGAATATTTTTAATAGATAAGATATCTTTAGAGATTTTGATGTCTCCTTGTGCTTCCTCTGCAGAGAGATTGGGTTCCACCTCATCAGTGGAAAGTTTCTGAGCTTGAGCAACCGACCATCCCTAAGGTAAGTAGGGATACTGATTGATTTGAGGTGTCTTGGGGCAAGAGGTGCTTGAAGAGAAGCAAACATGCATGTGAATGCAATATCAAGTCAGACTTCAGGCAGCCTGGATCTTGTCTATTTTGTTTTTTTCTGACAGGGGAAGCAAATGGTTGAGTTGATGTGAAGTTCCTCATGTTTTGGAAGCTGCTACTCATTAACAGATATCTGGAGGTAGTGTGTTAAAAAATAATAATAGGGCCAGAGACTATGACGTAAAGAACTGACATAAAAAAAGGTGGTAAAATTACCTATTATTTTCCCTGGCACAATATTTGAAGGCTCAACTTTTGCTTTAGCAAACTTAGAACTTTGATGCAACAGGTATCAATTAACCCACATGGCACATATTCTGTAGTAGAAATATAATTTAATTTATATGTAATGAGATGACTACTAGGACCCCATAAATGATGGGAGTAATTTAGGGGTAGCTCAAATTTTGCTGTATTGAAGAGATATGATTATCCCATGCAAATTTACACTCATTTATGTATTATTGCTTCATTTTTGTGTAACTCCAACAAACAGTAATTACAAAATGTATGAATATCATAATGAAAGTGTATAATGATAAACTAGAAACAAATAACCAATATACGAAAATTTAGGAGTTGTAACTATGTGACAAATAAAAATTTATCTAATGGTCAACATTTCCTGTTGCTACAAGGTGTTTATCTATATGCTATCTAACAAACAAGCAAAAGAATTAAGCATTTCTGGCCTATGTTTAGAAATTTCTGTTTAAAATGTAACTATTAACCAGAATTGTATTAGCTGTTTCGATGTGAAGTTCTTAGACTGTCCTTCCCCGTGTCAGATAACACTGCAGGTGTGTGATGTTTAGATGCTTTCATGATTCACCAGACCAAAGCAGCATGTAAGAAGTCATCAATGGTGCAAAATGATTGGCTACAAATTTACACCAAACAGATGTTTTATTTTCTGTAGCCAACAGGCAAGCATTATCTAATAAGATGAAATGTGATCCAGTACGTTGTGAACCTGGCTTCGGCCAACAAATGAAGCCACAGTGAAACTGTTCCAGCTTACAGGCTGTGATTAGTCTTGAACTCTGATAAAAGTCTGATAATTTGTGTGAAAGTAGGCCACACTTGTTCACCATTTATAGAAAGCATGTGTATTTCTTATTGATTAAACCCAGAGGAAGAAACTTGATTGATCTGAGAGAGTTTGCCTTTCATCACAGTGAATGTCCTTACCTTTGACTTCAGGTCTACTACTGAGCCAGCTTTTCAGGAAACTATTTCTGTGTTTACCTTCCAGCTGAGTAACACTGCCCAGTTAAAGGAAAGCTTACTGACAGTATCATAGAATCATAGAATCATAGAATGGTAAGGGTTGAAAGGGACCTTAAAGATCATCTGGTTCCAACCCCCTTGCCATGAGCAGGGACACCTTCCACTAGACCAGGTTGCTCAGAGCTCCATCCAACCTGGCCTTGAACACTGCCAGGGAGGGGGCAGCCACAGCTTTTCTGGGCAACCTGTGCCAGTGTTCAACCAGTGCCATTGTTCAACCTCATGGTGAAGAATTTCTTCCTAATATCTAATCTAAATCTGCCTTCTTTTAGTTTAGAGCTGTTCCCCCTTGTCCTATCACTACACACCCTTGTGAAAAGTCCCTCTCCATCCTTCCTGTAGGCCCCCTTCAGGTACTGGAAGGCTGCTATAAGGTCACCCCAGAGCCTTCTCTTCTCCAGGCTGAACAGCCCCAACTCTCTTAGCCTGTCCTCATAGGAGAGGTACTCCATCCTCTGATCATCTTCGTGGCCCTCCCCTGGACCTGCTACCCTTTGGGAATGATCTGCCTTCTAGTTTCGTAACGGAAAACATGAAAGTAGTCAAGTCTTTCTGCATAGCCTTGCTATTCAGAATCATGCTCCTGTAGCCATATTCACCAAAGTCCAGATGATACACTAAAGGACATAAAGTTTTATGTTGCTCCAGTCTGTTTGATTCATGAAGTAAGAATTAGCTGAACAAAAATGGCAGGCATACAAAGGTGGATAGCTAGCTGTCATTCTATGATAAACATTGAAGAGTGGATTTGGTATACTAAACAGAGCATGATCTTAAAAACATTAAAGATTTTAAAACAGTTGTCCACTAAAAGCTCCTCTCAAAAAATTCTGATTCCTGGCCATTCAGATATTTGAATTTCAATGTGGAGTATTCAGGATATTAAAACTGATGGAATTATGCAGGTTTCTTTGAAGAGAGTTATAAAGCATATGGGAATAAAAATCCGAATAGTTTCCAGCATGATACACAAGTTAGGGTTTTGAATAAAAATAAAGAATTGATATCTTAATACAAAGTACTCCCTATTCTATTGTGCATGATGATCAGTAGGAGATATCAGCTGCTAGGATTGTCTTCAGAAAGATGTTATATACAAAGGGGAAAATGGCAAAGAACGTTGACTAAAATTGTCTTAGTAGTGACTCTGCCATTAATGCAGTGGTGACTCAGCCTTTATGATACCTTAAATCTCCAATCAACTCTTTGTAGAATCAGTTTATGCTATCACAAAGTAGTTTATGTTCACCACTGACTTGTCTGCCCAAGCCTCATACAGCAAAAAACAATTGGAAGAATAGCTGTGTATCCGAGTTGCTAAGAATGAAATACTGCTTTGCAATGGGAAAAACATTCAAATACACTGTTAGTCAGACATATTCCCTAATTTGAGTCCAAGGAAATCAAAGATGCAGGTTTAGAAGAAACTAGGAGAGAGAATTTGGAGCATCACCTGGGACAATGTCAGAACTTTCCCTATGAGGAAGGAAAAAAAATTTCTGTCTTAGGTGATTTTCAGCTGTGAAGAACATGTACACACTTCAAATCATCACCTATATGAAGAACCATCACAAAAGCTATTCACAACATGAAGTTTTATTTGATGGAAAAGTAGACTTATTGTTGTGCTTTAGGGTGAATTGCAACAAGTTAGGATAGCTTGCCAATATAAAAACATACACTCTTTTCTCATAAAATAATAATAAAAAAAGGCTTTTGCTTGTAGGGCCCTCAGGCTTCTGTTTTTCTCAGGAGTTTTTTAAAACATACAGAAGAAAGTTGTTAACACACAACTGTCGCTTTCTTGGGCATAATGTCAACTGTAGCTGGGCTTGTTCAGCCTGAAGAAGAAAAGGCTGCGGGGGGACCTAATATATACTTACAAATATCTGAAGGGTGGGTGTCAGGAGGATGGGGCCAGACTCTTTTCAGTGGTGCCCAGTGACAGGACAAGGGGCAATGGGCACAAACTGAAGCATAGGAAGTTCCGTCTGAACATGAGGAAGAACTTCTTCCCTCTGAGGGTGACGGAGCACTGGAACAGGTTGCCCAGGGAGGTTGTGGAGTCTCCTTCTCTGGAGATATTCAAGACCCGCCAGGACAAGGTCCTGTACAGCCTGCTGTAGGTGATCCTGCTTCGGCAGGAGGGTTGGACTAGATGACCCACAGAGGTCCCTTCCGATCCCCTACCATTCTGTGATTCTGTGATCCTGTGATTCTGTATGTCTTGAGCCATTTTACAAGCAGTAGACAATAAGCATACTGAAATACATCACTGCTTTCAAAACTAATGTGTTCATTAAATAAGTTACGTAGGTGAAGAGAAGGGAGGTGATGTGATGTTATCTCCTCTAGAAGGTCCTGGTAGGAAGATCAGAAAACTTAGGGTAGAAAAAGTTGACTTAATTTACCCAATACTTGGAAAACATTTAGTACTATATCATATTCTGCAAAATCATATATTTGTTTTGAGTAAGTTTCCTACAGTTAGCAATCACATTCTCTCCCTGCATCCCCCTCCTGTGCCTGTTCAGGTGCAATTATTTGCTCTACAGTTGGCATCTTCTATTGAATAAACTAGACTGCTAGTTTAGCTTTTCAATAGAAAGTGAAAATTTCAAATGGTGATTGAGGCACGACCTGCTACAAAAAGAGTCTTTACTCGATGTTCAAGCGCTAAAAGCAGGTGCAACCACAGGCAATGCAACACTGAAGATTTTATTCCCCTGTCCTGAGATACTATTGTCTAGGTAGCGATCTGTGAACCTGCTTTGTATTCCAGACCTGATATTTACCTCCACTGAAAAACTATTGCTCCTCACTTGCCTTCTGTATATTACACAAGATAGCAAAATTAAATATGATTTTCATAACTTGTACCTATACTTCAGATTCTATTGTTACATTTAGTTTTTGGTTTACTGTTGTTAGATATATCTTAACTAGCTTGGGAACAACTTCATTTTCCATTTTACTTTAAAAGGATAGTTCCTTTATGCCTTGCAGTGCCTGGCGCCTTATTTATACTTTGTAGACAACTTACCTTTCTAAACTAGTGGAGATGTTTCTTGTAACAAAAGGCAATTCTCCTAATGCTGACTGACTTTGCTAAGTGGTATTTTGAAGGTCCTGTGCCAGATTATTTACTCACTCCTTAATCACATTAGAGTGTAGATGTGCTTATATGATGCATATAATTTGCTATTATTCAACATATAGAATTAGTCTGATCTTTAAACTACCATGTTTTTAGTTCTCAGAGGCTTATTTTATTAGTTATTACAGGCTTTGACTCTTCACTGATTCATTTTTCTTGATTATTTCTCTCATCCTTGCTGACTGTGATAATTTTGGGACCACAAGTCACATCTTCACATCAAGCATTATGACAAGACACAATCAGACCTTCTGTGGAACTGTATCTTAATTCAGACGTGACTGGTCATACACATAATTACCCTTTTGCAACTTCCTTCAGTAACATTAGTGATTTTAAAAGCTAGCTTAGCTTTACTGTTAGACTGGTGTTGTCATTGTGATGCAGTAACATAAATGAAATCTGTTTTTCTTGTGTAGCTGAGTGGAAAGGATGAGCACATTTCTAGTAAGTTTATTACACAAGTGAAAAATGAAACTGCAGAGCAGCAACAGCATATGGCAAATATATGAAGCAAGCTCACTATATTCAAGAACATCTCTGCTTTTCTCCCTGCATCAGGATGATATCATCTGCAGTTTCTACTGTTCAACACAACACTGGAGTAGTAAATTCAGTACTCACCTTCCCATGAGAAAAAAAACACAATCCACAAATTGACAAAGTAAATTGCATAAATTCCTCGTGAGTATATTGTGTCCCCCTGCCTGAAAATACAAGGTTTGCAATATCAAACTTTTTCAAACTTTCACTGATTTTTAGGAGAGTATTTAAACCTGTGTTTATCTCCCATGAAGTGAACAAAAAGTAATCTACAGAAAAGCGTAGACTAGCAGAGAAACTCTTCCTTTTCTAGAAACTACAAAAAACATGTGAAAGCTCCTGTTCGCTGCCTGTATTAAATTCTCACATGTATTACAAAAGTCTATCAAGTCTTAAATCCAGGCTACCAAGTCCTAAATCCATATGTTCAGTCAATGGACAGTAAATTCTTGTTTTCTGGGTGCAGTTTGCTGTTTCAGATTTTCTCTTTTTTTGTTACAAATGACCATTCAACAGCTTTTACACAGGATGTTGTCTTGTGTTCTCAGAACATGCACAGAATATGAGTTTACCTAGAAGTTGTGACAGTGTGTCCAAGTAGTCTACAGCCTTTTTACCACCTTGTTTCTCACTGACAATCTATGTACGGAACAGATTGTAACTGCATTCTTCCCAGCCCTGGAGATTTGACATTAGTACACAACCTGAGTTGGCTGACATTTAGTGTGTTTCTATATTCTTGTGTATTTTTCTCTCAATAAAAGCTCACTTTCCTTTGTAGCTTGCATACTTTGTGTGTAACACAATTTTGAGGTGGGGTAATCCTCTTTGTACATATAATTTTAAAAAAAAATAATTTAATATAAAACATAATATGTAGTGACAGTATTTTAGGCAAATAGTAGTAGCTTTTAAAGACTGCTTGCTATTAGCTTAAGGTCACTTTCTATTTGAAGATCAGAAATAGCTGCCTTTAAAGAAACTGTTGAACTCTTCAAAATATAAATGTTACAGATAAACTTTCTTTTTCACCTTGAGTGTATTTTTGCCTCTGCTCGCAATTGTGACAACAGGAGACAGTTACCATCTGTACCTTTGCTAGCGCAAGAGTACCCCCTTACTCATATATGTACCCCTTTATTCATATAATACCACACAAAGAAAAGAATGGTGATTAGTACAGACAATGGCTGAAAGATGTCAACATCTAACCATGCTAACCATGCTAAACGTGCCTACACTCTAGCATTCCTCAGGAGTTACCCTAAGGATTCACACATACTTGAAATCGTTAAGAGACATTGGAATAGTTTATAAATCTAATACTTCTTCTAAGAGTATATAACATATCCAGTATCTTCAAGTGTAGCCAGCCGGTAGCCTTCAGAGTTCTTGAGACTGTGGAATCTCCTTCCCTGGAGATATTCAAAAGATATCTGAACCTCATCCTGGAAAAGCTGCTCTAGGTAGCCCTACTTGAGCAGGGAGGTCAGACAAGATAACCTCCAGAGGGCGCTTCCAACCATTCTGTCATTCTGTGACACCATACAAATCAGATTAACATTATTAGATTCTTGAATCCACTTGGTTTAACTGAAAGCAGTAGATTTTGTGTTTCCAATGCTATCCTGAATTTTTCCCACATATTTTTCCACAACAGTTCTGTTTACTAGTTACACAGTGGCTGTAAGATCATGTCGTTATACAGCTTTAAGTTTGCTCTGCTTGCATAAAAAGAAAAGGAAGTTGCAAAGGCTGGATGAAATGTCTGTAGTCGATAACCTTCTACCTTTAGTAGCTATCTACCATGCAATTTCTTAAATTCTGTTTTTGCATCTAGTCCTCACCTGAGTTTTACAAATCATTTACTTTCACATTTCTGCACTACTTTTCGGCCATAGACATCCAAAATTTTGTCTTCTGAGTTACTGATTTATATTTCTTCTTGTTTTAGTATCTTCTCTTTATTTTCCTTGGGATAATTATTGAATACAATGTCATATGTAGGATTTTACCATTTACACTTTTCTCCATAGTGGACAAAAGCCTTGATCTGTTTTCTATTTCAGAGGACTTTTAGACTGGGCGTTAGGAAAAAAACAGTAGCACACTTCAAGTGCAAGAGAGAGGCCTTACCCTGTCCTAGCACTGTGAGTTATAAATCGCACAGACAGCTCAAAGCGTTAGCACATGAAATTTAGGGGACCTCCCCACACCTCCTCGGGACAGCAACATGAGAGGAGTAATTTTCTATGATGCTATTTGTGTTTGCACAGTTGCCTTTTCCACAGATTTTTGTATGTTTTTTTCCCCTTTGACTTTCATGCTTTTTCTGTTCTATTTGGAGAATTGCTTGTGCCAGCTCTGCACTAACTACTACTTTTAAAAGCTCTTTAGGTTTTGTTAAAGCTACTGTGGGCTAAATGTTCACAGTCACACTCCTCCACTCAGTTTCCCAATCATTTAGGCACATTTTTTAATTTGCTGCTAAGACTAAAAAACTTCACATCAATCAGTCTGTGAGTTTGGCAACGCATACCAGTTAATTATTTCATTAGACTCTTAGTTACACTATGGTTTTAAAGCTTTCAAAATTGTACACAAATTATAAAAATCTGCATGTCAAAATACTGCTGGAATCTGTAGCAAAAGTTATCCATTTTCACTAATAACATAACTACTCTCAGTTTAAAGTTATCCTTTTTGTCCCACCCTTCTGCTATTTCTGTAGTTTACTGTGAAAAAAGTACAGGTGTTTAATTTCTAATTTGTGTCTTAAATTCACACATATCTCCTCAAAGGCAGGAATCTGGCAGACTGTCCATAGGTGACTTCATTTTGAAGTGGGGTTTTTGTTTGGATTTCACAAACTGGCAGAAGAAAACTCATGTCTGAGTTCTTGTTCAGCGTCAAAGCATTAAAAGAGTGAGTCAAAAAAACTACAATGCTCCTTTTTAGTCCCTCTGCCATACAAACTAATTTCCTGCCATTAATAAGACCTGCTTGCTCCCTCCAGGGGAAGTTGTTCTTAGCATAAGTAGTGTCTCAGAGGATGAGTTTGTTTATTGGCATATTTCCTCTCCAGACCCTTCCAATTTGTTAACTTTGTATTTTCTATCCTCCTGTTGCTTGAGGTCATGATCTCCTGTCTGTTCACAGTATGCCTGCGGGCACACCAAATTCACTCTTGAGGTGCGAGGGTCTGTTGAAACCAATTCACGCTGCTGCAGCCAGGCACCAGCATCAGAAGGCAGGCAGCAACTACCTGCAGCTGAGAGGCAGTAGTTTCTTAAACTGCCTCTCAGCTGATTCAAACTGTGAGTGCTGCCCTTTCTGCTCCTCTCCCTTGCAGTACATATTCAGACATGTTGACATCAAATAAGCAGTATTTCATGCTACAAGTAACAGTGGAGCGCACAGCATTGCTGCTGTTTATCATTGCCCCTTAGCAGAGCAGAGGACTGAGTGCTTCCCCCTGTCTGTGTTCAAAACACTATGACTTGAAGTTGAATTGTTCCTCTCTTCACAGAGACCAAGAGGAGAAGGAGTGTTCACATATCGTCAGGCCTGAGGGATGCCAGCTTCTCTGCCTCTCTTCCCTGGCCCAAGACACACAGGGGCACTGGTCTCACCTAGTATGAGACAGGTGAGAAGCCAAGGTTGTTAGCTTCATCCAAGACCAGAGCTTGAATATATGGACGATCTTAAGCCAGCGGCTAAAATGTTTTTTCCAACACTACTGTAAAGGGGAATAGAGGAGGAACACTCGTGCAGTCAGATCACTAGTCTTGGTTGGGAGCTGGCTGATCTTGCTTCTCACATTGAAGATACCAATGTTATCTGGTTTGTCTGAAAAGGAGTAGAAATCACAGAATCACACAATGGTAGGGGTTGGAAAGGACCTCTGTGGGTCATCTAGTCCAACCCTCCTGCTGAAGCAGGGTCACCTACAGCAGGCTGCACAGGACTTGTCCAAGCGGGTCTTGAATATCTCCAGAGAAGGAGACTCCACAATCTCCCTGGGCAGCCTGTTCCAGGGCTCCGTCACCCTCAGAGGGAAGTTCTTCCTCATGTTCACCTGGAACTTCCTGTGCTTCAGTTTGTGCCCATTGCCCCTTGTCCTGTCACTGGGCACCACTGAAAAGAGTCTGGCCTCATCCTCCTGACACCCACCCTTCAGATATTTGTAAGCATTTATAAGGTCCCCTCGCAGCCTTCTCTTCTTCGGGCTGAACAAGCCCAGCTCTGAGTTCTGCCATTCAGCCAGTTCTCAATCCACCTCACTGACCACTCATCCAGCCCACACTTCCTGAGCTTCCGTAGGAGGATGTTATGGAAGACCATGTCGAAAGCCTTGCTGAAGTCTAGGTAGACAAATTCCACTGCTCTCCCTTCATCTACCCAACCAGTCATGCCATCGTAGAAAGCTATCAGGTTGGTCAGGCATGGTTTCCCCTTGGTGAATCCATGCTGACTACTCCTGATAACCTTTTCCTCCACTTGCTTGTTGATGACCTCCAGGATAAGCTTCTCCATCATCTTTCCCGGGATGGAGGTGAGGCTGACCGGCCTGTAGTTCCCTGGGTGCTCCTTCTTGACCTTCTTGAAGATTGGAGTTTACATTGGCCTTTCTCCAGTCCTTGGGCACCTCTCTTGTCCTCCAGGACCTTTCAAAGATGATGGAGAGTGGCTCAGCAATGACCTCCACCAGCTCCCTCAGCCCTCGTGGGTGCATTCCGTCAGGGCCCATGGGTTTGTGGGCGTTTAGATCACTTAAGCGATCCCTCACGCAGTCCTCCTCGACCAAGGGAAAGTCATCCTCTCCATGGGCTTCTTTTCTTACCTTCGGGGCCTGGCATTCCTGAGGGCCTGCCTTGGCACTGAAGACTGAAGCAAAGAAGGCATTCAGTAGCTCTGCCTTCTCTGCATCCTCCGTCACCAGAACACCTACCTCATTCAGCAGCGGCCCCACATTGTCCCTAGCCTTCCTTTTACTACTGATGTAGTTGAAGAAGCCCTTCTTGCTTCTTCAATGCTCACACAATCTATTATTAACCCATTTGGAGATTTACACTTACAAGACAAAAGTCCCTGGATTATTCCCTTTACCTTGAAATGGCGGGAAGGAGAAGATCAGTCTTTGGACCTACGCACAGCATTGGTGCCTTCAGCACTTTGTGTAACACACTCTCAAATCTGGCATTACCCTGCTTTTTAGTGTTTTCCGTTATTGGGGTGTACAACCTCAAATGTGGCCTGAAGTGGCCAGGAAGATGTGCCGTGGATACTTCTAAATGTTTGTATTGGAGTATTTTTCAGTATTTCAGTCAAAATAATATTTGAATCACAGTGTATCACCATAATATTTGCTCATCTCACCTTCTCTGATCTAAAGACGCCACAAAGTTTTCTCCTAAATCCTGCCCTCCTGTGGCCAGATGAAGGTCCAAGTAACTGAACTAATCCTGTTCTTTTTCCTTTGCTCATCTTTGTTATATGTCTCTTTTATCTTTGTGTGTGAGGAGTTTCCAGAGCTGAAGAGAGAGTGATCAGTGGTTGCACGTTGAATTAAATGAAGGTAGACATTGACCACAAAGAAAAGGAGAAGTGTTATAGTGATAGGGCAAAAATTTGGAAAGAACATTAGTTTCAACTTTCCATTCAACAACTGTCATGGAGGTATTATCTCAAAATTCTTGCAATCTTTCTCTCCTAGAACATAAAGGTATTTAGACGCAAGGCTTATCGCTACCAGAAATACTTAAGAACTATGTTTGCAGCTGTATGAAGTCAAACAATGGCAACTTTTGCAGTCATATTTTAGTAGTGGGGGAAAATACTGTGATGGTAAACTCCAGTCACAGCTGGTAGAGTCCGCTGCACATACTAGTGATGAAACTGTGATGGCTGAGCAAGAAAAAGATTAGTATATATTTTTGTGCTGCTACTTAAACATTAGTCCGATGGTGTCTGCTGACAAGAGAATAGACACTCTAGGCTGACTTAACCAATTACTGCCGTCCCACATTCTGTGGCTGAACTTTCAGCAAGTGTGACAATCACAGCTTCAGAGAGAGAACAGAAATTGAGGTCCCCACAGGCTGCAAGAGGCCCCGAGGCACATTGAGTAAAAGAGAAATGTCTGACAGCACGGCAGAACTATTAGGAGCTACACTAGGTTTTTCTCAGCAAGAACTCAGTCTCACAGAGGAGAATTTTCGCACCTGAAGATTTTAATGAGCTTTTTATCCTGAGCTCGCTCTGCCTGAATGATTGTATGGCTTTAGACTGTAAATAAAAAAACCCCATATTTTGTCAGAAAATACAGGTTCATAGCTCTTCTTCCTTTCTGTCAAAACATAAAAACTGCATTTATGCAAAGTGAGGAGAAATAATAGACCTAATGGGATCATAAAGTCCCTCTACTGGACCATTTCCCTTCTTTGCACCTTGAACATGTGGAAAACGCACCTATGAAATGTGTCTGGCAAAACCCGTGGAGCCCTTAGAAATTTTTTTAACACATTTTGCAGAATGCACTGTCAGTTTCTAATACTCTTTTCCTTAATTACAGTGTATGTAACAGTGGTAATTTTTGAGCGAAAGTATCCATACACACTGAATGCAATGAATTCCAAAACCTCTTTGCAGGCAAATTTTGACCACTCTTACTATTGTCTGAGCTCTTTCAACTACCTGATAAGGGTGCAACTACTAGCTCAAATCATGTGACAAAATACCACAAACTCAGTCTAGTGATTCTTAATTATGGAAGCTAAACTACTAACGTGTTTTCCTCTGGTCTAGTCATTTGAATGTGGTGGATGAATTACCTTACTGAAGTGCCAAAAAAGCAAATAATATTAAATGTGAATTCTTAAAAATGTGTGAATTGAGTTTTCATATTTTTCTTTTTGTCGTACTGTCAGAATTTTATTTTCAAGAACAGACTGCATACCATATTAGTAGATTATTAGATTTTACTACATAACAAAACCGTGTTCACTCACACATAGATAGCTAATTCCCTAATGAGTTTTATGGATAATAGCTAGTTAGATCATTTCCCAACAGTCCTAAAAGATGTGTTAATGGCCAAGAGATTATCTCTTCACAAAACAAAGGGCAAACGAGCAGCAGGATGTGCACATGAGCCAAACAAAAAGGGAGCTGCATGACTTAAAAAAGGATTATCATTAAGAAGAAGGAGATACTGGAATCCAAAGGGTATTCCAATCTAGATAAAGAGGTATTAAAGTGATAGTCAGAGATATTGTGAAGAAACTTCAGTCTACCACTGTTCTAATTATTTTCTTATATCTAGAGATAACGAAGGGTTTCCGAGATGCTGCAAAAGAGAAAAACCCAAGTCTTCAGTTTGCCTTACACATTTCCTGGGATTTTAGCCATAACATCGGGTAGCATGACTACAGCATGTCTCAGAGATGACACAGTTTCAGATGGGTGCTCAGGTTATTGCTATAGTCACCTGCCTCAGCCTCCACACACAGACTACTGAGCCGCTAATGACTCAGTCGAGAAACTGGAAAGAGTTGCACCACATCTTTTTAGGATGATGCACCACAGGCTTCACTTTACCTGAAGACACTATCCTGTTAATTACTGTGCTTCAGGAACAGCTGCACAAGCATCTCAGATGTCTGTCCCCTGCACGTGGAAAGAACAGTTTGAGGCAATAATTTCTGAGTTGTACCAAGCTATGCTGTTCTTGCTTGAGAGTCAGAGCCATGAGCGAGATGGTGTTCTCCCTTTCTGATATCACACTGTGGTACTGTTCAATGTGTACCTGTGAATACAATGCACACTCATTATTAAAAAAGAATTATTAAATGGCGACAATTGACATCTATTTACCTATATTACTTACCTCTATTTCATTAAAAATTGAAGATTTTTATTACTGAGCTTATATGGTACATACTTCTACAAATTATTACAAGGGACACAACAATTGCTTTATGTAGTATTAATCAGAACTGGCATATCATAGAAATGAAAAATTGATAGGTGTTCATAGCCTAGATTAAGAGGAGACAAGCCCTCTTTAAGGTAAGATATCATTTTTGAAAAAAAAATATCAAATATTCTGAAGGTTCACTGATGTTAAAACTCAGAGTCAGCACAGAAAATGCAGTGATTAGACATCCTTAGTGCCAGTCAGTTATTAATCAAAATTACCTATCTCTGGCCCAAAAGAAAAAATGAAGTATTTGTACTTCCACAAAGCTGAAGGAGTCACAAAACTATAAAGGCTTCTCCACATTTGATGCAGGGGAATCAGCAAGTGCTGCTTCTGGCCTTTTCAAATCCCCCACTTCATTTGATTATCTCCCCTCCGTACCTTGAGGACATTCTCTGCTGTTAAAATTAGAAACTGAAGTGTTCTGAGAAGAGGAGCCAGTGCCTTGCAATTGCATCTTGAAGGGATTGTGTGTTTGCTTATTCTGTGAAATACCATTTCCTTATAAGCAATGCTTCATGCACTTTAGTTAATGGCTTTTATGAGTGCTAGATGACCTTTCTAAGTCTTCCCTTGCTTGTCCTTGTAGCCTCTAGGGGACACTGCTGCACATCAGGGAAAAACAGATTCAGAAAATTATGCTGTTTCAGCTCATCTTTATTAAGTTTCTGATCACATGTGAGTAAAGCAGGGCATTTTTCCCTCAGATCCCATTGACCTTTGTGTTGTCTAGGTAGACTAACACAGAACCTGTAAAAGACAAGGTAAAAGTGGGTCGCATAAGCAGAGTGAGCCGACCAGGATGAGGGGCTACAATGACAAAGTGATGAACTGCATACATCATGGGCTCTGATGGCAATTTCTTTTATTTCCATGAAGCTGCTTAATGAAATTTTTCATGCATAAAATTATTTTTTGCCCTGTTGTATCAGCTTCCAGCACTAAAGGATTGACTTACATTTTTGTCAGGTTTTATTTCTGTTTGCAATAAAAGGGATTAAAATCATAACGATAATGATGGGAAGCACAAAAGAACTAAGACAGCTGCTGAGCCCATTTTTAGTGACGTTTAGAAACTGTACATGAGAGACTACTCAAATAAATACATGGAACTCCAACCATCCAAAAAAGTCGTATTTCCAAGATGCAGATTTTGAACGCCTTCTAGTCAGCCACAGAAACATGAAAACAGAACGGTTAACAACTGGCTTCATTCATTGTGCTCACATCTCACCTTTCTCATTCTCTCTGCAGTTTGCACTAGTATCTTCAACACGGTGATGGCAGGTGATTGCTTTGGGTAGTTAAGCCACTTGCTCACATATGTTGTCCTGGTTCAGTCTGAAAGTGACCTAAAGGGAACCACTGCTGCTGCAAGCAACTTGCTGGATGTGGTATTGCCACTCTCCATGCAGTTGGCCAGCTGTGTCCTGTTTCCAGCACAAAGGAATCTACAATTGCAGACGATGACTTTTTCAGATGAACAGTAAATAATGAAAGGGTGGCAGGGCAGGATAGTGTGTGCTTGTCAACATCAGGAAAAAATCATAATGAAAGTTTTTGAGTCCCGTTAATTCGCATATAGATAGAAAAATAATCTTTTTCCCTCTGGATCAAAAAATCCATGAAACTTCAGCCTTGAGATAAAAGAGATCCTGAAATACAAGGAAGCAAATGAACCTACAAGTTTCGTAATACTGAGTGGCCTAGAGTTCAAATGCCTCCTTGAAGTTACAAAACCCAATGGTACTGGAGAGACTGAGCACCAGAACAGCCTCATCAGCATGTACAGCAGTAAAAGGATGCTGTGTCTCCTGACATGTTTTCCTTATACAGCAAAAATATCCATGCTACCTTCATCACAGCAGCACTATTGGCAATATGAGGGAGCAGGAGACAGCACAGGCATCAGGCTGTTTTTGTGAAAGCAGATGGCTACAGGGCAAGAAATTCAGCTGCACCCTGAGACCCTTCCTAGGTTTCACAGCCTTTGGGAAGGACCTGTCAAATCACCTTCTGTGGCAGCCACATCATTTGTTAGTTTGCCTCCTTGCCCTCAAAAATCTCCTGTTTTGTGGAAGTTACTGGAAGGAAAAAACCCCAAACATCTGGTATTCTTCCAGACAAGGGCGCCAAAAGACTTTGATAAAATAAATTAATCTTTGTTTATTTCAGGCAAAGGAAAATCACCCACTTTGGTTGAAAGCCAGATGTCATAACTAGAAAGTTTATTTTAGGATCAGTGGATACAATCTGAGGTGCTTAAGATTAAGTACAGGCACATGATAGGTTTGGTCTTTTCACTCCTCCCTGCTAGTTGCCATTTTAGTATAATTACTGGAGGCAATATATGAAAAAGTGAAAGCATAAAATTATCTCAATGCCTTGAATTCAATACAGGGGGTGGAGGAGGGGCAAGATCAAATTCCACCTACCTCCTCACAAGTACAGACAGTGCAACTGCACCTGCACAGCATTGATGCCTCTTCTGCCCTCTCCTTTTTGTGGTAGTGGTAATGGAAGATGTCCATGTGCCGTGCCAAAGAACAGGGTGTACTAAATACCACTGCTTATCCTCTTCCTCTCACCCAGGACCAATTGCGTGCCTGCAGCTTTATTCCTGCTGTTCTCACTAGAAGTACGTGAATACATTTATGAATAAATTTCCTCAGAACTGCGAGACACTAGTACCCAAGAGCATGCACAACACCTGCTTTAAAAGGCTCATTTAGAGAAAATTGCAGCAAATTATTTCAAAAAGTTACAGATGATTTAAATAGATGGGATTTTCTGTGCTTATCTTTGTAGTTAGAATAGAAAAAATAAAAATGAACAGTTTCACAAGAATCATATTTCTGTGCAAATATGTTCAGCAACCAATCCCCATGAAACAGAATTACTTGATAAACACATCTCCAAATTCACACGGGATGGAAATGATTATAAAACAAATCATTAGGCTCTTGAAGAATCCTAAAGGGCTAGCCACCCAGCTTTGTGATTATACTGCCCCATACTGTAAGATGATCCAAATTATGCTGAATCAGGTCAGTGCTGATGGAAGGAGCTAATGACTGTATGAAGAAAGTGATGCTTTTAAATTTCAAATAGAAGAGGTAGCACTTTCTTGACAACCAAAATTCAGAAAGAAAAAAAGCATTACAAACATATACTGGATGCAAAGGTGTGGTTCCCATGTAAACAAGTTTCCTAAGGAAACCTGAAAAAATAGGGTTGGAATTTCTATGTTGTGTTTCTCAAGGGGAAAAAACCCCTATCCTGAATCACAGATTCAGCTGCATGTAACCTTCCATGGGGACAGCCAAGTGATGAACATTATCTTGCTGTGCATTTGGAACAAAACAAGCTCATCTGAAGACCAGACTTGTGTGTCCCATTGTGTAAGAAGTAGCACACCAAGACCACAGTACAACATAAAGTTTATTCTTTGATGTTTTTCAATGCTAGATACACCATCAGATATATTGCATTCTATCACAAGACTTCAGTGCCATAAGGAGGCTGATGTGAATTGCAGAGAGTATAGAGAACTATGAAAACAGATAATATCACAATAAAAATGTTCCCAGCTTTGCACTCAGCATTTCTTTCGTGATTGTAAAACTGTTTGATAAAATTTCATAAAATGAGATCATCAAAACAGAAATGTGAGGTTTCTGAAAGTTATTGTGAATATTTTACAAAGACAGTTGTATCTATTCAGCACGAAAAGCATGATTCATAGGTCAGGCACAAATTACAAAGACATTAAAGAAAAGCAGTTCAGAGATAAGACACAATTATGTCCTCTTCTAACAGTGAAATGAGTAAACTGGGATAACATTACCTCCTGGACAACCATCCTGTTCTGAAAGATGCACCAAGATTTTCCTTGACTGCTGCACTGCAGTTGTTCCCCCATTATTCTTCCTCAAGAAAATATCTTTTTGAGGGCATCTTCATGGGGAAAGAAAAGTTTCTGATGGATTTCATTCTTATTGGAATTCTCATTCCTAGTAAAGATGACGAAACCTGCAGTAGTCTTACACTTTTCCATAACACCTAAGTATGGAAGCACAGTGATTTACAAGAACAATGAATGCCTTCTCTTTTCTATGTGGACAATGCTTATGGCAGCAGCTTGTATACGTCCCTTTCTTACTGATGTTTTACACACCAAAAGTAAACTGCTCCAGTGCCAAAATCACAGTAAACTTCAGTGGTGGCTTCCACAAAGAGAGGTAGTTACTCAGCATGAAGGTGGCATAATTACATTGGAGCTTGCGAGCCAGAGGGACAGAGCCACTAAGGCTAAGGATTATGGGCATACAATTATGAAACTTGATGGAATTTCATTTTGTTTGGACTAGGCCCAAGCTAAACACAGTACCCCTTGCCTGAGTGATCGAGACACCTGCAAACATACTCTGCATATAAAATTGTTAATATAAGGTGGTAAATGACTTCATAAACATCTGGAAATACCTTTCAGGCACAAGGCCAGCTGTGTAAACTTTGTCCCTCGCTTGCATGAAGAAAATGCTGTGTTTTAAATATCAGCTGCTCAGAGAAGGAAGAAAATTTCTTTCTGAAAAGGCTGATGAAATATGTTAATAGATTGCTCCATGCTATTGGAGAGTGTATGATGACCAACATCAAAGTCAGCTGAAATGTAGAAGGAGATCAAGAACTTGGAGTCTGGAGTGGGGGGGTGGGAGGTTCCATGTTTATGTGTGTACATACAGAAGATAGGTACCAGATATCCTGGAATTCTATTTAAAGCAAATCAGGTATAAAACACCCATTAACATGAACTCACGTCAATACAGTTTTGCTAGTTACACATGCAGAGCAGCGTCATCCAAAGTCACAGGAATACAACTGTTTAGTAACCTTTTCTAGCTGAACAAGATTCATACCAAAAGTTCTTCCAAAATCTATGTGCTTTAAAAATTAAGCTGTTTTATGTACATCCAAGTTAAATACTGACAGACCACTACCTCCCACATGTAGACAGAAACTTCAGTTCAGCAATAACTATTTCTATCTGCATAATATTCATCTAAAGTAGAGGTAGTACAGTCTAGAGATGATACCATGCAACTGTAAATCAGGACTCTGAGATCAATGGTGCATGTGAGAGAACAGTGTTGTCTGATTCCTTCAGCCTATGATTAAATTTCTGGGCCCACCTCCACCAAAGAAGTTTTCAAATTCTCTCCTTGTTATTAAATCAGTGTTACAGCTTACCTGTGGCAAAGGTGGATTGACTCATATTATCCAGCCTTCAACAAAACAGTAGGCAAAAGAGATGACTCTGCATACTTTCTTTAGTGTCAATAATGCAGGCAACAAGGAAGAAACTGGTGTACAAGCAGCAAAGACTACTGAACGTTGAGCAGGAAAGGCAGGCTGGTGCACTGGCCTAGTGAACCTAAGGTCTGGAGCAACCAAAACTAATGAAAAGCTTTCCTAGCTGCAAAGATCTTGCTGAAATAACTGAATCAAACTTTCCAGGGCCAAAGCCAGGTTATACACAACAGACTATGGATAAACCTATCCCCAGAAATATTAGCTACAGCATTTTACCCTGACAAACAGTTCAACTGTATACCACTGTTATAATAGAGGAGATAAGGACATTAATGGAACTTTATAACACTGGATTAAAACACGCTGGAATGAAATTTGAGTATACAAGACCCTGGGACTTTACCACACACCTCCTTTTGGTGGACTAAAAGCTGAAAATAATCTCAGGGTATTAAATAATTAATTTCCCCTGAATATAATAAGACTGAAAAATAATCTCAGGGTATTAAATATTTATTTTCCCCATGATGTTGCATTTATACATTTATCTATTGATGTGTACATGTGTATAAACTGATATATTAACATTTCACTATTATAATTATATACAGAATAAACACATTACATTTTGAGGTTTTGCTGCAAGTGCAAGAATGTAATATCTCAGTCATGACCTTTGCTGACATGTAATCAAAATCTCAGTGTTTCCCTAGCCAGGAACAGAGCAGCTTCTTTCAGTTTATGCATAATATAATGCTTCTGTACCATCTTTCACATTTTTAAGAAGGCTACAAGTAACGATGCTGTATTTTCAGAGTCAAAGACTGTACTAATTTGGGAAGGCAAGATGTCAGAATGCATGACTGAACAATGAAGAACCTGTTTTAATACCTAAGGCTTCATTATCCTGACAAAGTATGTATGACAGAATTATTGTGATAGAGAGATATAAGATTTTAATAGTTGCATTTTAAAGTAAAACAAAAACATATCATTCCTGAAGACAGTGACTAAAAATCAGGATGGATTTAAGCATTGTCTAACCAAGCAACTTCCCCATATATTACTCCAAAAAGTGTAACTTCTGCTATGTGAAAATTCAATGCTCTTGTTATTAAACTGATCCTTTAATTTACTGACTTTGTCTTATAAAGAAATCAAGAGACAGAAATTCAGGTTTTTATTGACAGATGTGTGACGCCATCAGATCTCACTTCATCACCTCAAGCAAGAAAGCTGATAGGGTCAAATGATGATATTCTTGAGTATAGTGTGAGAATAGTCAATATTCCCAGAAGTAGGGAACGATGAGACAGGACTGCAAAGGTCATAAGTTTAAAAAAAAGTAAATCTAAGAATTATTACATTCTATTTCTCCTGAATTATCACAACAATTTAGCTAAATAATAACACAGAGATAGAGAACAAAGAACAACAAGAATCAGTGATTTATAGCATTGTAAACTACAAGTAAATTTACTGACTGTACCTGTTGTACTTTAGATTAATACTGAGAAGAGTGAGGGCCAAGTTTGGTTTATGTGGATGTCCATCACCACAGGCAGCAAGTCAGTGTTATGGAACATCAAGAAAAACTTGTTTCTGATTATAAAAATTAAAGCCCAAACCATGTGAATTATATCAGATCTTGAACTCTGGTGCTGAAGACTATGAAATAAAACTGCAGCATACAGAGGGGTAGTAACTTGTTGCAGTAAGCAGAGACTCCACTGCAACTACCAAAGATGTCTCGTAACACGCTCTTTTACCATTTTTCACATGCATCTATGAATCTCCTCAGCCTAACCATGCAACACTCAAACAAACCGTGCAATACTCAAACAAATATATGTCTCATTTGAAGTGACTACAATGAAGACTCTATGGGATTGAGGAGTTTTCATAACACCATTTTTTTCTGCCTTTTCCTCTGTCAGTCCTTGCAAATGCTTCAAAAATAGTAGTGGCCAACAAGAATACTCATTTTGATGCTCACACAACCTTCGAAGACTTGATGGTTCTCAATATATCTGCTCCTGGAAACTTTACTTCTTCCTAACATGTTTTCTAACACACAGCAGTTACCTCTTCACTGTGGGTTTTTCTCATTTTTTTCCCCTAAATCATTAGCTGACTTCCTTCTCTGTCCTGCCATTAGACCTCTGAGTCATTCGCCCTTTCTTTCCCTATGGATGCTCCATTTCTTTAGATCCCTGTGCTATTTTAAAAAAATGAGTGGCATTGATGCTTTTCTACCTGGTTTCCTCATCTCCTTTAGTTTTTCTCACCTAGAATCTGCCAATAAGACAAAACTAAAACACATGAACTCGAAGGCTGAGAACTTCTAAGTGAGGAGCAACAAGGGTCATTTAGCTTCCACAATTAAAATGAAGAGAAATGGAGAATTGTGAAAGAAATAGAGTAGCAGTTTTAAAACAGTTGTGAAATTTGGAAAAAGAAAATCCCTTCATCTGATTTTTTTCTACATACGTGAAGAATTTTCCTGCTACTGAACGAAACTCATCCCTTGAGAAAAGAAAATTAGTAAAGCTTTGTCATGATTAAGAAAAAGCTTTCCTATTCATAAATTATCTCTGTATTTTCCTTCTCTTTTCTATGTTTTTAAATTCATTGCTTATTCTCCCCTTCTCCCAGTTTCCAACAATTTTCTATTCCATGCTTTTTTCTCTACGATGAAATTTTTTTTGTTTTTGTATGAAGAGTTAATATCTTAAAAAGACAGTTCCAAACAGACACTGTGAAAGGGAATATATTTTCCTAAAAACCCAGCTCAAAGTCATGGCACTCAGTACACAGAGTAATGTTTCCTTTCAATTTACCAACTTGGAGTTATACAGCTAAAGCTTTTAGATGTACTGAAGCAGACAGGAAAGGGTAAGAATCATCATCTTAATGAATCATGCCAGGCACACCTTGCTGCTTGCCTAAACAGAGAAGATTTTCAACAAGGTGTAAGGCAAGGTTTAAATAAAAATGGAGAGATGTTAAAAACATATGTTTCGTTTACTTTTAGCCAGGTAGTGTGTACTTTACCAAAAAACCCCAAGGCATAAGAATAAGGTGATCTGAAAAAAATAGTCAAAAAATATGCTTTTAAAAAGGGTCTTTTATTTTAGGGATGTTCCACTATGAAGAAAAAGCAAGACATTTGATTTTTACTGGAGTCAAATCATGGGATTTCATTCCCCCACTAACAGCAGAATGCAAATGACAAAGTGAAGTGAAGAAAATTTGATCAGAATGGTAGTGCTGCCTTCGCACATCTTGTCCAACTGTGGCAGTGGCAATAGGTAATGTTTACAGCAGGGGAGAAGTGGAGGGTTTCTGAGAGTAAGAAGTCCTGTAGAAGAAAATAGACAACTGGTTACAGCAGCCATAAACTGCAGTCCAAGGTACTGGCATCCAGGCTGTAGCAGCTACCAGGATATGACAGTACGTGTTGACATCATATAACACTGTAGGAAGACAGAGGTTACTGATCCTCCTGTTATGAATTTGTACACTGGGTGCATGCTGCCCCTCCACAAGGACTGCTGAATACTAGTAAGTATGAAAAGCTTATCTTGCTCAAATTCTCACATTTTAGTTTTGCAAAATGTCTTTTTTAATAGGAGCACAGCCTTCCCAAAAGGACACCATACATATTCTCTCCCCCCAAGTACTGTCTTGTTCTCTCTGCTGAATACTCTCTATACTGTTAGTCTTCTGCAGCTGGCTTTCTCATGAGGCAAAAGCCTAACAAAGAAAATGGTAGCTGGTTTATCATGATTGTGTGTTTAAGGAACATTATTCTGGAACACAAGACTAAAACAGGAACAAAACTACCTCACATTAACTTCAAGCTTTTTTTAAATGTCTTAAAAACAAGAAAAGATATAAACTCTGTCCTGTCACCAATGACACAACCACTGCTCTTTCTAAGGGCAACACTTCTGCTCTGTAACTCCAGTCCTAAGTACCCAGATCAATAACTCAAAACAACAGCAGTGTCTTTGCTACAGTTGAACAGAGTACCTTGTGGTCTGTGTGTCTGTATCGTATGACAGCTATCCTCTCTTTCTTTAATACAGGCGGTATCCTTATATGGATATTTCTACGTAATTGCGTATTGCATTGTACCAGCAAAGGGCTGCATTAGATAAAGCAGCTGAATAATCCACCCAGTACAGTCATACTAAAGAGCAAGACTCAGTTCAGTTTTGTGTTAGTTTCCATTAGTACAAACCATGTTTTCAGCCCAGAAATGGCAAATAGCCTGAAGAGAGGATGTGCAAACTTAAAGGCACAAACAGATCACAGCAAATGACCTCTGCTTACCAGTGAAACAGGAGGATGCACTCGTTCAATTTCTTTTCTGGACAATTACAGGTTTTAAAAAGTGCCTCTGGTGGGTGCTGTCCAGGTCAAGGCAGATAGTAATACATTTTTCTAGGACTGGTTTTTCCAGATGGAAAAGCATTATCTAAAGCACTAAATTGAAACTCACATATTTTCACACCACCTTGGGATTAATTTGAATACAGGGTTGCAGCTTTTGTCTCACTACCAAAGAATATAATTTCATTTATTCCTCAGGGAAATACAGAAAAAGGTATCAGCACTGAATTTCTCCCTCCTTACAGAGGATCAGTCCTTACAGAGATCAGTCCACCTGATTACTCAAAGAAAGGAAACAGAGATAGTGGAGTGAGATGCTGAGATTGTCAATCTGCATCTAGTTCAGATTTCTCCTGCTTAAATCCTCTTATTTAAATAACAAGACATTATCCATAGCCAAGGTTCATCTCTCAGATTATGTACTGTTAATTTCTTTCCACAGAAGGACATGTGCTGAATGGTATATCATTTTCTGAATAGCCACCATGAGTCATTAATTTCCAGGCCAGAGATAACAGCAATAGCCAATATCCTTCTGAAGAATTCCAGGAACCCGTAGCACAGAGGGCAAGCAGAGAGACCTTGGCATTCAGTTGCAGGTCCTTTCTGAAAGAATATAGGAGACAACAACATTATATTAAATTTAAAATACAACAAACTATCAGTGGCTGAAGGATGGACCTGCCGTGGTAAATTCAATAGTAATACACCAGTGAAAGGTTTAACTTTTCAAACACTTAATTGAATATAGTGGTTTTTCCTAAAGCTACTGAAAAAGTTCTATTTTTGCCAAAAAGCATACTATTTTGATACTCTTGCGCTTACTGTCAAAATTGTATGAAGACTTACCAATTGATATCACAAACTGTATTTCCATATCCATGGTTATTTTTCTATTGCTGAAATATATTTTTCCTGGACTAAAATAAATGGTTCGCACAACCAAAACAGCATTCTCTTGCACTCCTGGCTACACTTCAGGGTCGCAATTGACCCTACGGGCAGCTATTTGACTTTCACTGCCATGTCTGTCTCAGCTTTGAATCTCAGTTGCAGAAGGAGCCATTTTGAAGTAGTAGCAGCAAGTGCAGACAGCAACAAAGCTTTCCATATCTTATCCTTCTCTACTTCAACCACCAAGAAATATTTGTGAGGAGTGTATCTACAAAGATTTGGATAATTTGGTCTACAGTTGAAATTTATCTTCACAACCCTTACCTGCAACAAAGGCTCTACCCTGGGAGAAAAACACTTCTATAGCAGTTAGGCAGACAAAAAAGCCTAAAAAAAATTAGAGAAATGCAAGGGATGGCCAGATAGTTTTTTAGAGATGCCATCAGTGACAAACAGCTGATGGAACGGTGTTAATTAGGTACTAGCAATGGAGCTGCTCTGTTGTTCTTGAGGAAAGATGAAGTTCTGCTGACAGTCTAACAGAAAGGGCCTCTGCAGAACTTTTAATATGTTCTTCATCATTGTCATCCTAGTCCTGTTAAGTTTCACACCCTTCAAAACAACATCAGCATTAGTTCCTCCTCTCCCATACGTCTCTGCTTAGAACCTATCATAGCAAATCAGTCTAGGTGTTTCAATTACACCAAGCATCACCGTACCTCATAATACTTTCTTATTTTTAATCCTCTAGAGGATTTTGGGGAGGATGTAACATTATCTGAAATTCTAACAATGTATTTTCATTCACAATACATATCATTATGGGTAACAAAAGATAAGAAATAAGAGGGAGGTGTATCAAAATATTTCTCAAAATTGTACCTGATCTTGGTCTGGCTAATCAGGTACTGTGTGAATCATATAACAAGGAAAAGTATCTGACTCTACATACTTTTTCTAACAACTATGAACAGCCAAGGAATTTGACAAAAAACATGGTTAAAATCTGATGAGTTCAGACTACTGAAAAGATCATAATACCTTGTTTTCAACCTGGAAGCCTTTGACACTGGAAGTAACAGTGTTGGTAAGGTGCTTGTAGCTGGCTTTTTTTTGTGCTTGTCTCTTTTATGTCTTTGATCACAGAAATAAAATTTTAAAATCCACTACAGACTTTGGACAGCAATGGTTTAAAACAAGAGTTAAATGATAAATGATCTGGCATATTTATGAGACATTCGTTGCTATCTTGTTCAATATAAGTTAACATTAGCATTCTTACATACACAAAACCTAGAGAGGATAACATTAGCGTTCCAAATGATGCAGTGATTTTCATACGTAATGTCAAGCTTGAATAGGTATTTATTTTAACTCTCTCAATGGCATTAATAATGTAAATTGTAATCTAACTGTATTTGTGGTTAGAACAGGATGATTTTTTTATATAAAAATAAGTTATTTGAAACTTCCATATCCAAAATTTCAACGACCATCCTCACATACTTAGTATTAAGTAAATATTCTCAGTTACATAAAAATATTGGGTTGCATACTTATGTAAAGTCCCTATAAGATAAGGCAATCAGTCATATTGTATTTAAACTGCCCTTATACCATCAAAATCTATTTCTTAAAACCCAGGCTCATTTCTCAGAAAAGCTTTCATTCTCCCTCCACAGAAATGACAAACCTATGAAAGACTGACATTTGCCTGCTTGGCTTAAAAATTGAATTCCTATTGAATTAATCCAAATGGAAAACAGAAAATCCAGGCTGTAATATACAAGTCAGTTTTATGTAACCAAAACTGAGTTAAATAATCTCAGCTGCATCTTCTGAAGTACTGATGCAATCCTCTGTCCCAACTTGCTTGATATTTTGGGTGTTCCTAGCAACAGGGTTGCAAACTTTGCAAGATTTTTCATCAGACGTCAACCAATGAGCTTGACTCATATATGCATTCTCTGAAAGTTTCTTCCTGAGGTTAGTCAGAGCAGCATTTGGACTGAGAGTGACATATTCTTAGAGTTCAATGGAGCCTAATATAGAGAAGCCTGAGTAATTCACTGGGAAAAACAGGGCGTTCTTAAAGAAAGGCTGCTCGGGCAAGCTTGGGGATCCTCGCAACTTGTGTCGTTGCTCTGGGCTAGCACATCATGAGACCACCAACTTATTTTATATAACTGTTGGACATCAGGTGATATCAGCGACACTGGGTCACCTGCTCATTATATCTAAATTTAGAACTTGCAAAAGGTGTTTTTTGCAATTGAAACTGATGTTTTAGCATGTTCTACACACTTATCCTGTGCAGAACTGTGGAGAGGCTCAATTACTTCTAAAAGGGTCAGACACAGAGTCCAATGTGTTTGAGCAGGACCAGGAGCAGACTGCAAAACCAATCCACAAAACAGTCTTTAATATCATGACATGTATTTTTCACATTGAAAAAAAGGCCTGAAATACTGTAGATCAGAAATGCGTGAATGCAATTTTGTATTACAGGTAAGAACATACAGTATCATGAATTGAAAGCTTACTGCTCTTCCCTCTACAGTCATCAGGTAGTAACTGTAACAGTTCTGAAACTTTGCCGGGAGTTATCTCTAATATAATCTGCCAGTGGAGTCAGATTAAATTTTAAGAAAAGATCAGGAGCAGCACACAACTAAATTTTTTGTCTTCAGAACCACGCTTTACACCACCAGCTCTCAGGTCAGATCTAGTGGGGTAAAAGTAAGTGATTTATAGGGATCTTAATTTAATTTTTTTTTCATTTAATTTTATTGAAGCCTCTAAGACCAGCATCAACATAAGGCAGGACCACTAAGTATCATCAGATAAAAACAGACACCTTTCACTAGCAAATGAAACATACAATGAATGCAATAGTATTCATTTGACTAGATGTTCATTGGAAAACTCCTGTCACAACCTACACAGCCATTAGTTGCAGGCTCATGTACCACACTCAGGTAGGTCTGCACACTTTCAAAATATCTGCATGCATTAAACCCACTAGCAGTGAACAACGAAAGAAAAGGACTTCTGGCTAAAGAGCTGGATGAGGATTAAATTAAAATTTCTCCAATTCCTTTCCTTGCCATAGATTCAGATATGTCAAAACTCACTTGGTATGCATGGATCTCACTCAGTTGTTTCCCTCTCGCATTCCCTTGCATCAGTACGTATAATCCCTGTATTCTTCTCACAGCCTTTGTCTCTACTAGGATCCAAGAGCATAGAGAAAGTGAGTCAAAGACCAGAGATCCACCAGCCAGTTGAGTCTGGTACACAGAGACCCAGGACAGCAGGGAAGCTGTGGTACTATGCGCATTCCAGTTGTGTACATTTTCCACTGGGCCTGTTACTCAGAGAAGCTCTCGTGGACCTGCTTCTGCCATTATACATGCAGTGAATGAGGCCACGTCTTCAAGGACACAGCTCACACATCCATGCTTGCCATACCACTAAGCACACCAGAAATTCATTCTTATTACAGAATCCAGCACATGGGACAAATTTTAAGATACTGACCAGTTTACAGATTTTCTTTGTCTAGCTAGGCAGCTCTATCAGGTTAAAAAAAAAATGGTGCTTATAAGGCTTCTTTGCAACTCTCATTTATCAGTTTTCCCTACTTATATTTACAGTTTTTGGTGAAAGGTAATAACTTCTGGAATATGTACAGTGCATGGTCCCTACTATAAAAAAAAGTAATGGACTACTATAATACACGAAAATAAGGACTGATGTTAGATTATATGATGCTTTCTCATCAAGAAATGTCATTTCTTTGTGTAGATACACTTTGTATGATTTTAAAATTTAGTAATAGAATTTTATTTTTCAAACTAACCCTTCTCACTGTTGCAACAGCATAGCAATTACAACAAAGTAGCATGGCATCACATTACTGATAATAAAACTTTATTCATTACCTTTATTGTCATATGTAGGAGGAATAACAAAATGTATGACATACAATAAAAGATTTAAAAAATGCAAATGTAGGCAATCCATAGTTGCTACTACTGACAACTCTAATTTTATCCACTTATATAAATATATTAACATATTAAGATGTCACATGGTACAAGACAGGATGACACTGTAGCACTGTGCTAATACAGCCCAGCACAATCATGCTGATTCACACCTGTTTAAAGCTGAAATTTTCCAGGCAGATACAATTCTTCTCTCAACCACATTGCTTCAACACTATCCCCTCTCCTGTCTCCACCACTACGTGTTACATGCCGAGCGATTTATGTGACCTGGGAAAATGGAATGTGCTGTTCAGATACTTGCTCAAATAACATTGTCAATCAGCAGAAAAACGTCAGAAAATACCCTGGGAAGAAACAGAAACGCACTTCAAGTGCAAGAGAGAGTCTTTATCATGTCCTAGCACTGTGAGGTATAAATCACACAACTAGCTCAGAGACTTAGCACATGAAATTTAGGGGGCCTCCCCATACTTCTTTGGGACAGCAACAGCAGAGTAGTAACCCATTTGACTCCCAACACCAGTGGCAGCAGGAGGGAGGTTGTGCATTTGACCTGCCTATGTGACAGGGGAGGTTTAGATTTGATGTTAGGAAACATTTCTTCACCGAAAGGGTTAACAAGCTTTGGGACAGGCTGCCCAGGGAACTGGCTGAGTCACCATCAGTGGGGGTATTTAAAAGATGTGTACACGTGGTACTTAGGGACCTGGTTCAGTGGTGGACTTGGCACTGTTAGGTTTATGGTTGGACTCAATGATCTTAGAAGTCTTTTCCAACCTGAATGATTCTAGGATTCTGTGGTTCTATGACAACTCTATGCAGCAGCTTTTCTCCATATGACTTAAGATAACCTGTTACCACTTCCAAATCCTTTGAAAAGGAAGGAATATGAGTTTGTGTGATGAAGCACCCAAAACAAAATTTTTAATCAGTTGCAATAGGTACTGAGAAACTTAGGTAATACTTACATGAGGCCTGAAACAGTTTACTGAGCAAATTTGAACTCCTCTAAGAGTAAAGAACCAAAGCCACTTAAACAGTGGTAGCACATGTTAGCCCACAGATAATTTCATTCATTGTGCAAGAATCTTAATAACAACTACAACAACAACAACAACAACAACAACAACTAAGGTTTGGTAATTAAACACCTTGTAACTTCTGTTTGTAGCGAAGAAAAATTATAAACACCCTAATTTAGATAACACTGCCTCAGTATTCATTTGTCCGTTAAAACATGGGTGACAGCCTCAAGCATTTGTTCACACCATGTGGAGTTTTCCATTTTTAGTTCATTACAAATAAATTAAGTTACTACATGAGTCTTTAGAGTCTCAAAGACAAAAATGTACTGAACTTGAACTGAAATCCTCTGTCAGTACAATTAGTGATAGTTACAATGACTATAGCTATTGAGAAGTCAATCTAATACTGTCCAGGTGACAGCTGTACATTTTAGCTGTACATTTTAGAGATGAAACTGCTTTGTGCTACTCATACAGCACAGAATGGTATAAAATCACCTGCACATAAATAATGAAGAAATTACCTTAAAGAGTATGGTGGGCATTGCCTTCTGCTGAAAGATGATAAAGCACATCCTCCTGATGAAGGAAGACGGTGTTACCAGGCACATTGTGGAGAGGGAGGTACCATACTCTGAAGCACATTATTATTAAAATTATAACACACACAAATATTTCAGTGGTATAAGGTCTGCTACATGCATCAGTGTCAACTGTTGCAGTGAGCCTATAATAAATATATAATACAATTTTCACAAAGGCCAAGGAACTGAGTAGCAGGCTGGTGTCGAACAACTCCTTCCAACACAAGCAGAAATTGAAAGACTGAGTATTAGAATTGAATTAAATGTTATTCAAATAAAACTGATTGCATATATTAAAAAACATTAAATGGAATCCCCATATATTGGAAAAAAATACCACCAATAACATGTAAAATACAAGCTTTGTTAACATTGCTGTGGGCAATATTTTTATAGTAGTGAAATGCTAACACAATACTAACCTAGTGCTGTCTTTCTTCATAATGTGAAATTTCTCTGTTGTGCTTGTGTGTCTCTTTCAACAGAGCCTATAGAGCTTACGGTAACTGAAGTAATCTTACATGCTACTGACTTTCACTCCCTAACGGCGTTGAAAAGCACACAGTTTTGGTACTGGCAACCATGCTTCCTTCTACTGAATAATGAAAATGCACCCGAAGCCACTAAAAGCAAGAAACTTATGATAGCAGAAAAACAAATAAATACATAATAAATAATATTTTTCTTAGAACTAGTTGAGACTCTGCAGTTTCTATTCCTTTAGTGTTCTCTATATTTCACATTTTTCCTCTTTCTCTTTCATCTTCTCTCCAACTAGGAAATATAAGAAACTGTTTTGATACACTAGCAAAGAGAACAAACAAGATTCCCAATACTTGTGACAAAGCCTTTCAAATGATGTTTTATCCTGCCAAAATTTCATTTGTAGCTTATGGAGGGACCTCAGAACTTGAGCAGGATGAAACATTTTAGCATGGTAGGAAATAAGTATATCCTTAGAGCTTACTGACATATTGAAGCAAACACTAGCTGTTTAAAATAATTTAACCAGTGTTTCTGATTTTGTTTTCTGCCTACTAAAATTAAAGAAATTGCTAGCATACCCTGAAAGTATTATTTGCATAGAGATTTAAGCTCTGTTTTCAAGATGCTAAGCATTTGAGAAGCCATAACCAGCTGCTGGCATTCTTTGCTTCCCATATTTGTTCTCCAATAGAGAAAAGATGCTCTTTGTAATATGGTTTTTTCCTTCCTATCAGCCCTCAGTGGTCTCCAGGGAAAACAGTAAATTAAAGGTTGTTCCTGTGAATTACAGAGCACTTCCGACCTGGCTGAAGCAAAAAAGATTTATGCTATGAAACCACGGCTCTTTGCAGCTTGTCTTTACAGTATATGTTTTTCGGCACAAAAAGATATGTCTCTCAAGCTTTCTCTATTAGATAGCCCATCAAGGTCAGAAAAGCTAAATCTAAACATAATGGCATGGAGAAATGTCTCTATTGCTGAGTGACTACTAGCTCACTTTAATAGCATCAGTTTAATAATACAAAATAAAATTACTCAGACCATAAAGCCAACCTGTTATGTTCCAACATAAAGCAAAGAAATAAGCTTCAAATTAGATTCTGTTTACTCTATGAGATAAACTAGTTCTATTTTGGATTGAGGTAAAGCAGTCAACCTTTGTCTAAGTCCTGCTTTTTACAGACAAAAGTATAATGTCTGGCTGAAATGTAATTCCAACAACAAAATCTGCTGTATCAAACCAAGTATTGAAATCTGATGCAGATTGTATCATTGGGCTACATCCCATTCATAACTAGAAACATCAAACTGTGAGATTACTCAGGCCTTAGTTCGTAGTAATTATGCGCTCCACTGAAATCCACTTTGATAAGGACTTTTGTCTTTCCATGAAGACTGAGTGACTAATCATGCATTTCAACAGTATAAAGTTAGAACAATATTGCAGAAGCCAGAAGAGACCACGCGAGTTGGTGTATGCAAGGACTGGGCCTTGGGACTGGCTCCCCTTTGCTGTATGTCTTACACCAGTCATACTTGATGCAACTGTACATTGTTATTTTTGGGTGGCAATATTCACTTTCCTCAGATGTGAATGATGACAAGGTCCGAGGACATCAGAATTAGATCTCTGTTTTATCAGAGGATATGTCACAGAAACTGGTTTCTCGTTTGAAGAACCTGAAATCTGTGAGCTGAAATATACTGGAAGTATGCATAAATGATGTGGTGAAGTTGTTAGAGATCATATCTAATTTTGGATGTGCTAATTGAAACAGAAGACGAGTATAACATATTTCAATATGCACCTGCAGCACAACTCTGTGGTGACAAGGCCATAATGCTTCTGGCGTAGAAGATAATATTTTAGGATTGAACTAGATTGTGTTTGTAGACAAACTAGCTCATTCACAAGCAACACGGGTGTCTCCATTTAAGCAAAACTCTAAAGTTCAGCTCTGTGGGGGGTGCAAGGAAGGAAATTCTATAAAAATTTTTCTGTTTCTTCTCCTAGCAATGATTTTTGTCATCTACACAAATATTAATGGCAGGGTGTTAAATGCACAAGGATGTTTTGATAAAATAAAAAAGTCCTTTTCTTCTTTAGTTTCTTCCTACTGCTCACAGCCTACATGCACACCTGATTGAACTGTACTGTAAAGGTTGAATAGTTACATGATTCACAAGTAACACATTAAACTATGGTTCTGGGGGAGAAATAACCTGACACAAACTTTTCAGAAAAAGCAAGAAAATAATCCCTCTTAGAATAAATCCTTAAACCGTATGATAAAAGAAGTATAAAATGGAGACAGAGATAGATTTTGTGTCCTAAAAATCTATGCACCATGTTAAATACTTAGACTAGGAATTTTATCACAAAGTCAACTCTGCTTTTGCTGAATGCCCTTAACTCTGTTTTACTCATATTACCAAAGAAGGTACAGCAATATCATACTGTGCTGAGCATGTCACAGGTGGAAATAGATATAGAAAGCCCTTCAGACACAAATGAAATAATATTACACAAGTTCAAATTTGCTTCACATATTAAGCAGTATGGTCTTTTGTTTAGTGCTTTTTTTGGGTTTTTTTTAATGATGCCCAAATAACAAGGGAAATGTCTCTTGCTGCCTGTTTTATTCACAGTTTGTGAAGATTGTCAGAGGTGGGGTTTTTATATTTTTGTATTGTACAGTGCTGTAGCTACTTGCCCAGCAAGGCTGCCTGCAGAATGAGTGCAAGTGATAGGAACCGTTACAGAAGCATCCTCAGAGGGGAGAGAGAAGCAAAACAACTTGAGAGCAATTTCCTGAAAATTATGTACTCTCAGGCACAAACACATAGAACTGCAGACATCTGACAAGACTTACCTTGGTCCTTTATTGCATGTATGGATACCTGTGGCACCAATAAAAGGATCTTCAGAGATTTGTACAAGTTGCTCAGTCTCTTGTTTACTGTTGAAGATCACAAGCCTGATTTTGAATGAGCAGAGAAGAAGCCACAGAAAACTAGTCAACAGATGTTATCTATACCTTAATTAGTGTGGGGTTCTAATATTTGGTTTTGAACAACAGTGTGATAATTAATCAAAAGATCAACGATGACTCCATTCTTATGCTTCGTTCATCTCTGGCTGCTTCTTTCATGGGAGAGCAGAACCGAGGATCAGAACTCCGCAGTCTCTTCGTACTTGTTTGTGCGTCTCTTTCACACACAGTCATACGACATGAACTTGGAACAACACAGTCAGCCCCTCATGGAGCCCGCCTGTGAAACCAAAACACCACCAGCCCCTCTTGGGGCCAAACCACAGAACACAATAGGGTGCTTTACCCACCTTCAGATAAAGTACTCTCTCCTGAACCCTGGCTGATAATAAAATAGAGTTGCGATCCTTGAGTTTGGACAAAGCACAATCGAGGCATGACAAAGGTAAACCAACCAACCTCATGATTTAGTCACATCAACTCTAGAAGTGACAGTCTAACATAAGCAGTGCGAAGGAGAGGAAGAAGGAAGGAAGGAACCAAAGAGAAAAGAGAGAAGAGAGAGAGAGACTGATTAGTACCGGGAAAGCAAAGAGCAATGGTCACCACCCTGGATCCCTCAGTGTCCTTCAAAGGTCCTCTGCAGTTGGTGATGGGTGCACACCCATAGGCTCGGAGTGTCCTTTCATATCCATCCGAGTCCACATGGGGTGACCAGTGCACAACAATCACCTGGCACCAGTCACACCATTCCAGTACACCAATCACCATAGTGCGCCCTGGTCTCCAGGGTGTTGTCTCTGTTCTTGATGGGTCTCTCCCCCTTGGAGCAGGTGGCAGGTCCTGTCTAGTCAGCCATTTTGAGCAGAAGCTGAGACTTGAGATGATGGCAAATTTTCTGAGACATCATGAAAATGGTGAGGCCAAGTCCCACAATTAGTTATCGCTTGCAGTGCCAGTTTTGGTTTCTTTTGGTTTGAGTCATGATGGGTGGGCTCCAGTGACTTTACGTGGGTCACGTCTAATTGATGCTGGCAACAGTGAGAACAACAGCGAGAACAACAGTAGCAAAAAAGTTTTCCTATACTGTTTATAATTATATAGTAACTTTGACCAAATAATTTTTTGAGAATACCGCACAGACATCACAGGGCCTTTCTGCTTCTAGATATATGTTTGGGTTTATTTCAGCAGAAAAAAAGATTTGCAGAAATCAAGACCAGAAAGAACTCTGGATGGTACATCTAGACTGGCCTCCCACATGTTACATGGGTACCTGCAGCATGCCCAAAAATCTTATCTGTGCTTTATTCCCCAGTAAAAATGAATCTGAAGTGCATTCCAAGACGAGAACAGGAGAAATGAAGATGCCATTTATCCCCCAGGCCTCTGCAGAGTTAGGGACATAATTAGGTGACACATGCTGAGAGGACCTCAGGAGGAAAACAAATATTTTCTATTGTGGAGATAAAAAGAAAACTTCAAGTCCCTACTACTCACCAAGCAGCAAAATTCAGACTCTCTACACTGTGTCGACAGCCTCCCTGGTTCAGTATCCTGTTTCCTCATTCAATAGTTTTCAGTGCTTCATGATATTCGAATTTCCTAATGGTGTACTGTTTGAACAGACAGATTCTTTCCACTCGAAAAGCACATTAAGGACCTGCGGTAGAAATGAGTTGACGAACGGAAGTATTTTCAATCTGTTTGCATTGTTCCAGACTGTCTGTCTGAATACAATGAGACTTTTCATCCACTTAATTTCAGAGAGATACTATTTGTAAAGTCCATTTGGCTCTCAGAGAGTTACAGGGGATGAAAAGACCAACGGCAGTCATCCCACTTTCTGCTGAATGAAAGTCTACCCTACAGCCATCCCAGAGCACAAACATCATCTGTGTCACAGCCAGGGCAGATTTCTGTACTGCACTGTGATTAAAATTATCTGAAAAATCAACCCAGTAACTGCCTGCCAAATTCCAACAGATCACGCTGCTCCCTGCTGCAGAAATTTTACATGGTCAGTGCTTGCAGTAGAGGTTTGCCTGCTTAGTCCTGACCCAAGCCAAGGCCCAAACTCCATTTGTATGCCTATGTAGTTATACAAATTTCTAAAATTTACATTTACCAAATCTTGAACAGCTGGAGACACCTTACTGCTAACTTGTAATTTCCCAGGTGTGTCCAGAAAGACAAGTATGTTAAGAAAGCTCACTCTGTAAGGACATAAACATAAGAAGCAAGTATATGTCTATAATGGAAAGTTCTGTAGCGGTGGCTTCCTCCTGAAGCTAAAAGTTTTAATGTTTCCTATCTCACATTTATATATTTTACCATTTTCAAGGCAAGGTATAACATTTATCTCCCAGCAAAACATTTTCTTAGAAGGGTTGAGGTCTCTGGACTCCACTTCATATCTGACATTTATATTATGAGACTCTGATGTACAGAAGAGGGTACAGAGCTCTGCTACCATTTTAAGACAAATCCTATATTGGGTTCGTTTGTGTATGAAGACATTAGCACTGGTTGCTTTACAAAGGTATGATAATAAAATAATAAAACAAAGCAATTCTGGCAGTGCTTTTTAGGGGAAATTTAATATTAAAGTTTGTGTGATGATATAGGGCACAAAGTTGAAAGGCTAGTGATTATATTCACCTAAGAAGATTAAAAAACCTTACTATTTCACAGAGAGGCACTACTGCTTAGAGTGCTATTGCTAATACAAAATTGAATTTTTAAGGAAGAACACTAATGACATGGGTATGAAATTGCTGACAGCCATTCAGAAAGCTCAAACAGCATACAGCTTTCTAAAATTATTTCATCGGAAGGAGACACAGAAAATGATCTCCTGATGTCTTTTTCACCTCTAACTTCTATTATCTTGCATAAAAATATATTTGCCTATCTAAGGAAAGCAATTGTTTCCCACACACAGATGTCGTTTTAGAACATAAATATATATTTAATGCTTCTCTGAATGCAGTCCTCATTTTCCACAAGTTATTTTCAACTGGAAACCTTCAGAATTTCCCTGATTCTTCTACCTCTGCCAGGGTTCTAAGTAAGCTCTTCAAAGGCAACTTTATTCCCAGATTCAAAAACATTCTGCAGGGTCATTTTTTGACTTTGCCTTCAGAAATGCTCAGACTGAGACAGGTTTTCAAAATCTTTCCACGGGGGAGTTTTCCCCTCAATTCCATCATGATGTTTCTTTTCTCCAACCAATGAATAGTGTTCTATACTACCTCTTCGAGCAACATAAATCACAAAAGCAAGGCACTAACATAGTCCAATGAGCACAGATTAGTCTGCTGTAAGATATTACCCATGTTGTTTATGCCTCTAAAACAAAAAAAAAAGTTTCTCTTTAAATATAACAGATGAATTCCCCAATTCTCTACCTTTTCATGGAAGCAGTGACAAAATTTTGCACCAGTTTTTGTTTAAACCCCAGACGTGTCTTCTACTAAAACGGTGGAATAACAAGCATGTTTAATATAAAAGAAACATTAATTCTTATTGCAACTGTTGTCACAGTTAGTAGATCATGATTCAACTACTGAACAAAGACATTCCCACTCATTGAGAGATGTGAGCCAAAAATGAAATGGACCATGAGAAGTGCAGACATTGCTGTGTATATTTTGATCTGTAGCTGAATTGCTAACTTTGGGTTAATACTAAAAGAAATCTTCAGGTGAGAGTAGCAAACTTGATAACACAATGAATGGAAGGCCTTGGCCTTAACTGTAACACTTCTGCTGTCATACTGTAATTTTGATAAGTCGTGCTTTTATTGCCAGTAGACAGCCTTTTTCAGAGTTCAGACCTTTTGAGCAACTGAGACCTTAAGGTACATTTCTCTAGTATTTATTTGACTGTAGTAATTGTGCTTATGGCAGTGTTGCCTACATCACTCTGGGGTCTCCCTTTTCTTTCATTTGGAATGCTTGAAAACCATGCTTGAATGATCACAGAATCATAGAATCATATGTTGGAAAAGACCTCTCAGATCATCAAGTCCAACTATCCACCCAACACCACCACGACTACTAAACCATGTCCCGAAGTGCCACATCTACGGGTCTTTTAAACACCTCCAGGGATGGGGACTCAACCACCTCCCTGGGCAGCCTGTTCCAATGCCTGACCACTCTTTCAGTAAAGAAATTTTTCCTGATATCCAATGTAAAGCTCCCCTGATGCAACTTGAGGCCATTGCCTCTCGTCCTATCGCTAGTTACTTGGGAGAAGAGACCAACACCTGCCTCACTACAACCTCTTTTCAGGTAGTTGTAGAGAGCAAGAAGGTCTTGCCTCAGTCTCCTCTTCTCTAGACTAAAAAATCCCGCTCCCTCAGCTGCTCCTCAGAAGACTTGTTCTCTAGACCCCTCACCAGCCTTGCTGCCCTTCTCTGGACACGCTCCAGCACCTCAGCGTCTTTCTTGTAGTGAGGAGCCCAAAACTGAACACTGTATTCGAGGTGCGACCTCACCAGTGCTGAGCACTGGGGCAAGATCATCTCCCTGCTCCTGCTGGCCACTCCTGCTGGTCATTAACTGCTTCCTCCTCGATTATGGGTGGTTTATTCTGCACTCCTTCCCTATCTTCCAGCACTGGGGGCTGACTGTCCTGGGAACAACCAGTCTGACTATTGAAGACTGAGGCAAAGCAGGCATTAAGTACCTCAGCCTTTTCCTAAGCCTTGTTAACAATATTCCCCCTTGCATTCAGTAAGGGGTTGAGACTCTCATTGGCCCTCTTTTTGCTGCTGATGTATTTGTAAGAACTTTTTTTGTTGTCCCTTACAACCTTGCTTGAATGCTCCTGTCATTGCTGTTTGACATACTTTTACCAAAGCTGAGTTCTCCTTTTCTCTTCTCGGATGGATTACTGCTGAGAAAGCAGACAGCTCTTTCTCTCTCTCTGGCTTTCTGGTGGTGATCGGAAGGCAGTCATACAAAAAGACAGATGTAGTCTTATCCTCTGCTGAGTGACAATACCAGATTTACAATTAACTCTGTTTTTTCCACGGGAAAGAGATCAGCTGAAGTCTTCTTTTCCTTCTATGGCAAAACCAATTAGCTTTAATCTAGAATTACAATAGGAAAAGAAAATGTTCCCTTCAATAATGATGAACTCGAAACAAGCACACACACTGGGTAATGCAGTTCAAGTGGCTGTGCATTTTGTTGAATATTCTAAGAATGTTTTCACTTGTCTTCAGTGTAGCAGAGGAAATGGAATGAAAGGGTAACTTTCCACACTGACAAGCTGCTTTGAAGGGGAAAAAGACAGAGCAAACACTACATACAGATTTGTTAAGACATCCACACTTTCTGTCTACAAGGGAGACTCCTCTAAACTGGCTTCTTTTTTACCTGGCTCTCTGTTTCAATTTCTTTCTATTTCTGCTCTTTGTCCATTCCTTTTAATCTTTCTACCCATTATTTAAGTAAGAATTTGAAGGGCTGTCTATTGCTGAATAACTGAACAGCTATTGAAACATTTCAAAGCACAGCACTCAGCAGAGGGACATAGCTTTCTTAAAACAATTTATGATCAAAATATCTTACTAGCAAGAAAAGAGGAAAATACCTATGAGTTAAAACAGAAATCAAGGCTTTACAAGCACTACAACAGATGAGATACAGGGTAGAGTTAAGCTTTGGCTTTCCATACTAATACTAGACTCTTTCAGGATGATGTGGTAAAGGCGTAGTAAAGGTGAGGCAGTTGGATCCCAAGTGTCAACACCAGCTCAGGTTCATTTTAAGAAGCTGTACAAGCAAGGATAATCACCATCAATACGGTGTTGTATCCATATTCATGCCATGCATCGTGTTAATACTTAGATGGTTGAGCGCAGAATGGATAAGTATTTTTCATAGGTTCCTACAGCTATTCTATGGGATACTGACCCCAATATATGTAGAAAAAAGCAGTATGCTCTCAAAAAATACTGTGGAAATTTATTTCTGGGCTTGTTGACTGCAGACTGACAATCACCACACTGTTTTAGCAGTTGGTCTAATCCATTTGTTTACATTCAGTCTCAGTGCAGAAAGACAGTCCGACTGCTTCCATAGTCCTTGGTAGATAAGTACACGGTTCCCAATTCCACTGATCTCATGTCTCAGGGTCCCACCCAAGATGTTTAGGAGGACAAAGCAGTGAGACAGTGCTATGGCATTATGCCCTAGCTCTGACTTGAGGTCAAATTTCACCATGAGTCCCCGTAATGCCATATTCATTCAGACTGGATATCTTCCCTTGTGGATTTAAAATAAAAATGATGCTCACAGCCAAAAATCACTGTAATATATCAGCTTAGTCATGGAGCTGATATCTTCCTTCCTGCCCTGGAAGAAAGAAATGTTCTTCAGCAGGTCAGGAAACACTGATGAAATTGCCAATGGCCACTGTGGTGTCACGCTCAGCTTTTAAAAGTTACCTTTATTGCAATTGATTCTGTCATGTGTAAGGGAAATAACCAGTGACACAATCAACAGCTATTCATTATTTTGTTTCCCCACTTTTTCCTCCAAATCCAAGTATATTTTCTCTAGATTGCATAGCATGAGTTGGTATACTCATCACATGCTCTTACATCATCCATATGGGCAAGATCTTCTTTGCTTAGGAAGGGAGGTGCAATTTTTTAAGGAGAAAATCCTGAAGTCACACAAGGCTGTATCAAACAAGTATACCCTGACTTCTTCAGACAGCCTCTTGAAAACTGCTGACCTTGAGGGATTAAAAAAAGCCCAAAACACAAACTAGCAAAAAATTCTTCAAAGTCAGGTACTAGCTTACCTGATACTACACTTAACCCTCCTAATAGAGACGATGTCAGTCCAGTAGTGATTTTTGAACCTCCTAAAGATGACACTATCACAAAGCCATAAAAAATGTGGAACTGTTTTGTAGTAGAGAAAGTAAGGCTTGGTACATGAAAATGCTACGCATTACCACTGCTCCTATGAAACCCTAGGACATATATGAGCATTTTAAATTGTATCATCATAAACAACACTCTAATTATGATTTTCAGTTTTCTTCATGAAGAAATGCCTTCTGATTTTCAATTTTCTTCATGAAGATTGAGAGCCAAACTTTCTTTGGTGGTTTAAACCAACATGACTGCACTGGAGGCCAGCAGACTATCTGAAATATACCAGCTGATAAAATCTAACTTTGAAATGAAAACTGGACATAAAGTTTGGCGAGCTCTTAGAAAAGAAGCCTTCTCAAGAGAGATTTAAGGAATTTTCCTATCTCTGATAGTAGGCAATGATGCTATGTTTTGTCGTGCTTCTTCCCTCTCCTTTTTTTTTGAACCTGCAGATGAATATGAATAACCATCAATTTAATTCAGTAAGAAGTATGGTGATTTATTTTTCCCCTAGAATAGCTAAAACATGGGATATAAATACATATATTTATGGATTATGTAAAACCTTAAGTAAGTATCAGAAGTGGGGTTTTGGGTGCTAAGTAGCCCAGAAAATCAGAACTTCTTGTTAGATCAAATAATTCAAAACATACTTCTTTCTACTTACTTGGCCAAAAAGACAAATTCTACCAAAATTAACAGTTTTTTTGATGAATTGTTTGAACAAGGGAACATGCTTACTTTCTTTTGTTTTCTTTCAAGCTGCTGTTTTTCCGGTATATACTACAGAGAAAACATAATACTGGCCCTCACCAGCAAAAGTAAGCTACCCTATGCAGATTTTCTGATCCACTTTGTTTATGAAAATTCACAGATTTGTCTTGGACTGACTGGTTCCAGATTTCTCATTGTCCTCAAGTGGAATCTTTTTAACAGTTCTGTGAACTGAGAGAAGCAATCTAAGAGTTGCTGAACAAGGCATTCCCAGATTCATTTAAAGCCCCTGAAGTCAACAAGCTGGAAACAAGCATATGGTTTTCAAAGATTCTAGGCTGTAGAAATGGATGTTATCATGACTAATCCAGATAAAAATGGGGGCTACCTGTTTCTAGGTTTCCACATCTGACAGTTTCTTTCTGCTTCCCACCTTCTAATGCACCACCACTCAACTTTCTTTTTATTATTTCTCCTTGTTATCACTCATTTCATCACACGCTCATCCCAGATTTACTTCCCCCGTAAAAATGTGATCTCCAGTGACACTTTCATATGCTTTGCTTTAAAATCTTGGGGTTTCTGAGCCCAGAAATGCATTAGATAGAGAATTCTTATGAAATTGTTCAGTAACTGATATTTCAAGGAGGGTAGTTGAGGTTGTCATGAGAAACATCCAAAAAGTGAACATTCACTGTATTAGAAGAAAAGTTCTGTGAAAAAGGGGATTAAAAAATAGTTTCATTTTAGAAACGTCTGAAAGTTTTGACTCAGAATTTTCAAACTGAAAGAACTTTTCAGGTAGACTGTATCCACTTCTGCCATTGCTGAACCAGACACAGATGTTATTAACCTGCCACAAATATAGCTGACTTTCTTTCTTTTTCCTGATTTTTTTACCTCAGTGGATTTAGATAATTTTTGCAAGAACAGTATCTGGTTTAGTGGCAGAAACCTAGACATCTTAGAAGGTTTCTATCAGTATGTGTCATGATGACCGTAAAACACATATTTCTTTTCTGTGGTTTTATTGACAGGATGTTACGATTTGGCTGCAGCCGGCAACAAAAGCGCCACGCGGCCGCCCCTCCCCCCGCCAGGGTGGGGAGGAGAATGAAAAGAAAGAGGCAGAAACTGGTGGGTCGGGATAAGGGCAGTTTAACAGAACAGCAAGCAAAGGCAACAGGAACAACAATGATACAGAAAAGGGGAATACACAAAACAAACCAGCAGAACAGAGCTCGCAGAACAGAGCCGCTCTCCCGGACCAAACCTCCGCTGTGCCCTCCCGAGCTTCGAAAGAGTTCCCGCCACCCCACTCCCCCCCACCAGAACCCAGCATGATGGCACATGGTACGGAATGCCCTGCTCTGTTTGGCCAGGTGGGGTCAGCCCTCCCGGCTGTGCCCCTTCCTGGAGTCCGGTGGAAATTAACCCTGTCCTGGCCGAACCCAGGACACAGGACTTTAAATGATCAATGCAACTCCTCAGTTAAAATGCAAACCCTCCCTGTTCAAACAAGTATGAGAGACCTTTCAAGACAGATCTAGCTATCGCATCAGCTAGTGAATATAGGTAGATCAGTCTCTTTCTTAATAAGAGTGAAAAACTTTTTGTGTTTGCTTCATATTTGGGTAACCACATGGCTAGATTTTAAAAATTCCTAAGAATCCTACCTTCAAAAGGAAGAAGATAGTAAGAAACAGGACATTTTATATGCCTCTTCTAAAAATCTTGTACTTTTGATTTTTAAAATTGCAAAGTTCAATTCTATAAATTTCACAGTTAGGTATGACATGGAGAAGAGTAAGCAAGCTGTTCAGCTACAGTCAGGGAAGGAAGAGAGATCTAAGGTAAGGAGAATTAGAAGATGTCTCTCATTTTACAAGCAGGTTTTCAGCTTACAAATGCTGGGAGTCTGTATCAAAGCTGCACGTCAATCACTGCTAGGTTATAGTTTTTCTGGCTGAGTATGTGGCACAGAGTGGAGACAACCAGGTGAGCTCAGAACAAGTCACACTGCATACCAGCAGTGTTAAGGTCACACTGGTTCAGCACTTCACTGTGGTTTCAGTCAAGTTCATTAAATGCAGGAGTACGTTCCACTAATGGGACTACCCATCTTCTGATATTGCTTTGTTTGGAGCAAAGCTGGGTGTCTCTACAAGGAACCAAATATAGCTGTATGCGTATTCTTCTGTGTAAACTTCTACAGCAAGTGAGAACCTCCAGCCTCTGGCTTCTACACAGAACTTAAGTTAAGGGGTGAAGCGAGTGACAACGAATTGTCAATTGGACATGAATTCTTGTGTCTCTGGGCTAGTCTCTCATGAACAAGTGGAAACAATGTGTAACTACAAAGACCTTTCAGAAATTCAGTAGAAACTAAGCAAGCATTATAACAAGGGATAAAAATCAAGAAGTACGAAACTCATGCACATGCATACATGTACACACAGGCTCAGTGAAGCACTTAGTTTAAAAAGTTCTATATACCTCTTTAGCAGTGTTAGTATGAATCTGAAACACAAGAAGTGGTATGGGAACTGTAGCAATAAGTGGGCTTGTGTTGTAGGCTTCCTTTTGATATTAACATTCTCAAAAAGTTTTAAACAGTCCACTTCGTAGGAGACAGCACATTTTTCCCCCATCTCATTACTGTGACAGACAGGCAATGTCTCCAATGCGCTTTTGCTTGAGCTCCAGCACCATGATTTCTTTCTGAATAAAGATTTAAAGCAATTCCTGTGAAAGGAACCAGACTGGCAGTTCTGCAGAAGTAAGTGCGTGAGTTATACTTGGATTGCAGACAGACTGATAGTGCCAATTAAACACATTGCGTCTCCTCGATGTAACTCTAACATTGGGACCACATGTCTGGAAGTAGGCAATGTCATTCTCAAAGCTATAGAAAAAACTAGTGGCTGCAAGTTAAGATCAGACAAATATGTCTGAAATAGGGATTAGTTTTAAAAAACAGTAAGTGTCGTCTACCTCTAGGACAAATCACTTCCTTTATATCAAGATATAATGCTTTCACTGAGGAGATACCTAACACACATTAGCTGATGACAAAATTATTGCAGTTGTACTGTACACTAACTCTTCCATGCATGCAGCTAGCACATTATATGGACAGAGCAGCACAGGCTTAGTTGTTTTGATTATTCTTTGCTGTTACCTTTGTTACAATATAGTGACAATGAGAACTACTCTCTCCTACATGTAACATTTTTGTGGCATTAGTAGGCAGCTAATAATACTTTCATATTTTTTTCTTTAGCATAAATTTGAGCCTACATTTTTTAAAACTATGTTTTATAAAAATCAGTCTAAAGAAATGGTTATTTAGTTATGAATATTCAGAGAAACCTGTCACTGCACAGAAGACACTGCCAACTACAAATAAGTCCTTTATAATGGTGCAGAATGGAGTACAATGCAGTACAGTAAACACTTCCAGTATCTGGGGAAAATCCTGACACATAAAAAGCAATATGTTTTGTTTTTTTTGTTTTTCTTGTTGTTTGAGGCCATCCCCCTAAAGAATTGTCTACTGAAGAAATGGCACTGCTGCTGTCTTCCTATCTTGAAGGCTCTGCTGGGAAAAGAGCAGCTACAAAGTAAATTAAGCTCTTGCAGGAGCCCTGCCATCTGAGGCTGCTGAAAGCAGCACTGGTCAGCCTGGGTTACATTTCATTACCAAGGTAAATGCTGTCTTTAGGACACTGGACTTTGCAGCCTTCATATTTCCATCCACTCTTCTGGCTGTAGGTGGTATTCAGTGCATATTTTTGTCCTGGTTTCAGCTAGAATAGAATTCATTTCTCTCCCAGAAAGTGTTGTCTTTTGGATTTAGTACAAGAAAAATGTTAATAACACCGATGTTTTCAGTTGTTGGTATGAAATCAAGGACTTTTTTCCAGTTTCCCATGTTCAGCTAAAGAGGAGTGCAGGAGCTGGGAGGGAGCACAGCCAGACAGCAAGCCTAAGTTGGCTGATGGAAATACTCCACACCATAGGCGGCGTGCTCAGTTTATAAAGGCTGGTTGGCTGGCGGATAGGAATCCTTTTTTCTCTTTCTCTTATCCATGAGTTCAAATTCTTTCTTGTCCAGGAATTGGATCTTTTTTGGGAGTATGGTGAAATTCAGAAAATCTGTGATTTCTGGGTTCAGATTTCTTCTGCTTGGGGACTGGCTGTGAATCAATGAGAAAATGGTATTGTATATAGTTTTGTTTGCATATTAATTATTAGTAATATTATTACTTGTATTCATATTTCCATTATTGTTTTATTAAACTGTCTTTGTGTCAACCCATGAGTTTTACCTTTAATAGTCAGCTTACTTCCTTTCGGCCCTGAAATCCTAAAATATGTTGGTCAAATAACACCTAGAGATGTCATACAGACCTTTCTTTTAAACTCAGAGAACACGTTATTGGTTGGAACTTAACCCTGTTTTAAAACAGTAAGACTCTGTATTGCAGTGTATTTTATAAACACAGCTAATGTTGAATATTTCAGGAAAAAAAGAAAAACCAAACCTTTCCTTACAGAAGCAGCTGATCTGTATTTCCTGTTGCATAAGTGACACATATATACTGCATAGGTGACACGATCCAGATGAATCCCTGCATGCGTTAACATGCATTCAGTTCTTTGGTTTAACAGCTCAGCTATTGCTGTATATCATACAGACTATTTTATAGCCTTCGAGGCACGAAGCACACAAATTACTGAGTGACTGCAGTGCTCCTTGCTGAGACACTAGACTGCTGGATGACTGTAACTGTGTCAGAAAGACAGTACCATTTCCTCTGAATTCCTTTAGGGGGTTTTCCCAACAAAGGAAAATGGTTTTGAAGTTTTGCTTTTACCTGCCTGCTGCCAAGGAAGCTCATAATAAAACCCCAATGTTGGAGCTGGAGCCTGCAAGCTGTGAGCCAACCGTGCTTAAAAGCTGGATAACATCCGTGGGGTAAACTAAATATGCTCAAATATATGCACACCTGCAATAGATTAACCATTTAAAGGTAATTACTCTATCAACTACTCCAAATCTTTTCCAAGCAAGACAGCTTAAAGTTATTTCTCCCTCAAAATCATTGTAATTAGCGTGCACGCACTCAAAGCTTGAGCTTTTAAGAAGAAAACTTATCTAATATCGCTAATTTTCAAACAGAGGTGTCTATCTAGGCACACAGACTCCTGGTTTTTTTCTGAGCATCTGTGACTCCTACTGCAGTGTTACAGAAAGCATTCAGGCTAGGTGATATCAAATCATGCAGGCCTGTGTTTTCAAAGGAAATTCTGCCATAAACCCCCACAGGAGTTATGCAGCCGGTTCTTTAATTAGCCTCATAAAAATGTTTGCCAGGGTGTTTTTCATGCTCATGCTTCTACATTTATATATATATATATATATATATATATATATATATATATATAAATAAAATAAAAATACCTGATTGCAATTTGGTATTATTTTGCAAATAAGATTTTTTATATGCATTTTTTTGGAAACATAAACTACTAATTGTATTCTGAAAATATATGCTGTCCAACCCAAACTATTGCCTAATGAAAAAAACCAAAAGTGAGCTCTGATCTATAATACAACACGTTGCTTGTCTGCTTTGCAGCACTGATCTGTGATTTAGAGCTACATGCCTGAAAATACAGAAGAGAACATAAACTATAACATTATAAAAACAAAACACAGAAAACATTATCTGAATTCCTTGTTACTGCTGTTCTCCCACCAGCAGTTTTGCTTTCCTCCTTTCACCCCTATGATCTCTTGTCATTTCTCACAGCACATGTCTAATTCACTTAAGTTACAGCCTCCAGAAAAAGCTGGTCAAGATTTTTCCAAGTGAACAGTTTTTCACTGAAAAGCGTAGAAACACTGAACACAGAAGGTTTCACAGAGGCACTTCATTTTCAATAAACTTTCACAAGATGCCTGCCTGTTTTCTGCCAGGTCAGCTGTTGGGCTGCGGGGATGTCTGAGTCCTTGGGGCTGCAATGAAGCCCGACCATGTAGCTGAGATCCTAGCTAGGATCTGCAGGGAATCCAGGCTTCCAAAACCAAGAACTCCCAGAGCTTCCATCTCTATCTGAAGTGTTCAGTTCAGATGACTGGTTTTGCAGAAGGGAGAAAAGAGTCTGCAGTCCTGAGAGCTTCCATTTGAGAAGTCCTCTCAGGCCTTTTGACCACCCCAACACACACTCTGACAACAATTTTATAGTTACAGAGACCCTGGGAGCCATGTTTAGCCAAGGGTCTGCCAGCTCCTCAGACTGCTTTTTGGTGTGAGTTCTTCCCTGGGCAATTTTTAATCACAGAATCACAGAATGGTAGGGGTTGGAAGGGACGTCTGTGGGTCATCTAGTCCAACCCTCCTGCCAAAGCCGGGTGACTTACAGCAGGCTGCACAGGACCTTGTCCAGGCTGGTCTTGAATATCTCTAGAGAAGGAGACTCCACCATCTCCCTGGGCAGCCTGTTCCAGGGCTCCGTCACCCTCAGAGGGAAGAAGTTCTTCCTCATGTTCAGACAGAACTTCCTATGCTTCAGTTTGTGCCCATTGCCCCTTGTGCTGTCACTGGGCACCACTGAAAAGAGCTTGGCAGAATGGTCTCCTGACACCCACCCTTCAGATACTTGTGAGTATATATTAAGTCCCCTCGCAGCCTTTTCTTCTTCAGGCTGAACAAGCCCAGCTCCCTCAGCCTCTCATCGTAGAAGAGATGTTCCAGTCCCCTCACCATCCCTGTAGCCCTAATTTTTTAATGAGTTGCTCTGTTTTCTGAAAAATCAAGCCAGAATCATTCATTTCTGTGGGAGATTTCAAATTGTCTATTTTTTTCTGAGTCAATACTAAAGCTTTCTTATGGCATTAGCGTTTCTCTGGAGAGGGAAATCCCAAGCTTTGAATACCATCCTCCAGAGATATTAGGAAGAGCTGGTCCAGAAATCTGGCATTCAGGGAACAAGCCATTACACCATGGCAGGCACAGGCAGGGCTCCTTGTCTGAGTTGCAACAGAAGTATTCTGTCACAAAAGTTCCCACACTTTTAAAAAGGGATGAACATATCTCTCTAGATTATCTCTCAGCTAGTACTGTCCATAGGCAGACATAGCACAGAGTCAATAATATGGCCCCCTTAATCATTCAACAGGCATATCAGCGTAGATGTAATCGTAAGGCAAATGTCTTTCTCCTGGACAGCAAAGTTGCATGCAAATGCATTGAATCCACAAATCTGGCAGAGGAGATATTTGTGTCTGTGGCCAAATGTCTGTACACTAAGATTAGAAACCTAGATGTACAAAGACATCAGATAACACAGAATTCTTCGATTTGTTTGTACACATGCTATTTGCACAAAACAAATACAAGGAGCTTAATCAGCTTGCAGGATCCACTATATACCAGTAAAATGGTCCTGTAATACCCATAAATACCAATACCTATAAATCTTGCTCTTAATGTTGTTCAGAATTTGGGAAACACAAGTTTCCTTTTAATTTTCTTGTAATCAGATGCATATACACACACACACACATATATATATACATTTGATAGATATGCTAATTTTAGGAAAACTGGGACATGTCCTTCCCATCTGGTTCACATTTTTCTGCACTGTGAATTCTTATTTTGTTGCTACAGAAGAGTTGGCACTGACTGAATCAATGCTTGTTCACAGGAAATAAACAGTAAGTGGTATTCAGAAACACAGGACTGAAACTAAAAAATACCACTCAACCTAGTTTCATTTTAAAATTTCTAGCATTTGAATTAAAATAGTACGCAAAAGTCTTTTGTCATGTTTTGAGGAAAATCGCTGAATACTTGTGCCAATAAGTACTAAACATCAGAAAGTTTTTCTTTCTAAAAAGTGAATAGTAATTATACACTATATTCCAGTCAGCTCTAAGTATAAACTCACATGTGATAGCTGAGTAATCCAAATCTCAATGCCCATTAAAAAGTTATTTCTGCATGTGACCAAACAGCAAATGATTTTAAATGTAAAACTGTATTTAAGTTATTTTTAACATGTAATTATATGATAATGATTCGATTCATACCTGTTTCATACACAAGGCATAGTACACTTCCAGTGTTTATCCATAAGCAAGCAGTGCTCTGGGTAAGATATGAATAATGGAGGCATAGTCAGGTGGTAATTCATCAGATCCTTGTGGCAGGTAATCTGATCGTGTATGACAGCTATTATTTGCACGGGTAACTACAATGACTGGGCCAGACTCATTTCTCAGCAGTCCCAGTGGATGCCTAATGCACTCCATTTATTTTTTTTAGGTAGATAAACTGCAGAGTACCACCACACATTTAGAAAATTGAAGGGACTGCATGGAAGCAAGTTGCACTGCTACTGCTGCCCTTTTCTGGCTTTCTGGCAGATGGGAAGCTTTTGGTCCTCTGGTAGAAGTTGCCATGAATATTGTTTTTTTACTCTTGATGTGACATACTTATTTACGGCCTTTTAAAAACTTCATCTAGGTCTTGTGCCACTTCTCTTCCCAAACTCGAAAGGAAATTTCATCTTAACATCTGATGTTTTACTGAGAGATTGTCTTAACAAAAAGACTGATTAACTTCTCACAGTAAAATTTCATCTACTGGCTCCTCTATTTTTAAATGGTAGGACAAGCAAAAAGGGAAAAATACCTCCAGTATGACATTCTTGAATATGTTCAATGTCCTGCCACAAAATATTTCCGAAATAGGGTACCTCAGTTCCCCTTCCTATTGTATTTCAGGTTGTATTGTTCCGTTACCCTCCAGAACCAAGGAATCTAACAAATTCCGGAACAACATATACCAGTCTAGTTCAGGATATTGTCTCCAACAGTAGTCAACAGATATCTGGAGAAGAGAACAATCATGAATCAGTTCTCCTAACACCCTAGAAAATCACAGTTAGGTTCTTTGTGAATTAGAAGCGTATACCTCTGTTGTGCAAACTTGTCCAGTTTTTTCTTGAGCCGACGTACACCTTCAACATCTAGAACATGCTGTGGAAATGCTTTCAAAAGATTAACTACACACTCTGTGGAGAATCATCTCTTTCTGCCTATTTTGAATTTGGTACTTAATAAACTCACCTGATTTTGGCACCTTCTTGTACTGGAGGGGACAAAAAAATAAACAAAATCAACTCCCCAAATCATAATACATCTCTGTTTACCTCCATTCCACCCATGATTTAATGGGTTTCTTTTAAACAGCCTTAGTTACCCTTTTCCATAGGGCAGAGGAATATCCTGACTCAATTTTTATCACTTCTCATATGGAAGCAATTCCATACCTTTGGGTATCCTGTAGTCTGTCTCTGTATCTCTTCTAATTTATTTTACCACTTCTTAGAAGGGGGAACAAATACTGAAGAGAGTTTTCAAGGCACGGATGGCATTATAAACTAATGTGACAATGATCTGCCTGTTTTTTTCCTAATAATTCCCTACACATTTTTTGCCCTCCTCTGTTTATCACTTGAAAGTGTAATCTGCCATTTTATCACCCAGTCCCTGCACAGATCTTTGCAGTCAGCTTTTGCCTTTATTCCACTGAATCATTTACTGTCATCAGTAAACTTTGTACCCTTCCTGTCCTTCCCTTCTCCCTGATCATTTACAGACAAAGTAGGACCAGTGCATATACTGTGGGACTGCCACAGTATATGCCACTGCCAACACTTCACCCTTTGAGAATACTGACCATTTATTCCATCTCTCAGCTTTTCATCTTCTAAGTCAGTTATTTAAAAATGTGATGGCCTTCCCCTTCACGCCACTACAGCTGAATTGCTCTAAGACCCTTTGAGAAGGGACCTTGTCAAATACCTTTTAGAAATCCAAGCAGATGTGTGTGTCCCCTGTGTACGTGCTTACAGTGTTCTTAAAAGAACTACAACAGTTTCCAAAGGCAAAATCTGCTTAACTCTTCCTTAGTGTCTACTATTTATTCACATGAACCATAGTTCCTTTCTCAGAAGAGGGACCAGCAACACTTTTCATGAAAGTAGTCTGTCATTACCACCATGTCCCCTGGAACCTCCCTCAAAACCTAGGATTGCATTAATCATCTTCTTATTCTGTGACACTAGGCAGTTCTAATCATGAGACTATATATTACATCTTACTAGCTCAACTATCTGAGTTTTGAGCTCTCTTAAACTCTTAAGAGTTCTTCATGATCTTTTACTAGTTATTTTGGTGACTTATTCTGTGCTGTCTTTTCTATCAATTCAATTTGAAACTATTTGATCCCCAAGTACATCTCCCAAAAAAAGTGTTCTGGTGCAGGAAACCAGTTCTTTCACAAAGAAACAGGTGTGTAAAACATTCATTTCACCTCTTTTGCTTTGGCTTGGTCTTTTCCTCTTATATTTTATCTGCCTTTGGCCATACAGAGTGTCTGGCTTGTCTTCTGTTCCCAATGTGTTAAAAAAGAAAAGATTTATTATTAGTTATTCTATTTTTTTCTTCTCATTTGTCCCCCCAAAACCTTTTTTGTCTCTTTTTTTTTGGAGAGGACGTAGACATGATTGTTACTGCTTCAGTGCCTGAGTACAGCTTCCTGATAAAATCCCCGTGAGTCCAGGTATTTTCAAAGCTGTGCTACTAACAAAATATTTTTGCCATTGGAGACATACAAAACCACAAAAACAAGCCACGAGAACTTCTCTTGATCAAAGCGTCATTCTGGATTATGTTAGGAAACATTTTAAATCCAGTCCCACTTTGTTAACACATAAGATTGCACTGATTTCCTGGCAGCATCATTTGCATGTGCTAGGTTTTGTGTGGGCAAAGTCAAACTACATTGGCCTGCCAGTAGCACTGCTCAAGAAACATGAATGCAAGCAGGTTTCCAAAGACCAAGAAGCTACTTTTTGTGATTTTGGCCTACAATGTCCTTTACTGTGATTTGTCAGATCAGAGGCAGGGCCTAGGTATTTCATTCCTCCCCAGTCTGAAATGTCCTAAAAAATGGTCTCAGTAAAACCTTGCCAACTTACTAGTCATATAGAGTCTCCCCTGGTGACTTTTCAGCTAACCAACATGAAAAGATGTGTAACTGCAATAGGACATGTCTGTTTAGTTAGTCGTCTATAGCTAATATGTTTGCAACCAGCCAGAAACTACATCAACCACTTTAAGCATTCTCTCAGTTGCATTGCCATCTCTATGTACTTTCAAAAACTCTTAACAGTCTTTTGTAGCGGGCAGAACATAGACGGTCTGCTTCACCAACTTTCCATATATAACTTCATCCTTCAGCTGCTTTACAACACATGGGCTGGATCACAAATTCATGACAGCAATTGTCAAATGACAATAAAAAAATAAGAAAACCTTTTCAATGTGGTAGGTTTGTTGAGCTGCTCAAACAGAACATGAAAGACATCTTAGGGGCCAGACACATCAGCTGCAATCAGTACAGTACGCTTATCAGTCTTGTGTTTCCCCTTTTGGCAGCCCTGGGTACCAGTGAATGTGTACCACTACCAGTCTGTCAAATCTTACAGTGTTCACTGGCTTCTGTGAGGATGACAGTTATTTGCAGTCCTTACATGCAGAGAGTTATCACTGCTTGGTATTCAAAGAAGTCTCAGAAAGCCTTGTTTGTCTCTCCCGACTCCTGTTACTGTGCATGTTTTCAATAGTCACCATATTAATCTACCTGGCTCAGTTGTAGCCTGTGAGTCTGCTGAAAATAGTAACACGTCGCTTTTATCAGTTATGTCCCCAAGTTGCAGATGTGAAGAAAAAATTCTTAAATCATTCATTTCTAGCTGTTTTCCATCAGTACTTCTGTAGTCCCATTGCTAACACTCAGAGCAGAATTCAGATGTTCTTATTCCTGCCACACACAGCCTTGCTCTTCAAATCCTACCAGCTTCAACTGGTCAGTGCAGAGAATAAAGATGGAGCTAAGTATTTTAGACTCTGTTCTTGAATTTGCTGAGAGAGAGGGAAAGAAAGGACAGGAAATAAAATCTAATCAGAGATCCATTACATCAGATTTTGCACAGCAGCTGAGGTTTCTATGTGATCTGGCCACCAGCAGAAATAAGACTCTTTCAGCTTTTCCTTTTGATAACATTTACTGCAAGAGTTTTACTTGCTCAATATTGTGCCATTCACTCGTTAACTATCTAGAGACTCTTTAAAGTGACACAAGAGACTATCAAGTACAACGCATAACAGGTAAATGAAGAAGCTGTGCTCATTCAAACTTGTATGCCAAAACCAAAGATGACAAGGTAGTCCCTATTACTACTGAGGCCCTGATATTGCAAACCCTTCAAGCGCGGAAGTTGTCAGATACCGCAAATTCATGTGGGCAACTTGCAGAACTCATCAGGTAAAAAGCATCAGGGCAATGCTACTGCTTCATCTCACTGTTCTAGTAGGGTGTCTACATGGTAGATACCTCCAGTCAGTCCTGAGGTGAAAAAATTGTCATGTCCCATCTCAGAATTAATAAAAAAATTCTGCAGCTCTACGCCCACTACCTCCTTACAGAAACTTCATTTGTTCTAGATGGAGAAAACTAAAGATAAGCCTAGATAATTTAGGATTCGTTAGATCTACACCCAAACAACCATTAAAATACCACTTCTTTCTAGGTTGCAGATTGTCTTCACCTAACACAACCTGTGACATGTAAGTCCACTGTTCAGTTTTTCAGGAATCTGTCAAGTGTGTTAGTTCCTCTGTGTCAGCAGGGTGACAAGAAACAGTAAAAACATGGTACTGAGAAGGTGGCTTTTTTTATACTATCACCCCACCCCCCGCCCTTGAATCTGTTATGTACAACGCAAATGTGTAACGAGGATGTCTTTTAAGATTTACAGGTATGACGTTATACAACTGTCACCCTAATAAAACTTTCATGAAATTATACATGAACAGTGATGTGAAGTCATCAGCTAGGCTTACCAAAGAAACATTGCAACTTAATATCATGTAAGGAAGAAAAAATTCAAAAGGTCTTTCTCAGAGGTGAGAAATTTACTAGGGACACAGGACACAGACTGAAGAAAAGAGGTAGGCTTCTAAAACAAAAACATTATTGCTTTTCACAAAGATGAATGTCCATAACTTGCAAAGTTTTACTCCTTCAAGTAGCACATATCTTTTTGAATAGTCCCATTACAGTCAGCAGGCTGTTCATGGCAATATTTGCAGGAGCAGGCCCTGAATTTGTTTTAAAATAAGACTATTTAATTCACAGCAAGCTGTATGCAAATTTGCTTTTAAAATGCCTCAAAATCCCCAAATGTTTTATTTGTAGTGCATTTCCAGTTCACTGTGGTCATAACAGTAGCCCAAAGATTTCTACTCTGTGAATGGTCTGTCAATCATTAACTGATATTTGACATTTAATAACTGTTGATTTGCATTTAAATTACATACTTATATGAGATGTTTAAGCATTTGCCATTAACAGGCTTGCACATAATTGATTTTTTCAAACTGTTAACTACCAAGCCCTCATCAAAAGACTCACCTGTAGTAAAATAAGGGGAACTAGCCAACTTCCTAGCACAGCTTCACCCCATTACATGACCCCAAGAAGACCGTGTACAGCTGTGAGGCAACTGTGTGGTTGAAAGAAATCCATTTACCCATTCTGCTGTCGCTTTCAGAAATGAAAACACTAAGGAATGTTTAACCACAGGGGCCTCTCACTTTTAACAGTGACAGCTCTGTGGTCCTCACTAAAGCAGTCTCTGCAGAGGTACAGAAGAAATTTCTAAAGGTTCAGCTGCTGTGCTGGACCATTAAGCCTCTGAGGCACCAAGGAAAACACAAAAGGATTGTCAGTGTCAGGTCTGAGACAGAAAAAAGCTTTGAAATATAAGAAGGGATAAAAAGAAAAGCCTGTACAGGTATGTCATCCCCGGTCAGATAAAAATACCAGCAGAATGGATGATAAAGCTAGATTTGAAAAACTGCTGTCTCTGGGAGAAACCCAACTCGTTTATTTTTACTGGAAACTTGACACATTAGTTTCTTGCAACTGAAAGACTTAAGAGCCCACTATGGCTACAAGCTGAGCAATAAGAATAAGAAAAAGATTCAGAGAAGTAGTAGGCTAAGCAAGCTCTATGGTTGCAGGTTTTATACACATTTCACTTACTGTACATCAAAGAGAAAATGACAAGTTTCGCCCAAGTTGCTTTCGAAAAGATGGCAAATTTTAATTTGTCTTAAAGGTGCCATAGAGAATATATAGCCACAAATAAAGTCAGTGATGAAGTGGTTTGATGTTTATTAGACGCTCAAAGTTGTTTCTAGGGAATATTTGTAATAGAAATGTATTTTTGAAATGACAAAATGTGACATCTCTATCAAAGGAAAACAGTGTATCCAGGCAGATCATGAATTCAGCTTCATTCTCCCCACAAAAATTCACCGGTTGCAGCCTTGTTATGAAAGGTGTCAAGGTTTAATGCTTTTAGTTCTGTGACCTTTTGATTTAACTGGGACAATTGTATATAAATATCCAGAGTTTCACATCCTTAATAAGCATCAGTCTTCCCAGTTTATAGACTGGCATATTTTGGGCTGTCTGTCTCTGTACAGTTAAGATTTATGTTGGAAGTAAGAAACGAAGCAAAGCAAAATCAAAATTATGGTGAAAGGCTTTTCCGTTCTTAGCAGATGTCCTTTCTCTAACCAAAATAATTTTAAATAATAGTCCTTAGGAGGCGTACCAAACTTTGCACTTGAGAGACACGACAAACGGAATCAAAAGTTATAGATATAATGTTGCTCTGCTTAAAGCATTTAAGTGGAGTCTGGTGGTAATTTAAATGTGATTAAAAGATTGTCTCTATACTAAAGGCAGACTACAATCAGAAGGCAGTGTTCTTAGTGTACGCTGCATTATGGTAATTCTTACCCTGCATAAAAGCCATTGCAACAAATGTGATTAAAAGTCACGGGAAAATCTTGGACAGTTAAGCCTCTTTGGAATGGAAAAGTAATAGCCTTTGGCTTAATGGAGATTCACACACACAGGAGGAGAGAGATGGGCCTATGGACTAACTTCCTTTTTCCCCCTACTCTTCTTCCTACCTTCTGCTTCCTGCCCCACCTCCCCAAACTAGGTGTTCAAAACCAAATCCTTATCTATCTCCATTCATCTGCTGCACATCCCACTGCCACAGATTATGACCCCAATCTATGTTCCAGCCTCCTGTATTGTCTTACTTCCCATTAGGAGCACTGATGCCACGTCCTCCTTTAACTTTACATGTCAAGGCACTGGCACATAAGGCATATTTTCTCTATGACCCCCATGCTAGCTGCTGTGGCTCTCTTTCTGCAGAATTGTAAGTAGAAGCACAGGTTGGGGCACTGGCTTCCTTCTATCAGATGCTCCAAGGCACAGCAGAGCAACCTGAGGAGCTGAGCACACAGACAAATGTTTAGAAAGCGACCGCTGCTCAGCTCATTGGTATCAGTTGCATTTGTGTCTAGTAAGCCAGGGACACAACATTTCATAGGCAGAGCTAGTTCCTTCTGAACTGTTTCATTTCTAATAAATTTCACCTTCTGTGAATTCAGCCTCTAATTCAACTTGGAGTTGATTCAGTTGAAGAGCATTTAAAGAATGTTTTGTCTGGAATATTAAACAGGCGAGGACAATTCTTCACTTACAGTAACTCTTGAGCACTTAGACATCTGTACAATCTAAATGAAACAAACCAAAGTATTCTTGCATATATGTGTTAAAAGAGTCTAGTCTGATGTTCATTACTTTTCATTAGTGAATTTATATTTGTACACTACTAATGTTAAATCACTATGAGAAAATTTAATAAAGCACCTGTGTAAGTCCAAGGTGTTAACTGTGGGAATATGACAAAAACAACACACATTATCTGTGGACACACTGGATTGCCATCCAAAGCAGAAAATTTTATCCACAGAGACTCCTAGCTAACAGATAAAATAAAGAAAGAGGTTTATAAAGTGAAGAAACTCTGGAGTCTTTTCAGACGAAGTGTAGACATGACAAATATGCTGGCAAGATGCACAGAATGGCTAAAGAAAACTGTTGGTCAACTATTAAAAAAATTTTTTAAAATGCCCACAATGCTTTACTAAACTGACTGCCTGTTACTGGGCAAAATTCATATCCTCATTGGAAAAATACCCCTCTTTTTCAGAATAGAATAGAATAGAATAGAATAGAATATTTCAGTTGGAAGGGACCTGTAACAATCATCTGGTGCAACTGCCTGACTACTTCAAGACTGACCAAAAGTTAAAGCAAATTGTGCCCAAATGCCTCTTCAACACCGACAGGCTTGGGGCATTGAACACCTCTCTAGAAAACCAGGTCCAGAGTCTGACCACCTTCTTGGTAAAAAAATACTTCCTAATGTCAAATCTAAACCTCCCTTGGTGCAGTTTTGGATCATTCCCACGTGTCCTATCCTGTGATATCAGGCAGAAGAGCTCAGCACCTCCCTCTCCCTGTCTCCTCCTCAGGAAGCTGTGGAGAACAATGAGATCGCCCCTCAGCCTCCTTGTCTCCAAACTGGACAAACCCAGAGTCCTCAGCCGCTCCTCACAAGACATTCCTTCCAGCCCTTCCACCAGCTTTGTTGCCCTCCTCTGGCAACATTCAAGTGCCTTCACATCCTTCTTAAATCATGGGGACCAGAACTGCACACAAATGCACACAGTGCTCAAGGTGAGGCCGCACCAATGCTGAATACAGCAGGACAGTCACCTCCTTGGCCGGCTGGCTGGGCTGGGTCTGATGCACCCCAGGACGCAGAGGTTTGCCCTCTCGGCTGCCAGGGCCGCTGCTGGCTCACACTGAGCCTGCTGCCAGCCAGCACCCCCAGATCCCCTTCTGTAGGGGTGCACCTCAGCAACTCCTCTCCCAATTTATACTTGTGCCTGGTATTATTCCTTCCCAGGTACAGAATCTGGCACTGGGACTTTTTGAATTTCATGCTATTGATGATTTCCCAGCGCTCCAATCTATCTACATCCCTCTGCAAGGCCTCTTGTCCCTCAAAAGAGTTAACAACACCTTCCAATCTGGTATTGTCAGCATATTTGCTATTAGGGCATTTAACTCCTGCATCCAGATTGTTGATAAAGATATTGAACAGAACTGGCCCTAGGATTGAGCCCTGAGGAACACTGATGGTTACCAGTCACCAGCCAGCACCCAGATGTAGCCCCATTGAGGATTCTCTGAGAGACAGTGTCAAAAGCCTTACTAAAATCCAGAGAACTTACATCCACTACCTTCCCTTCATCCCCTAGGCAGATGACCTCGTCATAGAAGGATATCAAATTGGTTAAAAGGGACTTTCTCTTTGTGAACCCCTGTTGACTGTGCTTGATCATTGCATTGTGCTTTAAATGCCTTTCAACAGTACCCAGTATGATCTTCTCCATATTTTTTCCAGGAACCGAGGTTAGACTAACAGATCTGTGGTTTTCTGGGTCTTCCCTTTTGCCCTTTTTGTAAATTGGAATAATATTGTCTAGCTTCCAGTCAGCAGGACAAGATCTTTAGCCTGGTTTTCTGATAGTAGTTGAAAGGGTCTAACAATCCCTGCCTTATCCTTGTTTTCTTTATTTATTCTATTTTGAAAATATTTGTCACTTTGCTTTTTTTTTCGCCTGGGGTCTGGTAAAGTAATGATAAGATGCGCTGAAACAATAATACAATATTTTGCTGGGGATTGAAAGTGTGTAAAAGAAAAACACTTAGCACGTGTAGTGCACTGTGTCTTGGAAAGGCTTTTAAAAGCTTCAGTGAGTAATCTTCCAAAACCTCCCTGATACATATAAATTGTATTATCCCTGCCTCACCAGTGGTAGGATTGGGTAATCTGGCCAGTAAGCACTTTGATCAGTATTTATGAGAGTTTGACTCTCATTCCCTTACACAAACAAAGTCTTTCTTTCCATTGGGTCAGCTGTAGGTATACTACTGAATGTGTGCATGTAGTTAAAGTCTGTTCACTAAAAAGCGGCTGCTAATCTGGGATAATTCTCTTTCTCTCTCTTTCTTTTAATTCCTTTTCTCTCAGCTAACCACTGCAATCTAAATTCCTTGCTCCCACCAGAGAACAGAAAAAAATAAAAACAAATTATGTGGACTAACTAAGAATAGCCATCATGTTATAAAGCCTGGTGTCTCTCCCTACTGAAACTTTCTGTTTTGAGCTACTTTGTTGAAGCCTGTTGTGTAAAAGTTTCTAGGACTCAAATTTTTAGAAGACGGTAGTAATAAACAGTTTGGCAACCTCCTCACACAGCTGCAGGTATTAAACCGGTATTTCTGTGTGACTTACAGGCTTCATTAGACCACCTTCAGTGGAGCTCTCTGAGTTTGAGATGCAATACACTGAATAAAGAAATGACTGAAGTTTGCACTTCATTTCCTTTACTCTGGCTGAGACCCCTGCAAGCATCATTTGGAAAGGGTATAGTGGCTTGAAGGATACAGAAAATTATGTTTGAATCTAACAGTACTGTATTTTTCTTTCCTAGCAGATTTCTAATTAAAAATCTGTTACAGCATTTAGAATGTGAGATAGAACTAGAATACTCTTTTCTAAGAAAACAGCTTCTTTTCCTACATCAGGCAACAGGAGATTCCCATGGGGAAACTACAGAATCTCTTGTGGGTAATCTTCAGTATCCAATTCACAGACATGAACGGCCTAAAACCTGAATTTCTGCTATTGAAAAATGTTAGATTTGTAACCCTGCTGACTGCCAATTACTTGTGACTAAGCATGCAGCTTTTTCACACTGCCCTGGTAAAACACCTGAGCAGTTACTGGGAATGACCACATGTGGGGTCAGCAAGTGCTGGTGTTGTTTTCTTGCTTCTTGGTCTGCTTACTAGGGATGGTCAAACAGTATTCATAACAGTGGTCTTTATGTCAAACGATGTCAACCAGACCAAAGAGTAGATTCAAAGAGTTTTAACTCTCCTTAAACACAAATTCCATTACTGGAGTTTATCTTCCAGATCCAGCTACAGTGACATATGACATTACAACACTCTTACTTCTCATGGCTCCTTTCTTCTGAAGGTTACTGCCCAAAAAGCTGTGTCAACAGAGCAGTTTGTGTGAGTTTTTATCTGATTCAGGTCATATCAATCAAGTCAGGTCAAACCTGTTAGCTCTGCTGATATTGCAGGGAATAGACTAACAAACAGCCTATTAGCACAGCTGTGTGTGCAAGAGCCCATAGCAGAGGGCTATAACAAGCAGCTGGAGGGCAGTAGTAGCTTAAACTGCTACAGGTGTTTACAAAATGTACATCTTCATAGTCCAGTAAGTAGCTTAGGTCCGAATTCCCAACCACAGTTTCGGCAATCAAGATATTTTTGAATCCTATGCACTTACCTACACCAAGTTAGAAACCTAAAGAAAATTAGGAGGAGGGCTACGAGGATGGTGAGGGGACTGGAAAATCTCCCCTATGAGGAGAGGTTGAGGGAACTGGGCTTGTTCAGCCTGAAGAAGAGAAGGCTGCGAGGGGACCTTATAAATGCCTACAAATATCTGAAGGGTGGGTGTCAGGAGGATGGGGCCAAGCTCTTTTCAGTGGTGCCCAGTGACAGCACAAGGGGCAATGGGCACAAACTGAAGCACAGCAAGTTCCAGCTGAACATGAGGAAAAACTTCTTCCCTCTGAGGGTGACGGCGCCCTGGAACAGGCTGCCCAGGGAGGTTGTGGAGTCTCCTTCTCTGGAGATATTCAAGACCCGCCTGGACAAGATCCTGTGCAGCCTACTGTAGGTGACCCTGCTTCGGCAGGGGGGTTGGACTAGATGACCCACAGAGGTCCCTTCCAACCCCTACTATTCTGTGATTCTGTGATTCTGTGAAAATTTCACTGGGAAAAAAAGAAAGAAACTCCTGCTTGGAAAATGCACCTGGAATTAAATAATGAATGACAAATTCACTATTTGAATGAAAATAAACCTCCATGATAATTTTGGTCTCTTTGAAAAACTCGGTTCCCATATTGCCAGTGCACACAAACAGCACAGAAATGTTTTTTTTCCTATACCTTCAACACTCCACCCACTCTGGTTTCTGTAGACTGTGAAATTTCAAGTGTCCCAGGCCCAGCTTTCTCACTAATTCAATAAAAAGTGCTACGCAGGGTTTTTCTGGGCTGTATTAATTGATCTACATATAGAAAATTTATTTTAGACGTGTCTGAACACAGCCATCTTCGTCTAAGTTTCTTTAGCTTTGTTATTGTTCTTTACAGCTTCAGTGCAGTGTTATTGTTCTTTACAGCTTCAGTGCAGCGTCCCATGGATCATCATGGGTGTCAAGAGGATGGGGCCAGACTCTTTTCAGTGGTGCCCAGAGACAGGACAAGGGGCAATGGGCACAAACTGAAGCACAGCAAGTTCCAGCTGAACATGAGGAAAAACTTCTTCCCTCTGAGGGTGACGGAGCCCTGGAACAGGCTGCCCAGGGAGGTTGTGGAGTCTCCTTCTCTGGAGATATTCAAGACCCGCCTGGAAAAGGTCCTGTGCAGCCTGCTGTAGGTGACCCTGCTTCGGCAGGAGGTTTGGACTAGATGACCCACAGAGGTCCCTTCCAACCCGTACCATTCTGTGATTCTGTGATCTCCTCTTGGGCAATCCTCTATCACGAAGTTGTTTAACAGAGGTAAAGCAAGCACAGGAAAGACCCTGAAACAGAATCCTGGCAGTGAAGGCTATATTCACGCTTGAATTCTGACAGTCCTCTTTAGATTCTCCCAGGCAGCAAAGATTTTGCTTTCAGTTGTGGTAAATTCCAAAACTATGCTGGAGGAGAAAAAGCAAACTCATTTCCCTTTGCTAGCCATGCTGCTGACCAAACAGAAGTCACATGAAAGGCAAATGTACCTTCCATACTAAGTGTTCTACAAGTGCACTCTAAACAGATAATTTAAGCAGACAAACTTCCTCTGTCCGAATGGCAGGGCATGGTACTGAACAGTTTAGAGCATGCACCCCAGCACGGTGAGCTTGCCAAGCCACACTGCAGCTCCTTTTAAGCCTCCATATTCTAATTTTCTTTGTATAGAACTGGGGCACGGAAAGAGGAATTGTAACACAGAACCAAATCACAGCCAGCATGAGCACACGAGCTTAGGAGTTGAGATGACCTTGTCTCCCAGATCAAAATGTAGCGTTAGTGGCCTTTTTTTTCTCTGTTCTCAAACAAATTAATAGAAATCTCCAAAATTTCTATACCCTCAGTCATGTGGATTAGAAATAAATCTGTCAAGATTTCTCTGAAGAATAGTAGATCTTAGAGTAAAATGAATTGATTTTTTTGGTCATGTTACTCTTTATTTGTGAAAGTGTAGACAACCGTGGAAGTACCTGAATCCTAGCACAATCAGTATTCAACCAAATACCTAAAGCATCTATCTGTTGTGGTATTGTTTGTAAAAGTTTCCATCTACCAAAGAAAACTAAACTGTGATTTAGATGACTCTTAACACAAGGTGAACACTGAATACTTATTCCTATATATGTTAAAGAATTCAGAGACTACATCTGGTAAGTATTAACTAATGGATTTTATTGTCCAGTAGCAGTTACATTCACAGTATCACAGAATCACAGAATGGTAGGGGTTGGAAGGGACCTCTGTGGGTCATCTAGTCCAACCCCCCTGCCGAAGCAGGGTCACCTACAGCAGGCTGCACAGGACCTTGTCCTGGCGGGTCTTGAGTATCTCTAGAGAAGGAGACTCCACAACCTCCCTGGGCAACCTGTTCCAGTGCTCCATCACCCTCAAAATAAAGAAGCTCTTCCTCATGTTCAGCTGGAACTTCCTGTGCTTCATTTTGTGCCCATTGCCCCTTGTCCTGTCACTGGGCACCACTGAAAAGAGTCTGGTCCCATTCTCCTGACACCCACCCTTGAGATACTTACAAGCATTTATTAGGTCCTCTCGCAGCCTTCTCCAGGCTGAACAAGCCCAGCTCCCTCAGCCTCTCCTCGTAGGAGAGATGTTCCAGTACCCTCCGCATCCTCGTAGCCCTCGGCTGGACTCCCTCCAGTAACTCTTCATGTTTCTTGAAGTGGGGAGCCCAGAACTGGACACAGTACTCCAGATGGAGCCTCCCTAGGGCAGTGTAGAGGGGAAGGAGAACCTCCCTCGACCTGCTGGCCACACTTCTTCTAATGCATCCCAGGATGCCATTGGCTTTCTTGGCAGCCAGGGCACACTGCTGGCTCATGGTCAACCTGTCGTCCACCAGGACATGCAGGCCCCTCTCCACAGAGCTGCTCTCCAGCAGGTCCGCCCTGTACCTGTGACTGACTGATATGTGAAGAACTTTATCTCTAAGAATGGGGTAACAATAAATGAGTATTATTCCAAACGAAGAGTTCAACCAGTTTTTTCCTATTTAGTCAACAAGATAGCAGACAATAGTCCCATAACAATGGCATTGTTTTGATTACAGTTTTATCCAAGTCAGAAACTCATTTCAGAAGCGGGAATTTTTGATATTTCAGTTAACTTAAGAGCCTGTTCTTCAGGTAGAGTGCAAAACACATGTCTTCATTGGCCAAAGGCATATCTCAGCAGAAAAGGGAGATGAACACATATTGTCAAGGGACAAATCTGGATTTCCTTTATCACGTGTTTTCGTTTATTGTTTATATATAACCTTAAGCAAACACAAAAACAAATAGTATGTTATTCTTCTCGATGAATGTCTACCTGGAAAGCTGTCCTAGTTTGGGGTGGGATAGGGATAATTTTCATGAGAAGCTGGGTAGGCTGACCCAAACTAGCCAGCTAAATGTGGTATTTGATGCTATGTGATATCATGCTTGGTATTTAAGTGAAGGACCTGGCTGGGGACGATTAATTTGCCACTTGGAAGCAAGCTGAGCATCAGGCAGTGAGAAAATTGCACTCTGTGTATTCATTTTTACCGGTATTATTGCTGTGATTTCTTCTCCTTTTGCAGTTCTGTTAATCTGTGTTTATCCCAATGCACGAGTTTTGCCTTTTTCTTCTCATTGTTCTCCCCATCCCACTGGGGTGGTGGAGGAGTGAGAGAGTGACTGAGTGGTTCTGTGTTGCTGGCTGGGGCTAAACCATGACAAAAACCTACTGAAACTGAGACTTATACAAGAGGAAAAACTAAAACCGGTAAGAAAAACTTTGCAACAAGGCTTTCATGTAGACACATACTTGTAAGTATTTGTTTATTCAGTTTTTCTTTCCAAACTCCTTTGAAAAGCTGCTGTAGTGTCAGCCTTCCAGCAGACCCAGAAAAAGCAGTCAAAAATATCTTTAAGTTCAAGACACTGACCCGTTATTGCAAAAGCAGATTGATTTGCTCAAAATAGCTGTTCAAATGAGCTGAAGCTTCCAGTTCAAGTTCTGTGTTTCTACAGACTAGAGAACCCTGATGTAATCTGATGTCTATGAACACATCTACAACTTTTGCTGCACACTGTTGTTATGCATGTGGGTTTTTTGGTCACTGTGAACTGAGGTAAGTAGGTACGTTCAGCAACACATATTATAGCTGAAGTAAACTCAAAATGTCATTGCTGAATAGTCATAGCAATATCTTTTTCACAGTAAATATATAAACAAAACAATGCCAATACAAAAGCATTTCTGGAGATAGTATCTTCAAACCTTCAGAATACTAATTCAGAGTTCTACCATCTAGAGTGAGCTCAAGGCATATGAAAAACACTCACCCGCTTAAAGCAGGGGTACTAATCTTAAGGGTTTGCCTGTACTGGGGAAGACTGCTCAGTTTCTCTGTCCCTGTCCCAGCTCTGACAATAGTTTTGGTAACTTTTGCTACTGAGGCAGGAGCTGTGGTATGCAAAAAGTACTGGAGCACCTCTATCTAACAGATCCTGTGGTCTCCCCTGAGAACTCCTTGTGCTAAACAAGCATTTAGTTTGGCTTCCTCAGCATTCTTTGTTGTTTGATTAGGTAGTTCTGACCAGGAAGCTTTCAGGCTGTAACTGCCTTAGCCCCTTTTCTTCTTACTCCACACCAGAAGAAATTCGATGCTCATTTTTACATGCAAAAATTTCTACTGCTTGGCCCACCTCTAATCAGAAAATATCTTCATAGGAATTATTTTCCTTTTACTCTTCTTAAGATTTTAATACGAAAAACACTTCATAGAAACTCTGAGCGAAGACTCGTTTGTGTTCTGCAGTAGGGCAACTGTATTTCACTACCAGACTGAGTACTTATTCGCAAAGCAAAAAGATTTTGGAGAACACGACTAACACCAAAGAACTGAGGAATTTTTCCATTATTATATTTGGCACAGGGGATAGGAATGGACAAATCAAAAAGACATTCCCAGAAGATATTCTGTTCCTTAGGATTTACAGAAATCAGGGCTAGGTTTTAAGAAGAGCTGGTTTTAAATCTGAACTTTTGAGTTGGAATGTAAGGGAAGCTTCGTACCACAGTTTTGTACCATACCAAAAAAAAAAAATCAGACTGTAGGACTAAAAATACCTCAGCTTTGAACATTTTTATCCCAATTCTTATAAGAGTTGAAAGCATGCGCATTGATCTAGCAAGAGCAATTTGCTAATAGCTAGACCAGCAAGGGAAGACCTGGGATTTTAACCAGAAGAGGGGGGAGGGGGAGGTGCTCAAACTTCACAAATCCCAGTTTAATACAGATGAAAAAGGAACAACTCATACTCTTCCTTACAACAAAATACATACAATTATGTTAGTCACTATATCAAATTACCATACAGAGTCACAAGTCCAACAGTTTATAGATTCATACAGTGATTCAGATAGGACACTATACACAGCAACTATTTCAGATAACAATAAATTATTTTTAATGTTTACCGATATAGCGTGCAACATCTCCGGTTCTCCCCGTCATATCCAAGTGAGTTTTTTTGCATTTACCTCAGTGCACACTACCAATGTTTGTAGCTGGATTACTCTAGACATGGTGGTTGATGTTACATAAAGCAGCTAGTAATTCAGAAATACATGTTTTTAAATAATAATTACGTCTGAAAGATTTTACACAAATGTTTGTGCATTTTAGACTGATAAAACTTTTTAAAAGAAATAAAAATTATTGTGAAATTATGTTGATTTTTATGAATAGTTAAGTTTTTGTAATAGTTAAGTACTATGAATAGTGACTCTTCCTTTCATCATCCTAGCTGTGGATCCTTATCAATCAATTAAAAAAAGTATCAAAGGTATTCATTTTCTCATAAAATATGCATTGTTTTTTACTATAAAAGAAAGAGAGAAATCAATTTTAGTTTGAAAAGCACATTAAAAATGTAAGCTCAAGAGTATGGCATACATTTCACAGAAGATTGCAACTACTAAAACATTTTTTCTCACCGACCAGAAGAAATCAAATGAAGTCAGTTTGCCTCTAGGTTTTTAAACATCATTACCATTCATCCTAATAATGAAGTTAAAATTAACTGAAAGAAGACAAAATTAAAAAAAAAAAAAAATCCTCAACCAAAAATCTTTCCCCCTGCCAGCACACGGGTTTATTCAAGAAAAATGGGTAAAAGTAATGCCTGATGTATGTTTTTAAAATGAAAGGTGAGATATAAATAGCATAGGTGTCAATGGATTCAGGAAGTACAAGATTGCATATAGATTGTGCAGATACGTTTTCAAAAGCAATAAATGTGTGTTTTCCAAACAAGACACAAAGCATACAAAATACAAGAACAAAGGTATAAGGATATGCTATAATTATAATGATAACTACACTCACACTGAAAATATGTGGTTGCAATACAGCCTTTTTGTTTATTTATCTGCAGGAGGATGAAAGCATGGTGCAGAGGTCAGTAAAGGCATCTGATCACAGAATCACAGAATCACAGAATAGTAGGGGTTGGAAGGGACGTCTGTGGGTCATCTAGTCCAAACCTCCTGCTGAAGCAGGGTCACCTACAGCAGGCTGCACAGGATCTTGTCCAGGCGGGTCTTGAATATCTCCAGAGAAGGAGACTCCACAACCTCCCTGGGCAGCCTGTTCCAGTGCTCCGTCACCCTCAGAGGGAAGAAGTTTTTCCTCATGTTCAGCTGGAACTTGCTGTGCTTCAGTTTGTGCCCATTGCCCCTTGTGCTGTCACTGGGCACCACTGAAAAGAGCTTGGCCCCATTCTCCTGACACCCACCCTTCAGATATTTGTAAGCATTTATAAGGTCCCCTCGCAGCCTTCTCTTCTTCAGGCTGAACAAGCCCAGCTCCCTCAGCCTCTCCTCGTAGGGGAGATTTTCCAGTCCCCTCATCATCCTTGTAGCCCTCCGCTGGACTCTCTCCAGTAGCTCTTCATCTTTCTTGAACTGGGGAGCCCAGAACTGAACACAGTACTCCAGATGGGGCCTCACCAGGGCAGTGTAGAGGGGAAGGAGAACTTCCCTCATCCTACTGGCCACACTCTTCTTGATGCACCCCAGGATTCCATTGGCTTTCTTGGCAGCCAGGGCACACTGCTGGCTCATGGTTAACCTGTCGTCCACCAGGACACCCAGGTCCCTCTCCGCAGAGCTGCTTTCCAGCAGGTCCACCCCAAGCATGTACTGGTGCATGAGGTTGTTCCTCCCCAGGTGCAGGACCCTGCATTTGCCTTTGTTGAACCTCATCAGGTTCCTCTCTATGCAGCTTTCCAGCCTATCCAGGTCTCGCTGAATGGCAGCACAGCCTTCCGGTGTGTCTACCACACCTCCCAGTTTTGTGTCATCAGCAAACTTGCTGAGGGTACATTCTAACTCTTCATCCAGGTCGTTGATGAAGAAGTATCTATTCATCAGTAAGGGACCCCATAAATCCTTTAATGAGTTTGCTTGCATCTCATCTTAAACTGTGCTGAGAGCTTTTCATTCCTACAGTGTGTGGAAAATACCTTACAGTACTAAGCCTGCTGTCCCCCAACCCCTTGGAATGTGCACTAAGCTTATTAGGAACATTTTGTATCACAAATTAAGTCCTTTGGAAAAAAAAGATTGTCTCATCCCAGCTATGACAATGATGCTGACAAGAAGAGATAGCACTGTAAAGTTGAACAAAAGAAGAACGCTGCTGGCTTCTACAGCTGTCAGGAAAGATCCCCATCTTACTGTCTTTTTACCCTGTCTGACTCGAATTTTAGCAGCACTAAATCATTGTGCAGCCATTTTAAACATTCTGCATGTTTTAAACAGACCTGTGGAAAAAACAAACACGTGTTCACTCCAGCTTGAAGAAGAGTGTAAACAGAAAGGAGTCTGACTCTAGGAGTTATTTCCATTTGCCCTTTGGCCCTTGATGCCTAGAAGAAGTTTCTTCAACAACAACAAAAACAGCATGGGTGATAGAAGGAGAAGGCTGAATTCACCAAAGGAAAATTGCCTTCTGACAATCTTCTTCAAAGATTTTTTCAACCTAAGAGTTGCAGGGTAACAAAACAGCTGAGTTAGCCACAGGTAAATTTGAAATTACAGACTCCAGATAGAGGGGAGGTTATAGCCAAGATAACACCAGGGGCAGTCATTGGAACTGCAGTGCTTGTCCTATACCTCCTCTGCATTTTGTAGCATTGCCATACACATACAGAAGCAAAACAAAACCTGGAGTTTAATCCCACTGGCAGAATGTAGAGTTCTACAAAGCTTTGCAGTCAGTCAATGCAAGTGCTTGTTTTGTTACCACATCCTCACAGTCCGACTGGTCCTGGAAAATGCTATTGCCATTAAAGACTGTGGCCTGTCTTCAGCAGTCATTTTCCTGCCTCACACCTCTTTCCAAAGCATGACCTTACCCTCTTTCAAGCCTCTTTGTAACACCAGTTCCTTTCGCCACACAGGATAGACAATGCCTGTGTGGAACTCCTTGCTTCAGAATGGTTTGGATGCTTCAAGCTAATGTGTGTCTAGAAAGCAACTTGACAACTTCATGGAAGAAAAATTCACCACAGACTATAAACACCATGAAGCCACTTCGGGAAGTCTCTAGAATGAGTTGCTGAAGATTAGGAGATTATTCTGGGAAAGTATTTCTACATCTGTCCCTTCTACTCTTCCCCATTTATAAGTGATCAGCTACTCTCCAAAACAGGATACCTTGCTAGAGGGACACTTGCTTTGACTGGGGCCAGCTGCTCTTCTTTTCACTGGTTATTTTCCTAATTGGTGCTTGTTGCTACTGATAAAAACAGAATGAAGGAAAGTTAAAATGTTACCTACAAATAGTGTCCATAACTAATTACTTTCCTGTTTGTCCTCCCTGGCCAGTAGTTTATCCATAATGCTGTCAAGACTTTTGCTAAAACATCGAGTCCATCACAACATCAAGGTTTGTTCAGTGTCCAGCAGCTATAAGGGATCCGAGTCTTGTTTCCTCATCTAGGTGCTATTATAGTACAAATAAACAGTACAACTGTATGCTGATTTTTTGAGTTCAGATAGCTGGATGTCTATTTTTTCTCTTCTGAGTCCTTGAAACTGAAAATAAAACTCCAAGCAACACAGATCACAGGTTTGGCCTGTTTCCCTCCTGAGAGGTGCGCAGGCTGTTATGGCTCTCCCTGAAACATCTCTGTCCTTTTAGATTTGCTACTTGATCACTGTACTTATAAGACCTTTGTGGTTTTCTTCACAGTGTGCATGCTTGGAAAAAGATCTGCAAATCCATGAAGAGTCCATGAGTACAAAAAACTTGTGCAGTTCAAAAAAAGCCTAATCTGCTTTCTTTTTTCTAATTAAAATAAAGCTTTTCTTGGCATTTTGATCTTTACAAAATTAAATTGGAAATGTTTTGTTCTAATTAGCCTTTTCAAATTCTTTTTTTCCAGTCCACGTTGCCTACAGCAAAATATTACCTTGAAGATCTGAAGCGGCATAGCAGAGAAGATATTGACCGAGCTGTTGGCCAGAAGAGTAGATCTCAGTGGACTGGGAGGTTGGGCGTTGATGGAGCTAGGATAAGGAGCCGGTATTTCCCTACAGCCCAGGTACTCACTTGCAGTAGATACCCAGTGTATTGGTGAGATCTTTGCAACTGTTTGGCAATACTGCAAGAGTAGGATCTCTCAGTAAGTAAAGAATAGTACACCTGGAACACAGTGTCAGAAAAGTTCAGGCTAACAGCAAACAAATGCCTCTTCATGCTTGCTAATCCTTGCTAAATGGATCAGCATGATTCTGTCATAATTTCCCACTAACTTCATATTTATATTTTAAGTACTCTGAAAGGAGTAAGAGTGCGAATGACCTGTGACTGCAGAGAACTGTAATCTCAAATAAAAGGAACTTTTATTAATTTCATTCAGCTTTTCCTAGGCAGTTATGTGTGACAAACAAAATTATATTAGTGCATGGACCTCTTACATGAGAAGTAGTTCACTGCCACTAACTACTTTGAAATGGTGGAATGAAGTTTCTAAAAATATCATCAAAATAATTAATGACATAAATAAAACTAATAAGGGGTGATGCTGTTCTGGACGTTTCAGAGACCCATAATGATCTGTTAGGTCCAGTGGCAGAACCTACACAGTGTTTCTGTAATGATCAGTTTTTCTGGTACTAGCAGACATTTCGCTCACATGGCAAAGTGACTCAAATCTTACGGGAAAACTACATCCAGCGTTCTTCATCTGCAACCTATACAGTTCAATAAATAGAACAGAATGAGACCAAGTAATCAGCTAACCAGTATTTTTATTTCTGTGGGGTCTGGGTTTCCTCCCAGGCTCCTAGAAGCAAATAAGATGCTGACAGAGGAAGGAAGCTATTCCCATATCATTACTGAAACCTGAACTCAATATGACCCAACGTTATTTCAGAATATCTAGTTACTGCTACACTTTTAAGCTCAGCAGAGCAAGATATTCTGTTTGACTGGTATCTGGCTCAGCATGACAACAATTCTGACTTGAGCACGTAACTGCTGTCATATTATAAATAGCCAATAAAAATAACGTAAGAAACAATTTAGCTTAGATGGTTTACTATGCTGCCTATGTGTAAAATGACCAGTGTTCTCACTTCACCTTGCTAGTAAAAAATTTTCTAACACATAATAATAATTAAGACCCTGCTGAATGAAATGGTGCTGGTTATGCAGTGAAAATTGATTTTGCTTATTAATAAATCCAAGGAAAATATAAACTCTGCTTTGTAAAACAATCATGATCTCAGAGGTCAGACATTTAAACATTAGATATCGTGCATTTCACTATCTTACAAGAAGCAGTAGCAATCTTTTTTGTAACTGTAACAGTAACCACAGTGACAGTGATGATTTGAATTTTTCTGTTTCAGACGTGTAAAGGGCTTGTGCATCTGAAAGTCTGTACCTTTTACTGGACATATTGCTTTTTCTAATAAAAGATTTTTCCTGTAAGTCTTACCTGCCTTATGAGCCTTTTGATATACACTAGCGTAACACTGTTCTTTTGGATTTTAAAGTACTTTTCCAGCGTGAAGTGTCAGGTCCATCACTACACAGTAAAAAAGACAAAGGAAGGCAAAGAAAGGTAGCAAGAACGGGTCCCCATCTGTATGTTACCTGGAGTCTTAAAGGTAGTATATACAGATGTGTACATATTCATGTACCTATATACAAAATCTATGTGATTTAAATCCCAAAATTCTGGATCCTACGGACATGAATGGGAAAGCAGAAATTTTAGGAGTTAATGGGACCAAAAATTGAATCCAGCCAAGTATGAGAGATTTTAAAGCCAAGGCTTTCCACTGCTTACTGATGTATTTCTATTATTACAAGCTGCCAGCAATTATGAAAAACCTTTCGGGCACAATGTAATGATTGCTCATAAGGAGGGATTTCTCTTTTTTTCCTTTTCTGCAGAGGGTAAAGCTGACATTAAAATAAACACCTCTGTCTTCACTTGGTTAATCCCTTGACTTACATTTAGAAAATACAATAATATATCAGTACAAGAGAAGAGTAATAACAGCGTTTAGTTTGCTACACACGAATGATTTCTGCACATGCACAAAAGTCTGATGTGCTTTTAATTTTTCATTCATTGGTAGGAATTTCAGAGCTTTTCATTGCACCACTGGTTTCAATTTCAACAGAAACAGAGAAATAAATTATCTGCCTTTAAAGTCTGAGGTATTTGCAGGTGGAATACTCCTTAAGATTAATTTGCATTGAGTGAAAATTTAGGAATTTATTCCATGAATAAATTAAAGTATGTGATCAGTAGGTAAGTGACAGAAAAATATCGAAACAAGCACAGGAACGGGCAGAAAAGTTCCATAAGTCCCCAGAGTCCTTCCTCTGTCTAGTCTAAGTATAAATTTTGAAAAAGGAGAAAAATGTATCGATGTATGTAAAAATATCAATTTGAGTGTAATATGGAAAATATTTATTGGACTGATAACCATATTGCTCTGTGTCTGTGTTATTTATGCCTTTCAAATAACGTTCTGAAAAAAATGAGCACTTACTTTCAGCAAATGCTTATTTCAGTTGCTAAACTGCTAACAGTAGTTTGTGAGATAGTTCAGTTAGTTTTCCTACAGGGAAATAAACATTGCTTTATGCAATTCATATGGTTGGAAATGAATGATGTAATTTCAAGCGTGGGAGTTATTTACTGATGTAAATTCATATTATCTTGTAAGTCAATTCCCTGTCTTGTTAAGTTAGTTAACAATTTACTTTAACAACTTGCTTAAAGGGACCACAAGTTAGGAAAATAAACTTGTATGTATATATGTTTTAGACAACTATATGAAAGATTTTATGCTGTAAACTAAACATATGTGTGGAAAATACATTGTTTTCACTGTTCTAAATATACTTTAAAGCATATTAATTACTTATGATTTTTTCATTTAACATACATTTTAGAGTTGCATTCATTTTTTACTTCAGCTCTTGTCTTCCGTTATCAAAAGTATGTAATTGGTGGTATTACATTCAGTAGAAGATGGGATTTTAAAGATTTGATATACTGATTTTCAAATTACATTGGCTTGCAACAGGTCTGTACTTAGGCAAATTCTTAAACTCCCATTTGAATTTGCTTGCTATCTGCAGGAGGAATGTACATGCAGAATATATTACTGGATGAAAGCTGAAGAACTATTTTCTATCTTTTGTTTTGCTTTGTTTTAAGCTTCTAGCAATAAAGTCAGTTCATTACCCAAAGCTACTCTTCAGAGCTCATTCTTCTGAAAATAAGTACCACAAATAATGAGTATACTCTGTTTAGGATTTTAGGCATAAAAGGAGGGTTTTGCTTTGCTACTGTTCTGTTGGATTATGTCCTCAGGTATGTTGTTGAAAGTTAAATAATACATTGAAATATGGAGAGTATTAAATAATGCAGGTTTGCAGAGTATGAGTTTTCTTATGCTAAACGAGGGAACGTTCTTTGAACAGAAAATTGTAACTGGAAGAAAAATATGTCTTTGTGCCAGAGAATTTTTTCATTTCAATTTTATTCAATAAAAACAGTTCATAAGTTTCCAAATTAGCTATCATACATATAGTCTAGGTCACAAATTCAGGCAACAGTTTGAAAACCAATGCATTATGTATTATATATCAACATGTGAACAAACACAGGAATAGCAAATATGTTCTTTGGTGCCACAGTCAAGTCAGAAAACACTTATGAGAGAATTTACACTTTTAGAATTTGACCAGTTGGCATCTGGTTGTTTAAACATCCCTTCTTTGAGACATTCACACTTCTTCGCTCTTTCTCATGAATTTGACATCATATCTCAGGCCTGGTTTGTAACTCGGATAACATACAACATCTAGAGAGTTCAGTGCAAGAACAATTCCTATATTGCTTGTTTCCAAATAAACAAAGAAGTCAATATGGTACAGAAAATATTTTTTTCCTCTTTTTTTTTTTAGAGACATGCGAACTAGTAGCGGTAGCTCACTGAACCATTATTGTCTTATTTCTTCGAACATAACACCTAGGATCTCATTGGAGAGAACTCTACAGCTGAGACTAGAGACCCTGCCGTAGTTTTAAGAGATATGCACTTCATATTCCTATGGTGTCTATTCTGGCTAGCTCATGTCTGCAGAGCAAGCATGCTCCATGGGGACCTCTTGGAGAATACTGTGTTTATGAAACAGGAAACATCACTCACCCAGCTGTTGTCCTGATAGGCAGCAAGGATGTGTCATAGGAAAGCACAAAGGGATGATGACTGCTGAGCACACCCGCTTCAAAGAGCTACAATACCTATTCCAACAACAAGAAGAAGTAAACAGTGAATTGTGCAAAAATATTGTGGCAGTCCGGTGAAGATCCCAGTGACTGGAAAAGTGGAAGCCTAACCCCATTTTTAAAAAGGGTAAAAAGGAAGACCTGGGGAACTACAGACCAGTCAGTCTCACCTCCATGCCTGTTAAGATCATAGACCAGATACGCCTGGAAACTATTCTAAGGCACGTGGAAAATAAGGAGTTGATTTGTGACAGCCAACATGGCGTCTCTAAGGGAAAATACTGCCTGACAAATTTCCACAACAGAGTTATTGCATTGGTGGATAAGGGCAGAGCAACTGATGTGATCTACCTGGACTTGTGCAAAGCATTTGACACTGTCCCACATAACAGACTTGTCTCTAAATTGGGGAGACATGGATTTGATGAATGGACAACTCAGTGGCTAAGGAATTGGCTGGATGTTCACACTCAAAGAGTTGTGGTCAATGGCTTGATGTCCAAGTGGAGACAGTGACAAGTGCTGTTCTTCAAGGGTCAGTACTGGGTCAGGTAATGTTTAACTTCTTTATTGGTGACACAGACGTCAGGATTGAGTGCACCCTCAGCAGATTTGCCAACGACACCAAGCTGTGGTGTGGTTGACACGCTGGAGGGAAGGGATCCCATCCGGAGGCACCTTGACAGGCTTGAGAGGTGGGCCCGTGTGAACCTCATGAAGTTCAACAAGGCCAAGTGCAAGGTCCTGCATAAAGGGTCAGGGCAATCCCAAGCACAAATACAAGCTTGGTAAAGGATGGCTCGAGAGCAGCCCTGCCAAGAAGGACTTGTGGACACTGGTTGACGAGAAACTTGACATGACTTGGCAGTGTGCACTCGCAGCCCATAGCACCAACCATATCCTGGGCTGCATCACAAGAAGCGTGGCCAGCAGCTTGAGAGAGGTGATTCTGCCACTCTACTCTGCTCTGACAGAGACCCAACCTGGAGTCCTGTGTTTGGCTGTGGAGCCCTCAGCAGAGGAAAGACATGTACCTCTTGGAGCGGGTCCAGAGGAGGGCCACAAAAATGATCTCAGGAAAAGCTGAGAGAGTTGGGGCTGTTCAGCCTGGAGAAGGGAAGGCTGTGGAGAGATCTTATTGCAGCCTTCCAGTACCTGAAGGGTGCCTACAAGAAAGCTGGAGAGGGACATTTTAGGAGGACATGTAGGGATAGGACAAGGGGTAGTGGTTTTAAGCTGAAAGAGAGTAGATTTAGACTAGATAGAAGAAAGAAGTTCTTTACTATGAGGGTGGTGAGGCACTGACACTGGCTGCCCAGAGAAGCTGTGGCTGCCCCTCCTTGGCCAGGCTGGGTGGGGCTTTGAGCAGCCCAGTCTAGTGGAAGGTGTCTCTGCCTCTGGTGGGATGGTTGGAATTAGGTTATCTTTAACATCCCTTCCAAGCCAAACCACTCTATGATTCTATGATTGTACTGCATCGTAGGCAAAATCTCAGGGAAACCAATGCTAAGGAGGACTCAAAATAGCAATTCTGATATTTTAGAGATTTTCACAAAATTGTAATACCTTATAATTCAGATGAGATTAAAATCCAGGAATTAGAGTTGAAACCCAGAAGGTGCTCTGCAGGGTTTGAGACATCCATATCAGCAAATAAAACAGGGCCATGACCCAAGTCCTGAGCCATGTTTATTCATATTGTTAACCCCTTAGGATTATCCACAGCAGAGTTTTGATGTGCATCAGCTATCATGTGATCAAACACTTCCTGGGGTTCTGGGTCAAGGACGTGCCAGGGATCGTTCCAACACAGACAGGTGGCTCTATAGAGAAGGAGGCTGGGCTTTTTTTTTTTGGTGTAAACACCGGTTTGCAGCCTGATTGTGATCAGACAATGTTTTCTGCTCTTTGGTCTCTAGTAGTCCTTGAGTCTAACGCATCCATTCAGTGATAAGCTCTAGCTGTCTGGAGACCAGAACCAGGATCCTACAGCATATTGCTTAACTGCCAGTGTCACACATTAAGCCCTTTAACTATGCAGTCCATGTTACTCTGTCCAAGCTAACTGCCAATACCAATGTAATCTGAAGCTCAGCATTTCTGAAACATTGACTAAATTTTCTTCAAATGTTTGATTAACCTGTAAGCTGCCTCACTGCTATTCACAGCTGGCCTTCAAATTCCATGTTTAAGCTTCTGATACTTAAAGTAGCCAAGATGTCTATTCCAAGTTCTATCTTCTGTTAATACTTCACACTTCACCGCTTATTCTTTTTAGGTTGACACCTGAATTTCAGTTATTTTTCTCCTATATTTTCACACAAGCTTTGCTTTATTCCTAGGAGGCACATATTTTCTGCAACATGTTTACCCAAATTAAATGTCGTAACTTCCAATCTGATACATAAAATCTTCCTATTAGTAATTCAGCGAGCACACATTTCTAGACTATATGGTGTTGTTTGATAAGAAGGCAGGAAATAAGCTATTTTCTGATTTAAAGATGGTTTATCTTCTTTGACAGTTTTCATACCAGCTAAAAATATATGTTGGAAGATACTGTCTTCTCAAATAGAGCACAGATAGTGATAAGCAGATAAAGTATCCAAACATTACTGATTTCATAACTTCTTCTATGTTCATCAGGGTCACTTAGCAGCAATCATTTCACGTGGTAACACATACAACACAAAGTTAAGCCTTAAAATTGAAAACATTTTTTGTATGATACTAAAAATCTATAGATAACTCCTGTGCTGCCTATGCTGATGATGAATCTTCAAAGTGTCAAAAAAGTTTCACCAAAGAAAGAATTGCCGAAAAGCACTATAATCTACTGGTCATGGACATGATGACTATTTCAAGGAATGTCCTGGTGGACAAATGAGATCATTTATACAAACCTCCTTTTCAGTCTTCTTTCCATTCCATCCTGCCCGTCTAAGCACAGTTAAATTAAGAATGATACAGAGCTCAGGTACAATACGTTTCTTAGAGTGGTAAAAAAGTCCAGTGATTATTAATACAATTGAATAACTAGACCCATAAGCAAGGGGTTTTTTTTCCTGATAAATGATCTATTTTTTATTCCTTAATTATCCCAGATCAGATTAAAACTGCCAATACCAGCCATGTAACCATTCTTTTCTGGTTGTTTCAAACCATGAAGCCTCTGAGAGGTTTGCAATAATATGCAGTATATATAGTTTCTGGGGGTTTTATGCTGACTTGCATGTACTTACCTGTGTTTCAGATTAATTTTTCAATTATTCTGTCCATGTCTGGTCACAAAGGAGTAATACTTGGCTTTTAGTTACTCCGTATTTTAACACAGGTGGGAGCTCCACTGCAACTGGCTAATACGTCTTTGAATTCTTTGTAAGACTTCTGGTGCTGCCTGCTCTGCTCTCTTACAAAGGTAGAAGCTGCTGGAGCTCGTTCAAGCTGCACTGAGACATAAATGTAGCTACACCTTGCATGTTGGAGCATACGGCGCTTGGTTTCCAGTGCATCTGTGTGTCTCCTTCTTACTAATGGTGTTCAGACCAAAAGGCATACCAGATGTCTGGCTGGGCTGCTTTAAGATCACTGCAGATGTTGAACAGCTTGCATGTTTTCTCTTGTGAAGACAGTGAAGTGTTTCTAGGGGGAAACACTGCGGTAATGCTGCTATTGTCCCTGCCTAAAGTTTTGTATCAAAAGTCACACATCTGATGGGACAGGTTAAGTATTCATGAGTAACAGAAAATACATCTTAGTTAAGGAACAACTGATTAATGAAAACTCATATGGGTTTATTATTATTAGGTATACCAACATATTTATATATTTATTAGGAATACCCGGTTATTTATATATATATTTATTGTTATTAGGCATACCTGAGAAGTTCACACACTTTTTTATGGCTCAGGATTGATAACTTTTATTGCCATTTCAGATTTTTTGCAAGTGTCAATTCACGAACGTCTGCTTTCCAGACTGGGATACATAGACAAATGACATGAATATGAACTGGATGTCACCCTGCTGAGTGAGGAAGGTTTTCAGCAGCTGTTGAAAGCCACCAGAACTAGTAATGGACCCCAACCCTGACAGGTGCAATTACAGTGCTGTGGGGTCTCAAAAAACATGAACACAAGGTACCCAGATGATCAAGCATTAAGTGCATGAGAAACTGTCCTGAGGTTGAGCACCATTTTCAGAGAATCTAGTAGCTGACAGCTCACAGTTTCATACTGAGGTAAAGAGATTTGGAAGTTTTGACAGGAAAAGGGACAATGGGTTTAAACCAAAAGAGAGCAGATTTGGATTAGTTATAAGAAAGAAATTCTTCACCATGAGGGTGGTGAGGCACTGGCACAGGTTGCCCAGAGAAGCTGTGGATGCCGCCTCCCTGGAATTGTTCAAGGTCAGGTTGGATGGAGCTTTGAGCAACCTGATCTAGTGGAAGGTGTGCCTTCCCCTGGCAGGGGGGTTGGAACTGTATGGTCTACAATGTTCCTGCCAACCCAAACCATTCTATGATTCTGTGATTCACAGCAGCTCCTATACTGCGCTCTGCTGGGAGCTCAGTTTTGCTGTAGTTTCATAGAGATGGCAAAACACCATCCATCAGACTAAATGCATCAGGAATCTCCTTGCTGCCCATACTGACTGATAGCAGCAGAGGAAACACAGGTAACCGTTTTCCCTAAAAAGCTGTTAAAACTGGGCAGAGCCAATGAAGAGCAGAGCAGTTGGTCATCCTGCCCCACTGCTGTATGGTGTCAGGGCAGAGGCTATAAAATCAGCTGCTCATCCTGTCCATCTACTTCTTTCCCGAGGTAAGCAGATTCCTCTCAGACAGGTGTGTAATTATAGGCATATACTACCCCGCTGTAAAGCAGTTCCTGACAAAGTCCTATGAAAATCCACCTGACAGCTACAAAATATTTGGATTTTTTAAAAAATAAAGTATTGTACAACAGAACATGTCATTTGCAGGCTTTCACCTGTCTTCAAAATCACACTGACAACAGGCTGTGAATTAGGCCACAAATTTAAAGGAGGATCATAAGCAGATGATACAAAGCACAGACATGGTGAAGGTTAGCATAGCATTTTTGCCTGCTGAGTAATGCTGAACCCAACAACTTCTTTTCAAATGGTAAGTTAATTGCTACAAAATACCCAGATTCTCCCATTATTCTTAGCACAAACCACCTCCAGTATCACTGAGAGAGGCATTCAGTTGAAGCAGCTCAAGCTAGGCCTCTAGACTTCACTTGACGTTATTTTTTTTTTTCCCCAGTTACACCTGTTACTGCTCGTTTCACTTTTAGTCACATTTTGACCTGTGAATGTTTCTCGTCCAGTCTTTGGTGGGCTCCTGCAGTTCCTCAAGCCTTCTCTCAGTTGTTTTTCTCAGTTGTTGAGATACTGACATACTGGATCACTTCCACTACACAAAATGTTTCCATATTTCCACTTGACAGTAATTCCTGGATGCTACTTTGGTATTGGAGCTTTATGGACTCATTCTGAATTAATTTCCTTGTCAGCTTTTCTTCAGTCTTGTTAGTATTCTTTGCTGTCTCTAAATTGGTTTTTCTCATTAGTCTTTTGTGCTACTGTTTACCTGATGGCAACTTTTGCTTAGACAGATAATTTTTGGCTACTTTTATGTCAAGTTAACGCGGCCAACATTTTGCTGTTTGTGACACTTGTTTTTTTATAAACATATAAGTGAATCAACTTGGGTTTTTACCCTGATGAAAGCTTTCTAATATTTTCTGTTTCTCTTCTGAAGTTACACATCTTCAATTTGTCTGTTTGTTTCTTTGAAATCTCATGGGTTTGCCTAAGACTTTTTACATGGAGCGGTATCACATTCTTTCTTTCTCAGGCAAATACAAATTTGCCCAGTAAATCTTCTTCTGAAAACTGCCCACACTGATGTACACTTTTCACTTTAAAGTCTTCCTCAGGTTTGAAACAAGGTTTCTTCTTTCTTCAAATGAAACTAGAAGAAAAATTCTGTAGTGAGGCTGTGAAAGAACTTCCTGTTAGGAGCAGTGCAAATAAAATCTGACAGGTTTTAAGATGGGTCTTGGTTCAACTAGTGTTGGACAAATGCGTCGCTGTTGCCTACATCAGCAGCGAATTCAATCTCACGTCCCATTGTAACCCCGAAGAGCTGGACACCAGTTGAATTTCAAATGAGCATTAATTAATTGTTCATGGCCCAGGTATTTGACTCTCTAGTGAAATACATAATCCAAATGCATTAGCAAGGTCTTGGTCTGGTATAGTTTCTTACACCACTATAAGCCAGAAATCTGAGGATACTAATCAAGCTATTTGCCTTCTCCACTCTCCTCAAGAAGAGTCTTTTCCACTTCTTCACCTTTGTCTTTTTTCCTCTCTCAAAATCAGCTTCAAAATCTAGCCTGGCCCCTGTATAGCATAATTTCATATGTGAAATGTATTTTTCTTAAGCATTTTTTATTTGCATTAAAAAAATGCAACCCAACAACCAAAAACTGAAACCAACACCCAGGTGATCCTACATTCTTACACCCTGGAATCAGACAACCTCATCTTTCCTTACTCCACTTCCCTGCTCTTCATCACCCACACACATCATCGTTGTGATGATATTTGGTGTGTCAGCTCATTTGGAGAGAGGCAATGTTTTCTGTCCTGTATAAAGCAGCTACTACATTCTGGGATACTGTTAAATAAGAAACCCGTCATCTGGTGACTGTGTAGCTTATAGTTTTCTAAGTGTTTTCCTTTGTGACAAAGCAGTAATTCTCCTAGAGGCAGGTTGTATTGTTGATATTTCCTTGAGAAAGACACACAGATCTAGAAGGTGATCTTTATAAACTATGGTCAAACCTATTTTTTGTGTCTAGTTAAGAGTCTTTGATTGTAAGATCATCCCTGGCTCTGTCTCACACAGTCTGGCCCTCCTATGGCAAAGCTGTGCCAGGAGACAAGGTGAGTACATTTTATTTTCGTTAGGGCAAAAGAAAACCCCAAACAAATGCGAATCCAAACAACAGGTTAATCAGACTCTTGAATCTCCATCTGTTCTTCTGCGAAAGACAGTACAGAAATACAAATGCTTACATTTTTGTTGCTTTTTATTTAGGCCTATGCTGAAATGTGTCTGGAACAAATTACTGATACGTTAGAAAGAATAATGTAAAGAGGGAAAATTTGTCTAACATTTCGTTGAAGAATGTAGGGACTTGCATTAGAAAAAGGCTGCAAAATTTACCATAAGAAAAGATATAGCAAGATATTGTTAAATTGCCGTCAGCTTTTTTGTTTTGTTCCACCTTTGCCATTTCTTTCTAACTCAGTTAAACTTCAGGGCCAATAAAAGAACTCATTTTATATGCAATGAAAGTCTTGGGACTGAGTTTATAGATTGTCTTCCTCAAATGATCCTCTTCCAAATCAGAATTTCAAATGGTTTCACATTAAAGACAGAATTCGAACTGGTGAGTTTTCCTGTAATTAACTGTGATAACACAGGGGACGTGGAATGCCCTTTAAAACATAGCTGTAGGCTTGCAGCTGCCTTTCTGGGATGTACTATGGCTTAGTCATTGTAGTGTACACTATGATTTAACAGACCAAGAAGCACTTTCAAAAGATTGACATGTGATGCGGCAAAATTCAGTCAACCGAGCAAATATACAGCCAGCTCTTCTCCAGCCTTTTAAAAGGACCATAACCACATTGCCATTAGTAGAGTTTGGCTAAAAGGTTACAAATTTGAATTTTTCTAGCCATAAGTAAGGTTTACAAGGACATAGAAATAGCCAGCCAGCTTCCATTTAGTATTTCACAAACTGATGCACCAAGGTACGAAACAGTCATTATAGGAAAATGGTTCCTTAGGCCTCCAGCTTCCATCTCCACTGCTTACATCAGATTGCCCTCTGCTTGTGCTTCAGTCTTATTAAATCCAAAAGCACTGCCCTCCTCTCTGACTTGTGATTCCCCATCCAGAAGTAATAATGACTTGCAGGATGAACATGCAATTAAAATGATAGGTGAACTTGTTTATTTCGTCAAAGAAGCACACAGCTGTAACAATAAAATCTGCAAATACCATTCACAGGGAGAGGCAGAATGTTTGTTCAGAATTCAGAAGATAACATAAGGAGTTCACACAATGCATTTGGTGCTATTTAAGCCAAAGACATCCTGAGCATGAATCTTTAAGAGAAGAAAGTGTATATGTTTTCCTGAACTCTGTAGAGGGAACATCACAAGATGGGTACAGGCTGGTAGAAGCACAAAAAGTATCAACAATAAATGGATTAATTGGCCATAGCCCACTTCTCCGTGAATTCCAGGGGACAACAGCAATGTATGAATTGAAGTTCTTGCCCTGATGATGAACTGTGGAATAAGTTTCTCTCCAGCATTTTGCTCATGGGGGTACTTCACCCTCTCATGCTTCGGGAGGCTGAAAAGACAATGAGTGATAATGTCTGGCTACAATTTAGATTCACAGGTAACAAAGAGACACATAAATGAAAGCTAATCTTATTTTTCCGAGCTCACTTTAATTGCAGTCTTGATCATATGTATCTGGAATTTCTAGGCACAAAGCTCTGGGGGCGTCTAGGTTTTGCTGCAAGCATATGTGTAGGATTGTCAATACTGAGGCAATAATGCCTTCCTGAAAGAGAGGTCATCCAAATGCATAGAAAAAAACATCATGACTATTGGCTGCTTGAGACTCCTGAAGTAGTGTTTTTGACCTGAGATATTGTCACAGGAGTCACTTTCCTCAGTCCCTGGGTTAGTGGTTTAAAAGAAGCGATGTCATGGAATGCTCTACCCACCTGTCAGTATGACTGCTTTTTTGATATCAGGAGGATATCCTGCATCTTTAAGACAGCACTGGTCTCTGATCTGAAGTTAATATTGCTGTGTGGAGTGAAAGAAAATAAAACTGAGACAGATATAGTCTCATTCAGGCATTCTGTTCAGAAGAATATCTAAAATTAGTTTTCCCCTTTATTTTATCTATTTTATTCACTTCAGGTTTATGGTCACAAAATTACTTATAGGTAGGCTTTCTTTTCTGTATGTTTGCTTTCTTTTTTCTCTTTTGAGTCCCATATAGCTTTTTATTCCCTGACATACTGTTACAGCCATGATTACTTGCAATCTTAACGCCTTTTTTTCTTTGTTGCACAATTTTGTTTTATGTTAAAATAAAGGCACTCAGTAGAAACAATAAGAATGCAGTTATGTATTTCCAATATTTATTTGCAGAGTTATACCTTTTAATGACAATGTTTACAAAAATTGAACATGTGGATGGACAACAATAGTACTTACAGATTATTGCAGTGGAATAAAGCAGTATTCTGCCTTACAGTGTTTGGCAAGTTCATTATACAAGGAACCTAAGGAAAGCTTACATGAAATAAGCTTTCTAAAACATCTGAAGTTGTACCTGCAGCAGCTTAAACAAACATTTTAACGAAAAGGTAAAAATAGATTTCTGTCTCTTTCCACTTACAAACCTGGCAAAAATAGAAATCCACATTTGTGTGAACTTTTCTTTGGCTTCAAATTATTATGTGACCAGTTTTTTTTTTGTTTGGTTGTTTTTTTTAAATTGAAAACAAGAGAAATTGTCAATGCAAAGCATAAACAATAGAAAATATTGCAATTCCGGATGAATAAGTGGACCAATTTTTTAAATGGTCAGACAAATCCTGAAGTGCATTATCCATTACTGTTCCAATATTTTTCTTATAATCTGTCATTGTGACAAACACACGAGCTGTCTTCATTTTTCTGAACTGTGGACATTTTCTGCACCTAGTGAATTCTGGGTCACATCTGAGTCTGTGGAAACCACAAGCACTGCAAATCATGATATCAAATATTGGTGTTGCAGAGAAGATCAGTAAAAAGTTAGAAGAGATTCAATGATATTTGAAATATCTGTAAAGTGAAAACTTCAGTGGGAAAGATTTTAAATGCAGGTAAATGGAACTGTTGTGGCTGCTCTAAGTGCAGAGGCCTCTCAGCACAAAGGCATGCAGCCATGCACGTGGAAAGAACCTTGTAACCACCTTCCCTGGAGGGGTGGTGGGAGTCCCTCACCCACCTCCAAGTGCACCACTTCTTTCACCTATCAGCAGGGTTGCAATTTGTGCTGACTACTCTTCGTCTTGACTAAAATTTCAGCCACTCTTTCTCCATTCACAGTTTTTACATCTTTTAATCTTATTGATCTTCCTGTTATCAAGTCACTGTAGAAGAGATAGCAAAAAGAACTAGTGGAAGAAACAGGGAGTCTGCATGATGGAAGGGAACTAAGAAAGGGTTTTCGAAAAGGTGACGATGGAATTTGAGACGGAAAGTTCAAGAGGACAGAGTAAGGGAAAGAAAAGAGTCTTTTCTCCTTCAACGTGTCAGACTCTTCATTCAGTTCCTCACTCACCCAGACTTCTTAACAGAACACTAAAATTTATCTTGCATGACACTCTCAATTCATCACAATTTGTCCATAAGCTATTTATTGTCTGCTAGGACAGTAGAGACTCCCATAGGAATAATTATTTCTCTTGTTCTTCACAGATGTCCACATGCACAATGAAGATAATTTCACCAAAGGTGGCAGAGAACATGATATATGTTCATGCATGTGTTCATAAAGATCCATGTGCATGCATGCATACACACACATATACACTCATTCCCCATTTCGGTAAATGTATCTCCATTATTATTACTACATATCCCAATGCCAATTTGCATTACAGACACTTTTATCATTTCCTAAAATGAAGTTAATTCTTTTCATAAAATGCTATCTAAAGTCTCAGCCAAGAACTACTGTTAATTTAAAAAGACATTAATGTGTTAAATATCTTGTCATAGTTCATAAATAAAGTTCCTAATATTCCTTGATGATCTATTTTAATGGCTGATGAGTTATTTGTTCTCTTATTAATTGTTTCATTTTTAAAAATCTGAAATAAAGATTTTCTGGAGCCTTGAAAGCTATATTCATATGGTCTGACATTTCAGCTTGTTGCTTTTAAGTGTCTATGATCCAGGTATTCAGAAGTATGTGGATGTCTAAAGATGTATCATAGTTTTCAAAAGTATGTAAATACATAAGGTACAACTGAAGCAGAAGCTGTGAAGTAGGCAGCTACCATGCTTACACGTTTCTGTCAGTCCTATTATTGTGATGGCTAATGCTTTTGAAATCCAGCCTTGTAATGCCACATATAGTTTTTTAAAGAGCAATTTTCCGAAGGGGAAGCACAACTGTAATGTCTGTCCAGAGAAAATGAATATATAATTTGTGATCCTGTCATACTCATTCCTTGTCCAAAATAGTTTTTTTTTACTTTTGTTACTTCTAGATTTTAAAAAAACAACAACCTTACAGGTTGCCTTTTCATCTATTACAAAAACACTCATCAACTTGGTGTCAGATTGCTATGCAATAACTGATTTACAAGCTACAGGGAATGCATTGGTATAAACAAGATATTTGTCCTCTAAGGTGTATTTTTACAATATTAACCCATTCTGAAGAAAATATTTTCATTAAAGCACATGGCAATAATATCAATGGTTAAAATAACTACGTTATCCACAGTTGTGGTTTACAAACATAAAACAAGATTGATACTCTCACAGCAAGTTTATTTTACACACACAAAGCCGTAAACTTTGTCTAGTTTAGGTCATTTATTTCAGAGAAAGAGTTTATGGACATACCTTGTCCTCTCCATTAATATTTTAAAGAGTCTTACAGTCTTTCACCCAGAATTCTGGAAGAGAAGAACTGAAATACAGCAGGGCTATTTGTTTTGCTTTATTTTATTCTTTTTCGTCCCCCCTTCCCCTTTCACTGAAGGAGGAAAAAAATCAATGCTAGTAATGTTTAAGAAATATCGGGTGACAAATAGACCACGGAGACTACTGAGGATTTTTGAGGGGTCTGTCAACAATCAGATGCTTAAGAACCCAATGTGAGCAGAAAATCTCCTGCTCTCCTCTGTCATAGTCTACCATGGTGCTGAGGGACTGTACCTCCTGTAGTAGGTCTCTGTGCTCCCCTGCCCACATGCAAAAACAAAAACCTACATTTTAAATGAGAGAAAAAGAGAAGCTTCTGCAGGGATAGACTGGAGAAGCCAGAGATTGACTACAGGGTGAGAAGAGAAGAATTAAGACCTCCTACTTTCAGGACCTCCTGAGGAACTTAAATGAACAGAAGTCCATGAGACCTGATGAGATGCATCCCAGAGTCCTGAGGGAACTGGCTGATGTAGTTGCCAAACCACTCTCCATGATATTTGAAAAGTCATGGCAGTCAGGGAAAGTCCCCAGTGACTGGAAAAAGGAAAACATTGTGCCCCTTTTCAAAAAGGGTAGAAAGGAAGACCCTGGGAACTACCGACCTGTCAGCCTCACCTCTGTGCCTGGGAAGATCATGGAACAGATCCTCCTAGAAGATATGCTAAGGCACATGGAGGCCAGGGAGGTGATTCGAGACAGCCAGCATGGCTTCACCAAGGGCAAGTCCAGCCTCACCAACCTAGTGGCTTTCTATGATGGTGTAACAACAACAGTGGACAAGAGAAAACCTATGGATGTCATCTATCTGGATTTTGTAAAGCCTTTGACACGGTCCCCCACAAGATCCTTCGAGAGCCATGGATTTGATGGGTGGACCGTTCGGTGCATAAGGAATTGGTTGGATGGTCACAGCCAAAGGGTAGTGGTCAACGGCTCAATGTCCGGATGGAGACCAGTGACAAGTGGAGTCCCTCAGGGGTCCGTACTGCGACCGGTGCTGTTCAATATATTTATCAATGACATGGACAGCGACATCGAATGTACCCTCAGCAAGTCTGCAGATGACACCAAGCTGGGTGGTGGGATGATACACCAGAAGGACGGGATGCCATCCAGAGGGACCTGGACAAGCTGGAGAGGTGGGCCTGTGTGAACCTCATGAGGTTCAACAAGGCCAAGTGCAAGGTCCTACACCTGGGTTGGGGTAATCCCCGGTATCAATACAGGCTGGGGGATGAAAGGATCGAGAGCAGCCCTGCTGAGAGGGACTTGGGGGTACTGATAGACGAAAGGCTGGACATGAGCCGGCAATGTGCGCTGGCAGCCCAGAGGGCCAACCGTGTCCTGGGCTGCATCAAGAGAAGCGTGGCCAGCAGGTCGAGAGAGGTGATTCTGCCCCTCTACTCTGCTCTGGTGAGACCTCACCTGGAGTACTGCATTCAGCTCTGGAGCCCTCAGTACAAGAAGGACATGGAACTGTTGGAGCAGGTCCAAAGGAGGGCTACAAAAATGATCCGAGGGCAGGAGCACCTCTCCTGTGAGGACAGGCTGAGAGAGTTGGGCTTGTTCAGCCTGGAGAAGAGAAGGCTGTGGGGAGACCTGGTTGCAGCCTTTCAGTACTTAAAGGAAGCCTATAGGAAAGATGGGGACAATCTTTTTAGTAGAGACGGCAGTGACAGGACGAGGGGTAATGGTTTTAAACTAAAACAGGGTAGGTTTAGGCTGGATATAAGGAAGAAATTCTTCACAATTAGGGTTGTGAAACACTGGAATGGGTTGCCCAGAGAGGTAGTGGAGGCCCCATCCCTGGAAACATTCAAGACCAGGCTGGACAGGGCTCTGACCAACCTGATCTAGTTAGCGGTGTCCCTGCTCGCTGCAGGGGGGTTGGACTAGATGACCTCTAGGGGACCCTTTGGACCCAAAACTTTCTATGATTCTATGATTCTAAGACCAATAATATTGGGGAACAGTAGCATTTTGGGAGCTAGTAGAGGAAAAAGTGTAATGTCAAGGTAGCAAGCAATGGTAGAAATGCCAGAAAACAATAAAAGTGGTGAGTTAGAAGGCATGACTGGAAGGAAAAGAAATAGTATGAGAAGTCTCAAAGCAAAGAGATAGGATGACAACCTCGAAAGGACACAAAAATTGGTGTAGGGAAGAAAAAGATGGAGTAGGAAGTCGGGTTCAGCTGCGATGGGTAATAAGGGCTCTTGCTCACTGAAATACACTTTCCAGGATCTGATGGAACAGATATCTAGATTCCTACAGTCTGCTGTTGCCTTGATGTCAGCAGTACCTGACAAAAGCATGGGCAAATTATGAATGAAGACTCAAGTTGTGTTTCCCACAGGTCAGCTGCATAGTGTGATCAGGCTCTCTATGGCCTGTAAGGAGGACTAAGCATGCATACTGCACTCCAGCATCTCGCAGCTCTACTGACATGTCTTTCTGGAGACTGAACATGTTCCAATCATGCTGATGACTTATTTCTGTGTCACTATGAACTCAAGGAATAAATTTTTGAAGGTTTATTTCCATTTTAGTTTTCTTAAAAACACAAAAGAGACGTTAAACTATTGAAAAAAAAATACTAGTAAAAGAAGTGCCTATCAAGTAATGGAAGTCAAGGGTAGTGGAATCTGCGCAAACATATTTTTTGTATTTTTGCATTACACACTGATATCCTGCATCAGCACCAAAATGGATCAGATCTGTTGCTGAATGCAACTCTATAATGAACAAAACTGACCTGTAGAATTCATAATTCAGATTATGCTGCAGTGAATGGGAAAGACTGATTGCGTAAAAGCATTGATAAGAAACTCCAAGATGAAAAATGTGGAAACAAGAATAAGGAAAGTAAGTGTACTTATATGAGAAGATAAAGACATGGGAAAAAACCATTGGTTAATACAACTTAAGAAAGAAGCAAGGAGTTTTTAAAGTATCCAAGAAATAAAGAAATACCATTAGCATTTTAACAGAGGGTATAAAATTGTAAATAATGATGGAGAAAAAAGACAGATAACATATCTGCTCAGAATTTGGAAAGAAGCACAATGCTTTGCTAACCTCATTTTACAGGGATCCAGTTAAATCTGTTAATAACTATGGGGAATGTTAAAGACAATCTACTAGAATTATGTACTTTTATATGAACATGCCTGTGTAACTTTCACCCACACATTTTTAGTAAGTAGGCAGAAAAATTTTGTGGATCTTTCTTAGCTAGTAATACATTAGCTAGCATATCAAAGACACGCTAGAGAATTAAGAAGTTATTAAGAATGCTCCAATGGGAAATTGTGGGCGATTATGTCATACTAGGAAAAAAACATGTAAAGGCTAGTATGGAATTATATCAAGTAAAAATGAAATTCAGATGATATAAACAAGGTCAAGTGACAACCACCTAAGAAAAAAAAAGCTCTTGTAAATCAAATCAGATTCAATCTTTGGTGAGAATAGAATTTTGGATGGTGAATGTACTGCACAAATGTAAATTTTATGAGGTTTTTGACTCAGCATCTATTGCCCTTTAACTAAGAAATTAATGATAAACACTACAATAAATCATATATTAAAAAGACTAATAATTAGATAATTAATTAGTTGCAAAAATAACCAGCAATAAAGAATTAATATTAAACAGGGACTGTTTCTACAGGTGAGTAGTATAAACCCTGATAGTTCTGGATATGATACAGCAGTATATATATCATCACAGAAGAAAGAGATTAAGGTTACACAAAACTAGTAGGCAAGAGTAATGCCAAGGCAGCCAGCTCTGAAACTGAAACACGATGCATATTTTACAGAGAAACAAAAATCCCTTTCCTTTTCCACCCTCCTACCCCAAAATGCAATGAGAAATTATTTCCTCATAGCAGCAAATCTGAAAAAGAAATTCAGAGTCATTACAGAAAAACAAATAAAAATTGGTTCCCAGCAAAACATAGAGACAATGTGGGTTAGTTCAGACCTCGAAGGAACAAGCAAGGAGGAGGAGTGATGAAAAGCAGTGGTGATTTTATGCCTCTAGATAGCACTGGTGAGATTGATGCTGGACAATTGCCTTCTGTTCTGCATACTGCACAGAGTACCTGTTTAAAATGTCACTGAAAAAATTGGAGATGTTATAGAAAACAACCTGTAAAATTATTCCAAGCTGCAGAAAATTCAGGTGAGTGAGGGCTTAAAAATACCATTCCACTTATCTTATAAAAAAAAAATACTGGCAGGTAGCTTGATTGCAGTGTATAAACACCCTCACAAGGAACTACAGAACTCTTTAATCTAGCAGGGAAAGACAGAAACCAATGGATAGGAAAGGAAGGCAGGAAAGTTTAAAATAGAAATAAGATAAAATATTTAGTAGTGTAGGTGTTTAACAGCTGGAACAAACTCCCAAAGGGAATGGTAGACTGTCCATTACTTGGTGCTCTTAAATCAAAGCTAGGCACATGTCTAAAAACTGTTCTTAATCTGGAGTCACTGGAAGAAATATAATGTCCTGTAATACACAAGACATGTGCGACTAGATGACCTAATGGTCTCTTAGGGCCTTAGAATCTGTCAGTCAAAGGTAAGGCTGTAAAATATTGTCACATAAAATTGGATTTTAAACCTCCTTCTACCACACAGCATGCCTAGATAATGTCTGGCAAATCACTTCATTCAAAATGTCAATGAACAGTTGCTGATAGTGTACTACAGTTTATTGCTTGGGTTTGCCATTCTGTTAAACTGTTCTCATCCCAACACATGAGGCTGTTTGCCTTTTTCTTTCTGATTCTCCTCCCCATTGCACTGGGGAGGGGGAAGGAGTGAGAAAGTAACTGCTTGGTTCTTTGTTGCAAATTGAGGCAAAACCACAACAGATGATAAGGGGACTGGAGCATCTCTCCTACGAGAAAGGCTGAGGGAGCTGGGCTTGTTTAGCCTGAAGAAGAGAAGGCTGAGAGGGGATCTTATAAATGGCTACAAAGATCTTAAGGGTGGGTGTCAGGAGGATGGGGCCAGACTCCTTTCAGTGGTGCCCAGTGACAGAAAAAGGGGCAACGGGCACAAACTGAAGCACAGGAAGTTCCAGCTGAACGTGAGGAAGAACCTCTTCACACAGAGGGTGATGCAACACTGGAACAGGCTGCCCTGTTGTGGTTGTGGAGTCTCCTTCTCTGGAGATGTTCAAAACCTAACCCACCTGGACGAGGCCCTATGCACCCTGCTCTAGGTGACCCTGCTTTGGCAGAGGGGTTGGACTAGATGACCCACAGAGGTCCCTTCCAACCCCTACGCTTCTGTGTTTCTGTAATGTCATTAAGAACATTTTCTCCCCATTTAAGTATAATGAAAACAAACCAGTCTCCACAAATATTACCACATTGAATGCCAAAGTAAATCCTGTGAGAAAACTAGTGATATTGGTACTCACAGAAATGTATAGATAGATTTCAGTAAGACGTGAAACAATATATTACATAATGACAGTTTAATGATCGAGAAGTCTTTCAGTTAGTTTATTCAGGAACAAACAAGGCAAGGAACCTACAGTTACAAAAGACTGTATTAAACATATGCCCAAATATACATAAAAAATGACGTTGCATCACTTCACAGTATCTTTCTATTTGCTAGGAATACAGGCTGATGTTTTGTGGTTTTCACACTGCCCTAATCATAACTGGTAACATGGCCTTTTCTCCAAATCTTCGCAAATGATAAGAAAGTCAGAAAGAGAGAAATATTTAATGGATTCGGTTATGCTGTCTGGGACATAATGTGGTGTAACTACTCCTTATACTGCAGCATAAACAAATAAAAATTACAGAACTTTGGGCAGAAGATGCTACAATAACGGAGCACTGGAACAGGCTGCCCAGGGAGGTGGTGGAGTCTCCTTCTCTGGAGATATTCAAGACCCGCCTGGACAAAGTCCCCTGCAGCCTGCTGTAGGTGACCCTGCTTCGGCGGGAGGGTTGGACTAGATGACCCACCGAGGTCCCTTCCAACCCCTACCATTCTGTGATCCTGTGATAACACAGCACCTAGTGACCTATCCACTTTGCAGTGTAGGTTAAGAAACCTTGGAGCCTCCCTGCTCAAGATCCTATAGCTCTGGGATACACGGCAGTGGATAAGCACAAGGCTTGAGGGAGCATCAGCTGCCTCTTGTAATGCTGTAAACTTCAAAGCAGGGAATAGAAATGTAAGCCCACCACCACTGCTCTGTCTGAACAGTATGTAGAGTGGCAAGTTACCGCCCGCCTATCTTTTGGATTTACTTCTTCTGCAAGACTTCAGGTAGTGGGTGAAACATCCATTTATTGTGCTTCAGTTCCGGCCAGAATCTTCTAGGGATCAACCTTAGCTTCCCAAAGAAAGGTGGATAGGATGCAAACAAGTGAACTAATACAGTTATACAGCTCTGTCATGAGCTAACGGGGTAGTAGCTTTTATCCTGTTCAAACATGAAGGTATGGTAAGCTCTAAAATGTTTGCTCAACAGCAATTGATTGTGTCCATTTTATATGCAGATAAACTCAGGCACAGAAAAGTTAACTGAATTAAGTAGTCTTACATGACAAATTAGGGCAAACACAGGAATGTATTTACGGATTGCACAAGTTTTCATCAAATTGTAAAGGCAGAGTTCGCCTTTTACATATTTTTGTGAAAAAATCTGTTTGCATTTCAATGTTGTGTTCACAGTTACACTTTACTGTGTAAGGAATTGTCTATCTGTGAAAATCTAGCTTGTGTCCTACATACATGTATCTTACCTGCCATGTCCTCTGATGTAGATATGAATTTAGAGTTCATCGTTTTAACTCAACTCTTACAAAGATATCAGTAATATAATACAATTGCCTTCTTTTCAGCCAGCTATGTTTTCTAAGTCTGCAGGTGGGTGAGATACTTTATAGCTTCACGTGAAGACGAATTTTAAAGCTTCCAGCAGTGTTCTCTAGAATTGATTCTGAAGTCATGGTAGTGTATCTTTGTCTATCCTTTTGCAAGTGAGTTTCATTACTGTCACTTGGTCTAGAAATCAGGTTATTAAGTGCCACCCTTATGGAGAAAACAAATAATCATTACTTCATCATCCAAAATTATTAGATTTTTAATGCATATACTTGAACATTTTTCGCTGAAATAGAAACTTTCATTTATGCAGCATTATCATGAAGACTGGGTCTGTTATTCAAATTCAGATCTTGTAACAGTCTTCTCTTAGCAAGGCAATGGTAGATCTGTACAAGTATCCTATGGATATGTAAGGATTGTCCTGAACCCACTTTTCAGAACAATCAGTCAGATTATGGTAAGTACCTATGTAATGATAGCACACGCTCTTAGGATACGCAGCAGAATCTGAGGGGTGCCATCTACACAAGTGAGTTAAGGGAGAGAAAACTCTAACTCTTTTCATGACCAGAATAAGAAAACCTTTTCACTAGTCCTGAAGCAGGTACCATCTCAGTGTTCAAGTGTCATCAGTTATAGCACTAAACATTTTCTAAAGTGCAAGGTTCTTTTTTGTTGGGGGTTTTTCAATGGGTTATTTTTATTTTTGTAAACATATATCACTGCTTTTTATGGCTTGGCAGTCTTATCTATGCTTTGATTATCAAGCAGTGTTTGTGTGAACTAGGTCTGGTTGGCTACAGATTTCATCTTGACAAATTTTCTACAATCAACACAGTAATATCTTAAATCTTTCTTATATCTTGGCAGGATTTAAGAGGAGTCTATGCCCACACTTCAGCTAGCAACCCACCAGTTGTTTTCTCTGTTAATTTAAGTTTCTTCTAAAAGGTATTTTAACCCCATTTGTTGCAATTAATTAAGTCTATTTGTTCATAATTATCTTCCCAAGACACCTGATGCCAATAGAGAAAATGTAGTATAAGTGAGGAATTCAGGCACCGTGTGAGAGCTTAGAATAACAAAGCATTCATTCCCTTGCATGTTCAATTTCTAGGAAAACAAGATCTTGAGATTATACACATGCGTTTGGCTCCATATTTCTATCATGCACAGCTTTGAACACATCTGAAATGCCTAACAATTACGTATTTGGAAACGCACAAGATAATATTAGTTTCATCTGTCATGTGGGTACAACAGAAACTTCCCCTTCTCTTCCTTTTACTGATCCTCTCCTCCCATGAGTCCTATGACAAATGGATACATATCCCTGTTTGTCACTGAAAATTGCCTTAAATTAATAATTCAGTCTCCTTTCTTTTTTTCAGAATACAACAAACCAAGGCAGTACCAGCTAATCTCTATCACACTGCAATGTGCTCTCTTCTTTTACATCTTTTTCATTATTTGTTCTAGACCAACCTTTTGTTTCCTTTGTTTCACACCAGGTGCGTTATGTAAGGGCCTTAGCTATTAGAGATATAAGCTGCAAGATGACAAGAATGCAATGTTTCAAAACAAAACATTAATGACATTATGTAAGAGACTCATGTGACCATTTTTCCCTAGCAACAAAGTGCACAACTTCAAAGTATTTTTTTCTAGCAGTTAAGCACTTAACAACCTGGTCCCCCTTTGATATCATTCTTCTGCCTCATACGTCTGTAACATGACATCACGCAGCAGAGCGAGAGACATGAACCAAAATAGAAGTCCTACTAAAACAGGTGCCCCCAGTTTCCCAGTATTCATCATTTTTTTTTGTCATGGCAGATGCAGTTCAACAGTAGAAAGTGAAATCTCAGAAGAAAAATTTTTTCACTAGGAGCAACTGTGATATTTTGTATTAGGCAGCCACTAAGCACAGACATGGTGGGCTTGCACAATACAAGTGACAGGCTGCACAAAAACCAAGGGAAATAATGAGCCCTAGTGTCTCTTCTTGCCTTTTTAGGGTGTTATAGTCATGATGTGATAAAACATATTCACATGGGAATTTAACACATAATCTTCTTATAAGGAATAACATCTGGTTTGCCTTGTGTTCAGGTCCCAGAGGGTTAATTTTTTTGCTTTTGTTCAGAAATGGAAGAAAGACCTGCATTTGAAGAAGCATCTGGAAAATTATCTTCTGGATAGTTATGACTGTAACAGCAGTGAGTAATCACTCAAAAATCCGTGTTTCTGAGACCTCAGTGTGCCTGGGTATCTCTAACTGTCAACGAGCATCGACAGGCTGCAAATGCACTTGGCTTGCGACCTCCCTCTAGAGAGCACAAGTCATCGTGTAGTTCCTTCATATATATCAATCTTTATTCCTGAGTCCTTGGCATGTTTCATTGCATGCATATCCCCATAGTAGTAAAGGCATGCTCCAGGGAACAGATTGTTCAGTGAAGCATATTAAAAAATCCCCAACTGTTTCTGGAGATGCAAATTTTGTGTCTATTACTAAAGCAAAGAGATTCATTGAAAACAGAAGTTTGAATTCCAAAGACGCCTGCAAGTGCTGCAATGCCACTACTGATACTGTAGATGTATGTATAGGGAGCTGGTGAGGAGCAGAAACAGAGCTGTCAAATAACTTCCTGCTTTTAACATAGTACATTTTGCTATTCTAATATCTAAAGATACCTGAAAATGAAGACTAAAAACCCCACCTACTGTACATGAAACAAGTCACCTTCTTGTTCTAACAATCAGCATTTTAATACAGAGATTAAAAAACACTCGAACCTGAATAAACTCTTTAGAGAAAGAAGTACATTCAGTTATGTCTTAATACAGTTTAGCTGCAGAACAATCACAATATCTACTTAACTATGTAGTTTAAATGGTACAGCAGGTCTGCCAGCCACATGAGTAAATGCTCACCTGCTCTTCTGTCCACTTGCAGGATACTGCTGAATTCAGATTTCTCCTCCCTCTCCTTTACTATGCTTGTGAAGCCACTAGTAAGTGAAATGAAGGCTCACAGTTTTTTTGCTGTGTTGGTAGGATGTACCCATACATTTCTAGCTGCCTGCTCTGACTGAGGCAACACAAAATATGACCTGAGTGTGAGTGTTGCTTAGGATTTTTAAGCTGTCTTGCTTAGAGTCAATGAAGTAACAATGCAGGAAATAATCTGCAGATTTTGGTGATAAGGTCAGCCTTTCAAACTGGAACGATTTAACTGCTGTTCTTAGTCTGGTTGGTAATTTTTAGGGTCCCAAACTTAAACTCCTCAGATCTTTCAGATAGACTACATAAAGTATCTACTCAAAACGTCAAAATTCATACTGTCAGAACTCAAAAGCTCCTGACAGTTCTGAGCTTTGAGATATGTACGTTCAAGAATTGTTGCATTATCTCTGCACAGTCTTTCATTTCATGGTCTCAACTTAAAAATAACAGCTCAAGTGCTGTTTCTCAAACCCTGTAGCTTAAGATTAATCTGCAGTACAAAAAGAATGTGTTAAAAAAAGAAAACAACCAAAGCACAGAAAGCTTGAAAGGTTATAAAAAAAAGGAAAATGAAAACAACAAACTCCTCTTAAAACTCAAAGAACCCTGCTGATCCTTAACATTAAAGAACATTGCCTGTGTCCACTGCAATGTAAATGATAGGCTGAAACCTACACCTAAGGGATGCCATGGATAAAGCCTTGGAAGGCACTGAGGCTGCTTAGACTAAGGACCGTCTTTTGCAGGTAAGAGATTAATCAGTTGTTGAAAGGCAAAGAGATAAAAATAAGCAAAGCTAAGCATAAAAATGATCAGCCATGTGGAGTTACAGCCCAGCCCAGTACGCAATCAGGCTGAGCAGGACTTGGGCTGCTCACAGGCTGGGACAATCCCCACCATCAGCACTGTCCTGATCCCCTTTAAGGTCCTGTATGATATAGGGTTGAAAAATGAAAGCAAAGTCACTGCATCTGATGTCTCAGTGTGAGTAACTGGAAGGGGAGCAACACTTAACTTTATTTTCAGTCATGGCAGAACAAGCAAGGAGCATGGACTCATCGAGTTTAGAGTGAAAACCACAAAGGTACAGCTGTTTTATATTAGCTTGCATCTAATAAAGAAAGTGTTGTGAGGTACTTTTAGGGTATGCACGCAGCATGTGTGTCTCAGAATACATGGAGTCCTTAGAAAGGTGAGAAGCCCCCAACTCTAGAGCCCTTAGCAGAGGAAAGACATGGACCTGTTGGAGCAGGTCCAGAGGTGGGCCACAAAAATGATCAGAGGGCTGAAATATCTCTCCTATAAGGAAAGGCTGAGAGTGTTGGCATTGTTCAGCCCTGAGAAGAGAAGGTTCTGGGGAGACCTTATTGCAGCCTTCCAGTACCTGAAGCGGGTCTGTAGGAAAGAGGAGGAGGGAGTTTTTACAAGTGCTTGGAGTGAAAGGACAAGGGGTAACGGCTTTAAACTGAAAGAGAGTAGATTAGATTAGATAGAAGAAAGAAATTCTTTATCAAGAGGGTGGTGAGGCACTGGCACAGCCTGCCCAGAGAAGCTGTGGCTTCCCGCTCCCTGGAAGTTCACAGAATTCACCGAATTCACAGACTTTTAGGGGTTGGAAGGGACCTCTGTGGGTCATCCAGTCCAACCCCCCTGCTGAAGCAGGGTCACCTAGAGCAGGCTGCACAGGACCTTGCTAAAGTGCTAAAGACCAGGTTGTGGCAAGGCAAGGAAGTGCTAAAGGCCAGGTTGGATGGGTCTTTGAGCAACCTGGTTTAGTGGAGGGTGTCCCTGTCCATGGCAGGGGAGTTGGAACTAGATGATCTAGAAAGTCCCTTCCAAAGCAAATCATTCTATGATTGTATGATAAGCAAGGGTAATGTGTGCACACTGACACAGTCTGGCCGCTGTGCCGTATGGATGTGACCAGTACATTGCACAACAGGCTGAGCTCTCTGTAGTAGAAGTGCCATACAGATCTAGAGACTACTAGTGTACTGCTAACAAAGACAGAACTGTAACTACATTTGTCTAAATTCAGCTATGCCAATACAGTTCTGCATTGATTTTGCTGTAACATGAGCAAAAAACACAAGCATGAAGCCACACTGCTTGTTTTTTACAATAATAGTAGATTAAATCAATGCTGTTCTCAAAATTGTCTGGATGTTGTCTGTGCTACCTACTTGTTGTAAGGTAAACAACCACATCAATTATAAGCCATGTGAGAAAGAGAAAGACGAGTGTGTAGTGAGGGATGATAGTATGAGAAAAAGCAATATTTGCCAAATGGAAAATTGAAGTTGACAAAGTACATTCTGACTTTTTATTCTGAATAATAAAAACCAAAGACTTCTAGCATTTTAACAAAACACCATTAAAAAGAAAAAAAGGAAAAATAGAAAGAAAAAAGCAAGTCCGTTCCCGGCATAGATACACACTTTCTTTGCTGCATTTGGTAAAGAATAACTTCCACAGATGCTTTCCCACTTGAATGTGCACCTCTTGCATTTTCTAGCCCCTTGAACCATTTTCATGTGCAGTTCAGGCTGAGTAAACTGTACAAATAGGGTTTGAGTTTTAGATAATAACAAAAGCTACCCCTAGGACTATGAAGGAAAGAGAATCAGAGCCCTAGATTAACACAATGAAATTTCAGGACTTTCTGCATTTCTTTAGCAAGAAATAGAAAGGTTGCAAACAAACAAGAAAACTAGTTAACATATCTCTAAGGTATTCTCCTAAAGAAAAAAATAAAACACGTGTTCCTGATCTCTAGTGACTCATCTTCATTATGCAATTATTTCTGTTTTATTTCAGCCAGTCTTGCTACAGTATCACCTTGTCTGACATATTAGCAGTCACCTTTATTGCGGTACATAGGTTTTTCTCCCCTCCATACAGGGACTAAAATGATGTAATCATGGCTACAATCTCAGGAGCAAGGTAATTAAATACAAGCACTGTGTTTTCACACACATATCAATAAAAAAAAAAAGACTACTGTTTTTTCTGCTGTGAAAATCTCCCTATAAACGCATATTTCTACACAAATACCCAACCCATACTAGGAAAATCATATGGAACTTGCAAGGCCGAAATGGGGTAAACTTCCATAGATGGGATCAGCACAGCATGCTGTGCCCTGAGTGGAGTCTATTCAATGCCTTGTGATGTGGGGTTCCCAACACCTAAAGGGGTGTAAGGTTATCTATATTATCCTCTCTTTCCTTACATTGTTTACTCCAATAGATGGCATTATAAAGAATACTTCACATAGTCTGAGTGCCTTTCTTACTGGGATCACAAAAACCAAGTGTAAAATTGATGCAAAACACCTTCCTCCAAGCTTCCTGAGGAAGCTGTTTGTTCAAAATATATACATTTCAGGCAACCAGCTATGAGTTGAAGATGCCTCTGACTCCAGATCCCATACCTCCAAGGCTGTCTTCCAAACATGGAAACTAACTAGCACCTGAAACTTAGGACTTTCATTGTTTTCACCAAAAATATCATTTCATCAGAATTTTTAAGACTAAGACCTCACCTCTTACATTTAGCACCATTTTTTTGCTACAAGGCAGCCCAGTAAATCTATTCCATGACCATATGTTACTCTTAATAAGAACAGTAGTTTCTTCTCCATATAAGCCTTCTAGCTTCCTCTTTACCAAGATCTCGATAAAACACAAAAATATAAAGGTATGCTGTGTACGGAAAGAAATATTAGAGGCATTGACAAGATACCACAGTTTTCTGAAGAAGACATGCTTACTTCAAAATGTAGAAATACCTTTACACTTCCCGATCAGAAACAAACAGGCATTTGGTTGTGGGAAAGGAAAGAAAGGGAGTTACCACTCAAAGAACTCACTGTGCTGAAGGTGAGGGAAACCGATCAGCAGAACCATGGTCATTCTCTACAGCTGTGTAGAGAAATTGTGTCAAGGAAAGGATGAATAGGTATTCTGCTCAGAAATCCTTCAAACTAATGCAGTGAACTTGGCCAAAACTGTTACTTTCACGAGTCTGATTTCATTATGTATCATAACTTTTAGGAAAGTTATTTGTCACCTGTTGAATTCTCTGGGTAAATTCAATTCTTTCGCATGGTGGTAAGATACAGTATTTCATACCTGCTGTGATTTCTCCTGTGGGTGCCTACTGCGTGGTGATAGTTACATGATTCTCAACATTATAGACATTATAGACATCACCTGAAAAATACTCTAGGATCTCTGGAGATCATCTACACTTCCGGAGTTGAACGACACTGTAGAGATTTAGCACACTGTGTACTCTCATTGACTGCAGAGAACCAGTTAGGAAAATAAATGCTCTATACCATTAGTGGGGAAATGCAGCACCCTCCAAAGAGACAACTCAATGCAACTAGGTTATATGCTTAAAAACTGTAAACAATCACTCTCCCATATATTCACAGACACAATGTCATTCACAATGCATGTTTTGTATGAAGAATAAACCCCTCAAAAAATAAAAATGCCCCCTCGTTGGTGGTCTCTTAAGAGAGTATGAAATGCGTTTATTTACAGAAAGAAGTCATTCACTTTGCACAGGAGTCAGCTGCAGTTTAAGTCTTACAATATATACACCATATAGCTGTCAAACATCTATGGCTAGCAAGGACCTCCCCCTTTAATACGTCTTTACAGGCACGAAAGCAGTAGGTGGGTAATTGACATGTTGTTGTAAGTGCTCTCCAGCTGCAGGCTCTTCAGTGGAGTAATACTGTTATGAATTAGTCATCCTCAGGTTGATTGCAGACAGGTTCTCTGTAGCAAAGATCTAAAAAGAGTCTGTGTACACAGGACTCAAAGAGGGAGTCGGAATAATAGGTAAGTTCTGTATGTTGTTTACAAAACATTTATTCAAAACTGACGGGAGGTTTGTTTCATAAAATAACAGAGATAGCAGGGTTAGCTTTGACCCTTTTCCAGAGTGCTCCATTCAAACTAGCCCTAATGTGGTCTCTGATCAGAGAACTGAACTGACTTGCATGTTGGGTTTCTGAAGGAAGGAAAAGGAGGCGGGTTCTTGAAGAAAAGAAAGACACTTCAGACTTGATTATGAATTTGGTTTTTTGTTGATAAAATGCTGTTCCATATATATAAATTCTTCTTATTCATTAGATCAGTAATTGTTATTAGTCATAGAATGTTACAGGTAACAATTGCAAACAAGATAATGCAAGCACAATAGAATTGATTGAGCGCTTAATCATAGTCAATTTATCTCAATGTATTTGTATTGTACTCACGTTCATATCAGACACAGAAGAAGAAAAAGTAAGCAAGGCTGAGCAAATCCAAACCAAGATATCTGCAAGTCATCTCAACTCAGTGGCTCTGAATGAAGACAATGGATTTAATACTTTAATTATAGTTTGAAGTTCAATTATTTATTTTGAAATGTTCTGATATCAACTATTTGTATTTAACTCTTCATCAATAATAATACAGAAACTGTATTTTTTTAAGTCACTCAAAGAATATATGCTTTTAAAGTGATATGAGCCTGAGGACAATGTAAGTCTAGCTTGTCTTGAGTACAGAACCACTTTGTGTTCTGCTTACCTTTGGATTAGCTGGAAAGTTTTAAATGAGTGAGAAATGAGTAGCTTAATCTTGAAGTCCTTCCTAAGCAAAATTAATAACAAAGAAGGTGAATATGTTGTTCAATTCCTAAATGAAGAAAGCTACAATTTATGACAAACAGAAGCCTACAGGGCAGCTATGCTCAATTTTGCGTGTAAGGAAAGATTTTGGAGAATTTTATGGATTAAGATAATAAAGTATTTAATTGCCTGTATTGAGGCAATACAATGCATGAGTAAACCCAGAATTTTCTGAGAATTTTTACACATTTTTACTCATAATTTGTGATCAAAGACTTTGAAATAGGCATTATTCATGTTACTCCGTTTAAAAGACAATTTGTTAAGATTCATACTTTCATATAGAATTTAAAATTCACTACAACAAAATCTGTGAAAAAAAAGTTATTTTCTGTAGAAGTACTTTGTGTTGAAGTTCAGTGCAAATCAAACAGTTATTTATCACCTGAATGCAGTAAATTGCCAAGTTCTAAGATAACGGACAATCACATATAACAAGCATTTATCTTACTGGCATGAGGGCCCACTCTAGAGATGTCACATTACTGAGAAAATTCTCTTTTGGTACAGATTTTCTGCAGAATTCATGTCATAGATATGCAAAATTAGTTAGAAATATTGTACATAAATTTTTTTTTTTTGTTATAATTTTCCCATTTTCAAAATGATGACCGTGCCCAGACTTTACAACTGTAAAGCTATGGATGAAGTTGCCTTTAATAACAAAGAGGTCCATAGCAGTAACCAAACAGTTCAATGTTCTCATCTCAGTCAAGGCAACTATCATGAGATGCTCCAGGAAAAAGGCAATTATCACAACCATTTTGAACAAGCAGATCCTCTGTAGCCTGCTAAATGACAATTGGTAGTTTTGTATGCTATAAATTAGGTAAGTAGGTCTGGCAGATACAAAAGAGAATTTTGATTAAGCTGTATAGGAAGTATACTTTCTATCTGACTACTGTAAAAAAACACATCTTTTTGGTTTAGGGATTTAGTGATAGGTAGGTGTTCACCCTTTGAGGAAAAGCATAAAATCAAAAGGAGCTCTGAGGATGGGACACAGCTGCACAAGGCACGCAAGGAATCCACTCACACAGCAACTCCCTGCAACATACCATAGAGGATGGAACGGAGTGGAGACTCCATGGCCATGCTCCGTGATGATAAAGCAGGAAGAGATGGTCCTCTAGAACTGATAAGTAGCTCATCTGGCCCCCTGAGCCAACAGGTTTTTGAAACCTTGCCAAAATGCTATCCTTTTGTGAACTTTTCTCATTTTAATATCATTTTCATACCAAAACACACCTCCATCCCGAAGGCTACCCGCCTCCGAGGTGCGACCACTCCTCTTTGAGTCTGCGTTCTCGATTTTTTGTAAACTATACCTTTAAACGTGAAGCGAGAGAATTTTACACCACTCATGATAAAAGGTATGTATGACTACAGTCACTCAAACTCCACCTTGAATGTAGAAAGGATATAAAAATAGCCAGGGAAATAGGGGATTTTCAGAGAAGAAGATAACACCGTGAGCAAGTCAAGGGAAACTCCATCTCAGACTGCCTCTGACTACCGGGATCTGCTGACGGGCTGAGCCTTGCTTCTCCCCTCCTTGGGACGCCTTGGGTGAGACTTAGACAGAGCGCTTTTCTTGGGAATCTTAGAAATCTCTCTAGAGAGTTACTCCCTAATGTTTATAGCCAGGCTATATTATATATAACCTTTTCGCGTGTTTTATACTTAATAACATCATATTTGCACGTGCTTTCCTGCAGACAGTCACTATCACTGGCAATTCAAAAAACCTATATACCTGTTGCACAAACAAAACTGCACTGTGTAAGTAGCCAGTTGTCACAGTTTCTCACTGAACACGACCGAATACGGCCATGTTAGTTCATGAGCACAACTGGACTGAAGGTGCAGACCGCTATTAGTGTATCCAGAATTGTGGTAGTTTAATATACATATTAAACGCGGCTGGACTGGTAGTGTCAAATCGGATATCACTCAGAATTTAAACCTAGCCACACCTAGCCTCCCACTCCAGTGAGGAGAGTTAGAACGCAAGGAGGTTTATTTTCTGCCAAATTAACGCAACACCTGGCTGTGATATGAAGCTGTTCATTTAAGTAGACACAGAGTAGCAGAGCCAGAGAATGCCTAAATAATGAGTATCTTCACAAATTACTCTAAAACATATATAAATATATGCTGTACCTTTCATACAGTGATCATGTTTATTTATTTAAATTTTACCATATGGCAACAGCAGAGACATTACAGAAATCCAGAGACTAGAACACAGCTGTTTCTTCCCATCCTTTAAGCTCAATATAAATTATATTTGCAAAAGCCTAGCAATTACATTCATGCTAAAAGATACTAAATTATGCATGAAGGAAAATAAAGACATGCTATAAATAACAAATCAGTTTTATTGCAACGATTCAGTTAATATTTATAAGGCACTGAATATCTTCCAGGAGTAAGACCACAGAAGTAGTCAGTCTGAGCCAGGTATTCAGACAGCTAAACCTAAGAGGATCAGCTGCAAATGGCCTTAATGTTCTTGCATTCTGTCAAGGGCAAGGGCCCCAAAATTTTAATTGCTGCTTTAAAAAATAAAAGATGAGTATCACCACAAAGATGAAATACACTATGTATAAAAGATTGGATGAGATCAGTCTCTATCTATAAAGCCTTGAAAAGTTTCAGTTATCAAAATTTACACATTAAAATGTCAAAATCCTTTGTAGCAGTAATTGCATACTCCATAGAGAAGGAAGACTACTGGCAATAGAATTTCCAATTTTACACCAAAATGGGCTTTGTCTTGTTTTATACAATTACAGTTTGGCTTGATATGTCTCAAAGAGCACCACTGAATGAACTTGCTGTTAAAATGACTTATGTATTTTTCTTGTGTTGACTGTGTGGAAGGTCTCCTGCAAAACCTGGTTGCCCATGCAAACTGAAATAGGATAAGAAAGCATGTAGAAATACAGTCGCCTGTACATGCCTTAGAAAAAAATAATCTCATTCAACTTCTTTTATTTGATAACAGAAACTAAAATTACAGCCAATAATCTTTGTGAATATGTCTGTCACAGAGAAGATATCTGAAAGTCTTCATTGTGCATTAGAAATGAATGACTCGAATACTCCTCCTGGATCATCCAGGGCAGTCCCCTGGTGTCACAGGTGTTTAGTTTGTGTTCTGCATTTTGGAAAAAGGATTTTTTGGCCCACAGTGAAAAGATGCTATAGAAATGGAGGCATCTAATTACTGAGCAGCTTCATGTAATCTCTAAAATTAATTCATGGCCTGCTTACCCCCTTTCTCTTTTAGTATAAATGTTTTAATCTCTAGGATAAAGCCTTTGATGTCCTTACATCCATGCTAGGTTATCCATAGGCTATACAAAGTGAGCTCTTCTAAATTCAAGAGGAAGGATTCCTACTACCCCAGCCATCCAAGGAACCCTTATTGGCACCAGCCCAGCTTTTACTTTTTTTTTTTTTTAAATATAAGAAACAAGAATTGAACATGCATTCAGGAAAAACCTCTCTCTCAAGCCCTGAACAACGGCATAAATACTTCAATACCTTTCTGTTTCCTAAGAATTCTTGTCCTGTCATCTTAAGATCATACTTGCCTTTTCCATGCTACTTCCTGCTGACAGCTCACAGTTATTCTGTGATCAGTCAAAGTATCCAGCTGCTTATCACATCTTTCTTTTTTTTTCAACTCAGTTGATGAAACCCCATTATTTGGCAAAAGCTTCTGTTATGAACTCCCAACTCAGGCATCAATAAAGGGCCTTAGGCACTGTGATGTTCAGCACTGGAAACTCGAATAGATATTTAGGTCAGGGACTGGAATACATGAAACTGACTTTGGTAAACAAAAATTCTTACACATAGCACAGGGGTGAATGAGGAGGTTGATTCAGGAATGCGAACAGCCAATACACTGACTACTGGGACCCCAAAGAAATACAAGAAGAAATGTTAAATGTTGATGCAGATGTGAAATCTTGTTTTCCTCAAGGGTTTATGTCCCTATCTTGAGGCTGCAACTGAGAGTCCTGGTGTCCTGGGTTCGGCCAGGACAGGGTTTATTTTCACCAGGAGCCAGAGGGGTCACAGCCGGCTGGCTGACCCATGCTGGCCAAACAGAGCAGGGTATTCCATACCGTGTGCCATCATGCTGGGTTCTGGTGTGAGAGCTGCCTGGAGGGAAGGCAGTTGCAGCTCAGAAGCACGTGGGGCACTGGGCGGTGAGAGTTGCTATTTGCATTTCACTGCTTGTTTTGTATATTTTTGTTATCAGTATTGTTGTTGTTACTGTTCTCTTCATTTGCTGTTCTGTTAAACTGCCCTCATTCTGACCCATGAGTTTTCCTGTTTTTCTTCCATTCCTTTCCCACCCCAGCAGGGGGAGGGGTGATAGAGCTACCGCGTGGCCCTTTGTGGCCAGCCACGGCCAAACCAAGACCCCTGGGAAATTGAGATGAAGCCTAAGTTCACTTACCTCACTTTGCCAAGTGCATCCACACAGAATTTGAGGTTGCAGGAATTCTTCACTTATGCCTTTCATGGAGAAGAAACTATCAATATTCCTATGGTAGGATCTTCTGTTGTGGAGGACTTGTCACAACACCTGACTTTTAAGCAAAGTAAGCAGCCATGGTACAAAAGGGAAGGTGCTTGCACAGGCATATTAAAAAAATATGAAAAGAGAAGAAAGGGAAAAACATCAAAAATGGTTAATTCTTGAAATGGAGGGACATCACTAGTTCCACGGGTATATATGGCTGTTCAATATTTTTGTATGTGTCCTGAAAAAGTGAGTGAGCAATAGGCTTGTAAAGTTTTCTGTCAGCTCTGTTATTCAGTGTCATAAAGTTGAGGACTGATTGAGATGAACTATATTTCACATGACCTAGGAATCTATTTAAAATTACAACTGAGATTCAGTTTGACTAAATGTAAATGTAGGCGGGGGGAGGGGGTGGTGGTGGAAGACTTCCATCTGTGAAGTTAGAATTGTTCTCTATTGTCCATTAACCCCAAGACCTTGCACCCAAATAGTACGATAAGCAGTTTGGTGATCAGCAGAGAAAAAATGGGAGAACAAACAAGGAAATCAAATGTCAAGAAACGATTAGCAAATAAAGAAGAGAACATAATTGCTTTGCGACGTAAATTTATGCTGCATATGAACTGTGAATATTATCTGCAGTTCTGGTCTTTTTGTCTCAGAATGGATACAGTAGAACTGGGAGGTACTCAAACTTTCTTGTTACTTTAGCTAAAAGTATAAAACAGTTTCCTTTTGAGCAACAGTCAAGCAGGGTAGGGGTTTTTAGAAAAACCGAGGACCTTAACGGAATATGACTAAAATCTTCAAAATCCTGAGTGGTAAGGAGAAGATGTATAGACGCTGACAATAACTCGGTCTGAGATATCTGAATTTTAAGATGAGAAGAAGCAGGCGGCTGGTTTTCTTCTGTTTATGGTTCTTCGTTCCTGAAGCAAATGGAAGCTCAAACAGGTGAAAAGTCCATGATTCTACCAGATGACTGGCACCTTCATGTCAACAAGTGTCTTCAGCCACAGCAGCCAAAACTTTTTATCCCTATTTTTTTCAAAGGTGGTGCAGGGCACAGCACAATACAGTGGTACAGACAATGCGGGCCACAGGAGTATTCCAAATAGTTTGGGCTTTGTTTATACAGATAACAGCCTGTTGCCTTTACAACACTCACTTTGCCACCATTCAGCAATAAAGAAGGTATAATCAAGCTATTCGGTGGGACGCACTACAGCATAAATGAAGGCGGAAGGTAACTTGTAGTCCAGCACATTTAAAGCAACACAGCATCAAACACTGAGGATTGCAGCAGGCCAGTCAATGATCAAAGAAAGCACAGAAAGAAGACTACTAGGAGAATAGTCTGTGTGCAAACAGAGTATGTTAGTATTAGGCTGACAAAACAAATAAAAAAATAAATGTGTTATTCATTGTTTTCTCACGAAACAATGCCTCCATTTCCACAACCAGCTTGCACAGTTCAGCTCCATAGAAAACTAAAACACACTCCTGAACGCCAGCATTAAAAAAGAATTATTCCAAGCAAAAATACAGTAAATTTATCAAGATAGCATACAGAGAACAAATGAAAAGTACAGAGCTTCCTGTGGCTGTTTAAACACAAGCTAAAATACAGTATTTTAGCTGTTTTCCTCAAAGTGGGGGAGACAGACCCTTAATTGTAGATAGCAGTGACTGAGCTCTGCATTCTAAGGCCAATCCAGCAAAGATTCAGTTATACGCTGACATAAATGTGAATATTTAAGGGATGTATGGTGTGATGTCTCCATTAGCAAGGAAGGAATGAGTCTTACATACAGGCACATTCTGCTTCACAAAGGGCTTTTAAAACCCACAGAGGTGGTTTAAAGCCAGTCTGCTACTCCACTGGTGTGGACAGTGGTGCAAAAAAACAGGTCAAGCATTGTGTTCACAATTGCACAAACCAAAAACAAACATGCTACTCCAGTCTGAACAATCTATAAGTAGTGTAGACATTGTGATTCTAGGAAGAAAATGCAGAAATGAGCCTCCCAGTCAAGCAATTAGAAGTTGCTTCACAACTTTTTCATGAGATCATTAGGCTAACTGCTTGCATGCATTGAAGCAGTGGAAAATTTGCACATGATAAAAAAATCAAGTCAGCAGGAACCCAAATTCTGAATGAACCTCACTAACCCTAAAAATATCATCATGAGAGAAGAAAACCCTTTACTGGCTTGCAAAGAGTTCTTCTCCACAAAATAGTCTGCTTGCTCTCTGTGGTGAGGGATATACACACCCAGTCCGGAGGAGGTGAACCACAAAAATAAGCAAGTTAAAGTTTAATCCAATAGGAGAAGAAATATCTTGGAATCAATGGGTAGCATTTTTTTGTGTCCTACACCACATATAAAAGCTTTAAAAGTCCACAAAAAAGAAGCTACTTCATGCTTCTCAATGAAAGCAACATTGAGTGTTCTGAGATGCTCAGAAGAGACATAAATTTTCTCTTGCTGGAGAGTGAAAAAAGGGGTGGATCGCCAATGATGCTTTGTGTAGGAGAAGGGCAGGTATCAAAACATGTGCGAGTAAGTTAGCTTTCCTTTCTGCTTGTTCCCTGGTGATGTGGGAACATGAGACAAGGCAGCACAAAAAGTACTTGTGTTATCCCTTCAGTTACATAAGGTGAGGATTAATACACAATGGGAAAGAGAAGAAAGAGTACATATACAAAATAAATTGTGAGAACACACAGACGATATGCTGGGGAAAAGCAGGACAAGGAAAAAAACATACATAGGGGGGTTTTTTAGTGCCATAGAATATATGGCTTTAAAAGAAGAGAAAGAGAAGAGAAAAGAAGAGGAAAATGAAAGTTAGAAACATGACCTACAGCAAAAAGTGCTACAAACATGAAAAGAAAGATGGATTTGTGAAAGAAATGAAGGAAAATAATGAGTGAAGGAAAAGAAAGGAAAGTAAATGAAAAAGAAAGGCAAACTAAAAGGACAATAAAACCACTTTTAAGACAAATATTGTGGCTAAAGTGCTACAATAAACAAAAATAGTTATCTCCATCAGCTCAGACAATAGAGGTTTATACTTTTATTACTGAAATATTCCAGCTTTCATCTCTGTGGACAACTCTCTTATCTGGCTTTGTGACAGGACTATAGTTGCACCTAATTTGAACAGAGAATATACTTCTCTGTAGGAAAAAATAAAGCAAGAATAAAAGGCCCACTTACACCATTTAAAAAAACCTGGAGATTACAATTTAAAAAAAAAAACTAGAAAACACAGTGAAAGTCTATGAGAAAGTTATCCCCGGAGTCTACAAATGTGCGCTGTTTTAAATGACATATGCTTTGACTTTGGTGCTATAAAAATAGATACCAAAAATCAGACATGCCTCTTCTACTGCTGTACATGCATATTTATTTTCAAGTATCTCTTGCACTCTGAGAAGGTATGTTATCTTTTGCTTTCTATCCTTCAGCAGGAACATCATCTATTAATTCCTAGTGGACAAAAACACATGAGCGGTCACAAGTAACATGCAGACCCACAGACAGTCTGACAATCTGTTAATTAAGGCTTTAAAAGTTTCAGATGCTTCTAAGAACTTGTCTCACTGCCAGTCTGGACAATGCCAGTAATGTGAGGATTAAGCAATGCATTTAAGAGTGACAAGTGCTCAAATACTATTGAATTATAAGAAAAAGACTCTGGACAGTATTGACATGACACAAACACAAGCTCTATCAAACATAACAATAAATCACTTGTCACAGGAAGAAATGTTTAACGCAAGGAAATGCTTCGGTGATTGATATGCAGCCCCAATCTTTGTCAAGAAATACAGTGAGCAGGAAACAACATGAAGTTTGCTGTCACCAAGGAAGAGAATGCATATCCTGCAACTATGAATGAGGCAATTAGACTATCTATTGCACACACATTTAGGGACAGCAGCTCTCTACAAATACTGGCAGGATTAATGCGGTCTTTAGAATGACAGATCTACTGCTTTTTTTTGCACAGCATGTGCAAGCAGGATTTAATTTAGAACATGAACATTAATTTTTGCCTATTTTCTTTCATTTTTAAAATGGCACATTAAAAAACACAGACAATAAATAAGATAATTTAAAATGACACCTACATCAGGAAACAAGAGAAAGTTCTTTTAAATGATTCAATACTATCCTCTTTGCTGCACATGCAGCTTCTTTATCTGTGGAAATATTCTAGCTATTTCTCTCCTCCTACCCTGTCACTTCACCTCATACTCATTTACAATGTTGCTGGATAGTAACTTAAGAAAGTATTCAAACCAGAAAGCAAGCCTGCAATTTTCAGGCTAAAGCCACAAAGCTATTTGTCTAAAGTACAGAAAAAAAAAAAAAAAAACCAAACAAAAAACAAACAAACAAACAAACAAACAAACAAAAAAAAACAGAAAAAAGTACTGAGATTTCAAGTAAGATCCAGGTACTTTAAATCTTTGTGACTTTGGCCTTAAATGGTTAGCATCTTTGGTTAATCTGGAGCACAAAGAAGCTGAGGAAGCCAGATTTTTCAGCCTAGAGAAGAATGTTCTGAGATCTTTCTCATCAGCTGCCTAATAGGGTGTTACAGAGGCAGACTGCTCAGAGATGTACAGACAAAAGGCAAAAATTGTGATAATGCAAATGCCAACCAAGGGAAAAACCCTCCACAGAGAGAGCAGGTAAGTGCAGGGACAGGTTGCTCAGAGAGGTTGTGGAATCTCCATTCTTGGATGCTTTTCGAAATTAAATTGGATAAGGCCTTTAACAACACACTCTAACTTGGAAGGTATCCCTGCTTTGCATTGGCTAAATGAGACCTACAGATGTCCCTTCCAAAGGAAATCATTTTATGATCCTAAATCACTTTTGACAACAGAACAGACTACTAAATCACACAAAGACTTCTGATTTTTTCCACATTTGTACAGTGTATGAATGTGAAGGCCTCTGGATTTTAATGAGATGTAAGCATTACTAAAATAATGCAAAGAGCTTACTTGTAATTCTACTTTTTGACATGTCCAGACCCTAATCAATAGCAAATGAATGAGCCATGAGACTGGATGCTCTGCATCATAATTAATTCTTCAAATTCACCTCAGCTCAGTGGCAATTCATAGATTCTTATCATGAGCAGGCTGCTTAGCAGCATGACTAGAAATTAATCAGCCACGCAATTGCCAGACATCCATGCTACATAAATATAATTTCCTTGGTAGATTCAACACTCACTCCTAAACCTCAATAAATATAAAATACTCTTATTTAGAGACTGTCATGTCAGCCTTTTGTTTAGTTGCACAAGAAATCCAGCCAAAATTTCAAAACTTTCCTGCATTTTCATGTGCATTTTCATTGAGTAAAGAGAACATTCCAGTCTCTGGGGATATTGCTCTGTTCACAGGCACTACATTCATTTTTTAAGAGACAGTATAAGAGCTTTTCCACACTGGATATCTATGCAAAGCTGTGAAAATCAAAGAAAACTAAATTTCAAGAGTAAAGTCACTCTTGATACGTGCATGGTGAACTACCAACACAGATAGTCCACCTATTCAGCAACAGGAAAATAGATTCTATCACAGGAAAAAAAAAAATGTTACAGCAAAGGTAGGGAAGGCAAGAAAGTAATTAATTTTTATTAATATTAATGACTGAAGGAATGTGGGATTTTGCAGCAGTCTAAAACATAAAATTACAACATTAAACAATCGAATTTTCTTAAAAAATCAGATGTAAGTCATTCTCTCAGTTAAACAAGTACAAATTCAGAATGACTATACTCACTGATTTACTCCACTCTGTCAAATGATTTAACCTAGTGTAGCCCTGGGATAAGATCAAAATCTGCCCCCTTGGTAAAATCAGATATTCTTAAATCCAGATTTGAGAACTATGTTTCTAAATCTGCCAGAAATTTAAGTGACACCCACAAATACTGGATTTAATGTCAAGGCATAGAACTATAATTCAAAGAAAGTGTGTTTAAACGAGATATGCAAACTAAGTGTTGTGAGTAATAATAATTTAAGGTGATCAACTTTCAGGGGTTTTTAATAGGGTTATTGCTTAAGCATAACTTCATGAAGGAATTCCAAATGTTTACGTTTCTTGATTGTATGAAAAAAACCCCAAACTCCCTTTGATACATTCTTTGGATTTGCTATGACTGTAGTTGAGAACAGGAGTCTATGGGGCAGCATAAGTTCAAATGGAAGATTTTTTTGTCCTCCTCTTAGTAGCAAAGATGTTCAAGATGGAAAACAGCCAATGTGATACGGTATTCACAAACCTGACCAAACCTGCAGTGTTGGCTACCTGGAAGTCAAAGTCATTTAGTATATAACACAAGCATTCTTGCTACAGAAGCAACAGACAAAATAAAATCCTCTATTGCCAATTTCACAGTGGTTTTAGAGTAGAAATTTACAGTATTGTATTACCACTGAAGCTGAAATGGTAAACTTCTATGGCACACTTCAAGGTTAAATTATTGTCTGGGTTCAGCCAGTATCAAACACCAAGCAACTCTATGAAAATATTCTAAGGTACATCTCCTATCAGAATAGGAATTGAATACATTTATCAAAGCAAGCATTTTCTAGACAGGTCACACTTTGAAAGTTCATTCTACCTTTGGAGAAGTCATCAGTTCCAGTGGTATCCACCTTTTAACTATGTAGATTCTCTCTCAAACCTAGGGAAGCAACCAAATGAGAATTAACTTTTTAAGTGCAACCACTATATGTCAAATCAGTCACCTTTCAGTGAATTACAATGAGTGCACCAGCTATTGAATCAAAGTTATCACCTCGTAAATCATACCAGGATCAAGTCAATGTCAGATATGCTGCATGGTTGAGTACTTATTTCCCTCGGTAAATTAAAATCCTGATATCCTACAGCTGCTAACATTTACAAAAGTAATTATATTCAGAACTGACCTGGTATAAGTTCCTGGGAAAAATCCTGGTATGGTAGTTTGTAAGTAGTTATACTTACCTTTAGAGGGGAGATTTTTCATGTGTCCAATCTAATATTAGTTCTAACATGGTCATCATGCTTTATAGAACAAATTTCTAAGTAACAAATACTGCACTCATATCTGGAAAGTCCTTGTGCTATATGAGGTTTACTGTGAAATAAACAGATTAACAGAAATGCATTTGCTCAGTCCTAAAAAAACAAATATTCACAATTAGAAATAGTAATTTAATACGATGTAATGAAGTTGTTCAATCACATGCAAATAATCTCATAAAATAATATTGCCATAACAGTCTTTGTAACAACTTTGTAACACTTCAAATTTTTATCACTATATTTTCCAGATGGACAATATAAAAAATATATAATTTGATTTGTAGTTCTGTAATTCATAATATATATACACTTAAAGTTGAGGTAATATGATTTTTCAGTTAATTGAAAGAATCTGAAAAGATCAAAATATTCCAATATCAACCTTATTGAGAAAGCGTTATACATCTTCACATTGAAATTTTATATTTATTACATTTTTACAAATTTTATATTTATTACTTTTTTACTTTACATTGTGGTTTACCACATGAAAGTTAATTGTCTCATTTCAAACTATTTTACAAAAAATTCTTTCAAAATTAAATATTTTCCAAAACAGAATTAAAACAAATGTTACAAATGTACTGTATTTTGAGAAATAGAACCCCCTCCTCCTATGCAGCTATTGAAGAGAAGTTAGTTTGAATTAATATTCTCAGTACTTTCATCATAATTGCTTTTGGAATAAATAATATATGCTCATTTATATTTTATTTACCACAAAGGTTTTTTCTATAATACTTCTGTCACTTATAACGGTGTTATAAGATGCTGCCCATAGAAACTAGAGTTGCTCTATTATTCTGTTCTCCTAAATATCAGAAACAACAGTGTAGGAATCAATTATTTGCTGCAGCACTATTAAACTCTTGTACTTTCAAAGGAAAGACACTGGACATTCCAAAATGAAAAGTCGAGTGACAAAAAAATGAGATTATAAAAGTCTGCAAGACTGACCCATAGATTTTCTTTTTCTTCTATTTAGACAAAGAATTTTGAACTGTAGGGCTGAATGAAAAAACAGCAGTAAATATTGCTGTATGTCTTTTGTATGGACACATAGGGGAATGGGATGAATTTCAGGTAACATAAACCATTATTTTAACCACTATTCACGATAAACTGAATTATGAAGTTGCTGGGAACTCTTCAGTCAATTCTATCTCCCCTAACATGGATGTGGTGTCCATGACAATGAGAAAAGAACAATAGATAGTTTTGTAGATAACTCCCACATGTACCTTCCAATTATTCATACTGATAGTTTTGACAGTGAAAGCACACAGCAAGAACTTTAAGAAATGGAGCATTATGAAAAGAACTTCACAAACCATGGTGATGTAATTCCATTTCTTTCCAGACCACTAACCCTACAAATTAGGAATAGTTCCTTAAATTAAAAATTTTACATCCTGTGTCCAGCTGACAACAAACATTTCTTTTAAAAACCCATAGAAGTGCAGCAGAAATGGTATTCAGGCTTACAGGGTAAAAAAAACACTGAGCTGGCATACTTGATTTCCAGGACATAGACCTAGCTGAAACCTATAGACCTAGGCCTATCTGTTATGACGATCACCTTCCAAACCCTTGCTCAATGTTTTTCTGGTATGAGCAGGATAGACTATGGGAGAAATACTCTGACAAGTTCTAAGCTAATCCTGAAGAGAAAAGTAGTATATGCATATATATGTGTGTGTGTATGTACATATATAATTTGATAATATATAATATATATCTTATATATTAAAGGAAAATTTTGTGTATTATAATATAGAATTATTAAACATGCAATGTATTATAATTAGATATTATATACTTCATTGAAGTGTTTCAATACAAAACAGTTCAACTCAAATGACTCCATTGTGTAAGTCATGAGAACACAAAATTCTGCTAAATGTTTCATGATGTCCAACACCAGAAGATAAAAATTGCTCCTTAGAAAATACTGCTAAACAATTATTCCTCAACATCAGGATACTTATTTTTGTGAGGAGGTGAAATTTCATTGATTTTCATAAAACGAATACTGACAAAAAGTTAAGTCTGAAGTCTCTGAAGTAATAGTAGACAGGTAGTCTGAAAGAGCTCAGTGATTTTCAGAGGAGAGATATATTGAAGCCAACCTAATATCCAAGAAAAACCAACCATATGATTGATAATGCACAATTTATTTGACAAATCTTCCTCTTTCTTTGCAAACTGGCCACTAACAATTGGCAATGTTCTCAGACATTCATTGTTTAAAATTATTGGTGAACACAGTGAGCTAATAATTCCTGCTTTGCACATTAATTAGAACACTAAATTCATATTATTTCACTGAGGAATATAGCAGATGTTGTATTGTCAGTTTCCTAGTAGAACAAGTTATACCAATAATCCTTGCCTGTGTGAACTTTAAGTTATACATCTGAATATTATACTCAACATAAGGGCATTAATTGTGCAGAATTAAATCAATTTTGGTTTAATATTCAAGTTCATATTTTCAAGCTTTCCTTGATTATTTGTGCTAGTGAAGCTGTGGTACTTCAGAAAAATACAGAAAAGAAAATAAAGAAGTCGTCTTACATATCCAGGATGACTTAACTGAAAATTAATATTCATCAAATATTGATCAGCAATTTTGCAGCAGGCACCACATTCTATATGCAAAGCTGGAAATGGAAAGAGTATTATTCTCAAACTGGAAACCATTATCTGAGAAAGTGCAGCCTATGTCTCAAATAATAAATATGTAAACATATATATGTTTTCCTCCACAGAGGTAAACAAACATTAGCATAAATTATTCCAGAGGTATACTCATATATTGAAAAATTAAATTTTAATGAACATAGGAAAATCATGTCCATATTTCTCTCACGCATCTAAGGAAAAAAAGAATATTCTCAGTTATTAAGAAAGGAGCAGAATGCTACAAAGAGCCTTCACTTACCACTGATATATTGTTTGCTTTTTGTTAAATCATTTTAGGGAAAAAAAAAAAAACAATGTTTAATTTCATGGGAGGTAATCCAAAACACAAGATTAGTTTCTCATTACAGTCTTTTTCATTATATTTTTCTAAAATTTCTATCCTAATCGCTACAACACTTTAATCTAGATAAGTGATTTTATTTACAAGTAGTTTGTTTTTTTATTAGAGCACTGCATAGATGGCTAGTATCTCTCATTGCTTCTCAAAACTGGATGCAGAAAGAAATAGAACAGGTGCAGAATTATCTGTTAAAAAGTTTTTTTCCCTTGCAGCCCTCAAATGCAATAAATATTTAAAAATTATTACTTCTTTTTAAAAAGATGAAATTAAAACTTTTGATACATCAGACATTTAATCCAATTTCAATTTGGAAACCAATGTTGACCTATCAGAACTTCATGAACATCAAACATTCAAACATTATGTAAGCTCATATTGAGAAGATCCACAGCACAAGGACAAATACTGTGTTACTTATATGGGAGGGCCTGTGAACAGATACAGCAAACCTAAGGTTGAAGTAATTAAATAATTCTATTCAAGTGATATACTAACTAACTCTGAACAAACCTAATAAAGAAGGAGGTACAATGCAAAGAATGAAGGTAGGCTTGAGATCAATTCAGATGTCTGTTTTGATGGCAAATTTTTGTATTCACGTATTTTTTATGTTCATATATCATAAACACAGAAGGATCAGTGCCTTTGTGTTTCCCATCATTAACAATTCAGACTAACCTTGTTAGTTCTGTATACTTTTGGATAATTTAGAATAGTGTTTCTGTTTATAATTCAGAATCTCCGAGTGCCTCATAATAAATAACTACAATTGCTATTGAATTTCAGTATTTTTATTTTCTCATGCTGAAACAAGGACTGTATCTTCTGTACCCAAGAACAGCATTTCGATTTTCATATTTGCATACAAATATTACTGGAATCTAGGGACATAGCCAAAAAAATCCAATTATAATTGCTTTAGTTTTGACAAGTTGAACCACTGAAACCAAAAGTTTCTACACTGGTTTTCTGCCTTCATTCAAAAAGTCTGAAAAATTTCAGGTTCCACTCTAGCTCAGAACGAGGCTAGTGACCAGGGTAAAGAGGACAGAAGAAGGAAAGACATGCCACAAAAATACATTGCTGGAACTAGCTAAGCAAAAACACAACAAAAAATGGCAAAAGAGGGGTCAGCAACGGATGAGATGGCTGGGGATGCAGAGGGTGTGTAGTGGTGTGGAAGCATGGAGAAAGACATAGAGACTGGAGTTTTGTCATGTGAAGACCCCATGTTATGGAGAAACCATAAAGTAGGAGATAGGGTCTAGCAGACAGGAAAGACATGGCTGGAGTAACAGGACACATAGATGGCCTGAAGAGACAGAAAGGAGGCAGACTGAAGCAGAAGTCTGGTCTGTGAGCATTACGGAACCCTCTCCCTTCAGATGCTTGCTACTCATCACTCTTTAACTGTCAGCATGTATCTGTGACACCTAGCAGAAACAAATATATTCCATCGCTCTTCAGTGCCAATTGTCTCTGTTTGCCTGTGGAACAACTACTGTTTCCATCAGTTACTTACTTGACAACTAGCAGTGATACACACAGCAAAAGTGCATGCTCACTTTCATGCCGAACATGGGCACTTCCGTCTCCAGCACAGAAGAAAACAGTCACAGAGATAAAATACTCCTTCCCCAGCCAAAAAGACCGTTAAATAATCTTGTTATCTTGCTTGTTTCACATAACATTGAATTTTTTAAAAAAATTTCGAAATAAAAATGACCTCCCTCAAAAAAGATTGTTGCAGAGGATCATTCCATGTATAATAGCCGTATATATATGACATGCTTGCTTTCTACCTTGCATTATTCTTGCCTACTGTCGTGGTTTAACCCAGCAGCTGGCAACCAAGCACTAGACAGCTGCTCGCTCACCCCTCCACTTCACCCACAGCAGGACTGGAAGGAGAAATGGACTAAAGGTAAAACTCATGAGTTGAGATAAAGACAGTTTAATAAGACAACAAAGGAAATACTAATACTACTAATAATACTAATACTAACAATACTAATAATACATATGCAAAATAAACTATATACAACACAATTTTCTCACTACTCGATGACTGATTTGCAGTCAGTCCCTGAACAGCGATTGTGGAACTCAGAAATTGCGCATTTCTTGAATTTCACAAAACTCTCAAAAAAGACCAAGCTGATGGAAAAGTTCAAACTTGCTGGACAACAGAGAATTCAAGCTCACAGAAAACAGAAGACAAAAATGGATGCCTGCCCCTCTGGCCAAACCCCATTCACAATTTGACTATGACATCTATGGTATGCAAAATTTACACTGGTCAGCTTGGTCTCGCTGTCTGGGTGTGCCCCCTCCCAGCTCCTGCACCCCTACTCGTTAGCTGAATATGGGAGGCTGAAAAAAGTCCTGTCAGCCTGACCTCGGTGCCTTTTTTTAACGGAGTGGTTCATCTTGAGTGTGCCCAATTGGCAGGTGAAGGACAACCAGGGTTCATAAAAGGCAGGTCCTGCTTGACCAACCTGATCTCCTTCTAGACCAGGTGACCCACCTAGTGGATGAGGGAAAGGCTGTGGATGTTGTCTACCAGGATTTTAGTAAGGTCTTTGATACTGTTCTCCACAGCATCCTCTTGGAGATACTACCTGCACACAGTATGGATGGGTGTACTCTTCACTGGATGAAGTCCTTACTGGCTGAATGGCCAAGCACAGAGAGTGGCAGTGAATGGAGTTAAATCCAGCTGGTGGTCGGTCACGAGCAGTGTTCCTCAGGGCTCAGTTTTGGGTCAGGTCTTGTGTAACATCTGTATCAATGATCTGGATGAGGGGATTGAGTGCTCCCTCAGTAGCTTTGCAGATGACACCAAGCTGGGCAGGAGTGTCGATCTGCTTGAGGGTAGGAAGGCTCTGCAGAGGGATCTGCACAGACTGCATTGATGGGCCCAGGCCAACTATATGAGGTTCAACAAGGCCAAATTCCAGGTCTTGCACTTGGCTCACAACAACACCATGCAACGCTACTAGCTTGGGGAGGAGTGGCTGGAAAGCTGCCCAGCAGAAAAGGACCTTGGGGTGATGTTCGACAGCCGGCTGAACATCAGCCAGCAGTGTGCCCAGGTGGCCAAGAAGACCAACGGCATCCTGGCTTGTATCAGGAATAGCGTGGCCAGCAGGAGTAGGGAGATGATCGTGCCCCTGTACTCGGCACTGGTGAGGCCACTCCTCAAGCACTGTGTTCAGTTTTGGGCCCCTCACTACGAGAAGGGCATTGAGGGGCTGGAGCATGTCCAGAGAAGGGCAGCGAGGCTGGTGAAGGGTCTAAAGAACAAGTCTTATGAGGAGCGGCTGATGGAACTGTGGCTGTTTATTCTGGAGAAGAGGAGGCTGAGGGGGGACCTTCTTGCTCTCTACAACTACCTGAAAGGAGGTTGTAGTGAGGCAGGTGTTGGTCTCTTCTCCCAAGTCACTAGTGATAGGACGAGAGGCATGGCCTCAAGTTGCATCAGGGGAGCTTTAGATTGGATATTAGGAAAAATTTCTTTACTGAAAGAGTGGTCAGGCATTGAAATAGGCTGCCCAGGGAGGTGATTGAGCCCCCATCCCGGAAGATGTTAAAACAATGTGTAGATATGGCACTTTGGGATATGTTTTAGTAGGCGCGGTGTTGTTGGGTGGATGGTTGGACTTAATGATCTCAGAGTTCTTTTCCAACCTATGATTCTATGATTCCTCAGCAATAACTGAAAACATCACTGTTAACAACATTGTTCTCATACTAAATCCAAAACACAGCAGGTTCTAGAAGGAAAATTAACTCTGTCCCAGCCAAAACCAGGAGACTTACTTAGAAACGCGAAACAGGAATTGTCTGTTGTTTTGCAGAAGACGGGTTTGCTCTCAGTTAAAGTACAACGGTAAAAAATATTTGAACCTGTACACATATAGATGCTCGTATACACACACAAATATATTGTGTGAATAGTTGTGGCAAACTTCTGTGCTACTGAACCACTCAATTGCATGTACAGTTTGCAAAGCCAGAAATTGAGTATTTTTAAAATACTCAGTTTCTCTGTGTATTCACGGCTGGAGGTGTTCAGCATTTATTCTGCAAGAAATAAGTGCACACAGACTGCAGTCAGAACTTTTGTGGGGGATCTTCATTGAAAATTTAGTGTTCTGACTGCAGAACTCTCAGCCATGTTCTCATGTACCATTTGGAAGGCAGAATCCTGTGCTTTCACAGTTGTGTCATTCCATGGAGCAGCAGACTCCACATGAATGTTTTCACAGTCGTAAATAACTAGTATATATGACTGGCCATGTCACATGCAGAAGTTTGTTGACAAAAGATTTGCCTGAGATGAGGATATATCCCTTTTCCTTCCTTAACACCTGTTAAATCACCAGCACTAACTGAGGCCCTCAAATCTTTGATGCTTTTGACCTCTGAGCACAGCAGGATAAATACAGCCTATGATTACTGGCATTTACCTCATTCATGACACATTTCTCCTAAAACTGGCAAAATGGCTTCACATTCACCCATTTTCCTGTAGTCAGTGTTCCTACAGAGTCCTCTAGTATGCCTCCCCAGAAACCAGGAAATTTAGCCTTAGACAAAGATTAGACTGGCATTGGGTTCATGTCTTAATTGATCTGCATAAGGCAGTATGGCAAATAACATACTACCAATAGCAAGTATGCTATTAGTCAAGTGGCAATACTGTAGAGTCTAGAAATGCCAATGAGCTGCAGCTCCCAAAAAATGTAGAAAAATACACACTACTCTTTCATGCTGGTTTTAGTCTTCCAAAATACGCATAATATATTCCTTAATGAGTTAACTAACCTAATCACAAACGAAGCAGGCCCTCCAGGCAGAGCTGTCTCATGTGCAATGCCATGTACCTGTGAAAGCCAATTCAGACGCTTTGTGACCTGCATATCCTCTGACATTCTGTTGCATGATGCAGTCTTCCAACCCTCAACACTTCACTTTAAGCAGCTAAACCACAAAGACAATTTATGTCTTCTACAGAAAGCACCTCACTCTAGCTACCAGTTTAGCAACTATTAGATCCCAGCAGAGATAACCAGATATTTTTTTCCAGATATGAATATGTAACGCACCATTTCAAGTCCAAGTCTTCGTAACACCGCTTGGCCTCAGCCTATATAGCATTGTTTTGCTCTGTCATTCCTGAAAACTCTGGGCATTCAGCCCCACAACAAGCCCAGCTGTCCACTATTTGGTAGCAATTACACAAGTAAGGAAATGACACTGTTAACTTGAGTGCAGGCTTTTGTTTGGTCAATTATTAACTGAGCAGGCTGGTATAATTTTAATAAATACTGAAATGATTAAAGTGTAAGAAAATTGGTATTTGCAGTGACAAGATCAAATGGCTTATTATGTGTTGCAATAATAAATTAACAAAATTAGCAACTAACCTTATCAAAGAGCAGTTTCTCAACTAACTATAAGAATATTGGCATTTTTCCAGACTGACCGCAAATTAATGTTTAAAGGAGTGCATTTGCATAACACATTACACAGCACATACACAGAATTACTTGCAGCTTGTTGAAAGCATCCTGTTTTCTCACTTAGGCAGAAGCCAAACAACAGCTGCTTGCATACCAAACTCTCTTCTTGTTACTTCCTTACTGCAGCTGGGTGCATGTAGGGAACTGATTTGACTTTCTCAAAAAGACAGAGGTAGGGGTGACCTGTGGATTAATTCAGTTCATTTCCAGGTATATTTGTTTCAGTAAACGTGTATAAGCAATGACATTTGTGCACTTGATCTATTAATTGATAACGGCATTGTAACATGCATCTAATTTTTTGCTGATTCTTACTGTGATGCAATAGACTGTATTCTGCAACATGAAGCACAGGAATCTTCCTCATTGGTGCAAAATGTGTAATTTTTTGGTTTTATACCTCCCTGTTTTACCATCATTTTCCTTGAACACTGTTGACAGTTCCTTCCTTGCTCTTGAAATTTGTCCTTCATTTGACACACTATTTGCTACCACTGGCAAGGGGTGGGCTCACAGCCGCAGGCAGGGCTATGCAGGAGCTGGGCAGCATCTGTAAGGGTAGTGTCCGCAGCTCCTTGGGTGCCTGTCACCAAGGGACCCAACAGTTCACAGCCATGCTAAGAACTAAAGAAGTGCAAGAGGCAAGCTCAGTGGCAATGTTTTCATTTCCAAAATGCCAGCAGCAATCTCCATGCCTGTGGTATGACTGAACCAGGGGTGCTCACCGGTGTGGAGAAGGAAATGGGGCTTCCCCCACGCCACTGTCCTACCTGTGGGTGGGTGGGTGGGTGGCATGGTGCCTTCCCCGACCATACTCCAAAGTGTGCACACACGTCGAGGGAGGATTTCACTCCATTCTGAGGGGGGAGCAGCATCCCAAAATCCTGGGTTTTATCAAACCTCTATAGCAGTCCAGGGCAAGATGTTCACAGTCTGATTAGCCAAGAGGTGTTGAAAGAATCCTACAACATTGTGGCAGCTCCTTTTACCAGAAAAAGAGGGTGGGGGGAAAACTATTAAAGGAAAAATTGTGTGTGCAAACAGGTCATCACAATTCACACATGCTTTTGTTAAGTCACACAACTGCACAAAGTGTGTTAGATTACAAGTTTCTGCACAGAGCTAATGCAATGGTACAATGAATACAAATTTGAACATATGATCAGACACCATTTTCCCAGGGATCCCTGATTTATTCACTGCACAAGAAGGATAGTACTTACTTTGAAAGCAGCTGTTCATTATTTTATTTTTCTCCTCATTGTTCTTGTGTAGTTATAATATTATTCAAACTCTGCTCTGAAGACAAAATTTCTAATTTCCCTTTGGGGTCCTTTAGGCCAATCAGCATTAAATGCCTAAATTTCTGAGAACACATTTATTTTCGTGAGACCCTTGTACAGTGAGAGCCTGGTTAACTCTGTTTAGCAGATAAACCATTATCTCAACTCCACAGGTGTTTAACTAGCTCAACCTGGTGCTGTCATCCCACATTCCCCTCCACAGCCCATGGCCACCCACCCCTGCCTTCTGGCTACAGTCTTCTGCTGGTCCGAGTTTCCACACAAGGGTCCTCCCTGATAACATGCAGCTGGCTGTGAAGAATCTGAGTGTAGCATATCTACAGGCTTTCCCAGAAAGCAGCAGAAAACAAATTACCTTAACCTACTGAAAATCTCCTTTCTTCCAAAAGAAAAACTACAAATCTAGGACACAGTACCAGAACCATTGTTCTCAGGCAGACTTGTTGTGGGTATGGTAAAGCTACTTCCTCAGAGCTTGAACATTATGTAAAGTTGCTTTGTGGCTAGAAGCACTTAAATGGACTTTCTGATAACTTGAAATGTGTAAACTAATCTGTGAAGAATCTTTTAAAGTATAGCCAAATGGCAAAAAGAATGGCCATTTTCAGACAGGCCTGACAGCTGCTGGCACTCTGGAATACTGCAGCGGATTCAGACCTCTTGTAATGGCTTTGAGGGCTTTGCTATTCCAGACAGGGAAAGATCTAAATAGGGAATCAGTGGATGTGGGAAAAATTTATTCCTCATTTGTGAGAAAGTGACTGTCCCCTGTTTCTTACCATTAAGCCACAACTAGATCATCTTCAGGATTTAGTGAGAAGAGGTCAGCTTTCAATTTTCCTTAGGACATTAAAGATATCTCATCCTATTACTGCTTTAATATCTATCTGGGGAGTGCAGTGAGCTGGAATATTCTCCTAAGTATAACCCAATCAACATTTCTCTCTTTGGCTCTTTCTGCAATGTCTTACAGGGCCACAGCATACACTCAGTTTGTACTATGCTCCAGGTCCCATTAGCACATCCTTATATACCTATAGGTTCAATATGATCAGGTTGCAAATGACTGTTTCTTTTCCTAAAAGGAGACATTTGTAAAACCCTTCTTAAGATACATGTTGAATTCACATGTAAGTATTAAAACATAGCTCCTTAAAAGCCTCCATGACTTCAACTTTACACATGGGAAGTTCTTATTAAATAACCAAGGCCAAGACATTCACTGTAACTTAAAATTATACTGAGCAGTTAAGGAGTGCTCATATGCTCTGTGGTTTTTGAAGTAGAGGGGGGCTGTGCCTCCATTTTGATGTGATTACGTTGAGCTCAATGTTCTTGCTGTGTCTCCTGGCTTGGTGCTGCTCACAAATGTAAGAACTGTGCTTTTGTTTCCATAATCTAGATCGTAATGAAAATACTGACTAGTACATCACTCAGGACAGTCCCCAGCAGAATCCTACTCAATATGGCCTTTCGTTTAGGCACTGAACCATTGATAATTCTAGCAAGCTTCTGACCAGTCAGGAAATCACATCTTTCAAACAAGGAACTATAAACCATTTGCCCATATGATTAATACAGTCGCTGCTTAATTTGCAGCATTCTACTTCATGCAACACACAGTACAAAATAATTTCAATCATTCCAGCAGCTGAAAGGAAGTTGCAGGTGTTAGGGATCAGAGAAGTAACATTTGGCTGATGCACAGAGACAACACTAGCCAGAAGTTGTCATAGTGCCCTGTCTTGAGCTAGCCTGTTTTCCAGTGTGGAATTCAACACTGCGGAGTAGGATTCCTCTGTTGCGAACCAGTGACTAATTTGCCAGTCTGTCTGGAAAAGTGGGCAGCATTGATCTGCAGCAGAAGTGCTGAGCAGCATGTGGTTTTTTCTGTGATGTTGCTCAGAGCCTGGTGTATGGTTGTTTTATCTACCCTAAATTCATACCCTCCTAAAAACACAGCTGCCAGAAGACTTTGAGTAGCTTATATTGATGTTTGTTTTAATAATGTAAGTCTCAAACATGATTTTCAAGATAGCAGCATAAGTCCGGATGAACTAGAGCCGCAGTACCTGGGTGTGTTCAGGTCCAGGCAGAAAGAAGAAATGCATGTCCATCCACTCCTCCCTGTTACATAACCTCTGTCTTCCCCAAATTCACAACACTATCTTTCCCCTTATTATCTCCTACACTTACCACTACTCATATCTCCTTGCTTTCCCACCCTGGCATAGGTTGTTCTGAGCTCTTTGCCACATCCTGCCTTGCCAGCCCACCTCTGACACGTCCTGGAGACCTGTGGGCAGAGGAGCTGGCTGGTCCACGGCTCAGGTAAGAACCTGCACTCAGGGAAGCAGGCAAGAGCTGGTGTAAGATCTCCTCAGTGCCCATCTTGAGCTGCTTATCTGTGAGTCATGATTAAATCAGCACGGAGTCTGTAATCTGGTGGTTGCTGAATGCATGTAATTGCTGATGTACAGGACTATGAATCCAGGAAACATCTCTGCACAAGTAACTGGGAGCTGCTGTGAGAAGCCACCAAGACTATGAGCTGAGTACATCTGCTGTTCTGTGGTTACGTAGGGTGTGCAACAGAAGAATATCACCAGCCCAGCAGGTACAAGGTTGGGCAGGTGCTCAAAGATCTTTATCTTATTCCTGATTTTTGCACTGGTTTAGTCCTGTAAAATCCGATGTAACTTCTCTCAGTACCTGTACTGACCCTCTGACCTGACTTACCTTGCCTGTTTTGTCCGAAATATTCTTGTGACAAGGACAGGTCCTTCTATGTGCTGCCATGGTGCTTTGCAAAATAGAACTCATGTCCTGTTGGGTCCTCAGGAACAAAATGCAATAAACCCAGAACATTTGTGCCTGTGATTTTAATTCAAATTAGAGTTTTTTATCAAGAAAAGCAAACAAACACTGTCTTCAAAAAGCTCTAGCTAGTCTGCCAAAATAACAGAGAGGAGAATGTAGTTATTCTAGTTTAGCTTTTGGTCCCTTGCTACATATCCCTTAATTAAGTCAACTAATACATTAAAACCACACATGAAAGACTCTATTCAAAGGTAGTTGTCATCTTTTCTTTTTTAAAAACAAGATGAAAGATATGATTGAGAGATTTCTTTCTGGAAAACAGTGTTACAATAAACATTAGCTATACTTCTTTGATATAACTCTCCTAATGAAAATTGTCCAAATGAAAACTGCCTTTTCTTTTTTCTGAGAAGCCACCACCGAAATAGGTTGTTAAGTGTAATTTTTTTCATGGCATCTTTTCCACTCTTTTCTTCCTCCCGATGAAGAAAATCGAGTTGTCTGGAAATTCTTACATTCAAATATCTTAACCTGTAGTGGCTACTCAGTTACTGTTACTTGCTTTTTTTTTATGTTTGTCTGTGACTAATCTCTAAACAAAGACCCAGAATTAGGTCTTGTTAGTAGTAATAATGATAATGGATCTGTATCAGTAAGTCTATTTCCATAGAGATTTACTGTCAGAGAGGAAGACAATTATACTTAGGTCTTGGGGTTTTTTTTAAATTATATCACAAGATACAGAACAGTTCTTCAGGTAAAGGAAGGAGACTACATGGATAGTCAAGTTGAATTAAACCTGGTAAAGGACGTTAAAATAGAGACTTTTTTCCCCCCTCCGTTGCTATAATTTAAAAAAGCAAAAACAAAACTGAGGGAGAGAAAAGAATGCACAGACATGCACAGATATGAAGTTTATAAAGTCTGAGGATTTGCAGGGTCAGTGGCTTCAGAATAATCTATACAGTGTCACTGGCTGAAACTGCTGCCTGCCAATACAGTTGGTATACTTTCTGTTTTTGTTACTGTTAGTAAAAAGATTAGAGACCAGTGTGCCTTCCATTGATAGGAAATTACAAGAAAACCCTAAGTATATAAAGTAGGTATGGCTCAAAAGATAAATACTTTACCTGAGTTTTCAAGATATATAAGAACTTATAATGCACAAACAAAGGCAAAAAGAGATGCTTTGGTTTTCCACCGGAGGACAGGATAATTTTTATTCCAGCATTCTGAAGGAGTTGGGAAAAGAAACCACATATCCAGCAGTGACAATTTACAATGAATCTTTTATCCCTGAGAAAGGTATCATCAAACTGGAAACCACGACACGGTTCAATAGAATATTAGCATAGGTTCAAAAAGGAAGAGTTAGAAGGGAAATCAGTTGGGAAGCCACATGTGCAACAGTTTGGCCTCTGCAATAGTTAAGGCTCAGGTTAGTCTTTACTTGAAAAATTGAGGGTAAATTGAAAAACAACTAAACATGCAACAGTGTTAACAAGGCAGGTTGTGTCATCAAGCATTTTTCACAGATAAAAACTATTAGCATTCTGGACAAGCAAAATGCTCCAGGTCTCTTCTCTTTGGAATTCAGTGGAGGAATTTGACACAATGCCATATAGGAAGTTATTAGTTCAAGTGGAAAAGGTGGATATTACTACTAAAATAATAAAGGGATGGGGTTTTCCCTATAGGGAAGGTAACAACACCAAAAGGCATCCTGTAGGGATGTGATTAGTGGACTCCACAGAAGTTTTAGAAGCCAGGCTGGAGTGCATATTTTGGCTGACGATCTTGGCATAATATGCAGTTCTGTGCTTCTGAAACAACATTTGGAGACTTTTTCAGTACAGAAGGGGAATTGAACATAACTTGAAAACAAAGATAAAATACCAGTGTTTTTTGTTGTTGTACTGCTGCCCACAGAACTCTAAACTCTCGTAAGGTTATTGCTGAACCTGCCAAGACCTTGCACAGATCTAATCACTTGGAGGGTAGGGGAGGAGGGATAGGATTGACAGAAATACTCAGAAATTGTATTTCAGAACATTGCTGACAGATTTCTCAAATGTTTTTGGTGAAGTCCCAAACCAGACAGTGTATGCATTGCTGTCCGCTTTTAAACACAAATATCAGCCATATGATTTTTCTACAGATTTTAGTGCAAACTCAAAATTCGTCCTTGAGAGACAAGAAATGAGCATACCAGAAACATGAACCAGTTTAAACTTCTTCACCTCTACCAGTGGAGATATTTGTATACCTCAGGCTAGATGACAGAATGATCAGCAAGGCGACTCTGCAACTCTGGTCTGGATGGGTATTTGGAGTCATGTAAAATTAGCAGCATTACTGTTTCCTTCATCCCCTGTCACTGCAAATGCACTGGTTTAGAGATGAAACACACTCTTAGTTACTTCTATACAAGAAGAAGCGGAGCAGAAGGTCTTTTCTGATTGTAAACAAAGTATAAAGAAAGTAAAATATGATTAGATGATTTTGCCTTTATAATTTCCTTTCCAAATTCTGTCTTGTGTAATTCAGCTATAAATTATGTGTACATATACACACATATATTTCCAGGGTGAAAAGGTTCAGAAGACTTGTGCAATTTCTGATGTGGTCATGCCTTAAAACATTAGGTTGCATACAGGAATCATCTGGCACCCCGTTGCAGAGGTAGTATGTATTTCAGTATTTTTACCAATTTGTGGTAACATGTTCTATTTGTAAAGCCGGATCATAGAAACAGCTGTGAAATCTGCAGCTGATAGTTTTGAGACATGAATTTGACTATAATATAGCTTATGCTACAGGAATATTGTAACAATGATGAAATCAAATTTAGAAAAAAAATAATGACTTACTATCATTGGCCCAGCATGCAATGTTACATATAATTTATTAATATAGATGCTCACAATTTTGTGGCATCTTCTTTCATGATGAGGATTTATTGTAAACTAGTTTGGTTTAAAAATAAAATTATTCAAGTTACCTAAGAACAAAGATCCAAGGGCATACACATTGGCTACTGCAGAAGTTAATAATGCTCCAGTAAAATAATTTATTTGAAAAACGTTTGTTGAGTGCTAATTGATTCACAAGAAGCACCACAATTTCCATTACTTTTCACCAAGTCCAAACAGTCTTCTAAGGGAATCTACAGGAACTCTTCGACTACTTGAAACTGGAGATGCCAGGCCCTTATCTTTGGCTTGCAGGTAGCTGCAGTGGCAGGCCCATTTGGAAGCTGTGTATCTGGTAAGCTCTGATTCCCTGGTGGTGGTGAAGTCCATGCCCCATAGGACTCCAGCCAGGCCTCTGAAGCAGACACCAGCAGCTTAGCAGGTAGATTTGTCTGGTACCTGGCTCCAGCTGAAAGTCTGTAAACGTGTGAGAGTAACCAAACAGCAAAAGCAGCAGAAAGCTGTGAAGAACCCCAAAGAGAGCCAAGGTGCTCAGGCTCCTATGTGAAAGCTTGAAACTTTAAGGATAGAAATCCTAGGGGAGTTTGTAGGGTCCCTGGCAGCACAGCAGTCTATACAGAAAGTGGATGTCTGCAAGCAATGCTGAGAACCCTGAAGGCCAGCCAGAGAAGTTGATGCATCTGGATTCTTTGCTGGTAGTAAGGAGGGTAAAGTCCAGCGTGCTTTCAGTTAACTGAAAATTAAAGGAAAAACAATGATGTTCATTTTGTATGGAAACACATAAACAGTAACCACCACACAACCTGGAAGTCTTACCGCCACACTTTCTAGCCTTGGTTCACCTTGTGGCTGCTGCTGTTATAAGGTCATAGAGGTAGATTTGAATGTGACATGGCAGTCTAAAAAGCACTGTGCCACATTGTGTGCATCTAGACGAATAGTCTTAGGAGCATTACACTCAAAGCACACAAAAATCAGGAGAAACTATCGATGTCACGTGCAACTGTATTTGGTTACTCAACACAGAAGTGCAGACCTGTACATGAACAAGAGCTACAGGAGTAATCAGGTACTTAATACATTAGATAAAGTTTTTAAATCATTTTACAATTTCCAGTAGGCCATGCTACCAGAATACATTCTGGTGGACAGGTGAGAAACATCTCCAAGCAAAACAGTCATCCTCTTCAGCAGAGAGAAAGCAATCTTTCTTGAATGCTACTTTACTTTTGAAAAACAACTACAAATAGAAAGCACCCTTCATTGCTAATACTAAATTTATGTCAGCGGTGTCTTAAATACAGATACCAACAGTTTCTCTTCTGATTTTCTGATATTTGATCCTGATCCACTGCCAAGGAATCATTGATCTATAAAGACAAGATTGTTTTTTACCAGAATTCAAACACTGAAATGGTTCTAGCTTTTGTACAAAAGGCCCTAATGTAAACTAGTTGCTTTATTGCTTGGTTACTATTTCCTGTCAAGAAAGAAGCAAGGTAGCTATTCTTCCTTTCTACCCTTTTTGAAAAGGGGCACAATGTTTCCCTTTTTCCAGTCACTGGGGACTTTCACTGACTGCCATGACTTTTCAAATATCATGGAGAGTGGTTTGGCAACTACATCAGCCAGTTCCCTCAGGACTCTGGGATGCATCTTATCAGGTCCTGTGGACTTCTGTACGTTTAGGTTCCTAATATAGCTCCTTATATTTATGTTCCTTATATAGCTCCTCAATTTCAGTGAGCCAAAATTTTCTACCCAGTGTATCTAGAACAGCCTAAGCCTTTTGCAGGAAGAGAAACTACATTATTTGAGTATCACATTCTTAAAGTACAGGCCTCTATGTCAGCAACACAGGAGTTGTATAGCGCTTTTCTGCTGCGGTCTCTATGACAGAATGTCTACCTGATCTCTCCACCTTTTTCCTTTGTTTGGATTTCCTGTCTCTGTTTTTTCCTCATTAATTCCACCTCCTACAGCTTGTACTCTCACATATTCTTTAACTGGTATGTCAACGTTCTTCCTACTCATACGGAAGAATTTATACTGTATAGACAATTGTTTTCAGACTCTTGACAAGGAGTTTTAGTCCTCTGGCCCTCTCTTCACATAATTGTATTTCTTGCTCTGTCTTACTATTGTTTTTTCCTTTGAAAAGCCCTTTTAACAACAAACAGACATATCTATATTGTTTAGTATGCCAGCTATATTTAAAACACAAATCCATAAACACTACTGCCAAGCTATGAAGCAGACTATGCTATATAACCTGTATTCTAACCATACAGTAACCTCTGCCGTTACAGTTTGAATGTGTAGCATAACAGTACAATGAACTGTGGAGGCTGGAAGGGAAAAAAATGAAATAGCTGCACTGTCATGTCCTAAGCAGTGATGAAACTTTACCATTAACAGGCAATCAGAAACATGCTTAAACAATCATAGAATCATAGAATCATAGACTGGAAAAGATCTCTAAAATCATCAAGTCCAACCATCCACCCAACAACACCGTGCCTACTAAAACATATCCCAAAGTGTCACGTCTACACGCTTTTTAAGTACCTCCAGGGATGGGGGCTCAACCACGTCCCTGGGCAGCCTGTTCCAATGCCTGACCACTCTTTCAGTAAAGAAATTTTCCTAATATCCAATCTAAAGCTCCCCTGATGTAACTTGAGGCCATGCCTCTCGTCCTATCGCTAGTGACTTGGGAGAAGAGACCAACACCTGCCTCACTACAACCTCCTTTCAGGTAGTTGTAGAGAGCAAGAAGGTCCCCCCTCAGCCTCCTCTTCTCCAGAATAAACAGCCACAGTTCCCTCAGCCGCCCCTTATAAGACTTGTTCTCCAGACCCCTCACCAGCCTCGCTGCCCTTCTCTGGACATTCTCCAGCCCCTCAATGTCCTTCTTGTATTGAGGGGCCCAAAACTGAACACAGTGCTCGAGGAGTGGCCTCACCAGTGCCGAGTACAGGGGCACGATCATCTCCCTACTCCTGCTGGCCATGCTATTCCTGATACAAGCCAGGATGCCGTTGGTCTTCTTGGCCACCTGGGCACACTGCTGGCTGATGTTCAGCCGGCTGTCGAACATCACCCCAAGGTCCTTTTCTGCTGGGCAGCTTTCCAGCCACTCCTCCCCAAGCTAGTAGCGTTGCATGGTGTTGTTGTGAGCCAAGTGCAAGACCCGGAATTTGGCCTTGTTGAACCTCATATAGTTGGCCTGGGCCCATCAATGCAGTCTGTGCAGATCCCTCTGCAGACCCTTCCTACCCTCAAGCAGATCGACACTCCTGCCCAGCTTGGAGTCATCTGCAAAGTTACTGAGAGAGCACTCAATCTCCTCATCCAGATCACTGATAAAGATATTAAACAAGACCGGACCCAAAACTGAGCCCTGGGGAACACTGCTCGTGACCGACCACCAGCTGGATTTAACTCCATTCACTGCCACTCTCTGTGCTTGGCCATTCAGCCAGTTCTTTATCCAGCGAAGAGTACAACCATCCGAACCATGGGCAGCCAGTTTCTCCAGGAGGATACTGTAAGGAACAGAGAGGAAATGTGAGGAAAGTAGCCACTGCTTAGCTTGCATTGACAGTATTACATAGGCTGCACTTCAACTAAAACAAAGATAAAAAGGTCTCCCAGAATTTCTGAGGATACCTGAAAGAATATCTGTGAGAAAATGTTGGATATAAAGTCAAACATGAAGAAAGGAGATATTCTTCTGCTCGTGCTCACTGTGTTCTCTGCCACAACAAACATCCTGTATTTGATCTGCAATTTGTAAAGCTCCTTTGACATCTTGGTTGTGAATACTTGCTGTGAGTGTCACAGCTGCACTCAAGACCCAAATTAATATCCTCAAGGTCACGCAGCTGTGGGGACAACTCATGTAGTATCATTACCTACCTGCAGAGTAGCTCTCTCAAAAATCTTTATTCTGCAGATAATGTATGTAAGCAAGTAATATTAATTTCTTTTCCAATCTAGTGTTTCTAATGCTACTTGCTATGTTAGACTGCAGCCTATATCTGCCTTGATCAGTAAAGCATTTTTCAGTCACTCTGGCCATGCTTTGAACCAGGTCCCCAGGCTGAACAGCTGCAGAACTTAATCTAGCTTCTCAGTAATCAATTCATTCACCTCATTCATATGCAAGTCATGCATAAGTACCACAACTTTAAAGTAAGACCAAAACCAATCTTTTTAAATAGAGTGAATGTACAGTAGACTTAAACTGAAGAAGCTTGCACAGAATTCACAAAGCATTTGCTGTGTTAGTGAATAAGCTGCACACACTGCAGTTAGAATATTTCTTTCAGTGTTGCCATCTAATTCTCTTTCTCACCTACAAAATGATATCAGTCTTTGCTGTCCCTTGGGCAGAGGGATGAACAGCTGACTTCCAGCGGCACCCAGCTGGGGCCCTGGGAGGGGGCCTGTAGTGCAGCCATAGGTATAAGGACATGTTGCTTCTTGCTTGCTTTCTGCACTCTAACCTGGATACTGAAGTGGCACGTGAGCCCTTTACTGGGAGTCTCCTAAACAGTTGCCAGTGCACCCCAGCAACATCTGCCCAGCACAGTGCATTTCAGATGAGCAAACTTCTTTGTGGGTGACCTGGGTCTAATGCATCTCAGCCAGTATTACCAGAAGCGTCTCTGCAACAAGTTCATATGTTAGCATCTTACAGGGTATACCTGGAGTGCCTTCAAGTCTAGCATTTTCCTGTATTTTATCAGTAGGGAAGATACACTTGAAGGAATAATGTTGGGAAATAGGTAGGAAAATAACGCTACCATGGGCAGCCCAATGCTGGCATTTTGCATTTTACATTTGGCATTTCTGATGGGGGTTATTTTGCTATATTTGTGTCCCACAAGATGCTCTGTAATGGTCAGATGAATCAAGAGTGTGGTACCAAGGACTGTGGTAAATATACTCCTCAAATGTCATTCTGCTCAGCGCTAGAGATATGCCTATCTGTCTGAAATGTATGCTTCCTCTTTTTATTGCAGTCAGTGGTTTAGATTCAAAATAAATTAAGTTGAAAATTTAATTGCAGAAGTCCTAGATCATTTGATTGCACCTCTCATAGATGCACAGCATGCTGAGTGGTATAGGGCACTTCACTGTTTTGCTTTGTGGGCCTGCGTGAACCTCATGAAGTTCAACAAGGCCAAGTGCAAGGTCCTGCACATGGGTCGGGGCAATCCTAAACACAAATAGAGGCTGGGTGGAGAGTGGCTCAAGAGCAGCCCTGAGGAGAAGGATTTGGGGGTACTGGTGGATGAGAAGCTCAACATGAGCCGGCAATGTGCGCTTGCAGCCCAGAAAGCCAACCGTCTCCTGGACTGCATCAAGAGAAGCGTGGCCAGCAGGTCAAGGGAGGGGATTCTGCCCCTTTACTCCGCTCTGCTGAGACCCCACCTGGAGTCCTGTGTCTAGCTCTGGAGCCCCCAGCATAAGAAGGACATGGATGTGTTGGAGTGGGTCCAGAGGAGGGCCACAAAGATGATCCGAGGGCTGGAGCACCTCTCCTACAAGGACAGGCTGAGGGAGTTGGGGCTGTTCAGCCTGGAGAAGAAAAGGCTGCGGGATGAGCTTACAGCAGCCTTCCAGTATCTGAAGTGGGCCTACAGGAAGATGGAGAGGGGCTTTTCACGAGGGTGTGTCGTGATAGGACAAGGGGGAATGGCTGTAAACTAAAAGAGGGCAGATTTAGATTAGGAATTAGGAAGACATTCTTCACCATGAGGGTGAAGCCACCTCTCTGTCCTTCTTTACTGGCACAGTCGTATTTCATACTCACTAAATATGAAATATTCACACTGCTTCTTCCCCTGCCCAAAAAAGGAGCCCGTAATTGCATACACTGCTGCATGCACTCTCCCTGCTCTCTGATGCAGGCAACAGTTAGCAAAGGCAATAAAAAGCTATGTGTGCAGCAGGCCGTTTCTTGACAGATTGGCTGCGCCTGCAGTCACCAGTGGTTACAGACCTGATTCACCACATCACTCCTGTGTTCCTGCACTGTAAGGTGGTCAGCAAAATAACCTTGACATTTGTGCACCTCTGAAACAGACTGCAGGCTGAGAGAGTGCACTGTGAGCATACTGCGTCAGCCCCAGGCTTCCCAGGCGCTCAGGTGTTCTGCGTCTTGTTTATGAGTAGTGAGGGGTGGACACCATGCAGTGTTGCCAGTGTCATCAAAACAGGTTTCAGAAGTAGAATACAGATGTTACTAGACAACGCCCTTGAGATTGCACTGTTCTCTTGGTGGGAAGGCACCTTTCCTGGTTTTGATCATAAGGAAGTATATTTGTTTCAGACAGAATCCACAGGTTTCTTCATCTTCTGTGGAAAAAACACAGCCTGAGGTACAAAAGCTTATCAAAATCTGAGTAAGAATGTTTAAAGGCACATGAAGTAAGCCATAATACTGAAAGCAGAGTAACACCAGGACTACCATGTTTTTGTTCTGTGTTTCCTATGGCTTGTATAATAAAACAATCCTACTTATTTGAATTCTTTAGGGAGAGACAAAACCAGTTCTGAAAGGTGGCAATAATTGCCCTCTATTTAAATTTAGCACTAGCATTCAAGAGGGTGATTCATTAGTACACATCTCTGATTCATCACGCAGCATTTAAACAATCACACTACCAAAACACAACGTTGTCGTAAACCTTCATCTAAACTTAATTGAAAAAAGTAGAAAGATTCACTCTGCTCAGTGAACTTTGTGTCAGACTTTGTAACAGAAAAATAAGGCTTTTTAGACTTCCCACTGTGTCATTCAAGCCTTCTTTTATAGTTTATTCAATATGAAAGAAAGAAATTCACAATATGAGAAAATAACAATATACTCACACTGGGCCATTCATTACCATTTTTAATAACTCTTTTCTTGTCTGAACAGTTAAAGATTTAGTACTGCTCAGTATGTGGTTTTGAGATATTCAGAATAGGTATGAAAGCTTGTAAAGTACATTTAAAAGGCCTCATTTTTCTCAATCTTCATTAAAAATAGAGTCCAGAGGAATGAGAGCATGTGTGTGAAATATAGACTAGAAGATGTATACTAGTGCATTTGCAACCAAAATTGGAACATCACCTCATAAAGGTTTCTGGGCTACCATGAAACTAAACAATCATACTATCCAGCGTCTTAACTCAGTATTTGAAATTAATGCTCTGTATACTCCTGTTCTTCATGTGTAATAGCTGTACAAATCAAGGGACTTCTCTTTGACTGCTGTGTCAATGAATTCAGTATCTTCATACAGAATCCAAGGCTCCAGGCTGCTTACGATTTTGCAATTCTTCTTGGTGAAGGATTTAAATATTGGTGTATGACATGACCAAAATTATGTAAGATACTATGGAGAGATGCTGCATCGACTGAAAACTATCTGAAGACAAAATGTGTGTGAAATTTAACTTTAAAAATGTCAGTGTATCTTCCTACAAAAGATGGAGCAGAACTACACTTTGAGCATCCGGAGTTTAAAATCCTAACTTTTACTAACTAGATGGTTAGTAGCACTCTGTAAACATGAACATTTTCAGAACCTGTGATTGCAGGTGGCAAGATTTATTATTATCAGAGCACAAATTACAAAGATAACTGAGGAAAGAAAAGCTTTGAAATTAAGAATCTCAGATTGCTCCAAGGTTGTAAAAATAAATAATTCATAGTCCAGCCACCACTCTGAAGGAGTTTTTGTGCCTTTTTTGTTGCAGCTTTATTTAGAAATGAAAAAATGGAAGGAAAACATTTTGTCTGTATAGACCTGAGGGTGTGCCTGTATCATGGAAAGCAGCATAGCACAGAAACTCCTGGGCAAACGTGGCATAAGCTATTTTCAGAAGAAACTTGTATAGTCCCTTCAGATCAAGACTGTGCCAAAGCTCATGAGCACTGTGCTCAAAAAACAAAAGGAAAAAAAAAAAAAAAAGGAAAAAAGAAGCAAAGCAATTCCTTAATTTAAACCCACATCTTGAAAGTAAAGCTCAGAAGTTGATGTTTATACTGGGTTATAGAAAAATTTATCGTACAAAAAAAATTTTAACATAATTTACTGACTAAATGTGTGAGTTAGTGTCAGATACCCTGCTATAATGATTAACTTTTCCCTGAATCTGCAAGGATACACATCAGTCTTCTAAATTCTCTATTAAAAATACCCCACAAAACCTTAAGTGACAGATTTCTGGAAACAAGAATTAAGCAGAAAATTAGAAACAGGTTTTTCTTTTGGTTTTGTTGTGTTATGGATTTTTGCATGGTTAAAATCTAGACCAAGAAGAAACTTTACATTGCATAAATGCGTGCTGTAAAGCATCATGCTCTGAGCTAAACGTGAGAAAGATTAAAAAGCAATTTCAGATTACACACTGTCACACTGGAAGAAGACAGATGACTTCAGCAACATTGAATAAGGCAAAAGCTGCCCGGATGAGGAGAGGGGAAGAGTCTTAAGCTTCCACAGATGTTGACTTTATAGCATCTTTAAAATACTACTAAAAGGGTTATTTGAATATTCTCCACAGTTCAGCTATGCTTCTCACCAATCTCTCACCATTTGCTCCATTTTTTTCTCTCATTTTTGATCCTTGTTTCTTTCAAAGATCACAGTTCTTTTTATCCCTTGCATTCGAGTTTCTCTTTTCAAACATCAGCAGGTTCCAGACACCACCTGCACACCTTCTTTTGCCCCTTTCTCATCGCCTGGGTTGGTAGTGTCCCAAAACTGCACTTATTCCATCTGTACTTGCTGCCACCATATCCCTTCTCCATGCAGTCCCCTTCTTAATTTCCTTTTTCCCTTTTACATACCGCCCTGTACACTTGTCTCTGAGTTTCTAGAGTGCGCTCTCTGTATTTAGCATGATTCCTAATTGCTGTTTCTGAGGAATCGAGACATTCATGACCCTCCAGCTTGCTCCTCTCTGCTACAGCCATTTCCAGACACCTGCATCACATACTCTGACACAGAGATAACCTCTATTTTCCTCATACAGAAATAATTTAGGCACCAGGCTTCTTCATCTCTTTCCGCACACTGTCACCTCTGGCTTCATAGCTTGTCTCCTTTTTTATGATCAGAAGCGTCAAAGCCTCTTTCCTCCACTTGTTCTCATATCAAATGTGCCTAGCCATCAACCTGTTTTCTGGAGTTGAGCTCTTCAGTTTCCTGGATTTTTGTCTTTGATGACGGTCTGTTAAACTTGTCTATGATGATGTCAGCCTTCATGTCAATGATCAGTCTACCCCCGGCTCTGCACATTACCTCAGCCTCATATTTTAATATAACCAGGAGTCTTGGTTCTACTTCCATACAAAAAGCTATTATGTGATTACAGTCTTCACCAAGTGCTACTTTAATTTAGCTGTCTTTTACTGCGGTTTTCCTTCCTAATCATCTTTCAGTCTTTTATCACAGCACCTACCAGTCTCCCTGTTGTACCCAGGCCTTTAGCATTTTTATGACTGTCATTGACTATCCATGACTTTTCTGCTTTCAGCCCATTCTTCCTTTTTTTCCTTCAGTACGATGACTAAGTGTCTCAGTGCTTCACATTTCTCTTGCCCACAACTTCTATTAATCTCTTGCTCATTGGAGGATCCATAGTACTAGTAACAATTTAACAAGCCCTTCTTGTTCACTGCTGTTGCCCTTGTGCTTGCCCTTGCTGTGGAAATCCTTTAGCCGGTGTATCTTCCCCTACATCATCTTCATTCCTTTCTTAGTTTCTCCTTAGCACTTCTCCTTCTGGATGATGAGCAAGCTTCCTGAGCAAGATGCATATAAAATAATATTTCAGAAATAAGTCAGTATAACAAAGTCTTCTCGCAACCAGTACCTGTTGGTAATATTATCTGTTCTTCAAGGCACATCTGATAACTTTTTGTAACTTTGTCTTTTTCCAAGAAACTGCTTTTGTTTTTCTGTGTGGGATATGGAAACAAAGGTTACAGGCAGTTAATAAGCTTGTTGCATATGGGCAAAGGCTCACTAATAGCTGTTGGGTGGTTTGTTATTATTTCCAATAGCACCTAAATCTTGAAAGAAATATATTGTGAAACTTAGTTATCTCTAGAGAGAACATGGATCATTTTTCTTTCATTAATAATGGAGCTGGAATAGCACTAGTTTTATTTATATGCAGATTTCCAGGCCTAAAAACTTGTCCCTTTAAAATTCTTAGTATTAAATTCTGAGAAGCCCTTGATGAAGAAAGAATTATGGGTCCACAGCAACCCTGTTAACATCTGTGCGCAATGCATGTTAAAAAGAAACCGAAAAGTATAAGAATGTTTTGCAAAGTTTATCAGTTTTTCCTCCAAAAGTTAGATGGGATGAATTGTACAGTTCTTTTTAACTGTACAGTCTAAGTCAATAAAGAGGTAGACTGGATTATGATTTGAAATATTGGAGTCCCCATACGTATTGTAATGTGCAGCTGACCTCCCTAGAATGCTGAATGTGATTTTGCAACACATTGCATGATAGTAACCTCTTCTTTGTACACCAGTAACACTGGAACTCGATTTTATGAGTCCTTCTACATACCTACTTCAATATTTAATGCACACTGCTTGACAAAGTACAAAGATATTCAGTATGGTCTAAATCTCAAAAGCTGAGACTCTAAAGCATTGTAGTAACAGACGATGGTCACTACCTACGGTTCCACAATTTGGTGAGATCACAACACTTCGTGTGAACTTCTCTAATTATAGGACTTTAACTTGGAATTATAGTCGTATTATTGTTATATCATTTAACAGGTACCACAGAACACAAAAACAAGGGTGCTACGAAATGTTCAAAACCCTTGACCATGAATTCTGGATTTTAAAACCGGAAAATTGTCCTGGTATTTTTACTGGAGAGAATCTAAAGCAACTTAGATACTGCTCTCTCAATTCTGCATTATCACTGGCTGTTGAATCTTTCAAAAAGCTTGTCAGAATGACCAATGGGTCATTCATTGGAAGAGAAGGCAAAGGGCTGCAATTCCTTGTGAAAGATCAAAGCAAACCAAAACACTGCGTTTTGCTTGCTTCTGTTTCGCAGTTACTGGTACAAAAGAAATAATGGCTGAATCTACTGTACAGTCTCCATATGTGAGAAGGCAATCATGCCTATGACTTTTAAAGGAGAATTCTTGCAATACCTACATGTGTGAGCAGGAGGAAAGCAAGTATATCAGATTAAATATTTGGAAGTGTTGAATGATCTGGTAAGTTTGCAGAATGTCTATGACCAGGTAGAAGAACCAAGTTCGACACGATAAACAGTCGGTTCTTCTGAAGATAAGTATAAAGAATGTTGTTTCTGCTCTTTACATAAGTACCATTTCATGAATCAGCTCAATTTTTTAGAGGAGATGGATGTTCCTGTGCATCTAAAATGGTATGCCTTTTTTAGACATAAGGGTTTCATTGATCCCAATGGCTGTCTACACTTGAGTAACTGCGTGGAAGAACAGATGCTTCGAACGCCACTCAGATGATGATCTTCAAGTGTCTTATTTTGACATTTTTAGCAGAGGCATACGAATCCTCCATGTGTAGCTTGTGATATTTATCCCTGTAACTTAAAATGAGTTCTAATGTGTTGTGAGTCTGTGATCTAATCAAAGATCATTTTTGCTGATAAACTTACTCTGGATAAGATGGACACTGGGCATGCAGCCTTGTATCTGCCTTAGGTCCTGTCTGTCACTGAGTCTTCTGTGACTGGAGCGAAGGCTATGTCTTCATCACTTTTTTTTCGAACTTTTTTAACCTGTTTACTAGAACTGCTTTGCAAAGCTTGCCAAGGCAATTAGAGTTAAAGCCCAATTAAAAACTGCAAATGCATTAAGGTTTTTGGCACCGTATAACATCTTTTGACAGACAGAAGCTTAGCAATTACTTTTCAAACAGTAAATGCTGAATCTTGTTGAGTGCCTTGTTTGAGAATGGTAATTATAACAATATCGCCTGCTGAGTAACTTGCAGCAGTCAAGTTTATTAATTTCCGTTACTCCTGGATGCTGAGTCCTTCTCTCATCTCAGAGGGGTACATCATTTTGTATTTTATTAGAAATTTAATATGTGCTTTGAAATACCTGCTGAAAACCTTTTATAACAATATGCTTTTTTTTGCATACAGAACATTTTCAATTGGTATATCTCAAAACACTGATAAACACTAATTAATTGAAACCCACAAAACTTCATGAATATGAGGTTTTTGCTTTGCAGGAGAGGACAATGATATAAAGAGAAATTTAGTGACTTCTGTAAGAGTTCACAAAACTCCAAAATTTTGGTTCTCAGCCCCATTTTTGACTCTTTAACCATTCCACACAGTTGTTATCACTGTGCCATTTCACCTGCAATGCACCTTTTTGATGACATTTTAATTTTCGTCCTTCTGAAATATTGTATTACTGGCAGAAAATAAGATACACTTGAGTATGATGTTTAATATTACTCAATTCCTGGGAAGTCAATCCCTTAAAAGTTGACATGTCAGAGAACAAGGAAGAACATAGAGAAAGAACAAGGAGCTAGAAAGCGTCTTGAGACAACTCAAATGTCATCATCATCATCATTTTTGAGAGATAAGGCACTCATGGTTTCCTCATACTCTTCTGCAAGAAATAACCTCTTTATGGAACACACTGGTTTGCACAGTTCTTCATTCACTCTGAAAAGATCTACTCCCCAGTCAAAATATGATCCAACAGTTCTGGTTTTTAACATCAGAAAAGACAGTAAGTAGTTTATTTGATCTTTGTAAAAGTGCGCAACTTTGCAATGCTGTACTATCAAGGGTACAAAATATTCAGTCTATTCTGCAGAAAAGAGTTATCTCACATTGGTAAATTCCCTTCCAGTTCAGCATGGAAAACCCCTAATTGTCACATTCATAGGAGATTTAATTTTATAAGGCATCAACTGAATTATGATAAGAGGTCTGTACAGCACTTGACCACTAGACTTGTTCAGTTTATCAGCTTTCTTTCCCTCCTGAATTAGAATAAAAGACCCAAGCTCTCCAAATGATGATAATGTTTCATTTATTCATCAAGAGACTACCATGCTTGTATGTAATATACATGCAATAAAGCTTTTTCACATAAGAGACGTCAGTTTCTTGTCCAATTACTGATTAACACTGCCTCTGAAAAGAAGAGGAAGAGCCTTATAAGCACTTTCCAATTTTACAGTGCCGCCCATGAGATGCAGATGTCCCGTGTAGTAATTAGTTTACACCCTGAAGCCAGAAACTTGATTACCCCTACATAATTAAGTTAACTATGGCGACAAATGTAATTAATGGCCTGAATGTTATCCAGCCTTTAAAAAATGAAAAGGCAACATTGTAAGCCAGTGATCTCTCCAAGCTGATAACAGTGCAGGTAGCATAGAATGATAGAATCATAGATTGCTTTAGGTTGGAAAAGACCCTTAAGATCATCGAGTCCAACCGTTAACCGAACGCTGCCAAATCCATGAATAAACCATGTCCCTAAGTGCCATGTCTATGCAACTTTTAAATACCTTCAAGGATGGTGACTCAACCACTTCATTGGGCAGCCTGTTCCAATGCTTTATAACCCTTTCACTGAAGATATTTTTCGTAATATCCAACCTAAACCTCTCCTAGAACAACTTGAGGTCATTTCCTCTCGTTCTATTGCTTGTTACTTGGCAGAAGAGACCAACATGCACCTCGCTACAACCTCCTTTCAGATAGTAGTAGCGAGCCACAAGGTCTTTTCTCAGCCTCCTTTTCTCCAGACTAAGCAACCATGGATCCCCTAGCTTCTTCTGATAAGATTTGTTCTCTAGACACTTCATCAGCTTTGTTGCTCTTCTTTGGATGCATAAAGCATTTTGTCCAAAATCTACTGCTGTTTGACATCAGCAAGTGCATTTTTCTTCTTAAATTAGAGAGCATAAAACACCTTTACTACTGTAGGTATATCAATTCCTAACTTAGTGGTAAACAGAGACAAAATGCACTCTGCTCATAACTGCCCTGACTGTTGTTAATGCCTGATAAATAGAGAGGATTCCTTTGAGCACTGCTTTTTGTGGAAATTTTGCTTCAGACCTAGTTTGAAAGTGGTCATTAGAAAAATCTGGACATGTGACTATAGCTAGGTAATGGGATTGCTTAGGCTGTATTTAGGCAGATCTGAAGAAATTGTCTGTCACATAGTATTTTGAAGTCCAACATGTAGGCACTTGCTTGAGATCCAGACTCTACACAAGTAGCAGCTACCAAAACTTGTAGATACCTGAAGTTCTCAAAAGGCTGTTTTATGCCAGTGGGCATCATCTAGATGCTTGCACCAGAAACACGACCAAAACCAAACCTTACCAAACTTCTCAAACAAGAGAGAGGCTGTTGATGTATTAGGAATCAACAATAAAACCACCCACAAAATGCCTCATCAGGGTGTGTGCCTCTAGAAATATGACACAGTCTGTAGCCCAGCTGAAATGCTTCTATGCCAGTGCATGCAGCATGGAAAACAAGCAGGAAGATCTGGAAGCCTCTGTGCAGCTAGAAAGCTATGATCTAATTGCTGCCACTGAAACATGGTGGAACAAAACACACAACTGGAGTGCTGCAACTAATGGTTATAAACTGTTCAGAAGGGACAGGCAAGGAAGGAGGGGCAAGTGGTTGCCCTTTATGAAAAAAATGGATTGACTGCACAGAGATGTCTTTGAAAAACAACCAAGAACAGATTGAAAGCCCTGGTGGAACTGACAGTCTTGAAGGATATGGACCAAGTGAAGAGTAGAGTCCAGAACCCTGAATTTTAGGAAAGCAAACTCACAATTTTTTGAGGAATTAGTGAATGGGACCCTCTAGGAAACTGCCCTCAGGTATAAAGGATCTGAACAGAGCTGGAAGCTCTTTAAGAACATTTTTCACAGAGACCAAGAGCTCTCAATTCCCCTGTAGAAGAAACCAGGAAAGGAAGGCACAAGACCAGTAAGGCTGAGTAAGGACCTCCAAGCCAAACTAAAGTGTGAGAAAGAAATGCACGGAGTGAAACCAGGGATGTGTACTCTGGGAAGAATATAGGGACACTGGCCGGATGTGTAGGGACGGGATCAGGAAAGTTAAGGCACAGTTAGAGCTGAATTTGGCCAGGGACACAAAAATTCATAAGAAAGTCTTCTATGGGTATGTTGGTCAGAAAAAGAAGATTAAAGAAAACATACACCCACCCCCGATGAGTAAGACTGCAGAACTGGTGACAATAGACATGGAGAAGGCTGAGGCACTCAAAACTTTTTTGCCTTAGTTTTCAATGGTAACCTCTCTTCCCACATTTCTCAAGCCCCTGAAACTCAAGACGGGGATTAGAGGAAGATCAGGTTCGAGACCACCAGAGGAAGGTGAACATACTTAAGTTCTTGGGACCTGATGAGATGCCTCCCAGGGTCCTGAGGTAATTGGCTGACGTAGTTGCCAAGCTGCTTTTCATCACATTTGAAAAGTCATGGTAGTCAAGACAAAGTCCCCAGTAACTGGAAAAAGGGAAACATCACACCCATTTTTAAAAAGGGTAAAAAACAAGACCCTGGGAACTACCAACCAATCAGCTGGTAAGATCATAGAACAGATCCTCCTGGAAGATACGTCAAAACTTATGGAAGACAGTAAGGTGATTAGAGGCAGCCAACATGGGTTCACCAAGGCCAAATGATGCCTGACTATTCTAGTGCCTTTCTATGATTGCATTAGCGGACAAGGGAAGAGCTAGGGGTGTCATCTACCCAGAATTGTGTAAGCCCTTTGATATGGTCACCCGTAACATTCTTGCTGCTAAATTGGAGAGATATGGGTTTGATGGATGGACTGCTAGATGGATAAGACTGGATGGCCACATCCAAAGAGTTAAAGTTAATGGCTCAGTGTCCACTTGGAAATCAGTAATGAATGGTGTCTCTCAAGGATCCGTAGTGGAACAAATAGTATTTAATATCTTCATCAATGACATAGGTAGTGGGATTGAGTACACCCTCAGCAAGTTCACAGATGATACCAAGCTTTCTGGTGCAGTTCATAGGCTTGAGGGAAGGAATGCCATCCAGACAGACCTTGACAGGTTTGAGGAGTGGACCCATGTGAATATGCTGAAGTCCAACAAGATCAAGTGCAAGGTCCTGTACCTGGGTTGGTGCAATCCTCACTATCAATACAGACAGGGGATGAAAGGACTGGGAGAAGCCCTGTAGAGGAGGACTTGGGGAAGAAAAGTTGGACATGAGCCAGCAATGTGCACTTGCAGCCCAGAAAGCCATCTGTGTCCTGGGCTGCATCAAAAGAAGTATGCCTAGCAAGTCGAGGGAGGTGACTCTGCCCCTCTACTGTGCTCTTAGGAGATCCCACTTGGAGTGCTGCATCCAGCTTTGGAGTCCTCAGCACAGGAAAGACATTGACCTGTTGGAGAAGGTCCAGAAGAGGCCCATAAAAATTATCAGAGGGCTGGAGCACCTCTGCTATGAGGACAGGCTGAAAGAATTCGGGTTATTTGGGCTGGAGAAGAGAAGACTCCGGGAAGACCTTATTGTGGCCTTTCAGTACTTTAAAGGAGGTTTAAAAGAAGGACGCAGAGAGGCCTTTTACCAGGGTCTGTAGTGACAGGACAAGGGGTAACAGTTTTAAACTGAAAGAGCAGAGATTCAGATCGGATATAAAGAAGAAATTTTTTAATGAAGAGGGTGGTGAGACATTGGAACAGGTTGCCCTGAGAAGCTGTGTCCAGTCATTGGAAATGTTCCAAGTCAGGTTGGACAGGTCTTTGAGCAACGTGATCTAGGGAAAGACGTGTCTGCCATGGCAAGGGGGAGAGTGTGTGGAACTAGATAATCTTTAAAAGTCCCTTCTAACCAAACTGTTCCCTGATGCTATGATTTATTTCCCTTTTTCTCTTGTGGAGCACAATTCAAGACACATCTTCAAAACAAACCTAGTGAATTGGGTTAAGGAAATTAAACAGCAAGAGATAAAATTTTTGTTGGCTGCTGTCCCGATCCGATGTCAGGGAGGTTTCGATGCAATCCCAGGAGACGAGATAAAGATGCAAATGCAGTCAGATGCCGTGCAACCTTGTAAACTTTATTTTTGGTGAACCGGGAATCGGAGGTCTGATGGGGACGGCAGAGGTGGGGGGGGAAAGACGAGAGAGAAAAAAAAAGAGTAAAGTCGGAAAAACCCCAGTGGGCGAGGAAAAGAAGTGCAGGGCGAGAGGATCAGTTAGCACCACCACGGATTCGACGATGCCCATCGATGTCCAGTCGGCTCAGTCTCTGTGCAGGCGTGGAGCCCCGGCGAGGGCGGAGCCCAGCAGCGAGGCGGCGAGGAGGAGAGCAAGAGGGCGGCGAGGAGCAGAGCAAGAGGGCAGCGAGGAGCATGTGCTGCCCTTTTATAGGGGCATTTGCGCATGCGCAGAGCATGTCTGCATACATGCAGTTCCTGCCATGCGTGCTGCCCGCTTAGACAAGTCTGTTCTTGCCCGTCCACGCACCACTCTGTGCACAAGCGCTTTTCTGCAGGTCGTTGTGGCGGTTTCTTTCCAGAGGCCAGCAAGAGATGGCAATGTCGAGACAAAACCAGTTTGTAGCGGTCTTCTATAGCTGCCTATACTAATACCTTACTGGCAAGGGCAAGCAATTTAATATGATCATAATAATGACTTGTGTAATGTGTATTTACTGGGAGCAAAGCTTAATTTTAAGATACCAAGTCCTCATCAGAACCCTATTAAAGGAACGGCAAGTCATTTAATAGGAGTAACTTTAGTCATGTAAATGCCATGTTGTTTCTGAGATCACATATGCTAGATCAGTCAAAATGAGTTTGCTAGAACCTTTCTAAACCGTATAACCCTGCAGATTGATCAACTGCAGGACTCTTTCACAGACTGCCGAAAATGTGTGTCATTGCCGTAAGTAGGTCTTCTGGCAGAAAGGCAAGCTAGTGTACAGGCATTTTAACCTGGAGGGAAACCTTGGTTATTTGGCATCAAAACAGTCATTATCCAGTAACCTGAAAATGACTTCTCCCTCCTTGTTTTAAAATTTTTTCCTGATATGTATTTATTAGTAATATCTCATTTTAACACACTATTTACATAGAAAGACATAAAGTAGCCAGACTTTCTAAGTCTTCATAGAAAAAGGATCCAAACAGGATTACTCTACAATCGTAGGAGAAATTATTGAATTTTGAAGCTTTGTTTCAGATCGGAACAGTATAATGACTGGAGATGCAGCTACTTGGTTCATATTTTCTAACTTGATTTTAGTTTTCAAAAAAAGCAAAAAAACCCAGAGTAGGAAAGATTCTTGTCTTAGTTTAGTAAGGCTTCTTCTCTGCATCAAACTTTGATTTAATTCCTCAGTCTTGGCACATCTTACAGATCTAATTGATGTCATTAAAAACATTACATTTCTTAAAAAAAATTATCTCCCCCTGCCTCCAGAGTGTGGAAGTATTTACCTCTTTGAAAAGAAATTATTTGCTAATCTTTGATTGTAAATTACTGGAAAAAGTCCTCTGACTCACCACGTTTAAGACAACGTTCTCCCTAAAATATTATAAAACAACCAAAGTACATGCCTGCAATGCAAATGGAAGGTTATTTTACCCTAATATTGATGATAGTTTACTTCAATGAGCCACTATGTAGCATGGAAGTTAATGCTTCTTTTACACAAATACCTCAAGTAGATACCCTTAGATCTAGGATAAACAATGCTGAATTTTAGTCTGCCTATAGCTTTCCAGGATTTAATATTTTTTGCTTCACTACCCTGAAGTAATTTCACAAAAATTCATAGCTTTACAGATATGGTTAACTGCTTATCCTGGGCAAATTAAATTAAGCTTCTGGCATATGATGAAAATTTTGTTTCACCTAATTGGGCATCTAATGAGTATGGACGAATTTAAGCTACTCATACGAATTTTGTTTTTCAAACCTTTTCTGTTTAACATACATCGAAATGGAGAAAGAAACACATTGCATTTATATATACATAAGCTTTTGAAAGAAAGCTTTAAAAAAGATTTTGGTCTCTCCAGAAGATTTCACCTCAAATTGTTGTGTCCTGTATTGATAACTATAATTACTACTGAAATACCCCGGCACACTTTTCCCAGAATCACAGAATCACAGAATGGTAGGGATTGGAAGCGACCTCTGTGGGTCATCTAGTCCAACCCTCCTGTCAAAGCAGGGTCACCTACACCAGGCTGCACAGGACCTTGTCCAGGCAGGTCTTGAATATCTCTAGAGAAGGAGACTCCACAACCTCCCTGGGCAGCCTGTTCCAGGGCGCCGTCACCTTCAGAGGGAAGAAGTTCTTCCTCATATTAAGACAGAACTTCCTGTGCTTCAGTTTGTGCCCATTGCCCCTTGTCCTGTCGCTGGGCACTACTGAAAAGAGTTTGGCCCCATCCTCCTGACACCCACCCTTCAGATATTTGTAAGTATATATTAGGTCCCCTCGCAGCCTTCTCTTCTTCAGGCTGAACAAGCCCAGTTCCCTCAGACTCTCCTCGCAGGAGAGATGCTCCAGTCCCTTAATCTTCCTCATAGCCCTCTGCTGGACTCCCTCCAGTAACTCTTCATGTTTCTTGAAGTGGGGAGCCAAGAACTGGACACAGTACTCCAGATGAGGCCTCACTAGGGCAGTGTAGAGGGGAAGGAGAACCTCCCTCGACCTGCTGGCCACGCTCTTCCTAATGCACCCCAGAATGTCACTGGCTTTCTTGGCAGTCAGGACACACTGCTGGCTCATGGTTAACCTGTCGTCCACCAGGACACCGAGGTCCCTCTCCACAGAGCTGCTCTCCAGCAGGTCCGCCCCAAGCCTGTACTGATGCATGGGGTTGTTCCTCCCCAGGTGAAGGACCCTGCATTTGCCTTTGTTGAACATCATCAGGTTCCTCTCTGCCCAGCTTTCCAGCCTGTCCAGGTCACGCTGAATGGCAGCACAGCCTTCTGGTGTATCTACCACACCTCCCAGTTTTGTGTCACCAGCAAATTTCCTGAGAGTACACTCTGGCTTTTCATCCAGGTCGTTGATGAAGAAGTTAAAGACGACTGGGCCCAGTACTGACCCCTGAGGGACACCACTAGTTACCGGCGTCCAACTAGACTCAGCGCCGCTGATGACAACCCTCTGAGTTCTGCCATTCAGCCAGTTCTCAATCCACCTCACTGACTACTTATCCAGCCCACACTTCCTGAGCTTCCCTAGGAGGATATTATGAGAGTTTGTGTCGAAAGCTTTGCTGAAGTCGAGGTAGACAACATCCACGTCTCTCTCCTCATCTATGCAGCCGGTCATGCCATCATAGAAAGCTACCAGATTGGTCAAGCATGATTTCCCCTTGGTGAATCCATGCTGACTACTCCTAATAACCTTCTTTTCCTCCACTTGCTTAATGATGACCTCCAGGATAAGCTGCTCCATCACCTTTCCCGGGATGGAGGTGAGGCTGACCGGCCTGTAGTTCCCTGGGTCCTCCTTCTTGCCCTTTTTGAAGATTGGAGTGACATTGGCCTTTCTTCAGTCCTCGGGCACCTCTCCTGTCCTCCAGGACCTCTCAAAGATGATGGAGAGTGGCTCAGCAATGACATCCGCCAGATCCCTCAGCACTCGTGGGTGCATTCCATTGGGGCCCATGGATTTGTGCTCGTCCAGATCGCTTAAGCGATCCCTCACACAGTCCTCCTCGACCAAGGGAAAGTCATCCTCTTTGTAGGCTTCCTCTCTTACCCTGCGGGGTCTGGGATTCCTGAGGGCCTGCCTTGGCACTGAAGACTGAAGCAAAGAAGGCATTCAGTAGCTCTGCCTTCTCTGCATCCTCCGTCACCAGGACACCCGCCTCATTCAGCAGCAGCCCCACATTGTCCCTAGTCTTCCGTTTGCTGCTGATGTAGTTGAAGAAGCCCTTCTTGTTGTTTTTCACATCCCTTGCCAGCTTCAGTTCCAGGTGGGTTTTGGCCTTCCTCGTCGCATCCCTGCACGCTCTGACAACATTCCTGTACTCTTCCCAAGTGGCCTGCCCCTCTTTCCACGTTCCATGGACCTTTCTCTTCCACCTGAGCTCCACTAGAAGCTCCTTGTTTAACCATGCAGGTCTCCTGCCTCCTTTACTCGATTTCTTTCTCCGGGGGATGCACCGCTCCTGAGCATGGAGGAAGTGACATTCAAAGAGCGACCAGCAATCTTGGACCCCACTGCGTTCGAGAGCCCTGGCCCACGTGATTCCTCCCAGTAGCTCCTTGAAGAAGCCAAAGTTAGCCCTCCTGAGGTCCAAGGTTTTGATCCTGCTTATTGCCCTGCTTCCTCCATGCAGGATCCTGAACTCGACCGTTTCATGGTCACTGCAGCTGAGTCTACCTCCAGCCTTCACATCCTCCACCAGTCCTTCCTTGTTTGTTAATACAAGGTCCAGCAGAGCGCCTTTCCTTGTTGGTTCCTCCACCACTTGCATCAGAAAGTTATCGTCAATGTTCTGTAGGAACCTCCTGGCTAGCCCCTGCCTAGCTGTATGGTCTTTTGCTTCATACAATTTCCTCTTCTTATTTCCCTGGGATTTTCTGTACAACATTGTGTACATTCACTAAGAAGCTATGCTCTTCAGAAGCTTTACTATTACTCTTATCAAGCTATCATTTCAGGTTTTTCCCTCTAGAATATGCACCTGGAAACTAGATATAGCTTTTTTACCATCAAAATGTCAAGCAACCAGGGAAAAGGGTGGATAAAATTTTGGACTCTTTTGAAATTGCTGAAAGATTTATGCCTTTGACCTTGCTCAATTTAATAGTATTCCTCTATGAATTCTTCATCTTAACAGTATTGCAAAAGCCCGAGATGGGCACTTTATTCTTTTTTACTGATTATTGCACATGAATAAAGCTCTGGACTCTATCTTGTCTTTTGGGTTAGGATAAAGGAAGTAATTCTTGCAAAGTAAAAAGTAAAAACTTATTATCCTAGAAATCTTCTCATTTTGAGGAAACCCACAGGCTTTTAGACAAAGGATTTTAAATGAAGACATTGTGTCCAAAGAAAGTTCACAGTCAGTTTTTCACACCACACAGCTTGGTCACAGTCCCGTTACTAAGAGCTCATGTGGTTATCTACACTTGTTTCCTTCAATTCCACATCTGAAAAAAAAAAAAAATCTCTTGTACAGCAAAAACCTGATTTGACCACGTCTTTTTGAAGCTTGCACTAGCTTTTTTCCTTCAAAACATTTTGTTCTGGCTTCCCCTTCCTTTTAAATCACCACAATTTGTGATCCTGACTACATCCAGACCCTAATCCCTTCTTGCAATCACCCTGCTGCTTTTGTTTGTTCAGGCTTTTCTCACCATTTCCTTTGTCTTGAACTAGGTGCTTTCATTTAGTGCCTTCATACCACCATCCATTTATCCTATGCCTGCACTGAATTTCAAGATGTGATTGAAGCACATGGAGACTTGCCCATGCCAGCCTTAATCAGCTGGTTGTGTTATGAGATTATTGCCTTTGGTGCAAACCTGCCAGAAGTTTGAGTGACCTGCTCAAGATATGACTTCACCCTGGAGTCTGTGACTCTACTTCTTCCCTACATTGCTTCCAAAATTGCCTGGTTTAGAGCTAGCATGGATAACTATTCCAAAGCGTGCCAGTCACCTTGATTCTGGCTACACAGATTCACGTACAGTGTATTTTTAACCCAGGCCAGTGTGTGTCTTATTTTGTTGGGATGGTTGTGTTCCTTACCCAGAGAAGGATTTGTTTCTGTGCCCTGCTTCCACGTATTTCCAGAACCTGTTTTCATTGGCTAAGGTTTCTTTCACTTCTGATAGAGCCCCATGTCATTAGCTGATAAAATAAGCTTTTTTCTGTTCTCAGAAGAAACCAGATATTACACACTGTTCACCGATGCCCTATGTTTCTCAGTTTCAAAGTATTTGTTGGCTGAAGAAAGAGCAAGACATAGGTAGGAACTTAACCACTTCCAGGCTGACAAACTGACTCTTCGCTGTGATGAGCTCTACAGATTGCTTCACCTTCTCCCAGTTACTGGTATGATCTTAGACATACGAATATTTTCACACAGAACTGAAAATAATACCATAGATGACATATATTTTTTTTATACGATTGAAATGAAATTATATTTGCTTTGCTAGAGAGGGCCTTTTTTTTCCCTGTGGCACTAATGTGGACTTTGACTTGACCTGGCCTGTTTAGTTATAACTATAACTTATAGTTATAAGTTCAAAAAATTCAACACTGTTCATCTAAAGATAGAATAAAACATTCTTAGACTTTCTCAGGACTCCTCATCGCTAAAGACCTTCGTTTATCCTTTTACACAAATTAATCCATAGGACTTTGTGAATCTTTGTCCTCTTATGAAATCAAATAATACTAAAAAAAGAAAACTCTTCTTCTCCTCTCCAGCTGGCAACCTAGCCCAGGAATATATTTCACAGCTGCCCATGTGAAAAGGTATAATGTTTTCTCTGTGGTCTCTCCCAAAGCAGTACCTTCATCTAAGATAATTCAAGCTTATGGTTTTGTTTTATTTTTACTGAACTAGTTCACCAGTATTGCATTTGGACTTCTTTCCACTATATTACTCTTTAGTGCCAGAAGGGCTGCAGCTGCTCCCAAGTGCCTTGTACCCTTTCTGATTTTTTGATTAAAATATTTACAGTAATAACATACCATGGACTCGGAAGCATTTTCAGAGATGAAAATGGACTCCAAATGGAGTGGTTGGGAACCACTTATGTAAAGAAAGTGATTTTAAAAACTCTTGTCAGCCGGTACGGATGAGGAAAAAAAAAAAATCCTCTCCATTTTCTCTCAGGGGAAGGAATAGGGAAGGGTGAGACTGGCAGTCTTAAGTCCTCTGCTGACAATAATAATTTCAAATTTTTGTTCCATTTCAACTAATGCTTGCCTCCCATAAAGGCTTAAAGCCTTTTGTATTCAGGGAGCTCCTCTGAATTAATTATGCTTCATTTCTGTTCACTTGCCTCATGCACAGACCAATGGCCTTCAGTTTTGAGCAGCAGTTTTCACACTGCTGAAAAGAGGGTTATGCTAATAGCCCCTTTGGAGTCTTCTGTAGACAACTGAAATTGCTCTTCTGGTGTTGTTCCTGACCACTGCTGCTTCCTCAATTAACTCCTTCAGCTTCTTTCATTTTGCATTAAGATTTTCATTCAATGTCCACAGAACATCAGCCCAGAGTAGCATTTTCAGATTACTGTGTTGAGCTGCTAGATTAGGCACACTTCTTACGAAGCATATTGTTCCAAGGGATCTTTGTTGAAGCAAAAGTATTACTGATGCCAACAACTGTACTCTGTACTACTCCTAGGCTTTCTTCTTTTGGGGGTGATTTTTGTCTCAGGTATGATTTTTCTATAGAATTACCTATGTAACACCCATGCCTGTTGTCATTGTTAATGCTAACAAGTACCACTTCCGGCAACACATTCTTTTGTACTTCTGTGTCCAGCTTAAAATAATTTAATAATCCATTTCCTCTCAGGCTTTTATAGAGAACTTGACTGTGGTGTTATTGGCACCTTTGCCAATTTTGTGCATATTTTGCAAGCTCTTAGAAACTCTTGTAAAATGATGTAATTATGTTTCTTGCAACATTTACATGTGTGCTGAGCAGTGTCTTGCCTCCAGTATCCTCCTGAGCCATTGTTAGAGCTCTCCAGTCCTGAGTTCTACCATTCTAAATTAGGTCTGTTTGCATGAGATATTTCAGATTTCTTTTTTTTTTTTTTTTTAACCATTCTTATTGCTTTGGAGTGGTGCCCACATTTTATAAACTTCAGTCTGTTCTGGAGCATTTCTCACGCCTGCCCAATTGCTTTGTCAAAAGTCAGACTGAAATTTTCAGTTGTTATTTCACTCACTTTCTCCTCCCTCATGTCTTTTGTTCCAGACTTCATCAAGGTCTAGTCTCTTTCTAGGGTACTGTTCATCTTTTCATTCTTAAAGTCACTGGCGTTTTGTAATTTCATTCTATTTAAATACAATGCCCTCAAAGATGTTACTTTCACGTAAAATGCAAAAATATTCCTCAAACTTTTTCAGTGGTTTCAAGTAGCTTCCTGTTTGATTTAACTGCTGTGCCCATCAAGTGTGTCAGAATCAGCCATTTGGTAGAAATATGGCAAGGTTTTTTCTTTTGATTCTTGCATATACAGAGAGTAACACCAGTAAAATTTCTCCACTCTCCCACCACACATGTATTTTTTGGTCATTAACTTCTTCAGCCTTTCATTCAGGCAGTTTTCTTAGCTCCTTTTTAATTCAGTACCCTGTGGGATTTAGTAGCTGCCCAGTGCTTCTAGTACTTTATCCACAGTTGGCTAACCTTCGTGTCTGAAGCCAGGATGAAAAATTCTGCATTCAAACTGCCCCCTTTTATGGATACAGCCAGTTCCCTTGCTGTGGTAGAAACCCTGTGACTTCAAAATGGGTAGTGAAAGACAAGACTGGTGATTCCCACCAGTGCTACACCGATCTCAGTGGTGTACCCTTGAAGTTTCAGAAATTTGCCAGGCTTCTCCCCTGCTGAACGCAGCACAGAATCATCTCACTTGGGACATCAGCAACCCACACAAGCCCATTCACATGGAGAAAATATGTCAGAAGAAGGCCTTTGGCAGCACTCTGGACTTGCCTTTGATGGTTGTTGCCCCCGCAGCTGCTTCACTGTGTCTGTTGCTGTCCCAGCAAGATTTTTACTCGCTGCAACTAGAGAATCTCAGTTCCGCATGCAGGTCCCTCAGAGGAGCAAAATAACTACAGCAGTGCCAGCTTTGTGCCTTGCAGCTGAGTGGAATGCAAGCTTAGGAGAGAGGGGTGAACTGCTCATAACAGAAGAGTGTTAATACAACCAAAGTTTCAGAGCAAACTCACAGTATCTGTTGCATTGCTCGCTGACTCCCTGCATTGGTACACACACCTTCATCTCTGTCTCCTCATTCCCTCTTCTTCAGCATTATCAGCTATCACATTAGCCTCCTCTCAGCCACCAGCACTGCTCTGCAAGACATATGTGGCCTGCATATACTCTAATGAGCAACTGTATTTCTAAGATTTTCCTCAGGTGAAGTACTGAATGCTTACACTGCATCGCTGTGCTCAGTAGGTGCAGTCTTTTCAGCTGGCTAATTTCCTGTCCCAGAGCAATGCAAATGTGAGACTGGAAGAGTTAGTCTCCTTCTCCTTTGTGAGAAAGACTTCACAGAAGGAATATTTGATCATTTCAGGATTCTGGACTGCATCGAGCTAGTGCTCTATTATCTGTATCAGTAAATTATTTTGTGTGTCTTCACATCTTCCAAGATATTACCTTGAGGAGCATGGTCTCTTGTTCTTTGGTTTTGGATGCCTAATAAAAACAATCACTTCTAAAAAACAACCATGTGATTGTATAAAAATAAAAGTCAATTATCTTCTTCATGCCGGACTGGAAGCTCGTAAGTATGAAAAAAATTGCGTTTTTTTCTGGATTGCTGGATCAGGTTAAAGAAATATTCTTCCTCTAGAAGTCTCATTAACTGTATTTCTGTCTCATCATTTAAAATCTTTATGAAAATAAGAAGATAGTTAATATTTCTTCTCTAGAATGAGTCATTGAATTCATATACTAACAGAGATCCAGGGAAGATTCTCTCTTTTAAAAGCTATGAGAGAAGTTGGTCTATAACTCCCATATTATTGTTTAAATGTCAAGCTAAAACTAGTGAAATTTGATTTAGTATATCACATTATCTTTTAAAATCATGCTTATTTTTGAAGTTAGAAAGCCACTGAAGTTTCTCTGCTAGGTGAATTCCTTTACACAAAATGGCTAAAATTATGTTCAGATGTACTTAGTGGGCAATATGTCTGATCTCTTAAAAAAGTCTGTGAGAAGTACTTAGATTTTTCAGCATATTTCTCTGTGAGAATCTAATGAAACTTTCTTTGTGCAAACACACGATTTCATGTAAATCATCTCCACTTCCAAAATAAACTTTCTATCTTCTTGCACAAAATATTGGTCAATTTTTTAAGAATAAGTATTCTAATTTTAAAATAACATTCTACTAATTGGAGCAGAACCTAAACTGCTTTTCTGTTAAAATCTTATAAGAATTTTTCAAATATGTGAACACATGGATTATAAATCTTAACCAAAAAAAAAGTTTCTTCAATGAATCAGTGCTATAATAGTCTTAGTATCAGTTATAACATTTTACTGACCTCTGTATGAAATACTGTTTGGCTAACTCTTATTCAAAACTGATCATTCTTTCTGTAAACTAAGATCCAATTCATATAGCCTGAAAGCCTCCTACACAGTCCTCCTACAAAATGTTCAGTTTAGATTTTGCTTATGACTTGAACTCTAATTTGAAGATCTCCATCTATGCACAGAAGAATTGCCCATCTTTCAAGCACTATTTTAAGCACAAACTGCACAACTACCAACCAAAGATGAGAAGGTTCTGGCACAGAATTGATTATAACTCCATCTCTATGTATTTCTATGTATGTGCGCACAGAGAGAGATTTTTTGTGTTTGGTTTCTAGCAGAAAGCCATTCATTATTCGGTGAATTTCAGACTAGGACTTGCAGTCCTTTATTAAATGAATGACAAAAACATGAATGACACTGAACAGAAACATTAATATGAAGACTAATCAGTTTCATTTTTTGTATGACTTCCATTTCAAGGTTTTCCCTTCTTCAGTTAGTCTTCATGAATTGATTGTTTAATGCGTAACTAATCTTGAACTTGTTCTGCTCTTGCTGATGTGAAAATTAAAGTTAATTTTGTTGAAGTCATGGTGCTTATGTTGCACATTTATCAAATGGTGATATTTTCAAAATCCATATGGCAGCTGTTCTGCTTCTCCTCAGAAGTATACGGAAGTCAATCTTATTTATAAGTATGCAGACCTCTACCCTGTAAATAAAAAAACCTAAACAAAGATTTTCTCCATCAATATAGAATTTTTCCTGCATGATGGTAGGAATTATGTTGTCGTGTGCTGCATTACAATAGGTTAAAGCATAATATTGCTTAGGCTGAAAGGTGTAAGACACTGGCAAAAAGGGATAAAAAAACAGCAATGGAGGATTATTTCTCTATAGAAGGTACATGAAAAGAATAGACATAAAGGTCTGTGATACTTTTATTTGCTACAGCAGTTATATTTTAACCAAGTAGAACAATACCTATGTCATACAACTGCTTGAAATTAATCTGAAACTCACCTCCAGGCCTTTTGGGAGTACACGACCAAATTCACCCTTTGTTATTCCCCTATATCAAGTTTTACATTTTCCAAAGGGAATTTTGCTTTATAAAGCACTGATGAGAACTATATTCGCACTCAGATTATAGTTGCAGATTTGCATTTACCTTCCACTGTCTTTCAACAAATCCTTTGTAAAAGGGTTATCCAACACAAAACTCTTATTAAGTGTCCTGGAGTTGTAAAGCAAAAAGAATGGACAAAGGTGAAAGTAATGATATCAATAGTATCAAATCCTCACTACTAAATGAACTACATGAGGCTGTGAATCCTCATCTACAGCACAGATGTAGAGTGCTGATCATTTTTAGAGCTATAACATAACTACTAAAATAGAGACTAAGAAATAGCGTAAATTCAGACCTATCGCACTCATTTTGCAAGGACTTTCTTTTTCCCCAGCTGTGCACTATCCAAATGCCTTCAAGCCTGCTAGAGTCACTTCAGTCATTTGTACCATATGTTTTGTATGCACAGATGCCATGGGTTTGTTTCACTGGATGCAGTGGAGATGGAATCTGCCTCTTTCTCCTGTGCCAGCCTTGTTTTGTGCCCCAAGAAAAAGCAGAGCATCATGTGCCAGCAGAAGGATGGAACGGATTAAATTGTGTTCACTCAAGTTTACCCACAAAATCATTCAAATGGTCTGAGCGTTGAGCTTCTCATTTCCCACTCCCTAAGCTTGACTACATTGTAGCAAGTAGATCATTTCATTAACTATAATGAACTACGTTAAGTGAATTTCCTCTCACTTAAATAATAGGGCAGTGACCTTTATACTTTTCTTTCTTTACTTTACTAACTAGTTTTTTCTTAGCAATTACTAATAGGACATATTAAGTTCAGCTACATCCTTTGACGTTTGTGCTCAAGCATCCTAGGAGTCTTGTGACTTAGCATACCACAAAGAAGCTTTTATCGTAATATAGAGACATGAAAATAAATATAAGTATCTAAACATATAATTGATTAAATTAAACAGCCTGAAAGTACATAACATCAGTGAGAGCTCAGAATTAATATATTAATTTAAACGGTTGAGGAACTGCCAGAAAGGGAGACGGCATGGAGCTCTGATGAAAGAACTACTGGGTGGGGGAAAGGCAGTTGGGGAGTTTTTGAAGTATTGGTTTTAGAACTGATGGTATTTAAATATTTTCATCAACGACCTTGGCAAACAGAGTAGGAGTATGTTAATGCAATGAGCCAGTGCCATGTATTCCTGTTTTATCAGGTCATGGCTACAATCCAGCTACAACATAAAAAAGGCCATATGGATTTCTTTTCATTATACGATAAGCTGCTACTGCCTAAGCAGTCTGGCTTTTGACACTGTTGTTCCCAACTCCTCTCACATGTGGAAAGGGAGCATGACACAAACCTGATGATTCTTTTGGGGAGGCTGGTGAATATTCTTGGAAGGCTGAAGCCTCTTCTCGATCATTCACTTTCCCAAGGGCCTCTTGGTGTCCTTGTCTTGACATGACGAGATATGTGTACGTCTGAAAAAGTTACATTACTTAGTTTTCCCTGGTTACATACCAAACACATACCAACTTAGGGAAGAGAAGCATGCATGCATCTCAGGCCACATGGGAAGAAAGAGCATGGGTGTCCTAGCTTACGACCTATGAACAGTTAGGAGAAGACATTCATGCCAAGGCAAAGAGTAGGGAAGAAATCCTGTGTTACAGTCTTAACTGCATCTGTTGCCAAAAGTAACGTAAACTAAGCTACCTAATAAGGCTTTTGGGGAAGCAAAATGTGAATTACCCAGATATCCTACTTAGGAATGCTCTTGATGTATGAATAATGCCCTTGGATCAATATAACTTTTAGACTGTCTTGATGTTCACTTTTGTTTTAGCACAAAGCAAATGCACAGAAAACAGCTGAAGTTTCTCAACAGCTGTTCTCTTGAGTTGATCATCTTTCTATGTACATAGTTTAATAAGGCTGTCCTTTTGTTATGAGAGCCAGACAAAATACAAGAACAACATGTGGGTCTGTCTTCAATAATGTGTTCTAAGGCTATGTACCTTCTGTGTGCTTTTCAAGCATTCCAACCTCACGGAATGAGTAACTTTCTGTTTCTAAACTCATACGAGTTAAAACCTGGATGATCTATGAGGACTCAAGAAAATTATATTTGATAGTATTTCAGATTATTGTTTTCAAGTTTACAAAAAATTCAAAATTATGAATAGTCGAAAAAAGGAGGAATAAAAATAGTCACTGCTTTTTCTTTCCCAACACATTTCTATAGGTAGATAAACCTTTCCTTTCAGGCTCTAAAGAATGACAACAAATCTTGCTTCTCTGCGTGTTGCAGGCATTTTATTTTCTTTACACTGAAGATTCTGAGGTATCTGGAGTCATACCTCTGTTCTGAAAACTCTTCTACGTACTTACAGCAAATAACAGCAGTCAATTGGGTGAGCTTGACTGACATGATATACTCCAAATACAGAAGTTGGTTACTCTACGCAAATTCTCTCAAGTTTTGCCAACAGAATTAGGCTATAATATCATGCTATATCATGTATGTAAAAAAGTTTATAACTCTCTGTTTCTAAAAAATATCAATGTTCTCTTAGTTATTCACCTATGAAGTCATTAAAATTGCACCTATTTTCCCACAACCACCATTTCTCTAGAATATTACCTGAGAATTATTGTGCGTAATTCTGCACAAAAGGATGCCATTGATAAGAATAGCCATAAAGTGGTCTAGGGAGGGGAATACAGGATTTATAACTTGCGTAAGAAATTTTGCATAATCATTGCTAGTTTTGTCAGATTTGGGGTGTATGTAATATAACAAACAGTAGTCAACACATTACTTTTAAGAAGAGAAGAACATTAATACATGACCGTTAGAAAAGAATATTTACTCTGCTTTACTCACCTGATTTTCAACAATTTATGGTTCAGGGAACCGCAGACTGTACCTGGGCTCCAGTTTTTAACAGCCACTGGAAGATCTATCTTTGCTGAATTTGTCTAACCTCTAGTTGAATCTATTTACCCACTGAGTTTCCACAAGTTATACTTCCTCCTTTTTTCAGTTTAAATTTCTTACTCAATAATTTCATTTTGTCTTAACTAGTTCTTATGAGATAAAAAGATAGTAAGTAATTTCCTGTCTACTGTATCCACACACATCTATAGTTTCCTAATTTTATAAATGTCTTTCAGTTTTGTCATTTCACAATATTTTATTCTGTGTTGAGGCGTCCCAGCTTTTTACTTTCCTCATATGCGAGCCACTGTAATCATCCCTGCTAGGCATCCATTATTCTTTCTAGTTATACTATCTCCTTTTAAAGATGAAACAATTAGAACTGTATGCAATAATCAAGACAGCCATACTGTTGATTTGTGCAAATTCACAATGGTGTTCTTGGGGTTTTTTTCTTATTTTTTGGTTGTTTGTTTTTTTTTTACTTGACTGTCCTTCTAACAACAAGGCCTGGTGTTCTGTTTTTCTTCTTGCCTGCTGCTAAGCACTGGAACTGACATTTTCAGAGAACCGTACACAGTGCCTCCTGGATTTCCTTCCTCAGTAACAGCTAATTTAGAGCCTGTCATTTTGTATATATATAGCTTCCCATATGCACTTGCCCGTTCTGAACTTCATCTCCCAGTCCAGTTGTCCTTTCTCTGGTATATATACCACAAATCCTAACCCTGAATAGTAGGTGTGATGCCAAAAGTATATAAAAGCATAAGAATTATAGAAAATCTTCAAAAGATATATGTGTCCAAAATAAAAGACATGCCAATAAACAAGATATGTTTAAGGGAAGATGCTGAAGTATCAAGTCTACTAATGCTGTTTCAAAGTTAGTTAAACATCTGGACAAAGTGTTACAGGAAATGACAGAATTATTTCACAGCAATGTCTCCAGTCTCAAAGACATCCAAAGACTGAAAATATTAACAGGAATTTAATCTTCGTGCAGGCCTGAAGCTACTGAAAGAAGATTACATTCAAGTCAGAAAGGTTTGATACCAAAGAAATATCACCAGATCAAAAAAATGAGGGAAATATGTTTTCCACTATTCTTCACAACATGTGTTTCTTCTGATAATTTTTTTCAGTCAGAGAAACACTGTATCTGGAATGAAAAGTGTTGTGAGAAGACATTTTTCTTTCTCTAATAGATAGTATATGCCCTTTATATCATATTCATCTCACTATGGACAGGTGAAGAGATCTGGAAGGCCTGAAATAATATTTATATTTGACAACCTCACCCCCCCCTTTCTTTATGGATAGAAATTTAAGACAATTCAGAGAACAACTTGTATCACAAAAGCTAATTGAAATGAAAAAAAAAATCTTTCAAGCAGATTAGAATCAGGAGAGATCAATTAAATCAGACTTCATTTGCATACACAGAAGTAAGCTTATCATCACAGCAACCAGTAACTTTGCATTCTTTCTGTTGGTCACGTGATGCAAATATTGACATGAATTATGTAGTAAGTCTTTGGGAAAACTAATGAATGTTTCATGTGATAAATCAGGTATTACCCTCTCTTTCCTTTCAAATCTTTTCCTAAGATTCATTACTGTCTAGATGCCTACAAAGACATTAGCAGATATATTTTGCTAGGTCATAGATCAATCATAGACAAGTACTATTGCTTATTTATGAGTTTAAAAAGATGAACTTGGAAATAACCAGTCATGAATCTAACAGCAATAGAACTGCCCTCTAGTAATTTATGAATATGATTAACCTGGTACTGGACTAATTTCTTTTTCAATATATGGCAAATAGGACAGAGACACAAATGTTGGAATAAGTAAAAAGAAGGAAAAAAAAATCAAAATTACTTCTTCACATCTCATTAGCAATAAAGAGTTAAGAGAAAATCCTATGAAAAGACAAAGCTGATGATATAATAGATCAGAAAGACTGCTGTAATTCTTTTTCATTTTTTAAATGAGAAGAGGTTAGCTGCTGTGGTAGCTTTTCTGACAAACTGGACAAATGCACAGACACCTATCGGAACATCTGAAGATGATGAGCCTTCCAGGGAATAGGAAGATAGATGTATATATAACAGTCTCTCTTTTAAAGTCTTTGTGCTTTGTTATTGCCATTAAAATCAACCATGCATTGTATTTGTATCCATTTATATACATCCATGCTATGGGTACAAGTGTACAGACATCGTTAAGCAGAGACACCCTTAGCCTTCCTGGTGCAGTCCAAGCCTCCTGCTCTCATTTTCAATTTATACAGAAATATAAATGGGTAGATCTCTCCCAGTTGCTGCCTCTCAGTTCAAAAATCTGGAATCAGGACTGTGAGGGAGAAAGACAGAAAGGTAGGTTACGAATGTACATATTGGTAACATCTCTAAAAAAAGAATAGTTATTCTTAAGAAACCTTTTTTTTTCACTTTGAGTGATCATCTCTGGATGTATTCACATTGGGGAAGATTCCTAAAATATCCTGGGTAGAATACTTTTTGCTGTTTTTAAAATTCATTTGTTAGGAGTAATGGGTTGCCCTCAGTCTCAAAAAAAATGTTAGGTGGGGAGTTTTTGTGGCAAAAAATAGGTGCTTGTACATGCTGGCTAGCATCTCTTCAAAAGCTTGATCATATTGTTGAGCTTATCTATTGCAAGACGCTGGTACCAAGTATAACACTGAGCCAAAAAAAGTTCAAGGAATAGCATTTAAGCTGAAGAAAACAAAGAAAGTGTGGCATCTATTTTAATACTGATGATAGAGAAAGTTTCAAACAAGAAGTTAACGAGAACTGAAGGATGTAACAGTGCAAGGGGACACCTCTAAATTATGCATACACTGTAAAATAAAGCAGATCAGCCATCTAGGCAGCTGATAAGAGGGTGATATATATCACATCATTTTTGGGTGTTAGTCATGCCCCAACAAGTAAGAATCAAATGTGTTTAGTAGCAACATTAGAGAATGGCTCTTGAAGGGGTCATCCAGCTTTTAGTGAATTAGAGGATTAACTTATTCACCACAACCCAAGCAGACTATCATCAAATCAGACAAAAGTAAGGCACGAGTCCTAGGCATTTCTGGGTGAAACCCCTTTGGCACTGGAGATCAGCCATACTCTGTCACTTTTACCTATGGGGAAAACCCCAAATCAGCAGTCTAACAGAAGGTAATTCTTAGGTAACTAATATCCAGTTGTCAGTTTCTGTTCTCTTCCCAGATGCAGACATTCAGGAACCTGCAACACAAACATTTTTACTCCATTAGTTGTCTAATCTACAGCCTTTTGGAAGTGGGTGACTTCCCACACTGGATAGTTGGTAAGCAAGGGCAAATCACAGCATTCCATGACACATCAGCTAAAATTACGGTAAATATAAATGATAACCAAAGCATGCTTGGGCTGCTGAAGAGCAGAGCCTCATAGTAAATGACACACAAGTGTAATACATGCATACATTTTCATTTTAGCTTACATGGATTTTCTAATGTATACACTACTTACTATGCTCTTCCACCAACACCTCATTCTGCTGGCGAGAGCGAATTATCATACAACAAAGTTTTTAATAATATCTCAATACTGAACAAAAGCATTCTTAAGAGTCAGACGGTATGCTGCTACTTCCAACTCAGCACACATACTTTTTCCTATTTCATGACTTTCAACAGCCACAAGACTAAGTGAGGTGAGAGCACCCAAGTATCCATATAAATATTTAAATTCTATATATTTTGAAACTTTGACCCAGGTAAAATGTTCCTAGGATAAATATCTTCTTTGAATACTCATCTAGATGTAGGAAAATTTGCAGATTTAGATCTCTGATTTACCCGTTTGAGCCAAAATGCCTCCCACAGCTGTGCTGCATATGCACACTTGTTCACAATATCATCCCCCTTCCCCTGCAACTCTAAAGCAATCCTGTGTATTCCCAGCTGAGGAGCAGATGTGGTTTGTCATCTACAACAGGCAGCATTCTGACTTGCACTGATAAAATATTAAAGCTCCCTGTGTAACAGCTTGATATTAATAGGTACTATTTACAAAGGAAATAAGAAAAAATACCAAGGTTCACAATATGTTTCAATGTACTTCTAGTTCTGGGGAGTGATAAGCTATACTGCTTTTAAAAAGTGTGACATGCTAATAAACAGAACAGTAAGCTGAGTCTCCAAAAGCATCAGTGATTTTGAATTTCTGTGCAGTTGGCCTTCTGGTACCAGACAGGTTGACAGAGCTGGATGAGGCTTGTATACTGGAATAAGAGCAGTATTTTTTTGATGTGTAGAGAAGGAACATTTCTTAAAAATCACAGTCTATCTTCCTTTATCCTAATACCAGTGACTGACAGGAAATGAACTTCCTGAGAGTTACCTCTAAGTGTAGCATTCCTGTTATCTTGTTCTTCCTCCTATAAATTAACATGCACATAAGAATGTTTATTAGATAACTGTTGCTGATTGTATCTAAAATGGCTTCTTTGTAAACTCTATATTCTGGATCTGATGTATGATAAAATGGTTTGCCAGAGAGATACTCCTTTTTTGCTAGAAATTATTCCATGGCAAAGCCCTACAGCACTTTTATAATATGAATTCCTTTAGAATTCATAAAGGAGATTAGCAGAATTAGACTCACTGAAAAGCACACACTAGAAAAGCAGAATAGAAATGAAATGAAATGAATAATGAGAATCAAGTTTGTAAGACAGCTAAACTGAATCATGGAGGTTTACGTGTTTCTGACTCCTACAACCCATAAACTTGATAGTGGCACACCGATGTCTGAATCCCTAGAAATTCCAGCAGGCACCTGGGGAGAAAATTCAAGACCACATATGTATTTCAAATCCAGTTCAGACAGTCTTGTCAATCTGCAGCTAGAGAATGCTGGAATCACAAAGGACTGGTTGAAATAGCTGAACATTTACAATTTATCCTCATTACTGTCTGATGTGAACGGCAAACTGGCAGACCCCTCTGGAAAGTGACCTGAGGCTTCTCACTGAAAACACAGAGTAGACACCCTTCAGGATATGAAGAGCAGACATATTCTCCCCAGGCCACTTGCACAGTGGCCTAACCCACAGTGCAGTCTCCAGCACAGCTGCCGAAGTCAGCACACAAGCAGTTTTAAATTGTATGCAGAAAAGTCAGCAATGAAGGGCTACATCATCCTGAAAGAATGGGATCAGTGAGATAACAAATGTGGTCTAAAATCAGAAGCCAAGAACACCTTCGTGCTAAATGGCAATACTGTCAAGCATCTAATTCCTTTGAGGGGCAGTATGTTCCCATTCCACAGTTTGTAACAGATTACATTAGACTATTTTGGAAAGAAAAATGCAACTAGCCATCCCAGTGTACCATTTTTCCAACACAGCAAATGACAGATATTTGCAGCACACTGAATGGATATGTAAAATTCTCCCAAACTTCTTTGAACCAGAACTGACTTGTTGCAATGAAGTGGCTGTGTTCACAATGTGTAAAGCCTTTCTGGCCTTATTATTGCAAACTATAGCTTTTAGCTATATCTCTACAGTTAGGAAGTCAGATGCAGCAATGTTAAAGTGTTCTGGAAGCCAGACGTGAACAGGAGGTTAATGGTGTTGCCCTTATACTATGTATCCTCTCTGTGAAGCCAACAACTAACATCCCATTGTCATAGATGTGAGCACTGATTATTATTCTTCAACTCTCAAACACTTTCTAGGAAATTTTATACCTAAATTAGGTGAGAATTTTTTACGTAGGTGTTTACTTTGTACAACTTTCTCAGGAAAGTTTTGTTGAGTGATAATAAAAAGGTGGAAAACCAGGCATACAACTGCTAGGAGCATAACTAGTGAAGAGCAAGATGTGCATGTGGTCAGCGTCTACCAGATTTTCTGTTATTTGCTACTGAAAGGACTGGAACAGTGTTTCATGTACCAAATGGTACTATGCAGAAGACTCAGAGATTTTTGCCGTGAAATGTTACACTACCTGCTAAGAGGCAGAGGACTCTGAAGCAAGAACTCTCAAGCCACTGAGGAAGAAATGGTGACTCATTGTTCCTAAACTCACAGTTCCATTTACAGCCTTGAATTAACTAGTAGAGGAATATTTGGAGACATGTTTTTTCAGATGAAGTGACGATGTCACTGCACTACCTGACTGCTTGAGCAGTTGAACACAAACGTTTAAACAGTGAACAATGGAGAAAGTGAGCAAAGTTTTCTGTTGTCCAAAGTGTCACCACTAGGACACTGACTTTAGCAGAGCTTCAGGAATGTAAATGACACTTTATTTTGGCCTGCTAGCGTCAGACACAAACCTCATCACATTCTAAATCACAATGAAAACTATATAAAAATTCTCATGTACTCCACTGAACTGTATTACCCTTCTTACAAGAGCAGAGATGTATAGACAGAGAAGCTTGGTCATGTGTAGGCGTACGTTTTAAGAAATTCTGCATTCACAACTTCTCCTCAATTGTATTTGAAGGCATACTTACAATCAAAACATGTTTTCTTATCTTGTTTGTTGCTAGTCTTCTATTAACCTTATCTTTCTTCATGTAAGGAGTTTGGAGTAGGAAGAGCAAGCTGAGCATCAGGCTTGGAGAAAGAAAGCAAGCTCTTCTAAGCACAAAAGAGGGACCAAAGCCATTGCCATGGCAACAAGAATCAGATGTGAATGCTCCTGTTGCCTATATTCTAGCAGATAGGCAAAGATAATCTATGTCTAAACTGGAGGTGTGGTATTCGTTGTTAATGATTAAATCTCTAAGTTACTGATAAATTCTTACAAATTGCAAGGAAACCATATTCAGAGAAACCAATTCGTGTATTAAATAATCTAAAGATATTATAATTTTCAAGAATGTGGAACAGTGTACAGGTATTATATAAAAATAAAATCTTTCAACTAATTTCTTTTTAAAAAAATCATCCATTCCAAACAGTTGTCTGTTGGCATTTTAAGTTGAGAAAATATTCTGTTTTCCAAAGAGTACGTCCTAAATAAAATTATTTCCTGAAATTCAAAATACAAAAAAACTATAGGGATCCGTACACTACAGTATAAAACACCATAAATTGAAAAAAGATCACTGTAATCATTTCACTAAATAATCTAATAGGTACAAGATTTTTAGCTGTGTTCTCCTCCTTTTTTATTTTAAAAGAGGATTACATACATTTAAAAAAGCTTTTGGAAGAGCACAGATCCAATGATCCTGTACTATAAGTAACCAATATTTGCAGAATTAAGATTAAATACTTTCAAGTGTTTCATGCTGAATATTTAGCAAATTAAAGTAATAGTCTGAAAGTGTTTTAATTTAAAAGCTGGGACACTTGAGTCATTTGTTTCTTTGCTCAAGGGATTTATACACAGTACCAGGTTTAAGGGAATGTATGTTTTCTCCCATTTTTAACATGACGCACTCTTACCAGCCTTCCATCCTGACTGCGCCAATTCTGACTGTGGCCTAACACCAAATCTTTGATTCCCCAGCAAGTCAGTGGGAAGTAGAAGCCAACTGAGCTCCCCACCCAGCAATCTACGTTCCAGAGTCTGAGCGGCACCTGCCTGCCTGTCACTGCTGCTTTGCCCTCCACTGCATGCCGAGGGGGAGAGTGCTGCCTTCCTCGTGTCCTCCTCTGCAATATGGGTCACTGTTGGCCATGCCTACCTCTACACATGTGCGTCACCTAGAAAAACAACATATGTAAGCAAATGTGTGGGAATTCTTTCCCAGAGAAAGAAACCCCACAAACGGTGATGTGAACCTGCGACGTGACCAACTGGCTTTTCAGCCACCAGTCTCACAGGAGTATTTTAATCCTGCTGTGGTTTAACCCAGCAGTTGGCAACTAAGCACTGAACAGCTGCCTGTTCACCCCTCCCTTTTCCACCCAGCAGGATCAGCAGGAGAAATGGACAAACAGGGAAACTCGTGGGTTGAGATAAAGACAGTTTAATAAGACAACAAAGGACTTACTACTACTACTACTACTAATGATAATAGTAATGATAATCATGAATACGTAAAACAAACTATATGCAATACAATTTTTTTACCACTCAACAACCAATTCACAGTCAGTCCCCAAGCAGCAATCACAGAACCCCAAACTTGTGGATGTTTGGAATTTCACAAATTCCCCAAAATTACTGAACTCCTGGAAAAGTGCAAACTTGCAGAGAAGGGAGGATCTGCACTCACAGGAAAGAGAAAAGAAAGATTCCTGTTCCCCCCCAGCCAACCCTCATGATGTCCACGGTATGGAATATTTCCACTGGCCAGCTTGGGCTGGCTGCCTGGCCATGCTCCCTCCCTTGATTTTGTAGCAATGAATGAAAACATCTGTGTTAACAACATCCTTCTTGCACTAAATCCAAACACCACAGCTACTGAGAGGAAAATTAACTCTATCCCAGCTGAAACCAGGACAGCTTGCAGTGTCAGACAATCTGCCGCCTGTAAGAATTTGGTGTTTCGGTGTAAGTCAAAGCTTTATCATTATGCAGGTGATGATAGTCACTCTACTTACTAACCTTGGGTGATGATCAGTGAAATGCTCTTGTGCTTTAATTAAATCAAGCACTAATCAAAAAACTGTGATTCTGTTCAGTTGCAAGAGGGAGACTGAGTTCACAGACACAGAAAAAGTCATTGCAGCAACTTTCAGCCACAGCTCATCCTTCTGTGATAGAAGGTACATACATACTATTAGTCAATACAGCCTATGATCTAGCATCGATCTTGCAGTCTTCACTGACACCAAGCTGTTATATCACAGCCTCTAAAAATATCTCTTTTTGCCTTTTGGCTTTATATCTTGTTATATCCTTTTTTCAATGTCTTTTTTTTTTTTTTAGATATCCTTTTGCCTCAAAGGTTGCTGTGTCCACTCAGTTTGATCTCTTGAAGTGAGACCATATTCCAAATGATAGAGTTGAGCCCAAGATTAATCTTTCTATAAGCACCTGTATATAAACATGAGAGAGAGCTGTGCAGGGAACTCTTCAGTGCACCTAAGGGCAGACTTCTCTCAGTCAGCTTGCAGAAGACCTATTTAGTCTCGCTGAAGGCAGAGAACCAAGAGAGAAACTAGCCTGCTGTGGTTAAACTTTGCCTTTCCACACTATGTTCTGGTTGCTGCCATGGAGTATCCTCCTGCATGAAACTACTGAATGCTTTTAATACTTCTGCTTTATGGCAAAGGACTGAGGATTTTAGTAGCATTGCCTTTATGCTAAAAAACTATTTAATCATATTTTAATGCAGAAATTTAGGTAAACCCTCCACATCTACATTCAACTTTCATATTGTTTTGCTACAAAAGTCAGAATAGTTATAGGATCTCTCCTCTTTTTCAGATAGGGGCTTGTATTATTTATTCTTCTCAGTGAAACAGATCAAATATAGCCACTTTTTTTAAAGGGCTTCTCCATTTGGCTTTTCAGAAGTTATCATCAGATTTTCTCTACTCAAACTGAAATGATTATCAGTTTGAGTTGGCAATGTCTGTACACTGTCCAGATGACAGATATCCATTTGTGCTTTCCAAGATCTCCAAACAAGAGTTTTGTAGGGTTGTCTGCTGATGCCCAGCTATGAGACATGCTGCTGTGTGTCAGCCAGATTGTTACGGATTGTTGTTGAGCAGCCAGATGCTGTACACGGATCTCATCTTTATAGCATTAGCTTACAAAGGTCCTCACGCCAATCCCTACTGTCCCCTCCAAATCCTACAAAAGACTGCATGTTTCCTAAGAAGCATAGATTCAAAATTATTATTCTAAATTTAGATTTCAAATATCTCAGCTTGCCAAAGCATTATAGGTTCACTTTTCTTCTTTGGTCTCTAACAGATGCAAAAATGTGCATTCTCTATAAACTTTTCTTTCTATTTGTTAAGTTTCAGACCTCTTATACAATTCAAAGTCCCAGATATGTTAACAGCAATGCACTTTGTTGCTCTCCCAGTGAGCTACTCTTGGCTAGACGCTCACTTGGTCCCATTTTCTGCACTTTGTTCCACTGCTCAATTTCCTTTTTCCTCAGACAAATTCTCTCTTACCTGGTCTGAAGTCTATACAACTGCAGAATGTCCAACAGTTTAAAATAATAACATAATATTAAAACCTTCCTCTTCCTGGCATAAGCAGTGGAGCCATGCTCTGATCATCAACTGGATGTCTTCTCTGCTGTGGAATACCTAGCCTGTCAAATCCAAGGATTCTTTCTGTTACCAGGAACAATATATCACAGACTTGAAGGTGAATTGTATTTCTAGGATGGATCCTTGCCAGTTGATTTTCCAATTCCATAAATTTAACTTAACTGTTTCTTTACCTTCAAAAAATGTGCTGTCCTTGAGTGCAAACCTGCTATCCTATACCCATTTGCCAGCAGTGGAAACAGAAATATTTGTATTTCTTCTAATCGTTAGAGCATAGACATAAATCTCATCTTCCAGAGCAAAGTAAATCTTTTCCACTGCATATTTGTTGTTATTTTCCTGAAGGGTAGTGATTTAACAATGACTGCATTCACAATTAATATAACAGAATTTCAGATTTGCTGATTAGCAAGTGGTTACTTGTCTGTTAGAACAGACCAAAGATCTCTGCAGTAACTGCATTCTTTCTCCCACAGTAACAGTGATACCAACAGTAAGGAAAGTATCTATATACTTGATACTCTCAACAGGTTCTTAATGTAGATTTTAGCTTTTTTTGTTATTTGGACATCAGCTTTGCAAAGCTTGTATGTTCCCAAACCTGTGTTCAGTGTGAAGGACGATGCAGGTAGATGAGTATATGAACAGCTGCCATAACTTTGCCAGCTTTGAGCACTAGAGTATAAATTGAGGTGTCATCCATAAAAAAGTTCTGAAAAACTGGCAAATCCACAAGGGCATGATGTATAATAGAAGCAAAGTCCAATAAAACTCCTTCCATCTATGTTTGTATGGGAAATTATCCAGTTTTGAGCATTTTCTGTTCTGTTTTTGCCCATGGAAATTTCTCTTGGTTGCTTGTACTGCTAAAGTAAATTAATCTCTTTTGAAATAATTCACATTTCTTCACATTTGTTCATATCAACAGTCTTGTGTTTTCACAGGCCATTTGAGACTATATTGATTCTTGTTCAAGGACTGTAACACATACCAAGACACTAGCTTTCAGCAAACAAGCAACCGCCTTCAAACATGGTTTGGGGCACTATGTAAAACAGGAAAAATCACTTTATATGATCACAGCTCTGGCATTACCACAAAAATGTTTTTCCTTTGCCCTTTGGATTAGTTTCCATTTGCCAATACCTACTTTTCAAGCCAAGTGTAGAATACAAAATTAAACCTACCATTGATGAGAAGTCACTGTGCATCAATGCCAATTCTTTATCTGGGTGAAGGACTTTTACTGGTATGCTCCATTCAGAATTGACAATTTTGTAACAGCTGTATTCAGTCTTTTGACACAATCGCTATCTGAATTTCTCCTATTAAAATAATATTGTTTAATTTATTTTAGCTTGAAAAGGGTCACTGCTTTAAATAATTGAAAACATATGCAATGAAGATGATACTTCTTTTCACTGTCACAGGTATTAAACAAAGAGTGTTGTGAACAAAGGTCATCTCTCATGTTTGCAAAGATGTTTCTCTCAGTACACTGCTGCAAGAGAGTCAGACAGCACTGCTTACTTAGGATATATTTCATCTCCATTAGGCATTTTAAACTGCAAGTCCAAATCAATCTTTACACTCACCAGTTTCCATTTTTTCCTGGAAATACTCAGTGCTGCACAGTGAACCAGGAAAAACTTTTGTGGTGAAGGTTGTTCCTTCTCTCAATTTTCGTCATCTTTGGCCTCACATCTTCAAACATACCTCCGGATCTTGTACAAGTTCTGGTTATCTAATGAAGCCTTCCTTCCACTTCCCAGGAGCAGACCATGCAGCACCGCAGATTGACCAAATGGTTGAGGTTAGCCGGGACCTGTGGAGGTCATCTGGCTGAAAGCCCCACTCAGGCAGGGTCACCTAGAGCCAGTTGCCCAGCACCTTGTCCAGATGGCTTTTGAGTATTGCCAAGGACAGAGATTGTACAACGTCCTTGGGTGACCTGTTCCAGTGCTCGGTCACCCTCACATTGAAAAACTGTTTCCTGATGTACAGGAAGAATGCCTTGTGTTTCAGTTTGTGCCCATTACCTCTTGTGCTGTCACTTGGCACCACGGAAAAGAGCTTGGGTCTGTCTTCTTTACACCTTCCCTTCAGCTTCTTATATACAGACGCCCCTGAGACTTCTCCAGGCTGAACAGTCCCAGCTCTTTCAGACCCCCCTCATGTGAGAGAAGCTCCAGTTCCCAGCAGAGCAGAACCACACATTGTCGTTATCAGGCCTTTTTTGATTTTCTTGCTCCTTTTCACTTCTATTCCTTTGGCCACCATGCTGGATTAAGTAAAGTCACCATGGAATTTCCTCAAAGATATATGTTTTGCATGAATCGGTTTGGGACAATTTGCTTTCCCCTCCTCAAGAAGAACTGCTCCTTGAGGTGAACTGCTGTAAATAGACAGTATTGCTGATAGCATTTAACTGGTACCATAAAAAAACTGACCTTCACTGTCACCTGGAACTGCTCCTTCTCTTTCATCAGCGCACTTTACTGTTGAAGTCTTTGAAGTTCTTTTCTGTTATTAAATTCAAAGTTGGCCAAAATGTTACCATCCTCTATTTTCCAGACAACTTTCTGATATAGCACAATCAGGTTGCTGATACCCTCTTTAATGTGACTTGACTGGTTGTTTTATGGCTGGGTTTCTCAATATGCCTAAATCCTTTGTTCTAACACAGAGTTCATCTGTGCTTACAGGTCATTGTTCTGTCTTTCCTGGAAAACCTCCAGCTGTCCATTGTTCAAAAAGACCTTTACTTTCACTGTCTTAAAAGATGACAGAACCTAGCAGTTTCAGACACTTTGCCTAAAACAATATGCATATAACACATTATAGAGGTTTGCTCACAATACATTATTGCTCGCTTTTTGCAGTAGTACAAGACAGTTGCTCTTCAGAAAAGTTTTCAGAATTGACTTGAAGCTAATAACTACTGAAAAACTGAGAACTTGCAGATTATTTTGATTTCACTGTTTTTCATTAATTACTTCCAGTACAAAGGCTGTGGTTTAAAGAGATTCGAGTTTTGAAGAGAAACATGTAAAAAGTCTTGATTTCTTCAGAATGAATTGGGTTGCATCCCATTCTTACTGAGATTTGTACACACAAGTTACGTGAACGAGATTTCTTTTTTTGAAATTAGTTATAGCTAAAAGGTTGTGCCTACCTGCTTGTGGAAAATTGAGAGTTACAAAACATCCAATACAGAACTCAAAGAGAAAGTAGCCCACGTGACAGAAATTATCAATTTTGTTGGTCACTGACAGAATCACAGAATAACAGAATCACAGAATGTCAGGGGTTGGAAGGGACCTCTGTGGGTCATCTAGTCCAACCCCACTGCCGAAGCAGGGTCACCTACAGCAGGCTGTAGAGGACCTTGTCCAGGCGGGTCTTGAATATCTCCAGAGAAGGAGACTCCACAACCTCCCTGGGCAGCCTGTTCCAGGGCTCCGTCACCCTCAGAGGGAAGAAGTTCTTCCTCATGTTCAGATGGAAAACGTGAACAGGTTGATCTTAGAATGTCCCCAGCAGCAAACGACATAACAGTGGGCAATATCAAAAAGTCTCTGATTTATTATTACCTGATCAAGACAGATCCACTCTGAGCATATTCCAAACTTCTGGAAAGTAGGTTAGAAGCAAACTTGGGGATGACTGACAGGTTGTGAAATGGAGATCGTGTTATATCACACTATCTATGCAGAGCACTGACATGGCAGTTTGTCAGCAGTCCCCCATCTCTCTTTATGAGCATCAGGAATTCCTGGATTCTTGATCACCCCCAATTCCAGCTCATTAATATCTACATTTCGTTTGGGAAATTGGGGAAATCAGTGGAGGAGAACAAGGAGAATGGCACCAAAGTCTTTTCAAGTGGATTTTCAGAGAGAGAAAAAAGTATGCTCCTGATGACCAGGCTAGTGATCTGAGGCAGTTGTGGCGTGCAAGTAAGGCATGTGCCCCATTCGCATGCTTATTGATGTAGATGAAAACTATGTAATCCTTGAGGAGTTGGCTGAGTGTTCACATCCAGCACATCCCCTGCTTCATCTGGCATCGCAGGCAGTCTGACTCTAGAAAGCTCTGTAGTAGGCACTGGGCAGAGCTGGAGAGCCTACAAAAGCCTACACATCTAGCTGGCATGCTACGAAAGGAGAAAGTAGGAAAACTAAGAGACAGAAATAAAAATAGACTAGCTATCTGGAGAGACCATAAGTCACCTTTCAGGTCATGAACTGAGAGGAACAGAAGCGCATGCCTTCCTGCATGGTGGATGTGTGTGATGCATAGGGAGCGGTGGTGCTGGTGAAGCAGGACAGATGCTGCTGGGATTAAAGGCTCCAGTTTATTCATACCCATAAAACGAATAATTTTACAGACTGTCAAAGGACATCCCTTTAACAGGCATTGCATAGCAGGAATAATATATCGAGAACCTGAAGCTCTGAAATGTATGATTAAAAATATCCATGTCTTTACAGTTCAAATAGCACAACTTCACATACATGATCAACATTATTTAATTATTTTCTCCTTACCCTCAGTGTTATTAAATAATTTACCTCAAGGAAGGAGAGTAATGTAAATAATGCATTATTGCTACTACATAGAAATTCTGGCAGACAAATGCTAGTGATGCAATATTGACTTTAAGTAAGTATTAGTTCATAAAATATCTATATTAAATGAGTGACAGGTCCACAATTTAATATTATAATTTACAGAAATGTTTGGAGAAACTTTGTATCAGTAAGAACACTGTCTGAAAATCCCAGTAGTTCTCCAACGAATTGAGCTTATTTTAGATAATGCAATAAATTTTTTTTCCTTCCTCTATTAAGTAGTAGGAATACTACTACTAAAAGAGTGTCAAAATTAATAACTTTGGCTGATTTTTGTTGTTGAAAATTCTTACTATAATGACAGAGGTAGCTGTCTTGAAATAAACAGAACAAAGATCTAAGCTCTATTTTATATTTTGTCATATATATAACTCATCACAAGTCAAAAACCTGTTAAATCTGAGCAATGTACTTCAGTGTAAATATCTGTAAGGACACACAGAGACATCTAGCACCTGTCATTTTAAAACGTCTTGGACAGGTATACAGCAAATACAGTTAATTTAATTCCAGAAAGAAGACTTTATTGGTAACTGGAATTATGTTCTGCCCAGATGCTCATGCTGATATTAATGGATTCCAGACTAGGATGACCATAAAACATTGAATGGGTGCTTTAAATTGGACTAATAACCATCCTTGCCTGCTGCAGTTAGATGTTCTATACTTTTTATGTTTCATCTTGAAACACCAGCTTTCAAATTATGGGGATTTACATAGTATGTGTATATGTATACTTTTATACTTGTAGCTAAGGCTATGCAGTCCTATATCAAATAGCTTCAGGCACTGAATGAAATTTATACTAACTGTCTTTGCAACTCATTATGATCAAGCTCCATCAGCACGTTGGGAAGCAGACCTGTAAAGTATCTACAGTTGAACTGATATTTTTACTTTATTTTCTAATGGTGTGTTAATTTAATTTAATTTACAATAACAGCCTCCATTTCACTACTCTCAAACACTTAAAAGAGAACCCAGATTAATTCCAGTAAAAAAAAAAAATCTAGAATTTTACACCTTCTACTATGTTCTGCTAAGTCAGTGCAAGCTTTCGTTTGTGAAAGAAGAGGTACCCATTCCCTTCCCACACTGTGCAAGCACATGTTTATGTCGCTGAAGTTAGTATTTATCTTCTCCTGTTTGGCAACTGTGAAATGGATTGCATCTTTCGTCAGGAGTTCATCTCACTACAGACAACTGTCATCCTCAAAAGCTACTGATATGTCAACTTTCTCAAAGAAGGCATGCTTTTTTTTTTTTAATTTAAATTATCTATGGCTAAGGTATTAATGACACTGACCGCATCTCACAGTAACATTATCTTTTATTAGAGATCTTATTTTACATATCCCCATAAGATATAAAACCTTCCAAGAGAAAAATATCAAAAACCTTCAGTTGAAATCAGTTTGTTTCAGACAATATGAGCAAGTAAACCAAAGACATTTAAGATAAAGGAATGTAAAGAAAAAAAAAATCAGTACAGGTACAACTTGGACATGGTAAGTAATTACAAGGTTTTAAACCATTTCTTACAAAGCATTGTCTTTAAAACCATACTGGAAGGTAAGGATGCTTGGTTCTCTTAACCAGCAATTATAAACCCAACAGCTATAAAAACAGAAAAAAAATGAAATAATATAACCAAATTAGATGATGAATGCACAGAAAACACAAGACCTTAATTGAAATATTCAATATAACAAAAACACAGCATATTTGTTGAAAAAAAACCCAAAACCCAAAGCCACCGGCAGCCACATTCTGAACCAATTAAAGTAAAATTTATTATCACACTTTGACTGGAGTTTTGACTTAGTTAAAGACTTCAGGAAAGGATCCCAAATTGAAAGCTGTTCTGCTGTCACATAAAAATGCAAAATAAAGGAACAAAGATTAAATCTGCTGGTTAAGGAAGATTTAGGCATCATGACTGTACAGCTGATGATAAAAGATCAAAATGCTGTATGAAACATCTTTTGGAAGCAACTCCAACAGGCAAAATACTTTAGAAATTTATTGCATCAAAATTTTACTTTTCTGCCTAACAAAACTGAAATAGTATTTTGAAAGCTCTCTTGCGCAGAGCACTTAAAAGTCTCTGAAGCATTTTAGTTCTCAGGATGCAACAAAATAAATGCTATGAGAAATTTCTGCTGGCAAGTCTACCAAGCTTTGAGTTCCAACAAAAAATAGTATTTTCAAATACTACAGCTATGAAAAGTTACAGTACATGTTTATTGCATGAAAACATCCATTAACTGGATCCATTTGATTATTCCATTCGTGGTTAGTGGTTCTTCTATTCTTGATATAACTTGCACCAGGTCCTACTAAGTATCCCATTAATTACAAAACACACAGTAGATTGAATTAAGCAGGGAAGTCTACACAATCTCAACAGCGATCCAACTTGTGACAATGCATAAAATCAAAGTTTCACTTTCATTTTCTTTTAAGATAGTCTGTAGCTGCATGATATAATTTGATACACTGTGGAGCAACAATGATGAAATTAAATACAGTAGATGATAATAGAGTTAGAAAATAGCACACTTTTTTACCAGTTACAATGACTTTTCATGCATTAGCATTGAAGGTAAGAAATGATGTATGGAAAACTAAAGCATGAGACAGAAGAAAGAGTTATGAAGATAAATGAAGACTAGAAAATGGGATCATACTCAAGTGCATGTTTATATATATTAACTGTAAACAGCAGCTCTACTTAGGAAAATATTTTTCACACTTTAATGGCTTCAGCACTAAATATGCATTACTTAAGATTTGAGAACAAAGCAAAAATTAAGACTCCATTCTTCAGTAATGTGAACAGTGGCAATGTAAGTGAGGTTGCAAGTTTGAAAAATGTTGTTTAAAATATAGGCACGTGATTCTGAATTAACAGGTCACCACAGTCTGTGATATGCAAGCACATGTTTTGATGGGTTTCCAAACTGTGTCTTGCTTACTATCAACTCTGCATCAAGTTGCAAGTTCCTTGAAAGCAGCTGAATTTAGATTTTACAGTAATTGTTTTCTTTGTCTGTGTTTCATGTTATGACATCTTTTTAATACATTCAAATAGTCAAAATGTTCAGAATAAGATAGCACAAACTTGGCGCAGGAGGACATAGATCAGAGTGTGGGCCAGTATTGTCAAATAGGAGATACACAGCATAAGTATCATATAAACTACCTTTCCCCCAAAACCATTAACATAGACACCAAAACTGTAACAAGACATATCAAAAAATAAGGCACATTTATCTTGGTATGATAATCTTGAAATAGAAAACTCATTTCAGAGAACACTGGTATCTAAATGAGTTTTATAAAAAATCTTGTATTCATGATAATTATGGACGTTTCTCATCATACATGATAATGGAATAATTGCACATATCCCAGTGTGTCAAGTAACAAAATGGGACTTCTATTAAACATTTCCATTGCAAAAATTATTCTGTAGGTTCATGTTTTCCTATTTACATAACCCAGGTGAATGGTAGAAGTATTAAAGTCTACCATTACTTATCACAAGTACTGCAGGCTTTCATTTTACCACAATTAATAATCCCCTTTGTGTTGAATAAATTGAAATTAATTGTGGAATAAATCGAGATTATTGTCATTTATATAAATGATTGTAAATATTTGGACATTAGCTACTACACAAGAACATTTTATTCCATTTTATTTCCAAGCTGCATCAGGACTTTCTACACTGAATTATTTGTACATAAATTCATCAAGGATCAGCAAAGAAGGCTGTTGAAAATCCAGTCCCCTCTTTATGAAAATTAAAACACCAGAAACATCAATAATTAGCACTTAACCTGAGATTTTTAATCTGTTGAGAGGTTAACTTCCTTAGAAATATCTTCACTTGTTGCATTAACTTATACTGATGTTGCTATTTTATGAAAAAAAAAACCAACAAACCCACAAACCAAAAAACAAACAAGTTGCTTGCAACATGGCTTTTCACTGTGTTGGTCAAAACAATTATAAAATGCATGTTTTTCTCACAGTATCCAGAAGCTGGAATAATAATAATGTGCTGCTTATTGCACGTGAAACTTAGAGGAGATATAATTGCAGATTCCTCTATCTGAGTATAAAAGCCAGATTTCATCTTAGCCGAATCCGGAACGTATTTACCTCCATAGAACTCATATTTATTTCACTTATATTTCTGGCATCTGGAGGTGAATGCATCAGAGATAAAGATGAGGGTGTAAGACTTTCCACTCTGAATTTGTTAAAGAGTTTATGCACCTTTAGCTGAAAAGAAAAAAAAAAAGTCTTTAGAAAATACAGTATGTACACCTCACACTTGACTTAACCTAATCTCTAACAATGATCCAAATGATGCATCTCCTTACAGGTATCAGCACAGCAATACTTACACCAAAGATTATGAATATTTTTAAGTAATATGTCTCAAGTACTATACACTAAATTAGATCTTTATAGGCAGTGTTCACTTGCCACATTTCAAAGCAAGTAAGTTACATCAATATATTAAAAAAACTGATCAGAAATATTTGGATTAAAACTCTTCTTGTTTCTAAACAAGACAACACTTACTCCTCTGCTTAAAGAAAATCCCAAACCTATTTCAAAATTTGATTACAAAATTGCTACAGATTCATAACCATCTAGTCCATCTGTAACGGTCAGAATAAAGTTGTATGATTTATATTTCGTAATTTTCTATATCACATCAATTCTACAGCTATCGCAAAACACTCAGGTATTTGCAATGGTGCAGGTCACGTAAGTGAGCATGGGTACACAAAGGACATGCTATAACAAGACAGTCTTCAATGTAAGAATCAGATGATTTGTGGATATATTAAAATTACTGAAAAGATACACTTCAGAATTTACTTAGTAAAGTTCTAAAATACTTTTAAAAATTATTTGAGAAATACTGATAGGTGTCATATGAAAATAAGATTTATATGGAGTTAATGAGAATAAAATCGACCTAGAATTTTGCTTGTTGATGCTTGAAAGGTCACTCCTACACACCAGCAGATCTGTATCTTTATCAAATCGAAAGCAGCTTTCAAGATAAACTTAACTGTTATCCCAAAGGTATAGCTCTTTAGAAATAACTACCTAGACATCACCTATAATTTGACATAAGTATTAGTGTTTCTGCAATACTTGTAAGGTAAGCTACCCACAAAATGTCAGTATACCTTTCCCTGAGTAGTGGAACAGAGCAGACCCATATCTCTGTTTGAAAATCTACAGTCAAATCCCTTTCTGTGAAGAATCAGAGCAGCTTCATCAGATGGCTCAGTATCTACCTACAAATAAACAAAATAAAAAATTACTCAGAAAGTAGCAGGGCTAGAAGACATTTTAGGACCTCATAAAATTATCATTACCTTAAAATGATAGAGCCACTTCTGCCTTAAATAATATTCAGCATAGACTGAACAGTAATGTTTCTTTTAATGTCTAGAAGACTAAATACAGAAAGGGCTAAACAGCAAAGAGAGTTTAGATATACAAAGTGCTACAGAATATAAATTGTTAACCAAGGAGTTCAAAGCTCAAAAGATGCACACATATATACTCAGAATTTAAGCGTAGCTATCACAGTTGTACTAACTGGCTTCCCAGAATAATTATACGGCAAAACCAAAACCAAACTAAAAATCTTATGCTAATTACAATAGTCAGCTATAAACACTCATTCTGACTGTATTCCATCAAGCTTTCACTTTGCAAAGATGCCCTTTAAAATCCAACTCAGTTTCAGGTGTACATGAAACTGTACAAAAAATTACAAAAATTATATAAATTTTATGTTTACAGGTAACAGTTCTCTTGAGCCTCAGCAGGCATCAATGAGTAACCCAAGAGTGTCCCACAATCTTAACTTCCTAGTTTGGAACAAATCACTAAAACCACTTAGAATGAATGGTCACAAGGAGAGCATATAAATGCCTCAAATCAGAACCTTGTTTTGATATGTATTTCAGAAAACAAAGTCAAGGCCTAGAAATGGCTGGGAAACTTCAGGTTACACAAAAACTTCATTTTTTTTCTTTAAGATGTATAAAACCACTCTTACACCAAGAGTAACAGAAAAAAAATTCTTTGCATTATAGATGAATATGCATGCAAAGTATCTTCACACCACAGGAAGTGCACATGACGAGATGCCCCTCATGCTGCAAGCTGTTTGCTGTATCACTACACTTGTCTTAGTCATTTATTTTCTACAATGCGTTACTTTTTTTCTCTTTTTGGTTTTGTTTTACACTCTTCAGCTCTTCATCTTATTACGTATCTAATAAGGGCATAAAAAAAGATGGTTCTATCCACAGCTATGCCAGCTCTTCAGGCTATTTTTCTCTAATTCATTTCTGTTTTCCTTGTAATTGTACTGGTGCTTTTTCCCAAAAGTCTCTGCCATGAGTTAGGTTCATTTCTGGTACTTCACTAAATACCTACTGCCTTGGAGAAACTTATGTCAACAAGCACTCGGCACTTTGTGATGCTTCAGCTCTTGAAGGTGTAACAAACGAGAGGTCTTAAGCTAACAGGCTTCAGGTCCAAACCAAATTTTCCTCTAATGAAGGAGATCTTGGAACAGCTTGAACCAGCTTTTTGAAACCCCGCATGATGCAGCTTCATAGTATGACATATTCATAGCATTAAGTACTCATTCAGATAATAAAAAGTGGTAATCTGATAATGTTACAGTCTTCTAAATAAGTTCCTAATTTAAAATAGTAAAAATTCACTCAATACTTGGAATTGAAATGAGATATTTTTCAGTAAAACATTGACTCGTAAAAACTTTGCATAGTTTATAAATGATGAATAAAACCGAGTTTGACCAGATTTTCATGAACAACATTAGTTTATAACCACCTAAAATCAGGTTTTTAATTAATGAATGCTGTCTACAGTCAGAATATTCAAACAAGTTTGCAGTGCTTAATATCATTGATGGTTGAAGAAGTTCTTATCCTGTTTATTGGAAACACAGTACTACTTTCTACATTAAGTAAGGTAATAATGATGAAGTGACAAATTATTTTTCATCTCCAATTATGAAATACCTGACTTGGTTTTCACTGTCACTCATGTGACAGTGTTGCACATAAAACCAGACATTTTTATGCACACAAAATAATAACATCTGCCTAAACATAAGATTAGTGAAATATTAAAATTCATACTGTAAATTTCTGGCTTCCTATGGGGTAAATTGATGTTAAAAATAGCAAGCCAGTAATGGGTATCAACACTTTCTCTATTACAGTGGAATTACCTTGGAGTAATCTGCATAACAAATGCATTTATGCATTTCAAATGATGGCATGAATATTTAATCTTGTAAGTTTTTAAAATTAAATATTATTATAATTAAGATTTGAAAAAAATATAACAGAAAAGTAATAAACAATTAATGACACCTTCAGGTAAAGAGTTTTGGTAAGTATAAACATCTATGATATAGCAGTCAGCCTTTTAGAACTCCCAGGACTTTAGCATGGACATAGTATCCATGTGTAATAAATTAAGCTGTTCTAACCTATTATCAAAGCAGGTGTAAGACTGAATAAGATGCCACAGACTCCGCAACTACTTTAACTTACCTATTCTTTTATCATCTCTAGGTAAATTACATTAAGTGTATGCAAGCCTCAGGAATGTCTGAGCAAGGATGAACCTAATTTACATCAAACACACCTAAACACAACCATGCTAACTGCATGAAAACTTGTAACAAATTTCTGTTTTCAACAAACAACAAAATCCTTAAATCTTGTAAAACTTCACAGCATTATTATATGACAAAAATTCCCTAACCACCATACTATCAAATCTCTGACTGCCTTTCTTGGTAGAGCTGCCAAAGTTTGATTTGATTTTGATCTCCGAGAAATAAAATGCAATTCTCACATCAGGCTTCTAGATGGGAAAAAAAAATTCTATGCTTTCTCATAAGCAGTATCCCAGGGCAATGCTGCTAAAATTTTGATGAGAAAAGAAAAGTCGTTTAAACACTTTTTTATCTGATCACTGTAAGCTAACAGACACTCATTGAAAAGTTCAAGCAACGTGACAAAAATATGTATTTAGATTTAGTATAAAGGGACAAAGGTACTCAGTTTTAGAACTTTGAGGCTCAGTCTATTTACAATAGGTAAAGTCTGCATCAAAAAGTTTAAAATCTAGAGCTTTATTAAAAATTTGTCTAAATTTCATTCTCCTAAGGCATTGGACACTTCCATGACAAGATCACACATCTTACAATAGCAATGTTCTTCCCACTGAGAAGAGCAGAGTTTAAAGGGAAACTAGGAATTCCCTTTATGTTTTTCCTTATTTATGTTTTGATGCATTTTCATGCATTCTGATTTCTTCCTTAAATCTTAATAACACTTTATTTCAATTTGGTACCATGTTATTTGACATTGTAACGATATAACTTCTAGAAAAACAACATGAACAGCTAAAGCAATGGAGAAGTGGTCTACATTTCCAGAAACAAACTAATTGCGACAGTTAGCCAGAAATATGACACTTGTCATTCAAATTTCTGGAAGTCACAGAAAGGAAGCAAAAGGCGAAGAGAGATTTTAAAAGGCCATTTTTGCATGCAGGAAACTAATTTTAAGGCATAGCACCATTTCTGCTGTGCGGAAGAACTGTTCTGTACCTGTCCTATGACTACTGATAACTTTCACTTTGAAGTGCACAAAGTAATGCTGCAAGGTCAAAAGCTGTCAATCAAGTAATCACTGAAATATGCAGTTGTGAACAGGGAATTGATCATAGCCTCAAACAATCTTATACTAACTGGGACAGTGGGGCCAGTATAGCCCAGATAAAATCACAGAATACATCTATGAGTATTAACACTGAACTCAAGAAATCAGACACAGAGTCAGACTTCTATTTGACAGATTTCATGGCCACATGGTACAAACTAGCTGAGGAAGATTAGACCTCAAAGGGAGAGGGGTGATGTTCGTGAAGGTCTGCCTCTGAACCTGACATGCTGAAGCAAACAGGTGTTGCTGAGCTGGCTGAGGTAAATGAAAACATTTTACAGTGAAGTGTAGAACACACATCTCACATGAAGATTTAATTCAATATCAAGCTTCCTCCTAACTCTTCAAAGGCATAAGACACGCAGAACCCAGAGTTATTCCACTTTGAAATTCAAAATAAGAAACAGTCACAGCTGAAGGAGTGTACACGAGACTGAACTACTAACAGAGAAAGTGTGAGAAAGTAGACTAATCCTTTTAAGTTTTAAAATAAGGATTAAGACTAAAAACTAAGAACTATGATAAAACAGTAGCTAATGGCAAGTTTTGCAGATATTCTGAATATAATCTGAGGTTATTATAGATAAGCAGTTCTCCTTCAGAGACTCTAAGGGAGAAAGCAGAACTGTAGCTTGTAAGTACCTAATCACAGCAGAATTAAAAAGGGATTTCATCTATGGTAACAGCACTGGTGAGTGCTATTGCAATACAGCACAAAGTTAATATATCCACATTTTAAAAAGTGTTGAAAAAACTTAAAAGAATTTATACAAAAGCTGGTGGAAGAAGGATGCACAAACGGTTCTACTTCTGTAGTTTATCAACAGAAACTTGAAATATGATGGTTATAATTGTCTAAGTTCCTTTGCAAGGAAAAATACCGCGTACAGACCAGTTTGTTTGTTTGTTTGTTTTTATCCCGATGGTGTTTGGGGGTTTTTGTAAACCTACCAGAGAACAGTTTCACAGGAACCAAGGACTGTAAGCTGATGTTAGGTTTTGTATTTAAGCTTAAAAAAGTTTTAACAATTTATTCCTATAGATGTTAAGATGTAGTAGATTTTGTTAAGTCTTCCAAATGGAATCACATGGGTTTAAAATTATATGCTTTATTAAAAACACAAAATATTTTACTCAGAACAAAGTCTAATGACCTTAAATTTAATTCTTCTTAATACAGAAAAGGCCAAAGTACAGGAATTCTTCTGCTCTTAAGCTGTGGCAACATATTGAATGTGCACTCTCCAGAGACAAAATAAGGCACTATGCAGATTATTATGTTGTGAAAAAATAATTCCTGTATTTCACATTACTCAAACAGGCACAAGTCTCTAGTTCTTGTAGAATTAACAAAAACTAGTCATCATGCTGCAGCTCATCATACCCTATAAAAACACTCCCACAAATTACTTTCCTAGAATAAATTATTTGATTAGAATATATTAATATGCTATATCGTATGTTTGCTCATAAACATAGTGGTTTGACCTTACCTTTGATTGGATTGTCCTCAGATTGACTATATGCATGTCACAAGGCATGGATGACATGAGAGGAGAAAAAGTATTCAGCATTTCTGGGACACCTGAATCTGCATATGTTGTCATTGGAATTACAGGATGATTTAAGAAAGAAGAAGTCATATGGCTGAGAAGTGAGGGAAAACTGACTGATGCCTTCTCTTCAGTCTGCAAAATACAAGAGAAAATGTTTGTGACATCAAGTTAATATACCATCATCTCTAAATATTGAAACCCATTTAATTTATGTATGATTTCATTAATTTAATAGAAAAATCTAATTTATAGACTGTCCATTGAATTGATTCTGGAAACTTCTGATCATCCACAAATTCTCTTCTAGTACTAGATATACTTTCTGTTTTTACAAACCATTAGTACATCTTTCAAAATCATCATTAGATTACACCTCATTTAACATCATTCCTCGGTCTTCTGTGTAAAAAAAATGTAGTTAGAGAAAGAAACCACCTACTACTATTGCAAGTTGCTCCTATCTATTCGGTATCTACTCGAATACTGACAGCCAGCTAGCCTTTTGCAGGCTTCCTTTTCTGTATAAATTTTCTGTCCTGTATTTCTTACCTACTTTCTTCAGATTCATCTAACTTGTATCCTACATCCCTCTTTCTTTTTAAATCCTAACTTTTTACAACTGTTTGCTGGAAGAAATTGCAACTAGTATCTTTGTCTTTGTCTGCAATGTTAAAGATTTCTTCCAGCAGTTTTATTTCAAAGTGATGCCAGCAGGAACTGAAGGGACTGTCTCCCAAGATCTTAAAAGTTTTACACTTTCCCAAGTTTTGTATTTGCAGTGCTTTTACAGGGCTGTAGAAGGTGTGTTACAAACCTGAGATGACCAAGTCAACAGCTAGTTAGAGATCCATAGAATCCAGAAACGAAAACAAAGGAACTTTAAATAGACAATTTCTGTTTTAGAATGCCAGTGAAGAAATGGCAGAAATGCGTGAAAACTTGCTTTGCTCTTTTTCCTTGTATCATCAGATAAATCCCTGCTTGCTTATAGTAAACAGGTGATTTTTAGGGAAAACTTCACAGAAATTTTACTTAAAACAGTATCTTAAGCATTGCTATATTAAATTTGTTATTTTATGATAGGATGAAAATATGGAAATAAAAAATAAATGGGAGATACTTAAAGCAAAAGGAAGGCATATTTATCAGCTTATAACGGACAACCATAACAGTAATTCCTGGTTTGGGGTGCATGTACATGTGTGCACATTTATTTATATCTCTGCAGTAGTGTTAAATACATCTGACAGTGTAGCAACTGAAAATATGTCAGAGCTGAATTGATGCAAGATGATAATTTCTGTTTTGTTCCTGGAGCTTTTCTCAGTAATGACTAATACTGTTTGACTCTTTGGCAGCTACTAAGCATTGAGGCTAGTATTTTTACAGATCTATTATGACCCCTAAATTACTTTCCAAAAATGGTAATAGTTTATCGTTTTAGAGGATAGCTCCTCCATGCGCCTCACTACATTTATTTATATGGAATTCCATCTGCCACTTTACTGCATGCTTAATCATTCTTGAGTCCCCCAGTTCCTCAGTTAGCCTAGATTTTTTTTTGTATTGCCTTGAATGATTCAGCAGCACTGGCAAACTTCCTTGTCATGATTTTCTTCTTTTCCAATTAAAGTATGAGCAAGCTTACTCTAAGTATAGCTAAAGGTAAAAGTCTTCAGTTCAAGTGACTGCATCCACACTCTACCCACAGGGAAAATGTGCATATACATGTCCTTTCAAAGAAGAAATCACTGTTTCAGCTAAAAAGGAACAGTGTTTACTCTGTTGCCACAAACGTGCTAATGTCAGCGAAAACATTTTATCATGTTTTGATACTATTATTGAATCTTTTTTCTCTAAAATAAGTTGATTGCTTGCATCTGAGAACTTAAAAAAGGTCTCCTAGAGTATCTTACAAATAAACATGAATCAGTCAAATAATGTATTAATCCTATTACATTATTTAAAACAAAAGATGTATCAAAAACCCTTGCAAGTGGTTCCTACTTCCAGCCATGTTACCTGAGAACGAGCAGAAGACAAAACTACTCTCTAGCAACAACAGTTATTTGAGCCCAGTTTTTTGTACAGACTTTTAAACATTGGGCATTCACACTCAAAGCATTTGAGATCAGCAATTTTGCCTAAACAGAATTCGTGTTCAGACATTTCCTCCACTGCCTAATATACACTACAAACATGTTGAAGACAGACGCGCATGCCCCATATCCAGCAGAGCTCTTCTCAACTCCAGATTTCTCAGAGCCAAGGGACTCCAAGGAGTTGCAAAGTGGAAGAAGGGTAAGCCTTCACAGAAACAATGGTGGGTTTTTCTGAATGTTGTATCTACATGCAAATTCTCACTGTAAGACATCCCAAATACTTACTTGGAGAAGGGTCACAGTTTGTTATGGAATAAATCATCCTACTAAACACAACTTTATGCCTGGAAGTACAGTGCTTGCTGAAAACAGACAGAACTAATTTAGATGTCCTCATAATTTCAGAACAAGATGTTCCTCAGAAAATGCTACCAAGGTCATTTGAGATGACGTGACATGAGATCTTTCTGAGAGCTTCTGTTCCATGTACAGAAAAATGCTGTGTACGTAAACACAAGCATGAAACCCATGGGTCACAACCTTTCCCAAATCCCAGAGACCAGAAGCACAGGAAAAAACGGGAGGCAAGTTTGTGTATTGGCTGACATGAAAGTGAGAAATAGACCATGGTAAAAATATCAGAGAAATCCTCAGCCTTGGCTAGGAAAAGATAGCAGAGGGCAGGTAAATCTTCTAGGACTGAATCCTTCAAAGCCTCCTCTAAGGCTAATAGAAGCAATGTGGATAAAAAAAGGTGGTTTTAATATAAAGATGCAGTAACATACATTGCAGTTGAAAAACCAGGAAAGATGGAAGGAAAGACACTGTAAACTTTGAAGAATAATATGGGTGGGAGAGAATAATTCACTATTAATGGGCAATGGGAAAAATTCTCAGATAACCAGTAGCAGAACCACGAAGCATGGCTCCTCAATTCCTAGATGCTGGAAACAACTGAGGATTGCAGAGAAGCAGTCTTCAAGGACTCTGGCAAATGCTAGAACCAGAGCTGACTGGTTCATTTTTGCTCCTGCTGTGTTTAGATGTCGTAACACAGCTGTAAGCATTGTACTTCAGCATTATCCACTCTGAAACTTTGAAGAGCTGCATTAAGACTTAGGCAGAGATTTTGTCTTGAATCTTCTATTCCCACATCTGGAATGACAGTCAGTTTTGGACGACTGTACCAACAGAAGTGCAGTCATGCGGCAAATCAGTGTAACAGCAATGGGATCACAGAAGATCCAGAAGGGATTCTTCAAATCCCGCTCCTCCCTAAGAATATCACAGTCATGAAAGGATTGCAGTACGTCTTTGCGCTTTCAATCTAGTGATCCAAAATTTAAACAGAACTCTGAAGAAAGAGAAAGCTGAGAAGGGTTTACACATACAAACAACACATTTGGAAGAACAGTTATTCTATACGCACTCCTACTATGTGGGTGGCTTTCAGCAGTACCCTGCTGATGTTAAATCAGAAGACGTAGTCCCACAGACTCCACCTAATTAAAGTACTGCTAACCTAATTAAAGTACTGTTCTCTCAAAAGTGGCATTATTTCCTCAACTTCAATGACAGTGTTTAGCAATCAAAGTGTAAATGGAGCTCCACTGGCAGCCTTACAAACATTATGTCCTAGCAACATTCTGACAAATACCACTGATACAGCTGAGTGCTGGCTTAATGAGCTCTAATCAAAGCAAATACTGCCTTTTTTAACAATCTTGTAGCCCATTCATACAGTTATCCAATTGGAATCTGTCCCTGTTGAAACACAACTGCTTGAATGACTGTGCAATAGATGTAAATAAATCCTCATACAGGATCTTTCCTTGTCATCAAAACAGAGGTAAATAATTCTAAACATTTAGTTTTGAGGAAAAACTAACAACAAAACCACACTCCCATCTAACCTTAGGTTACAATTTGCAACAAGTTCTAAGAATGGCCTCATCTATAAAAAAGTGCCCTTATATCAGAAATTAGCTATTTTATCGAAAATAGAGGACAGAACCAATTAAGAAAAGACTCAAGGGTTTTCTGGAAAGAGTTTAAATTGAAGAACTGAGGTCCTTAATTAGAGGGGGGAAACACTAATCAGACTCTTCAGAAGTCATTTAGTAATTGAATGGAAGAAAGAAATGGAAAATACTGTAAAGAAGCAAGCAAAGCTGAAACAGTTGATAACTGGACTTCAGCTGAGCTAACAGAGAAACAGTTAACTTTTTAACACAGACAAGTAGTCTTAAATTTCCCATATGAAAGTAAGTAAAGGAAACTGAGGCAGGCAATATCAAATCACAAATCTTGACTATTTACTCCTCCTCTAGACTGTTCTCTGCTGTAAAAAGCCCTAGTCAGGAAAGAAATTTATATGTAACTCCAAAATCCCACTAGCACTCAAATTATCTGATTAAACATGCTGAAATGAAGATGCTGACTTTGGATGTCAGTGCATTCAGAAAAGATCTGGAAACAGATCGAATTCTGGGCCTGCTACATCAAACACACATCAGAACAGCCTGATATCAAGCCACCTGGACTATTCAGGAAGGAAAAGGCTCTCACTCTCTCACGTTGTCCGAGGAAACAATTTTTACCAAATTTCTTTCTCATGGGTTCAGAAAATCAGAAAATCAATTGGCAGGACTCTGGAAAATCTAACCTGTGGAGTAAAAAGACTCTTCAGAGAATCTCTAGTTCTGAAACATACGGAGACAATATTGCTAAACATCTCTCAGTCATAATCCAGCAACTGACAGCAACTGAGATGGTCAGCCAAAGAACTGAAAGCTTCCCAAAGAAAAATATGGAAAGAAAAATTTGTTTCTTTCTCTACAATCCAAAGATTAATCACAGAATGGTTTAGGTTGGAAGGGACTCTAATCATCTAGTTCCAAGTCCCCTGCCATGGCCAGGGACACGTTCCACTAGACCAGGTTGCTCAAAGCCCCATCTGACCTGGTGTTGCACACTTCAAGGGAGGGGGCAGTCACATCTTCTCTGGGCAATCTGTACCACGGCCTCACCACCCTCACAGTAAAGAATTTGTCCTTACACAATCTTCATCTTCAAGGAGATAGTCAGAAGGACTCCCTGGGAAACAGTCCTCAGGAACAGGGGAACAGAACAGAGCTGGCAGGTCTTTAAGGATGTATTCCAGAGAGCACAAGAGCTCTCGATCCCCAAGTGTAAGAAGTCGGGCAGAGAAGGGAAGAGACCGGCATGGCTGAGGCAAGACCTGCTGGTCAAACTAAGGAAGAAGAGGGAACTGCACAGGCAGTGGAAGCAGGGACTGGCTTCGGGGAAGAGTATAGGGAAGCTGCCCGGTTGTGTAGGGATGGGGTCAGGAAGGCCAAGGCACAGCTGGAGCTGAGCTTGGCAAGGGATGTGAAAAATAACAAGAAGGGCTTCTACAGGTATGTCAGCTGGAAAAAGATGGTCAAAGAAAGCGTACCCCCACTCATGAGCAAGACCGGCAAACTGGTAACAGCAGAAGAACAGAAAGCTGAGATACTCAACAACTTTTTTGCCTCAGTCTTCACTGGCAACCTCTCTTCTCACCCCTCCCGAGTCAATGAATGGCATGAAGGAGACCAGGATGGTAAAATCCCTTCTGCTGTAAGTGAGGTTTGGGACCTCCTGAGGAACCTAAACGTACAGAAGTCCACAGGACCTGATAAGATGCATCCCAGAGTCCTGAGGGAACTGGTTGATGTAGTTGCCAAACCACTCTCCATGATATTTGAAAAGTCATGGCAGTCAGGAGAAGTCCCCAGTGACTGGAAAAAGGGAAACATTGTGCCCCTTTTCAAAAAGGGTAGAAAGGAAAACCCTGGGAACTACCGACCTGTCAGCCTCACCTCTGTGCCTGGGAAGATCATGGAACAGATCCTCCTAGAAGATATGCTAAGGCACATGGAGGCCAGGGAGGTGATTCGAGACAGCCAGCATGGCTTCACCAAGGGCAAGTCCTGCCTCACCAACCTAGTGGCTTTCTATGATGATGTAACAACAAGAGTGGATAAGGGAAAACCTATGGATATCATCTATCTGGATTTTGTAAAGCCTTTGACACGGTACCCCACAACATTCTTCTCTCTAAATTGGAGAGCCATGGATTTGATGGGTAGACTGTTTAGTGGATAAGGAATTGGTTGGATGGTTGCGGCCAAAGGGTAGTGGTCAACGGCTCAGTGTCCGGATGGAGACCAGTGACGAGTGGAGTCCCGCAGGGGTCCGTACTGGGACCGGTGCTGTTCAATATATTTATCAATGACATGGACAGCGACATCGAGTGTACCCTCAGCAAGTCTGCAGATGACACCAAGCTGGGTGGTGCGATGATACACCAGAAGGACGGGATGCCATCCAGAGGGACCTGGAAAAGCTGGAGAGGTGGGCCTGTGTGAACCTCATGAGGTTCAACAAGGTCAAGTGCAAGGTCCTACACCTGGGTCGGGGTAATCCCCGGTATCAATACAGGCTGGGGGATGAAAGGATCGAGAGCAGCCCTGCTGAGAGGGACTTGGGGGTACTGATAGACGAAAGGCTGGACATGAGCTGGCAATGTGCGCTGGCAGCCCAGAGGGCCAACCGTGTCCTGGGCTGCATCAAGAGAAGCGTGGCCAGCAGGTCGAGAGAGGTGATTCTGTCCCTCTACTCTGCTCTGGTGAGACCTCACCTGGAGTCCTGAGTTCAGCTCTGGAGCCCTCAGCACAAGAAGGACATGGAACTGTTGGAGCGGGTCCAAAGGAGGGCTACAAAAATGATCCGAGGGCTGGAGCACCTCTCCTATGAGGACAGGCTGAGAGAGTTGGGCTTGTTCAGCCTGGAGAAGAGAAGGCTGCGGGGAGACCTGATTGCAGCCTTTCAGTACTTAAAGGGAGCCTATAGGAAAGATGGGGACAATCTTTTTAGTAGAGACAGCAGTGACAGGACGAGGGGTAATGGCTTTAAACTAAAACAGGGTAGGTTTAGGCTAGATATAAGGAAGCAATTCTTTACAATGAGGGTGGTGAAACACTGGAATGGGTTGCCCAGAGAGGTAGTGGAGGCCCAGTCCCTGGAAACATTCAAGACCAGGTTGATCAGGGCTCTGAGCAACCAGATCTAGTTAGCGGTGTCCCGGCTCGCTGCAGGGGGGTTGGAGTAGATGACCTCTAGGGGTCCCTTCTGACCCAAAACTTTCTAAGATTCTATGATCATCTAGTCCAATCCCCCTGCCAAAGCAGGGTCACCCAAAGCAGGCTGCACAGGACCTTGTCCAGGTGGGTCTTGAAAGAGAAGGAGAATCCACAACCCCCCTGGGCAACCTGTTCCAGTGCTCCGTAACCCTCAGAAGGAAGAAAATGAACATATAAGCAGAATAGTTACATCTACGAGGAGGAGAAAAAGATGTATATAGAAATTGTATCAAAACACACTAACATCAACAGAAGTCTGAGGGACACAGTTGTTAATAAATCAGGCAAGTATAATGTAAACTGAAATGTGATTTGCCCAGCTCTTACTACATACATGGCTTGCTTAATGAACAACACCAGTATTCTGAACACACCTTCTGTAGTATCCAGCTTAGGAGAAAAAAAACCCCAAACCTTCAGCAAAACAAATCAACCTGAAATCTTTCGCACAGAGGCAAGATCAGCATGAGTATTTACTACTGGCTAGATGAGCTAGAATTCAAGAGACAAAACCCAAGTAACATTAGGATTAGGGACTTAGTAGAATACAGGCTAACTGACTATGCTAGAGATTATTACGAATTGTACCTACCCACAGGACCGGCCCATCTTACACTTCAGGACATTCATGTGGTTTGACTCTGCCACTAATACCTACTGTTCAGGGTTGGGTTCAGGAAGAAAAAAGTATTTCAGAGATGTAAAATAAAACAAACTTTTAGTTCATATTGTCATAACCAAAAAACTCCACAGTAATTACACCAGTGGTGCATATTTATTTTAATGAATTTTAAAGAACTGCACATCCTACACTCCACACACTCTCATTTTCTGAGAAAGAGTTCCAAAGAGCAGAAAAAAATCCTGTTCTTCAGAACTGTTTTTGAGAAAAAGCAGAATGAAATATTTTGGAATACACTTTAGGAAAAGCTTGTACTGGCAAAGATGCTAAGTGATTACAAGTCTCTCCTCCTGTAGCTTCCGTGGTTCCTGAAGTCAATAACAAAATAGGGCTTGACAACAAAATTAGGGTCAGTGTATGAGTCACACTGCAGCTGATTACATATATAAACTGCACATAATTTCTTCATAATTTTTCTGACAGTGATATTTTTAAACTATTACAGCAACTACTTTAAGTAAGAATGCACTAAAAAATATTGTTGTACATTTAACAAAACAGAAAGAAAGGGGACTACTACCCTACTCTTCCTTACTTTAACATACCTGAAACAGCTACATGAATCTGAAAATGTTACTGATGTTCAGAGAAATTTTGAAAAATAAAATGGTAGAACTCTCTTAATATAGCAAAGGGTAGTTCCAAATATAACACCAGAAAGATAATGTTTCCTTAGAACATCTTGCTTGGCTCCTGGGGGTTGTGCACACTGTATCAGTGGGGCCAACATCACCTCTTTGACTGTGCCCATTCCCCCATAGCTTTGATCCCCCTTCTTTTCAAGTCCCTGCAAGAGTGTATAAGAACCAACTTCCCTTAAAGGCCTACTCTGCAGCTATTTAAAACTATTATAAGCTCAGCGGGAAGGGTCAGGGGGAAGGAAGGTAGATACCGGAACACATATACTCAAAACACCTCAAAGATCATAGCAGCTGACTGTTGCTTCTCCTTTGAAAGATTCTCAACAACTTGCACAGAATCTTTCAAAAATGGAGGAAAGGAAAGGATTTTAATAAGAAAAGGGAAATACATTGTTATTCTACTAAGCTGATGTCTGACTGGTATCCCAAGTAAACTGGTAAATGTCTGCAAAGACATATGTAAATGTTTCACTAACCAGACAATCCCAGAGTTGTTTAGGGTGCCTCTACTGTAATTGAGGTAACTTCAAACTATTTTCCGCAAGAGTGTTTTGGTTTGAGGCAGCAGTGCCATTCTGAAACTAAACTTACGGGCAACTCCACTTAAGCAGGCTCTGTGCTACTTTGTGGAAGGGTCTCAGCATGCACGGACTAGTTTTCTTTTAAAAGGAAGTAACCAAGAAGCTCCCCTGGAGGTACGCACCAAAGGTGCTCTAACTCTTCACATCTCCATTACAGTCTCAATTGATGACTAATCCTTTTGACAGTTTTTTAAGTTTGTTCTGACACAAAAATTGACCTGCATTGTGCAGGTACTGGAGTAGAAGACTGCCAGAGATACCTTTTATTGAGTTATTTTATGGTTCTATGCAAAATATCAAAACTACGCAGTGTCAATGCAAGCACCATGGTACTGAGTGATATAATCTGCTCCTGTTTTTTCAAATTATTTGCTACTGTAAACACAGATTTCCATGGCCAGTAATTCTTACTCACAAGCTTCACATTCTAATTTAATACAACACAAATTACCCTGGGTACTAAAGTAGTTTACTGTGGCATTATAGATCCTTCTGCAGGTTTCTTCTTGCAAAGGTAGATTAACCTGTGCAATGCTCTTTGTTGTCATATCTAGACTGCTGCAGAACTAGACTTAGCTTAGATATTTGCACACCACCCTGATAAATGCAGTTAGTATGCTGCCTGTATTACACAGGACGATGAAGTAGAAAATCATAATGACATGTACAACCTAAAAAAAAAAACCACTGTCAATCATTAAGTCATGGAAATTAGCTTTAAGCTTGACACTATCATCCTCTCACAGTGGTTAATGATATCCATTATAAACCAGAATTAATTCCAATTTATCTGTATATTCATTACCAGCTCAGTATACAACCTCTCATCTTTAGCTATGTGATGATTTTAAAATACACTCAGTGCTGTCATCATGATTCTACTTCCTCAGTATGAAGATGTACTACTTATTTTGTCCTCAAAAATGATAGAAAAAAAAGCAAAGAGAGAATATGCAAAGAACTGAAAGAGAATGGAAATTATCTAAAAGACTAATACAGAAAAAGATGAACTGAGATGATGTGTGCAAGTAAAAAGAACCCTTACAACAAAATGGTCTCAACTTTACCAGAATCATAATGAAATGGGAGGGTTTATGTGTCTGGCATCTAAATATTTCCACTTAAATCTTATTTCCTAAGACAATTAAATTTATAAGATGTTTTCTCTTTCCACCCACTCATGTGAAATAATTTGTCAACCTTTGTTCAGATTCAGATAACTTTGTTAAGAAGCAGACGTCTTGCTAATTAGCAATTTCTTAAAAGCTTCCTCAGTAAAAAAAAAAAAGGAAAAAAGAAAGAAGTGAATTCCATAACAGTGCGCCAGTCATATCCTTAAGTGTGAGTAAGCAAGCAGATACTGCAGGTATTTGTGTGAGAAACACTGAAAGATTAAGTCTTTATGATGAGAATACTCAAGCAAGCTGACAAAAATCCCCTGGAAGCTGTCTCCTGAGTTCTGCTCATGGAAGAATTTCTTTACTGACTTCACAGTTGTTGCAACAAAAGTAAATATTTATATCTTAATTAGCCAGAAAAATCCAGACAGTGAATCCTACCACATCTGTTCCATGTCTCCTTTCCAGCAGAAGTCGAAAGATATTAGCTGTAATCTTGTTATCTTGGACACCTTGTCCAAGGCCACGGTTGTCATCCTGCATAAGTCGACGATCCATGATCACTTCCAACTGACCTGAAAGAGCAATACAAGGATTACAGTGGTAACAAGAGTATGTAAAGTTTTATTAAACATACTAAAAATCCTCTAAAATATTATCTATAAAGAATCATAATTTTTCTCTTGCATATGGCAGAGTAATAGCAGATCAATATTGTTACAACTGATTATGAAAACAGTTAATACCTTTGGGCTTTGGCTGTTTATAACCTTTCAAAAAACTCCACAAGCCTTTCAGCAGAAGGTCCTGCACATTTTAAACGTAAGAGTCTAAAGGAAGTTTAGCATGACAAGTTATTACTATTAACTATTATTTGTAACAAGGATACTTGGCACATTAAACACCAAAGAGGAAAATCACCCCAAGTGTCTGCAGCTGTATGGAGAGACCTTCTGTAGAGGAACTGTCTTCATCTTACAGTCCACAAAATAGTGCACCTCCCAAACACATTTTTTTCTTTTTTTTTTTTGTTTTTGTTTCACAGTTGGAGGCAGAAGGAAAAACAGGTAGGCACTATGAGTATATAAACACTCACAATCACTCCTCTTTGTAAGGGTATTTTCACTTGTGGGAGCAGGAAAGAACTTTGCACCAGAAGAACACTGAGTATGAAATTCTGAGTTTATACTGAACTGTAACACTGCCATTCAGAATAGCCCTTTAAGCATGATGTTAAATCATACATAGCCTTACGGAAGATGAAGTTCATATCTTTGCACACTGAATCTTCAAACAAGTGTACTTGTTTCCTAAATAAAACTGCAGACTGAAGTACTTGTTTCCTAAATAAGAAATGTACAATTTAAGCTACTAAAAAAGGCTGCTTAGTAAGGCAATCTCTTTTATAACTCTTCATTGTTCTACAAATACTTATCAAATTATCCTAAATATTTGTTCTTCCTTTCCCTCAAGTAAAACCAGATTTTCTGTATCCAGGACAGAATTTTGCTGGCATTGAGTAAGAAACAACCAATCATTTTTAACTACAGCACAAGGCTAGTAGTGTGTCTCAGACTGATGGTCTTTGTGGATTGCTGTACAAACATGAGCTGACAGACAGGTATGATGTCCCCGAAAGAGAGCTAGAACCACAGTAAGAAGGACAAACCTGTGATAAACTTTGCAAAGTTTTCAAACAAAACTTAGAAGATCTAGATCCAAACCTACCTAACTGCATTTCTAACATTCTTTAAGAAGCTAGGACAAAATAAAGCTTTATGATTCTTAAGGTGACTGTGAGCAGAAAACACAAACAAAATGATGAGTGCTGCTAAAGTCAGAGATAAAAACCATTATAAAGGTGGGTCAAAGATTAAAAAAGATTGGTTTAGGGAAATTTCTGGCTTAAAATGGTTTAAGTGTATTGCATGAGGCTTCAGGGCATAAGTGATTCCCACCAACCCATTCATTATCCATTAGACTGCAGGGAAGTCCACCTGTAAATGACAGTGGTGAATCCCATCCAGCTGGAGGTTTTCCCTGGAGCATGGAGCATAATCCACTAAGTAGTAAATTAGAGCAGAGCAGAACTGGTGGAATTTACAAGGTGGAGGATGTTCAGCATCTAACATTAAAAAATTATTATGGATCCAATCCCACAAATAAGAAGAGAGATGGAAAGTAGGAACAAAGCTGTGGCATATGTACTTTACAGTTTTAAATCAAGTCTCAGAAACTGATGTCGAAGACTGCTGACAATACAGTGAGAGATCTTACTCCATACTGCTGCGATTATCTGACAGCATGAGAGTTAACTGCTCCATAGTGAGGAACCTGTCTCTAATCCAAGAATGAGAAGTGAAAAGTAATCAGCTGTTCATATAAATCTCACATGGTTGGTTACGCCTTGAGACACACAGTCACACAGCTACTGAAGGCTCTTGCCTAAACTGTAAAATTTTGGAATTTTCTTCCAGGATCCCTTTGAGATTCTGAAGGGCCTTCAAATGAAGTGTCATGAAGCACATGACTTCCAGCAGCCACAAAACCTTCAGCTTCAGTTTTGTTCTCTTTTAAGGAGTCCATCACGCCCTCAGGACAAAGGCAGCACACACAGTTCATTTCATGAAATGTTACCTAATGGTAACAAGTCAGATGAATAGATTCTCCTCCTTTTTTTTTTTTTTGTAGTGGGCTCAGAGTAAATATTTGATATTGCTAACCACCTCTTAACCTTGAGTGACATAATAGAGCTTGCCAAAAAGTGACTTAGTTAAGACATTAATGCCTTGACCAGTTATGGGGTACTTACTTAGCTCTTTTATTTAACTGAAGTAGAAGAAAAGCCTCTCATGTCCTCTAACTAAGTTGAAAACAATGCTCACTGAAAGTCAGTTTCTCCCTGATTCTTACTGTAACATGTCAAACAGGGCTAGACTTAACTTCCCTAACTTGACAGAGTGCGGGGGGGTCTCTGGGGACTGTCTGTGGATCCACTCTTGTGGATGTTCCATTATTCCACGACACAGAGACTAGGACATTAAAAGAACAAGTAGAGACTATCACATGGTAACATAGCCTCTGCATGCTAATTTAGTCTCCCATACCTATGTAACAAGTGCCTACAAACATTTGGTGGTGTCATGTTCATTCACAAGATCAGGCCCAAAGGAATTTGGTTTCTAGCAATGGAAGGTATGAAAAAATGTGGTTTAGGCCTTGTATCAAGTGGTCTTGGAACAAAAGACTGGTATTTTCCACTGTGGCTTTATTAAGGCATTGGTCTATAGGTCAATGCTAACTCATTGACCTAAAATGAACTGGATTTACTAATACTGCCTTCAATCTGGTATAGTATTCATCTTTTGTCAGAACAGACACTAGTATGGCATTTTTCGGAAAAGAAACTGGGAAGCAGGTTTTCGCATAGTTTCTGACGGGCTTTTTTTCTTCTAAGTTTTCCTTCCAATGTTTCTCAAAACCATGCAAATTTAAATGCATAGTATATTACAGCAAGGAATTACAGATCTTAAATTGTGAATTATATACCTTATTTTTTCCACTACATGTGAGCTTTATTTGAATACATCCTCATTCTGGTAGCGGTATAGACTGAACAATGGACCTCTGTTTCTATCCCACCTAGCCATTCATCACAGCCTTCTCTGCCGCGAGGGACAAGACTGCGTCCCTTTTAGAATTGTTAATATGAATTGATTTCTCTTGTCAACATATTCATCAGGTCTTTCTTTTAAGTACTCTATTAAATTTGTGAGGTATGATTTTGCTTCAGAAGTATGTTGATTCTTACCCAGAGTCATTTTTATCCTTTATTTCACTAATGCTAGTCTTCAGAAAAGCTGCTATTGTTTTCTTTGACAGGGATGTTAGGCTGTCCTATGTATACCTTAACACTAGTGCTTTCTGTCCTAAAGCAAACAAACAAAACAAAAAACATGATCAGCATCACGTCATCCATCTTCAGCCCTCTGCTACCAGAGCAGTGCAAAAGAGGATAAACCACTTGGTTCTGCTGTTTCATCCTTGAGTTCCATCAGCGTTCTTGGGTGAAAAACACCTGGTTGTTGCGGTTTAACTCAGCAGCTGGCAACTAAGCACCAGACAGCTGCCTGCTCACCCCTCCTCTTTCCCCCCAGCAGGATGGGGAGGAGAAAGAACTCAGAACTTGCCAAACTTACGGAGAAAGACCAAACTCACGGAAAAGTTCAAACTCCTGGGGGAGAAAAAAAAAAAAAAAAAAAAAAAAAATTCCTGCCCCCTGGTAAACCCCATTTATATACTGAGCATGACATCAATTATATGAAATATTTCCATTGGCCAGCTTGGGCTTGCTGCTTGACTATGCTCCTTCCCAGCTCTGGCACACCTGCTCATTAGCTGAAGATGGGAAACTGAAAAGAGCCCTTATTTTTTTAGCAACAACTGAAAGCATCAGTGTTATCAACATTGTTCTCATGGTAAATCCAAAACACAGAGTCCAGGAGGAAAATTAACTCTATCCCAGCTGAAACCAGGACACTGACAATTTATTGCTCATTTTGTCTTTTTTGTAAGCTCCTTCCTCTGTCTCTAGTTTCAGACAGATCTTCCATTGAAGACGACAGGATCTCATGGGGGAACAACCTCTACCTCCTCCATTATGGACATATTCTAAAACTTGTCAGAGCCGGAGAAACATATTTCCTTTCTTCAAATTCTAGTAGCCACGGTAATCTCTGAATTAACTATTTCAGAGAATCATGAAGGATAGGCTTCTTTAATGTCTATCATCTTCTACTTACCATTTTTCAAGCTTGCAACACCTAGAGACTGGGCTGAATGAAGCGTCAAACGAACACCAACATCCTGGATATAAGCCATTGTAGTCATAGGAAAGATATTTGCTTGAAGAGGCAATTTGCTCATTGTAAGTCTGGGCTGGATCTGCAGTATGAACACGAACTTCAATAAAATACATTCTTTTTATGCATTTAAATTTCAAAGACCTTTTCAGACATTTATCCCAAGTGCTTCAGAAGCACAACCAGCACCAAAGCATTCATTCAACTGTATTATTTAGCTTTTTAGAGATTTGGGGCTAAAATTACCACTTTGGAAATGATAACTTCAATGTACTTTTAGATCAAAGAATATTTAAAAAAACCTGAAAGATTCATCAAGGGAACCTACAAAAAAAAGGAATAATCACAGTCCTAAAATGAGAGAAATTTTCCTCTCCTCTAGAGACCAAGCAGAAAAGGTAGCAGAAAAGGAATTGCTGGTTTATAATGGGAATTTATTAAAGTGCTAGTGGTATTCTTGAATGGTACATGACAAGTAGTAGTACTAAAATTATTTTACTGCTTAAATATTTTCTTTGTTGTCTCCAGCAAAATGCAGTATTACACACTAACTGGAAAAACACTAGTCTCTTACTCAGCAGGTATGGTTTTCAATGTATCTGCAAAACTACTTTTAGAAACGAAGGAGGGTAAGGACAAGAAAATTTTCTCTTTTGCATGTGCTGCAGCATTCAAATTAAGAAAATAGTCACACTATATTTCATCAGATGCATTACCAACAGAACAAGTCATTACACTCAAAAAATACATCATTTATATCCACCACAGCAGCAAGTAGTTGTTCTCTAGTTCTGAGTTGCTGGACGTTATGCACATCTAGCATGGTGCTACCCAGAGGGTTCTAATTAAATAGACAAAGCAGAAGGGAAAAAAGGCATGCAGATATACAAGCAACTACGTGGTGGCTTGTCATAACTTGCTGTACTACAATTCTTATGTTAAAAAGGTTATAAAGGAATATTTAACAAACTCCTTAAAAGAAAGCAGTTTCTACTTCACCTGGTTTAATCAAATTTTATAACGAATACTTTTGTTAAAGTTTTTCTCCTTTTAAATTATTAGTGCAGTTTAACATGAGAGTTTGATTAACAAGAGTCAAAATCTTTACAATCAGAAGTATTGAGAGTCGAAAACTGAGACCCTAGGCCTTTATGATTAATAGACAATAATTACCTGATATCCATTAAGATCAGTATAGAATCTATTTTGACTGTTTATGTCAGATGAAATCCTCATTGCAAGCTCACGATTATATTCTCCTCTAATATCCACAATATTAGAAACTTCAAGAGACTGGCCTTCCAAACCTACATGAAAGAGATGCACTTAAAATATCTCAATTTTTAAAAGCGATTGCCACATATGTAAGAATGACCATGCTCCCAGAACAGTGATCTAGTTATCTCCTGCTAGTTTTCCTTTTCTGTTACATATAACCAGATATTTGAAGTCAGTTCAGTTGTGTACCATATGATACAGCAGTACTTCTAATTCATTTCTCACTGAACAGACAGACTGAAACCTTCAGTGAAGTAGAACAGAAGCAATTCATGATAAGAACCACTGTGGGTTCCGGTAAATCAGTAGGAAACAGCACACAACTGTTAAGCACTGCCTTTAGCAGCAGCTAATATGCTGGAGCAAGACCTAGCAATTCACTTCTACCCTTGAGTATTATGCAGCTGTCGCCATTCACAAAATAGAATGAAGTTACCAGGTTCTTGACAGCAGCTGTGCCACTAAGCAGGAAACCAGTCTGCTGTTTTAACCAAATCAGTGAGAATCTTCCTTAATGACAGTGAATTAAGAAACTGCACACTGATACAACCACAAACAGGACACGAGTCTCTGTTTACAGGGAAAACATGCTTACTTATGAAAAGAAGGATTAAGTATCCAAAAATGCAGACAGATGTTCAGTTGAGATTTCTTTCTACAGCCCCTTGCACTGAAAATTAAATACCTTTAATAATAATCTGACCTTTTCAAATAGTTCAAGACATAGTTTGGACTGGAATCATACCATCATTCAGCATGATCACTTCTACCCTTTCTGAAGGCTAATGGGATTAACAATTGTGAAAAGAATTCCTCCAAGCAGAACAGAGATATGAAATATCTCTCTGTAGTAAGACGAAATTACATTGTGCTTGTCTGATGGATTGTAAACAGAAGACAGCAGAAAGTGAGGGACTGATTAACCAAATGAGTCCTTTAAAATCTGAAGTCAGTATTTAAAAACCTTAGATATAAAATACTTTTTTTTTTTTCCCCAACAGCTCACTGTATGTCAGGTCTCAAGACCCAGAGGTATGCTCATCCATTTGGGCTCTTGAACTGTAGAATCTCTTGCAGAAGGACAAAATATAATTGAATAAAATTCCTAGATTCCTAAGCACATGGACAGAGGTTAGCACAACCTCTTTTACTGCTACATGTACAGTTTTCAAATTTTTTAAGCAGTTCTGTTTGAGAACATGTTGGAATAGTTTCCTTAAGAAGGACTTGACTTTGTCAAATTCTAACACAAACACTCTGAACCTTTACACAACAGAATGCTGAAAGTGTCCACCTGCTCCAATTTTTCGGCTATTATCAGTATGTAAAAAGTAGTCAGGGTTGTGATTTTGTCACGTGAATGAGGAGGATGTGAAGCTCTGTATTTGTTTCCTTATCTTTTTTAAAATAGGAATGCCACCTGCAGCACTACCAGCAACTGTTAAAATGTTAACACTTATCAATGGCTATCATACTACAGAGCTAAATGAAAAACATTTGGTTCAGGTAATTACTTCTTTTTTTTCCCAGACCTAGTCTGGAAAAAGTGGATCTATATGCTCCACTATTGACACTCTTAATCATACATTTTCCAACTATTTTAAAGTAGGACTACTAAAACACAAGTACATTGAACAAGAATACAATATTTTAGGTTACTATTTTAAAATGATGAACAAGAATACAATATTTTAGTTTACTATTTTAAAATGACCAGACCATGAAATACTCTCTATTCTACTATTCTGCTCTATTCCATTGCATAATTTGAGTTAATACAAAAACCCATTTATGAAGATAATGAAAGTTAACAAGCTTCTGATAAAAAGATTAATAAAATCATGCTGATATCAAAACCAGATGCGAATGGAAGCAATACAAGTTAAAAATCACTCATCTGTCAATCACTGAAGAGAGTTGTCAAGCAAGCCAGAGTATTTTCTGCTCAAAATCAACAAAATTCTAAAACCAAAAGTGGAAAAAGATGTGCTTCACCAAAACTGCTGAACAAGCTGTGGGACTCAGAATTACTGTCAACATTAGCCACACAATCAGGCTTTCCACCCCATGGCAAGCAGGTATGTTACAACAGGAATATCAGGTCTTTATTTAAAAACAAAATGTATGTATACAGATACACATATTTATTTCTTTCCACATGCTTTGTTAATGTATCTATCTAGTAAGACTTCAAAATACCTTCTTTTAATTGAAGTAATGCTATATAAACACCTTCCCCTACAAAGCCCAGGAAACAGACCTCAGCAAAATAAACTCTGAAAAAGGTCATTTCTTATGAAAAAGTTAAAATAAAAATACACTATAGAAGTAAACAGGGAAAGTCTATAAAACAATGGCATCATTTTTCCCTGTAAAAGCTGGGAATACGGTACAGGACTTCACCATGATGACTGGATAGGTAATCGTATAAAAGTATTGAAACAGTGTCAAATAAAAGAGAAAAAAAATAGTGCACTCAAAAATGAAACATAATGTTATGTATTAGGAATTAGCAAGTGATTTTCACTGACAACTCCTTTCTGTGAACTGTGAAATGGAAGTATAATACTTCTCATAGGCATTTAGTAATGAATTAAAGAAAAGGGTGTATTACAAAGATATTAATTAAAAAAAAACAAACAACCTCATCCTAACCAAAAGAGAGTCTTCTCAGGCTTTTTTCCAGGCTTTTCCCTTCTCTTCATTACACTAAACACTCTCTCCTTATACAAGTTCCTTCCTCGCTCAGAAGTTTAATTTACTGAAACCTGCACAGTAAAGTAACTTTCTCTTCAGATTTTTGGCCACCTAGTACATCTTGACCTCAAGGTACCTTCCTTTTCATCTAAGGCAAATTTACATATTGGTCACACAAAACCAAAAAATATAATCTCGAATACAAACATGTTTTCTCAGAATCTTCAACAACAAATTACTACTCAACATCTTCATTTGTATTTGTAAGGAACGTGACCTAGAGTTTGATCCATAATTCCTATATCAGATGAGCTGGCAACTGAACTCTGATCAGTATATGTCTAAGGGTAAACTCTAGCAACTTCAAACTTCAAAGTATACATTAACATCATAAAAAATGAGGCATCTGAATAAATTTTAGTTTTAAAGGAAAATATATTACAGCTAAAAAACCCACAAAAACCAAACAGATCCCTCTGTGTGACTGTGAAGTAGGTATTGTGGGCAATACTATTTTACGATTTTTGAAACCTAAAAGGAGTAAGGGAGACTTTCAAAGTACTTATAACTCCATTATTTGTTTTTGAAGGTGTTTAAGAAAAATAATTAAATATTGTAAGATTTTAAAAACCATGCCATTTTGACACCTACAGTAGAAGTAATGCTAATACAAAACATATTTAAGATCCTTCAAGGGCTGAAAATATTAGCCAATGTTTCTTTATTTCAGAAAAATTCCAGTAAAGTAAATACAAATAACTGAACAACTGAAAATGTACGTTTCCTACTTCAACTATAAAAAGATGCACTTAAGCATTTGAAGTCAAATTTCTACAGGAAAATAAGTTTATACAACTGCTCCATTATTTCCTCCCTCTCTTGCATTTTTCACTGGCCAATTTAATCATCAAGTTTCAAAGGGTAGAGAGTTTCCAAACTTGCTGTTTTCCTAGAATTGTCTTGGAAATCAGCAGCTGAAAGTAGAGAAGCAAAAAAATCAAAACCTTACTGAAGGAAAAGCAAGCAAAACTGATATGAAGTTATGTCCTAAGAGTCAATAAGCCAGTGTTCAGTGATGGTGCCTCTCAACAGAGACAGCCAGTTCTGTTACAGGCTCTCCCAAACAGATAAAGGACATAAAAAGGAAGCTCACAGGTAACTAAAGCATTCCTACAGCTGTGGAGTAAACAAGACATTACTTTTAATGCCATGAATAAATAATTTTACATTCTTTGCAACTTTCAAGATGATATTATCCTATCACCATCAATAAGTTTGAAGCTCTGAAAGAAACTACGTTTTTAGATCATCTCCAAGATATTTCTACAATTCTTTTTTGTCATTTTCATAATTTACAGCTACCTATAGCATTCAGATGACCCAGTAAAGTTCTGGACCCCCCTGCAGGTAATTTATACTACAAAATTTCCTAATACTGAGAGGTATCTCCAACAAATCTGTTGAGCTTAAGCATGTGTCATGGGCTGCGCCCAGTGGGATGCGGTGAGCCAGCAGCTGTCTGGTGCTTAGCTGCTGGGTTAAAACACAGCAGCATGACAGCTTAATGACTAGCATGATGCTCGGAAAGGGATCATGGTGCACTGGACCCGCTAAAGACTTCAGTCTGATGAACTCTGCAGTAGCTCACAAGTGCACTGAAACATTAAAAAGACAAGTAGGATCCAAGACTGTAGTGATGAAAAGTAACTGCTAAGAGAGACAGAATTTCACAGCTCTTACCCTGAACATTATAGAGTCGCATGGTATGTGTCACATGGTGGAAAAAACATACAACTTCTGAGAAAATACTTCCATGAGCAACTCTTATGATAGGTGGATCTGTAAAAATGTAAGGCTATAAAAAAGAAAACAGAAAGTCAGTGTCAATAAATCAAAGTATTTACTAAATATTAAACAGCCATTCTGTATCTAAGTCTAGTCTGAAAACTGGGAATTAAAAAATTATTCCTAGTCTGACATTCAGCAACTTCTCTTCAGAGCCTCACTTTAGCTAAAATTAGGATAACCCTCATTACATCTCTCACAGGTATTTTATGAGGATTAATTGATACAAGGCCTACAGAAAAACACAATAATGTATTAATATTGCAAACATCTGGATTGAGCTTTTTTGCTAGCAAAATTATACTTGCTAACCAGTAATCAAACACTGTAGTTTCATAATCTGTGGCAGATTGTTTTAACTGCCTGGTTTGCTCACAGTTTGATCAGTGGCACACACTGCATGAGGAAAGCTGCTTCTACACCGTCTTGTGGATCAGTTTGCATATCCTTTTGAAAGTGAAAAAGCAGCTTTTTCTTCATCAAAAGCAGCTACAGTTGCCAGGGGAGCCCCCTGGAACACAGGGTAGAGCTGGGAACCATTAAGAAACCTCAAGAGGGACACTGGCCTCTTACCAATATCTCTCTAAGACTAGTAAAAATTCCGCATATCCACAGTCAAACCAAAGAGATGAAAAAAAAATTTTTTTCCATGTAGTCACAGTATTTTGAGTCTCAGCTAAGCAAATGATGACTTATTTTAAAACAGTTGATCCCAAACTGAATTGTGTACACTACAGAGAAATACAGGCATGGCTACAAAGGTAAAAATGAGTTAAAACATTACGCATGCACAAAACCGAAAATGAAAACACAACACATGCAACTACTAGTATAGGGCAACAACAATAAATAAAGACTTTCCTCAAAAAACCCAACAGAATACTTGAACAACATATTAGGATCTACATAGAGGGAGCTCAGCATAAAGCTCTTAGACGGTGGCTGTCCTTCTCCTGTATGTACCACCGTCTTAAGCAGAACAGAGCATGCTCTTTTTTCTTATGCAAGGAAACCAAAGATTAAATGTCTCTTGAGGAAGAGAGGAAATTAAGATTACATACACACAGACAAAACATGTCCGAGAAGAACACGTATGGGTACATATCTTCCAATCTTCTTTGTGCATGTAACTATATGTATACTCACTGAGAAGATTTCAAGAAGTACTGTAAAAAGAAGAAACTGAAAGAGACTTATAAAGACTAGAAGCCTGCCTTTCTATTCAAGTATTTATTCTTAGAGCTTCATACAGAACACTGTTTAGTAGAAGCTTTACCACAGCTCCAACAGGCAACCCTGCAGGTATCAGCTACAGGAATACTTTGTACAAGGTTTTGATAGAGGAATCATAGTTGCTCACACTTCAGTAAGATGAGTTGTTTTAGGGAGAGAGGGATTTTTCTACTGATCATCTTGCAGCAATGTTTTAACCAGCTGATCAGTTCAAAAACCCAAATGAGGATAGAGTCTTTCGGACTTCTTAACAGTTGACATGAAAAAATGATGTGATACTTCCAAGGTGTCTCATTTTGCCAGTAAGACAGAAAAGTGTTGCCTCTTTTGCAAAATCCATTTGCTAGCTGAGAAGTATAGGAGTAATATGGTATTAGCAGGGCATGGAAGCATGAATTAATAGGCTGGGATAAAGGAACTCTGAAGACCAGATCTTAGGTTAGAATTTGAGCTGGCTTTTGAGTTTTCTTATTTCCATAAAAAACTGCCAAGCTCAGTAAACAGACTGAATCTTCCCCTTCTGGCAGAAGAGATCACTACCCATCTGCTTATCTATCACACACAGGTAGAGAAGACAAACTCGTTTAACCTTTGACTATATGCACTTAGAGTATATGTTTACATTAAAATCCCACAGAGGAAATGGATTCCTGACAGGAAAGTGGAATTATCAAACCCTTCAAAATCCTACCTGAAGAGCAGGTCAACATGAATATCCTCCTGTTAGCAATGAAGGACTGAAACAGCAGCTAAAGGAACTCTCAGAAAATCAACTGAGGTCTTCAGGCCAAACAAATACCCTTGCCAGTTAGTATGTAGGAGAATACTACTCACACAAACAGCATCCTGCCAAATACATTCTGTTAGCAAAGTAACACCTATCTTATGGGCTTATCTCTATCGTTTGTAAGAACATTTCTCACTAGGGCTCTCACCAGAGCTATCCAGGACCAAACCAGCAAAATGAAGACATGCTGGGTGAGTGACAAAGGAATGCAAAAGGCTGTATACCTAATAAAAAGAGAAAAAAAAATACCTAAAGTAATATTTTTAAACCAAAACCTAAAAAAAAAAATATACTTGGAGGAACTCTGTTCCATTGAGCTTGTTAGTATAAAACATGACAATGACAGTGACAGTAACTACCAACATACATTGTTCCCATACAAATAGAAAGCTGAAATGAGATACATTTAACAGCTCTCAGATTCTGGAATATTGCCACAAACACTGAATTCACACACCAGAGTCTCCAAGTCGCGCATGTAGCCAGGTCAACTCCTTAGCTGAAGATAAAGGCAACCATACTTACCATTCCGAATTATATGGAAAAATTAGGTGATAGGAAAGAAAAGGAATTAAGTATCATTTTGCATATATTGTCTGAGACTAATGAATTTTTTAAAAACATAATTTGTGATTTCAGTAGTACATGCATTGAGAGAAATGTCTCAAAACCATTTTGCAAGCCTCTAATTCAGACACAGTGCAAGGAAAAGGTGGAATTGAAGGAGAGTTACAAAGGCAAATGCTATCGCGTGGTTTGGGGGGTTAGATAAGTTCTTTCTAATACAGAGTGGAGATATGATGTAAATTTGAGTTCTCAAGGATGCCTGATGCTTCCTGATTGTTGGGTAAACAGGAAAAAATAAGAAAAAATGTGGTACTGAGAGAACAGGGAAGCCTCCCAATTCATATTCAGTGCCTAAAAAAAGCACTAATCCTAGAAGTAATTTCTTGATATTCATCTGGAGACATACTGAGCTCAGAACGTATAAAGAGATAATTGACCAGGTTTGCCACACTGAAAACATTTCAATGAATCAGGCTTTTAAGCAAGAAAACATCTTTATGCGTTGAATGCGCAATTATTCTAGTATAATTGTGAAGATGCTTGGTGAGATGCACAGAGGCCTGTGAAATTATCCTGGTGCTGGATCTGAAATATAGACTGTTTTGATGTAAAAATCTGACTAGGATGCAGAAATGGGCCTCTTACTACTCAGACACAAACCACTTTCCTTTCTAAGTAGAAGGAACAAACAATGATAGAGCTATCTGCAAAAGTGACTGGACATAGCCCTGGTCTGAATTCAGTATTTACTCTGCTTTGAGTGAGAGCTTGAACTAAATGACTTTCAAGTATGAATGATTCTACGATTATTCAGACCTTAAACTAGGAATAAAAACATCTGGGTCTCATATCCAGTGGTAATCTCAAGACTCCACATCCTAAAGAGTTAAAACAAATAGCCGCTGTAAAATTTGTTCCCCTCAGCTCCTGTGGAATGAGTTCTATTGTACAAGATTCAACAGCCTGCTGCGGCAAGTTTTGCTGAACGCAGAAACCAGTATTTTCAGAAACACAATAACAGAACTATGGGTCAAAGAGTCCAGAAACCATTTTTTAATACTCAAGCAAAATATGATAACGTCCCCTTGAAGGAAGTGGGGCGGGGAGGGGAAAAAAAGTAAGCTAGAAATTTTAAGGGAGAATCACAGAATCACAGAATGTTTGGGGTTGGAAGGGACCTCTGTGGGTCATCTAGTCCAACCCTCCTGCCAAAGCAGAGTCACTCAGAGCAAGCTGCACAGGACCTTGTCCAGGCGGGTCTTGAATATCTCCCGAGAAGGAGACTCCACAACCTCCCTGGGCAGCCTGTTCCAGTGCTCCGTCACCCTCAGAGGGAAAAAATGGAGTAAAATTATATCCCATAGCTCCCTAGGATATCATAAAATATCTGGCACCAAATCGGGTGTCAAAGTGCCAAGGGGCAGAGAAAACTGGACAGATGCTTTCACTTAAAGATTTACTGGCTTGCATAGAAGCTGGCATGGCATACTGCAGCCTGAAGCATGGGCAACAAGCCTTTCGCCTTGTAGTCAAGTGAAGCACTGCCAACCCATCTTAGTGTGGCCTAGAAATTTCTGGCAGTGCAACACACTGTTGATGAAGAAGTCAAATAAACTATGCCCAGAGGAAAGTTTTACAACACAGAATGAATTGCTCCTGATATACCTGAGATTTTAAAAAAGAACTCAAGACAAAGCCTTCAAGAAAAGCTGCTTCTGAGTAGCAGACTATCCTTCCTTTGGCAGGGTTTGAGATTACGCTGGCGGGGTGGGAGTGGAACAGGGGATAGTAAAATCAAATCCTATGAGCTCTTGAGAAGTGTGTTTTAAGAATTATGTGGCACAAGACAGACAACTGTAATACTCTTGTCTCCAAAAACAACCCCACCAATACATGGGGCAGATTTTTAGATGATAGATACGATGCTTGAGGAAAATGCATAGCACCAATGAACAAACAGGCACTTCAAAGGTAGCTGATCCTTGAGTATTCTGAACACCCTCCAAGTAATGGTGCCTGTGTACTTGTCTTTCCCTGTTACCAGGCATGTAAAAACACTGGAAGCATTAAAAGTAAGGATACTGTACTTGAACGAGGAATCTCTGCCTTTTTAAGATGAGAAATGAGGATCCTCTGCCCTTATGCGAGGAAAGCTTTGAAGATGGATACACCAGGATACTCTAAATACTCTCTCCTTTTGGAGATACTCTAAATATTCTCTCCTTTTGGGCAGTGGAATATCTCAATCTCACTTCTAAAAGTGCAGAAAGATACCATTATCTTGGTTTGAAGGCCAAGCATTTAGGTAACTTGGATATGTGTTCTCTGAGAAATAGAGGCAACAGGTAATAATGACAAATTAAAAAAGGACCTGTCATGAAAAAAGTTTCTTGAAGCTAATAACAGCAGCTGCAGCTATACAAGTCAGAGATCATCATGAGTAAAGGCAGCCCAACCATGGACACAAAGTGTGGAGTTTCCACAGAGGAAAAAAAGAGAGAAAAACTCTAGCACTGGAGATCCTGCAGGATAAAAAAACCAAAAAAACTATTTTCTTATATATTCTGTTAGTATCTAAGTACCTAAGCAACTAGGACATACAATGTGCGTAGACACAACTTCCTGGGGGAGAATCAAAATTTCTCAGTCTCAGTCTACCAAAAAAGTCCACTTTGATTCTGAAAAATTGATTCGTAAAACAACCATCGCATTGATCCCACAAACACTTAGCGTCTGACTCTGGAAAAAAAACTGCTTTGTTCTATTCCCTGTTGATACCAAGCATGGCTAGTAAGTAGGTCATCACATATTGATTTGTCTTGAATATGTAGAAGAAAATACAGACATTTAACTGTTTCAAAGTTTACTAAATATGGACTTTTTCCCCCCAGATCTAACAGATTTAGGGAGTTGCCCACCCTTCACAAAATCACAAGAGATACAAACGCGTTTTCCCTCATAAGCAGGATGCTTTTTTTTGTATTTCCTGTGAGGTCCAAGGAACTCCCTTTCTTCCAAACCTTGGTAACAATGTCAATCAGATAAACAGAACCAATTTAAAAAATTAAGATACTGCCTGTCTTTTTCCCTGGTACCTTGCTTGTGTTCTATTTTTGCGGAAAATACAAAGACATGGCAGGAGTACTGTCGCTAGAGTTGCAGCATGGAGCCTCTGCTCTGTGTCACTGTCCTGGACTTCGCATTGGTGTCCTGACCTTAGACTGCCAGTGAACTACTTTCACACTTCAGAGACAGCAGGGACAGAATCACCCACGGTCAAGACCCTATGCCACAACCCCAGAGACTGTTCTTACTGGGAGCTTTATAGCTGCACCATGATAACATTTGCCACTGTCTCACAGAGCCTTAAGTCCAGCAATTCTTCCCAGAGCAGTGACAACGAGTTATCGGCGTTCAGTGTATCTTTTATTTAATACTGTGTAAAATAAATCACTGTCATTAACCCAGGTCTCTGCTGGTGTCCAGTTTAGAGCTGGTACTAGAGGCTTACCACTTCTTAGCAAAAATGCATTCTTTGCAGTACTCCAGGCTGTTTTTAGGTCAGCCATAATAATAATTAATGCAACGAACCTCTACAAAGTTTCAGATGCATGTACAATCTAGTACACAGACCACCACCTGCAGAAAACGTGACATCCACTCATAGCAGTGTGCTGATGACCAGAGCTGCACTGTACGTGCCAAGTGTTCAAAACTAACATGGCTTTAAGTCATGGCCTGCAACCTTAGTGTGTTACAGCAGCAAGTTTCCAAAACTGAACTGGCCCAAGAACCCAAGACCAAAAGGGCTAAGTAAGTACTATAGTAAGACAGATGATTAACCTAGGTGAAGAAAAATAACTTTTGGGTACTGCAGAACTGAGAAGCAAGGAACCAACAGACTTATGAGGTGACAAAACAACCAGTGTAACAAAGGCAAAGAAAACACAGAACTGCACTCATACGAGAGGAAAATGATCCAACAAATGCAATTATTCTTTACAAATTTTGCACTAATACATAGGGTGAGGGGCATAGGAAAAAAAAAAGCCAAAAATCAAGAAAACTGCCTGCATTCTATCCCATTGACACTCCACACTAGGACTTACAAAAGTTAGTCAATCTACCTCACACTGAGAACCCTGAACAGATGTTATTTCTTTTAAGACAGAAATCATTAGTTCAAACTGTTTTAGAGACTACTATAGAATTACATTGTTATTCCCAGTGGGGTAACCTAATTAATGTTATTAAAACGCAAGCTAAACAAGCCTTCTGGTATACTAATGAAGCAAAATTTTTAGAAGTATCATGATTTCATTGTTAATGTATAGAAAGTTATAAAAGCTGAACACACCACCCTTTTTAATGTTAACTAAAAAAGTACTTTAATTTCAAATTTCCTAAAAGCTCAATATGAATTATTTTCTAATTGTGCTTGCAGACATATGACAGACTTCTGCTGTTCAAACCATAGCATTTCTGCCATCTAGATTTGTTCAGATTATTTTATAAAACAAATAACTCAAAAGTGTAATTAAAATTGTGTAACTGTTAGATTTAGTGATTATTGTTCTTACAAACAAAAGATGAAGTAGCACCTAAAATAAAATTAGTTAAAATATGACCATGCAGCTGAAAGGTAAAAATTAAAAAACGTAAGTGATATTGTTCAGGTGTTCATGTATCATAACCACTAACATTTTTAAATTAAGAATAAGTGAACCCTGTTGAACATAACTGATGCGAATAATAATGGGACTAAATATACTAAATGATTTAAAACCGCCAACTCACAGACCTCAAAATGTGTGCTTCTAGGAGAGACTACTAAAGGGAAACTGTTCTGTCCACTTCCAGACTGATTTACACATATCACAACAACAACAAAAAGAATAATTGCCCTTGCTTATTTCCTGAAACATAAACATAGAACTCCCAGTTTGCCTTATGCATGCAACTTCAGTTTCCCAAGGAGAAACCGGGCAGAAGAAATACACTGCAACCTAGCTAGCTTCTTAGATGTATTCATTATTGCATCATTTGCTTTCTGAAATAGCACCTTTCCAGTTCTAAAAGTGGTACAGTAGATTCTGTATGGTAATTAAATCAGCATAAGAACACGGTCATTTCTGAATTTCCAGTTTGAAAACTAACAGGAGTGTACTGCTGCCCTCCAATAATTACACAGCTAAAAATACTGATAACCCTAGACAACTAAATCAGAACAGTTGCTTGCTACTTTGCCTTTATATTCATCAACTGCAACTCAGTATCTTAATTGCTATATTAAACTATATATGCTAATATCAGCTAAAAAAGTACTATACTTTGAACGTTCACAACAAAGAAATCGTACTTAAGATTAAGTAAGTGAACTTACTTTACTGACAGTGAATGGTGAATGGTGAAATTCTTGCAAGGGTAGCATCTTACTTGTTTCAGGGTGAATCATCACTATTCTGTTTATTTTTACACTTCATTAATGCCGTGTTTTTACCCAAATCTTGGGTTATAAAGTGTGAAGTTTTGCCACTCTTCTCAACAACTGACATCATTATTTCTAGCCACACAACTGTAATTTGTTGTTGGGAAAAACTATCTCTTCCAATCTGTATTTGCAGAATACTTCAAGTTACTCCAATATCAAAATCGCTCTGCAAACGTAAGATTTACCTTGGCGTCTCCATCTGGTAAGAAGAGATAAGCTCCACTTTTATCCCGGTTACTTGTAGTTCCATACCAAGCAAACTCCACCTTCATTTGATGGTTTTTACCATCTTCTTTGGTATTTATTTTCTAAGGACAGAGAATCATGTTTGAAATAGCTGACATATTCAGGTCTCCATGAATAAGAACAGAAGTTCTTAAAAAAAGTAAAACATTGCGTTTTGAAATATAATGCAACGCACCTCCAGTAATCCAGACATTCCAGAAAACCACAGTTTCACGTAAGAATTTTCTAAGATTATATTATCCACAGAATTCTGCATCTCTTTTATCTTGAAAAGCCTGTCTGGCTTCTCCTGCCTACTATTCCTCGTGTACATATTATACCCTGCCAAAACTGCTTCTGAACTCTGAACCTCCAAAAGCTGGTAAACTCCAAGCCCCAGAGGTGGTAGATGCACCACGAAAGAGATCTGTTGGGAACAAAGAAGAAGCCATTATTAAAAATATTAAAAGTATTGACTTTTTATATTAAATTTAAACTTAAAGTAACTCCTTTTTCTTCAATAATTTTAGGATGGCTGATTTTTTCCCATATTTCATAAATTAATATGAAATTACAAATGACATTTCAAAAAAATAGCTGAAGCATGTTAGAAGAATTAGCAAACAAAAATGCATCGCTAATCTGCTTAGCATCAAGACTACTGTTATATTAATGCAAGAATGATATTGAATCTTGTTAAACAAGAATGTTAGCTGTGATGTGCCGTTCTGTGCATATTTGCTGTGCCTTAAAAATGGTCACATAATGTATCAAGTGCACGCAGGCCCTACTTCTCACTTAAGCTGCATTTAAAAATTAAAAAAAAATTAAACAGCAAAATAAAATGCAATTGTAATTTTTAGTCTCTGGTTATTTAGGAACTATAAAGAAATCCTGCACAGATGAGTAATATACAATGTAGATCTCCAAAGCAATTTGCTCAGAATTTGAAGTACAGATATATAATTATATTTCTTCTTCTTCTGGCAATTAACAGTGTTAATTACTGTACTGGTTTTGTCTGGAATAGAGTTGAATTTCTAAATAGTAGCTCATATGGTGCTATGTTTGGCTATCAACAAGGTTGATAATACAGGTATGTTTTAGCTACAGACGACTAGTGCTTATGCAGCACCGGGACCTTTTATGCATCTCATCCTGACCCAGGCTAGGGGTGCACAAGCAGTTGGGTGGGGGCACAGCTGGGACAGCTGACCCCAACTGGCCACACGGATACCCCAGACCGTATGGCACTGTGTTCAGCAATAAAAACTGGGAGAAGAAGGAGGGGGGGGACACGTTCCATGTGATGGCATTTGTCTTTCCAAGTAACCATTACACATGACAAAACCCTGCTTTCCTGGAGATGGACGAACACCCACCAGCCAATGGGGAGGAGTGAATGAATTCCTTACTACATTTTGCTCTCACGCACAGCTCTTGCTTTACCTATTAAACCATCTTTATATCAAGCCTCGAGTTTTCTCACAGTTAACCTTCCAAATCCCTCCCCCATCCCACTGGAGGCAGTGAGCAAGCGGCTGCGTGAGGCTGAGCTGCTGGTCGGGACTAACCCATCAGAATTATCAATAATCAACCCTTTGGAGGACAACTGAGAGACACATTGAAGTATCTTTGCAGGAATATCATCCTTAAAGAAGTTCATCTTGGCTCCCAAGTCAAAAGGAATCAGACTAAGTATTTAAGCCCCAAAGCAATACAAGTATTACTACAGTTGATACAGTGCTATTATATCAGCATGAATTTAACAAAACACAGTTTATGATGTGTGATCATTGAGGACAATCTTCTATAATGATATATGATTCAAAAATTCTTGGAAACATTGTTTAAAACCAAAAACAAGAGGTGGACTCAAAGTCATCTGTCTAGCTTGAGTACAAGAGTAAAGGAGACTACTTTCCAGCCTCTACATCTGGAAGACAAACAAAAAAAACCTCAGACTAACTGCTTAAGCCACTGCACTTACAAAGCCTTCCTGCTGGAGTGTTTGAGCACATACAGGCTCTGTGTATAGACTATCACTTAAAGCAAAAGCAGCTTTAGAAAGTAGGAGGAACAGACACAGATCCAGTATTTTCTGTTCATGCAGCTGAGGTTGACCCTTTAAACATTAATACACTGTATCACCAAAGTTTAAAAACATCTCCATTTAAGAAACATCAATACTAAATATATATATACGGAGGGGGGTGGGTTTCCCTTAAAATGACTGAATTAATAGCATTATCTGCAGAAGACAGAACTGTCAATATTTGAAGTATGGTTTCCATTTTCTTCAACTGTGAAGCCACAATGCCTGTAAAAAATACTTTAATGCTTTTCACTTAAAGCAGCATACCTCATATGCTTCATGTGATACTGTAGTTGCTCCATCCCAAACAGCACTGATCTGGACATTAACAGGTTTTCCCAAAGGAGATAATAATTTAACTCTGGGTGAATTCACATTGACTGAAACCACTGAAAATCGCACTTGTTCTGTAGGATTATATATCAGAAGGTACCTGCAAAAATATATTTGCCAAATTATCTTTTGGCAAACAAGCATCCCCTTTCATGTTTAATATTATTGCACATAAATTTTACATACAGAGCATTAAAACAATGTTAGAACAACAGGTACATACCACAACAAATAAATATGCAAAACATAACCAGGAAACAATGGATATTTAACATCAAGCCTTGGCAGATCTTTTCTTAATGCTAACACTTCTCCAAGCAATTTTGAAAGTACCTTACAATAAAAACATATCAATTTCCCTACTAAAGAATTGCTATTAAAAGTTGAAAGCACAATCGAGATATTTAAGGGCATCTTATATGTATTTTTCAGGCTGAACGATGAAATTCTTGCTACAGTTGCTTTCCCTTTAATATGATTTAGAAACAGCAAAGTAACAAACAAAACCTGCTGTACATATATATGTATATAAGATATATATTCTTTAAAGCAACTAGTTTCTCTCTGCTACAGGGGAAAGTTCAAAATTATTTAAACTGTAATTTACTAAAATTCTCTATGGCAACTGTCTGCATATACCTTGAAATATTTTTATTAGGTACATATGGAATAACTAATTTTTATGTAATCTTATGCCTGTTCTTCCATTTGAACACAGATTCTGTCACTAACCAAAAGCATCTGTCCTGCAACCGAACAACTTTATTAGCCTATATAATTTTTTGTTTTTAGAGGTTCTTATACTGTAAGGTATATAAAAATAAAACGATACCAGAACATTTGTGCCTCATGCATCTGCAGGAATATCACTGCACTTCCTGTACTTTCATTGTCAAACTCAGAGAATTTATAGGACTGTTTACAACTGTTCCCTGAAGTTTCCTCTATTCATTTCCTCCTTGAAAAAAATTCTCTTCAACAATGAAATATGTTCTTGCCAAAATTTCTAGTAACTTCGATACACAGCAGAACCAATATTCTATCATCAACCTCCTTCACTCTTCCCACTGTTAAACACGGTTTACTTCCTCATGAAATCTCATCTTCCATCGGTTTCCATGATATCCACTTCTTACTTATCAAATGGCTCCTTCAGTATTTGTTCTAAGTAGACTATCCTCACTCTCGCTCCATTTTCTGTGCAGATTCCTCAGGGTTTTGTCAGTGGTTTTCTTTCTTTTCCTTTCACATCTTAACCTTCAAATTCAATTACTACCTTCCCAGAACAAACCGCTTCATCTAGAATTGTCTCCTGCCATCCAAACTAGAAATCTCATTCTGTCACTCCAGTCTTTAACTTAAACATCACTTGTAGCTTTAACCTCTTTCTGTAATCTCACATTCCAACTCTAAGCCTTCCAGGTTCCTTACCCATACACTTAGACGCTCTGTGCTCCATTATTCGCTAGCATGGCCCTACAGAACAACTACGGACCTGCTAACAAGTCACTTACATAGCTAAACCCTTTAATCTTCTGTCTTCTCTTTTCCAACATTAGCTCTAAATGGACTGAGGGCAGCCACTGTCTACACCCCTGCCAGAGGAGAGTGAGGTCTCCCCAGCACCATAACGTCTGGCAAGCAGTGGACAAAACTGCTGATACTTTGGAAACACCAAAATAGCAAAAATTTCAGGGCTGAGAGGCAGCAGCAAACTGCTTAGACCTAATAAGGAAGTACAAGTTTAACTCCTCCTTATTATGAACAAGAAGAATTCTACACAATTTCAGTGTGAAGTCAGGGAGACTAAGTTAACCTACCCCTAAACTATGAATGCAATACAGACACAAAAGAAAAATTCTTTCTTCCTTCTCCATATGGCTGAAAAGTCTCACTCACTATCCTTCCACCCTACCCTTTGATTCTTTTGCATCACTACTCCAATTTTAACACATGTAGTTTTGCTCTACGGATACCCAGAATCCTTACGAACACTAACCTCGCTACCATTTTCCCCTTACCTTTTCATTGGTTCCCTCTTTTTTTTTGGCATCAAACTTATGCTGTTCATCTTCAATTTCATATCCCTTCACTGTTACCCTATTACCTCACAGTCAGTAGGAAAGGTCACCTCGAGCTTCTCATTAGCTGAATAAACTAAAATCAAAGGCTATATTAGCTTTTTCTACCAAGAACCTTTGGATTACCTGCCATACATACAACGAGCTTCTCATAAAAATTCTTTTCCTTTTAAGTCCTTAGATAAAGATTCCCATACTGAAGTACTGCTAAACCATGGCTTCGCTGCATAACAACTATTTTACTTGCATATTTGTGCATCTAACTGTGGTCATTTGCCTTCTAGCACAACCAAAAGCACCTTGGTATGCTCTTTTTTGCCCTGTTGCATGTTGAAGACTCCTAGATTACTATACAAACATAAAAGTTAACCATATTCTTGGTTAGCTTTTGCAGTCTTCAGGAACTCGCGCAAGACTTTGTGACAGCTTCCCCTAGACTTCAGTAGATCATTTTACACTTCTGCTTAATTGAAGATGTCTTCTTTTTGAATAATATTTTCATTTAAATGCTAATGTAATTTTTTTATAACAGTTGTGGAATCAAAACCAAACTAAGCCAACACTGCTCAGACTAGACCCCTTAAAAAGCAGGAAGTCAGAAAAAAAAAAGTTAAATACTTTAAGAACTCCTCATAGACTGTGAAAGAAGAGTGTAAGAACTGTGTCAGAAACAATACAGGTCTAAGAGGTGATCCAACACCAAAAGATCAGAATAAATCGATCTCATCCATCAATAGAACATTAGAAAAATCTTTTATTTATTCTTTCTATACAGTGAAATTCCTCAGTTCTTAAAGCTTCCAACTAAAATGCTAACTCATGCATAAAATTAATTTCTAGCAATGTTATACAATCTCACTAAATTTAAATTATCTGCCTAACAAAGAACAAACTAATGTAAAAATACTTCCTGAAACACTGTTCACCTTCGTATTGATATAAACATGTTTCACAGCTTCAATTAGTTGCATGACAAATTTACCCATGACAAAAGACTTTAGGAACTCCAATATTATCATTATATTTCATCAGATTATACTTTTTTAATATTCGGATGAAACAAAGCTATTGTTGTATCAAGGTACGTATGTTTTATACCTTCTTGAATCAATGTATTAGAAGTACATTATGTGTACATAGAGTAATAAGGCAGTCCGATGAAGCTAATAATGACAGGGCAGAAATTCAGCAGTTGAAAAGCAGGAATTTTGCCTAGATTCTAGTATTTTCTTTCAAATCTTATTTCAGCAGGACTGAAGTATTTATACTCAGTAAGGTATAATTCTTGTCCGTATACAAAAGCACCAGCTAATGTAATTAAATCACATTACTCCTGAAGTACCACTCAACTCCCACCCTTAAATAACATCCGACTAACTATTTTAAATTCTATATGAAACAAAAGAGCCACACTTCACTTAACCTGTATTGTTACAAAGAATCCACAAATGCAGAGTACAACTGCCTAACGTATTGTGGTTACATTACACAGAGAAGCAACTCGACAATATTTAAATGTTTTCTATTGTGGATTTTAATGCAAAAACATTAATATTACTGTCTTTCAGAAGCAGCAAGCAATTTTCCTTTCATTATTCAGATCATTGTTCTTTGGCAACAGCACCAAGAAAACTACAAAAGCTCACATCTTTTGTCCAAATGAAGGTTGAGGGATTTTGATGCCTACTGGTAAAATTCAGATGAAAAATTTTACGCGAAAAATTTTACTGTAGAAACCCCATTATGGTATTGTGTCTGTCATAATTTCTTTCGTTTATTCAAGAAATCAAAGAATTCTCAAACTATTTTAATATAAACTGAAACAAAAGGAAATCACACAACTTCCTACTGATAAAACCACAGCCAATTTACTCATACAGACACAATATATTCTCCCTGTGCACTGGGAGCAGAAATAAACTGCTCTCAGCCCCTCAAATAATGAGAAACAGGTGCAGATTTGAGCTCTTAATTCTAAATTGGATGCATCTCCGATGTGCAAATATTTGCAATTTCAGACAAGCAAATCCTGCCACCTGCTTTTCAGACACTTTTGGAAAGACATATCTTGATTTTTTTTTTTTTTTACTCCATACTTTTCTGAGTGTCTGAAACCCAGAACAAGTACCTTTTATTCATACAAGCATGACCATTTTCCCTATATAACCTCCTATATGCCATTAATAAACACTTCTATTAAACCCGTACATTCAAGCATCAAAGAATACTTCGACTAGTCTTTCCTATAGTAAAGCTTTAACTTGCTGTGAAACATTTTCAGCCAGAGCTGAAAAAGCCATCGTCTATTCTTATTTCAAATATTTTCTTTACTAAATGATCAAGAAAACATGTAAACCAGCGTAGGTATATTCACAGGCAAAATGTGAATAAACCTGACTCAGATTTTTAATAACTTTAATTCTGGTCTCCTAGAAGAACATGATTGCAAATTTTGTTTCTTAAAATGAAAAGTTACAGTATTTGAGACCACCGTTCTTTTTGTTTCACTGATGTGCAAAAACATACCAGCATACACGTATATTGGTTGATACATACACACATTTACTGGTAACGCCTGCAACACAACTACCATTTTCTTTTAAAGTTCATTCAATGCTGCCCTCACAAGCAATGCATTCAACTAACCTGAGAAACCAGAACTCTTCACTAGTAAATGTCAGAGAACCATCAGTGACAAAGGATCACCCAGAAGACCGCCTCTTCAAGACACCTGGACTCAGGACAACTTAGGACAACAGCTGTCATTGTTCAGTGGAGGACCTTTACTCAAGTTTGCTTTGAGAATCAATTCCTTGAGACACTCTAGCTCAGACTGATCAATTTTACTAGAATCTCTCTGACAAACCTTTGCAGACAGATCAGAGTATTTCCCATTACCACTCACCAGAACCAGTTCTCTGGGCACACACGCACAATCGCAATGCAAAGTTATACAAACAACACCTTTGAAGCTGGTCAGTTTCCTTCCCTCTTCTATTACAGAGGCTAAGCGAAAAAACAGTCAGGTGGTGAAAAAAGCAAAACTGCTACAAGTACATCCAAAATTGAGAAAATATATAAGCCACAAAGCCAAATGACATATATCAAAGGTCTTCCACTGAAGAATAAAATAATCAACAGAAGCACGCAAGTTCTCCTGAAATGTCAAAGTGGCATGGGGGCGGGGGGTGGAATGGAGTGAAAGGGAGTGAAAAATCATGAATACATATTAAAATGCTTTAATCCCTAAAGAAAAAGAATTGCAATAAATCTACTGGTTAGATACACTGATGGGTTAGAAACCAGAACTCAACTAGTAAGGTATTCTGAGTTCTTGGCAGTTGCTGGACTTCGATGGATTAAGATTTTAGAATTCCAAACAAAACTGAAATTCTCTAAATAAAATTATCTTACTGGCACTATAAATAAAAAATCTCCAGGAGACAATCACAACTGAAAATGTGCAAGAAAAAATTACTTCAAAAGGTGTGAGAAGAGTCAGTAGATAGTAACATTGTTTAATTAGTAAACATTAATGTTATGAGGTGGAAACAAACTGGGGATTAGTATTTAAACTGCACAAAGCACCGCCTGCCATGGTAGCTGACAAAAACACCATTAAAAAAAATCTGAATTATGTGACTTCTGCCATATGTTGGAAGCTTTTAAAAAAAAAAAAAAGAGCCTGAGAAAGCTACAATCCTAAAAAATCCCAGGAACTGACATTACAACAAGCCCAGAGTGGTCCATGTCTTTGTGGATGGTGGTAAATGGAATAAAGAGAACCACAATCATCTACTTAAAACAGATATTTATTTGTACACTGGAAACATGTACAAGCTCACCAGAAAAATTCCACAGAAATCCATGCTTCTTGCATTGAAGCCCAAGAAAACATGTAATAGACACTTGTTTTCCGCAATTTTTTAATACAGAATAGAACCAAAAATAACCAGACAACAAAAACTACTCGTGTTATTTAAAAAGCTCTCTTCTTGCTTTAAAGGGCCAAGGGAAGAAACTTTGAACAAAAACTAACTTAAAAATTAATTTATCTTCAGAAGAAAAACTCTACTGAATAGTTACTCAAGACACTAGGTAAACAAAAAAAAGGTCTGCCAAGTTACTTAGCTCTATTCAAAGCTCTTATTGTCTCTCATATGCGAGTCAAGGTCTCCTCAAGCAAAAGCATGATTAAATTGACATTTTAAGTATAGGTCCCTCAGCCACTTTTTTCCACATCTGGCCAAGTTTGCGAGAATTTCTGTTGTGAATTACTAAAGATGGAAAGAATCTACAAAATATTTGTTCTGGAAATAAATGCCTTACAAATCCTGTATGTACAACTTAAAGTTTCCTTTAATCAACTTATTTTTTTTAAAAAAAAGAGGATTCAGGATATCATCTGAAATCATCTGTTCATGCTGCTGCTCTAGTTCTACAAAAATTAGACATTTTCTAATACCTCAAGCTATGTTCTTAATATTTCTTTAGGAATGAGACTAATCAAAAGCCAACTGTGCAGACTCATGATCGTGACACTCTCCTTGGCAGATTACTGCTTTTTTCTACAACTCTTCTATCAGTTACCAAATTGAGCTTCAGAAACTGTATGTTTCACAGCACTTCAAGAACATTTCAGTGCTACTCAAAATTTATTCAGCAAGAAAGCTAGGTAACAGAGAAGGTTTTAGACAAAGCCATTCAAAATTTCATGCATGAAAATAATGTGACCAATCCAATTCCTGAAGGTATTCAAGTCTGGTTCATGCTTGTGTTAAAGAAAATTTGACTCTGCAGATATTTTTTTAAAACCATTCTCACTCCCCCTTCTGCCACACGAATATTATTTCGGAAACAAAAAGTTCTCCTGATTTCATCGAAATTACACTTTTTCTAATACATGTTATTCAAAACACTGAGCTCTAAGCCTCTGTGCACCTTGAACTATTATCAATGACATTTGGCTCACAACTTTCTTTTAATAGTGGCAAATCCTACCAAAAAATAAGGAAGCAAAGGATGTGGAAATCAATTTGTCCGTAATTCGGAATTAAAAGTCCATAAACCCCACAGGAATTATTTAATGTATTTTTGAAGAGATAAGGATGAACACTTGTCCGATAATCTGAAAATAATTTTCTTTCCAGTTCATATTCAGAAAGGAAGCAAAAACAGTAATACCCATAAGATAGAATAATTCTGCATCAGAGGATTTATTTTGTCCAGAAAACACACTTCCATGTCAAACCATAACACTAATTTCCAGAAATGTGATGTTATGAACTTAGATTATTTCTTTTATAAATGTAACCAAATACGTACACATACATATACTATATATGCTACATATATGGTGGGAGAGGGGAGAGGCAGAGAGAAAAATCCAGAATTTTCCAGTATTACGAAATATCTTGACTTATGCACTCCTATAGAGAACTGATCTTTTGCTGCTAATGTCAGTTATTACTCTACTCAACAATTCTCACCTCATCAGAAACCTACCTACCCGCAGTAAAAAAGAAAAAAAATTTATTATTCTGCAAACATTTAATGTGTAAAACAGTTAAAACACCCAGCACTTAGACAGTTCTTTCATCAAAAGCAATACGCAAACACTCTTCCTTTCTCAGCAGATCTGCCAAGTGCCAAAATAGTATTTGTCAGAGGAAAACAACCCTTTTTATCCTAAACAGGAATTTCCTTTTGCCTGTACGACAAACTGAGAACAAATTGCTATGCTTCTGCATTAGGGACAGCAGTTGTAAGCAGAGGTGCTCTCTCATTACAGTAACTAGTTCTTGTACAAACATCAGGTAACACTTCAGGTCACTGAAAGGTCTTGTATAGCTTAAACCAGTCAATTTTTCTTATTTATTCCAGCTGGTCAAATAAAAGACCATATGTATAAAACAGACTAGCCTTTAACCTTAGGCCATGACAGGTACTGGAAAATATGCTGTTTTGCTATGAGTCTCAAGACTAAATTCAAGAGACAAAAGGCAAATCTAAATATTAATTAAAACAAAACACTAGACTAGAAGGTTACTGTAGCTTGACCTCTTAACCAGAATGAGAATTCAGTAGGACAACCTTTGGCAAATGCTGCAATCATTATTCTTGAAAACGTTCCAAACTGTTTATACTGTTCTTATTTCTCATTTTCAGCCTTTTCAAATGAAACAGATGATACTCTTTCAACTTCTCTTTGGTCACGTTCTTCGACTTAGAACTTTTGCTTCCCTGTTAAGTCTTTTAAAATTGTCACCTCTTGAAGTATATTTTCTAAAACTAGATACCATATTTTTGATGAAGCCCTTCATCACTCAGAGTATAGCACTATTTCAGCTGTATTTTACACAGATCATTTCCATTTAAATCATCCAAAAGCAAAATTGCCTCTGACACCATACAAATAACTCTCTCCATCTGATCTTCTGTAATGCCTAGTTTTTTTCTGCTTCACTAATGCCTATTTGGTTAGTCTCCACACTATTTTTCCATGTGATGTGTAATACTTTCACTTGCCTGCTTCATTTCGTTCTTTGATTGGCTCCAGTTTACTAATACAGTTTTACATTCTAATCCTATATAGACCATTTCTTCCCAATATGACTTCAAATTTTATAATCTATTTACATTCTACTCTATTAGCACGATCGATATAAAATTTTTATTTTATGATTTGAACTAAAGAATATCTTGCTTGGTTTTGGCCTCACCCTGCACAAAAAAATCCCACCCTGCTCGGACGGATACTCAAGGATACAAGTTAAATAATATGCAACATCCAACACTTCTCAATGGATGCAGCTAGGCAAGTAATGGCTGGGCAACCAGTAAGTCTGTTTACTAACTGAGTGAAGGTAGCAGTGGCAAAAATGCATTTACAGCAAACTGACTACAAGTTACAAAGTGTGGAATTAAAACATGATGACACGTCTGCTTTTTTGCTTTCCAGCTTTAAAGAAAGTGGATCAGTTCTACTTCAATATTCCCGTTTGGGTTAGCAAGACTTTTTTAAACTTAATCTGGACATTATGAGAATAAACTTTCAGAAAAAGCTATACCAAGTTAAGCTAAGAGCACCAAGTGAAACTACAGTGAAAGTGTGCTTTAAACTGCATCAACACACCTAACTTTATTACAACACTTTGATTCAATAATTGCTACAGCTTAATGTACACCTCCTCTCAGATACAGTAGATGCTGAAATCAGTAGCATTCCTAACTATACAATCCTAGACATTACACTAAATAGAAAAGCCTTTTGTGAGGAAAACCTCTTGCTTAAACAGCTGCAGTCTCAGATATACTGTCAGATGTAAACATGAAATTTGGGGCAGCAGGAATATGGGTGGTTTAATAAAAATTCAAGTTAAGCAAACAGTTCTCCTTTATACAGTCAGGGAAAAGCCAGGTCTGTCCAAAAGGAGATTCTAATACCTTCCCAAGGGGCTTTTCACAGACTGGATAAAGTCCAAGGAGATTTTTCAGCTTACTTGACTGGATAAGATAAATAATACAAATATGGTCCTCTGCATCACATCCAGCTAAGCTTCTTGTAAATTTCAGAATCCTACTTTGGGACTATCAATACTGTCACAAATGTAACAACAAGAACAACAAATATCAACTGACATCCAAGCAGCAACGCTCATAATCCAATTAAACTGTTTATTCTAGAACACAATATTAATCTTGAATACATATAATCAAATATTATAAGAACAAATATTAAAATTTTTGCCTCTTCCTCAGTGAGACATCTTTTACAGTTTATGAAACAAATCCTGCAGAATAGTTAGTAGGAATCTAATCTCAACTTGAAACCACAAGCACACAATATAAATTTGTGTTGCTTTCATAAGCTATAAAAACAAACATGGAAACAGAATCTATTATCCACTGATCAGCTCTTCATTATAAAATCAAACTGATGATGTGAAGAAACAAAGAAGAGATACTATCAATAAGAAATTCACAAGAATTCAGCAGAGCTTCAACTAACACAAAACAGAATTACGCTATGATAAATGTGTAGTTTAGAAACATAGCTATAACGTTAAAATTACACATTCTTTCTAAAAGCAGTAATGGCTGACAGTTCTGATTAACATATAAATAAATAAAAAAAATAATACTGTGCTTAGAAAAAGAGTTCCATTATCTTAGCTTGACATTTCAGAATTCTGAAGCACTCCAGGAATGCCCTTCCTGATGACAAACCCAAAGTGAAACTTCAGATTCATTAATAAAGGTGAGAGAACTCACACACACACATTCCTATCAATTCTCTTTTCACACCTCTACAGATATAGCTTTATAATATCCATTGCTCATGCAAAAGGCAAGAGAACTAGAAAGATGACAGGCACAAATTCCATTCCTCTACTCCCACAGGAAACAGGACCTTTGTGTGGCTTTCTCAAGAACAAACCATGGAACACCCTTAAGAAAACAGCATTCACAAAAAACACAGACAACAGCACAGCAAGAACTATAAATTTTGAGAACACAAAAAACCCAACATCAACCTAAGACAAGACTTTTAAAATGTTATGTACCTACTACATAAGCCAGATACACATACTTCCTATGATTTGGATGGATTGTAGTGGCACACATATCCTAATCTGGAGCACATAACTACTCTCCAATTGAGGATAAAGTATTAAGTCCAAAGGCACTATTTTAAATTTTTCTTTTACCACAAAGTTGTGAGGTGTTCTGAAGTCCAAGATGGGCTTGAAGCCCCCTGACTTTTTCAGGATCAGGAAGTACCTTCACTAAAATCCTTTCCTTGTTCCTCTTGTAGTGCAGGCTTTATAAATCTGCATTTAGAAGGGAAAAAAAATCTGGTTCAGAAGAGCAGAAAGACTTTAAATATGCCATATCACTTCAGTCTGTGCCTTGAGAGCCTTGGACTGACTACAGTATTGCCTCAAAGCAACTCCAGTAAAAAGGCTGAAGGTGCCAGTGCCTGGAAAAAAAAGAAATAATACACAAATATACTAATATACTGAAAACATGTATCTTCTACTTCCAAAACTGCTTCAACAAGTACATGCATACAATGCAGATCTTTCAGTTCTATTCAGTTTTTTTACTAACATATTCCTTCATAATGATCACTTTTTGTTTTTTGAAAAACAAACCCCAGTTTGTTTCCTCCCCCAGAAAATATATTTAGTTAACCTATTCTTTCTGCATTTCATACGACACTTCCATTACAAATAGTATTTTCAAAGGAACCTAGAAATTTCTTGTAATACCTAACTTTGAGATTTTTCATTTTAATGCTGTAATTTTTCATAGTGACTGAAACATCAAACACCTTCACAATCTGATTCCACTGGTACTGCAAATCACAACTTGAAATTCTGTGCATTGAATCAAAAAACCTAAATGTGTGTAGTTTCAAGAACCTGCAAAGATTCTATAAACACTCCAAACCTTACCAAACATATTTACTGGTTTAATTTTGCAACTGCACTTTCAAAGACAGTCAGTAAACAAAATTATTTAGATCAGATCGTCCTGGGTTTATCAACAATAAGAATGACCAAAAACTGAAAAAAGTTTGATTTATAAGAATTTTTATGCACTAAAAAAGTAATGATTAAAAGTTTGAAATTTAATAACTTTTAGAACAACTTGAGAAGCACGACAGTCAAAAATGAGTTTTGAAAAATAAAGATTAATTCCACAGAAAGCTTTAGAGTGCAATTAATTGCAAATTAAAGCTGCTTTTCTCTTGTTAGTAATGAAAATTTGGAACAACTCAAAAAATGAACCACGGTTCAGTTTTAAAGAGCTATCCCTTACATCAAAACAGACATTCACACCGTAGGTTATTTGTTGTTTTGTTTCCAGAGTTTCCAGATAAACTTAGTAAAATGTCAACTGCCAGTGCAGGAAGTCAGTTCTGAGATAAGGCTGCCTGTCATGTAATTAACACAAGTAGAAACCTCACATAGTAAAAATGGAAATCTCTGAAAAACTGCTGTGGCCTTACAGAAACAGAGGGAATTAAGAGATGAAAGTTCTGTGAACTCTTCTACTCCCCTTACTTCCTCTCCCATTAGACATTGTCAATGCATAATTTGATGGTTTTGGTCAAAGATAGTTGCCCAGATAACTTCCACCTATAAAGCACAATGAATGTATGATGGTTTTTGTTTTGTTCGTTTTGGAAGTCATCACTTTGCTAGAATGATTTTTACTGAAATATTTGTTTCAAGGTCACATTAACTGATGTTTCAGGATTCAGACCCTGTGTCAGCCAAACATTTCATTGCCTTTACAATAGCTCTTCCATCACGGAAATCAAGTGGGAGAATGCTTTTTAAATACCCATTCAATTTAGTTAAAATGACCTTGAGTTTACTACAAACAGAACTTGTTCATGGCAGTTACAGGTCACCTGAAATCTAGTAAATTGATCAGGCAGCTGAACACTGAGATTAACATTTTAAAAAAATCATTAGGCTGTACACAGACTAAGCAGCCAGGGTACTGGAAACTAAAAGTGCAGCTCTTCACATATGATTTCAAAGGGTTTTCTAATTTTTGAACTACTTGCACGACTGTGCTAAGAATACAAGTGGTTGATTAAGTCTTATTTTTTAAACAGAAGAGAGTCTTCAGGCTTGGTTTAATGGTCATTCATCCTGTTCACCTCTCTTCAAGTTACCAATACAGAGGCTTCACTTTAACAAAAAGATAACAAAGGTTGTGTATATTTTGATCACTACCTCATCCAATAAAACACTAAAACTGTTGGTTTGTTCAGTTGTTGTTTTTTTTTTTCCCCTGGAAAACAAGTGTGCTTATTAAAAAATCTATGAACTGCCACAAATATTTTTGGCCTCATTTTAAATATTACTGTATTGTTTCTTGTCTTCTTTAAATATTTCCCCCTCCATTGACAATTGAAAATACCCGTTTCAACCGTCTTTTTTTTTAAACCGTTTCAGTATATAACTAGAAATACATACGTCTCAGTAGCCATGCAAGCGTAAAAGGTAATTAAAATGTATATTATTAAAACACCAAATGCTCTCAGAGCATTCTCTCCTTGTAACTACATTGGATAACTGTTTAGATTGATAGTACCAACATGGGCCACACAGGTCAAAAAGCCAACGACAACTCACCACTAAAGTTGCCAAATGAGAGTATTAAAACATTACCCCAATCCAGTCACCATGTAAGCTCAGGAAGATACAGTTCCTTTGGTGTGAAGATTTAATCAATTGCTTCACATCGTCAGGACAGCTTACCCTTTTGGCATAGCACACCAACAAAGTTTCCTTCTCAGGCAAGTTATCCTTGCTGTCATCTTCCAATCAAATACAGTAATGTACACACTGCTCTGACAAGAATTTTTGATCTTTGTACATTATTCTCTATCACATGTTAAAATTAATAACATAGCTTTAATTTCTACATTATAGTGCTGAGTTAAGAAAGCAGTGGGTACACTTGCCAAGTGATTTTTTGAAAAGGTAACCAACTTGCAAAATCTTAAAGGTAAATCACAATTTTCTTTCTCAGAAAAGATCACAAATATTGAACCTAACAGAATGAACACACTTATGCCAAAACTTTGTTAATTACAACCGTGTGACAAAACCTGCTCATAGATGCTGAAGTAAGGATAATAGCGGAAATCATTTTGTGTCCTCTATTCGGAAAAACAAAACCTTGTTTTATAAGGTGGATGTCACTGAACTGCTTGGTGCTTTGACAGATCATGTAAGAACTCCTTGATTACAGCATATTCTACTCAGAATTAATCCCCCAGTCAACCTGAATATTTCAACTAGTAGAAAATATGTCTGTTAAGCTATCAAACTAGCCCAATACGAAGGATATCACACCATTTCTCTATGATTAGCTGACAGAAGTTGTGGACAAATTGTAAGTAGTGTTGTTTTAGCACTAAAAATAATCCTAAATCAATGATTTTTTAAAATCTTTCAATATCATAGTATCTTCAGTTCAGACGGGATGCCTTACACCATGCTTTTAGAGTGCAATGGAGCTCAGCACTGAAACTCCCCAGCCAAGCACGTGAAGGTTCAGAAGTGAAAAAAAAGGGGATAAAAAAAAGAAAAAAAAAAGGCATGATTGATACTGTTAAGTTTTATTCACTCCCAGTTTCACCAAGTTGTGCCAAACAATACTACCACAAAATCCAAGCTGGCACAGACAGCCAATTCAGTTATTCGGTCATCTATCATATTCTTCTGCAACGCTGTTTCCAGTAAACACCATTAGATAAAAAGAGCTAGGAAATCTTGCCACTCACACTGTTGACATACCCCTTTGTCAAGAGGTGACAGCTTAAACTGGATGGCAAGAGGTTCAAACTCAAGCCCCCCCCTCCTGAAGTCCAGTGAATGCATGTCTTGTCCCATTTGGGAAGTATGACCTCTGGTAGCCCATTCCCAAGAAGCAATGATTACATCAAAGGACAGGGCTGTCACAGAAGTGTAATGCAGTACCAAATTTATCAGCACACTCATGAGATTTGTCTACAAAACACACTATAGTAGCTGTTAATTTCAGAAAAATACAAAAGTAGTTCCATATGTAGTTGGATATTATCTTGTGAAAGCTTTGTTTTTCAGCTAGAAGTAACAATTTTTTAAAAAGCGTGCAACTTCACTTATCAGTTAAAAGGGGTTTAGTGTAATTAAATACGCCATAACTTCAGTACTCAAAAGCCTGATCATAAGATCACTTACATGTTCTAAGGTGACAGAGTCAAAGCAAGATTTAAAATACCCCACATACCTATTTCATTGAAATTGACACTTTGCTTTTTTAATAAAACTATGGATTCATAAAAAGATGGCAACAGAGCACTACAGAGAAGAGATGTATAGGTGGGAGGGAAACGACACCAAATATATTAAAAGTGGTACCTACTTAGAAGCAGTTTGAAAGATACTTCTCAACTATGCAATAGTTTGGAGGTACTTCATACTAGAACAATGACTACTGAAAGATGGACTTTGTTCCTCTTCTTTTTTTCAAGTGGTACTAGCTCTCCCGTACAGTCTGTCTGATCAGTTTTCACTACTGATTACGACTTTCACAGCAGTGAAGAGAACACTTAATTTAAAAAACATCAAAGAGAAAGGCTGGATAAGAGAGGCAAAAGCATGCCACCAACTACCTTCCTGTTGAAAAGTAGGTTAGATTTGAATTTGACAGTATCAACGCAGTAAAACTGGAAAAAAATAGGAAAATTACTAAGTAATTATCATATGAGCTTCCCATCAGTATTACTCCTCTAAATTTACAGGTGATGTGAACCAAACTTTTGTAAGAATAATCAATTTACAGTACTTCTTTTTTTAAAAAAAATCTTGACATGAAATGCAAAACTACAAAAAGCTAAATATTCAGCCAATTAAAGTAACACCTTGCCAGTCTGTATTACTTAATTTCTATCCTACATAATGCTAAATTAGAACACATTAACAGAAAGTAATCTAGAGATCTCATGCTACAGACATGAACAATTAAGACTATTATGAATAGAGAATAACCAAATAACAGATTTTTGAAGAGAATCAGTATTTTCAATCTGCTGATGCCTCAAAATTTGAAATTAAAAAATCAGTTTCTGTCTTTGAAGCTTCAAACTCTGAATTTAAGCACAGTAATTCTTAATGATAAATTTATCAAGTTGAGTTTAAGTTTCTACTGAAATTAACACTTCACATTTTTAATGGTTACCTAGATAACTCCAGTGGACAGTCATAACACTCACTTACTAGACTTAAGCAAAAGTTACTGTCTCAGCTTACATACCACTTTTCACAACGGTAGTAATATCAGTGGAGATTCAGACTACAACCAGAGATAAAAGTTAGAAGCCTAGAAAGGCTAAGCACATTTTTGTAAGAGAAAATAATTGAACATACAGATATTCAAATGAAAATTTGAACAACAAAGGAAGCATGAACTAGTGTGTACTAAGATTTGCTTTGAAAGCATTTCCAAAGAGGAAGTCATTACAAAAAAACAGGTTTTCAGGCATCAATATCACTATTCCCTTGTAATATTTCTCCTCTCCTTTTCCCTCACATTTTTTTCCTCTTTATTCTATCTCCCATAATTCTGATTACTTAGTCTTTGGAACATGAACCGTATCTTGCACGTATCTTCACAATACCAGACAAGTTAAAATTAGCTATTATCTACCAATGTTACCTCTAAGTTAAGACAAGTTTAGAGAACACCAGCAAAGGGCTGCTAGCATAATACTAATTTCATAATAAAAAAGCTTAACATGTATATGTACTTACTGTACAAGTAAAATGGTTAAAAAAGCCCCAAATGCCTGAAATGCATAAACACCACGAAGGGAAAAACTTACTTAGCATACTATGCAGAGAGCTAAGTGGAACAGTGGATGCAAACAAAAGGCGTATCAGGGGATGGAAGGGGCATGTGGGAACTTTCAACAGTTAACCTAGGCAATGAAAGCAAAAGCATTAAAGCTCTCCTCAAACAGCAAAGAAAGTCTACATTGCAATTTGCCTCCAGCCAAGAGTTTATATACAACATATATAATCCTCTCCCAGTAAAGGTATCTGAGGGGATATTTTGAAAAATTAAAAGATTTTAATTAAATAAATAGGTAGGTATCTGAATTTGTGACCATTTTAGACAAGTTTAAGATACTCTATTTGCACCTATCGAGCACTCCAAAAAGAGAATAAAACTCTTCTTTAAAAAATCGCATGCATGTATACATGACTGCTCTAGAGACAAGCTTATATTAAAAATACATATACACACACATTTAGTACATTTAACTTTACAGAACTGAAGACAGCTTACCCCAAAAGCTCATAATGACAAAACTACTCATTTTTTCAAAGAATCTGACTAGAATTTTTTAACAGTAGCAGTTAGTCTGCTGAATAGTCTGACACTTTCACAGATTAGGCAAGTAAATTTTCTTAGCTTGCCACTTGGTAGAACCAGAGAAATACTAACATCAGCAAAAATAGCATTCACTACTTTTTAAATGAATCTTAGATCTTCTGTTCTGTAAGCAAAAACCTTGTATTACTTGATTTACACACACAGCAGCTTTCATATCCATACGTTTTACTTCATTTGGATTAGCTGACTTTTAATGAATCACAGTATCACAGAAAGGTAGGGGTTGGAAGGGACTTCTGTGGGTCATCTAGTCCAACCCCACTGCCGAAGCAGGGTCACCTACAGCAGGCTGCACAGGACCTTGTCCAGGTGGGTCTTGAATATCTCCAGAGAAGGAGACTCCAGGTTGGATACTGAATATTCATATGGATAGCAGGATGTCAGCTTCAACTGAATACTCTATTAACTACATATATATAAAGAAGTAAGCTGTCTTCATACAAGACTGGAGTCAGGAGAAAACAGTGTCCTAGTTTATCTTCTACCTGAATTTTAAAGACAATCTAGCATTTATATATTGTGATTTTTCAGGCCATAGAAAAAACAAAGTTTTGATCACAGTGTTAATTGAGTCCGCCATAATTATATTTAATTTACTACTGCTGCTCTCATGGTTACAAAGCTGTAAAAGCACATAGTAAACAGACTACTTGCTGTAGCTGAATTAGTGGTATGTGAGAAAATTCTAGAGGTTTTAAGTGCCGTGTCTTCTTTCAGCTAGACATAACAGTATTAGTATAATATGCCACACTACTTTTAAAAAAAAAAAATTCATTTTTTTCAAAGATTTTACCTTTATTTTGAATGAAAGTTCATAAGATGAAATGACACAAAAACCTGTTAGGTAGTGAAAATACACATATTGCTAAAAGAATCTCAGACACTAAGTAATTACATAAATTACTTACCTTGGTTGCGATGTCAGCTTTATAACTGTCTTGCGTGGCAAAGAATCTTGGGAAGACTGAACATCATCCTACAAGAGAACATGTTTGAATTTATTTTTGAATATACAAAAACATATCGTACATGAGCTTTGTCGATTACATGAACTTTGTGAAGTACAAAACTGTGCTAGCCATACCATAAACAGAAGCCTATTTTAGCACCTTACACAGGACAATGAACCACAAAAGTTTATACACTACTTCAGATTGACAAAAGAAAAAGGCTCACTGACCAATTCATTGAGAAACTTTTCCTTTCTGAAATGTCTCTTATTAGATATCATTATCAAATTGTCACCCCCTTTTTTCCATTTTTGCATACAAGATATCATACTGCTGGCTACAAAATTTTGCAAATACTTCTGATGTATTTTTATTCATTTTCTCTTGCTATAAATTTACTCTCAGCAGCCCTACACTCCTCTATACTTCTCACAAGGATTTAATCTTCTGTCAGATCTTCTTGTTACCTTATATTGTACACGAAGCAAATTTTAAGAAAACATAATTTGGGCTATGTGTGATTTTTATGTGATATAAGCTACCTGAAGAACTGTTTCACAATATTGATGAATTCTTATTTTTCACTAGTTTCTCTCTTTCATTAAGTATAACACAACCCAGGGCTCACTTCCAGTGAGAAAAGGTAGTGAGAAGCCACTACTGCCACTATTGCATTAGTCTTTAAGTAGGATAACAGCCAAGCTGTTGATGTACTGTTACATTCCTATTGGTTCATGTAATGGTCACAACTAGAGACTTTACAACTCAAGTGCAAAGCTCCCAGTTCCTCGGAATACTCCAAAACATACTCAAAATCATGATTTTCAAATCCAACTATTCCTACTTACGTGCAAGTTTTCATTCTGCTCTCAAAGAAATAAGGCTAATATACAGGAACGGTGCAATGGTTGCATAGTTTTATTTTTATAGGTTGGATCTCATCCTATTGGTCAGACCATTTAGAGATAGCTCTAAGTTTCTTCTATTTTTCAGTGTATTGTCTTCAAAGCAATCTAGTTTTTGTTCGTCTACTAGAGTCCACAAAACTTACACATGATGGATGAAATATTCAGTTATCAGCTGTGAAAACCATGAAGCTTTCGTGTGTAACTAATAACTAAGAATAGCAGAAACACAGTGCAAGCAGTGTTATTCTTGAATTCTATCACGTCTCATTTCCAACTTCCTTTTTTCTGGCTTCAAGAAGGGAAGTTTTCCCTGGTTGTACCTACTATCTACTGGAATGCAACTACAGTCTCTTGCTCTGTTCCTTTGACCATAGCTTTTTTCTATCTTAACTCCTCAAATGTAACAGCCGTTTTCAATCTTAAAGGCTTCATCATTTGTCTTTCTCAGCTCCCAGCATTCATTATGCATGCCCGTCTCTGAACAATTCCTGATATCAGCTTCCATCAGCCACCAAAACACCATCATGGTATTTCAAAACAAGTGCTTTTGAACTTCCTACTTCCTCAACGTTTGCAACAGGTTTTTTGTAAACATTCTGAAGGTCTCCTATCAGCATTCTACAAATCCCACATTAAAAACCTTTTGTCGTGGTAGTCAAAGTACTGCGGGAATATAAGGTTTATGATATGCTGCATTTACTGTACATCATACAAATAAATCATAATCTACCTCTGTAATCTCCTTTTTTTTCTGTTTTATATAGACATAATAAATTCATTGAAATAAGTTCTTTTTCATTCCTGCTTTCACAGAAATAGTGGGTTTGACTTAGTATGCTCCTAGGCAATATACAGTTTAAACAACAGCTAGTACTTCTACAGTCCAGTGATCTTAATCCAGACCCATAAAGAACAGGAACAACAAAAGTTTAGCAAAATGTAACAACACTACATCCTTCTATATAATTCAGAGCGGAAGTGAAAACTTCATTCCATGAACAACTTCCAAATATTATTACTTTATGAAGGTGCACATTCATCTCATTAGCCTTTCCAACCAGGAGAAAAATGGCATACTTGTGGCACACACCCACAGGCAGATATATGCAGCATGCACACATATATAGCACGCATATATATATTAGTATCGAAGTCATAAAGAACTATTTTAACTATTTTTTTAAAGTATATGTGACTGGAAGAGTCATTCAAGGTATGACACATCTGGCACATCTAAGCCAGCAAAATACATAATCCTGCTACGTTTATGCACAAAGAAATTAAAGCATCTCATCTTCTTACTATTCCAGGTGTATGACCACCTAGCTATCACAGCAGAGCTTTTGTTCAGAAAGTGAAGAAACTAGAATTTTGAAAGTAATATTAGCAAGTGTGCTTCTTTAAGGTGCTCTTCACTGTAAAATGGGTCTCAATTACATGTGAGGATCTATTGCTTTCTTTATCATCGGTAGATTCCTGTTTCGCATAATTTCAGCTCAGGAAAAGAGCATGAAGTATTGTCTGGACCTGGTCTTGGAAATCCAGCTTAGGCTTATGTTCAGGATGGAAACTTTCCCCCTTCCGTATTTGTTAAGTAAAAAGTAAAGTCAAATTATGGGACTTCATACCATTGTATATACAGTTCTCATATGCATGTCACTGAAGTCACAAAAAAATTCATGCCCACAAGAAAATCGCAATACCTGGTTTTACTATGGGATTAGCAAAGTGGAACAAAATAAGCCCATTTACTTTAGTTGTGTAGGTGTTTTTCAGCATTAACTGCTGAAATTTTCACTTTTCACTTTCCAATATATTCAATTAATATGAACAGTGACAAGTAGCATATTTTTGAGTGTGTAATAGCAGCAAATTTCATTCTGATTTTTCCCAGGCCACTCAAATTGTATGGAAAAGACATAGTTCACATTTTCTTTTTGGAGAAAAGCAATAAAGATAGCTCACCATCTTCAGGAATGGAGTTGATGTGTCATAATTATAAGCACCTTTATCCTTTAGGATAAGAATATGAGCAGAATCAATTATCACTTTCTTCAGGTTCATTATTGAATGGAAAAGCCTGCCAAAAATTTTAAAGCCTTATTTAGTTTTCAGTTGGTTTTATTCAACGTGATAACATCAAAATTTAAAAATACTAAAGAACTCAAAAGTATGAGTTACAGATAAATACACATTTTTATATCAATATAGCATGACTGCTAGTTGCAATGGGTGACCAGACTGAAAAATGCAGAAATATTCTCAATTTTATTATATTCCTACCTTGCATACTGAAAATGAGGTACCTCTTCACCCCACTGTCATGCTACAAAATGTATACCCTCATAATACCAAGTACTTTTTCAAAACGCTAATCTTAGGCAAGTTTGTGTTTTACATGCTTGATTTCCAGTATCTACGGTGGAGATAAGCCTGAAACACTGGTCACAAAGTCAAGACTGCCTTTAAGCAGGATTAGAAAAACAAACACAAAAATTTAAATTATTACCATTATTTTCCATTGCTGCAACTGACACAAATTCTTAAAGAGAGCGCTGTGTAATTTTATTTGTAAAGTGAAAAAAAGCCTTTATTTTACTCTCTCGTTACTAAGGTCATTGCACATGTTTATACCTTGATTATACCTATGCTTTAATAGATAAAAATTAATAGATTTACGGAGTTCAAAAATACTTATCATGAACACAGTAGTTTAAATCGAGAAAGCATATTTTAGAGGTATTTAAAACAATAACTTATTTAATGGACATGGTCTACCATCAACCGTGCACAATCATCTATCTAAATCAATCAAATTTACTAGTGCTTAACATTCCAATATGTAATGAATTTCCGAACAAATGGAGAATTAAAGCATATATGTACAAACACAGACACACATATATTTATAATACATTGTCTCAAAAAAAAAAATCCACAAATAGCTCTAAGAATAATGTCTCAATACTGAGGAAGCAACTACCCACCAGGTATAACAGCAATAAACAACAATAAGACAAATTAGGTAGAAGATTGGCAACGTTCCCACACTGATAAAAGACAGGTTACAGAGGGTGTCGGATTTTCCACAGAATTTATCCTTAAATTAGCATGTCTCTTGATCATTGTTTAGCACAAGGCAGATATAAAATGTTCTCCTACACAATAGTTACTTCAGAAAATAACAGCCCTATTATTAAAGAACTCTCAGTATTATGCGTACCTAGATTCTTTAAAAACCTCAGAAACTCTGTCTGGACATCAAATTATTACCTCAGAGGATTAACAATATTAAATTAAATTAAAATTAATTAAATTAAGAATATTAAAATACTTCACAAATGAAGAGCACGGGTAACCAAATCCACTTCTCTTGTAGAACAACACTACACTTTCAGTACTGAGTATGTTGCTAGCATTAGTGAATCTGTATCTCTGAAATAAACACTTCTGTTCTAAAAAAGCAAAGAGAAATTAGGATTTAAGTTTATATATTTATAACAAATTACCTAGTGCCATAATCCACAACTACCCAATCTTTAGATGTTCCTGTAATAGCATCGTGATGCTGAAACAGTCCAAGGTTCCTCCTAGCTTCTGTCAGCAACTTATAGTTATCCACTGAGGGAAATACCCTCATCTTCTCAGATTTACTGGACTGTACCAAAGCCAAAGAGTAGAGGATTTCAGCTGCCCTGGAATTGCAGAGAAGAACCAAATCTTTATATAGGTTTAAAAAGTAACACACATTCTACCTGAAAAATAAACTGATGTTTTTACATCTTTCCTGATGCCTAGCTCCACGAGTTCTTTAAACCTTCATCTTGTACTTTTTAGCCTGTTTTCAGCTTCAAACAGTTAAAAATCACTGCCGCACTTCACCATCAACTACTTTTACATCTTGTAAGCTTCCTGCAAGGCTTCAGTGCTGGAACATATAGCTTTAAAATAAAAATATGACAGTACAAAGTAACATACCACTTTCACAAATGTGTGAGGCGTACAGATCTGATCTTAAAATGACGCAGGAAGGACAGACTGCCTTACAGGAGACTTATGATTCCCATTTCAAAAAGCAACTTATTAAACAATTACATTAAAGAAATATATTAAACTGTAAACTCCATATAGTATCTATTCTGCATTTGTACTTTCAGCAAACTAAATTCTCCTAAAGGCTTAGGCAGTTCACACATCCGCTCACTATACACTCACCTGAATGGTGGGAACACTGGATTCATAAATGCTTAGACTGAACCAAATGCAGAGCCCTTCTCCCTCACTTCTTATGCAAAAGCCTACCACTAAAATATTACCATTATGTTTTCACTTGCTTTATGAGAATCTAAATTTATTTTACAAAAAAAAAAAACCTATAATTGCCAGTTATTATGAATATCTGTCTAACAAAGATGCCTGTAGGAATTCTGGGAAACCATCTGTTAACTTTTTTTCCAATCTTCCTATAAAAAGCAAAGAAAGCAGTAACATACGTTCTTGAAACAAATGTAAAACTAACTTCTAAGCATGTAAATAAAATAAAAAAGGAAAATATGTTAACTCTTACATTTACCCAATCTGTCAGGGAGAGTACTTGCTCAAATTTAAACAAGGTACAACAGTACAACAACAAATTCTAAAATAATTTTCAGGTTGGATTTTCACACTGTGTACTGATATTAACTGTTAACATGAAAAATACCTTTGGATTCAATGTGGTCTCCTTGTCTTTATCCATCACATAGGTAACAATTACGTAAAAGCTTCAAGTAGCATGTGTCAAAACAAACTGAAAGGTACACTGTACATATAACCACTCAGTTCATTTTCATATTGTCAATGTGTGAAAAGGGTAAGATTTTGCTCTTACAGGTAAGGTAAATGCTCAGAAGCTGCACACAAAATCAAGGTGTTAAAAGCTGTAATTCCTTTTTTTTATTACTAGCACACTTAAACTTCATGGCTGTGATTTTGATATTGTTTAGTGCAAATTCCTACATCTATGTATTCCTCCTACTTTGTTCTATTACAGCTAATCTTGAAAGGGAAAGAAGAATATTGTAGTTAAAAAGATATCAGATACACATTCATCTAGTGGATAAACCCTGTCTGAAAGTGTTTTACCGTTGTTTAAAAATATGACTTAGTCACTAAACACTGACCCAACCTGTAGCTACGGAGTACACAAAAAATTATAGTCCTCAAAATAGAGGTTAGATTTGCCTCCTCACAATCCACCTTAATCTTTCTTTTAAATAGGTTAGTCAATTATTTATAAACAAGGTAACTATTTTAAAACTAAAAGAAGTAACATTAAAATGAAGCTGTATAGTAAATACACATTCAGTTCATACTGCTTCCAGAACTTCACTTTAAACCCATTCTGTCTATAAGGAACTCTTTTGCCTTTCAGAAAAAGAACTGATTCTGTTTTACTGACCCACTCAGCACATCAGTCTCTTCAATGCAGAATTTTCTTTTGAAGTCTAAATGTTATTCTAAACATTAGCGTGGTTCAATGGTGAAACACAAAACACACAGAGAAGTGAAACCACAAGAATCATTATATTAGAGAACACTTTAACTTGTAAATAAGTACCTCTCTCTAATACCTTTCCATAAAAGCTGTGTAAAGCCTTGGTTTTCTCACCCCAATTTCAAATTACTGCAGATTACCTAAAGTAGTTACCACAGATTATACATTTTGTTGCAATTTGTCATTGTATATCTCCTTGATGGGACACTGCAAATAGAGCAGAATTTTCTTCATTGATTGCTCAAAGCCTACACTAGGTTACCTTTAGGTCCACTTTATACATAAATTAAATAAAAAATAAATAATTTTTCCAAGAGTTTCTGAGCTCTCAAGATGTGGTCTTATCTGTCTACCTGCACAGTCAGAAAGTATCACTGCAGCTCTTGTCCTGCTTCTGAATTACTTCAACAATATTTTCTTCAGACTTACCATAATTTTTCCCTGATCACCTCTGTAAAGAACGAAATCACAGAATGTGTTCCTAACTTGCCACAAATGCGATGTTGTTCTTTGCGTCATTCCATTATTACATTACACAAACTTTCGGTCACTGACTTCATCACCCTTCAAACTACTTCAATCCATCCACCTCTCACTTAAGATTAAAAAACTTCTTTCATGCACTTCAATGCATAAACCAAAAACTTTTTTAAAAAAACAGGAAAAAGCCAAAGAGCCAACTCTGTTCTTGCTCAAATGGCCAGCCATCATAGCATGTCCTGAGGTTAACCACTGTTTACCGACTATTAAGTAACAGTGAAGTACTTCCGGTAGTGCTTGAACATAAAAGCATTCATTCTTGGCAAAGAATACACACACACACACACATATGTTCAGGGTTCACTCCCCCATATATATACATACACATATATATGTACACTAGATAGACAGACGTAAGTTAGCTCATAAAAAACTACAGAAAATTTAATCAGAAGATTGTGGCAAGGGTGTTATTAATTAAATATGATCATAATGTATTTCCTCTGACTTTAAAGAAAATCAGGAAAAAAAAAGACATATCCCCTAATTCTGCTATTCTCACAGTTAATAGGCCACCCTTGATGATTCTCCAGGTCTCTGAAAGAAAAACTGCCAAAAAAATCCAACATTAAACTGACAAAAAAACTCCTACATATTTTGTTGTCACGTTATTCACAGAAGATAATGAAGGATGAAAAATGTCCCAGGTACATTTTTAGAAACGTGCTTTTTTTTAATTCATTAGACTGAAGGTTTAGTTTCCTTCTAGAAAGTCTTTACCTGTAAGTCTAGTACCTTTTTCAGAAAGTAAAGGTAACTGAAACTCTTACATGAAGGAATCTTTTAACAGTGTAAAGTTGTAAATAACACATATTAACCTGAAAGCAATTTATGTGAAATTTTCTGCAATGTAAGTAAAAAAACAGAAAAACAACAGTAAACATACTTAAAAATTATGAGAAAACAGGCTATGATAAAGCTAAAAGAAAATAAAATCCTTAGTGAATTTTAAGAAACAGAAAGGAATTTAGGCAAGAGTATAAAAAACAATTATGTAGGGAATGCAATTTATAAGGACATCATTGGTCCTGTGTTTTACACACCTTGTCTTTTCCAACAGCAATATTAAACAATGCTATTTTCACTGAAAATTAAAGATTCTTAAGATAAACCAGCTAAAGAGAACAGAGCTAATTACTATTTATAATGTCAACACAGTAAGTAAAAAATAAAATGCTTCTAAGACAGTCACATTCCTAGTGATGCTTGATAATCTAGTTGTAAACCGTTTCTGAAAAGCTGTCAAACTTCCTAATTACTCTTAGCCTTAAAAATGCCCTTTGTAATCTTCTAACATTCTTGGTTTTGTACACAAGTTAAGCATAACACTTGTAACGTACAAAAGTTCTGATTAAAACACTACAGATGTCACTACTCTGACAACTTTTCCTTACTATATTATTTTTACATTCTTCTGCCAAAGGGATTCTAGCCTTACTTTTTGTCATTCCTCTCAACTTGAGGCTTATTTTTCTTCTCCTTCCTGACAGTGTTTGGCTTCTTTCTGCCCCACTTTCCCATTTGGGAAACTTTTCTGTTTCCTCGTCAATGTAATGCCTTCAAAGTTATTTTATATTGTCTCTTCCCTAACACCTTTATATTCTCAGGCCCTTGATCTCATTTCTTCTTAGGGCTCAGTTTTGGGGCTGGTCTTGTTTGACATCTTCATCAATGATCTGGATGAGGGGATTGAGTGCACTCTCAGTAACTTTGCAGATGACACCAAGCTGGGCGGGAGTGTTGATCTGCTTGAGGGTAGGAAGGCTCTGCAGAGGGATCTGCACAGACTGCATTGATGGGCCCAGGCCAGCTGTATGAAGTTCAACAAGGCCAAATGCCAGGTCCTGCACTTGGCTCACAACAACACCATGCAACGCTACAGGCTTGGGGAGGAGTGGCTGGAAAGCTGCCCAGTGGAAAAGGATCTTGGGGTGTTGGTTGACAGCCGGCTGAACATGAGCCAGCAGTGTGCCCAGGTGGCCAAGAAGGCCAACGGCATCCTGGCTTGGATCAGGAATAGTGTGGCCAGCAGGAGTAGAGAGGTGATCATGCCCCTGTACTCTGCACTGGTGAGGCCGCACCTCGAGTGCTGTGTTCAGTTTTGAGCCCCTCACTACAAGAAAGACATTGAGGTGCTGGAGCATGTCCAGAGAAGAGCAACGAGGCTGGTGAGGGGTCTGGAGAACAAGTCTTATGAGGAGCAGCTGAGGGAGTTGCGGCTGTTTAGTCTGGAGAAAAGGAGGCTGAGGGGGGACCTTCTTGCTCTCTACAACTACCTGAAAGGAGGTTGTAGTGAGGCAGGTGTTGGTCTCTTCTCCCAGATAACTAGTTATAGGAGAGGGACCTGGGTGTCCTAGTGGACGACAGGTTAACCATGAGCCAGCAGTGTGCCCTTGCTGCCAAGAAGGCTAATGGGATCCTGAGGTTCATTAAGAGTGTGGCCAGCAGCATTAGTGAGGTTCTCCTTCCCCTCTACTCTGCCCATCTGGAGTCCTACATCCAGTCTGGGCTGCCCAGTTCAAGAAAGATGAGGAGCTACTGGAGAGAGCCCAGCAGAGGGCTACAAAGATGATGAGGGGACTCGAGCATCTGTCCTATGAGGAAAGGCTGAGGGAACTGGGCTTGTTTAGCCTGAAGAAGAGAAGGCTGAGAGGGGACCTCAGAAATGCCTATAAATATCTTAAGGGTGGGTGTCAAGAGCATGGGGCCAGACTTTCCAGTGGTGCCCAGCGACAGAACAAGGGGCAGTGGGCATAAATTGAAGCAGAGGAAGTTTCCAGCTGAACATGAGGAAGAACTTCACACTTCTTCACTCTGGGTGATGGAGAAGTGGAACACATTGCCCAGGGAGGTTGTGGAGTCTCCTCTCTGGAGATATTCAGGATCCTCCTGGACAAGGTCCTGTGCAGCCTGCTGTAGGTGACCCTGCTTCGGCAGGGGCGTTAGACTAGATGATCCACAGAGGTCCCTTCAACCCTTACCATTCTGTGATTCTGTGACAAGAGGCAATGGCCTCAAGTTGCATCAGGAGAGGTTTAGATTAGATATTAGGAAAAAATTTTTCACTGAAAGAGTGTTCAGACATTGCAACAGGCTGGCCAGGGAGGTGGTTGAGTCATCATCACTGGAGGTGTTTAAACAACATGTAGATGTGGCACTTCGGGATATAGTTTAGCAGGCACAGTGTTGTTGGGTGGATGGTTGGACCTGATGATCTTAGAGGTCTTTTCCAACCTATGATTCTATGATTTCTTAGTCTTTCTACTGGTTTCATTTCTTCTTCACTTATTTATTTTCTCGGGTCTCTTACTCTGTATTCTTGCGGTGCAGAGAGGCAGCTAGAAAAAGTTACTTTCATTACAAGAAAAACATACTAGAGATCACAGAGCAGCTGAGTCCCAAGTTTGTGAAGTCTCCACTTTATGAGTTAAGACTTGATTCCTTGGAAGAAGGAAAACAAATTCTTCTGGATACAGAGGTTTGTCTTCTGAAATGTACTTCTATCTGCCTCCAAAACACTACTTCCCATGCTCCCCAAAAGCTACTTTCCATACCTCTTTTGCTCCCTCCACTACAACACACACAAAAAAACCTGTAAGAAATCCTTAAGGAAGGATTTCTCAGCATTACAGAAGTACTTCTGTAGCACAAAAAGTTCTCAAGAGCATACAAAAGCACTACAATAGATGTATTTTAAAGGGTCCTTCCAGAAGACAAAAAGCGTCCTTTGACTAAGCACCCTTGGAAGAATAATCTTTCGGAAACAGAGTTTCCAAGCTTTGACAACAGATGAAATGTCCAGGATATACATCATATCCATCTGCCCCACATTTCTTTCTGGAGCCTCAAAATACAGTTAAACCATTTTACAATATGTCTATCTATGGCTGCTACAACAGAGCACCCACTTACACTCCATTACTAAAATTCAGCAGTAATTTTTTCTTTAAAGACGATACAAACATTTCTTAGCAGAGCAGTACCTTAGAATCCGGGATCACTTGGCACATGATACGCCTGACTACTTCTCAACTGCCTAATAACCCTGGTAAAATTCGCACCTTTGTATTTCTCTCTAAAAGAGTTCACAGTATAGCCATAACGATAGATTGATCTGACAGCTATCCAAATCTGATATGGAAATAAAAAGCATACTATCTGCTATTTTTCACGGAATCAGGACTTGCTGATCACTTCTTTGTTTGGATGGAAAAAAATATTGTTGCATTTCTGTGAATTTATTTAAAAAAAAAAACCAGATACACCAACTAATCCTTGCAACAAGAGCCACATTTGGGGGCCATTTAGGCTATCCTTATTGTAAGTAAACTTAATGTATGCATTTCAAAATCTGTCCAACAGATTTAGAGTACTTGTACATTTCTCTCTCCCGTGTGCCAAGACACATGTTATGAATTTACTGGATGGCAGTTATTTACCGTAAGTAGGATTCCAGGACTCTGTCCAGTCGTTTATAGAAGGGTCGTGAAGTAAAATATCCACTCCAGTAATGATGATCTCTGTCTGCATAGGTGAAGAAGTCTCCACTTAAAACAGGGAAAAATGAACTGCTGCTCTTTTCACCCAAATTGCTTTCTTTGCGCAGAGCTTCAAAGTAATCTGATAAAGTTCCAAACTGGGCCTGAATGAAAATTAAAATTATTTAACATAGTTCCATTTTCTTTAGAAATATGAAGAGAATTAATATGTTTGGTTTCATATACATTTCAGAAATATGCCAGTCTTCCAGTAGAATTACAGCAGAAATCCTATCCCAAAGAGCTTTAAAGTTTCCCTGCACACTTTTCAGACAAGCTGAATAGCTATTCCAAAAGCATATCAACTTCTTTTCAGTCTAGCATAAGAAAGACATGGAGCTGTTCGAGCAGGTCCAGAGGAGGGCCATAAAAATGATCAGAGGGCTGGAACACCTCTCCTGTGAGAAAAGGCTGAGAGACTTGGGGCTGTTCAGCTTGGAGAAGAGAAGGCTCCAGGAAAACCTTAGAGCAGCCTTCCAGTACCTGAAGCGGGCTTAACAGAAAGATGAGGGCAGGCTTTTTAGCAGGGCCTTTAGAGACAGGACAAGGAGTAATCGCTTTGAACTAAAAGAGGGTAGATTTAGACTGGATATAAGGAATAACATTTTTACAAATGTGGATGGTGAGGCATCGGACCAGGTTGCCCAGAGAAGCTGTGGCTGCCCCCTCCCTTGCAGTGTTCAAGGCCAGGCTGGATGGGGCTCTGAGCAACCTGGTCTGGTGGAAGGTCTCCCTGCACACAGCAGGATGGTTGGACTAGATGACCTTTAAAGGTCCCTTCCAACCCAAACTATTCTAAGACTCATGAAATATCAATTTTAATCTAAAGTATAAACCAATATCTAAAATACAAGCTAATTCTCAATAAATAAACAAAGCATTCTTTCGTGTCTTATGAGTAAATCTCTAATACATGAGCTAAGTAATATCTCAGTATTTTGTAAATAGACATCTGGACTAAGTAAGAAGCTTAATGCAACAACAACATAGCTGTCTTAATCCTGTTTTTTTCAAAATTGTGCTCCAGATCTCCAACACATGCTTAACCCAAGCTGACTGTTGATCAAAAAAACAGCATTTGCTTTCAGAAGCTGTTTTTTTAAAACTATATACAAAGAAATTGTGTTTAGAGATGTAACATGGGGGAGTGCAAAAAATTCATAATCTTCTGGTCATTTTTAAAAATGCTCAGATAAATAAAGCAGTAACAGCCCCTTACAGAACAGTTCAAAAGACGATATCCTCAAGCTTGAAAGGAAATGAAAAAGGAGGGAAATAAAGTAGGAGGGACTGATGCGAATCTTGCCAGTACCGAGAGAGGTTGCTAAAGAAGGCATAGACAACAAACTGTATTTTGAATGGGAGTGGAAAAACAATTAATGGAAGTGGAAAACAGTACAGAAGATCACATTACCACAAGTATCCTCATAACAGACTATAATTATAATTCTTCAAATTTAAATTAACTCACTTTTTTTTATTTTTAACAAGAAACATACAAAGTAGCATGCTACTATTTACAACACCAGAAAACAAGCTTTTAGTAAAAATCTTTTAAAAGCAACTTGGAATATAACGACTACTACTGTGACAACAAAGATATGCCATTTCAACTTTTGAAAAAAAAAACCAAAAAAACAACAAACCGAACCTAGTGGTATCCACTCTTAAAAATAATTCAGAAGATCCAAGTATCTGTTGGGCAGATACAGTGTGATAACTTGCCCCTTTGAATGGCAGTAAAGCAGAGAAAGAGAATATTGCCACTGAAATCCCAGTATTGGTGATCTTTGCCTTAACAGGTACTTCTAGGACACTTAGCCTTTTCTCTCACTATCATTGAGCACAAGACAGAATTCAGAACGGGCCAGGACAATTCAGATATAGGTGACCTCAGTTCTGTATGCTGGGTTACATTAGAGGAAGCAAACCTCACCAGATGAACCAGCAAAGTTGAATAAAACTCAGTCTAACATCAGATGAGTGGAAACAGTGAAATAACTTGGTAGACGACTCTACTGGCATACACAAAGTCTCAGCTTATTGTATGCATAACAGATGATAAAAGATCTCCAAATGGGACATTAAACTCCCTGAGAGCAAAATCGATACCTTTTATGGTAATCTACCACATACTTTCAGGGCCACAGAATAGTTGCTGGTGCGATAATCTCAATGCTAACAGACGTATCCACTAGACAAACATCTCAAATTTGTCTGAAAGGGTAAATCTCTCACAAGATCAGAAAGGCAAAGTAGGCAGTCCCCTGTGTAAGTAGTAGTAAGTAAGGAGTAAGTAGATCCTAGGCATCTCAGCACTTAAGGAAGAAATGTGAACTCTTCCTTTATATAATCTAGGTTATTAGGAAACTGAGCATGACCTCTTACTTATCTGTGGAGTTACAGTCCAGTGGGGAAACTGCAGCAGAGTGTGAAAGTTCTCCACCTAAGCTTGTATTTCCAAGGATAAATGACATCAGTTTAAAAAAACAAACAAACATAGAACCACCAAACATGCAAAAAAAACCCCAAACCCAAAAAACAGAAAGAGAAAGGAAAAAAAACAACTAAATAAATAAAATTAAACGAAGACACACTCTAGTGCCAACAGTGCTCCAGCTGAGCTAAGTACCCTAGGTATGAAGTGCCTGAATCAGAGGATTGCGTATCTTTTTGTCTGGGTATTAAGAACCAGAAAAAGGGTTGGATACTTCTACATATGCCCCAAGGGCTGGTGTGATTCCCCAGGCTTTAATCCAGGTGGGCAGGCCAGGGCTAATGAAGTAGACTCCTGGAGTCCTTGCCAATGGGCTGAGCAGAACCTTTCAGATAAGGATCTTTCAGATGCCTCAGGACAGGAGTGGTCCTTGAAGAATGACCTCAGAGCTAGAGACTTGAATTTTCGCTCCAGAGAAGAAATCATCCTGGTTAGTAAGAAAGGAGACTACAGAAAGTATGCTGCTCTTGGTATCCAAAGAGTAACTACCTATATAGATTTTGAGGGAAGTAGAGTTGGTGATAGCAGTAAGCTTTAGATTTAAAAGACGGGCTTTAAATTTAAAAGATTCAAAGAAGAGTACTCTCCAGGTGTGTACCCCTCCACTAAGATATGGCAGGCATTCACATACATCATGTGATCCACATTCCACAGGAAACAGATGCAAAATCCAGGTCTCAGACAATCTGTGATCCCGGGCGATCATCTTTCTTATGCAGAACACAAGTCCAGAAGTCAGCAGGAAGAACTAATACACTACAAGCACTACGCAAATCCGCAGTTAGAGGAATGGGGGGAGGTGTCAGAAAAGGTGAGGGAAAAAAAGGGTGCACCCACACACAACATATGAAAGAGACCAGATTGTGTTTAAAAAGCCTAAATCTGAAAGCAGCAATAGTGTTCTCATGCGATACTCAAGAAAAAACAAGGTTGTAGTCCCCTATTTCTTATTCCCATGCTCAAAAGGGTGAAAAGGTGCTGAAAAGGTGTCCAAGTACAGAGAACATCTATAGTACAGCAGTCCCTGAAGTACTCCGCTTACACATTAGAAGGTATGAATGTGTATATTAACGCTCACACATAATGATTCACAGTGATATTTCACCTGATAACTGTGTTAGTTTTTTCACTCCTTTTGTAACCAGGTCAGTGTCTTAGATTTTATTGTATACAACAACATGTGCCAGCAATGGCATCTCTTAGGATTTTTTGTTTGTTTGTTTTGGGACATAAACCGAAAAGCACCAAAGAAAAGCAACAAAATTTGCTTGTACGTCTAATAAGAAAATACAATAGTTTTAAATAACAAAGCCTGCAAGCCTTAAATACCAATGCTCAAATCCTGTGAAAACAAGAGTAAAACAACCAAATCTAACAGCTGTTCTCTAAAATAATCTAGTCTGGATACTATTTATAGTTTAAAGTAGGTAATATTAATAGCAAAGTTTTTGTTTTGGAGGGAGCGGAGGTGGTAAAGGTAAAAAAATGTAATCTGTCAAAACAAAACAATCTGCTGTTAAACAATACATAGAGTGCCACAGTTTAAAAAGAAAAAAAAAACAAACAAAAAACACACACCAAAAAAACCCATCCAACACCACTTTTTTCCACGAAGAATCTCTGAACGCTGAGAAATAGTTTTCTCCACAAACCAGAAAAAAATGTTGTATTTACCTTAACATGCCACTCAGGATGAGAATTCATATAATCAAACAGCTTCTGGTAATTCTGGTACTGCTGATCCCATTCTGAGCTCTCAGTATAGCGGAAATCATCCCCCAGTGGAGCCAACAGAACTTTAGTACGGAAAAGCTTTGACTTCTTTCTGTATTGATCTAAAATCATCCAAGCCCTTAAGAGAGCGAAAAAAAAAAAAAAGCAGTTTAAAAAAATAGACGAATAAAGGCCTGCATTTGACAAAACAATTCTTAGACATGAAGTCATACATTAGAGTGAGACTAAAAAAGACATACAAAACTTTGCTATCTCCTTTCATAACAAAAAGCTGGATGCAATTTTCCCCACTGGGACATCATATTCAACCTACTATTGTTGCAAACATTAGGCTAATTAAATCCTCCAGTAAGCTTATCAAGCTCCATCTCAAACAGTAGGTCAGTCTGCATCAATTTGTTCCTGTGCCAAAACTAACCATCAGTTTAAATTATGTTTACCTGCTTTATATTTAGATAACAATCCTAATCCTCTCCAGCCCTTATTTACAATAATAAGCAAGCTCTTCTCATTCCCTCCTGTGATTCCCTTGGATACTTTGCTTCATATCTTCCTGTCCTTGACAGAAAAACTGCCCATAAATTAATCTTTGAGAAACTCCAGCCTTGCAAAAAAAAAAAAAACACCATCTAGAGGAAAGTTCACTACTAACAATCATTGTTCCCCCATTCAGGCAGCTTCTTACCTTAGAGCCAGCCCTCTCAAGCTTTAAGTACACCCTGAAAAATTAAACCCACTACTTTTCTGCTTTTGGCCCTTGAAAAAATTACCAAACAAAAACCACACACACGCACACACAGAAAAAAGGCAGTAAAACTATCCTTTGGCAACTGCCAACTCTTTGACGAGTAAAGTATCAGTTTTCTCATTAAGCAGCAACGTATTAGAAGTTACAAGTCTGATGTGGGGGTTTCTGAAAAGGTCCATTTCCCTGCCTCACCCTCCCAGTCACAATCACTATTAAAATATTCAGATGCTGATCCTCTCTAAAGTTCTGGAAATAATTTTATTAAGGAGTATAAACCATAGTACCACATTTAAGAAAACAGGAATACAAATGGCAAAGTTATAGACAGAAAAGCGCAGAAAAATCCAGATTCCAGTGAGCCTTTTGTTTCTGTAAGTCTTTTTAATAGGTGGTCCATGAAAATCTCTGTTCAAATCCTGGTCTTGAAGGTTTGTTATATAAACATTTATGTGAGAACTGAATCTAATCCAATATATTTTTCCGTCTGAACATGAGGAAGAACTTCTTCCCTCTGAGGGTGACGGAGCCCTGGAACAGGCTGCCCAGGGAGGTTGTGGAGTCTCCTTCTCTAGAGATATTCAAGACCTGCCTGGACAAGGTCCTGTGCAGCCTGCTGTAGGTGACCCTGCTTTGGCAGGAGGGTTGGACTAGATGACCCACAGAGGTCCCTTCCAACCCCTACTATTCTGTGATATTTGAAACCCATATTTCTTTGACCAGTAAGTCAGGGTTTATTTGTTTATCAGATTAGAAAAGTATCGAAAAGCTGGATGAGTGGTCGGTGAAGTGGATAGAGAACTGGCTGAATGGCAGAACTCAGAGGGTTGTCATCAGCGGCGCTGAGTCTAGTTGGAGGCTGGTGACAAGTGGTGTCCCTCAGGGGTCAGTACTGGGCCCAGTCTTGTTTAACTTCTTCATCAACGACCTGGATGAAGAGTTAGAATGTACCCTCAGCAAGTTTGCTGATGACACCAAACTGGGAGGTGTGGTAGATACACCAGAAGGCTGTGCTGCCATTCAGCATGACCTGGATAGGCTGGAAAGCTGGGCAGAGAGGAACCTGATGAGGTTCAACAAGGGCAAGTGCAGGGTCCTGCACCTGGGGAGGAACAGCCTCATGCACCAGTACAGGCTTGGGGTGGACCTGATGCAGAGCAGCTCTGCGGAGAGGGACCTGGGTGTCCTGGTGGACGACAGGTTAACCATGAGCCAGCAGTGTGCCCTGGCTGCCAAGAAAGCCAATGGGATCCTGGGGTGCATCAAGAAGAGTGTGGCCAGCAGGACAAGGGAGGTTCTCCTTCCCCTCTACACTGCCCTGGTGAGGCCTCATCTGGAGTACTGTGTCCAGTTCTGGGCTCCCCAGTTCAAGAAGGATGAAGAGCTACTGGAGAGAGTCCAGCGGAGGGCTACGAGGATGGTGAGGGGACTGGAGCATCTCCACTATGAGGAGAGGTTGAGGGAACTGGGCTTGTTCAGCCTGAAGAAGAGAAGGCTGCGAGGGGACCTTATAAATGCCTACAAATATCTGAAGGGTGGGTGTCAGGAGGATGGGGCCAAGCTCTTTTCAGTGGTGCCCAGTGACAGCACAAGGGGCAATGGGCACAAACTGAAGCACAGCAAGTTCCAGCTGAACATGAGGAAAAACTTCTTCCCTCTGAGGGTGACGGAGCACTGGAACAGGCTGCCCAGAGGGGTTGTGGAGTCTCCTTCTCTGGAGATATTCAAGACCCGCCTGGACAAGATCCTGTGCAGCCTACTGTAGGTGACCCTGCTTCGGCAGGGGGGTTGGACTAGATGACCCACAGAGGTCCCTTCCAACCCCTACTATTCTGTGATTCTGTGATTCTGAGTAAACACAAGGTTTGACTGTATTCTAGAGGGAGAAAAGGGGTACATCATCATCTTTGGTTAAGGATCGACATGGTTCTGCTGGCACTTGAATAGACCCAGGTACTGGCTTCCATCCCTCTCTATCTATTATTTGATTTATAGTTCACATTGCCAAGTATTTATGCTTTAATCAATATTTTCCATGACTTTCAACAGGTCGCTGATTTAAATATAAAGACTTCCTCTCCCCACAATTAACAGAACAATTGGCACAACACAAGACACTAATTCCACCTTCTGAGAAGCCAGCCTAACGCAAAATTTTCTACATGCAGCATACATTTGGAAACATACTTTATTTCAGAGCCTCTTGAAAAACAGAGATCAGGAAAGGTTACAGTTAGCAGGATATTTGACTGACATCTCTCTTCAAGGTCCTCCTCTAGTTTCCTTCCAAACCTACTGCAAAAGGCATCAGTGTTGCTGTTCTCCCATTCTTCAAAGTACTCATAACTAGGTGTAATCCTGCAGTTATGAGTGGGGACAGCAGAATCTTCCTCCACTGCAAACCAGTTCCAATTGCAAAAACACAAAAGAAAAAATTAGATGTCTCAGGTACATCCTTTTAAGTTTCCCTCAAATAACATCTTCATACAGGAGAGAGAAAGAGTCAGTAGAAAACAGAATCACAGAATGCTCAGGGTTGGAAGGGACCTCTGTGGGTCATCCAGTCCAACCCTCCTGCCAAAGCAGGGTCACCTACAGCAGGCTGCACAGGACCTTGTCCAGGCAGGTCTTGAATATCTCTAGACAAGGAGACTCCACCACCTCCCTGGGCAGCCTGTGCCAGTGCTCCATCACCCTCAGAGGGAAGAAGTTCTTCCTCATGTTCAGACAGAACTTCCTATGCTTCAGTTTGTGCCTGTTGCCCCTTGTCCTGTCGCTGGGCACCACTGAAAAGAGTCTGGCCCCATCCTCCTGACACCCACCCTTCAGATATTTATAAGCATTTATTAGGTCCTCTCGCAGCCTTCTCTTCTTCAGGCTGAACAAGCCCAGCTCCCTCAGCCTTTCCTCGTAGGAGAGATGTTCCAGTCCCCTCATCATCCTCGTAGCCCTCCGCTGGACTCTCTCCAGTAGCTCCTCATCTTTCTTGAACTGGGGAGCCAGAACTGGACGCAGGACTCCACATGGGGCCTCACTATGGCAGAGCAGAGAGGAAGGAGAACCTCCCTCGACCTGCTGGCCACACTCCTCCCAATGCACCTCAGGATCCCATTGGCCTTCTTGGCAGCCAGGGCACACTGCTGGCTCATGGTCAACTTGTCATCCACCAGCACTCCCAGGTCCCTCTCCACAGAGCTGCTCTCCAGCAGGTCCGCCCCAAGCCTGTACTGATGCATGGGGTTGTTCCTCCCCAGGTGCAGGTCCCTGCACATGTCCTTGTTGAACCTCATGAGGTTCCTCTCTGCCCAACTTTCCAGCCTGTCCAGGTCTCGCTGAATGGCAGCACAGCCTTCCAGTGTATCCACCACTCCTCCCAGTTACATGTCATCAGCAAACTTGCTGAGGGTACACTCTAACTCCTCATCCAGGTCATTGATGAATAAATTGCACAAGACTGGGCCAAATACTGCCCCCTGGGGGACACCACTAGTTACCGGCCTCCAACCAGACTCAGCGCTGCTGATGACAACCCTCTGAGTTCTGCCATTCAGCCAGTTCTCAATCCACCCCACTGACCACTCATCCAGCCCACACTTCCTGAGCTTCCCTAAGAGGATGTTATGGGAGACAGTGTTGAAAGACTTGCTGGCTGGAAAACCCCTGACTGGATCTGCTGAATATGAAAAACACTTCTAGAGAGAAAAAAAAACAGATTCCACTGAGTCTCACCAACCAAAAGTTCTTGTTCTACACAAGACAATTAGGTAGTTGTTAATATGCAAAACAACCCTAAATGCACTCTTAGTTGGCAACACGGAAGTATATCGATATTGTCAGTAACAGGATCAAGAGTATTTTTCACCTTTCTTTCAGAAGGTTTCAGATTGCCATTGAATGCTTAAGACCTTTCACAAATGAAGAAAACCCCTTCATACAACAAATATGTCCTTTTAATGCAAAAATTTCCAGTATTTGGCTAAAACTTATCAAAACAATTAACATGGCTGGTTTTGTCACTTCCTATCTCAAAGGAGGAGGAGCAGCAGCCATCCAGAGACTGTGAGAATCACAAGAAATTTTGCAGCAGCTATAGCAAGTCCTGTGTGACAGGTTTGACAGTGGTCATGGCTTCATAGTCCCTACTACTTAAGCCCAGACAGAACACGAAGCATTAGGGACGCGCTCTTTGCCCAATTTTCTCAACTAGAAATCAAAACCATTTTGTGGACTGGCAATTTTCTGTTCAGGTAATTTTGCAGAGGAGATGGCTATGTGGACAGGATGAGCACGTCCTAAGAGGGTGATCCCAGATTCCTGAAGTTAGCAATCACAAACACTAACCACTAGTGTCACATCAGCAATGTAATTCTGAACACCAGTTCCATGTTGTGCAATGTGACCAACCATAAAGAGAAAAAAGCTGGAGGGTAAATTTGGGCTCTTGAACAGTAGGGTGTGAAGGGGAAAATCCATTTTCTACCCATCCCTGAAGGCATAACCAGCAGTACAGATTCTTTCCTATATCAATGCATGGGAGAGACATACACCAAAATAAGCTACGGTGTCTCTTAACAAAACAACTCACTCCTACTCAAGGAAAAGAAAAAAACAACACCTGTTTTGTCTTGCTAATGTGAAAAGCTAGAACTTCAGCATTCAAACATACAGATAAGGATGCAGCTGCAAAACAGGGCAAGCGCAACAGCAGTCTTTATAACCTAAGCTGTTATGAAGTGTAATTAAACAAGTACGGGCTTTCAATTAGGCTGCTGTTCCATTCCTTCCTACCAAATCACAACTGAAGTGGCAAGGCAACGATAAATCCAACAGCTACTAGTCTTAAGTTTTCAATTCAGTATCTCTTCAGTATATATGCATGGCCATAGTGGTATTGAAATCAAAAGCAACAGTCCCAGCTGAGTATTCAAGATTTGTGTTTAATTAATTTTGATGCAGCTTCAGCATTCAAAAAGGTCAGTGATCTAAACCTCATCTCTAAATTTATCAAGTGTAAGACTCATGTAGTATAGATCTCCTCCTGGATTTTTCTAGTCTTAAAAAACAAAGCAATCAAAGATGAGAGACAGATTACTTAGTGTGCTACAAAATTTTAACCTTGGAAAGCTTATGATGTAAAGACAGATTTTCCACTTACTTCTGGATCTCATGCATCTCCTCGTTATAGCAACTGTAAAACTTGTGTTGCTACAGAGTTCAGATCAGAGAAGTTTTTAGTTGCCTACAATACTCCCAATTATTTCTTTTTTGTAAAATATGAGCAGTGGTTTTAGCATTCTTCAGCAAAACACTACTTCCTATGTTTTAGTGGATTTATTTGAAACTACAGTCTTGAAATATGGTTCCCATGTTTCTTCCAGTGTTCCAAATGTAAATAATCCAGGCTTCCAATTCAAAGACTACGTTAGTTTTACTTATCTCTTAGGTATTATCTACCATATCTACCATTATCTACTGCTGTTTCAACTCCCTGTTAGACATCGAAACTGTTTTTATCTGCCAAAAGCTGATGTAAAAGATTAAGTTTCAGAGATGATCTCTTCAAATTGATCATACATTCACTACATACCTGCCCCATTCCTTTTATTCTTTGATTTCATATGACATCGTGAAAGAATCACTTCTTTTACAAGGTCTAATTTAGACTGTTGTGTAAAGGCTGTATCTTGGAATTGCAGGGATAAATTAAAATCTAATTAAAAACAAAAAACGTGAAAAAGCATTCTCAGCAGGCTGTCCACATTACATTTATAGCCTATATGTTCCAGGTATTTATTAAATAAGATACTACTCTTCTACAAATATTTGTCTCAGCTAGTTGGGATACATATTCAAGATTATTGCTTTTACATCTTTGATTTAAGGACACATGAGCTTTGCTTGATATTTGATCAGCATTGGGTGTGTCATAACGATTCTTTTATTAGCTCTACTATGCTCCTGTCAACTTCAGCTTTCTTTTTTCTTCTTTCAAAGAAAATTATTTTTTCCCATGGTCACTCCAATTCCTACCTTAAAATATGAGAATTGTGATGTATTCTCTTTTACTTTGGTTTTATCTTTGGTAAAATTTTGTAATTGATTTTACTGACAAAGTCAAGTTTTCAAGATCCTTGGCAAAATTCATACACAGAAAAAGGACATACAGACTTGACATGCAGACAAGTAACACATCATCACTTCAGAACTTCAGCATCAAGACCAGAACTATAAAGTCACTCTGCTACCCTTAATACATTATACTCAGCAATTTGCAACAACTGTAAACACCTATCTAGACTGCTAATTCTCGAATTTGGGGATGATTTGAAGGCCTGAAGATAATACCAGGACCATAAAATAGTGTATTATTCTGGAAAAAAACTTTAGCAGTTCTATCTTCCTTTTTATTTTTTTAATCTTCTTTTTTCCCCTCCTCCCAAAACTGAAAAGTAGTTTTTTAAAACTGTAAACTTGATTCTTACTTGTGCTAAACAGCTCAGTGTTTCTATTTGAAAAATAAAATTGAGGTTAGTATGATTCACCTCCCTTCCTATTCCCTGGACATGTAAGACCGAGGACTCAGATTCACTTACAGCATCCACTCCACTTCAGGAAACCTAGGCCACAGATTGCAAAGTTTTGCAAGGATATACCATGGAAATATCTCACCATTTGCAGTTACAGCATGCGACACCATGCTGTCCCTAAGTCTTCCACTGGAAGGAGACAGATCACTGTCTATTCATAATATTTGCAAAAACTACAGTAAACCAGTAATATGGTAAATAAACAGTAAAATAAACAAACAGATGACTGTTCTGCCTAGCATTCAGAGATAGTAATAATTAGACTCCTGTATCATAATGGAAAAGAAAAAAATTAAATGCATCTTCCTTAATTATAACTTATCTTCAAATTTCACTGAACTTACGAGCAAATACTAGGTTAAGTAATAGGTATTATTTTCCAATGACAATTTTATTTTTAAGAACTATATAAATTCACCAAGCTATGCTAGATATTACCGTTGACCAGCATAATTTTTTTATTTTTTTTAAAGTTATTCCCTTGCAGAATAACATGTCAAAACTGTACCTGTGTTGAACATTCCCTGCATGAATGGCTTCTGGTGGAACTCTCCATGGACAGCTTACTCTTCCTCCAGGAAGACGTTTGAAATCAAACTGGCAGCAGATTTTTGGATCTGGACCACAAGTGTGAGGAACATCATAGCTATAGAAAGGCATCATATGACAAAGGATATCTGTACTGGATCCCAAATCTGGAATTAATACACAGAGCACACCTTTAAAACAAACCCTCTCAGATTTGCCAAAATTAAATCAGTTCCATGTTCTTAATCCAAGCATTGTATTAAAAATATCAGACCAAGACAATTCCTCTCTTTGAACATCCATAGCTGGAGTCTACCTTTGTACGTACCTTACACATACAGAGGCTAAAACCAGAGATACAACCAAGATTGGAATGTTCCAATCAAGTATCAGCTGATTGGGAAAGACTGAAACAAAATGCTTGGGTTATTTTTTTACCTAGATAAATCTCATGATTTCCAGAATTTTAGAGGTGAACATATCTTTTATACTTTGAGTGAATCAAAACCAAACTAAAAACCCAAACAAAATCAAACGAAAAAAAACAACCACCCTGTTGTCATTAACTCATTAGCACAACATTTGAATGGGTTGGCTTTAGCTATATCTTAATTTCTTGAACACATAACTTCAATACATTAACAGTACAATTCTATGTACTTTAGATTCTCCATGCTTGTACATTGAGTGACAGAGAATTCTAGGCACTTCTGTGACCATCTTTGCAATACTAACTTCCATCTAGTCAGTCCATTCCCTAAAGTTTAACCCAGCAGCAGCAGAGATCTACACACATTTTGTCATGCCCTTGTAACAAGCCCATCTCCAGCTTTCTTGGATGCCCCTGAAGATCAGAGGAACAATAACAGTAACAGTTTTTATACTTAACCCTTTCCCTAACACACAGGTATTCACATTCCCTTTAAGTTTAAAAAAAAAAAAAATCCTCAAAATTCAACCTACATAGTATTTCTTTTTTTCTTTTTACAGAACTGCAAGTATAAAATTTTCAAGTCTAGACTAACCTCTCTAAACAACCTGTTCTTTAAAAATTTCCACAGTATTTTTTCAAGTTGTCTCCATATTTTACCTGTGTAAGTTAACAAGATAAACAGACATAAAGGGAAGACACATACCCCAGTTCTGTCTCCAAAAAAATTCTAGCGTCTTCTGTGTTGCAAAATGTTTTTTAATTGAGTAATGAACTCTCTGTATAAGCATACTGGAAAATCCTGTGCGTTTCAGAAGGTAGGCCATTGTTGGTGAATGTCCAAAAGGATCAACTGCCCAACCAGACTTTGGTTTTACTCCTGTTGACAAAAGAAAAAAGTAAAAGGGAAGAAAGTTTTACTTTTCACTCAAAGCAAACCATACCAACATAATTCAAATCAGCGCACTAAAGATAAAATTTCCAAGAAGACAGATTAAAATATACAGCTGACTATTAAGCCTCCTGCAGAACACACTCTGGAATGAACAAGCTAGAATTAAACAGATAAAAAAATAACAAAAAGAAAAATCAGATATCTGTCTTCGAGATAAGACATTATGTCTACCTACATAAAAAAAATAGATTGGACTTTACGTTGTTACACTATTTCAACTCTGTCTCAAACATCTTTACACAGAATCATAATAAAATACACCTCTTTTTTCAATTTAAGCAGTTTACAGATGTTCCAATTGGAAAGGAAAGCTTTCGAAAGGAAAGAAAAAAAGGAAAAAGAAATAAAATGAACAGATGGAGATGGATTGATGTTGTAGCTCGTTGAATTTTCACTCTAATTTAAATAATGTTAATCTCTGTTGGCTTTGGAACTAACTTAACTTTTCTTTTGATTTATTTGGTTGGAAATCATTAGAATCTTGTCAATTAATACTGTCTGTTCACCAAACTTCGTATTAGCAAACAAAGAACCTATATCTAATCTTCAACATGGTTCCTTAGGCACATTTTTAGTGTTACCAAAAAAAACAGCAGGGAATGCATTACCCTTTTATTAAGCCTTCCTTCCCTCCCCCCAGTCTCTTAGTTATGTCAAGCTGTGTTCATGGAAACTGCAACCTAAGGAAAACGTAGTGAAACAGCTTTTCAAAATAATTACAGTTAATTGGATGAAGTAATGTTAACTTATTACTAAAATCACTATACAAAATTTTTCTGTGTAAAAAGGGTTATCTCTACTTAAGGAAAATTAAGTGTATGTGTAGAGCTAAACAAAAAAAACCTCCCAAAACTATCAAAACAGTTCCGACAATGTTACTGCCATCAGTAATATTCCTCAAAGTTTCAAAAGGGAATGAGACAGCTTTTTTTTTTTTATATACAAACAATTCTAACATTACAATGGGATTAGGTTTTATAACCACTACTACTGCTACAACAACTACTAGTAAAATTGATATTTACTTTTTTAAAAGCCTTACATAAAAGAACTCAATAAATACACAGCCTTCAGAATAGATCCAAACAGATGAAAGGAATATCAATTTTTAAGCTATTTTAAGGCCTCTGTCGTGATTTTCAAAAGACAGAAATGGCAATTGAAAACTGTTTGTGATACCAGACATATGATCCACACTTCAGCATGATCTACTGTTATATTTTGCTGCGCATCTTTCATTGATCAAGACAAAGTGCTATGGCATAAAATTGTCTAAATACTCTTCATCCAGGAACTTCTATGTACAAGCAGTAACTGCAAATACTAGACTCAATCCTACGCCTTCCAGTAAGTAGCCTGATTAAACATTTTAGGAAAGCGGAGTAAAGACAACTTTCTAAGCACCTAAAATACAAAAAAGCATTTTTTAATTGACTTCCTGTATTACCACAGTTAAATTATAGATCAAGCTACATACCAAGGTTCTTTTCTAGCCATTGATGTCCTTCTATCAGCTGGTCAATTAAAGCAAAATAATGAGCAGAGGCTTCATCAGGCATGACCCATCCTCCTGTTACTATTTCAAATTGTCCATCTTTTATTAACCTGAAAAATACGTAAATTGTGTTCAGAATCTTGTACATGAAAACACATGCCTAAAAATAAATTTCTGAATGCTCAATGGGTATTTACCAGGGACACAACGCCAAAATCTAAACTGCTTGCACTACTTCCATCAGTGGACTAAGTTTCTTTAATCAAGCAGTGAAAGAATGAATAGATGAACAGTTGAACAATTAAATTTTTAATGCCTTTGTACAATGAAAACTACCAGCTCTACTGCATGCGACACAATACTTGATTTTTTTTCAGATCAGGAAGAAGGCTATTTCCCGCACAGATTACGAAAAAAAAAGTGCATGTGCCACAGTACTGAAGGCCAATTGAGCGAGATGCCTAGACTTTGCACATTTCAAGCACTACTAATACCTTCCCATTTTCGAACTACCATTCTTTTTATTGTTTTAGAGAGCTGATACAGCTTCAAAGTTTATTGTATTTATAAAGGCATCAGACCATCTCACTCATTAAAATGCCTTCTTGAAACAGATCACAGGATGATATAGTCTCCCTGTCAAGATGTGAGTGAACATTAGTATCACGCATCCAGCATCAGGTGGTCCCTACAGTTAAATAATATAATTTCAGCACTTTGAATGTACAAAAGCATATAAATGTTTACTGTATTCAAGAAAGAATAAACTCATCAAAACTTAGTCACGTTGTAGATAATACTATGAGTAATGAAAAACATGCAGTGAAAATAATCTCCAGTGCAGCTTCTGTCAGTCTTACAACAGTTTAACCAATACTTGATCCTCCTGAACAAAGGACATGTTCCGTAGTGACTATCATTTACTGCTTACTGCGTTCAAAGGGATCTTTTTAACCTCAAGAAACAGCTGTGCTATAATACTCATGTATTGTACATAAATTTTTAAATAGTTTTCTACGTCATTCCCAAGATTTCCAGCATTACGTAATCTTTGCAGCCTCTCATAGCCTTAATGTACACAGCAACCCATGTATCTTGACAGGGTGCATGAGAACTAGAGCATCACAAGGATGAGCTATGAACTGTTGGATCCTGTCTTACAGCAAAGTAAAAAAAAAACAAACCAAACCAAAAACACACACCCGTTTTGAAAACTCCAAAATACTTCCAAGTTTACGCAAGCAGCACTCATTGTTTCAATGTCTAGGCAAACCTCCTACTTCTGTGTTGCATTTTGACTTGTGAACTTGTGATTTTAAAAAGAACTAAGAAAAGCAAGAATATAGAGTATGTACTACTTTATCTTTTAAGCAGCTGCATGTATATAAAATATACACATATCAAAAACCAAAAAATCTCATCCTAATTGTGTTATAACTGAAGCAAAAAAGACCATATATAAATTGCTAATATGAAAAATTACTTTTATTCCATTGCCAATACTTCAGTGTGACTTCAAATAAAGTTTATCATCACAATTCCATTACAATTTGAATGACATCTTCATGGCTGTACATGGTAACTTTTAGTCAATTTTTACAGCAACTCAGTAATCTGGCTTCACTTCTCTGAATGGATTTTTATTTTGTAATTGGAAAAAAAAAACACAAGCCCAAAAATTCAGAACTTGAGTAGCTGATTATTCTACCAATTCTGCATCTCAACAAGTGAAATCTTGTTTACAGTAGTCAAATTCATAAAAGTCTCATAACATGCCACATCAAAGCTAAGAAATAGTTCAGTATTCAAACCTTTTAACGGCATCTTTTTTTTGGCTATCTATTCCATCCCACCATTTTGAAAAGTAAGAAATCTCAGACCACAAAAATTTCCTTCGGTTGTCTTCTTGCAATTTTATAACCATATTGTTTAAGATATGCTGTGTCTGATCTCGGAAATAATCATCAAATGTCTTCAGCCAACCTAAGAAAAAGAAAATATGAAATTTAAGTTGCTTTCAACAGTCTTGGAGACCTGCCTTCTTCCCACTCCCTACAAAAAGTTGAGGGAAGCATTTTCTTAAAAAAGTTGAACTTTACATGCTGTGGACAGTTCAAAGCGCTAAACTCTTCAGGAGCTTCTTTTTACAAAATTTACATGTTTTATTTCCTAAATGTATAAATATATGGAATATTAGGCTTTCCACTTTAATACACAAAATACACAATTTAAAAAAATTGTGGATTTCTTTTTTTAAATTTAAGGACAAATTAAGTCATTGGAAAGGAAGATGTAGATATCTACAAATTGATCTTCCTTGATAACTTGCACTAGGTTTCCTCATCTCTCACATCAGGAGGACTGTAAGGTCTATTAACAGATCATCTTCCAAGCCCAAGCCCTGTTCCCAACACACACACCCTCAACACCCCCTAATCTCAATGTCTTACCTCTTCTTTCAAGTCATAAAGCATCCCATAACCCTACTTTATGTAAAGCAGCATCTTACTCCTACAGTTTGAGGAGGAAACCAAGAGGCACTAATGGTATCCCACAGGCCTTGAGGGTAGAGAAACAAAATGGGGGTAAACAAAGCAGCAGTAAGCCCTGAAGAACATGTTCAGCATCATTTATGAATGAGGGGTTTGGTAGCAATGACTGACAAACAAAATGTGTTGTAGCTGCCTCCCTCATTAGAATATATACCACTGAGGTAAAGGAAAAAACAACTTTAATCACACATTCAGACCTCACAGTGCAGAGCCTTCCATTAAATTCTTTAACCTCTTCCTAAAACCCTGCATGAGAAAGTACATGCATCTTCCTTCCTAGAACCTGAATACGTTCTTTCTGTAACTAGATCTGGAAAAAAGCAGATAAGCCTGTCTACTTAATAGACAAGTAGCATATTCCTGCCCTTCATACTAGCTCTTGTCATGTATCAGCATTTTCATTCACATGCTTCCAAAAGGGACTCAGCAGTAGAGTTTAAGGAAGTATCATATCACAGAGCAACTACTGGAGAATGCAAAGGATGTTACAAATTGGTCCTATAGCATGCATTCACATTTTAAGATGTTGTGAAAGCTTCCACAAAACGTGAGGATTGTACTCCATGCAAATATGATCCTAGTGATGCCACTCTGATTTACCAGTCCTGTTCTGCAGAGGCACTGCCATTCTAGCACAATGCCAATTTGCTTATAGCAGGACACAGGACCAGACTGTTCTGGAATAAGACCATATTTTTTCAAGGCAGTGACACAAATGCAGAAAATTTTAGTATTAAAAAAAATTAAGTTTAATAATAATTAAACCACTTGATTACTGAATAGAGTCTGAATATTGACTCAGAAAGTATACACTATTATGATTTCTTTTAAGGATAAAAATAAATCACATTCATCTTAGGTAGAAGTGTAGAGCTCATGTAATTTTATACTAAGGCACATTCTTTTCCAGTTCATATCAAATTGTTCACTGTATTTCAGATAAATAGTTTTGTAATTAGGAATAACCACTAGACACTGGTGCACTCTTATTTTGGTTTCACTCTCACTTCGAAAAGGTCAAATTTTAATAAAGCGTTCACAAACAAACAAAACCATCACAAATTTCCAAAAACTTCCCTTTTTTACTTCGCACATGAGGAAATAAAACTATAACACTCCAGAGGAAAAGTGCTAGCCTAGTATGTCTTTCTTTTTTTTTTTCAACAGATCTTTAGCATTTAGAAGAATCATGACATCTGATATACACTTCTGTACAGACAGAACACTAGGGTCTAATCTAATCTATCTTCAAGGGGAAAAATATATTTTGTAGACAGTTAATACAAGGGCTTTAAATCTAAATCTAAAACAGTTTCTTCAGAGGCATGGAAACAGCTCAGTACAAAAAAGTTGACAGTAAATTACTATTACACAATAGTTTCACGAAGACTGAAAACAGAAAAGGGATGAATAAGCTGATTTTTTTTCCTTTTGTACTGTTTTTAATAAAAATTTGTTGCAATCTCTGCCTTCAGTAAGTGTTTTGTTTTAATGGAAGATTTCCCTCAAAGAACTGAGATCACATAACCAGTTAATCTTTTTCAATGCTCATTTACTTTTCAACAAATCAAAGAAATATTTTACTAATATTTACATTAAAAGCTCAACACGTAGCTGACTATAAATTTATAGCTTTTTACCAGGAATTTCTTCTGCAAGAGACAACTAGCATACAACTAACGGAGGATGAACTAAAACCATCCTGTGTTTTCCCTATATGGAAATGTATCATAATAATAAACCGTTTTAGCTTACTATTACATCGAAGCAATAAAAGCAAACTTATACTGAGTTACTCTTCTTAAACATTCTTGAAAAATTTAATGAACTAACCTAAATAAAGAAGCACAGAGCTAAATGACAAAGCAGCTGCCATAAGAATACATTATGATGTAGGAAGAGCAGTGTTATGACCAGCAGTTGTTTCATTTTAATATATTCAGTTTACTAAGTTATGGAGGAAGGGTAGAACATGGTTAACACACTGAACTTTAAACATTTCAGAAAGTCCTAGGAAATACTTACAAGTATTCACAGAACTAGTTGCAAGCCAACAAGAGAGTCCTCTGAAATTTAATTACCATGCATATGGCATCTTGCACCTAAATATACTTATTTCTGAATAGAACATTTTCAGTCAGAAGGGACTTACAACAATCACCTAGACTAACTGACTGACCAGAGCAGATCAAAAGTTAAAGCATGTTATGAAGTGCATCGTCCAAATGCCTCTTAACCACTGACAGGCTTGGGGCATTCACCACCCCTCACAGAAACCAGACCACCTTCTCGGTAAAGAAATACTTCCTCATGTCCAGTCTGAATGTGACAGTCTGACCTGGTGCAGCTTTGAACCATTCCCACGTGTCCTATCCCGGGATCCCAGGCAGAAGAGCTCAGCACCTCCCTCTCCCTGTCCCCTCCTCACGAAGCTGCAGAGAGCAAGCAGGTCGCCCCTCAGCCTCCTTGTCTCCAAACTGGACAAACCCAGGGTCCTCGGCCGCTCCTCACAGGACATGTCTTCCAGCCCTTCCACCAGCTTCCTTGCCCTCCTCTGGTTGTAATTCAAGGACCTTCACATCCTTCTTCAATCGTGGGGCCCAGAACTGCACACAGTGCTCAAGGTGAGGCCGCACCAATGCTGAATACAGCAGGACAGTCACCTCCTTGGCCGGCTGGCTGGGCTGGGTCTGATGCACCCCAGGACGCAGAGGTTTGCCCCCTTGGCTGCCAGGGCAGCTGCTGGCTCACACTGAGCCTGCTGCCAGCCAGCACCCCCAGGTCTCCTTCTGCAGGGCTGCTCTCCAGCCACTCCTCTCCCAATTTATACTTGTGTCCTGTGTTACTCTGTCCCAGGTGCAGAATCCGGCATTTGTTCTTGTAAAATTTCATGCCTTTGACAGGTCTTAATCCCACGACTTACAGAGGCTTTCCGATTTTGCACAGAGCCGTAAAGATTAAAAAATATTATCAAAAAAGATTTTAAAATATTATCAATAGATCAAAAATATAAATCAAAAATATTAAAAAATATTATCAAAAAACAATGAATAAATTAATTTACACTTGCTCGCTATAAGTCTACTACTGAATTAAATGTATTATTTCACATCTCAGACCTTAACATCACATAAGAATCTAGTACAACTCATATTCATTCTTGTGCTCATCCACAAACTAAGAATTTGTTCCCAAGTTGAAAGAAAAAATTTACCACTGTATTTGTGTCAGGAAACTTTCAACATAAACAGAGTTTACACGTGGAAAAACTGCAGTAGTTTAAAACTGCAATTACCAAAACTAAATATGCTAATATCACCAAAATAATACTGGTAGGTTTAAAACTACATACAGACCTTTGTCAACATAAAAATGTAAACAAGAAAGAAAATAATACTGTCTTTAATGTCATTATGCTAGTCTTGACCTAATAAGCATCCAGGACTTTCCCAGCTACTTCCACTTTCTGCCAGCACACGTGATAGCAATGGAAAGTACAAGTACACACTGCTAAGCTGCTTGTCTTTTGACTGTCTCACTCATGCTCGTCCCCAAAAGTGTGGAAACTTTATATTCCATCCCCCCCAAATTTAGCAGCATCATGCAGTTGTCCATTTTCGCACTTTTTTCCCCCCCACTTCATTAATGTAAATTCTTTTGGATTGACAGCAAGACTCCACAAATTATGTCCAAATGTAAACGCAATGCATTGCTATGCAAAAAAATCCTGAAGCATTTAATCAACTGATTTGCCACTATTCCTGTCTACACTTTGCAGTCCAATTTTGTTTTTTAAAACTTTATCAGCTCCTTGCACTAGAGAAAGGTATTCTTGTGTCTTAGCACAGTTAAGACACAGTGTAGAGACACAGGCAAAGTTTCAGGACAAACTTACAACAGAAGCTGACAAATTAGCATCATTCAAAAATTAACTTAAGTAAATGCACTTAATTTGATCATGACAAGAATCACAACTCAACTTTGAAAACACGAAATTATTACTACCAAGAGTGAGCACTGCTTATATGTATCTGCAAGGCTGTTGGCATTTTTCTGACATTTGTATTTCATTTGTCTTTTTGTTTAAAATTAACTGTTGAAATGAAACAAAAGACTTTTCAACTGCTTAGTACCATAAGCAGAGGTCCCTTCCAACCCCTACCATTCTGTGATAAGTCAACCTCCAATGTTAAAGAGGAAACATGTGCTTAAACAAGTTTCCAGTTTCTCATGAAATCTGTTTCAATGAAGAGGCAGATTTAGTGCATGTCTGGAATACTATCCCTTGTTAGATTAATGCATTTTTGAGGGCAGTTTGCAGCTCTAATTTACTTTACAGTCAATCATAATTAATTTCACTGAGTCTAAAATTCACATATCAATGCTGCTTCTTGCTACCTGAGAAAGTTCAGTAATTTATTAATTTTATAGCAGAATTAAATAAAACCATTAAATTTCTGCTAGCATTACACAGGTTTCCAGAAAATAAAAGCAATCTCTTTGCAACAAAATTAGAACAACTTCAATACCTGGGTTTTTTAAAATGCACACCTGACTTAATAAAATTCTCAGCTAACTAGTTCCTGGAAGAAGACAGAATTAGGTAATTATTTTGATAGCTAAGGAAGTATTTAGACCTGACATACATGCACACACCCTTTCCCATACATTTTAACTTAAGTAAAAATTGGGTGTGGGTAGGTGGAGGGGGGAGGGAAAATCTATTTTAGTCTCTTTCAATTCCACTTAAGTGCTGCTTGTACTAGGTCTGTAACAACCACACTCAGCAACAAAATACTCTCATCTGGTACACACATATCTTACAAAGCTCACAAGTCTCAATTCTTAAATAATTTAATGAGAAGACATCACCAAAATCATCACTGCCAACAGAGCAATCAATGGTGGAAGCGCCTTTCGACCCCTCAGGTCATATCTGAACACCATCTTTCAAGCCCAGTTGTGCTGGTTGACAATATCACTGTCCCTGAGCAGGGCTCTTCCCTCTGGGGTTCAGCTGCCTAATCCACTTCAGGCAGTCACAAGAAACTGCTGTTGAAGCACGAGAGCTAACGTAAGGGCTTCGCCAGCACAGCAGGTTATACGATCGTTCATTAATCTGCTCCAGAAAGAAATGCCACCCATCTGCGATGGCTACAACCTCACACAACACAGCTATTTGTAAATGGAACATCTCTCCATGGCTTGAGATTAATCTGCACTGGGTGAGTCCCCCCCAAATCAAACATGCAGCTGCTGTGCTCAAATCTTCATCAGCTGCCAGCAGCTAGAAGACAGTTATGCCTGTCACTGATCAAAAGTGTGAAGGGGGCCCATTTGCCTAAGTGATTTCCTAATAACAGGTGAATACATTAGCTACTAAAGGGAAGCACAGAGACCTCAAGTTTGTAGGTCCTTGTTGAATTCACATGGAAGTGGTTAACCCAGATTTAGCAGAACTTATCAACAAAAAGTGTTTCAGAGCACCAGTGCATAAATCATCCTCCAGAACAGAACCTGGAACCTAAGACCACCCCCCTCCCTATAGATTCTATTTCAAGGCACTTCCTTTGCCTTTGAGCTACAGATTCTCACTAGTGTAACTGGTTACATGAAAAGTTAAAGCAGTCTCAGATGAGAAAACGTAAAATATAATGAGAACTTAGATCTTCTGCAGCTAATAGTTATATCTTTACTAATCCCATTTCTTGGTAAATATTTTTCACATACATTGTTACACTATAGGTTCATTATGCCTGAAGCTTTCTTGCCAGAAGGCATTTTCCTTGCACCATGCCTTTTAATCCTCTGTGGGAAAGGAATAATGTAACCATTACCCATATAAGAGATTTCAGATCTTTGTAACAGACAAATTTTCCTTTTTTCAAGTGTTTATTAATATGCAGTTTCATACTACAGACAATACCACAGAAATGTCCTTACCAAAAGCAGTACCAAGTCAGGAGATTTCTTTGTGTTATAGAAAGCAAACAATAACCAGTCTTGCACAAACACCTTTGGTAATGGAACAGTTTACATTTACCAGGATTATATCTCAGTTTAACTCTACTTTGTATCAACTGAGGAGCCCGAACAGGCTGGGAGATACTTAGTTTGTATGCATGAGGAGATGCAGATTTTAGTTGCTGCTGGTGGAAAGACAGAAAAACATGAAGAAATTAGGTATTAAGGAGGAAGACTTTAGGAGCCAAGACTTTAGACATCAGTAAGAAAGTCAGTTGTCAAAGGTGAACGCCAACACCATTAATATTTCAGGCAAGTCCTGGGGAATAACCTATGCAGGAAAATGGTTGCAACAAAGATGAGAGGCAGCTCTCACCACTTCACAGAATTCTTCAGACCTTATTATTGATGGGGCAGACACAGAGACCACTTCTTTCAGAGAGCTGGAAGAACAAGTACCTTACTACAGATTTAATGAGTGACTCCCTCCAAGACAGATATTTTGAACAGCAGTAAAAATCCACCTCTGAGGCTAAGCTCATTATGGCCCACACCCCTACATCTGGAAGCAGGCCAGAGCACTGCTGGGAAGGGCAAAACAGAATCAGATTAAACTTCACTAAAAGAAGCTCTCAAGTGCACCAAAAGACATCATTCAGATGTAAACTAAGGAGCAGACAGCAGACACCCTGTCCTGGGTAAATAGAAAATTCATACTGGGAAAGTACAGGAAGCTCCATGGTTGACCACACAAAAAGTTAAAAAGGAAAAGGTGTTAGTGAGGGTACCTCTGGTTGCAGAGCAGTATTTATGCTTTATCTGTCTTAGAAGTTCAATAATTCTGCTGACTCAAAAATATTTTTTGGAGGAGGTGGGAGGGTGGGTGGTTTTGTGTGGGTGGTTTGGTGGTGTGGTTTTTTACTTGGGACTTCTGGCTTTTTATTTATTTGTGTTTGGGGGAGGGGTATTTACTGTTTTTTTAAATTTGTTTGCGTATTGGGATTGCATGGCAAGGTTTTGGTAGTGGGGGGGCTACAGGGGTGGCTTCTGTGAGAAGCTGCCAGAAGCTTCCCCCATGTCCAACAGACCCAATGCCAGCTGGCTCCAAGGTGGACCCGCCGCTGGCCAAGGCCGAGCCCATCAGCGATGGTGGTAGAGCCTCTGGGATAAAATAGTTAAGAAAGAAGAAAAAAATGTGCAACTGCAATTCCAGCATGAGAGTGGAATGAGACTATGCAAGAGAAACAACTCTGCAGACACCAAGGGCAGTGTAGAAGGAGGGGGAGGAGGTGCTCCAGGCGCTGGAGCAGAGATTCCCCTGCAGCCTGTGATGAAGACCATGGTGAGGCAGGCTGTGCCCCTGCAGCCCATGGAAGCCCACAGTAGAGCAGATAGCCACCTGCAGCCCAGGCAAGACCCCACGCTGGAGCAGGTGGATGCCCAAAGGAGGCTGTGATCCTGTGGGAAGCTCGTGCAGGAGCAGGCTCCTGCAAGGACCTGCAGGCCAATGGACAGAGAAGTCTACGGCACAGCATGTTTGATGGAAGGGCTTGTGAACCCCACAGGAAAGGACTCACGCTGGGGCAGTTCATGAACAATTCCAGCCCGCAGAAAGGACTCATGTTGGAGAAGTTCGTGGAGCACTGTCTCCCATGGGTGGGACCCCACGCTGGAGTAGGGGAAGAGTATGAGGAGGAGTGCTCGCAAAGACAAGTGATGAACTGACCACAACCCCCATTCCAAGTTCCTGAGCCACTTGGGGGGAGGAGGTAGAGAATTCAGGAGTAAAGTTAAGCCCAGGAAGAAGAAAGGGGTGGGAGAAGGTGTTTTGAAGATTTGCTTTTATTTCTCATTATCCTACTCTGATTTGATTGGTAATAAATTAAATTAATTTTCCTCAAGTTAACTCTGTTTTGCCCGTGATTGTCATTGCTGTGTGATGTCTCCCTGTCCCTACCTCGACCAACAAGCCTTTTGTTATATTTTGTCTCCTCTGTCCCATTCAGGAGGAGGAGTGATAAAACCGCTTTGGTGGGCATCTGGCATCCAGCCAGGGTCAGGCCACCACAGTTTGTTTGGCTTTTCTGGGGTGGGTTTGTTGGTCTTTTTGTTGTTTGGTTGGGTTTTTTTAAACACAGATCAAGAACCCAAATGTGACAGAGAAGAATTCCATACACAGAGAGGGCCTCTGGACCTGAAGAAGATTCTTGTTATCATCTGACTTTCCAAAAGAAGGTATAATATCTCAAGCGTCGTGGCAAATATATACTGAAGCTCAAGGGATTCCCCACTGAGTAAGCTTAGTAACTTGCCACCCTAATTTGGAAGTTAATAAAAGACATGTCCGTCTTCCCTAAAAATCCACTATTTTTGGGACCCTTCTAATAGGAGCAATACAATACAGAGCTATTAAGTCTGCTAGCCCCAAAAGACATATATCTAAAAATCTGGAGGCTCTGATGAAGCCTCTTCCAGCATAACCGGATATTGATAGCCTTTGCTACTGGCCAGCTGAGCCAACAGCAGCCTCAAGACTGTATGTCTTGCTTGGCATACAGTAAGGGATAACGTAATTTGTAGTGACAGATGTTAGTATCGACCAAAATAATCTCAATGTGAAAAGAGGTCCAGTAACTTCAATACTCAAATTCCTCAGAATACGAGTTCTCAGTGAGCCACTTTTGGTAAGCAGAACTGGTGCTACAGGATGAACAAAACACTAGATTACAGCACCTAATGCCAAAGTTTGTCAGACACAAGGAGTGTTGGCTGTGAAAATTTACCACAGCTGATTATAGCAGGCAAGACAGGAATCTAGCTGTAAAGAAGAATGTAGAAGGCTGGAGGTCAGAAAGTTAAATGTTAGCTCCAAGGAGTACTTCCAGCATGGCAACAGAAACTGGTCAATTCTGCATGGAGTACTGACAGGACAAGCCAGGCACCACAAAGGAAATCAGCCCAATATATTCTGTTCTGGAAGACAGCTACAGAAAGAATGTAAATAAAATAAACAAAATAAATTTTTTAAAAACATAAATACATAATTACTAGAACCTGTAGAAGAAGAACCTGTAGTAAAAAAGATTAAAAAAAAATAGTGCCAGAACACTGAGCCCCTACAAACCTTATGACTTGAATGGACACCAGCAAACTTTTCTACAAAGCTCTTCTCGGCTTCTCTTAGAACATTCTCCTGCAGCTCCCAAGCCTTGTGCTCCTGTTGAGCTGCCTCACCCTGCACTGTGCAGGGAGTCATTGTTCAATCCATCTAAAGTCATCTCGGGAGAACAGGTGTGACACCAGGCAACTGGTTTCTAGCAGAATGCCAACCATCCTCCCTCATTTAGGACATAATCCTACTAGCTTCAGCAGAAAGAGGGAGAGAATTCAACTCCATACCACTTTCTAATACGAACCAAGAGAACTAGAAATTCTGTACATTCCTTTAAGATTGTTTCAGATTCATTAAATGACTGTACAGGGTGTGGCTTCTTTCTAGGATAGTTTTTAGGAGAACAACCACCACAGAGGAAATAAACAGACACAGGTTTAAAGACAGTTCTACAAAAAGGCAGATCGAAGTTTATGCTGTGATTATTTTCTCTGAGTATTTTTACTATATCCATACTTTGTAATTTTAGTTGTCATAACTGGACAATACAGTCTCTCCAAAATCCAGTGTTAATTTTCTTTGAAAACACTTGATAAATGCCAATAAAAGTCACTTATGTTCACTATACTGTATCTTACTTCTCTCAGATCCACAGTACTTCAAACAACAAATTAGAAAGAAACACAGTAATAAAGTTTAAAAATCACTGAAATTTTGGCTTTCCACAATAAAAGCAGTTTCACCAGCTTCTCATAGTCAGTGTACACGTACCAGAAGTACACTATAGCAGTATAATTCACTGCTTTTTGGTGTATTTTATAGTCATTTCAAAATAAAGTGATACTTCTCCATTTTATTTATTACACAGTAAACATCAACGTGGGAGGAAGAAGTAAAATTACATAAGCATACTTAGGTTTCAGTTTAAATCCAAACTTCATATTATCCCACCGTAGAATTAGCGTGTGCACAAAACAATAAAGAAAGTGTTACAGTCAAAAATCTCACATTTGCCATTTTCACATAATCCAAAAAACACACCTCTATCACTGGCTGAGGGTTAAGTATCTATGACAGTCCAAAAAGTTAAAATAAGAACAGGCCGTATTTAATGCAGCAATGAATAAACTGACTAGGTTACAAGCAGAACGAACACAAAAAAACCTATATTACCTTCCAATATCAACACTCAAGTTCTACTCCACTTCATAAATAAGTATATGTACAATTTTTATCATAACAGTTCTCACTTGAGTCAATGGCACTTGAATTATACATCTGCTTAACTGCCTTGCTAGATTTAAGTCTAACATATGAAGTAGTATGCTTTAAAAAAAGCCCAAATCTTCACAGAAATGACAATATATTTCTTAACTGAAAAGCCTCTAGATGCACAAATCAATACAGTTAACATATTACCTGGGTCATTATGTGAGTGAGGCACGACAAAAACTTGAAGTGGTTCACTGTCCCATTCATTTTCATTGTATGTGATATCGAAGCCTTGTTTCCACACGCCACCATCTGGATTATCAAAAGGAAGAATGTCATAGACATCCAACATCTAAAAAAGAATAGAAGAAATATAAAACTTGAATTCACAAAAACTGTTCTGCTATTAAAAACCAAAGCCATTTCATCAAAAATAGATCAGCTTGTTCATTACGCAGGGAGTGATGAAGTGTCAAACGAATAGAAAACTAACAAATGAGAGCAAGTTTCAAGTCACACCAGGACACCCAAGACACAGCTGGCAGGAAGAGGAGCATTTGGCAGACCCTGTTCTGAGAAAACTCAAATTGATTAAATAAATGGTAGGAATAAGAGCCTTACAACACAAAAATTATGACAGCTCACAATGGCATTGGGGGAGGAGGGTAGGGAGAGGATTATACAGAATAGCACAATACACTAAATCGTGGAACACAGAAGATGAAGAGGAAAAACTAAGCAATCAGTAAGAAGGGATGACAACATGAGAGACTGAGGCAAAAGTCAAACTCACAAAAGGGAACTGAAAGAAACTATCAGGGAAAAATGCTCAAAACTATACCAAATTGCTACAGCAAAGCTCCTTACATATTCACTGTTGCCCAGTACACTAATTATACAAGGAAGGACATATTTCACCTGTCAGTGCAACTAAGAAGGTTACAGGTAAATAAAACACCTCTAGAGTTACTTTTAAAAAATTCCTGTGAAATTTAGATACTGCCAGTTAGCTTCAGAGAATCTTCTAATGTGATTTTAGACCAAAATTACCATATCCCACTTTTTTTTTTCTTTTTTTCTTTTTTTTTTTGGTAATGCCCTAGTCTGCATTTAGCAAGGAAGGCAGACTTTACAAACATGAACTATCATCTGGACAAGTCTTTTACCGACACTACAGTTTAAAAAACTTGAACTAAACTTTAGTTCTAACCCCATGTTAGAATATAACTGTACACCTAAAAAACTTTCTTAAACATTTCACTTCCACAAAAAATAGCTTACAGGAGTCATTTACTACATGAACACGAGTTAAAACTTTGCAGTGGTAATCTGGTCTCTGTCCTGCTAGGAAACTTTAGAAAAATACAGACATCTGAAACAACCACCTGAATAAAGAAGTCAATGCCTTGTGATGGGCTGATCACCAAACCCCCACCCAGCTGCTCTCTCTCTCCCTCAACAGGATGAGGGGAGAAATAAGATTAAAAGGTCATAGCTCAAGATAAAGACAAGGAGATCACCTACCAATTACCATCACAGACAAAACAGACCCAACTTGGGGAACATTAAATTAATTTATTTGCAATTAAAATAGAGTTGGATAGTGTGAAACAAAGACAAAACTAAAACACTCTTCTAGCCCAGCTCAGCTTCACACTTTCGTTCCCAACTCCCCTCTGTCCCCCTGCCCCAAGTGGTGCAGGGGTATAGGGGCTGCAGTCAGACTGTAATAGTTCCTCTGTGTCACTCCTTCCTCCTCACACTTTTTGCTTGCTCCAGTATGGGGTCCCTTCCACAAGCTACAGTCCTTCAGGAACTGCTCCAGCATGATATTGTCTCCACAGGCTACAGTCCTTCAGGAACTCCTCTAGTGTGGATCCCCCATGGGTCACAGTTCCTTCTGAAAATATCTAGCTGCTCCAGCACGACATACTCCATGGGCTGCAGGGAAATACTTGCTCCATGGTGGTCTCCGCCACCTGCTCCAGTGGCTGGAGCACCTTCTCCCCTTCCTCCTTCAACAACCTTGGTGTTCACAGGGTGGTTTCTTCCACTTTTTTTTCCTTATATCTCACTACCATGCATCGTTTTCCCCTTCTTACAACACTTTCTCCCAGAGGTGCCACTACCCTTGCTGATGGAGGGCTTGGCTGTATCCTGTGGCAGGTTTGTTTTGGAGCTGGATAGAACAGCTGTGTCCTGCACCAGGCACCACCGACCTCTCCTCATAGTCACCACCCCTGAAACTCCCTGCTGCCAACATCTGGGCACTGCACCCAGTACATTCCACCCTCACCTCTGTGGAACACATATTTAAGAACAGTCGATAAAATATACATTCACCACACACTCTTCACAAACTTCACTTACACCTACAAAAAAAAAAATCCCACATCAAAATCAAACTGACATAACAACACTGAAAAAGTTGAAATTTTACACACACGATAAAATTCAACCTCTTGTTCCTTCACCTCATTACAACCACCCCAGAATCCCCACAGTTATTTCACTCTGGCAATGTTCAGTCCAAGTTTTGGACAGTACCACTCTCAACTGGTGTCCTTATCTCTCATTCCTCAAGCCCCAGGTTGGGTGCCAAAAACGACTGCAGTGGGCTGACCTTGGTTGTGTTGACATCTAGCAGCCAGCCAAGGTCAACCCACCACAGGCTTTTAGCTTCAGCTACAAAGAGAAGTAAGTAACGTTAGAGGGGAGTACAACCCACTGTAATCCTAGAATTAGCAGAGCTTCAGCTAGGCCTACAATGTCCATACACTAGATATCTATGGCCTGTACAAGATCTTCTTGTCACGTCACTGTTCCACCAAGATTGCTTCCACCTTTGGACAGTATCGCTTAGTGGAAAAATACAGATGCAGTACTCGCAGGTGTGTGGCCAGCTTGAAAGGTCCTGTCATGGTGTAACCCGGCAGCCACCTGAGCAGCTGTCAGGTCCTAGTTGTTGGCTGCCATGTTAAGCCACAACAGGATCAAATAAGGGTTACATTGAAATTAGCCTAATACCATATTTTTTTTATTTTCTAAAATTTGATTTTGAGGAACTGTAATTCTTCTGTGAAATGCAACCTTATGAAGAAAACTAGGTGCATACTCTGTAAATTTGCCAATTACCCACAAGTCGCCTTGAGACTGACAAACTCTTTTGACATTTCAACCATGAAAATACATTTGTTTAAAAGGCAACAATTCACATTCCTATAACTTTATTTCATAGATGGAGCTTGAATTTCACAAGCAACTTCCTGCAGTCTGCAAGACACCGTTTTTTACGGTCCATAACATACATATTTTTTTCCCCCCAACATCTATTACCTTACAGTTATCTCAAAAAACCATGCTCCCATGATTAGGAGCTAAAAAGCTAGAAACTGCAATTCAGGAAATAGACCTTGCAATCTTATTCAATAGTTGTCTGAAATAACTGGCTCAATGACTTGAGAGGTTTGCTGCCTGCGAGGGGCCCGGATCCAGGCCATTGTAGAGGAACTGTTGAAGCTTGTCCAACTCGCTGACTACTACCCTTTGTTGTTCTTCCATTTAGGTACCAGTGATACCTCCAGGGGCAACCTGGACTGCATCAAAAGAGATTACAGAGCTCTGATGGTAGTAATGAAGGTCATGGAGGGGCAGGTAGTATTCTCTTCAATCCTGCCAGTAAGGAGTAAGGGTCTGAGAGGAAGACTCTGATAGTAGAGTTCAATAATTGGCATTGGAACTGGTGCTGGCAACAGGTTTTGGGGTTCTACGACCCTGGGACTCTGTTTGCAGATCAGTGTCTGCTTAGGAGAGATGAGATCCCACTCACTAAATAGGGCAAAGGTATCTTTACCAGGAGGATGGCAGACCTGTTAAGGAGAGCTTTTAGCTATGAATAAAGGGGGAGGAAGAGAGTTACCAGCAGGCCTATGAAGGAGGAAGTGATGGATAAGAGTGACGCGACATGAAAGGATTAAAAAAAAATAATAATAAAATAAATAAACAAAACAGGGTTTAAGCAGGGTCACCTCCAGCATTTGCATGTATGCAAGCAAGTGCCTACAAGACACAATTACAGAGAAATCACCAGAACCCCTTCTGGGAAATCAGCCTGCTGGGGTGCCACTCTGAAGTACACTAATTCACACACCATGGGGAATAAACATGATGAGGTGGAGATCTGTGCGCAGTTGTAAGCCTGTGAACTTGTCGGGAGCATAGAGAGATGGTGGGATGACTCTAGTGACTCTAAAATTCAATAGCTGCAGTAACCATGAGATGGTGGAATTCAGGACACTGAGAGAAGGGAGGAGGGCAAAAAGCAAGATCACATCACTGAACTTCAGGACAGCAGACTTAGGCCTCTTTGCTTGGCAGAGCCCACAGGATAAGACCCTGGAGGGAAAAGGAGTCCAAGAAAGCTGGTTAATATTTAAGGATCACCTCCTCCAAGCTCAAGAGAAGTCCATCCCAACAAGCAGGAAGTAAGGAAAAAATGCCAGGAGACCTGCATGGATGAACAAGGTACTTCTGGCAAAACTCAAACAAAAAAAGGAAGCACAGAGTGGGTAGAAGCAGAGATAGGTAACATGAGAGAAATATAGAGACACCATCCAAGCACCCACAGATGAAGCCGGAAAAGCTACAGCCCAAACGGAATTTAATCCAGCCAAGAATCTCACAGGCAATGAGAAGGGCTTCTCTAAGTATACAAGTGACAAAAGGAAGGCTAGGGTCTGCTTTTGAAGGAGACAGGGAGCCTGGTGACACGGGACATGGAAGAGGCTGAGGTACTGACTATCTTCTTTGCCTTAGTCTTTACAAGCAAGACCAGCCTTCAGGAATCCCAGGTTTCAGTGATCAGGAAGAAAGTCTGGAGCATGGAAGATGTGCCCTTGGTGGAAAAGGGCAGGTCGGGAAATACTTCAGCAAAATGGACTTACATAAGTAAGTGGGACGCACCCACAAGTACCAAGTGAGCTGGCTGATGTCGCTGCAATGCTGCTCTCAAGAATCTTTGAATGATCATGGTGACTAGGAGAAGTGCCCAAGGACTGGAGGAAAGCAACACCACTACTATCTTCAAGAATGGCAGGAAGGAGGACCCAGGGAACTACAGGCTGGTCAGCCTCACCTTCATGCCTGGGAAGGTGATGGAGCAGCTAATCCTGGAAACCATTTCCAGGTACGTGAAGGGCAAGAAAGTCATCAGGAGTAGCGAGCACGGATTCACCAAGGGCAAGTCATGCTTGACCAACTTTTGAAACTTCTATGATTCTATGATTAAATGATTAGCCTGGTAGATAAAGGGAGAGCAGTGGATATTGTCTAGCTCAACTTCTGTAAGGCTTTCAGCACTGCCTCCTGTAACATCCTCATAGAGGAGCAGCTGATGTATGGGCTGGACAAGCAATGAGATGGATGAAAAAACAGCTGAACAGCCAGGCCCAGAGGGTGGTGATCAGTGCCATGAAGTCTAGTTGCAGGCTAGTAACCAGTGGTGTACTCAGAGGTCACTACTGGGTCCAATGCTGTTTAATATCCTCATTCATGATTTGGATGATGGGGCAGAGTGCACCCTCGGCAAACTTGTAGATGACATCAAAATGAAAGGAGGGGCTAATACACCAAAGGGTCATGCTGCCACTCAGAAGGATCTTGACAGGCTGGAGAAATGGGCTGATGGGAACATCACGCAGTTCAACAAGGGGAAGTGCAAAGTCCTGCACCTGGCGGGGAACAGCCCCAGGCACCAGCACAGGCTGGAGATCACCCAGCTGGAAAGCACCTTGACATAAAATGACCTTTGGGTTCTAGTGGATACCAAGTTGAATGTGAGACAGCAACATACCCTTGCAGCAAAGAAGGCCAATGGTATCCTGGGCTGCATTAGGAGGAGGGTTGTCAGCAGGTCAGGGAAGGTGATACTTCCACTCTGTTCAGCACTGTTGGCGCTACACCTGGCATACTGTGTCCAGTTCCGAGCTGCCCAGTACAAGAGCAACATGGACACCCTGGATAGTGTCTAGCAAAGGGCCACTAAGATGAAGTGACCGGAGCATCTCTTTTAGGAGAAAAGGCTGAGAGAGATGGGACTGTTTAGCCTAGGGAAGGTTTGGGGGGGGATCCTATCAATGTGTACAAATATCCGAAGGAAGAGTGCAGAGAAGGAGTTAGGTTCTTTTCAGCGGTGCCCAGTGACAAGAGGCAACAGGCACAAACTAGAACACAGGACATTCTTTCTGTACATCAGGAAACGCTTTTTTCCTGTGAGGGTGACTAAGCACTGGCACAGGTTGCCCAGAGAGGCTGTACAAGCTTCATCCTTGGAGATACTAAAAATCCATCTGGACAATGTCCTGGGCAACTGTATCTAGGTGACCCTGCTTGAACAGGGAGTTGGACCAGATGACCTCCAGCGGTCCCTCCCAACCTCAACTATTTTGTCATTCTGTGATTTGAATGTTCATCAGACACAGTTAAAATAAGCCAAGAAAAGAACTAGGACTTAAAACTTCCACTGGAATAAACTGAAGCCAGACAGGCTGAAATCACTGCACTTATGCCAAGACATACAGAATACAAATGTTAAGTCATTTTTATCTCTCACATAACACCATCCTCAGTAATTATTGTGCAATAGATTAATTACAAATTACATTATCACTTGACCAGGTTGCATGACTACAGGTGAAGTGTAATTTCCAAGTACCTAGTCAATATGAAGCAAAAAAAAGTTAAAGACCAGTATTTCCTGGACATATTTTAATTTCATTTCTAAGTATAAAATACTGACATAGCAAGCAAGGACTTTGTCAAAACAGTAGACAAATAGAAATTCAAAAAGGACGCTGCCTGTCTTCATCATGGCCACTTCAGAAGACAGTCATGTTGTTACAAGCTTTTCCAATCAAAACATCTGAAAACTTATCAGTTGTCTTTTTTTCTACATAGGCTTCCTTTTTCTCTATACTGAGGGCCTCAAATTGTGGCAGTAATGCAAGTCTTGGGCAAAATTCACAACATTTACCCCAGTGAACATTACCGCACAGAAGAAATAAAAGCATAGTTTGTGACTCTTCAGGCCACCTTTTTAAAGAGTGATTCATGCCTCATTTTTAAAAGGCGCAACATTACTAAGCACAATGTTAGATGCTTCAGTAGTTGAAAGGGACAAGAGAGGACACACCTCACCATATTAGTTAAAAGACCTTCCAGCTCAGCATGATGGCTGTTGAGAATTCTGTCTTCTTTGAGCACAAATTCCAGATACTTCTTGAACTACTGACCTAAAAAAGTGTCAGGTCATAACCAGATTTAATCCAGAGTTCTTCATTTTGCTGGTTTTATTACCTAGCTCCATTTTTATCTTCTGAAAAAGTACACATTAGTCTTCTATTTAGTTTAAATTATGTCAATTCTCATTTCAGTGTTATTTTCAGTGGCCAAGCTCTACTACAATTTCTGACCTACTTACAAACGCCACAAGTAAAGTATACAAATTATTGATTTACAATTCCTCCATGAAAAAAAATCCTTTACTTGTCCTATCCAAGAATCTTTCGGGTCTCATGTTATCAGCAACTTGTTTTGTCCAATTCATGCAAAGAAAACACATCTCTCTGAGCAGCAAGTCTTGGTAATACTACTCCCTGAAATATCACAAAGGTTTTTAACACATATTTGAATGTGTTCTCATAATGGTTTCTCCATTCTGGAAGCCTGTAATTAACTCCCACAACTTATTCAGTGAAGCCTCTTCTTCCTTCATTCTCTAAAGCGATTTTCGTCCAAACACTATGTCCCACCTATATTAGCTCTTATTTCTTTGCAGTCTCTCACTTCATTCTCATACATCCACTTGAGAGACAGACATGGAAAAAGTCAAGTCCAAATCTATGGGTTTAAGTCAACCTCTATGAACAGCAGGTAATTAACACTTACATGCTGTTTTAGAATTCCAAATATAACTTTCAAAAAACAATGCTCCAAATAATCTACTCAGTATTCAAATACAGTAATTTAGATAAGCTCATTAACTTGGTGTTACAGGAATTCTGCTTAAGTCAAGGTCTCAGATTCCATAACTGAAATGCAGGTCAGACTCACAGGATGAGAAACGGTATACAGAAGCAGTATTAAAATGACTTGATGATGGTGGATAACCTGCTGAGTACAAGGTACTAATGCAATGACATGAACAACATTAGAGCCCTCCCTCCCTGTGCACGGCAAGGAAAGAAAGCGTGAGTAGGGGAACAGTATTGAGAATATTCCCTGCTGTATTTGTTACTTAAGTACATGCACATAAGCTTAAAAGTAAAGAAAATCATGAAAAAGTAGTTTATCTACTACAGCCTACCACTAGGTAGGTGCATTAACTGATAGTAGGTACATGATCTGATACTCTGCAAATGTGAAGCAAAACACGGTAATAGTTTAAGCAAACACATTTTACTTTCCATTCAGAACAGGTTAACACGTCCAAGAATTTAAGTCAACACATTTGATCTTAAAATTCACAATTCACGCCTACTATAACTTATTTCTGATGCACCTAACAAAGCATACAATGTGGTAACAGCTTGTACAAGGAATAACCTGTTACAATCTAGTAACTTGAAAACATGTAATCATAGATCCATATACTTTACTTTCCTGCACAGAAATCTTCATGCATATTAGTAACCTGAACAGTCAGATAGTGCCTCTAGAAAAAACGACTTTCTCTGTAAAAGACATATTAAGGTGGTGCCTATCCCTGAAGAGCTTAAAGGCATTATAAATGATACATCAGAGGTCACAGATGTTCTAATATGTGTACTTACTCATCTTAAATCCACTGTCTTTCTCCTACAATAGAAATACTTTCACTTCTAGAATGAGAAAGATGGACTTCAAAATTTAATCTTTGCTTTGGAGTACTATGAATATTTATAGTATTCCCACAAGACTCCCAAAACCAGTGCAGATCACAAACTTCACACAGTATTCTCAGTGCTGCTGAAACACTCCATTAAAACTGAATATATAAGAGTCCATGAACTCACAAGCATTACCAGAAAGCAAAATAAATCCAACTTGAAGCGTTTGACTTTAAAAACTTCAAACTCCCCAGTCAACATGGTATATGTTCCTCCTTTCTGATCAAAGTGCCTATACAAACTGGAGACACACAAGCATGCTGAAATACAGAAATGGCATTCAAAAGGGAACACAGAACCTGAGATTTTTTAAATTATAATTCTTGAACACTCTTTACCTCCCCATCAAGACCCACCTACACACATATCCCTAAAACACAAAACCTATTTAAATCAAGACTATTAACTAGAAATAGTTAATAAGTCATCAATTCTAGAACAATTTGGGGAAACCGAAAGACCCTCTCAAATTCTTTCCAAAGGTCTTCCAATGGTACTTAATAATAATCAGAGTATAATCATTGGTTTTTGTTTGGGGGTTTTTTTAAGAATTTTTCGGCTATGTGAAACGCTGGCTCTTGACAATCACAATTCAATTTCTAGACAGTTTAAAAAAGGTGAAAAGAAACAGTTTCATAACATCTGTTAAACACAGCAGTCACTTGAACAGTTCTATTATGTCTTAGATTAGAAGCTTAGTACTGGCATTTTAGCAGTAACTAGATGTTTTCAGATTTAAAACGGAATGGCAACCAGGACTCCAGCAGAATAAAAGACAGACATACTGCTTACCTGTACACCTGAACCATGACTTCCACTTTTTGAAGCAAACAAGCAATCCTCAGAATCAACTGCAAGCAAAACTGAAGCAGAAGGAAATTCAGAGACAGATCCTTGACTGAAGTTTATAGCCTCTGGATTTTTTTGACCATCCTTTACTGATTCACTCAGATTGATCACAGAATCTCGTATGTTTGAAATAATCTCATTGTTTTCTGCCAACAGGCGTTCTAAATGATCTATTTTTTCTTGCAATATTGAAAGCTGGCCCTGGAAAAAAAAAAAGTAAAGTTATTTCTCAGACCAGTTCCTGACAAATTTAAAAACAACATCAATTTCACACTAATATACAGTCACCAAAAAAAAAAAATCAAAATAAATCTTTATTCTGTATTTTATGTAAAGACAAACCAACATGAAATTGAACCAACATACGAAATCTTCTCGTTTCAGAGTAAGGGAAAACAGGAAAAGTTACATTTTCCACTACGAACTTGAATTTGCAGCACAAAATCAGCGATACAAAGACATTCTTAAAAGGTCACACTTTCAAGTACCAGTTATGCCAACTTCTACTTTTTTCATGCCTTTCACAGATTTGCAAAAATCTGATCTTTTCATTTATGATCCCATCAGAACATCAAAGAGAACGACATTTTTTACAAGGCAGTCACATCATGATGGGATTAACACGATGTATACACTTTTGGGTTTTCCTGTACCTGTAAAATAGTATTTCTCATTTTCAGTGAAATCCACAAAGAAATTAACAATAGCACTCAATGGGGGTAAAGGATCTCTTAACAGCCTGATCACCGTAATAATCAGTATAACTGGACCATTACAAACATCAGGATAATCCTGTAAAAGACAGCTCAAACTGATAGCACTTTTAGCCACTAGGTCATACTCAAGTCACCAAACAACAGGATTTTATATATGATTCTAGTGCACACCGCAAGAAAAAGGCTACAGAATAACAGCAACATAAATTGAAAGAAGTCAGTGTATCTCCCAAAGCAACTTGGGAGGAGAGACAAGACACCATAAAGCAATTTTATAGCATCTAATCACTGTACTGTTGGAATAAAGGAGGAAGTATAGCAGAATAAGATACCTAGAAATGCTACTGCCCTCTGATGTACTAGCCACTCCTTCCAAACCATTTGAGATACGCTTTTTTTCAGGCATGAATGTGTTGGCTTTTACAGAATCAAAAGGACAGATTATTTATCATGTTTTTAAGGATATTTTGTATTAACAGTAACGAGAAGTAGGACTTTTTCCTAGCGCAAATGCCTTATTTTCTAAGTAGTAGACAATTATATTAGAAACAATATCTGTACACGACACTTTTTGCCCCTTTGACAATAATTCACTTCAGGGCTTTGCATTTTAATTTTAAGGGACAAATTGCTTTCCTCAAACACCAAATTAATTCCAGCTTCTGTAGTTAGGCTGTAGGTTGCAAAGGATCAAGCCTCCTTTCTAAATTGTGACATGCACTTTCTTTCAAATTCTGTTCACTTTGATAAGTCTGCAAGAATAAAAAACCACCCCTTACCAAGAGATATTGATCAGCCTTTTAGGTTCTACTAAATCACCATTCCTATAATTCTATCTTTATGGAAGTTATGTGAAATTCTGCAGAAAATACGTTTTCATATTTTTTAACCTATTGGTAAGTTTCTCCCTTCATCTTCTGGGCTATGTAAAGTGCTGACCCACTGCTTTGTCTTTTTTTCTTGTTTGATTGATACATCCTGAAAACAATAACAGGCTTTAAAGTGCAACACAGACAACTATTGCTTCCCAAAAGACAAAAAATATATTTTGACAACAGATACGGATTAAGCTAGTTGAGATATAGGGCCATCATCCTAGAATCTCAACAGTTTAAAGACAAATACTAGAAACTTGAAAAACAGATGAACTGAAAACAACAGGAAATCAATATGCAGATGATCAGATACCGAGAGGGAAAAAGCTGTAGTCCCATGCCCCCTGGTGGCACAGAAAGAACCACCAGACCGAAATCTCTCAAATGCTACATTAAACATAGTGTGTACACACTTCTGTGTAAAATTAGTATTTTCTCTTTCAACATATGTGACATTTTAAAAGAAAGAAATATTTCTTTACTCAGAAAACTAACAGCGTATTATGCCACTCTAAAAATAACATATATAAAATAATACTGATGGGTCTTTGCAGGCTGCCTAACATAACCTCTGATCCTTACATTCCTAAGAAGCTAAAGAATAGCTGCCATCTTTACAAATTATTATCTGCTTCTCTCCACATGACTGTATTTCAAAGTTACCAAGCATGTAAGCAGCTAAAATGCTCTTCACACCTATCCCACCACTATATACGCTGCTTCTACAACTGTAAGATCAGACAACTGTTTAAAATTTATGATCTCATTCACGTATGTTCTAGAAATATTTTACCTTTTCCTACAAGAAGAGAGTTTTATATTGCTTAGCAACAGCCTGTCAACTACCTGGTCATAGATTACACCACCTATCTGCCTTAGGTCATCTAGCAGGTATTGTCTCACCAGCACTGGCCAATAACAGACACAAGGGGGGAAGAGGGGGGAACAAACAGACTGTTAAAAAAACCCAACAAATACGTGTTTAGATTGATCCTTCCATTGGCATATACTGCCAACTTCCAGCAGTCAGACACAAACTTCCAATTTGGAGGTCATGTATTTCATATCTCTAAGACAGAGTTTTCATTTCACTTACCTTTTACACATTCAAATATCTACAACAAGTTCTACTACTCTACTGTTTATTATGTGAAAAGACACTTTTCTTTGCACGCTAAGTTCCCTGCTTCCTGTACCACGAGAAACAGTGTTTTATTCCCTGATTATCTTCAAACAACGATTTTGTATGTTGTTATACACTTCCAGCAATAATTTATTTTTAAGGCGGAGAGTTCAAGGCTATCTAGGACTCTGAAGAGCAGTGATTTTTAGCAGTATGTTAAAGTGTGTTACTTTGACTTCAGAGGTAGATATTCTCTTATTTGGAGAAAGAAATCCTTACAAAGACCTCCCATTGTGGAACTTAACAGAGTAATACAGACAATCCTGACTTCTTTTCTCAAGACTATGAGATACATCATGCTGCTCTTCTGTAACATCTAAACATGCTATATACTAACTCAACTTGAAAGCAAAAGATGAAATAAAAAGTTACAGTTAAGAACATGTAACTATGACCTCATGCAGTACCCAGATTAAAACAGACAGGCAACCATATGTTTTGAGATTTTAAAACTGTTTTCAGTTTCTGTTGTGAAAGACATCAGCCATGAGTGTGAACTTCAAGAAACTGTGTCACATACTAGATATGGATCCCATTTTTCATTCAGTATAAAAATAGTTAAGGTCAGGAATCCATTCTCAAGTTGAAAATTTCATGTGGATGCAAATTATACAAAAAATAGGTCTATTTTCTTGGCACATTCACCTTCTCTCCTTCTTCATTTTAAACAGGAGTAGACAATGCCCAGAATGTTGTATTCAATAGTAAAATTATTTTTAAATATGAGCTAAACATGGAACATATTGCAAGTCTAAGACAATGAAATTAAACATATGAAAAGAAATGAAATTCAGTTTCAATATTTTTAGGGGACGGCAACTGACTTACACTTGCCAACTTCAAATATCAAGTCCAAACAGTACACAACACTGAACTGACTCTAAATATGTTTCATCTGTTTGATTGCTAGTAATAGACGTTGATTTACTAGTCAAGTAGACCAGAAGCTTGCTACAGGGGGCATTAAATAGGTCTAATTAAAAAACTAAACACACAGGACCTCTCAATTACCAAAAAGGTACTCTAACAGTACTTTTTTTCAAACCAAGTCTGAAAAATCTTCCACTCATTTGCAGGTGTGTGTGTGTGGGGGTAATTTCTTTTTTTCAATCTGAGCCAAGATGCACCAATTTTACCTTAACTAATTCTGCCTGAAATTTTGTAATCTACATGGCTTTGTAGATACTGGATAGCAAAATTTGTCTGGCTGCACAATTCATAAATGTCAGCAGACATTCCCCTGAGTTTAGAGAATCACGTCTTCCCAGAAAAGAATCAATCCTGATCCAAGACTTTGAGCCTTGCACAGAAAATCGGAAGTACACTGTCTGGAGTAGTATGACTTAGTCCAAGTGAACACCATTAAATGATGCTCTGTTAAGCTACATACTTGTTTCAACATAAGGAAATGCAATGCAGAATTACTTGAATCACCTGGCCGACACAACCACCAAACAACTTTATAAGAACTTTGGTATAAACTTCTTTCTTACATTTCTCTCTGCCTTTTTATATTGGTAAGATCGTGCAAATAAAAGAATTTATTAAAAAGCAAGGAAGGCAACCCTGCTGTTGCTCCATAGCACAGCAGCTATTTCTACAAGAAGTGCAAAGTACCAGCAAAACCAACAGTACCAAAAGTAGGTACAGCTGCATTGGTAGAAGAATGGCATCATGTGAGCCGCGCATCTGTTCACCATCCCCATGGTTACACAGCGTTGGACTGAACCAACGAAATCTTCCCATGGCAGCACAGTACAGCACTGATCAGCACACCCTCCTCCCGTTTGTAACAAAAACTGTTCATACCTGCTAGCTGCACTGAGCAACCTGCCACTTCCACCACATGAACCAGCTACATAAACAGCTCCTTATGCTTCAGTCAGTCTGAACCCTTCAGCAGTTTTCATGCCCCAAATACTCCAAAGCAGTCTGCCTTCTGCTGCCCTCTCCTTGTCCTCTGTTTGCTTCTGACTCTGGTCTGATCTGTAGCAAGGACTCTCTCCAGAAGGGAGTACGCTGTCACCCAGCAAAAGGAGGGAAGTCCAGTAACAACAATGAAAGATCAAGCTGTTTTATTATGCAGAAATGGAGAACGGACAGTTTCTCCCACCTAAACATTGTACGCTGCAGAAAGGGTATCAGCTGCAACTTTCATTTCCTCAGTGAATGTTCACTCCTTCTCCAAACACAGTCGCTCTCAACCGGCCACTAACAAACATTTCATCAGGAAAAAGACAGATAGCTCATTTAATTGAAATGGGAGTATGACAGGCCCACAGATGAGGAAAGCTCATGGAAACTGGCAGGCAGAGGAGAAATCCACATTAGAGACTTCTGAGGTTAGGTCAGCTGGAACTTGATTATTTGTATCCAGACTCAGCCAGCAACCACCAAGTGCTTGCTTCAAAACCAGTCAAAGCTCCTTCTCCCCCACACAAACAAGCAGGAGACCACAAAGGAGCTGGCCGTGCCCTGCATAAGAGGCTCTAGTGCACTGATGAGCTGTGGTGAAGAAAGCCAAGTACCACAATGAACAGAGTTCTCCGGAGGATGTGGAATTCAAGTCAAGATCGTTGCCTATACAGATTTACTGCAGTAAGCAGTGAGCAAATCACACTCAAAAAGTCTCATTATCTGGCTGCACTGAATGGCAGTCATCTTAATTTTCTGCACTAGTCTTGTCAATAACTATTTCCAGGCACATCTTCACAAATCACGTTCTAACTTTGCTAAAATCTTGATATAAACCTCTGATCAGATGCCAGCATACCAAGATGGTGAAACCAGAAAGCATTCTCTGTTCACTGTTAGAGCACTGCACAGCAAAGAGAACATACTAAATGTAGAATTAAACAGACACCTCCTGTACAGAAAAAGCAAGCAGGTAAAAGTTGAAAATGCAACCTGATGTAGCATAAAAGCTTAATATTTGAACACATTGTTTCAGCATGTATTCACATCACAAGGTAGGACACAGAAAGAAAAACAAAGCATACAATGCATCGGTCAAAAGGACAAGTCAAGGTTTAAAGCCTTTATTAATCTGAGCAGAAGCCTGATGTGCAGTTGAGATGATGAAAATTACATAAATAACCTTGTTAATAGTTTGCTGCTTTTAAAGTACCATCCAAAACAAGCTCACTCTATGAAGGCACTGGAATTCTTCCAAATTAACTAAACTACAAAAAAAAAAGTCTGTTCTCTTAAAAAAAAACAATGAGAGTTCTGTTCCAAAGATGTAGCAGCCTGACAAATAGGTTCTCAGAAACTGATAGACTTCCACATTCTGTTTTACCAGAGGCAGCAATAACAGCAGTGTTTAATGTACTATTATCCTAGACTTTAAGTTTCATGTAATTTACAGAGATAAAAATAAGGCATGCTGTTAAGGACTAATTTGACACCATCACCAGTGATCTGAAGGCACAGAGAAAGAAAAGGGAGATGGAGACAAATCTAGAAATACTCCCTGTTTAAAGTCAATTAATCTGAAAAATGTTCACTACTACCCTGGCTGATCTGTTTTGGGTTCATTTCCTTTCTCATTCCCCTCCCTGCCCTACACTGAATCTTTATTTAAATGGCTAGCAGTACAGAACTGAAGTACAGCTTACATGTCATTGAGAGTGTGAGTATTTTAAGAATGTTTCTTCTTATTTGAACAAGTCAAGACTTAAAATAACAAAACTATGTGTCAGACAAAGAAAAGGTCAGGTAAGAGCAAAGTAGGAAGCTCCCTCTCTTCGTTTGGTTTATACAGTTTAAGTTAAGCATTGACTCTAAGTAACAGAAAGAAGTGCTCATTTATAGGTGGTGTTACTACTTTTCTGAAAAATACATTTTGCTCAAAATTTTGCACCAGATTTAAAGACTGTAATTGAAGGAGGCTGTTAGCTTCTGCTTAACTGCTGCTTAGCCAAAACTTTACACCAAATGTGCAAGCAACGAAGACAAATGCATTCTGTGAACATTACCAAGTACAAAGAACTCTTACTGACCTGTAATTATGTTCACAAAGATGGCCACTCCTCCTTTACAACATATGAAATGCTCAGAAGAGGAAATTCTAAATTTTCACTATCTTACACTGAAGATCTTTCCCATGACACTCAAAAGCTTTTAGATTGTGAACCTACTAAGTGGTGCTAATAAGGCTTTATTTGTTTGTTTTTAATATAAGTCAACGAGTTTCAAACCCAGGAAAATTATGATTTTTCTTGTGGATTTCTTCACTCAACACTCAATCTTCTCTGACATGAAACTCAAAAACTCTACTAGAAGTCACTGTGCCCACAATTTTCCAGTGCTTAGAAGTCAGAAAATGACAACTTCAAAATAATGTACAACCTTAATAGTCACTATTCACATTTTAGAGTAAAACAAACATTTCTTAAATACCTGATCACGCTGGTTCCAATACTTCTGCATACAGAAGTCATGTTCCTTGTTATACAACATAGCTCTGTGTGTATTTATAGTCCATGTAAGCCATTGATTACAGCCAGCGACTTCACTACGGCAAGGCATCTAGCAAAACTCTAGCTGGAAAAGGTGTTTATAGTGCACCAGGAGCTATTTCAAAACAGGAAGCATGCAAACTCGTTGACCCTGAAGGGAACTGAAGTTTGCACTGCACAGAGCTGGGGCACGGTAACTACCAACCATGAGGAGATATACCACAGTTGCAGCCACCTAGTGCAGACTCGGGGCTGACTGAAGGTTGTGCTTCTTCGCAGCAGCGGAAGCACTACCTCAGCAGTGCTCCAGAGTAAAGCTCACGAGGCAACTTTGTTCAACACACAGATTCAGAGAACTGCTGGTGCTTCTGCCATGTATTTGGGCCTAATTTCCTGCTGTTACTGTTCCACCCTACCATGATTCACATTTTGGCCAGGTGGCACTATTACCAAATTCTTGGCAAACTCAGATGAAAGAACACTCCATACTGCAACGATGCTGCCTGCGTCATTTGTGCAGAAGTACTTGATGGATTGTGTAGATGCCTTAAAAGCACGAATCCAACAAAGACGCTTCACCAGTATCACCAGCAGCCAGGCCACAATGCTTTGCTGGAAGGACACTGGAAACAAAAGAACAAGCCAGCTCCTTGTAGACAAACTGCACTTGATCACCTCTGTTCAGCGTGATGCAACTACTGAGCCCACAGAAGCACTTAACACAAATGAGAAGATCAGAGTAAGCTTCAAATAATGGTGGTCAAAGGCGGGAGAGGGAAGAAAGCACAAAGAGGTGAGAGACATCTTATTCAAATAACAACTGTTTAGAAAAAAGAAAACAGCAAGGATGGAAGTTGATGTATGTTTGTGATTTCTCTTTTAATAAAGTTTAAGGGAAAGACCAAAGATCAAAGGGAGCAACCATTTGGTGCCATTCCAGTTATCAACCAGAATCATGGCAAACTTGAGTTTTAAAAATGTATTTCCAGAAACACCCTTGCATACAGTGGGGAGATACGTCCCATTAAAGCAAGCTGTGTGAAAACTAAAAGTGAACTTTCATACAAAGACTACACAAAGGTCGTGCATTTCTGAAGCCAGATACTCTTACAAACAAATCCTCCACTTATTTCTTTTTATTGTATTTTTAATATGTGCCAGGCGTGCTTAGTCGTGAATCCAGCAAAATTCAGAATCGAAAGAAATATTCAACAAGCTTCTGTAAATTAACAGCTTTCATGGATCTGTTCTAAGTCAAGGTAAACTTAGTTGAGAAAACAAGATGTGTTAGGCTAATGACTTTTTTCTGTTTGGGTCCAAAATACAGAATAGATTAATACGGGCTTATCAGTATGTGGCATTCACCTGTATACAGTAACACAGGTTCTTCAGGATAATCTGTTTATGGACTTACTCCACTTTACACCTGATTTGAATGTAGTTTTCGTTTACTAGTTATCAATTTAGCCCACAAATCACTCGCACCTGACACTCCCTGTACAAGAGATGGCACAGGACTAACCACCACTCTGAACACCCTCTGCTGTACAGTCACACAAGACTTCCCAGAGAATTCTGTGTTACTACAGACAAAAACAACATACCAAACCATTTTTCCACTATACTGCACTAGAAGACTCTTACGCAACGATCTGTACTGACAACTGGTACAGTAATAATCTAAAACACACCCAAGGCTGCTCCTCCACCTAGAGCTGGTCTCTGCATGATGTTGTAACATTGTTCCTAGCCTGAGAGAGGACACTAGGACACATCATATCCTGAGATGTGTCCTCAGACAGGGGCATCCCATGGCTAGGAACAGGCTCAGAGAGAACGAGGCAGCCCATGACACGGCCATCGTAACATTAATACACACCCGACAACCAGGCAGGATCCATAAAGATATATGCAGAAATTACAGAGGAGAGGCCAGTAAGTCCTGACCTCCATGTATCATAGGTACCTAATCTTCCCAAAATTAACACGGACTTCAATTCTATGGCAACATACAGATCATCCGATACCATGATTTAAACGCACCACCAACAATGACACGGCTATAAACCACTCTGCCTCAAGTTCTATTACAGCTGCCACAATGCCACCTTACCATGGATAGGTGTGGATAACATTCACTGCAAAACTGACTACTGACGCCAGCTTTTGCAAACCCAACACCTAAAAAGACTGCATGTCACCACTGCCTCCCAAGACTGACCACAGGTGTTGTTTAGCACAACAGTGAAAAAGGCATTTACAAGCATGTGGTTAGAGCATATGTAAAGGCATCAGCCTATGGATATTCACCCATCTTGAGAGACCTTGTCCAAAAATGATTTCTGCAAGACACTTCCATTGACATCCCTGAACAACCACCTAAACTCTCAAACTGGAAAGCAAGCTGCAGGAGGACAACACTTGGCTGCACTCCATATCAGCCTGAAAGACGACAGGTTCACAAGACAGAGTCTGACACAAACTACCCCAAGATCACGCAAAGAGAAGGCCCGTTGTCTGGAAGAAAAAGTGGAAATGAAAGTGGAGCAGAAATGCTAATCTTATTTTACTACTGGCGTTAGGTGTTGTGACACTTTAGGTGAATGCAAACCAACAGGCATTGCCAGCAGAAAAATTTCAACTGTAATCCTGGCAGAAATTACATAAAAAGCCTACATAGACAAACACTCCTAAGCTAAACGTGAGACTGATTCCAGATAACGTGAGACTGCTTCCAAATGTACCCACTGCTCTCCTCTGAGCTTAGCGTAAGCCATGTATGTCAGGACGAAGCAGTTAATCAATACACAACTTCAAGGACAGGAAAGGTAACATGTTGTTACCAGAACTGCACAGAGGAACAGAACAGCTGGAAAATTGGCAGACTGTCAGAACAGAAAGAGGTATGAAGTGAATCAGTCCAATAATTTTTGAGAAACAGTCTCAATTCCTTTTTCTAAGCAAATAAAGTTCTGACCTTCGTCATGCTGAAAGAGAATGTCTTCTTCAATCTACAGACAGATGATCTGCTGCTGCCATAGCTTTTCACAAACAAAAACACCTTGAAGTTTCTACATCTGTGGCTAGCTTCACTTACGGTACGTTGAGTTCTGGCAGCACCGCATTGACACAAACAAATTTTTGTCAGCTGTTCCTTTTGAGTATTTTTGGTGGCTTCTACTCCACTCCTCACCTTTTGCATTTACTTTCACATGTTACAGAGCTCTGAAAGCTTCTGCTAGGTGTCAGAGGCTTCCCAGTCTTAACGAAGTGAAAAATTTCTACCCTATGGGCAGCAAAAGGAAATGACAAAATCACATCAAATTCATCTGTAACTTCCTCAAAGGAAAAAGAGCAGTAAGAAAGGAAAAGGTAACTGTTCACCCAAAGGAAGGACCACAACAGTGATAAGTAGAGGATTCTCCTGTGAGAGTCAGCAGCCTCACAGAAATTTAGAGATGGAAAAGGCAAAAAAGAATAAACACTGTCAGACTGTTCTAGAACACCGAGGGGAGGGAGGAGGACAGAAGGAGAAATGTTTGTCTCTAGCTGACTAGATCCCATAGAAAGAAGAGGTATATCAACAGATTAAGGTACTAAACCTTTGGTCACAAGAAGTAAGACCACGTTAAACCGCAGAGCAGCGCTACACTGTAGGGGACAGACAGGAATTTCAGCTGCAAGGCACTGACAATGGAAGAGAAAACATGTCCAACAAATCTTCCCTGCTCACTCAAGTATTTCAAACCAAAAGTCTAACATCAAAAAAAAAAAAAAAAAAAAAAAGACCACTTTAACAAGCTCTCCTGTTCTACTCTTTATCTGGATTAAACTCAACCAGTGGTATAAACACACATGAAGCAATTTCCTAATATGAGGTACTGACCATATCACCAAAGCAGCACTTGTACCTAACCGTAACAAGTGTCACAAATAGCACTGCTCTCCTGGTGGAGCTATATATTGAACAGACGCAGCTGCTGCAGCCAGCCTTGTTTTGGTTTCTGCTCCTAAAAAGCTCTTAGTTCCTGCAAAAAACAGTGGCTGACCTCTGAACTGTAACTCGAAGTAACAAAGGCAGAACAGATCTGCAGTCTTTCTTTACATTTGAGGGTTTTTTACCTTTACTGTTAACGAAATGGTATCAACTATTATCTTTGCACCAAATGAAAAAATAGTGACTCTATCAGAGATGACTGTTACTTTTTAAATAAGCCTTTTGAGTTCTTCTGTTCACCGGAAGCCTCACTGCTGTACTAAAAAACACTTTCATTCGCTTTACCTCCCAAAAAATAAACACGGTGCAAGCATAAACAAGCCGTAACTTTACTTTCTGCCATTTTTTTTTGTCCAGTGTCATAAGAAAACCGAGCTATTTATACACAGCAGCACTCGGCCACCCTGCACAGCACAGCACGCGCTCTCTGAAACACTTTCTTTCTTGTCACAGCCCATCGTTCCCTACCAGCACACTACCGAGACACGCAGCTTTTAAATTTTTCCGGCTTTTTACCGGCCAGTGCCGGCTCCGAAACCGGGCCCGGCGGAGAGCGCAGCAGCAGCAGCGTCAGGCCAGCGTCTCCCCAAACCCACCTGTTGAGGCCAGCGCTGAGGTCTCCCCTCGGGCTCTCCGCTCCCCCCGCCAGCTCCCCACCCCTCCTCGCCACCGGTCCCTACGGCGCGGAGCCGGCCCCGCGCTCCGCTCCCGCCGCCTGCCCCGGGCCCGCGGAGGGAGGGCGGCCCGGCGATCCCCCCGCCGCCGCCGCCCCGCTCACCTTGGGGAAGGTGCCCTCCCGCCGGGGGCTCTTCGGGTGGTCGAAGTGCCCGCGGTCCAGCATCAGGTAGAGGGAGAAGATCACCACGCAGAAGACCGCGCTGCCGAACACCGTGAACTGCCGGCTCAGCTTCATCTCCGCGGACGCCCGGCCGGCCCCGCCGCCGCCACGCTCTTCCCGGCGCTCCCGGGCCCCGCTCGCCGCCCCGCGCTCCGAGGGGAAAGTTCTCCCGCCGCGGCGGGCGGCGGGGACCCCGAGCCTTCCCCGGAGAAGTGCGAGAAGTTGCCCCCCCCACCCCACCCCGCCCGCCCGCCGGGGCGGAGAGCCTGGCCGAGACCCCGCCGCCGGAGCGAGAGGTGAGCCGAGAGTTTCCGGGAGCGGATCAGGTTCCCGGGCAGGCTGGCGCCCAGCGGGGAAGTGGCGGCGGCAGCGCTGCGGGGCCGACCGAGCGCCGCCGCTGCTCCCCCCCTCGCTTCCTCCTCCTCCGGCCGCGTCCCCAGCCGCTCCGCTCCCCTCCCCCTCGCTGCCAGCAGGCGCCGCCGGAGCCTGGCACCTCCCGCCCCGCCCGCCGGCCGGAGCGCTGCCGCCGCCGGAGCACCGCGGGCCACCTCGCCGAGAGAGACCGAGCGCTACCGCCTCCTCCTCCGCCGCCTCCAGAGCGCCGCGCTCCGCCCCCGCGCGCCCGGACGGGTGGGCGGCGCCGCGGCCGTTACACGCGCGCGGCGCCGCCCCCAGCGGCTCGCGGGGGAAGGGCGCGCGGCGGGCGGTGGGTCGGGCCCTGCCTCTTCGGCCCCCCCCGCGCGCGGGCGCTGTGAGGAGGAGGGGGGGCGCCGGCCGGGAGCGGGGAGGCCGGGGCGGGCCTCTGCCGGCCTCCCCGTGGCCCGCTGCGGAGCCAGGAGGGGAGGGGCGGCCTCCGGCACCGGGCGAGTCCGGCCGTCCCCGCGATGTTCGGCAGAGACCCGTCGCGCCTTGCGGGCCGCCGTCAGGCTCCCCGGCTCGGGTCGGGCTCTCCTGCACCTGGGTCAGCAGCGAGCTCCGCCAGGCCCGCAGGAGCGGGCGGCGGCTGCGAGGGGCTGGTTGGGGCCCTGCCGTGCAGATTGCCCCTCTCCTTCGTGGCAGCGTTCAGCTCCTCCGGGCCTGCGCAGGGTCAGGCTGCTTGGGTGTGACCATGTTCTCGCCCGAGGCCTGCTCCTCAGCCGTATTTTGGGGAAAGATACGAAATATTGTTAATATATCATTGATACGTTAAGACACATTGGCTGCCGTTGAGAGCTAGGCGCGTGGTGAAAGCGTCTTTTACCACTGTGCGTGTGCTGCTTTGCTGAGGACCGTCATCGAGACGCACCCCTGCGACCTGAAGTCGGGATCTACGTGTTAGCATTACTGCTTTCTGTTCTTTTTCCATGAAAATTCCTCCACACACACACCCCCAGCTTTTAAAACTGTAATAACACACAAAAATTTGGCCACTAAACTTCAGTAGACTTTTGCAGGAGCCGAGAAGCTTAAATGTTTGCTCAGTTTTTCCATGTTTGGAGCTCGTTCAGTATCTTCCGGAACCTACCTGAGAGCTCGATTATTCGTAACTTCTCCCTCCCTTTCTCCCACTGGACAGAAAGTTAAAAGAGTTTGATTCTGGCTTCCAAAGGTGGTGCAGGACTCCTGCAGCTGCTGGGTGTGGATGTTACAAGCTTCTGTGGTGGGAACTGCTGGCGGCAGATAAACTGCCTCTCTGTTACACGGCGCGCTGCTGTGCAAACTGACAGCGTGTAAGTGTGGTAAGACTGATACTTTAACGCGGCGGCGTGAGAAAGAGGAGTTAAAGAGAAAAGCAGCTGAGCAGTGGGGTCAATGCAGTGAATTACCTGGAGAAGGACAAAAAGATGGGAGGTAGTGTGAGAACGGAAAGGGACTGGCAATTGGGGAAAGCTAGGAATAAGAGGTGAAGCAGGTTAGGGGAAAGGATGGCAGTGGAAGGGCTCAGTGCTCGGTGTCAGGCAAAACAGAGGAAAGATGCAGGTGGGTCTCCTAGAGAATCTGGAATAAAATCCCGGAGTTTTGAAACCTGACACCACTGTTCAACAAAGAGCTGTAAACACGAGGATTTTACCCTTTCACATTCGCTCTATTCCCCCTCTAGTGGCAGATCCCCACAGAAAATACAATGCTGCTGACTCCATTTGTTGTTTTCTTAGCAGAGTTCAGATAACCTTTGTGAATCCAAAAATCCAGCTTTGCCGTGATCTGTGTAAGATGTCATTTCCATATTTATTTTTCTTAAGAGGGAAATTATGTTTAAATCTACAGTAAACTAAGATTACAAAAAATGGCCTCAGGATTTGGGATATGTATTATTAAGGTTGACTCTGAAGCCTTTGTTCATCTTGTGCATGATCAGATAGATATTATTTTTGCTCTTTTTTCAAGCAGTATTTAGTTGATTCACTGAACAGGGTAATGGGGTGCCTGCAGGGAAACACTAGGACTGTGAACAAACCAGTCCTCTGCAGACCTTCTGTTTCACTTGTTAAAAAAGTCAGAAACCATTTGATGAATGAAACACGAGTACTGCAGAGATACAGTAATGGTCAGGTAGCTGAGAGGACAAATGTTAACACAGACAGTCAGACCCTGTTCTCCTCTCTGTTAGAGGGTTTCTGGGTAATATTAAGTCACACGAACTGAAATACCTAGAGAAACCTGGTAAGGATTCTTTAATTCCTGGGTTCCTTCTCAAAACATGTGATTTGAATTGCAGAAATATGCAGAACTTGCATTTGCAGCTGAGGCCAACAAAAACAATGAGCTTAGACCTTTCACAAAGACCTTTTACACATAAAACTGTAATCTTTATAACAAACTGTGATTTCTTAGAACATCATTAAACTGTAAGGGAATGAACCATTCTTCTGTCAGTTCACTGCTTCAGTGGTGTACATGGAGTAATATGAGCGGTCACAATTTATGATTACAGTAAAACTACATATTGAATCATGATAGTTTCAGTGGGAGCAGTCTGAATAAACCAGGGGTCGAGTGGAGAGTGGTATCTGGTCTTAAAGCTATGTCATAATGTGTATTTGTTTGAGGGGGCAAATGCAGGTTACTTTAAAACTGTGTCTTTAAAACTGTGTCATAATGTATATACGGACGAGTTAAGGTTTTCTAGGCAACATTGTGACATGTTGTTTTCTCTGTGTTTGATTTTGCAACTCTTCCCATTCTTGTGGTCTGGGATTTTTGTTAGATGATGCTTAAGATTAGACACTATTACCTTTTTAGATACATGCTCTGTTATGATAGATGCACTGTAGTATTCTGATGCTCAATAGCAGATAAATAAGAATATGTCTACCGTAGAACGAGGGACTTGGCTAATGTGGTCTGAGACTGAAACTTTCAGTCTAGCATCAATAAATCTGGCATGGGTGGCATCAAAGACAAGAACTACAACATTCCCAGTTCTGGGGTTTTTTGGTGTTTTTTTTTTTTTTAATTTCACACCTAATGTGAAAAGGATATCAGTACTACGCAGTATGAAAACGTATGCAGAGTTCTACTTCTTCTACAGATGTAGTGCTAGGCGCAAAAAATTTTTCTCAAGTAGAATTCAGATTCCTTTGTTAGATGCCTGAATTATGATACAGAGGTAATAGGGAGAAGTGTTAGCCTCAGAACTAAGGCTCAAAAACCCAGAGCTCTTCGAAGAATTCTCCTAGGCAGTCAACAGGAAGCACTAAAGAGAGTCATTGGTGTAAAACCTAGCCCTTTCCCAGGACTTAAGCATATTCGTAAGAGACTGAGATTCTGTATCTTTATCTGCTTGGGCTCTGTAATTTTGAATTTTCTCTTGAATATACATATTCGTAGATTATTTTTCAAAGATACAGTATTTTCACTTATGAATTATGGGAGGAAGAAAATGGTGATGCTGACCATTTTTATAAACTAGCCATGTGTTCTTAAGGCTTTATGTACATAACTCTGTGTCTATGGAGCCATTAACAAGTACATATTATATATTTTTTTACACACATATGTAGTTCACATATTATGTCAATATTATCTATGTATAAATACACACTCATTTTGTGTGTCAAAACATTTCAGTACTGGCAAAAACACACTGTTTGAACCTTGGTCTCCTTTTTCTCATGCCAGTAACCTGTGTGCTAGGCTACAATATAGAACATGGACACAGTAATATTTCCAACATCCTTCTTTTTTTTTTCAGTTATATGTTAAATTTCATTTTGTGTAGGATACAGTCTTCTTGCTATATCTCACAGTTATGCTTGTGTTTTTTTCTACCCATTTAGGCTTAGATGGGAGCCTGTGTACTGAGGTTGGGACAAACTTATGCTGATATAAAAACTAATGCAGAGCTGTAGTCATATGAAGAAGTTTCATCTTAAATACAGATATGTCTTAAGCCATAGGCAGCTGCTGAGTGGATTTTTTTTTTAGATCTTAGTTTTGGGTTTGGACACCTAAAGTTTGTCTTATCCCTTCCTTATATGCCAAATTCTTTTTCTGGATCTAGCCTCTAATAGCAAACAGAAGAAACTAGTTTTTCAATAGTTATTTTCTTACTGACCAGGCTGATGGTATCTAAATTACATTTTCCACTACAGGCTATGGAAACCTTATCTCTGCCTGCTAAGAAACTGTGCAGTCAAGTAAACTCCATACATGAAGGGATCTACCATCCAAACAAGGAAGAAAATATAAAAATAATATATAGGTATACCTTTCACAACTTTCTTAACTGCATGTGAACTCGTAAAAATGGATAAAGATATAATTATTGCTGTTAATAGTACTGTAAAAACATTTGGGAAAGTATTTACCGACAGAAGTTTGTTTCCACACCAAGTCAATGAATATTAAATCATGAGATTAAGAGATGGTATGTCTGTCTTAAAATATGTATAACTTCTATAACTAAAATATATATACTTTTAGTTCTTAGAGACAGATAATTTTTGGTCAGAGTACTGTAAGTGTATGCTCATTATCTAAAAACATTATTGTTGGATTGGACAACAAGTGATAAATAGTTGCTTATTTGAAAACTTTAACTAGCCTCAGAATTTTTGTACAACATAGGAATTTGGCAAACTTTGCATTTCATCTTCAAGAAACTGATTTTTCTCAGTTGCATCTTGAATTAAATGCTTCTACATTAACATCCATCCTTTGTAGCAACAGTTGCGATACAAGAAGAGAATACAGGTTCTTAAATCCATAACATGCTGTGTTTGATGGGTAGTTACATTTTTGAGTATGGTACAGAGGGCTAGAACATTTTTAGTTTGCCTAAGATATTTGTTATTGGAAATGGAACTCAGTGGTGCTGTTACATATTCAAAAACAGATGTGGTTGTTCAGAAATCTTCATTTCTTTTGAGGCTCACTTGTATACTAAGCTTTTTGTGAGTATTTTTGAAGAATACAACACTAAATAAGGTAATAGGAGCACATGCATGTATGCATGATGCTATATTGGGGAGAACGTGCAAGGTGTAATAATTATGGATAGTATGTTTTGATACATGGATCGATACAAGTACATAAGTGAGAAGAATCCACCTTTATCATAATCTTTCCTCAAGACTTGAGATCCTTCCTGCCCTTCTTCGCTTTTTTCCATCGATGTCAAGCATATGTATTCCTAGGGTTTAGATTTGGTACAAATGGACACAGGGAGGGACAATTCTTATTTTCATTTTCTTAAGAAACTTAGCTTGTCTGAACATAAATTCCTTTTTCCTTTCCCGCTTCAATAACTTTTCAACCTGTGGATGCAGTAAACTGTGTTTGACAAGGATGGAATCTTAAAACACATAATTTCCCAGACAGAGAAGTGGTGGCTGGGATACTGTAGGTAACAAAGCTACACATATAATAACTGTCCAAGAACACGTTGCTCAGAGCATGCCCAGTTTATACTGCCGTTGCCCATAAGGTCACTGGAAGGGATGGGGAGAAAATGAAGGCACCGTAGGAGAAGGTAGCTAAAAAGTTGTGTGAAGGAAGAAAGGAAGAGAGTGAACTGGAAATATTGAAAGGAAGAAATGCGGGGAAAAAACAGAGGGAACATGGAGGGGGAGCGAGGTTATTGTGATCAGAGATGTTTAGTATTTTAGATACAGCTATAGAACACTCTAACCCATTCGTTGTTCATGGAGTAACTTGATTGGGTTAGAATTATTGCAAGCTTCCTTCTCCCTTTTCTGTTCCTTTCCCCCTTCCTGTTCACTCCCTTTCCCCTTCCCCTTCCCCTTTTTAAACCAACAAGGCCTCGCTTTCCTGCCAGGCTATTTTTATTTGATGTTTCCTCAATGTCAGATCAATCACCTTTATTTAAATACAAATGAAAAATCAACCAGGAAATGGTTTAGCAGTGCCTCATTGCCTACTATTACCATCATGTAGCAGTACTTGCCAGTCTTTGCATTTATTGAAGGTGTAAGACTCCAGACTGCAAAAATCAATCAACTTTCCAAGCAGTCAGGTCATTCTTCTCTAAAATATTAGTAACTAGTGAAGGAAAATAAGGCATTGCTTTCACCTCCATTAAATTTCTTTGCTTGGTTTTGGTATATAACTTTTAAATATTGTGTTTGATCACTTGATTGACTCAGGGACCAGAATCAAGTAAATTTTAAATAAATCATTAGTGTGTGTATATATATAGAGAGATATATTTAAACACTGATGGCTTTATAATTAGACGGCATTGGCCTAGTATAGATCCTGAAACACTATATAACAGAGTGGAGCATCAGGCAATTAACAAAGCCTCTTGTATTTTCTGAAGTGAATTGCTGCAGAAATTTGATTTTTACAAGGTACTTGTATATCTCTGAGGTTTTTATTCCCTTAGACACAGAACGTGCCTCCAGCTGCTTTTAGAGTGCATGGTTTTAAAAGTATGTTTACAGTTTATGTTTTTATTTAACAATAGATTATTTAGAGAGGAAAAAATCATGTGGTATTCTTTGTTGAAATCAGAATGTTGAAACTGTATCTACGCAGAAAGTTAATGTGGAGGCTGACAGTTGATTACTTCTGTTCTGTTATCCTGATAGGCTAAGTAACTCCGTCATTATATCAGTCTATTATAGATCGCACTAAACAGCAAAAGCATAGAATAAAACAATGCTAAATGCATGTCCATTAAGATTCATGATTCTCTTTCAAACCCGCAGATGACTTTGTCTACAAACACCAGTGCTGAGCATTCTAACAGGTCAAATTAGAACTGTATGATCCCTCTCACAAGGTGCTGTCTGACACCTTTTTCCAAGTTTTTTCATGAACCATATATCTTAACCTGTATAAAGGATGTTTTGCCTTTAGCACTGAATTAATTTTTTCTAATGAATGGCCAGTTTGCCCATTAACTGTAATAAAGCCCTTTTCTACTGGAGAACCTTGAACTGAACTAATGCTAGATAGGCTGAGTCAAAACAGCTGGATTCTAGGGGGCAGACAGCTTCACAACAAATGTTAATTTAATGAGCATGGCATAACAAAAATCAAAAAGTTACCTTCAAAGGTCTGAAAGTAAGCTGTGACAAGCCACATGTCGTTAACTCTGGCTGAATGTGTGTAAACCCACATGAAAGCTTACTGACATTCGTACAGAATAATAATATGCCATTCTATAACAAAGAACGCTCAAATCAAAATTTTAAATAACAAAAAAATAATAAACTCTTGTTAGACAAGCTGATTCATTCATGGTGAATCTAGTGATTACACAGTGTATCAATATATTTTTACAAAGTGAAAGAATGCCTGCTTTCTTTGCTGAATGCTATTGGATATCTGTTTTTTATTTGTGTACTCAGTCATGTCTTTAATTATATGGACATTCTCTAAAAAGTAGAATACAAACACAAGAAAAAATGAACAAAGTATCTGCTATACATATATTTTATTCTCAAAATAAAGGCTGATTCCTTCAGTGTTCAACACAAAGCAAAGATGGAGCACAGAGAGAGAAGCCTTTATTATAAACAATGCAGCGCTGGCTTTAGGAGTAAAGCATAGGCTGAGCAAAGGAAAGAAAATCTGAGCAAAGTAGAACAGAACTTTCGGGGGCCACTGTCAGTGTCATTCAGTTCTCAAGAAAAATACCGATCAGAGCTTTTTGTAATACTAGGGTTCCACCTCCAAAACAGGCACAATGAGTTTTCTGCATCTCAAAGTATCCTAAATGTACTAAATAACATCTATAGAAAGCATAACAGGAAGGCAGTATTTAATGAAAGATAAAAAATATAGTATTATCCTGATTATTCTCAGAATTATCCACAACTGGGAAACCATTCTGGGAACTGCAAATTTTTACGTGCAAACATAGTTTAAAAGGAATAAAGCAACAACTAATGGGTGGCGATAGAGTTCTGCTTTAGCAACATCAAAGTAGAAAGCAATGTCTCAGATATGTTGTAAGAAGTCAATTAGAAATATCAGTTTAGATTTTTATTATCTGATACTTAATGAATATTAATAAGAAAACAGTAACAAAAATGTTCATCAGAGCAGCATATGTTATACTTGTTCAAAAGGCCAGTTACAAATGTAAAATTAGTACTATCTGCTTCAGAAAGTCTGTTTAATTATTGTATATCTAGTAACAGAAATAAAAGTAAACCAAGCTTAGCCTATGTTTTACTGTGATATAGTTGTTTAAAATATGATCTTGACCATCTGACAGGCTCTAAAGTACAAATAAATGGGTCAAATATCAGTTGTCTATATTCGTGTTAAGATTAAATGTATGGAGACATGTTTCATTCTTCTTGAACTTTTACCTGGGGCAAAAAAGCTAATTATTATGGAAACTCACTAGTGCTCTTATGCATGCTTTTAATCCAGAAGTTTTAAACCATGTGCTATAAGAAGCTGTGCACATCCACAACTCTCTCTCACATTATGCAATAATGGCCTAAATGGCCAGGATGGTCCGGGAGTACATTTGGTAGTGAATATTTTGCTGTGCTTTGGAGCGGTCCCTTGGAGTGTATGCCAGTATATGGGAACGTGTTATTTCATGGCCCATCTTGATAGAAAATAACTCTTCTTTTCTACAGAAGTTGTAGATCTTTATTTGAAGAGATAATTCACTGTAACTTCAAATGCAAACATCCCTAAGAATATGTCAGATGTTTCTAATGTTTGGTATACAAACTAATTAAATCACAGCATATATTTACAAATTTACTTTTCTTGGAATAATGTTGACAATATGGAACAAAATTTGCATATGACTATTGTTGCTTACTGTCTATTGAAAACAAAGCTTCAAGATCGCAGGAACAAAGTGTGGTGTATTTTCAGATGAGATTCTATTTCTTATTTTTTCCTTGGATTTCATTTCAATTCAGCTGTAAAGTACATTTTGAAAAGAGTATTACAAATCAACTTCACTTTTTGAGTAATACCTTTTTCTCTTGGTTGATGCAGTTGACTATAGGCAAAAAGGTTGTGAAAAATTGTCCTTAATGTGTGAGGCTCTGTACAAAGCAGCCAAAAAAATTGTGTAGGCAGCCCAACCCTAAAAAGCCCACACATTATTAAAATAAGACAGACAACAATGGACAAAAAGTAACAAACATCTCAGTACAGATTTCACTAGTTACGTTTCTTCAGACCAAACTAATACATTTTGCCTTCCAAATTTCCCTAAAATAACTACCTTTTATGCTGCCCACACATGTATCTCACAAATGTGCTGAAGATTAATTCTGACTAAACAAAGCTAACAATGTTACACTAACCAAAGGGATGGACAGCGTGTCTCCACCTGCCCCAGTACCCCTTGCAGAAGGGGAGTGCTTTCCATTTCCCTGGCTGCTGCTCTGGCCTGTTTGTGTGTGTGCATTTGTGTGTGCAGTAGAAAGCAGTGGACACTCAAAGAACAATAGCAGGAAAAAAAATAACATTACAACATGAGAATGTCATTATATGTTGGAAGACAGAAAGAATGCCCATTACCTTGTTGAGCACCTTGCAACTCCCTCCCTCCAGCCCATTTTTGTGTTAGGCTGATTTGCCACCCATCCAACTCTGTCAGCAAGAAGATAGACAGCCTGTTTAGCGCTACTGGGCAGCAATATGCTGTGCAAGAACTCTGTAGGATGTTGAAGTGTTAATTAAAAAATAAAACAAAAAAATAGCAAATAAAAAGGGAGTTTTTTACATGCTGTAACATGCTGTAATAGCTTGTATGACCCTTGCCATACATGGCCTACATTGTAGGAAGGCACAAAACTTGGTTGCATTATTTCACTACTTCATGTCACAATTTAGAAAGAAAAACAAAGAAAGGTTTTAGCACTATTTATACAGCTCTGGTGAGGATAGCCCCACAATTCCTGTGGGAGACTCCCGAAGGAAGAATTTTGTAACAGGATGTATTACAGTTCCAGCATTTTAGAGTTTTAGTTTGAAAGCAAAAGGGAAAGATAGGAGGAAAAAGAGAGGCTGTTCTGTTGTCAGCAGAACAAATAAGACTAAGTTTCCTAGCATTTTTCTCCTTCTTTGATCTGCTGTAATTTGATAAAGGAAAAGCACCATTTTCCACAGTGGTAGCATTTATTAGCCTATTTTTACCTTACAAAACCTTATATACCTTTATAGGTCTAAATAGGAGTTAAGATAGCTGAGAAACTTCTTTATGAGAAGGGCGTTGATCAGATGTCTGTCTTCTACCTGATTGCCCATTTTTATTAGTTCTGTAAAACCGTAACATCTTTGTTATCATTGCTTTTCTGTAATATTTGATTGATGTTTGCTAGTGCTTTTCAAAGTTAGAGAGAGGACACATGAGCCTTCTTATTTCAGAATTTTGTTCTTCCTCGTTAAATAAGGAACAGTGCTGAGATTTTTGAGAAAATATTGTTCTCTGTCATGTAAAGATGTAATAGTAAGCATAGTGCCCTCCACCACCACAGCACAGAAGATTGGAAACGAGTGCTAATAGAAACTTATGCTATCAAGTACTGCAACTATCAACTCCAGTGGTCCTAAGCGAGTTCATTATCAAATGGCATTAAACAGGAATCGCTAAATAGTTGTGATAACATCCTGACATTGTGTCTTGCCTTTTGTGTTGGTGATGTTGCATTTCTTCAGTCAATGATTAATTAGCTCCTTAGCTCTTTCATCTCTTTCTTTCTGCTGTGAAGAAAAATGTGTGAAGGATGGGAAGGAAATTATCTCCCAATCTCCTCTCTGCTGGAGGCAACAGGGAGAGGATTGACTTCTATAGCTTTTTCCTCACGGCATGCTAAGTGCATGACAAGCAATCACATGCTTGTCAACATGACCATGTCTACTCCATGACCACATTGCCAATGCTAGCAAGATACAAGACTCAATTGTCACTTTCTGTGGTGATGACAAGAAATGCAGGTGTCTGATCTGCATACGGAAGTTCACACCGTATCATTTTATTCTTACATTTGTAAGAGCTGGATTTAATTTACCTGCTCATGCTTATCATCATAGAAGGAAACCCTTCAAATCAGCAGTTGTCACTTCGTTGAAGTCGCATGCTGCAGGTATGAATCTTTGCCTTTGTAATTATTAGGACCAAGATCTGCTTTTCAGAAGGGAAATCAGTTTTGAGGAGTTTGTGTTGATTTTCTGTTTCATAACTTTGTTCATTTTATTGCTAGAAGGCAATAGCAGAAATTGCAAAGCTTGCTTAAGGGACAGAGAAAATGGACGTGCAAAAGCTTATCCTTTAGAGTAGTGTAACAACTGAAAAGGAGCACATGAGCATGCATGTATCGATTGGGTAACAAGATCGCTACAAAATCTGGGACCTCAACAATAGGTGGGACCACTTAATGACAGAAACTTAAGCTGATCAAGCATGGGCTCAGAACTTTTCCGTGATGAAAAATGAATTAAGACATTTTTTATGAGGAGCTTGCTCAGTACTTTAATGGCAGTATGCTCATACAAGAGTATGTCTTGTATGGCAATGGTCTTGAAGACGCTGCTCAGTTTATACTGGCAAATGAGACTTCAGACCAGACAGGCGCTAGAAAATTCTGGTTGGTGTAGTGGTTCTAGTGGTTCATGCCTGCTGTGCTTTCGGGAAACCTAAAAAACCCTTGCTGCCCTTCAGATGAAGCTTTCTTTTGATGTCTGTCAGTTTAACTATATACCGATAGTGAGAGAATGTACCTTCAACAGGTTTTAAAACACTTACAAGCTTGAATGAGAGTACTTTTGAAGCCACTGTTGGTTTGTGATAGAATTGCAGATAACCATTAAAAGGATATTCACACTTATGCATTTAAATTGTATGGCAAAAAACACTGAGGCTGAATTATGACGTTCCATGGAGTATTTTTGTTCTTCCAGTTACACCAAAATTGTGTGTATTATGAACTATGGCTTTTGCTTTGTATTTGATGTGCAATATATAGAGGCCTTAGAAATGAAAATCTCGTATCTCCTTGCCAGTGGTGAAATTCTTTGATACCAAGAAAGTGGACACGTAGCTTGATGAAAATATATGATAATGTAAATTTCTAAATAACAATTACTGCGAGGGGACCTTATAAATGCCTACAAATATCTGAAGGGTGGGTGTCAGGAGGATGGGGCCAAGCTCTTTTCAGTGGTGCCCAGTGACAGGACAAGGGGCAATGGGCACAAACTGAGGCACAGGAAGTTCCGTCTGAACATGAGGAAGAACTTCTTCGCTCTGAGGGTGACGGAGCCCTGGAACAGGCTGCCCAGGGAGGTTGTGGAGTCTCCTTCTCTGGAGATATTCAAAACCCGCCTGGACAAGGTCCTGTGCAGCCTGCTGTAGGTGACCCTGCTTCGGCAGGGGGTTTGGACTAGATGACCCACAGAGGTCCCTTCCAACCCCTACTATTCTGTGATTCTGTGATTCTGTGATTACAATATAACTAATTAATATATTGTCATATAAAATATGATTAATAATATTAACAAGTAATTATCAATATTAATTAAAATTATACTACTTTTCTTCTCTTAGCATGTTTTATTAGATGTAAGTTACACAGAAAACTCTTTACTTATTAATGTGAGTATTCTGTAGTACATACAATTAGAGGAAATATTGAAATTTAACTTCAGTTTTAAATCAAGATCTTTATTAGGATTTAAAGTAGCTTTAAACTGTTACTTTAGTTACATCAACACTAAACTAGAAGGTAGACATTTGAAAAGTGCTCTGTAGTTAGAAAATCAAGTGACATGAGTTTCTGTTTTTAGAAATTATGAATGATCTGCCACTATTATTTACTTAATAATATAGCAGTACTCTTCCAGGGGAGGAGATGTGGCATTTGCCGAATCTTTGTTAATTTTAGGATGAAGGAGAGTGGTGAAGCTGGAACAATAATGAATTAGTGGTTCTGAAGTTCTTATCACCTAACAGGAATTACATCTCTTTTTATTGTCATCATGAAAGAGTTGTTAGGGGCACTGCCTCAAAAAAGTTTCATAGATGAGAAAGTATAGCTTTATTGCAGAATTACTTTCACGGTTAAGCTGAGGCAGCAATTCTTTGGCTAGATAATATGTTTCTTCATAGAACAATTCCCTTTCCCTATTTTTTAAGATATCCTCCTTTCTTTTTGTATATTTTATTTCTACTAGTGCTAATGCTAACTAATGTGTTAACTGATATTTAATGGCTAGCCTTTCCACCTTTACATATGATACCTGTAAATGTAAAATTTCCACTTACTAGAGTGATTCTAATTAAACTAAGGTAGATCCTTGCTGTTTTGCGAAGACAGGAAAGCTCTGAGATAAAGAGGTTCCTAAATAACGCTTCTTAGACAAACTTGACTTGCTGTTTTAGAGAGGGATAGGAAAGCTGTAAGACAGACTCATAAATAATTTTATTTGGACAGCTCAGCCTTGAGAGGGCAGATGCACCAAGCTACAGAGATAAAGAGGCACCAAGAGGGCAATAAGACCAGAGCAAAACAACCTGGAAGGACACGGTATACTGATCTTAGAACTGAGTTTGCACAGAAACAAAGGTCAACCAGCGGACACTGTGATGAGGAGTATAAGCCTTCATCTTGAGACCCCCAAAGACCACCCAAGGATGCTAACAGACCTGCATGAAAGACATTAACATATGCTAATCAGTTATTGGAAAAGTCATGAATATGCTAAGCATTTCCTGGAAATATAATGAATATGTATATTGTGATTATATTTAACCTGAAATGAAAGGGTGTTTGGTGCGCACGTTTGGAGGAGAGATCCCCCGTGTGCCCAGCGCCGTAATAAAGAATCCCTGCTTAATAGTCTTCTGACCATTGAGTCTTCAGCTCCAGCTTTTCACGGCATCAATAGTTTCAAAAGAGTGATCATTAAAATTTACTGAATCACAGCTCACACAGGGTGGGAAATCAGGTCTTTAATGGTACAGTTTAAGTTTACCTAAGGTGTCACTAATGCTAACGGGGTCAGTCTGTTTGCCCCATTCCTGAATTCACATCACCTGTCTTGTGCTGCAGTGTTAGAGATCATGGTGGTGCATGGTCAGTGCAATCAGGCAACCAAGAATTAAGGAAACTTTTTTTTAAGTAATAACTTAGGAAATAAGTTAACTTAGGAAACTAAGGAAACAAAAATTAAACTATTTATAGTTTAAACAAGGAAACAAAAGATAGTCCAACTAAGGAAACACAAAATAATCGATTTTCAGCCAGCTGGGTTCCTGAATCCAACTGTCCCTTTGATTGCAGAAATTCTTGTGCTGGCATAAGCAAGAAAACATAGGTTTATATTGGTTTAAGCTGAATGTTAAACACCACCTTTAATTGTAAAGCAGTTTAACTGGCAAACAGATAAATGCACTTACAGTTTTAAGCCAGGGATGCCGTAATCTGAATTTTGGGTTTGTCTGGATTGTGTGAAGCAGTCAAATGTGCAAGACTGAAAATCATTACTGGGTCCTGGATTTATGTGGTTACTAGTGACTAATGAAAAGCTATCAATAATTCTGTTCTTCTGACATATCCGGCCTCTGCAGAGCCAAGACACTCTAGGCAGCTTAAGCCTTTTGGGACAAGTTTTCCAGGGCCAAAGAAGAAAACAATGTGAACTTTTAATTCAAACTGTCATAATGGATGGACATAGCATTATATTTCCAGAGTTGTATTATTTCTTTGAAAGAAATACAGTATATTGGAAAGCATCCAGAACAAGTTGAAGGAAGCTGAGTATCATACAGGACAGCAGAACTGTTCAGATCACACAGGATTTTTGCATTTATGTAGTTTAGAAATCATCTGCCTAACGATATCAAAAGAATAGAACTTAGTGAAACTAAGTGAAGCTAGCTAAACTATCTTAAAACAGCTTGAGTTCTGGAATGGAATGAAGTAACCAAAACACATTTGAAACCCACAAAATTCTGGCAGAAGAAATACGAACAGATTATTTCTCTTTTCACCTAGTAGTTGAAAGGATGGTTCCTAACGTTGACCATAGGCCAGGTGTCTGAAAAGATATGTACAATATTGTTCTGAAACTACCCAACTTGCAATAAAAAGAGACAAATTTTGGGAAAACCTTTCTTTTGTCACTGTTTTCAGAGTGAACTGTCAATAAAAGTAAAATTCTGAAACTGTATTACTGTTAGCTGTTTTCAGGGACTAGATAAAACGTTAACAGAATTTGGTGCACGGAGCTGTCACTTTTAATTTGTTGAATTAAATAAGCTATTAAACACTTTCTGTTAAAAAAATAGCTGAACAACAATAGTAAGTCAAAACATAGGCTTAAGTGGCAGCTACAAGTGTATGCAGAGCCCCATGCTACCCTACTTAGGCTCCTTTTAGTACCCAAATGAATAAACAGACACCAAAATACCAGTCTTTCTTCAAAGGAAGAAAAAAACTAAAAGAGAAATTTTGAGCCAGATTTGACTACAGATGGAATAGAGCTGTGACCAAAGCAATTATCAATTATTTGATTTCTCCCAAGTTCTGAAAAATGACTGTCCATTCCTTGTAAATAAACAGCAGTTAGTAGATTCCATCATCTTCTCTTCTTGATTTCTTTTTTATAATGGAAGGCTTTGACGTCATCCAAGATCTAGACAAATAAAGCAGAGGTCATGTTACGCTTGTACTATCTTGTAACAAACAGTATTTTTCATTTCACAACAGTTCAGGAATAGGTGTATTTTTAGTCTTACAAAATTATTCTTCAGTTACAGAAAGGATTTCACATGCATCTAGGAATATTTAAATATGTATTTGTAAGTGCTAGAAAAGATAAGATAGTCAGCAAAAGAATGTATACTGCAATAACTTATGTGGCACTTAGAAAGCTACGCATTCAAATACAGTTCAGAATAGCTTTACAATTACACTTTTTAATGTTGATAATGGCAAGTGTAGCAGAAGGAAGTTATTTTGGGGAATATCAACAAATTCAAAAACAAAGTCTGAATAGATAAGAAGATTATCAGTAGTTTTTAAAAATCATTATTATTACTGTGTGGGTTTTTTCTGCATCACAGTTAGTCTGTGCTCAGTAAGATTAAATGTCACAGTTATGTGATATTTCTGCAGTGAATTATTTTAAATGCATAATATTCCAGCTTGTCTATGATTGAAATAAAACAAAACAAAATAAACTATTTACCCATCGCAGTTGGCACACTTGCTTGCAGTCTCAGCAGAATTAAAGACTGTGGAATCCAAATCATATTTCCTAATGTTACCATCAGCCTGGTCACTCCTACAGAGATTTATCAATGACACTTGGCTTCTTTTAGCACAATCTGCCTGTACACATACAGTTCTCTATATAATTCTCATGCATTTACCAGTGAATATAAACCTGTTCCTCAAACAAAGAGCTCTGTTAGTATATTTGCATTTATGCAGTGCCTAAGCAGACAAAGAACGATATCGCAGTTTAAACAGTTCTCCCCCAGCAAGCCAATAATACAGCTATTCCCACAGAAGAAACTTCGTAGGTCCAATGTTTTCATTCTGCTTCACAGGGCAAAACGTGGTTGAAAGCCTGGCTGTCAAATTCCAGCACAGCTTTCTGCGAGTGATGCCTACTCCACCTTACTTTTACTCTGTTACATGCTTTAGGAAAAATCTTCTGTTTCCTTAAAACATTGATATACACATATTGGATCAGCAATAATGTTGATTTTTTGTTCGAATGGGAGGCAGGGAAGCCCAGAGGTACAGCAGGACAGGGTCTATGCCAGCTAAAGAGAAATGAAATGCAACAAATTTACCAAGATTAAGGAGCAAAAATAGATGCCTAAGTATTCCTATTGAGATATGCTTTTTTAGGTATTCATCACTGACTTTTTAAATTGGAATCCTGCTACCTTCCTGGTACCTTCCTGTTAGTAATAATGGACAGCGATCTGTTCTGAACTGAGAGATGTCCTTAAAATGGTGCCCGTGGGAGAAAATGTTAAAGCTGTAAATGCAAATGATGTTGAGAGCAACAGTTAAATGCTTGGAAACGTCTCTGGATACAGTAAAAAAGGAATTTGAGTAGATGTGATGCAGAAGTGGCTGCTTCATGAATATAGACAGCTTATTTTCTCCAAAATCCTTTCTCCACCTTCTTCTCAAAATGATAGCTGTATGTACTTTCTTGTTTGAACTTGGACATTTATTTTCATTATAACATGGTGCTTGATAGCAGTCAAAAATGAGACATATTTTGTAGAGATGTTTGCTAAGTAGTTATGTGACACTGTGAAACTAAGTAGGAAAGACTGATCTTTAGTACTCAAAGAGATCTTGCGTCTTTCAGCACAGAAGACTGAAGTGTCAAGAGTGCACTATTGATCAAAATATCAGCAGGCTTACAGCACAGCAGCCACTTGACAATACAGAAAAAATTTACTTCTGTCCAGGTAATGTAAAACCCTTTATCGGGCTTTCAGTCTTCCTAGAAGTCTACCTATCATCTAACCCTGACAGACAATAATAAGAACTGCTGTGAATAAACTTACTATCATTTGCAGTTATGCTCTGTGTGGACTACTAAATGGCAGACAGCATTCTGGCAGAATTCAGTCTCCTACATCTTGATGACCTGACCAAACTCTGTAAGAAAAATACAGGCTGGCCATTAAGCCTGGCTGACCTATAGGTATCCATGCTAGTTCCACTGCTGCTGTGTTAATCAGTGTGGTACTTTGGCCCAGGACCGTAGATACATCAGCCCCATTGCTGGGGCACTGTTTGGGCTCCCAACTGACCAGCTGTGACTGCTGCACAGGTTTGCCGTCAGCCTTTTTCATGTCTGCCCCACAGGCTGTCTCAGGACCTACCTTGCAATAATGAACTGGTAGGTATACTGGTGGCTAAACTGGGTGCTGGACATGCTCCTGTCTTGCCCTTGGTTTGGCTTTTACTTGCTGACCTTGGTCTTCTGTGATTACAGTCTTTACGTCCAGTCCTTATATTACCCTAGTCAGAGAAATTGCTGTGACAGCCCATGCCTTGGTTATGATCTTTTAATATCTACTGCATACACTGAGAATCTTGGGAATATTATTACTGCTACTTTTTAAGTAATATTTTCTAGACAATTCTAGTTCAAGAAAAAAACAAATCTATTTTCTTTGTCCTGAGACACACACAGATGTCAAAATTTTACAAAGCAATTATTCTTTTTTGCCTTGTACAATTCATGTTCTGTCAACCCATCCTTTTAAATTTTGCTTTAGCCACATAGCAAAATATTGGCATATCTCAGATTGCTTGAAGTCAGCAGGCAAATTGAACAACTTACCGTCAACCTTGGAGCTAGAATATCCTCTGGGCCTCATAAGTGTTATGAAATGCAATCATGCCACAATAGCATGAGGGATATTTTCTGTAATAATGACTGTCCTAGGTGTAAGGCATTTTTAGCCTTCCTTCTGTCTTCCAAAGATATATGCCACAACCTGCACTGAGTCAGGTGATTGATAGTTAAATCTGACTCTGAAAATGCTGATTGTCTTTCCTGATGCTGTGATTGTGCAAACAGGAAAGTACCTCTCACTCTCTCAATATATATGAGATAGTTTCACTGATCAATACAGCATTCCTGTTACCAGCAGCAAGACAAGTTAACAAAGACGAATAACACTAAAAAGAATGGAAACAGAGGGATTTCTTGGAATTTTGCCCAAGTATTCTGGCAGATTTTGTGGAGCTGTGCTATACATTATATCAAGCCTAAAATTCAGAGAGAAGAACCCACAGGATGCTGCATCATGTGCCGTCCTACAAGGCACAAGGAGGCCCTCGCCCAAAGCCATGTATTTTTAGCTGTAGTCTTCCTACCAGGGCTTGATGAATCTGGGAAAGGCAGCCAGCTCTGATTACACCCTATCAGAAGAACTGTACTGACTTCACTATGTCTGCTGAAAAACCCTCCTAGGCAGTAGACAGGCATTTCTTAGACTGAAGTATATGATCCAAGCAGCACTGGAAAATTAACCTCTCTGGGAAAAGGAATATGATTCTTCAATATTCTTTCCACTTTTCACCCGCATTAAAAATGAGTTGACAGAAGGGAAAACATGAGACTGTTAATAAATTTATAAGCTTCCTTCATTTTTCCATTTGTTTTGCAACATTCATTCTGGGAACATGACAGTTAAATCATACTACCTGATCAACCTAAACAGATGGTGAGTTTACCTTGATAAAAATCCTTCTGTTAAAAGCAAACTTATTTATCTATCTACTCAATGCCTAAGGAAGTTTCTAAGGAGGTATGCACTAGCATAGCTATCTTTCTAAAAGGTTGGTGTTTTGAATCAGCAAGAGTGCTATTTAAGGAAATTGATATAGTAAGAAAGGATGTTCTAATCTTTAAGGTTTGAGAGGCTGTAGAAACAGAGAACTATATAACATCTACATGATCAGTACAGGAATGGATGGGTACAGGCTCTTTAGGAAGGACAGGCAGGGCAGATGAGGAGGGGGTGTCACCCTCTGTGTCAATGTTGGAGTGCCTGGAGCTCTGCCTGGGGATGGATGGGGAGCCGACTGAGATCTCATGGGTCAGGACTGAAGGCAGGGCAGGGACAATTGAAGTTATAATGGGGATCTGCTACAGGCCACCCGACCAGGAAGACCTAGTGGATGAGACCCTCTATAGGCAGATAGGAGCAGCCTCACATTCATAAGTCTTGGTCCTCATGGAGGACTTCAACCATCCCAATATCTGTTGGCGGGACAACACAGCAGGGCATTAGCAATCCAGGAGGTTCCTGGACTGCATTGATGATAACTTCCTTCTCCAAGTGATAGAGGAGCCAAGGAGGAGAGGTGCTAGGCTAGACCCTGTTCTCTCCAACAAGGAGGGGCTGGTGGGGAATGGGAAGCTCAAGCGCAGCCTTGGCTACAGTGACCATGAAATGATGGAGTTCTGTGGGAAACAGTACACCTTGTGACAGAACAGCACTATCTCATGACCCTGAAGGATCAGCGCATCCTGTTCCTCGCTTTGCTCTTCTCATGAGATAAGCTGTTTTCGCACATCCAGTTGCAAAAGATCCTGGAAAACAGCAACCGTGAACTGGCATTTGCAAAGCCACGAATCCAAAGCTGACTGGTTTTGGTAACTATTGTATTAGTGTATAAGGTATTCACTTGAGCAATAAAACGATTCTGATCGAGCACAGATTGGGGTCTGTGCAATCGTTCACCACAGAGTTCAAAATCCTTAGGGCATCAAGGAGGGTGCACAGCAAGCTCACACTCCTGGACTTCAGGAGAGCAGACTTTGGCCTCTTCAGGGACCTGCTTGGTAGAGTACCATGGGACAAAGCCCTGGAGGGAAGAGGGGCCCAGGAAAGCTGGCTAATATTCAAGGATCACCTCTTCCAATCTCAGGAGCAATGCATCCCAGCAAATGCCAAGATGCCTGCATGGATGAACAAGTTGCTCCTGGAGAAACCCAAGCACAAAAAGTAAGCCTACAGCAGGTGGAAGCAAGGACAGGTAGCCTGGGAGAAATAGAAAGAATTTGTGTGAGCAGCCAGGGATCAGGTTGGGAAAACTGAAGCCCTGATAGAATTAAACCTGGCCAGGGACATTAATGGCAACAAGAAAAGCTTCTATAGGTACATCAGTGATAAAAGGAAGACTAGGGAAAATGTGGGCCCTCTCTGGAAGGAAACAGGAGACCTGGTTACCTGGGCTGTGGAGAAGGCTGAGGTACTCAAAGAATTTTTGGCCTCAGTCTTCTTCAGCAAGTGCTCCAGTCACACCACCCAGAAGGCAAAGACAGGGACTGGGAGAATGAAGAACTACCCACTGCATAAGAAAATCGGGTGCAAGACCATCTAAGGAACCTGAAGATGGACAAGGCCATGGGACCTCATGAGGTGTATCAACAGGTCCTGAAGGAACTGGTGGATGATGTTGCTAAGCCATTATGCATCATATTTGAGAAGCTGTGGCTAAGGAATTGGCTGCATGGTTGCACTCAAAGAGTTGCCGTCAATGGCTTGATGTCCAAGTGGAGGCCAATGATGACTGGTGTTCCTCAGGGGTCAGTACTGGGACCAGTGCTATTTAACATCTCTGTCAGATGTTAAATCAGATGTTCATCATCATGAACAGTGGGATTGAGTGCGCCCTGAGCAAGGCTGCTGAGGACACCAAGCTGTGAGGTGCAGTCAACACACTGGAGGGAAGGGATGCCATCAAGAGGGACCTTGACAGGCTTGAGACGTGGACTCATGTGAACTTCCTGAGGTTCAGCAAGGCCAAGTGGAAGATCCTGCACCTGGGTGGGGGCAATCCCAAGCACAAATACAGGCTGGGCGGAGAATGGCTTGAGAGCAGCCCTGAGAAGGACTTGGTGCTGGTTGATGAGGAACTCAGCATGACCCCCAGCAGTGTGCGCTCGTAGCCCAGAAGGCCAACCGTATCCTGGGCTGCATCCTCAGCAGCTTGGCCAGCAGGTTGAGGGAGGGGATTCTGCCCCTCTGCTCTGCTCTGGTGAGACCCCACCTGGAGTCCTGCATCCAGCTCTGGAGCCCTCAGCACAGGAAAGACATGGAGCTGTTGGAGTGTGTCCAGAGGAGGCCACAAAAATTATCAGAGGGATGGAATCACAGAATCACAGAATCACAGAATCACAGAATCACAGAATGGTAGGGGTTGGAAGGGACCTCTGTGGGTCATCTGGTCCAACCCTCCTGCCGAAGCAGGGTCACCTACAGCAGGCTGCACAGGACCTTGTCCAGGCGGGTCTTGAATATCTCCAGAGAAGGAGAATCCACAGCCTCCCTGGGCAGCCTGTTCCAGTGCTCCGTCATCCTCGGAGTGAAGAAGTTCTTCCTCATGTTCAGACGGAACTTCCTCTGCTTCAGTTTATGCCTGTTGCCCCTTGTCCTGTCGCTGGGCATGACTGAAGAGTCTGGCCCCATCCTCCTGACACCCCCCCCCTTAAGATATTTGTAGGCATTTCTAAGGTCTACTCTCAGCCTTCTCTTCTTCAGGCTGAACAAGCCCAGCTCCCTCAGCCTTTCCTCGTAGGAGAGGTGCTCCAGTCCCCTCATCATCCTTGTAGCCCTCCACTGCACTCTCTCCAGTAGCTCCTCATCTTTTTTGAGCTGGGGAGCCCAGAACTGGACACAGGACTCCAGATGGGGCCTCACTAGGGCAGTGTAGAGGGGCAGGAGAACCTCCCTCAACCTGCTGGCCACACTCTTCTTAATGCACCCCAGGATCCCATTAGCTTTCTTGGCAGCCAGGGCATACTGCTGACTCATGGTCAACCTGTTGTCCACCAGCACTCCCAGGTCCCTCTCCGCAGAGCTGCTCTCCAGCAGGTCTGCCGCAAGCCTGTACTGGTGCGTGGGGTTGTTCCTCCCCAGGTTCAGCACCCTGCCCTTGCCCTTGTTGAACTTAATCAGGTTCCTCTGCAGACAACTCTCCAGCCTATCCAGGTCTCACTCAATGGCAGGAGCACCTCTCTTATGAGGAAAGGCTGAGAGAGTTGGGGCTGTTCAGCCTCGAGAAGAGAAGAGACCTTACTGCAGCCTTCCAGTACCTGAAGAGGGTCTTTTTATAAGGCCATGTAGTGATAGGACAAGGGGTAATGGCTTCAAGTTGAAGGAGGGTAGATACAGATTAAATAGAAGAAAGAAATTCTTTACTGTGAGGGTGGTGAGGCACTGGCACAGGTTTCCCAGAGAAGCTATGGCTGCCCCCTCCCTGGCAGTGTTCGAGGCCAGGTTGGATGGTGCTTTGAGCAACCTGGTCTGGTGGAAGCTGTCCCTGCCCATGGCAGGGGGGTAGAACTAGGTGATCTATAAAGGCCCTTCCAACCCAAACCATTCTATGATTCTATACCTGTACCTCCACTGCAGCAGAATAATTCACTATTGATAACAAACTTCTGTACCTCTGTATTATGAAAACTAAGCTGAGTCTCAAAAGGTTGACAGAAATGACACTGTCTTGCATTTGAGACTTTCGGCCATTATCCAGATGCTCTAACTTTATAACACGATAAATAATATTTTAGCATACTGCATTGACCTGTGTTACTGTTGTAAGTTTTCTAGCTCATGGTTAATGAATTGCCTTTATCTTGCCCATCTGTTTTCCTGTTTGTTCAGGTATTGAGTACCACTTACCAAGGGAGAAGATAATAAAGAAAGGGCCCTTCAGTACTTTTTAAAAAAGCTGGACTTCCCCAGACTGATACATGAAAGAGAGGTGTAATCTTCCATCAGATTTTAAAGGTCTGAACTGCAGGTGTTTGAGTAGCTGATCCACTAAACATAGAAAACTGGTACTTGTATCCTGTTTTGATATTGTGCACTGAATAATTAAATAAAAACAAGAACGAATTTAGGTATGGTTTTCTTTAAAATATATTCTTGCTAATAATACTTGTAGTATTGCTTATGCTGAATGTCTTTTCTTTGCACTGTATTTTTTTATGGGTAACATAAAAATAAATACCTGTTATATGAATTTAAACAAAGGACTACAGATTTTTTCTTGTTTCTATGAATGGTATTATCATCATTTTATCTAGTATCTCATACACTCATAGAATAAATAATTTCATTTTTTTGAAATGTGTGACATATGAAATATAAACATTCGTGACTTAGAAATAATCAAGAACTTGAAAATGGATGCTGAAGGTATTAATTTCTTCAATTTTACCAGAGTAAGCCTCTTGTATATACCATTTCTGGCAATGCTGGCTGTAGTAGTTTGGCCAGCTTGAATCACTCAGACCTTTCCTAGGCTCCTCTTGCACACCAGTCCTAGGAGGATGTGATCAGCAACTTGCTCATGCAGATCTCGTACAGAAATTAGCATAACAAAGGACAGCATAAAATGTTCTTAATTTTTTCCCCCTCTTAGAAGTCAGTTCTGTCAAATATATCTTCATCACCATGTGTGTTATCCAGGGTCTGATTCAAAATCCAAACAAGAGCATGGGAATTTTTCAGAGGAAATTTTTTCAGACCTTTATTCTGTTTGTTGCCTAATTCTCTTCTCTCTTTAGCTGTTCCCTACTTTAGCACTAAACAAGCTATGACTTACATAGGCCAAGTCAAACAGCAATCATGTATATAATGAGTTTCTGTTCTGGTTAGGCGTGTTCTTTCCCAGTAGGAAAGAGAAGTACTGTTTAAAGCTGGTGGCCGAATGATGGAACAGTGCCTGTTGAACAATAGCAGATACATACAATTAGGGTAGATCCAATTAGGAGTGTGTGAATGCTGGTGCTTAACACTTTCGTTCCCCTGTCAGTGGCTTAACTTGGTTTCTGTGGGGTACAGCACAAGCTATAGTTGTTAAACCTATAGTTGTCATAAATGTTACAGTACTGTGAAATGTGGTGAAGACAACAAAATACACTTAAACCTTTCTTAAGCCCTAACCTTACCAAAACAACAGTATATCCCAGAAGTTATTAAAAATTCATTAGGCTTATGATCCAACTGTCTCAAGTACAAAGCTTTCTATTCAGTTGAGGAAAAAATGGTCTGCAGGAGGGAAGGTTCCTTGGAAAGGCAGAACGCGTTTCTTCCTCTTCCCTGGATAATAGGTGCCTCTCTATCCAGAACCCTGTGCTCAGATTTAGCCTTTGTTTTATTTGTATTTTGTGCTTACTTTTTCCCCATTTATGTGCAGATCTCATTCTAAACCTGTAAATTTCAGATTATTTTAAAATAGCCTTAGTTAATCCACTCTGCATTTTCATAAATTTAATAGCAATATAAAGTATGCTGAAATAACATATTAGTCTGAGGCTTTTGTATTACTAGCCTTCAGTTTATTCACAGAACTGTTTCATATCCCTTCAAACCATTCAGTATCAAATTGGGTTTATCTTGCCTTTTCTCCCAGACATGTCCAGTATTTTTAGGAACGTTTTGCAGAAGCTGAATGCTGTAGTCTATGATAATAAACTTTTATTATTTTTTCTGGCACAGATTTGGCATATTTCTAGCAAAACATTTTCTAAATAATACACTGGCATAATTCAGCAACTTTCAGGGAACATTTCCTTTCCTCTCATTCCAGATGAGACCATAGCATTTTGGCATTTTTTATCTACTCTGTCTTCTGTCCCCCACATTCCTTCTATCATTTCACACCGTGCAGGTTGTGCTTTAGTGGCTTGGTATGTGTAGCCCACTACAATGCAATCACTTTCACAAAGACAGATATGTCAAGAGCTCTAGACCATGGGAGAACATGGCAAGATCAATCCTTTGTATTCCTGAAAAGCTAGGCAAGGATCAAGGCTATTCAGCTCTGTCTAATTCCCCCTATTTACTGGGCAGTTTCCAGATGAGTGGAAGTGGTGGAGTTTCAGAGTGTGCATAGACATACTAAAGAAACTCAAGATGGGCTGTGTCAAGGTCCAGGGTCAGGACTGTACACCCATCACAGCTCAGCATAAGTATCTGCATTGAGCTGTGCTGGACTGAATCTTCAGAGGGAGGTACTGCAGAGTCTCCCAGTGATGAGCAAGACCTGGAAATCAAAGGACTGCACTTCAGGAGTCTCTTCTCCTACTCCAAGGTACCACCTTCCAGTGAGATCACATGAGCAATGGATGGAGGAACTGTTGCTGCTATCATTGCTACTACCATAAGACCCAGTGGTGAATTCCAATCCAGGGGCTCCTCTGATCAATGAAAACTGCATCTTCAGAAGTGAGAATCTGAGAGCTCTTCTGCTCATTGCCTTCCACAGCAACTGCAGCAGACAGAAGCACCGGCTGCTGAAAGATATGTCCTTAGCTGCTAGCTAGACCACACTGCAGGGTCCTGCCACCACATCTCACCTGGTGCAGTTAAAGTAAACATAACCAGGCATACTTGTCTACCAAACAAGAATGATCCTGGCAAGCATCTTTATATGGCTATGTGTGTGCACACATCCTAAATGATCCAGTCCTCCTCTACTCTGCCTCCTCCCAACAGAGGACGTGGTAGCAATCTTGGAAAGTGACAGCGGATACCCCATCCACAGTACAAGGTCCTTCTCTTGCATGCATTTCTGAGAGCAACGCAGAGCTGAGAGGTAAAAAAATCCAATTCATCTGATTTATATGGCACGTGGAGATGTATGCAGTGCAGCAGGTTTCTCTTACTGTGACCCCTTTTCACTGTTCAAGCCATTTTTCTTAGCCCAGACCCAAGGCTACTACATACAAAACCAGCAGCTTTGTCAGCCTTCCTCTCCTCACCCCAGAGCTGCTTCCCACATCCCCAACATCTGCCCCATCTTCCAGACAGCCCTATCCATGCCTGGTGAGGCCTGTGACTGACAAGTATGCCAGCAACGGAGGGTCCATGCCTGACCCAGTGTTGTAGAGCAGTGTGGTCACCAAGTAGCTCCTCAGCTAGGGCAGGGCCTGGATGCATGAGAAGTACACATACATATCCCAGGAAGGATTTCTTCCAGTAATTGCAATTCAGGCTGTCCTTGGATCCTAGTCTTGTAGTAGAACATGTTCATGGGAGCTACCCCGGGACCCCACAATGTAGGTGAGGCATGTTAGCATATTTTTGCAGTCTTGCTGGTAAGGCAACAACAGAATCAGCCTACAGAGGTTGGAGCAACCCAGCCAAGCCAGGTTAGCGCACCCCACCTTACCACTCGCTCCTGGATCCAGATGGGTAGCAGCATGGCAGGTGCTACCTGCCTTCTGTGAATCTGTGCTATGCTGAGCAACAACCATGTGCTGTGCGATGATAGCTTCAGACAGGGTGCATGACATAAAATGCAGCTAATCAGCTAGCATACCTAGGCTTTTCTGGAAACCACGTTCTGCTTTGCAGCCATGCTCTAGCAGCACCAGTTAGATTGCTTGAGTCACTGAATGTACAAAACAGGCTCAGCAAATGAGCACAGGGAGCCTCTCACAGCTCCGGTCATCCTTTCTCTACTCCCTTTGCCCACACCTTTCTGCCTCTCTTCCCACAGTCTTGGCAGTAATCTATACGCCACAGGCATACGTGAATCAAAAAGCATGGCCCAGAATAGTTCCTGTGCTGGGAAATACTCAGACCTTCTTGGACCATCCCATCCTTACGCTGACCTTATTAGGGGCTGCACTGCTGCAGGTTTCTGAGGGATGTAATACAGCTGGGCCTTTGCCATGAAGTATTGTGAGTGTAAGAAGACCAGGTTTAGTGTGCAGCAGCTGATGTGCCTAATCACGCTACAAGTATTCCATCCAAAATTACTCATTCTTCATTACTGAAGTTTTATAATTTGTAATTTGACCTTTATATTATTTTTTCTGCAATTTTGCTGTATTTTCTGGTTTAAATTAGCATATATTTTGTTTGAACATTTGTTTATGAAGTAAAATAGAATAAAAATGTCTGCTATTTGTTTAAATTTTATGGTAAAATTATTTTTAAGGAAGTATAAAAATGAAAATGAGTAAAACAAGTCACCTCAAAATGAACATCCACTGGAATTAAACATTCTATTTTGCCAGCCAAATAAGTTATTGTTTTTCAAATTTGAGAAGGATATCTGCTACTTGCTTTTACTTACTGTTAGTTTATCGTTATTTTGCAGGGAAGTAGCACCAAGCATTCAATTTGAATTCTTTCAATTTTATACTAAATCAATACTAAAACCAATTTTACACTGTCCCTTAGAAAAGGATGTAATTTTTTTTATTTTAAAAGTGCTTTAAATTTCTCTTACCTGAACACTTGTTTTTATGTTTCTAATGAATCTGTAAAGCTACTTTCTCAACGTTGTTCTCCCCATATCCTGTAAAATATAAAGTTGCCAATGCATTAAGGTCCAATAGTTATGTCTCAGTGCATTCTGCACTGAACCTACTTGCAGGCCCATTCTATACGCATTTGCCTATTTGTCTTATTTTCGTAGGCAATTCATCAGGCCCACTCGCAGATATCCAAGACTTGTGATTGGTCACCATATAACAGGTCTGGATGGTTTAGTTAAGTTGTGCATTCAGGCAAAATCTTAGCTTATCAGAGAACGCTTCACCTGGATTTACATGACTCTAAACGCCTGCCACAATAAAGCTGTGTTGTAGTCTCCCATGTTCATCTAATAAATACCAATATGGATGCTAAAGCTAATCAAACTGAAACGTATCCTGAACATGGCAGATGAAAAACTCTGCAAAAATTCACCCTTTTGCCTCTCCCTGATTGCTTCTTTCTCTTTACGTCTGTCACTACTGCAAATTCTTCCATCTCCACCGGCCACAGGGATCATTGCAGCCTGCTCCCCGGGGCTAGGGGACACTTCCCTTGGGCAGACAGGGAGCCAGACCGGCTGTAGGGACAGCTGGGGGCAGCCCCAGCCCAGGGCATCCGGCACCTCCGTGGGTGCAGAAACTCCCGCAGTTTCGGGCAGATTGGTTGGGCTATAAATGTTGCTTTCTGCAATTTTCATGAATTTTCTGCATGAAGCAGCAGAGTTAAAAGCTTTGTGTGCTCCTGTCCTGCAGAGTTACAGCCAATTCCCTTAGTTAGAGCAGGTGTGCTGGATCAGTTACTTTCAGGATCAGGTCAAAGAACGCACTAGCACTATACACGTTCACCAAAAGCCACTGGCCTCGAGTTTGCTGTTCAGGAGCGGAAACCTGACAGCTAAACTGTGACAGTTACATTCTTGTCTACCTTTATCACTAACTTTTGAAGCAGCCAAATACATGAATTAAATCTCGGTGGGAATGTGAATGTACTTCAGGTGTAGTATCGGTTGGGAAATGGTACTTGCTTGGACGTTGTATCATGTCTTTTTAAACCTTTTTTAGACTTATGTTGTCAATACTATTCATTATGTTTGACAGCAGGGAGGGAGCTAAAAGTAAACTCTTCTGATCTTGGCCAAACAAACAAACTCCCATGGAATGGTGTAAAGGATGGAGCAGCCTGACCACACAAACACAAAGGTACACAAAGAAAACACAAAGAAAAACTCTCTTGGAACTCTTTTTCTTTTTTTTTTTTTTCTTTTAGAAAAGAATCTTTTGGGTTTGCTCCTGTATTTCGCTGAAGAATAATTCTTCCTTGACTATTTTTAACACATTTCACCACCCTTAAATAAACCAAAATATTCTAGAATGTCTTCCATTAACACCAGAAGCAAATAAAAAGATATTTTATTTTCTTGATTTAACTGAAACATGGTAGGGATTAATTCAGATTATTTCAAAGAATTAGTGACATCTAATATTTTTCAATTTTGGCCCGGTTATAAACTGAAAGCACAAAGACTTGAAGTCATTGTTTTAATAAAGCTAAGCTTGTATTTCTATTTGTTTAAATCCGTGCTTAAGAAGTATTGACCAACATAGAATATTTCTCATGTTTAAAAATATCCAAGTTAGACAATATTAAAGTATTATGTTGGATGAGTAGATAGGAGGTATGAAGGACAGACGGAGTGTTTCTTTCACAGATTCAAAGAAACAGATCAACTGCTTTTACTTGACAATTGAAATATGACTTGTAAGCAACCCAGCAGGAACACTAATACTTGACCCAACCGTGGTAGAAAAGGTCTAATTTTTTTTATTGGGAACTGCAATATTGCTATGTGTTATCTGATGTTGTGCAACACCTGTTTTGTTTGGTGCACACAGAGTCTTGCACAGAAAAGCTGGAGAAGGAGCTGGGAGTGCAGTTATCCTCTGCGGCCTGGGGCAATGGAACAAATGATTCCACAGGCAGCAGTGTATCGCACACCCTGCTCCTGGCTGCAGGCTTCTTCCTCCACACCCACCTTCTGCCAGCTCTGGCACTCATCAGTGTTGCACGATGCCAATTCGTTTACCTAAACTGAAAGAAAACAAACCTAACAGTGAACCGAACACTTTCCTGCTGGGTTAGTAAGCTGAAGCAGGCTGGGAGACAGGCCAGTGCCCAAGCAAGGCAGGGAGGGAAAGCCTGTGCCCGGGAGAGTGGACATGGGATGCAAAAGCAGGAGAAGAAGAAGCAGGGTCTTCTCCTCTTAAATCATGGAGGGGTAATGGTTTTAAACTAAAACAGGGGAGGTTTAGGCTGGATATAAGGAAGAAATTCTTTACAATGAGGGTTGTGAAACACTGGAACGGGTTGCCCAGAGAGGTAGTGGAGGCCCCATTCCTGGAAACATTCAAGACCAGGTTGGACAGGGCTCTGAGCAACCAGATCTAGTTAGTGGTGTCCCTGCTCGCTGCGGGGGGGTTGGACTAGATGACTTCTAGGGGTCCCTTCCAACCCAAAACTTTCTACGATTTCTATATGTTACTTCACCCTGGGACACAGAACACTGGCTGCATGGCAGCAGCGTTTCTTCATGTTTGTTAAGCAAATGAGTTATCCTCAGAGCACCTTTGTTATTGAAAGGTACACATATAAATCAAATATTCTTTAGTGGGTCATTTTTAGTTGACACAGGCGCTTATCTTGTGAATGGCAAAGTTAGACCTGGTTCATGACTAGGACTGCTTAGAGTTACAATATAAATAACAACAATTGCTGGGCATGTTAGATTTCTTTTACCTCACTGCCAAAAATGCAGCTTGCAGAATCAGGAGTGGCTCAGAAATTGTGATGAGCAAACTAGAAATATTCCTTGCTTTTGCTAGATCAAGCTATTTAATCATCTTTGAAGGATCAAGCCCTTTATGCTGGTTTGAGCGCAAACCAATTTCTTGGTGCTGCTAGAAAAGATTGCACAGTTTCAAATCATTCTGGAAATTGCTTCAATCGGTAAAAGAAAACAAAATGGAAAACTAAGCTCTTAGACCTGATGTTTTCTGTTCATACATAGTCTTCCATCTCATTTGTGAAAGATGATTTTGACCCATGTTGCTCATCTGTTTTCAGAAGAACTGAAGAGACTTGAAAGTACACATGTCAAAAGCACAGTCTTAATTGCCATCTATCTTTCCTAAATTGTCTGTTTGTGCCAAATTCTGAGCCTTGTATTATTTTAGCCCAAAGAAACTATGACTGTTTCTAGTGCCCTGTTTCATTATATTGTGCTTCTCCATGCTAATCTGAATGAGCTACTTTATCAGCCTCTAAGCCTAATCCAGTCCAATAATTTTCAAATGGTTTGCTCTCTCCTCTATTTACTGGGCCAGCCCAATTTAGCATTATCAGCGAATTTAGGTACATTTGAAATTACATAGTCCCTTCAGGGTCATTTGTGTCCACAAAGAAACCTGCAATAAAAGAATATTGATGGGATATAGAATAAAAGCAATGAAATTCACTTACAACTGAAATGTACCTTGTATGTCCTACAAAACAGAAGTATGTTGCAATACTATAAAGATGCTCAGGTGGCACCTTGTGGTAGTTAATTTAAAAAGGAATGTAGTACATTTTAGTCTTGTTTGTGATATTCCTTCCTCTTCTTGCTTTCTTTAATGGCCTTTGACCTATGCTTAATAAAGCAATAATAAATTAATGCCCTTTCTTGGATGATTTTGTAGCAAGAACGCCTCTGGAAAGCCATCTTTTCATAACAGAATGCCATTGGGAGAAACTGATTACAGAACTTCTGTATAATGCCATCAAAAGCTTCAATTAAAAAAAAAAATCATTGTATCCACCTCTTAAATACAGTTCTGTTCTTTTTCCAGTGTGGTAGACCTGAAAGTGAAAAAGAGTGGAAATTGCCCAAGCTGCAGGAAGAAAAAGTCAAAATGAAAGGACACTCAGGGAGACAGATGTTATTAAAGATGGATATCTTTGCCTACTCCATGGTGTGCCAACATGTTCAGGGAGCATCTTGAATAATGGATCCCAAATTGAGCCATGTTTCTCTGGAAAAAGAAGGTTTTGAGGCAGAGGACAGATGTCCAGAGAAACAGCTGCAACGTTTCACTTGTGAAGTGACTGGCCTGTTTGGATTGTACATGTCTTATTCAGTGTAAGCCCTTTAGAAAAACAAAAGTGTTTGTATGTTGAAAAATTATTCACTGAGAATAAACAAGTGTTTGTGTATTGAGAAGTTCTTCACTGAGAATAAATTTTGCCCCTAAATATCTGCTTTTAAAAGTAGCCTTTTACAGAGGGCTTAGAACAGATGTCAAAAAAACCCATGCATGTAACTGTCCAGCTTTTGACTCTTCAAATTGTTAATCTTTTTCTTTGATACAGTGAAAATAAACTTCTAAACATACTGCTTCTTGCCTAGCGCATCTTTTCAAATTATTTCTGTGAAGCCTTACTTGCTTGTTGGGTGTTATACATGACTGCAATCCCTCTCTTTTTCTTCTCGCTGCCCACGAGCGTGGGGAGCCCTCACTCCCACACCCCAGCTGCAGTGCGGGTGGCCAGGCTGGGCAAAGGGGCTGTTCTGCAGAGCTCTGCTGCCGTCCCGCTCGGTGGCCTCCAGCAGCTCGCTTCACTTCTCCTCAGTTACATCTTCTCCCTGAGCCACCGCAGGGGTAACTGCCCTCACGATAAACTGTCCTGAGGTCAACCAGTGAGTTACATGAGCATTGGGTACTTGTGTCAGCAGGAGAAAATCAGAGCAAATGATTCCTGCTTGTGGCATCTCCCGGTCCTGAACTGTTACTTCACTTCGTGTCCTGTCCCACGCACGCGGCTGCGCAGCGCCCATGCAGCCATGGGGCAGGCTCCACAGCCAACCGCATGTTGGGCAGCCCCTGTCCCATGCTCAGGACCGTCAGATGCCGTCCGGCCCTCAGAAGTGCTTTCCAGACACACACGGTCACTACCACAGCTCTGCTGCCTGCTGGAGCTGCGACTTCGGTCTGGTGGACAGCCTGGAGGTTGCTAGACCTCTCTTTCACTGTTCCTAATCTTCCTAATTCAATTTGTTCTTACCTTTCTGTGTTGCCTTCTGATTTTTCTTGAATACGATGCAGTTCTTAAGTATGAAATCAAACACTTAATGAAATATGGATAGAGGTTTTTTCACTAAATCAGCGAGATAATTAAAGAATTCAAGCACAACACTGAGACATCTTTTTTTCCCCTTCAGGAATTCATAATGAATGTTCATGAATAAATTACAGCCTGGTGGTACATGAACATATGGGCCTATGTGAACTACTACATCTGCAAAGAACATAATCATATTCCACACAGATCTCAAAATCTGCATTATTACCTCCCTGTTCAGGTCTGAAGCTTTCTGTATGTTGAGTCTTGAGACTTTGACATTTTTTCTATTATTTTCCAAATAACTGTAATCAAGTCTACAGGCTTGTAGTTTAGTTAGTTTTCATTATTTTAATTAAACAGAATAACTCCTGCAGCACACCTACTGGTCTTTGTAATGGACCATTTTCACTGTACTCCAGCTTGCATTCGGAGAGTCTCCAATACTATAAAACTTCCTAATTGTTTGTCTTTTCTTTTTCCTAAAATTAAGATTGCAGTGCACACAACTTCCATGCAGTTGCCTCCACAGAGCAATAGAAATCTGGAAATGATGATTTGACTTGATTTTGCCTTCCCTCTGGAGGGTGCACAGAAGAAAGATTTAAGCCTTTAAGTTCAGGAGATACAAAAACCCCTGAATTAGCTGTTTGAGTACAAAAATAGCAAACAGAATTATTTGTCAGTTGGACTGTGCATATGCTAGAGCATTCCTTCCTAAGTGGCCATTAGCTAATCCTAAACAAATAAGATCACAAAATAAAAGCAATCATTTGCTAATGTGAAGTTTGAACCCATGTACTACTTCATGATGGTGAATCATAACTTATTTTTTTTCTAAAATCCAAAATAATCTTAAATTAGTTTTCCTAATCATTATAGCTATCTTTTCAGGAAATAAAGGCATTTTGTAAAACAGTTATTTTTATATATTTTTAAAATGGGTCCCATTCTGTTCCTTTTTTCCATTCTGCAGTTGAATCCTAAAGTGCATGAGTGTCTTGCTTTAAAAGAAATAAATTAAAGAACACGTTCATTGTCACAATAAATCTCTGTACATCTTTGCTAGTAAAACAATGCTAGTACTTGTTTTGAGTCAAACAGTTTTTAAATTCAACTGACCTTACATCCCAGGACATTTTTAAATTTCTGTTTACAATGTTTCTCTTATTGCACAGAAGTAGCATGAAAAGTAGTAAGGGACTTGAATTTTGCAGCTGTTCCTCTTCAAGAGTGTACTCCAGATACTAGCACTGTATGGCACAGCTCTCAGATAGTTGGAAACTTTCTGCCTCTGTTTCTTACCTTTCCTACTCATACACTTAAAAAAATACCTGATATTCATATTTCAATTCAACCAATGAGTCACTGAGGCAAGCAGCTCTGGTGCCAGCACGGTGTATACAGGGGCTTCCTGAACTGGGGGAGACTCAGGGGATCGGAGAGACTCGCTGGGAGCCTGCAGGTCACATGGCAGTGGCTGAGGAGACTGGGGCAGGGCCAGGAGCAATGGTGGCCAAGCCCCCCACACCCACAACAGAAGCCCTTGGCGAGTGTTACTAGCCAGGGCGGGCAAACAGGGCCTGGCACAGCCGTTTGCACGGACAGGCATGAGGAACGGCGCTGAACCTGTGCCAGCTCAACCAGGGAGCGATGGCATCCACCTAGCAGAAAGCCATGACCTCTCTAAGCTCAGCACCCAGCATGACCAACGTGACATCCCACACTGCACCCTGCCTTCTCTGAGACAGACCAACAGGCAGACAGAACTATGATGCAGAGGATTCCCTGTCCCCTCTGTGCCTGGCTGAACATGGTGACTGAAAGAATAGAGACCAAGGGTGACAAGTTCCTGCCCAATGCAGGAGGCACATCTCCTCCATGAATACTCCACCTTCCCAGGTGCTCTTGCATAGTATGTACGAGGCTCTGCAAGTAGAACCAAACAATGATGAGCACAATGGTTCATTTAGATTGGAGTTGTCGCTGAGGTTAAGTCGGCCTGTGCCCTGTGTCAACACTATTTCCATAAAGGAAAAAAGACGGGTCGCTGCCATAGGAGACTCCCTTCTGAAGAGAACAGAAGGCCCAGTATGCAGACCGGACCCACTTTTTAGGGAAGTCTGCTGCCTCCCTGGGCCCTGGGTTAAAGATGTGAAGAGAAAGCTTCCTACCCTGGGACTACCTTCAGATTATTATCCATTATTGATTTTTTTTGAGGTAGGCAGCAATGAAGTTGCAATCAAGAAAGACTTCAGGGCCTTGGTACAATTGGTTCAGGGATCAAGAGCACAAGTAGTTTTCTCCTCTATCCTTCCAGTTGCAGGGAATGATGAGGGAAGAAACAGGAAGAGCCAGCAGATCAATACTGTCTCTGAGCCTGATGTCAACAGCAGAATTTTGGGGTTTTTGGTCAGGGGTCAGTTTTTGTACACCAGACTGCCTGCAACAGATGGGGTGCACCTGTCTGAAAGGAGGAAAACTATCTTTGTGCAGGAGTTAGCAGGGCTTCTCCACCCAAAAAGGCTGTGGGTTCAATAGCCCAACTGAAGTGCATCTACATCTACATGCACGCAGCATGGGCAACAAACAGGAGGAGCTGGAAGCCATTGTGCAGCAGGAAAACTATGATACAGTTGCCATCATGGAAACATGGCAGGATGACTCACACAATGGGAATGCTGCAATGAATGGCTATAAACTCTTCAGCAGGGATAAGCAAGGAAGGAGAGGTGATGGCGTAGCCCTGCATTTTAGGGAGTGTTCTGATTGCTTACAGTTTAATGGTGGTGATGATAGAGTTCAGTGTTTATGGATAAGAATCAGGCGGAAGGCCAGCAAAGCAGATGTCATGGTGGGAGTCTGTTATAGACCACCCAACCAGGATGAAGAGCCAGACTAAATATTCTATAAGCAGCTGGAAGAAGTCTCACAGTCGCTGGCCCTTGTTCTCATGGGGGACATTACCTTACCAGATGTCTGCTGGAATTACAATACAGCAGAGAGGAAACAGTCTAGGAGGGTCCTGGAGTGTGTGGAAGATAGCCTGCTGACACAGCTGGTAAGACAGCCAAGTAGGGAGGGTGCCCTGCTAGGCCTGTTGTTTGTGAACAGGGAAGGATTTGTGGATGATGTGACAGTTGGAGGCTGATTTGGGTATAGTGATCACAAAATGGTAGTTTTTGATTCTTGGAGAAGTAAGGAGGTAAGACAGTTTGTAAGAAGTAAGACAGTTTGTGACTTTTTGCAGGAAGTGGCATGCAACTCAGGAAGACTACAAAGATGTTGTCAGGTTATGCAGGGAGAAAACTAGAAGGGCCAAAGCCTGACTAGAGCTTATTTTAGCTTCTGGTATAAAAGACAAATAAAAATGTTTCTATAAATACATTAGCAACAAAAGGAAGGCTAAGAACAATCTCCATCCTTTACTGGATGCATGGGGAAACAGAGTGGCAAAGGATGAGGAAAAGGCTGAGGTACTTAATGCCTGCTTTGCCTCAGTCTTTAATAGTCAGACCAATTGTTCTCTGGGTACCCAGCCCGCTGCACTGGAAGACAGGGGCGGGGAGCAGGATGAAGCCTCCAGAATCCAAGGGGAAATGGTTAGCGACTCGCTACACCCCTTAGACACACACAGGTCTATGGGGCCGGATGGGATCCGCCCAAGGGTACCGAGGGAGCTGGCAGAGGTGCTCGCCAGGCCACTTTCAACCATTTATCAGCTGTCCTGGCAAACCAGGGAAGTCCCAGTTGACTGGAGGTTGGCAAATGTGACACCCATGTACAGGAAGGGCTGGAAGGAAGATCTGGGGAATGGCAAATCTGTCAGCCTGACCTCAGTGCCGGGGAAGGTTATGGAGCGGTTCATCTTGAGTGCCATCACACAGCATATACAGGACAACCAGGTGATCAGGCCCAGTCAGCACAGGTTTATGAAAGCAGGTCCTTGCTTGACTAACCAGATCTCCTTCCACAACAAAGACACTCACTTAGTGGATGAGGGAAAGGCTGTGGATGTTGTCTACCTGGACTTTAGTAAAGTCTTTGGCACTGTTTCCCACAGCATTCTCCTAGAGAAACTGGCTGGTTATGGCTTGGATGGGTGTATTCTTCGCTGGGTAAAATACTGGCTGGCTGGGCCCAAAGAGTTGTGATGAATGGAGTTAAAACCAGCTGGTGGCTGGTCAGGAGTGGTGTTCCCCAGGGCTCAGTACTGGGGCCAGTTCTGTTTAATATTTTTACCAATGATCTGGATGAGGGGATCGAGTGGGCCCTCTATATGTTTGCAGATGACAACATGTTGAGCAGGAGTGTCAATCTACTCAAGGCTAGGAAGGCTCTGCAGAGGGATCTGGACAGACTGGATCGATGGGCCGAGGCCAGCTGTATGAAGTTCAACAAGGCCAAGTGCCGGGTCCTGCGCCTGGGTCACAACAACCCCACGCAATGCTACAGGCTTGGGGAGGAGTGGCTAGAGAGCTGCCCAGTGGAAAAGGACCTGGGGATGTTGGTCAACAGCCATCTGAACATGAGCCAGCAGTGTGCCCAGGTGGCCAAGAAGGCCAACGGCATCCTGGCTTGGATCAGGAATGGCGTGGCCAGCAGGAGTAGGGAGGTGATCGTGCCCCTGTGCTCGGCACTGGTGAGGCCGCACCTGGAGTGCTGTGTTCAGTTTTGGGTCCCTCACTACAAGAAGAACATTGAGGGGCTGGAGCGTGTCCAGAGAAGGGCAGCAAGGCTGGTGAGGGGTCTAGAGAACAAGTCTTATGAGGAGCAGCTGAGGGAGCTGGAGTTGTTTAGTCTGGAGAAAAGGAGGCTGAGGGGAGACCTTATTGCTCTCTACAACTACCTGAAAGGAGGTTGTAGTGAGGTGGGTGTTGGTCTCTTCTCCCAAGCAGCAACTGACAGGACAAGTCAAAATGGCCTCAATTTGCACAGATTGGATATTAGGAAAAATTTCTTCACTGAAAGTGTTGTCAAGCATTAAAAGAGGCTGCCCAGCAAAGTGGTTGAGTCACCATCCCTGGAGGTATTTAACAGACCTGTAGTTGTGGTGCTTAGATACATGGTTTGGTGGTAGCCTTGGCAGTACTATGTTAATAGCTGGACTTGATGTTCTTAAAGACTTTTTCCAACCTAAAGGTTTCTATGGTTCTATGATTCTAACTGTTGCTTCAAGATAGTCACTACATAGATGTGCAATAAACATTAATCTGTGCAACACTTTTCTTCTGTACTCTCCAGTTACTCAAATTATTCATATTGATTTTTTAAATTATTCAGCTTGTTCTTATGTGCAGTAATTCGCTGAATCAATTGAAGTTTAATTTCCTATTACAGTCCCATAAATCTTCTATGTGCTGCTTTGCCTTAGTGATATTGACTCTGTGCAAACAATTCAGTGGCTTTAGACATTTTTTAATATTCATCACTTTAAACATGATTAAAATTTTTCTCTCAGATACTTATTTCTGAGACTTGAATTTAGGCAACAACCTACATAGGGCTCAGAATATTTCTTTCATTTCAAGTACTGATGCAGATGATTCAGGGACCTCAAGCAAATGAGACAGCATGAAACTTGTTCTCGGTATATTGCATGCCTTGCTTCTGTTGTTTTGCATACTCAGTTTCCTCTCTCACTAGAAAAATGGTGAGAAAGTAGTTTTTTGAATCCTTTTAATTGTACAGTTGAATACGGTTAATCTTTCGTCTTGATGGATCACACAAAGAAGGGAGAGAACATTTTAATCCTCAAATACAATCTATTCCCTGATCCCCCTAATTTCAGGCAGCTTGCTGTTCCCCAGAAATTCCACACATTTCTCATTCAATTGGCTGTTGCTGCCCTGTACAAAGCTCTAGGAGGACAAAAGTAGAGTCCTTTGTAGGCTGATAGAGTCGTAAGAGCTGCAAGGATCAGATTTGTGGATTCTGCCTGTCGATAGCTGGCTGCACATATATGTAATGAGAAAGGTATTACCATCCTTGCTTGTTACATGTAGAGACAGTGGTGGGAATGCCTGGAGTTTAACCACATCACCGTGTGCATGTACAGGTAGAGACATTAAGCTATCAGAGCAGACTCTGCTGCCTGAATCATCTTCTCTGAGAAGACCATGAGCTAGATGGAAGCCTTTTGTAGGTGGAATCCATCCCACGGTTTACAACAGCGAATGCCTCCTCCTTCCTTCATCAATCCTAGGCCCTGACCCCTACACGCTTCAGTGCGTAAAGTGAAAAAGCAGGACAGCATTCAGTCTGACCAGGATTGATTCTGCTTGGCTACAGCTTGCCAGACATCTGAAACTTTAATTTGTTTTTTCATATGTTCTTTCTTTTCATGTACTGCTTCCTTTGAAGAGCTTGGAATATTGGTGATCTTAAAAAGCAGTTGTGTATGGATTCTCAGGAAAAGAATTATGATCTTTTGAATAGTTGAATACTGCTTCTGAATTCACAGACCTGCAAAAATCTAATTGGCAGTTTTGATGGCTCAAGGAATTTAAGACCTTTCCCTAATTTTATCCTGAGTTTGACTGCTAGGTAAAGATGAGCACTGATTGAATCTTATAAAGAATTCATAAACTTATTAAGAAAAAGATGATTATAAGCTTCTTTTTTGGTTCTTTTCTAATTGAGCATTTAAAATCCTGTAAGTGCTGTGTAAACAGTAGTTAAGTGATCTTCATATACTGGACTTCTGCAAACTGTATAGCCCCACTTTATGGATGTAGAAACTTGAAAGTCTTATCTACGTGAGGATAGGGATTTTTGATACAGGTTTTTTAATGTGCATTCTAAAATGAAGAAAAATTTAGTTCAAACCACAACTAAGTATTACAGATTTTTCAAATCTCTTTTGAACTCATGGAGATTTTTGTTCTATACACTATTCTGTTCAAGTAAGTTCATGTAGGAAGGAGGAATTCCAAACATTCATTCTGTATATGTGAAAACAAGGCATATATTCTGACCTTTAGTTTTCTCCCTTTTAAGTGTGTGCGATCCCACCTTCTTGCTTGCTGACAGATTGCTTCATTTCAGTACCTGTGGTTCCAGAACTTCGGCATGCCTATGATAATCGGTTCCTTCAGAGAACACCAGTGTTGTGTGAGGTATGACTTCTCTTTGCAAAGTTGGGTTGACTCTACCTCAAGGTGTGAGATACATCTATGTGCCAATTAATTTTATTCTTTAAAAACATTTCTGCTCATTTGTCCCATATGGATAAAGCAGTTCAGGCCTACGGCTCCCCAGCTCTCTGCTGGAATCTTAAAAAGTTAGCATTACATTAATTATTTTCCAGTCCTCTGGTACACAGGGAGTTTTAAGTAAGATATTACACTGCCTGGCTGGCAATTCCTAGTGCTCCTGTGGAACCTGATGGGTCAATACTATCTGGTCCTAGCAAACCGTTATTGTTTGGTTTAGTCCATTTTACCAATATGTTCTCTACTCTCGTCTACTAGCCCTCTGCCTATCCCTTGTTTTATTTTTCTCACATTGGTTTTTTACCTGTCTCATGTTCCTATCCTGAACTTTAAAGAACTCATGATTCTTTCTGGTTGGTGCATTTCAGCACATCGTTACCTCTGCTGTTCAGGCATGCAGGCTTTCTTATTCGGTTCCTGAAGGATTCTTTTTTTGTGTGAAGTGGTAAATGTTTGCTCTGTGCCTCTATTAGGGTGGTTTTTAATTGTCTGTGTCACTTACAAAATTTTTTTTGTCTATTGTCTTTAACAAATCTCATTTTTATGCAACTTTGAAATAAGCAGCAGATTTTTTGCCTTTGTAGGTCCTGCAAAGAACATCAAGTGCCAGTACTATGTGATCACTGTGACTTTGTATGATAACAAGGTCTTGCACTCAGGACCAGCTGAGGTGTTGCTTCTCCTGTTGAGGTTCCCTGTCTAACTGCTTCATAAAGCAGTCATTTATGGTATCTAAGGATTTAGTCTCAGCTCCATGACCTGATAGGACATCTGTTCAAACTACACGGGCGTAATTGCAGTCTCCCATTACCAGTGTTTCCTTGCCCTCTCTGCCTCTTTGGTGTCATTCAGGATGTCAATCACCTATCAAGCTTATTGTCATGTCCTTATTTCCACTCTGGGCAGGTTTATCAAGACCTATGAGATGGATTGATGCCATGTTGATGGCTGCAGGGATGATAGCCTAGGCATGGCCTAACAGGGGCTGTCAGTAGGTGTTTTCACAGTACTGCTTATTGTTGTCAGAAATACTGCTTTGAGAAGAAAACAACCTGATAAATGGAACAGGACTAACTTTTCTGGTCAGACTGTCAAGTAGGTGCTGTGCCGCTGTCCATGTGGTGTTTTCATTGACTGTGTATTCTTGAGACTGTTACTTTAAACACATATCTGGTGATTCTCCCTCTTGTACACTGGGTTTTTTTTAGTAGCTTCGTATGACTACTTCATGACTAAATACATGCATGCAAATTTGTGTCATATTGTTCAAGAACTAACCATGTTTTTAAATCCTTAAGGTCCTCGTAAGGACACAGTTTTAGTAGTGTTAGTGCCACCCCACAGAGGCATGCACCTCCAAGATTGACAGGCGGTTGCTTAACCAAGCTTCATTTCAGAGCGAGATGGTCAAGTTAGCCCATTTCGGAGAGGACCTCTTTTAATTTCAAGAGCTGAAGAAGTAGTACATTCAGTAAATTAGTTAATCACTTTAATATCTTTTGGTATATGACATACAGAGTAAGAATGTATGCAGCATATCACGTGATACATCTTTTATGAAATTTTAGTAGATTACTGTATATAAAAAATCAGGCTAATTTGCTTGTTTTGTATATATGCATACATATTGTCCACATATACTATGTGGTATTGTTTGAATTAAAATCTAGTCATTGAATTTTTGTTAATGTGCGTAAACTGTACTTCACGTTTTGCCTGCATATACTGACTAAAGTCATGACTGATTACAGAAAATGAAAAGGCTGAAAATAAGCCTAAATTAAAAATATTTAATGACAGATGCAAAATAAGCATGAAATAATTCCTCTAACTTAATTAAATTTTAATATTGTTTATTTGCACTGAAATTCAGCTACACTAGAGATTTGAATGACAACTTAGTCTTTTTCCCTGTACCTGCTACATTTTGAAGTGTGAACAACATTCATTAATAAAAATATCTGATTAACAATCTCCATCAAATATTCAGCTTGCATTGCTAGGTACAGATACGAATATAGATATGGATATTGATATGGACATAGATAAGGACATAGATATAGACACAGACATAAACACAGATACAGATATACATATCAAGAGTAAAATCTAGTATTTTTATTTCTGTAAAATTGAATAATAAGATCGTGAGCTACTAATGATATTACTACTTAGATGCCATAGTCTTCAGTACAATCCATGTACACAGATGTGTTCATATTTACACTTCAAATCAGTTCTAAGGATGGTAACCTGGTCAAGGAACTGAACCATTTTATTTATATCAGTATCTCAGCTTAGGACCCCATGCTTTCTTTCTGGTTGGGAAACACACATCAGCCTTTCTGTGATACTTTCACAAATTTTTTTAGTTATATGGGAGCAGATGCATGCTTTATAGCTGACTTTTAACTAAAGACATGAAAAATTGATTTCTTAGTAAACAATTTTGACTTACTTTTGAATTAATCTACAGGAATAATTTTCACATATACAATTGCTTTTACTTCTTTTTAAGCATTCTTTATATGGCTATTATACTGAACTACTGAGATCCTTCTAATTTTATAAATTAAAAACAAAGCATTTGAGAGTAGACCTGTTTACTGTAGAATACTGAAGAACTGTAAGATAAAATGTAACATAAAAATAAATTTCCATACAAAATTTGAGACAAAACTGTCAAACCTTATTATCTCTGTGCAAAATCCATTATCTTTAATCCAGAAAATTGCTCCAGAAAACTGAAAAAATGAAAGCAAATAGAATCTAACAAATGACTAAGATAAAAACCATAATGTTTGTGGACATGTTGTCTTACCCACTGCCTTTCCCAGGAGAATGTATTTGTTCTATTTGTTTCTGAATACAAAAAAGGTGTTACATTGCAATATAAAGCAGTCATCTACTTTTCAGTTTTGATTTTTAACATATTACAGTATTGAAATTTAAAACAGAAATAATGTAGTACTCCTGTGAAATCAGTGTGCCTTTCTTACGTTTTATGTCATATATCATATTGGATACAGTGATTTATAATTTCAACAATCCTTTGTAAAAGGTAAAATCATGTTACCCATTATTTTGCAATTGAGACTGTAATCCCCTTCACTATATTTCTCAATTGAACATACAGATGCAGTGAAATTAAAGCACTTGTTCATCAGCTTGTCCACCTAAATACCCATTCTGTATTTAAACATTAATTTAATGTTATGGATAACCGGACTTGTGTCAGTATGATTTAAGGACTGCCTGTACTGCTGTCTCAGTTGGACTTATCTAGAATAATGTGCCTTATAACAGCTTTTTGTGTTGTACTAAGGGTCTACGGCACATGTAATGGCAACACAATCAAGTGTTTAACATATTGATAATGAATATCCACAGCTAAGACCACTGTATAGCCAAAACATCCTGACTAATCAGATACTCAAAGGACATGACACAGTAGAGAATTAAGCACACAATGAAAAGACCAACAAATCCTCTGGGCACTAAAAGAAAAGGGAAAACAGAAACAACTGCTTCTTTGATGTATTTTGTAGCCAAACTAATGAAAACTACATGGCTGTATGTACGAACAGATGAAAATTTGGATGGGTGGTGTATTTTCAATGTAACCAGAGTTTAAAATTTAAATCAGTAGTTGTCTTCCTTTGTAGTTTGTAACCTTTGACTCCAGAGAAAAAAGTAAATTTGAAAATATCCAAGAGCGTCAGTGACACAGAATTTGCATTATGGTCTCAAGCACATTTGAGAAAATTTTAAAATATTTTCCTATCTTCTTTTTGCTCTACAGAGGATCTTTGTGAGAGTATCTATATATAAATGTTATTTAAAGATCTTTAAATCCATATGTGTGATAGATGTAAATAAGTATCAAATGGAGAGGTTAGGCAAAATGTCAGGGTGGACGTTAAAATGACAGGAATGACAACATTAATTGCTCTCATCGCTCATAACATGGTATCACAGATGTAGGTTAAAACATCTGTGCTTTGCTTGTGCTCAGTTACACATCACCCATTGTAAACCATCAAGCATGAAGTAAATGTTGCGGGTTAACACCATACCTTAACTACGGCAAAGATTTTTAATGGATCTCTAGCCCCGTAAAGAAATAGCTGGCTAAAGGGAAAGTGCCCAAATAGCACACAGTTAGTAATAGTGTACAGTACATTTAATCTGAGAAATTAAATGTATACTGCAACACGTAGTTACTTAATCAATGTAGGGGAAAAGTCAACCATCTCTGAAAAGTGATCTGAGGTCAAATACCCACTGGTATTTTCACCTTACTGTGAAATGGAAGAGGAAGCTGGAAAGGGTCTTACGCCACACTGCCTGACACCTGTGCTATAGGCATTTCGGGGGGGGTGTTACTTCAGATTAGCACTCGTCTGGGTGCCTGATGGTCATCGCACTACCGAAGCTGCTACCCTGGGTGGCCTTTCTGGTTTAGCATCATCTGAAAGAAGCATGTGCCCTCTGGAAACTGTGAACCTGAGCATGTGGGGACAAGCAGGAGATCCACTGCGAAAGTGCAGACCTGACCCAGACCAAAATGCTCATGCAGGTACAGCTACCGGGACTGGACTGCACAAGGTATGTGCTGGACTGGAGATGTGAAGAGCCCAGCCTCTGTGTTTTCTAGAGCTGTTCTGGGAATTGCTACGTCTCCAAATGTCTTATGTCTTATGTCTTAAATGTCAACTTAACCAGAGCCTGTGGTATTTGCAATGCTTCCCTTCTCAGTCATTCCTTGGAAAATGTCTGCTTCTCTTTCGTCCCGCATCTGAATAATTACTGGTACCTGAAATGCATCTAGCTCTTACCTCTGAGCAATACGTGCCTGGCATTGCTAATTCCTAGACAAGCTGGTGGCCACCATGCTGAGTGTCTGCACAAATAACCACTATTGAAAAATCTGCATCTTGGTTTACTCCATTCACATTCTTTTGTAAGTCGTTAGCCACTGCAAGCTGAAAAATCGCATCTAGTAGCTATTTGCTGAATAGAAGTCAGGACAAAGTGTTCACCCTGAGGGAAAGCTAAGACCTAGCTTACTAACTGCAATGAAAAGCCCATCCAAGGTGAGTTTAATTCTGACAAATGCAATCATAAGCTGCTTTGATGGGATCTCATCACCTTGCAAGTGGTTCAGTAGACTGCTTAAAACAATAAAGAAAAATAATCTTTGAATTTTTCACAGAGTAGGATGAAATATTTTGTGAATATCTGTAATGCCAACAGAGAACCTAGCCTTCTTTTGAAGAGCTGGATTGAGCTGTCATCCAAAATGTAAGGCATCTTAATAAACAGCAAAAGGTATGACTGAAATGAACAACAAAGGCAAAAAGGAAAAGAAGAGTAAGAAACAGTGAAATTTGATCATTGCTCAATGTCTTTTCAACTGTTTGCCAAAGTGACATGGACAGAAAAAGAGCAGGAGTTGGTAACACATCCAAGTTTCTCCATACATCTGACCTTTTCCTTACTCTGCTTACAGGTTCACTTCTGAAAGCAGAAAACATCTTCAGTGTATGCCTAATCCAGGAGACAAACCATATTCTTTGAGCACTTATTGCCCCCCATACTACTAATGGCAAGATCAGAACCTGGCACAGAAAGAAACAGGGTGGAGCAACGTAAACCATTTTAATCATAATTTAAATTAGTAAGCAGGAAATATTGCTTTAATGAACCTCATTATTTTGTTTTTCACAAGTAATTTTTAGATACTTTCACAAAGGGAGGTTGATTCTCATTAGCTGGTAAAACTGTTGTACAGCTTGTTTATGGCTAATACAGAATTTACAGTAAGTATGATACTTTTTGTTTTCCAGAAGAATCTGTAATATTTGTCTATGCAACTATACAATTTAACATAAATTCTATCTACATTTAAGTGTTCTTGTTTTATTATTAGAAAATCATTCTCCTCTACTTCCTGATGAAGAGTATTTAACTTTTCTTTGTTTATGTCTATATCTGTAGAAATTATAGAAATGTAGAAAATGAGATGGAGTTTAAAAAAAGCCATAAAGCAATATTTTAAATTGTTGTATTCATGTCTGGAAAGACATCTTTAAATAATCTAAGTAGCATAACATACATACCTAATGTCCTAATAGTTTTAATTTCAGACTGATGTAATGAAAACAAATTATTACATACAGTTAGTGGACTGAAGGAATTAATATCACTACGAGGAAAGTGAGGAAAAAGTGAAAAAAGGGTCTATCTGTTTCTTAAGTTCACTGCAGCTTTCATAATTGTGGAACTAGTTTTTGGGCTGAACTATATGAATAAATTAAAATGAGAAAAGTATTTTCTCAACATCATCAGAAGAAGCTGTTGATAACTGGAAAAAATCTTGGTCTGTACACATATTATATGTCTCTCAGTTTAGGTACAGCAGAAAGGATTTTTACCTGGTGTCTTGTTTGACTTTGTGTCTAATTTCACAAATAGCTTTGTCTTCCCCTTTTCTGTTAAACCAATCTATGTGAAATACTGCAAACAGATTAAACTGTATTGGAAACCTGGATTATCCAACAGCATAGAGGTCTGTTTTCCCACTATTCTGAAAATTTAGAGATATTCTTATTGATGTTACAGAAAGTGATGGCTGGTATGCCATCAGGAATCTTATATTATAAAGCAGAATATGTTCTCCGTCATGCTCTTTTTGCTCTAATGTGTATCTACCTGAAAGCCTGCAAGATGGCGATACTGTAAAATGATTTCCTGTTCCCATATGTTTTACTTTAATAAGAACTGTAGACCACCTGGTTTAACTAGGTAATTTTAGAGACAACCAGGGAATATATAGCTGTGTCTATAGCATATAGAAAGGTGCATTAAAATGAATTATGTATTTTAAAGCTATAATAAACGATGTAGCAAAGAAAATGATTCAGGGAGTTGACCAGTGGCCCAGAACCCAAGCTGTGTTGCAGTATTTGTGCAAGACACAACTTCTGTGAAGTGTCTCTGCAGATGATTCCAAGCAGTTTATTATTTTAAATGTGTACTGATTTGACTACTTTGACTAGCACTCACTTTGCTGCATCATTAATGTAACCTGTCCTCATACAGTCCAAAGATTAGTTGCTAAGTTCGGTAGGCAAGCACCATGGCCAGCTTCCAAACGACTGTACTAACTCTCTTACCTGTGGGAACAACAGATACAATGCAGCAGTCTCTCACTGCAAGGTGCGTTCTGCTCTCACCTGTCAGGAATTAAAAGCTGACCTGGTCATCTGGAAATGTCTTCATATATTCTATTAATTTAGTTTGACAATGACAAGAAAGTAATCAGAAAAAGCCAATATGGATTTATCAAGGGAAAATCAAGCTTGATCAGCCTGACTGCTTTCTACAATGAAATGACAATGAAATGGATGAGGGGAGGGTGGTAGATGTAAAATAGCTTGAATTAAGTAGGGCTTCTGACTGCTTTCCACAGCATTCTCATCAGGAAGCTGAATTGAGATAGGCAGGACAAACAGCCTGTTAGACAGACTGAAAACTGTCTGGACAACCAGAACCACAGGCAAGTAACCAACAGCTTGACATCTGGCTGCAATACCTACTTAGCCAGGCGCCTGTACTGAGGTCTGTATTGTTCTATACCTTCATCAGTGACCTGGGTGACAAGACAGAACACATCAGCAGCAAATCTGTGCATGATACTAAATCAGAACGAGTGGGTGGCACATAAAACAGTAGTGCTTCAGTCCAGAGGGACCCTGAGAAACTTAAGGATCAGACCAATGAGGGATTGGTTCTACCACAAGAAGGACAAAGATTTGTACCTTGGACAGAATAATCCCTCTCATCAATCAAGACTGGGAGCCAACTGGCTGAGTTCTAGCCCTGGTGGAAAGGAGGTGGGGGTTACAGCAGAGTATGTGCCAACAGTACACCTCAATCACAAAAGCAGAAGACTGTAGCCACAAACTGGAAGAACCTGATCCAGCAGATGAAGTTATCTTCTTTCACGTGGCTAAGGTGAGGCTGCACGTAGAATATGGTGCCAAATTTTGGGCCTCCTGATCAAGGTGGATGTCCATAAACTGGAAGGAATCCACTGGGGTACCAAGATGGATAGTGGCATACAGCATGTGACATAGGAGGAGCAGTACAGTGAACTGGGCTTGTTTAGTCTGGCAAAGAGGAGGTTGAGAGGCAATTTAATATCTTCAAACAACTACATGAACATATGTTTCAAAGGTGACAGAGCGAAATTCTTCTCTGTAGAAGCAGAAGGAAAAACAAAGGGCACCAGCCACTAGTTCCAACTTGGAAGTTCAGACTGGACATGAAGATAAACTTCTTCAGTAGAAGAGCAGTGCAGCATTGGAATAGGTATGAGTATCCACAGAAACCACGGGAAGCCCCTCCTCAAAGAAAAATTCAGCTGGACGAAATCACAGCTGGCCCAGTTCTTGTGTTACAAAAGTCCTGTTTCAAGCAGGAGAGGTTTCTTCCAACCAACATTTCTGTGAGTCTGCAATTCCCCCAAACTCTACTTGCTTCACTGGGTTCATATGATGATGTAGATGGATAAAATCGTCTTAATTTATCTTTCCTTTTTTTTATGTGCTAGGCTGGTGGGGACTATTAAGGTTTTCAGTCTATTTTCCATGAAATTTTTCAAACCAAAAACCTTAGGTGGTTGAAGATGAAACAAGTGGAAATACGAGACCAGGTACTATAGCTAATATCACAGAACTAAAAATTGCATCATCTCATGCAGAACAAGGAGGAATCAGAAAAAAAACCCTAAACATTTGTGATCCTTGGTACAGACTTTTATTTGGAAGATCTAATAAATATCCAATAGCATGCTTGTAAAACAGACTCGTAAAAATACAGTTGGATAGAGAGTTAGCCATCTGCAAATGCAAAACCTTGACTGCAGTGGTGGGAAGAAGGTTGTAACCAGCTACAATAATCTGGAATTTATTTGAAATTCACGACGTTAATCACTATATGGAAGAGAAACTCAGTCACACTAGATTGATGGAATTGTGACACCTGAAAGATATTTAGTTGCTTTATTCATAATTCAGATAAAGCCAAGGCTTATCCTTCTGAAAACAAAATGGTATCTGAATATACAGTGATTATCCATTGAAGAAAAGGACTGTCCACACAATTAATGTATTTTTCTAAAATATTTTATACTGTGACTTTTATGTAAGCTTTTACAAAACTAATGTATAATATTTGTAAATAAAATGTAGAATACCACACAGTGTTCAGGGCCTCACATGATAAAACACATAAGTTCTGTTCCAGTAAGTTCTATTTTTCAGATCATAGAAAATCTGCAAGGAAAATCCTGTTGAGGGAAAACCGCAGTAGATGCTAAGAAAAGGAAAGCTCTCAGTTTCTAATTCCGACCTTATTAATCAACTGTGCACTGGAGCTGCACAGTGCACTGGCATTCATACATAATGAGAAATGGGGAAATCATTCTCAGCAGACACATGGCATGGGGAATGCTGGACTATTTTAAAAGCTCACTAATGAGGATCAGGGACTTTCAAGTCCCCTTGCAGAGTTTCTATTCTCCTTTGTTTAATTGTGCCAGCTAGGAGTACAGTATAGTTCCTTCTTCAGCTACAGTTTTACAAAGACATAGGTAAATCTAGCTGATGTATTTCCTTATTTGGCCCATCTCACTGCCCATCTCACTCTCAAACTAAGTGACAAGTATCTTGCTTTAGGCTGGCTAGCATTTGTACCTGCATGCTAAGCATTTCGCAAACCCGGAGGAATATGTGAGCATCAGGAGGTACATTACTTTGACAATATTGTCACGAAATGATCTGGACAGATTCATGGATTTTTCTTTCAAGGGATCAGTTGTCTCAGCATAAAATCATGCAATGTGTTGCATGCTACTTTTATATGGGAAAACGTTAATTGCTACCATCAGTCACAGAGCTGGATATAGCTTACGGGTAGATTGAATTTAAGCAGAAAGAGCAAGAATGCCTTTTTATGTAGTGATAACCGCTAGGTCACATGGGAACCCTGATGAGATGTACATCATGTGATTGTAAATGCTTGGGAGAATTACAGCCAAAGGAATCCAGGCAGTAGCGCTCCAGGTGGGAGCCGCAGCTGTTGCAAGTTGAAGCTGCATAAAACTCACTCTCTCATGATTTCACAATGTTATTCTAGATATCATTAAATTATCAATATAAAGATAAGCTCTCACCTAGAAACTATTTAAACCCCCCCTTTTAAGGGATATTGATTGCCCAAATGCGCGTGAGCTTGAGACAGGCAACAAAACCAAATATGAAAGAAAGACAGATGTTTTCTTGTGTGGCCGTTTTCCAGTACTATGTTCAGGGAAAGGAGACTTTAGGTACACTCGATATAAACAAAAAGATAACATCAAAAAAAATCTGATTTGCATAATTGATTTCCCTTCTAGGACAATATTTAAAGAGAATCAAAAAAATTAAACATACTAAAAGAAAAACACATGCTAAACAAAAGTTTAAAAGTCAATAAAGTAGATGTTTAAAATGCTAGTTAATGAATTTCTAATCACAGAATCACAGAATGTTCGGGGTTGGAGGGACCTCTGTGGGTCATCTAGTCCAACCCTCCTGCCGAAGCAGGGTCACCTACAGCAGGCTGCACAGGACCTTGTCCAGGCAGGTCTTGAATATCTCTAGAGAAGGAGACTCCACAACCTCCCTGGGCAGCCTGTTCCAGTGCTCCGTCACCCTCAGAGGGAAGAAGTTCTTCCTCATCTTCAGCTGGATCTTCCTATGCTTCAGTTTGTGCCCCTTGTCCTGTCACTTGGGCACCACTGAAAAGAGTCTGGCCCCATCCTCCTGACACCCACCCTTCAGATATTTATAAGCATTTATTAGGTCCCCTCGCAGCCTTCTCTTCTTCAGGCTCAACAAGCCCATCTCCCTCAGCCTTTCCTCGTAGGAGAGATGCTCCAGTCCCTTAATCTTCCTCGTACCCCTCCGCTGGACTCTCTCCAGTAGCTCCTCATCTTTCTTGAACTGGGGAGCGCAGAACTGGATGCAGGACTTCACATGGGGCCTCACTAGGGCAGTGTAGAGGGGGAGGAGAATCTCCCTCAGCCTGCTGGCCACACTCCTCTTGATGCATCCCAGGATCCCTTTTGGCCTTCTTGGCAACCAGGGCACACTGCTGGCTCATGGTCAACCTGTCATCCACCAGCACTCCCTGGTCCCTCTCCGCAGAGCTGCTCTCCAGCAGGTCTGCCCCAAGCCTGTACTGGTGCCTGGGGTAGATATCAGAGTTGGTATTCTCTCCAGATACACATCTCTCTTTAAAAGGAAGAAACAGTTAAATTCCACACACTTAAAAAGAATGTCTGATATTCAATGTTTATGCATGCTATTACTTTGTTGCCTTACCGGTCATCAAGTTGACATATATGTTACACATAAGGCCATTTTGAATACCTGCCTATCAGCACTTAGTATTTAGTTTTCAATTTCCCTAGAGTGTTGACTACTTAGAAAATAATTATTTAAAATCCAGTATTCTAAAAATAGATACCACATTAGCACTCATCTGACCACAGGAATAACAACAGCAACTAACAATCTATTTCCTAGATATAGCAGAAATAAGACCACGTTATTTTATTTTTAAAGACAGAAAAGCCTATCCCAATGATGACTGTCTGGCTCCATAAAGTTTTGCCATTTTTGGCATGTAGCTAGTTTTGACCAAGTGAAAGGATGCAAAAATAATAGAGAAACATTTTGCCTTTAAGTGTTATTTAAAATTTTGTGAAGTTTTATATAAGAACTGTTTTTGTATGTATATATATGCATACAAATGTATATAAATTTGACAATATAAAGTTGCTCTAAAGTTAGGATCCACATACATCTAGAATTATTAGTCCAGTCAAGTAACAGGGCCATGTCAAATTCAGACTACATAAATTATTGCAATATTACCTTTACAAATATTTGTAGCTCTATGTTTCACAATTTAGCTAAAATACAGTAAATCTAAAATTTCAGGAAACCGGAAAGTATGCTGTAAAAAAATCAACGCCTATACCAGTAATTCCTCTGTGTAATGCTAGTGCAGTGGGCTGAGCAGACCCAGTACAGCTAGGGACATAGGAACAGTCCATCCCAGCCCTTTCCAGAGCATAATCTACAGAAAACACTGATGCTAAAATGTGTAGAGTGATTATGTGCAGACTTATCATCCCAAATAAGAGTTCCCAATAAAGGAATAGTGATGAATCATTATAACCTCAGATATATGCACAATGATGAAGTAATGATAGCAACAAAGTTAATCTTTTGCCCAAGACACAAAAAATCATGCTTGTGCATACATACATAGTATATAGAGGCACCAGGTATATAGCTTTAGAATACTTTTAAAAAGAATGTCACCATGGCTGGAAGATTATGATATGAGAACTAATCAACCCAATACTGGCAGAGATTTTTCAGCAATCTATTGCAACCACAGAAGTGTGTTAAAAACTAATAAAGAAAAAGCCAGGTAACTTAATTTTTTTCAAGTAAATTAATAAAGTCTCTCTCAAGCAGATATTAAAAAAAGTCAGAAGATACAAGACAAATTACTGCCTTGGGCGAAAGCTAGGAAGCAAAAAGATAAGCAAAAAATATAAAAGGGTACACTTTATCATAACAGAAAGATAAAAGTATATCTATATTAAGTCCAGGTTTTGTCTAGTGTAGAGACAGCAAGGTAACTCTGTTGTTTTTGGTTATGTCAGAAAAAAAAAGAACCCACAAGGAATTTCACAGGGACTCATGGAGTGGACTGGAAATGACAGAGGGAATTCAGTGATGATAAATGCAGCAGTAATGCACACTGAAGGGGAAAAATGAGCTACTTGTACATATTAAGTCTAAATTCAGCATACTAACTGACAGGGACATGGGCATTACTCTGGACTGCGCCACAATGAGAAGCTGCAGATGGAGAAATGGAAAGATGCAAACACATGTGAGAAGTGGTAATAAGGAAAACTACATAGAAATTATCTTCTGCTAAAAAGATTGGGGCAGATGCTTACTTGGAGCACTGCTGGTAAATAAAAAAAATGAAATTTTTTATTGTAAGCAGATTGATAACAGGAAACAAGAAACTTTTATTTAATCAAGTGTACTTTCAGTAATTTTCCTGAATGGCTGTTCATTTTCATTGACTTGTATAAACATTAAACTATAGAACCATTACACTTGTTTAGTTGCTTCCTTTGCTGAAAATGACAACTCCTTACGTTATAATTATTTAACTAAATAGCTCTATAGCTTCATAGGTGTTTGTTCATATAATTAATTTTTTCTTTTCATTATCTAGAAAGTGTTCAACAATTCGTCTATGTTTATTATATTTTCATGTTCTTTAAAATTTCCTTTTTTAAAAAATTATATTCAGACATTTTAGTCTAAGTTTGGGTCAAACTGTATTTGGATTGAAACAGAAAGGCAACTGAAATGTGAAAAGAAGTATTTTCAAATAGTCTAAGAAAAGCCAGTGGAAATGGATACATTTTTAAAAAAGAAGATTGAAAAAGGAGCAATAACTGGAAAAAGACAAATGTTAAACACATCTTCAAAAAGGCAAGCAGGAGAATTTGGAAAAGTACAGGACAGTCAATATCTCACCTGCATGCATCAGAGTCTTTATGCAGCAGTTCCTCCTGGAAATCATTTTAAATACGGGAAGGACAGAAAGGTTATTGGGCACAGCCAGCGTGGATTCATGAAGGGGAATTTGTGCTTTAGCAACATGGTTGGCTCCAGTGACGAAATGGCCAGCGCTTTGTACAGATGTCATTTATCTTGACTTTCTATACAGTCTCCCATAGTGTTTTGCTAGCCACATTGCAGGCTAGGAGGGCCAGATGGAAGCTCATGAATATCAACAAAGAAATACACCAAGTTTTACACAATGCAACAGTACATGCAGGGCACTTACTGCCTAGGGAGCAGATCTGCAGAAAAGGAGCTGGAGGTCCAGCTGGGCAGACTGAACAGCAGTCAGCAGTGTGCCCTTGTGACAAGAGCACAGCAACCTTTCCTGTAGTCCCTGTTTAGCGTTCATCATCTGGAAGCAGAAAACCAGAATTCTGACTTCTTCGGTGTCCAGCCTTTTGAAGAACTGCTTCCAAAGGGAAGAAAAAAAAGAAAGTGTTTACCCTAAAGTAGGTCATTACAGCAAAAGTACTTGCAAAACATTTCTACACATAAGGATTCAAAAAGATTTGAGTTTTGTGTGAAACACATCCACATTTGCTGCACTGCAAGTACTGAAAATCATATAGCTACACTAATATGTTACACTAGGATGAATTCATAAAGCTTGAGTTAACTTAAAAAATTAAATGTTTCCCAGGTTTCTGATTCTGTATATACTTATGCAGCCTTTAATTTTTATACCCGAGGAAGGTGACAGATGTAGCACATAACTTGATTTATTAAGATAAATTGTCAAGGTTATAGTAGTTTCAGGCCTTAACTTAAGATTGTCCTATTTCTAATTTAATTTTAAATCTTTTCTTTTAAAAATGTATCTATTTAATTTAAATGAACATAATGGTACTTGTTTAGGTACTTATGGTAGTGATTTAGTCTACTTTCAGTGCATTTAATATGCACTTAATAAAGAGGATTCTTCAGAGGGGGAAGGAGGATTAATATAGAAATGCAAAAAATTTGATCTAATGATAAATACAAACTATTGCTTTGCAAGGAGGGGAGGCATGGTAATAAGGTACTCAGCAGTCTTCCCTACTCCTGCCTTCATTTCCTCCTATGAAAAGGAGTCTGATGCTCTCCTCCCTTCTTTTGTCCACCAGTCTTGTCCATGCATCCACCACTAGCCATGTACCTACCATCTTGTACTCAGCCTCACATGCCTTTCAGAACTTGTCATCAGTTATCCACTGACTGAGCTTTGTATGTCTTTCTCTCACTGTGTGAAGCTTGTGATCCAGACTCAGAAGACCTACGATACAGAAGCCAATTCTAACCAGTTATTGAAGTAAGCTATTACAGCAACCATCAAGAGAAATATGATGAAATGAGTTTATGGTATCAGCTTCAGGATTTCCTAGGCTGCATCAGAAGCAAATGGTATTCAGTTCAGTGCCTTCTCATTGTGACACTGACACAAAATGCAGACAAGGATCCGGTCTTGACCACTAGAATAGGTCTTTTGTTATTGCTTTGTGCTGACAAACACCTTCGTGATCTTAGCTAAAGTGTAAGGGTTATTTGTATTTCCTTTGCAATGTTGTCTGTACCTCTTGTCATATATCCATATTGTAGGAAAAGCCCATTCTGAGGCTAAAGACTGGATGACAGCATTCAGTATTTGTTAGAGCATCTTGCTGTCAGTCAGCTAATATTTTTCTTCAATGAGGAAGCTTTAAATTGTATTAACTATATTTGTGATCTCTGCAACCAGTTTTCCGTCATCATCCAACTGAAGGAAAGGATGAGTGAGACAAGCAGTCAACTGTCATATTGTCTGTTTCAGGCTGCATTTTAAATTGTATATAAATTAAAGAAATCTTGTTGGCAATTATATAATTCATTACACTGCTTGTTCAGTTCTTTTTCCTCTTAATAGCATCACGAATGGACCATGACTGAACATAGTTTGACTCAACCACAATGATAGGCTATCTGTTTTCCTGTTAGCCATACGAGTGAGTTAAAAACTGCAGTTCAAACATCTAATACTGTCTCCGAGATTGGCAAGCACTCGGTGTTTCAATGCAAAAGACCCTTCTACTGAGCCAATGTGAGATAAATTACCTTTTTCAAGGTTTCATCCTAGTGTTTCATAGTCAGATACTATTTTAAACCTCAGAGAAAGAGATTTTTTTGAACATTTCCAATGTGAGTTAGCAACACTTTTATAACTGTGCTGTAGACTTGATATGTGTAGAATAGTCCCAAACTTCTACATGTCCTTCACATCTTACAGCAAGGAGTCCTACACCCTAATTACAGTATGTTCTCACAGCACTGTGCAGCACAGTATTGTTGTATTGGTGCCATTGACATATCTGCAACCTTATTTTGATGCAGGGTCTACATCTTGCAATATCACATTGTATGAATACTCACCTTTGAATTATTTTCATGAGACAAACTGTTTTGTTCCCTTTGCTTCTTCATACTTTGTAAGTTCACAACTCCCATCATAGAATGGAGAAGATATACAGAGAATGAGACTAATGCCAAGGAACAGAAGAAGACGCAGAATATTAAAAAGGTCACAACAGTATGACACACTTCTAATTCATAAAATGTGAGACAGTCTAAAATGGTTCCTGACACTTCATTCTAATGACAAATACTGTAATAAGAAACATAAATGGCACAAATTATTCCATTCACTTGACAAAGATTATGAAAGCAGGAAGAAGTGCAAAATTAATCAGTACTTTTTGTATAATTGTATTCATGTAGTGGTCTTTACACATATTATTTAGAATGACTAAATAACAGATCTAACTTAGCCATTAACTACAATAAAAGAAAATGGGGAGAGATTTTCCTTGAATTGATTATTCCAATTTTTAAATAAAAAACGTTAAGGATCTGCATTACTGTTAAATCATTTTCTGTTCACTTCAGTATAACTTTTTTCTGGCATAGTGTGTTGTATTAACTTCCTTCATTCCAGGAAAGGCTCCACTGGAGCAAGAATCACATTTAACTCAAGAGGACAAAACTGAGCAGAATTTATTAATAGGTTTCTTACAGTGCCTGCTAGCATGCTGCCAGACTGTTCTTCGGTATCCTAAATACACTAGAGAGGATATTTTTGTTTGTACCCGGTGATGTTTTATCCAGTTTTGAAGACTGCATAAAGGAAGATTTTTTGCTAATAACAATGCTGTTTTCAATGTAACCTGTTCGTCAGAATGGGAACTTCACTAGCACAGCATATAGCAAGCGGAGACTATGTGCTCTTTCAAGCAGCCCCACTACGGTAGCTGCTAGCACTGGACTGATTAACAGCTCTTTAACAGTGCAGCTGAGGCTTACCATAGTCACCTCTTTGACCTTGTTAGCTCCTGACTGCATGAATATTGCAACTGTTTGAAAATGCTTTATCATGACCCTGGCTCATCAGACAAAACTCTGGTGGCTGTGAATAGCCTGTCCATGTATATTCCATAGCCCTTGTGTTCAGGTGCTCCAGGCGCTCAGGCCTGTACTGCTTGGCCAGCTATATTCCCTGAAGAATGCGCTGAGCTCTGGGTGTCCTTGGGCCTCCCCTCACACAGCATTAAAGGGGAAGGTTAGCTGTGCCTGAAAATACAGTATGCAACAGTTTTGACAGGTGTGTCCCTGCTCAGTGAACATTGAAAAGCCATAAGGCTGTACCTCTCCAGAACTGCTGACACTCAAGTGACAGAAGGATCTTTTAGAGCTCTACAGAGGAGTACCTGCCTCTCTGCCATTTCTATTAAGGGATAATGGATGCCTCCACTTTAGGACAGCGAACTAATGTGTCAGTTCTAGACTCAAAGGCATGTATCTACTCAAAACAAGTTACTTAACATCTGACTCCTAGAGCTATATTGTAGGTTGTAACTCTATTTGCAACACTGAGAGGACTGATATGGGTGACAGTTTACTGTCATCCTACCTGTGTCTTCACTATGCAAGGTAGATGAGACCAAAATAAAAAGGAGCCATGAAAGAGTCGAATATCTTACATGTGGTTGAGTATAACCAGGGTAAAAGGAAGAGGGAACACAAAGCCCTTTCATATTGCTGGTCAACGTTTTACAGGCATAGGTACCTGTAAATGCACGTCGGAATCACACAGAATCACAGAATCACAGAATGTTCGGGGTTGGAGGGGACCTCTGTGGATCACCTAGTGCAACCCCCTGCTGAAGCAGGGTCACCTACAGCAGGCTGCACAGGACCTTGTCCAGGCGAGTCTTGAATATCTCCAGAGAGGGAGATTCCACAGCCTCCCTGGGCAGCCTGTTCCAGGGCTCCGTCACCCTCGGAGTAAAGAAGTTCTTCCTCATGTTCATATAGAACTTCCTCTGCTTCAGTTTGTGCCCGTTGCCCCTTGTCCTGTCGCTGGGCACCACTGAAAAGAGTCTGGCCCCATCCTCCTGACACTCACCCTTAAGATATTTATAAGCATTTATAAGGTCCCCTCTCAGCCTTTTCTTCTTCAGTCTAAACAAGCCCATCTCCCTCAGCCTCTCCTCGTAGGAGAGATGCTCCAGTCCCTTCATCTTCCTCGTAGCCCTCCGCTGGACTCTCTCCAGTAGCTCCACATCTTTCTTGAAGTGGGGAGCCCAGAACTGGACACAGTACTCCAGATGGGGCCTCCACTAGCACTCCCAGATCCCTCTCCGCAGAGCTGCTCTCCAGCAGGTCCGCCTCAAGCCTGTACTGGTGCATGGGGTTGTTCCTCCGCAGGTGCAGGACCTTGCATTTGCCCTTGTTGAACCTCATCAGGTTCCTCTCTGCCCAACTTTCCAGCCTGTCCAGGTCACGCTGAATGGCAGCACAGCTTTCCGGTGTATCTACCACTCCTCCCAGTTTGGTGTCATCAGCAAACTTGCTGAGGGTACATTCTAACTCTTCATCCAGGTCATTGATGAAGAAACTGAAAAAGACTGGGCCCAGTACTGATACCTGGGGGACACCACTAGTTACCAGCCTCCAACTAGACTCAGTGCCGCTGATGACAACCCTCTGAGTTCTGCCATTCAGCCAGTCCTCAATGCACCTCACCGACCACTCATCCAGCCCACACTTCCTGAGCTTCCCTAGGAGGATGTTTTGGGAGACAGTGTCGAAAGCCTTGCTGAAGTCTAGGTAGACAACATCCACTGCTCTCTCCTCATCTACCTAGCCAGTCACACCATCATAGCAAGCTATCAGATTGGTCAAGCAAGGAACGCACGTGGTTCCCAGTCCTATGATCTTTTACCCAGTCATATATTCCTTTGTTATATGTTTCTCAGGCTGAGGAACAATGTTCACTCTTCTTGATTCTTACCTCAGTAAACAGTTTTTGAAAAACAGTGTTCTCCCCTCTCATTTTACACTGTAAGGACATGTACAAGGCTTTCTACCTCGACTGCTTCTGTTTTTACTCATTTTGTGTTATAAGCCATAGCACAAGCATAGCAAGGCTGTGGCTATTAATGCATTGATGTCTCTCACACCCAGGCTATCGCACATGATAAATAGTTGAGAGGGGTTGCTGGGTAATCCACATCCTTCTTTATAGCAGAAAGTGAGCAAGGAAGAGCTGCTAACTCACTGGGATGGAGGTATACATCCTGTCCGACTACCATCCTTAGTGGAGCAACAGCTACTTGGGAGCCATGAAGAATCACAGAATAACAAAATAATTCAGGCTGGAAGGCAGTTCAGAAGACCTCTAGTACAACCCCGTGCTCACAGCAGGGTCAGCTGTGAGGTCACAACAGGTTGCTCAGGGCTTCATCCAGCTGGGTTTTGAAAACCTTGGGTCTTGAAAACAAGCACAAAGACTGTACAACCTCTCTGGACAACCTGTTTCACTGCTTGGTGCCCTCATGGGGAAAAAGCTTTTTTCCGTTTATGCTCTCTGAACCTCTGTTGCTGCCGGTTTTGTCCACTGCCTCTCATTGTCCTGCGATACGCTGTTGTGAAGATCCTGGCTTCCTCTTCTTTTTATAAATACTGGTTATTACTTGGTGTCATCCCCCACCCAAACTTCCAGGCTGAACAAGCCCAGTTTCACTGCAGTTGATCAATGTCTTTCCTGCATTTGGGGCCCCATAACTGGATACAGTGCCTGCAGGTCTCAAGAGGGCTGAGTAGAGGGGGATATTGGCTTCCTTCCGTCTACTGACCGTGCTCCCGTCCATACAGCCTAATATGCTGATGGCCTGTATTTCTGCATGGGGTTCTACCTTCCCAGGCACAGGACTTTGCGTTGAATTGTTGAATTTCACGAGGTTCCCTTTAGCCATTTCCTCCAGTCTGTACTGGTCTCCATTCACTGGCAGCTTTGCAGTCCTATCTGTCTCCTCAACTCTCCAAATTGTAGGGTATGAAACTCACACAGCTGGGGAAGCTGGCCATTTTTACTACTGCAAACAACAGTGCTTTAAAGAGAAGCTCGTAACTCATGTGCTTTTCCACTTGACAAGGACTCATAAACTTGTTCAGAACAGAGCATCTCCCCTAAAGAATTGCATAAATTCTCCCTGCTCCTCTACACACATGACATGGAACCCAGTAAGTCACATTTTTATTAATCTGCACACATTGCAATTTAGTCAATAAAATAAACCTTCTCCTCATTTATCGTAAGGATTTAATATCAAGCACTTTGCACTACCATAACCTTATAAAACTACAAGCTAGAATGTGAGCATGGGGAATAGACATACATTGTTTAATGGTTATTTATATGAAGGATCTCATATAAATCAATGAAAGTATACATGTAATTAAAGAGATTACAATCTAGTTCTGGAATGCTGTTATATGTGCAAAATATTGCACACAAATTTTAAGGGTATGTTAAAGGCAGTAAGAAAGTAATGAGATCTAAACTGTAGTCATCGATTCCATTATACTTTGAGATTATTTTGATGCAAAATGCTAGGTTTTGTCTATTTTGTGAATTCATACAATTCCAATTTGACAAATTCAGTCTTTTGAAATGGATAGGCTGGATTTCAGTATGGATTTCAAGTATCTTGCAAAGCAAGCCACAATAGTTTCAGGAAAGTGAACACATAAATATGCATATACATTCAAAAACCCTACTCCAGCACAGCTGGGAAAACCCAAACACACTGTTTTGAAAGGAAATCCACGTACCAACAAGGAAAGACACATCAGATCTGTGAAGTACCAGTACCAATATTCTAGATACAAAAACTAAATATAACAAACAAACGGTAATCAGCTTTCTTTGAAATGGGTGCTAGACAAAAGAATGTATGAATGTTTCATCTCCGCCTCTTCCTCCTGTTCCTCCCAAACCTCCATCGTCAGGGCATCAGACCCCGCTGTAGCTCCTTCATCACCATCTTCAGAGCAGAGGCCAGGTCATCTCCCCCGACTCTGAAAGCCCTGTTCCGTAACGGCTACAGCTCCCACTTTGACCACTGATGGTGTTTCTCCTTTTCTTCTAACATTTGTTTGTCCTAAGTTTTAAGGATTCTTTTTTCATTACTTACCTTCACAAGCCTTAAAAACTCCTCTTCCTACGCTGCAGCCCATTTCTGCTTTGTTTTGCCCCTCTGTTGTTACAGCAGCGGTGCAATGCATGCAGTTGCATCACCTCCTGGTCCCCTTAACACCTGACCAGCACTGACAAGAACCGTTCAGTGTGTTAAATCTGATGTCTTAAAGCAACCAGCTCAGCCCCAGCAAATTCTGACCCTTTGGTCAGCAGAGTCACTGGACTGGTGGCTAAAAACTCTGCATGCAGCTGGAGAGAGAGCTTTATATTCACTTCTTACTGTCTTCTCTTAGACAAGAAGACGACCACAGGATTTAACAGAAGGACAAGCGAGCTGACCTGGTGCCTCTGTGGAGCTAAGGAGAAGGAGTAAGAGGAATGTCAGCATTTGCTGCCTGACAGCCTTCAGCTGGAGCTTGTCTGGTATTAGCAGCCAGTACAGTGCAGACTGCACCAGTCAGAAAAGAGAGAATACAGGAAAATTAGATACAGTGAGAATCTAGATTAAAAATAGCATACTATCTCTGTTTTCCTAATCTACAAGAATTTCTTAGACTTTCTTGTGCAGATTACAGCCGTGATTGTGTCCCTCTTACGCTCCCCCTTTCTTCTTCTTCTGTCCTAAATGCTTGAACACAGTTGCTTTGGGAATGACTGTCCTTTGTTATCACAGCGTTACACTGGTATTTCAATAGTTTCTGTGTTAATCCACCCAAGACATTAATCTCTAAATTTAAAGAGTTCATAATATTCAAGCCAGATACTTCTTCTTCAGAGAACAGTGGTGTAACACAGGGGACTTCCAGACTCTACCACAACAAAGGCAAGTTTCACCTTCTTCTCTACAAAATTTCCCATTAGATTTCCTCCATCCTGGCCCTGCCAACTGGGAGCCATCTAATTCCACTTCCCTCGTCTTGGTCTCCTCTTGGTTCTCCCATGACTATGCAGAATTACATTGTGATTTCTCAAGTATTGGCAGTTTTGCCCTTTGCCACGTTCCCCTATTTAATCTCTCCCTCACCTCTCTGTTCTCATATTCAAGTAATATGTACCATACTCACCTCCTCCGGTTTTGTTACTTCCTCCCGACACTACTATTACTCTAGTGACTCAATTACAGAATACTTACCTCTCTCTTTTATATTTTAACTTTCATTTCTTTCTATTCTATCACACCACTTTGTTGTCACTTTCTGCATGCTCCAAAGACACTGTTGTCAATTTTGCAAGGTTTTATCTTGCTATTACTCTTGTCTTTCAGAAGCTTTTTATGATTTTTTTTATGAAAGTCATTATACAAAAATAAATTGAATTGTTACATTTTGTCATTCATGCCTGAGTGAATGTGTCTTATGGCAAAAACCATATCTGAATTTCAAAGTCTCCACAGGACTAGGATTTTCAGGGTTTTTTAATGACATATTTTAAGCATTGCCTGCAGTGGAGGAACTAAAATTATGGCTAAAGGAATTACATGTTGGTAAAAAGTAACCCAGTACACTGAAACAACAGAAAATAAATTAGAAGTAATCCAAATTAGTGAGAATTATTATTACAGTGAATTAATGGGGGGAAAAAAATGATGACTCTGAGTCATACAAATCTTATTTTCTATCAATTGCTCCAGCAACTACTTAGCTCCATATCATTATAAAACATTACATGACAGCATTAAACAAATGGGTGTGTTCATGGGTCTCTTGCACTCATATTAAAAGAATGGAAAGGTATGTACTGCATAACAATGCATGTACAGTAAACCAAAAGACAATCATAGGCAAATTTAGATGTCTACAGAAAAGCAGATGTTTAGTGGGATATAACTTCAGACATGTAATAAAAAGAGACCAAGAATGCCACAAACAGGAAGTCAGATGAGGATGCAGAAATGGCATACTTATAAACAACAATAACAATCCTTGAAAATTATTCTTAAAACGAGAAAGATCTGTTTCAAAATGGGAAATTCTGCTGTATTCAATTTTTAAGATATTGTGATGCAATGAACAAAAATACCACCTCAAGAAGATATTATGGTTCACACCCTTCTCTCTGAGGGTGGGACAACAAATGAAATGGCAGCACACTTCTTCAGAGGCACAGTGACGGCAGGCTGAAATCTTGTGCAATCTCACAGTTGCTCTCTCACATCAGGTGCTGCAGAGCATATGCTTCACAGGACATGTCAATTGAAAATCTCCAAGTCTCATCAGTAAAATCACCCTGTCTTCTACATCAAATTTTACATGAAGATTTGCTTCACACGTGGGAGATTCTTCTCTTGACTGCTTTAAGGGTCTCTCTGTATCATTTGTTACAGCTCCACAAACCTTCTATGGAGCTGGAAGGAAAAGGAACACGTGTGTTCACTTGAAACCATCTACAAAAAGCAAGTGTCCTAGCTGTGGGTTTGGTGATGGTGGAATTAACGACTCAGTTTTTCTTTTGTTATTGTCTCTTTCTTTGGAAAGGGACATTATAAATTAACACTTCACTGTCCTATCCCCTCAGCACTGTGGCTCTCTCACCAGAGAGATGTGGTTCTTCTTCCATGCTAGAGCTATGCAGCTCAAAAAGATTAATTCAATGTTTTCAGTAAGAATCGGAATGTGACTGCGTTGCATCACGCTCAGAACATTTCCCATTGATGGCTAGACCATATTATTTTATTTCTTCCTTTCTGTCTCGCCACCACCACCACCAGACGTCCTTGAGGGGTAAGAGTTTCTAGCTCTTTACTCAGTACTGGAGCAAAGGGCAAAAACTCCTGAAGCAGAAAGACTGCTTCCCTAGCAGCACTAGTACCACAGAAGTCACAGGACTGGTGTATAAGAGGTGGAGTTTCCATTTTGTCACTTGCAAAGTTACAACACACAATTTTTCTTTTTATTACCAAAGTTTTGCTCTTTGCACCAAAGAAAGCATGGCAAGACCACACATGTAATATTCTTTCAGTGCGGAGTCTACCATTATTCAATCAGAAGGAAATATAAACACAGCTTCAATTAAAATATATCCTTACAACTGCTTAGAATTGCAGGGAAGCAGATGCCACCATTACCCCCAAATTTTTATTATGCCAACATGTTAATGGCTAACATCCCATCATAAGATATTTATCATCATCAGTTAGTGTGTTATGGAGATATCTGCATTACATGCTCTATATCAAGCAGTGGATGCTAGGTACTTCCCACAGGAAGGGGTTTGTATATGTCCCTAACTAGAGCTTACAACTTACTATTTTTCAGACTGGTTCATACTGTGGTTTAGGAGTCCACATTTTATACAACATACCTGTTAGGGAACGGTAATAACCTGCCTTTGAGGTACAATATAATAGCTTTCTCATTTTTAAACGGCTTCAGAAAAGATTTCTTGAGTACAAAGTGCTTCATTTAGTAGGACAGAATTTTCTCTTTGACTGAAATGACCAGTTGTTCAAATGCGCTTTTCAACTGATGCAAAACAGTGAAAGAAAACAAGCAAAACAACTGTAAATGATCAAAAAGAAACATGTTTATGTAAGATATCATTATGTAACTACCTGTTTTCACCATAATAGCAAGCCAAATACCATAGACCATGTGCATGCATAAAATATTTCCACCTCCATGGCATGAGGCTTTGATAGTCCTTTGCAGACTCCTTTTTGGTTTGAAATGTAAATATGATCTAACTGCTGTGCTTTCACCTTAATTTCAGTGAGGCTTTTGTCCTGAGCAATTTGAGTTCACTGTCACTTCTTCTAAGTAAACACATTGAAAGAAATTTGCTGTTAGGATCACAAATATCCCAAACATGAGAGTTACAACTTTTGCATGCTCCAGCTGTTTTATAGATGAATAAACATACAACTTGAGACTATTCTTAGCCTATTTCTTGTAAAAGTCCACTAAAGAAGTACACCAGAAGATGGTATACTGCTTGGCAAAGAATTCCATGCAGAAATCTAACAGAGATGTCCCTCTTTGTGTAGAAAATATGTTCTTCCCAAACCTAGCTTTAGCCTTAGTGGGACACAATTGAACTTTCCATTACAGTGAGAGAAAGACAGAGATACCAGGTGAGGCGCAGGGTCCAAACACTAAGTATTTTCGCATGCCTGTTTTTTCTTCACTGGTTAATAAAAGACTCAGTTGGTACACTAGCTACTATTTAAGTGTAGGAATGCACAACTTTTGAGATTGGAACAGTTTCACCATTTTCTTCAGCCATTCTCTCTGCTATGGAATTGACTGTCAAGTATCTCTTGTTCCCTTTGTGCCTGGTGGAGTTTCTGTGTTAATGGAAGTGTTTCACATAGTGCATGCTGTTTACACTTCCTGAATACATACAGTAATTTTCTTGATCTAAACAATGAAAGTGGTTATAGCCACTAAGCTGATATTTTCTAACAGACAGTTTGATCCAATTTTTGTACACCAGTACAGTGTTGCAGTAGCCCAGATGTGAAATCTGCAAAGGGCCATGCTTGTAAGAATCAGTCCTAGCCTGATTAAGAAATGAAAGAAAAAAGCATTGAAACATTTTCCTGAGCTTGTAAAAATCTGTTTCACAAAGCCTGTCTCTTAGCTATGCTTCCTTTGACACTGTTTGAGTTCCAGTGGGACACGAGAGGTGTATAAAAAAAAAAAGGATTTAACCATATTGTTGAAAGTGCTGTCATCCATAAAGTCCATCATATGGAAATGACATCCCTTATGCTATCTCCATGGGAAGGACTGAAGGGTCTGGACGCATATCTGTAGGAACATACTGGGCAGACATAACCTTAATCCTAAAGCCAGTCCCTCTATCTCAGCAGCACTTATTCTTCTTTCCCTTTTTGGCAGAACTGCAAGGTTAATTTTAAAAAGCCACTGCAGTGTATCCTGTAATCATGAGAAATTTCCACAAAAAAAGATGAGTAGAAAGTGGAGAGTTCAGGAACCTCTAAATGTATGTTTCTACAGAAAAAGATTCTTGTTTCTGAAATAATCCTAAAGAATCAATCTTCAGCAGGTAGACATCTGGATACATATGTCACAATTGGACAAGAATTATAGCCCTGAACACACAAATCAATACCTACCCAGCAGGCATTTGAACACAAATGCCTACCTACCGTGTGACATCTTCAGTTACTTATTTTGCAGCAACTATTGTTCGTGTGCTTTTGTACATACATCTTTTGTTGACAGACTTCAAGACTGACCAACATGTTTAATTGTAGTTCTAGCTGACACTTAAGAATGATTTATTTCTGTTATTTGCACAAGAATATGAACAACAACCCTCCCCCAGCCATCTTCTTATCTTATCAAAAGCCAAAAGCATGGCTTTTATTTGTGCTTACAATTTCTACAATATTAGTATCATTTCTGCCAATTTATGAATGCAGATCAGAGTAAAATCTGTATAATTTTAATAATATTTTTTTATAATTTAAAACAAAATAATTTACTTGCATTCCTATTTTTACCGATAGTATGCTCAGATCAGTGGTTCTCTTCACAATGAGCACTACCTTTACGCACAAGCAGCTCTAGTGACTTTAGTGAGTGACTTTCCCATCCAATGCAGTTCAGGGCAGCAAAGCAAAAATGTCACAGGCTTGTACTAGGCCTACAGTCATGAATTCATTATGGGGGCTTCTGAAAGTAATTGTAAACAAATAAAAGTATACAGTCATAGTAGCTTACATCAGGAAAATGTTTTCAAAACTATAATTACGTATGGAGTAAGGAAATAGGGGTACATTTTGGAAGAGTTTCAGCAATTAGTGGCATACATCCAACTGGACCCTTTGGCATTGTAGGTACAGTCTTCTGAATGAGACTAAAGAGACATCACCAGCAGAAATCTTTCTCTAATATAGCTCTCACTAAGCTTATCAAAAGGACACTGCCTCTACGAGACGTGACCATACATGCAATTTTGAGGAAGACTATGGAGGTGCGACAGTGCAACAAGGAATGGAGGTCTATTATTGCCTTTTCTTGCAGTGATTTAAGTTAAAACTGTCTTCAGCAAGTCTAACTTTCCCAGATTGAGGCGAAATGGAGTAATTAACTGCAGCTGTCTCCCTGAAGAGCTACGTGCTGTCTGGGCTGAGGTGAATTCAAACGGACTATGAGAACATAAAATGAGAGCAGTCATAATGAAGCAGACCAAGTACCTGTCCATTTAACCCAGTCTCTTGTCTTAGGCCTACATCCAAGACTCGGAGCAGGGTAACCGTGCAGTGCTAACTCCCAAGAAGAGGTCCGTTCATACAGTGCTTTGCAGGCTAGGAAGGCAGGAACTTCCAGGGCATGAGGTGTTCTTCTAATGCAAAATCAAGCACTTGACATGTAGGAAGTAAAGGCAAATTTGCCCAAATTTAACATAATTAAACAGCACTCTTGAACAAACTTTTAATAATTGTTATAAAATAACATAAGATAGAAACTAACACATTGCATTTTTCCACCCATCAAGAAAAGCTTTTTGTTTCCTGCAGATTTGCTCTTACATAAGACATACATCCTCAGGTAACAATCAGAAACAGTGCTGAAAGACTATGAGCTTTAAAATTGCCAGTAAGAGTCTCTAGATTGTAAGTTTAGGGTAAATCATAACTTTAGATACACAGGGTCATAGTCACCTCCAGCGTTATGTTCTTGAAATCCCATGGATTAATTTAGCACAGACTTAGTGTGATTTTTAGAAAAGTTCACCCAGAGAGCAATTGCTTCATGTTGGATGACATATTTAAGTCCTTTATTGTTTCTGACAAATCACTTTCCTGCCAAAGCTTTTGAAAAGTTCACAGCTCTTCTGTCTCCAAGGTGCAGTATATTTATCATTCAATCCTTCAGTGGACTTCAAGATACAAAAGTTTTTCAGGGTCATGTTCTAAAATGTGATTATAAAATTATTCAGGTGCTAAAAAGCTTATAAAATTATTTTTGAAGTTATTTTTCAATTTCTTTTTTGTAAACTAGAAGTAAACTAGATTAGGTAAATATCTGAATCAAGACTCGGAAGTGTTATGCTGCATTACTGTGGACAGAGCAGCCAAAACACGAATGGGCACTGCAGACCCATATATACATTTGTGCATCTCTATTACTCTCTATATGCACACTGACACATACACATTCATATACATCTATAAACATGCATAGTTACACATCTACATGCATTCATATATCAATATTGGATATACCTGTCAGCATTTATGTAAAACCTTTTGGGTTTTTTTTGGCAGAAACTATTTCTGTCATTAACTGACCCATTAAAAAAGAGGAAAGGACAAAAAGCCCTGGCTGATAATTACTAATATTCATGCAGTCGTACTCCCCTCAGTTTTTATGAGCTCTCAAGAAATCTGTTTCACAGAAAACATACGTATAAATATACACACAGAGCTGAATATTTCATATCTTTATTAAAATAGTGTATGATCTCTCCCAAAAGCAAGTTACTTTTCTATCAGTTTATCAGAAGCTAAGGAGGAAAAATGAAGCCATATTGTAACAATTATTTTAACTTCATATATACTTGTTAGTCTTGTCTTCTTTCCAATCAGATTTGAAAATTGTTACAAGCAACCTTAATTACCTTTGCAATAAAAGCAATTAATTTTCTTTGGACACCTAACCATAGCGATTCAAAATACCTTTTTCAATCTATAACATATAACAATCACTAAGACTCATACTGAAAATACCAGTAGGGCTATTCAAAGCATAGCATAAATAAACAACTTAATGACTAATGGAGAACTGTCTAACAAAGTAGTCTTCATCCTTACTTGGACGTATTTCTAATAGTCTAGTGTACACATATAATAGCAGAAAAGGATAAAAAGCACACTGCAGTATTTTTTATTATGCTTGAGAAAATATTTTTAATAAAACCAGAAAACAACTAAATGATTAAATAACATCCTCAGAAAATAAGAAAATCAGACATTTCCCTGGCTGATTATATCCAATATTCATGCATTGTTGGCTACTGTGCTTTCCATAGACTACAAGAACAAAGTTGTGCTTTACAGAATTCGAACACGTGAGGATTTCCTAATGACCCAAGTAATCCCATTAGACATAGTCATGTATGTGCATGCACACATGCACATGCACACTCACACGCACAGCATCACCTTCCTCCTCCCCTCTGTGTTCCCCCCCACCCACCTGCCCACACTCATTCCCTGGACATTGATGCTAACAAATTAGTGTGGGGAGTAGTTATTATCCAATTGCCAGGAATTCATTACTCATAACTGCAAGGTTTTCTGTCTACTGGAAAGAAAATTGGTTATGTCAGACACAGAGACTACCACTGGTAGGGAGTTAGCCTTGAGGAATTGTAGGGTGTTAAAAATGTGTCATTCCTCATTGCAGTAATGTTGTCAGTCTGCGCCTGCAGCACATAAAATATCACGTCACCTTTATCACCTGTACTGTTTATCTGTTCAGACCATACAATGGCTCACAAGTCTTGCAGGTCCCACTGTTTGAGAAGACAGCACTTTTCCACATGGTGCTTCAGAAGCTCCAGTATTTGTGTAACAGGATTAGCAGTAGTTTTGGCTACGAGCCTGAACATTGACGCATATTGGTCAATCAGTCATGCGATATTACTGTCTTATCTTCCTTCTTATACCCAAAGCTTTTAAAAGTATCCACGTTCTTCAATGACAGAGAACAATTGTACCCAGGGGAAAAAAAAAAGCAAAGAACTGTTTCGTGTGGCTTCCACTCTATGGCAGAAGAGCAGAGGGGAAGGGGAGGGGAGCAGAAAGGGGAAGGGGAAGAGTAAGGAAAAGGAGTAAATGTTTTCATGAAAATGACAGGTGCAGACCTGAACTTCTACACTATTTCCTCTCTTCTTTTCTGTAAACAGAAGGAGAATCAAAAGCTTTCCGCAGATGAGATATATCCTGGGGAAAGAGAATGGGAATGTAGGACAGGAAGGCTCAGGGCAGCTGGAGAAGAGGGATAGAGAGATCAGAGGCGGGGGTGGGAAGAAGGCAATGCTGCGTACAGGGCTCCTGGAATGGGGCTGGGCAGCAGTGACACAGTGATGTGTCATTCACTCACAATAATACAAATACATAATAAATTAAAAATGCATTATAAATGCATAATAAATAGTAGAAGGAAATATACCTACCAATGCCTACAATACGGCCTTTGAATAAGCATAACAACAGTGTTGGTTTTTGGTTTTCACGGACTTTGAGTATTTTGTCTGATAAGTTAGACCTTGAATCAGATTATTATGGGAGATTTTCTAAAAAAAGCTCATGGGAAGTTTCAATAGTGTGCTTGTGTTTGCTCAGGCATCTACTAGATTTACCAGATTTGCATGTGCAAATATTTGAGTTCTGTGGACATTCATGGAAAAGTACTCATACAGACTGACATTAAAATGCAGCACAGAAGGCGAACTCTTAGCCAGCAGGCTTTCAGTGTGCCATTAAGTGTAGTGCTATTCAGCTTATGACTAACAGAAGAAAATATGAAGAAACTTCGCTTTTAGCAGAAGCCATTACCCTTAAATAAGAAATAAAACAAGTGAAGGGCATGACATGAGACCTCTGCTTTCCTATTAATTACTAAAGAATTAAAACACTGTGGAATAAGCACTGCCAGGAACAGACCAATAGAACAGGATTTTCCATGAAGAAGCAGAAGGAAAAAACTGGCCATGACTTTCTGTAGTTTGTAACTGGAGCAATAACCTACTCTTACAGAAAACAGGGTGCATACTTCGATTGTTGGCTATTGAATGCAAGAGCCCTGAAGAGTTAGAGAATGTATCTAGCTGCAACAGGGAGACCACACTGAAATTTGTTTTTCCTTTTTTAAGCTTTAGTTCTCGTCTAACAGTAAACCTATGTCAAGGTGTTTATTACTGTTGTTAGTTTGGGGGTTTAGGTTTGTTTTAAAACACATTTACATGAAGTGCAGTCTTTGTAATATTGTATTTTTTAAAATATTTAGGCTATTAGATTTTTCATTATACAGGACTCTTAAAAACATAAGCTATGCACAAATAATACTGTATTGACCAACCACAGATAAGACTGCCGTGCTTTATAATGGATATGTGACTCATAAACATAAAAATCTGTTTGCAGCGGTGTATCTCTGGTTTATATGGACAAATGGCTTCATAATTCTCATGTTGGCCAATTTTTAGGAACGTGTCTTCAGACACAGTAAGTTGACAGGCTCTTGCTGCCCATGACAATAATAATGTTCTTATAATTTTCTTATGCTTTTTCATCTGTCAGTCTAGATAGTGTCTGCCCAGTGACTGACTGCTGTTATATACAGCAATAATTCTACAGATACTATAGGTGTCCATCTGTATCTTACAGGCACAGCACTCATAATTCAGCAAGTGTACTTGAATGAATTTGAACATCCCCATGGACCAGAATGAGAAAAGAAATGCGGGAGAGGTTAAATACCATATTATACTAACTGATACTGTTGGAAAAAAACAGGTTATCAGACATGCCATCCATTCTAAAAGAGAAACAAGAGCTTTCTCTTCAGACTGGGAACAATTGTTATGACTTTAAATGAAATCTCATTCAACCAGTTATAAAACCAAAATAAAAAAGAAGAAAAAGAAGAACAGGGGAAAAAAAAAAAGGAGCTTGCTTACATAAAAGAGCAAATAAGCTTATTATTAACAGGGGAAAAGGTGTGATGGCCATTAGTACTTGAAGTCAAGGGGAGAGAGAGGTCTTTGGTAGCAGGGCCTTGATAAGAGTGAGTAATTAGCTGGTGATGGCTTTTGAGAGAAATTCTAATGCATCATAAAACAAGGGGCTGTACTGAGTTGGTAATTTTCAGTCCAATAAAATGAGGATATTTTATTTTCTAGGCTATATTGACTCACTGGGTTCAGCATACTGTTACAGTTCAGTAGCCCAGGACAAAAGTGTATTCCAGTACTATTTTCTTTTGAACTTGTGGGGAATAAATTACTGTTTAACTTTCCCTCATGAACCACATTATCTTCCACAGTCACATCCAGTGAGCTGTTTTCCTTGGGTAACAGGTAACCAGAGCTTTTCCCACACCTCTTTCTTTTCTCTACACTCATTGTTTCAGTTCAGACGGAAATTTTTCAACAAACCACCCCACTGTTTTCCTCTCAGGACCATCACCAAAATCTGATCTACTCCTTATTCAGCCAAGAAGTGAGTAAGAGGACTGAAGATTTTTCTTTGTTAAGTGTCTCAGAGTGAATGTAGATCAGCTTGCTTATCTTCACTCTCCTCAGTTATGTATATTATCACTGTAATCATCACCGTTTGTTCGTGTATTTTTGATTCACTGCCACTGACAGCTGTCCACACAGCAAATGCCCAAATTCAGTCACAGTTTCTCTTTTTTAACTTGGTTTACACCACTTTCAGTCAAAGTTGCAAAGTTTTCTAATTAGCACTTATGCCTTTCAGAGTGGGTGATATGTGTAGCTCTTGGTTTTTATTGTCCCCACAGCTCATATCGTTACTTGAACAACCATTTAAAGCAAGTTTTAATGACTTCTTCACAGAAGGGTAGACAATACAGTGAATAAATAAAACTTCTTGAATAAGTAAAAGAAGTTGGAATGAACTCCTTAAAAATGCTGCATATGCATCCTATTTCTGCAAAGCTCCCTTCTTGGCAAAGGACTTAAACACATTTAAATCCTACTGGCTTCAGTGACAGCTGAGTACATGTTGAAGTATTTTGCTGGTGGCTGGCCACCATATTCTGTAACTCACAGAATCTAGCTTTCAGATACATCTACTGGGTGAGAGAGGGGGTGGGGAGGGTATTAAAAAATAGGATATTGGCACCCATAACATGTTTTTTTCCAGATACAAAGAAGAAAAATTCAAGAAATACACTTTTAAAAGTGAATGCTAAACTTCAAAACTTACGGAAAACTTTGAATATTGGTTTCTCAGCTTACCACTATGAGATAGCAGTGGTAGGAAAAAATAATTATTAATCTTTTAAAATGGTATATCACCAGATGTCCTTTCTCCACTATTCAGTATCCATATGGCAGCATTTTTTAAGTGTAAGTGTATTTGTCCATATACAAAAGCAATCTCCTTCCATATTCTGGGCTATCAAAACATGACAGAAAAATGGATGTGCCCTTTTCTGTGCTCTCTTCCCCTTAAATCTTCCTCCTCAAAATCGCAGTTATTTCCAACTGTATATTCATGGACTGGCTTCACAAGTTAATTACCAGTGTTCTGGATCATTGTAAACGAAATCCAAAGGCTGGTCCAATCTACTGAGCTGCAAGGAGAGTGATTTATTTTATAAAGTACAACATATCTAAATATACTGTGTAATTACAGAAAGTTTTCTGATGCAATTTAGTTTCAGCTGGCTCTGTATTTGATGAAAAACTTACATTATCTAATTATGAAGTATATTAAAGATATGTATGTAATTCGCAAAACTTCCAAAAAAGAAGGAATATTTTGTATGAAGATAATAACGCCCACTACAATCATATTAAACTCATGAACATGAAAGGAATACTAGATTAAAAACAGATTACCACATACATATATATATTTCACCAAATAGATAAAAGCGAACAAAAGCAGTGCAAGTTTTCGTACGTGTTCTTGCTGTTATGACAGTTTACCCATAACTGAAATGAATCTGTGGCTCTTTGCTACGGACAACCTGGTCCAGACTGTTCCTTGTACAGTCCACATTCTGCAGTTCAATGCAATTCTTAGTTGATTTATTTTCAGTTATGTTCACAGATGGAGGCAGAAGCTGATGCCCTGACTTTGAACAGTTTGATGTTGATTTGGAACGTGAGGAAAAGCTAGTGGTGCTGTGATAAGGCCAAGACAAGATTTTAAAATGCTGACAGACAGCTTTTCTGACTCACTAGGAAGTCTGCAGAGCCAGCATGGAGACTATGCAATACAACACATAGTCTTAACTGTGCTTTCACCTCAAGTTGGCAAGCAATGCAAGATTAAGCAGAACAAGTGGCATCCAAAAAGAACACATAGGTAATTATGCAAAGGCAAATCTCAGTCAGCAGTGGTAATACTGCTGTCCTCCAGAGATTGCTGCTTTACCATTGTACACATAAAGGGTTCAAAATAAATAGGCATTCTCCAGGAACTTGCAGGCTGAAGACAGCACGCAATGCATTGTACAAACCCACAATCAAGGCTATGACTAAGGCACCCACTCAAAAGTATCTCCCCTAAAATGTTTGCTATAATGGCTCTCACAAATACTCCCATAAAGAAATATTCCAAAATACGGAGCAGTGTTGAGCCAGTGATTACTGGCTTCTGCCACCTAATCGCAATGTGCAGCTGCACAGAACAATAGTGAAATTAATTTGAAGTTTATCCATGCAATAACAATGTTTCCTGGAAAATAGATGCATATTGCTTCAGATCAAATATGTGAACAACTGGTCAGTCTCCAAATAGGCAAGTTTTACAACAGCAGTAACAACTGTTTATACAAAGACAGCAGTAATCTCTGACAAAATACAATGTCTTCTTTCAAAGGAAAGGGCTACACTGATATATTCTGTTGAACAAGGTAGAGAGGCTATGGCAGCAGTCACTAAAGCAATAAAGATCAATAAAAGTGACAGTACAATTCAGAAATGAATGTGATTTTCTGGTAGAACAAAATGGTTTGCAATAGGCACTATGAAATGTAATTGAAAGTTCTGTATATGCCTACATTAGGGGCTTAATTCTTTGGAAAACAGTATAGTTACTCTAAATGGCAATTCACGTTTCAAAGGTCCTTAAATTAATAATGGTTCAGTTCTGATTATATGAAAATTCATACTATATTTGAGAAGATTTAAGAAGTAATGAATGTTGGTTTAAGAGGAACAGAATGTAACAGACAGTGTTGTGGAAATCCTCTTTATAGGATAGCTTGTGTGCTGGTTAGAAAGCGCGTGTCAGTACACATATAAGCTGATTTTTCTATTGTTATTAAATACACCTACTCCTACAATGTTTACTCCTACTACTCCACAACTAGTACTACCACTGATTATAATAGTACAAAATGGAGAAGCACAGTTTCATTTAAGCAAACAATTTTCTGTTTTCTATCATCGTTCTTCTGTCATTTTGGCAATTTACTCAAAAGAATAGCACAGCTAATTGATCCTATTACAATCCAAAGGCCTATCAGCCTTTAAGATTAATTATATATGGTAGTACAGCAAAGAGCAGAAATCCTTTATTTGAAGTGTTGATTCTGAGAATCTGAAAGCAGAACAACGGCTGACAAATAACGAAAATTGCTCAAAAATTATTACGTTATTATGAATGGAAATCTATTCTGACTATTGCAAAGAACTGGTCACATACAGCCTTATTTTAAATAAGATAATTGTCATACAGTGAATCCAGAAAGCGTGCTCTTTGTGCTGTTCCTATGGTCAGTAGAATTCAGCAAGTGGGAACTCAAAATGAGGAAGGAGGTAACAAAAGAATTAGTTAAAATTCTTTTCTTTAAATAAGGAATGAGGCCAGTTCTCTCACGTACAGAGAAAGTAACGTAAAAACCAAGCCCTCAGGGATCAAGCCGCCCGCCCGGCTGGGCCTCTGACAGGGTCCAGAAGCAGGCAGCTAGAGCAGCGCGGAAGAGCAGAGCCACGCAGGGGTACCTAGCTGGCAGCTCCACAGGGGCTGCCCACCTCTGCCCGGTGTCAGCAGCAGCACCCCTCCATTCAACAGTCTTCTGCGGGACTTTGCGCAGACAGAAAGCACTGCAGAAAATGCCTCAGAAGCAGGAGGTGTCTGCACAAAGAAATTGTTTCTAGCGGATTTGCTTTATTTTGCTAGGAACATGTAGAGCTTTATTCTCAAGCTGTGAAAAGGCTCGCACACAGTTTGTAGAATGCTTTCTTACTTTTGTACTTACCAGGAACAAACTCCCGGTCAGTTTTGGTGAGGATGGTTAATATTCTACCTTGCTGAGGTGCTCAGAGTCCTAGGCAGCTTCACCAAGCGTCAGAAGACTCAAGGGTTTGTTCACAGATTCTCACAGGTCTTATCATTTACCCTTGCATAATAGTCCCAGTTCTCGTTAATAGGGCATACCTGCTGAGATCACTAAAGCAGCATCTCAACGGTAATTCAATTTAAAAGGAAGCTTTTGTAGGGTGTCTACAGTATACAAGTTAATTATATTAAGATTAGTTTACTGTTGGCCTCACTGATAGTATTAATAGTCTGGCTATGTCAGCCTTATGTTTGAACCTCTATTTCATTTAACTTGTAGGCCCAGGAAAAATAATGAGGAACTTTCTAGATAAATTGCATGTTCCCACAGAAGAATGGTCAATATATCTACTTGATAACACAGTTCAGGGGAAAGGCAGGGGAGTGAAGTTTACCTGCATTAAATCTGGACAAGAGAGAATTTACCTAATTTTCATCTATACTAAGTCTACGATTTACTATTGCACTACTGCTTTTTGACACGGAATTATAACTAGGCTGTTACGCTGGTAGCTTCACACTCTCTCTTTGTTCCTGTTGGGATAGCATTCTGCTCTGAAATACATACCTCTCATAGACGTGAGGGAGAAAAGGTTTGCAGGAGGGAAGAAGAAAGCCTCTTACTCCTAGTAATGCAGCCATGTAAAAGCTGGATTAGCTGCTTGGCCCAGGAATGGAGGACAGAAACCAGTTAACATTATGCATTAATGTCTTGAATGGCAGAAGTGACAACAGGACAAACAGACAACACACCGAATGGGTCACCACCCAGAGATGGCTACGGGGTTTGCTGAAGTCACCAAAGTAAATGCAATCCTGTCCTTTGGGCACATCACCTTTTGCTAGGATCAGTTTCTGAGGAGGCCAAAAGTCCTTCTTTAAAAGCTCTTAGCAGGGCTCTCTTCTTTTCTCAGCAATTTTCTCAGGAAGAGAAGACTATGTGTACTGAGAGTTTTACCTATGCATTCACCCATGACAATATATGGAACAAGATAAAAATCATCTTAGGAGAAAACACCTGAAGCCACGCTGCCATCTAAGTTCTTTCACAAGACGGCACATGTCCCCTCTTGTTTTCTGCTGCACAATGACACAACTTCAGCAGCTTTTCTACCCACCTACTCTTCTAACCACAGTAACTTATACACAGGAAACTCTTAAGAAAGGCATAAAATGTGTGTTTATATCCTTTGATGGTAAGCACGGAACTGAATATGAAACCAGAAGGACACAGTTCAAAACAACATGAGTGCTCTGAAACGGGCTCTGAGGATTTGTCCTGAATTGGTCTGTGAAGGACAGCACCAGCTATGTCACCTTTAGGTTCATCCAGGATCAGGTAGCAAGTTGGGATTACCTATCAAAATCCTAGTTGTAGATCAAGACTTACACTCCCCCACACACTAAGTCACACTTTAGGTGTATAAATCTTCTACCACCGGGCTCTGGTATCTCAGCTCACCAGCCAGTGCTGCAAAGGGGTTAAATGGATTGATGACATTTCTCGGTCACACAGAATCTGCTCACAGTGCTTTTTTGTGGAAACCTTCAAGAACGAGTGATTGATCCCAAGTTTCATCGTATGGGGTTATGTTGGCCTGGGGGAACAATATACATTGTCAATGCTAGGGTGAATTTTCTTAATGGCACAGGAGCACAAGGCCATGGGTTAGGTAACGCCACTGTTCAGTTGGAAAAGCTTACGAAAAAATACTAGTCTCTAGGCTCAGGCAAATAATGTGAAGAAATACACAACTGAGAAAGATGGAGACTTTGCTGAAGATGCAGACATTGTAATCTGAGGTTAATACATTTCCCAAGACATTTCTGTCATTAAAGAAGTTTACAAGCCGTTAACATAATACAGTATTTATAAGATACCTCTGAAATGTTTTAAAATAGGTGTTTGGAAACCTTGATGATTTAATATATTTGATAATGATAGTGCAGTAATTACAAATGATTTTGTTTCCATTGAAGATGATGAATGATCAAGACCTAGAACGAAAAGCAATTTTACAGAATTCAGAAGGAAAAAAGAGCTATATCCAGCCTGCATTATTTCTCCTTCAGATTCTTGAAGGCTAGACTCTAGTGCCTTGTGGGCACTAGAACAGAATTGCTGAAATATTGTACTTACTAAAATATTTTTTCTTGAATGTTTCAGAAGCAACTGATAAAAGAAATTTGGAAACTTATCTAAAGCAGTAAAGCCAAGCTGTGAAGTGTTGGGGACAAAACTACTGCTTTGTGAAAAGCATGGTCTGAAAAGCTGATCCTGGTCAAGGCTTCATTAAACCAGCCACTGGCTAAGATGGAGAAAACAAGCACTTTACTGAATAGGCAGTAGAAGGAGGAAAAAAATTCTCTCTGTTGCATGCATGCAGTTGTGTGATGTCATCCATGTGTGTACATAAAATAATAACAGTAAAGCAAAGTATGGTTTTGGAACAATAACTGAGGTTTTGCAAAAATACCGAGAAACAGATTAAATCCATGTTTCCAGTGGATATTCAGGTGCTTTTGTAAAATTAACGTTATATATAAACACAAATCAGTGTTTAAGTGCCAGATGGTTAATGAAGACCAGCCAGGCAACTTCCATAATTCACAATAATGAGTATGGTAATGAGCCTGCATTATAAACCCAACAGCCGAGTGATACATAGTGCCTACTTGAAGTAACAAAGCATTTGGAGTGTTTGATATTAGCCAAAAATGTTGCATTTCCACAAAAAAAGACAGGGAATGTAAGTGATAGATTTGGTGAAGTTGAATGAAAGGATCCTCAAAGTTTGCTACAAATAAATTTAATCTCCATTAATAGCAAGTAACTAGGATTAAAATGCAGTGACAGAAATTAAAACATTAAATTAGTTCCACTAATGTGTCCAGTAATGAACAGCTTTTCCATTCCAGCATTTTCTGTTTTCATTGGCTTTGCTAGTAGCAACACAGACTCCTACTGCTTTTTCGGGGCTTCATTCTTATGAAAGTTACATTTGGCACAACTGTGATAGTGGCACACCTAGTACTTGTCTGTGATAATGGATTGATGTAATGATCTATTTGCACGTGCAATTACAAGATGATACATGCAGATTAGTCCTGCAGTTGAAATAAACCATTCCCACTGAGGCCTCTGCATAGTTACGCTTCTTAAATGAAAACAAGGTTGAATTCTTTTCTCTGTTATTACGTCTCACATACTTAGGAGGTGGCTGGGTAAAAGGTGATGGTAAGACGCAGTTATGGGGTAAGAAAAGCAAAGTCCTGTGCCTGTACCTGAAAGCTGATGACTTGTGAAAGTGCTTCCACTTCTTCCATTCATGGGGGGTCCCTGGTGGGGACTCTACACTCTCCAGCTGTCAAAATGCTGTTCCCCTTCCTCAGACACAGGCTTTTGCCCTCAGACCATGCCTGAACAGCTGCTTTTATCTTTGCAGCAGATGCCTTCACCTTGACCCTTTTTTTTTCAGACAGCCTTTTAGCCTTATGAAATGCCCATGTGATCTGACACATCTGTTTTGCTTTTCCTTCAGAGTAACCTTCAGAGTAGCAATACTGTAATAAAACAAAGGCTTCCTCTTTCTTTCCTCGTTGCCTTCAGGATTTTAACGTCTGTTTTCCCAGTACTCATGTCTTCATTTTCTGGCTAGCTGTTCACACGAGGTATCTCTTTAAAAAGAGACAAATCACAAGGTGCTGGCACTGTCATCAATCTATATCAATATGTTAATAAACATAGGCTCAGCAGATCTATACTGCTACTAGTTCTAACATCATTATTTTTGAAGCATTTATTCATGGAATAGCTAAAAAACGGTTACAATTTGATTAAAAGAAATCTGGATAAAGCCTTCTATTTGAGCCATAGAAATGGGGACGTATGTGTAAAATTTTCACTGGGTTCAGTAAAGCTTTTATCATGGATTGAAATTCTTACTTTTTCACCAAAATTCTTGCCCTACATTTTCTTGATCTCTTAAAGCTGTTAAAGTTTCTGTAATTAATCCGTTCATCATTTTCATACCAACAACTTGTAAACTTTCAGGGTCTGTCTGGTCACTTCCTTGCACCTTGTACAGCCATCACTCAGCTGGAGTCTGCAGATTTTTCTGCAGTCTGTGCTGGTGAGAAATATGCTTGACACCATTTTACTGTGAGTCAGTTTGGAAATGAAACTGCTGTTGAAAACAGAGCAGTGGCACTGCGCTTCTTCCAACAGCTCTGTAATCTGCCTCCTCTTACAGTTCTATATCCTCCTTCTTAGCCTTCTGTCTTGTCAAACAGATGCCATGACACTGCGTTGTCAATAAAAATCAGTTTAAAAGATACCTATATAAAAATACTACATTTCTGCAAAGTGGGTGCTCTCAGAACAAGAGTTCAATATTCCCTTTGGATTCCTGTCACGGAAGGGTACCAGGGTGCAAAGATTTTGCTTTTTTTGCTCTTTTCGAGCTTATGCCTCAGATTAGAGCCCTGGAAAAAAAACCCATTTATTTTAAAGAAGTGTCAAAGCAAAAACAGTGGAACGATGGGCTTTGTGCAACACATTTGCTTTAGCTATACTGTTCTTCCATTTCCTTCCTCCCTTTCATTATTATTATTAGGCACCTCAGGAGCCCATTTTTCTGTCCGCCTCATTAATCCTTTTCTTGTATTTCATATCCTATTTCAGTCATTTCTGTACATTATTGTATGCTGTTTGTATTTGCTTGTTCTGCACAGCATGCATTCCATTACCCAGTTTGTTTTCCTTTTGTTTCAAGCCATGTGGTTTCCCTGGATTCCCTTCTGGATTGGTTGCTTTGTTGTTTCTCAGCATTTCTACATGAGTCATTTCGTTCTGACTTTTGATTCTGTTGTTCAGGTTTGGTATACATTTTAAATGTATTATACCACAAAATGTTCATAATTCTACTTTAAAACTGATGACTGCCTTTATGATATTATTTACATTTAATCTAGATGTATCAAGAAAATTTTTAATATTAGTAATATGAATTCAAGCATGATTTGATGGGGAGAGGATATTGTTGTCCCAGTGTTGGTAACAGACTTTGAAAATGCTTTTTCAATATCTTACATATACAAACAATTTAAATAGGATAAATCAAATTTGATGACTGTAAGATTTCTATGTAAGCTAAAGAAAAATACTAATCTTCTGTGGGAGGAATAATGATTGGTTACTAGTAAGACATAAACCTCTGGGACAAATCTGAGAGGCGTTTTTAAATCCTGGCAGTAACAGTCTGCAAGATTTCAGTAACTGCCTAAGAAAAGGGTGAAATAAGAAAGATAACACATTACTGACTGAAACAGTCTGAAAGTAACTTCAGACAGAAACCTTTATTATAAATACTGGTGCGTTGGCTTTGTTTTCTTCCTTTATTTTACATCAGTCATTCTAACTTTCTCTGTCTTTTGCTTTTTCTCACCTCTCCTTTTCTTCCCCTCCCTCTATCCTTCTTCTCCTGAATATTTCTCTTTCTCCCATTTCACTTCTCTGTATTGATTGTTATCAGACTCTAAATACTCCATGTCTTTTATCCCATTCTGGTTTTACTACAAAGAAAAACCAAAAAAAGAATACATTCTACAAGCAGGGACATCTAAGAAAACAACTTGAATCAATGTCTTCAGAACAAGATCACTCAAATTCACAATATTACAAACTATGTTCAGTGTAATTTTTTCTTCTGAGTTGTTTTTTAAATTGCAAGAATATACCTCTGTTGTTTTCTAGTACACATGCATTTTTCCATTTAAAACGAATGATAATCTGTTGCATTCTATTTCTAACATAGGAATATATACAACTGCCACTAGTAAAGCCTTTGTCCAATACATTTGATATATGCAGTATATGACACTTTAAAAAATACAACATCTAAAAGTTTAAAGAAATACAATTGACCTCATGGAATACATTATTAATGGTGCTGCTACTGTTGTTACTATGTGTAATGAGCTTGGGGGTCCTGGTAATACACAGCTCTGTATAGATTTAGAGCAAAGAAACTGCCTTTATTTTGAAGAATATTCATTTAATTCAGGTATACATATTCCACTATAAAGTTACACAAAGTTTATATACTCGATGATTTATAAATAAACAATGTCCATACTGAATGACTCCAGAAATATAATTTTAAAAGGGAAGTTCAATGGGATTTAGTCTAAATCGGATTTTAGTCTCTCAAAGGGATTTAGGCTCTCTTGAAATTCAAACTTCATGATTATAAAATTGTATTTTATTAAATGTCTCACAGTTATGAATCTAATATGAGTTGTCATTATTCCTTTTCCGTGTTATTTGTATAATCAACTTGGTTCATTTGAAGGAAGCCAGGGATTAGCTATTTCTTCTTTAATGCCTTCCTAAATATTCTGACACACTTTGATTGAACATGTATGATTTCTCTTTAGTTTCCAGGGATTTTTGCTCAGATCTGTGTCTGTGAGAATGGGATAGGAGATCAGTATAACTGTTTCATAAAGACACTGATTTTTTGAATATCATTAGAACTGTGGAATGGTTTGAGTTTGCAGGGACCTTCTAGATCATCTTCCACTAGACCAGGTTGCTCAAAGCCCATCCAGCCTGGCCTTGAACACTTCCAGAGAGGGGGCAGACACAGCTTCTCTGGGCAACCTGTGCCAGTGCCTCACAGCCCTCACAGTACAGAATTTCTTCCTAATAGCTAATCTAAATCTCCCCTCTTTCAGCTTAAATGCCATCGCCCCTTGTCCTATCACTACACACCCTGGTAAAAAGTCCCTCTCCAGCTCTCTTACAGGCCCCCTTCAGGTACTGAAAGGCTGCTATTAGGTCTCCCCGGAGCCTTCTCTTCTCCATGATGAACAGCCCCAACTCTCTTAGCCTTTCCTCACAGGAGAGGTGTTCCACCCCTTGGATCATTTTCGTGGCCCTCCTCTGGACACACTCCAACAGCTCCATGTCTTTCCTGTGCTGAGGGGTCCAGAGCTGGACGCAGGACTCCAGGTGAGGTCTCACCAGAGCAGAGCACAGGGGCAGAATCCCCTCCCTTAACCTGCTGGCCATGCTGCTGGGGATGCAGCCCAGGATACGGTTGATCTTCTGGGCTGTGAGCGCACACCACTGGGTCATGTTGAGCCCCTTGTCAACCAGCACCCCCAAGTCCTTCTGCTCAGGACTCCTCTCAATCCACTCTCCATCCAGCCTGTATTTGTGCTTGGCATTGCCCCGACCCAGGTGCAGGACCTTGCATTTGGCCTTGCTGAACCTCAGGAAGTTCACATGAGTCCATGTCTCAAGCCTGTCAAGGTCCCTCTGGATGGCATCCCTTCCTGCCAGCATATCGACTGCACCACACAGTTTGGTGTCCTCAGCAAACTTGCACTCAGTCCCACTGTCCATGTCACCAACAAAGATGTTAAATGGCACCAGTCCCAGTACTGACCCCTGAGGAGCCCCACTCATCACTGGTCTCCACCTAGACATTGAGCCATTGACTGCAATCCTTTGAGTGTGACCATCCAGCCAATCCCTTAGACACCAAGTGGTCCATTAATTACTGTACATATAATTTAAAACTCTTAAAAATAATTGTGAAGGACAGGGGAAAATAAAAATGGATTCAGAATACAGAGACTTTCTTATGTGTGATTTGTGAAGGAGGGAAGCAGGAAAAAGGATTGTTTTCTATCTTCTAATGATTAGATAAAAAGCAAGAATAATTACCAGCTCAGTGGGCAGGCTGGTACAAAGGAAGAAACACCATCAAGCAGTTGTTTTTTTAGCTTCGGCAGGCTGCGCACATAAACATACACACACACCCCTGGGTGAGTTTTGCAATCCTGTAAAATCTAATGAATTATCTTCATGGCACGTTTTGATGCATATTGTTCCATATGATTGGTTGATGTCATTTCAGTTTTTATGTTGTCTAAGACTTAACTAATGTCTGCAATTCAAATTAAGGATATAACAAGGTAGGTATGGAAACGATGAGTGCATTTTCCCAAGTCTTTCCAGATCAAGCTTGTTACCAGCATGAAATACAATGATGACTTTATGAATAATTCTTAATAATCTTGAGTGTGAAACGTAGACCAGTCTGGATAAACCTTAGTGAAATAAGGCTTCTGTTTCCCCACTTGGTATTCTGGAGTTTGTTCACATAAGAGATCACTTCTTTCATCAGCTATTCATTCAAGTAAATTTCAGAGTAAACCTAGGAGTTCTGTAAATCTGGTACAGAGTAAACACATTAATATTAAACACTACGCTATTTTATCTGAAATTGCTTGATGTACCATACATTCTCTGTCAAAATGCTCCAAAGAGTGTCATATGCATTGCTCACAGGAAGAGGGCCTTCAGAAAACTAGGTTACCAAAATCCAGGTCTGGTATCCAAGACAGGTATGACCAGACCAGCGCAGACAGAATTAGGTTTGTTAAGTCAGATAATTTAATGGCTACAGTTTAGTTCATATGTATGTCTGTTGGGAGTCAAATTCTCCCGTAAGTGTTGCACAGACTTCGAAGTCTGAATCCACCAAAATCCTAAGTTTCCTGTCTCACATAACAGCATAGTCTCTAAGGTTTCAGCTGGCTCTAATTTTTGTTTATGTAGTAGGTATCATTAGTTTTAAAATAAGGACAGGACAGTTACAGAAATTGACAACGGATATATACCAGCAAGTACTGGAGAGCAGGAACATGAAAATTTAAAAGTATTCGTCTTCCAGTCATTTCCTCCTAGCAATAGCCATGGGGGCTGTAGATTCACGGGTTAGTGTCAGGAGAGAAGAAATGCTCACTGATATGCCTGGTTCACATCATCCTGGTATCAAAACATGCTTAGAAGGTGTTTGCCCCTCCGTTTTCTGTTCCCCGTCACTTGAACCAATGCCTTATTCTCTCTAGACTACTGGGCGCAATATAACCAAAGACTGCACATACCTTTCTTCCTTTTTCTTATTTAGCTCCATAAAATCTTTCACATCCTGTAATGATTTAAGGAACAACACTATTTGTTCACTAAACTACAAGGTGTAACACACAGTTAATAGACTGTCCATGCTTCTTTCAGTGAAAGATCAAAATTATGTACCTAATTCCTTTCTCATTGGTACCAATTTTAAACCCATCATAAGAGTATTATATGGCATTTTACTGCTATTCAAGTTTGCTCTTCTCAGTGATGCATAACCCATACTTGGATTTAATCTGAAAAGTTAGAAATGCTCAGATCCAGTATTTGTTATAGGAAAACACCCATCAGCTGAATTGTTTCAAGATACTAATTTGTGTGAAAATAAAGGGTCTGTATTGTAGAGAAAAGAGATGGGTGCAAAGCATAAGACAGTAAACCTCAAGGAGACAAGCAAAGTAAAAGATTTTCCTCAAACAGAAAGTATAATCTGTCTTCTATCGACTCACCTAATCTATGCAAATTTGCAATGTGTTCAGCAACTAGCAAATGTGGTCACAGTAAAGATGGATGTTCCATATACAGGAAAAGCAACGCTTATCCAGATGCTGCAAAGCTATCTTAATTTGTGCTCCTTTAGACCAAGAACAAAGCAGATTGCCTGCAACCATAGCTACTAGTTCAAATGTCAAATTTCTCTCTTAAATGTACTACGGAGGAGGCAGCAGCTGACAGGCAATCCAAGTGTAGAGGATAAGTGGATAATGGAAATTCCAGGAGAGACCCCTTGCAACAACTGAGGAAAGCCAAAGGTGAAAAGAAATACTACAGTCACTTGGGTGTGAATGTTTGTGAAAACTGCTGCTACATTCCTCTGTAAGCAGTGCAAATTCAGTATTGTTTCTGTCCTCTTCCTGTTCCCCTGCCAGAATACACGACACTTTTTCTTTTTTTGCCTTCATTACTGGAAATGCAGACTACAGCAACATCAAGTGGAAATCTGACCCACTCAGCAAAAAAAAGAGAAACAGCCAGGGACTCTCAGTTACTGCCTCATGTCTAAACGCACAGAAATTCTGTCTACTGAGGTGGAGCAGAAAGCTGTAAGGCTCCTTTACTTACGGTGATCCTGCATGAACACAGCCCTCCACAAGTCAGCACCAGTGCCTAGCGGGCTTACTGGGCCAGGTGGCAAAACACATAATTTTGAATAGGTTTAACTTTTTCTCAGTTTTATACTGCTTTTGGATGGGATACTATTAACGGAGAGATCTGACACTCCCATTGCTTTGAAAGGTCATTCCCATTTCTACAACTCACCTTTGAGGGAACAAGTGAAGATTTATTTCATTTTTCTTTTTATACAAGAGAAGCCAGACAAGATAGCAGAGGAAAATTCCAGAGAGACATCCCACTGTGAAGCATAGGGGTAGGACAGAACAGTTCAACTAGAAATCATCATTTTTTCAAATTAAGTTCCTTGTTTAATGTGAGTTTTAACCATTGTCACACTGACAGCTGGGGTGCTGAATAAGCCTGTTTGGGATATGGGCTAGCATTTGCATGTGTATGTGCTTATGTGTAATTTACATAGTTTTTTTGAGATACGTCACAATTTGCATCACTTTTTCTAAAGTGCTTGCAATATACCAGATGGAATAATTGTGTTTCTTTTCTGAAGGATTATTTTAAAACAAGATCCAGTGCAGTACTTTATTTATAATTACAGAGCAAAGCAAGAAGCAAGACATGAAGGAACAATATGAAATACTATTCTATTTTGTCATAGTTCTTAGATGACATTTGACCTCTGTGAACAGTTCCTGCTTATCTTCTCTCTGGGCTAAAAAGCTCTTTTTTTCCATATCCCAGGTTGCATTATGACAAAGCCAAACTTCCTTTATATGCATGAGAATTTGAAATGGTCCTTCTTCACTGGAAGTACAACGCTCTGACAGTAGTATCGGTTGCTTCAAAAGAAAACAAGTAGTCCTGCAGCAGATGGCTTAAGAAGAAAAAAATGTATTTCAAGAAAAATCTCCTTTAACTAGGAGAATGGTTTAGTGTACCATAGTCCACTCTAAACAGTCTTCGTGGAGGGAAAGTTAACCATTGAAGCTTGGCTCCAGCCACCTTGTTTCAGATACCCAAACTGGCTCATACAAAGCTAGCCAGGGCATCTCTGTAACAGCAAAAGTATACCTTAGCTTTGCTTCAAAGTTCATACAACTTCTCGCATACAGCAAAGTTATAAAGTCACTTTTATTTACTCACATTAAAAAAATACTATTTCAACACGTTCAATTGGGATATGTATCATAAACATTTGAAAAACGTACTTCACAACCTATCTACAAGCGGACGGGTCTGACTAGATGGTGTAACAAAAGAAATATCATTTGACAGACAAAATATTCACTCTCCAAGTTTCACTCCTACAGATTTTTGGAGTATGCTGATTAGATGATCGACTGGTATGATAGACACACATAGACATAATTAACAAAGAAATCTCCCACCTTAGGGCACCATCTGATCTTCCTGCAACTCTGTGTGAAAGTAGTCACAAGTCTAAATTTCAAGTGTTACTACCACCCTTTCCCCCATATCTTCTGAAGGGCTAAATAGGGCATGCCCACCTATGCACAGCTCTTTTTGTCACACAGCTAAAATGATGACAGTAATCCATGTGTTTTACAGATTCTTTTGGCTAGGTTCTACATATTTTGAGATTTGCATAATCTTCACAAAAACCAAAAGGAAATAATCCTTTTGAAACTATTTTGCAGGGCCATCCTAAGCAAAGCAATGGAATTACTTACATTTGCTCTAAAAATTTTTGGAAAGCTAACAACCTTGTAAATTATGATATCACCCAGCTCCTTTGCTTGATTAAACTAAACCTTTCCCAAATAATTTTTCTTTTATTAGAAATGTGACCTATGAAGCTTCATATAATTAAGGTTTGCAGTAGATTAGGGACAAGGTGAAGCTTGCATTTGTTGTAGGTTTAAAAAAATGACCGTCCTATTTCTGGTAAACACCTGTAAGGTAGCAACCTGTTTCACATAAGCTCCTTAAAATTTTGTAGCAATTCCCTGCAGTGAAATCAGTGAAAACAGTGATGAATCACAAGAACATCACTATTCACAGATACAAACACCAAAACCAAGTCACTCCTTTCCAGCAGCAAATTGTAGATAATGTTTTTTTCATCACTTCTGTCTCCTTAGTGTCTACCTATAACGCAAGCACAATTTATTTAAGAAACCAAATACAAAGTCCTGAAACAAGTTCATTAAAAACCCTCACAATGTTAAAAGATACAATGTTCACTTTGCAGAAATGATGCCAACAGCAACAGCTGTAAAAATCTGTCATCCCTCATGTTTTTGTGAAGCCAAGAATATGGATAGCCTATTAGCTTCAGTGTCATGCCACTGTTCCTGAGTACAGCCATATTATTCAGAGGGAAATAACTGCAGCTATCCAGTAGGAGGATATTTGCATGATTAAAGGACTACAGATGTAAGAAAAGACTTTTTAACATTTTGGGAACCGAGAGTTTGTTAGACCAAATCTGTAGAAAAACACGTGCAGGAACTGCTGCTGGTGTGCTTTCTTTCACAGGCAGCACTACGTCTAAGATTAGGATACCATGTAGCACAAAATATCACCAAAATATAAGAAAAGTATAACTTACAGTGCTATTTTATTTTAAACAGTATTCTTCTAAAACGGTTTTCCATGGTCTGGGAAGGCCATTCTGTTTCATTTTGTTCCTCATTAAAATGCTCAGAAAATAATCTACCCTTGTAGGATCTCTGTGGAAAAACTTGCTATGTTATCTTGAGCACAGTCCTAGTCAGGATATTTGGTCAAGAGAACAACTGGAGACTAAATACCTATAGGCAAATTAGGAAGAAATTGTTACGCTCTTCAGACAGTGCTCTGCAGCTTTCTTGACTCCATAACTCCTACCTGTTTGTCCCTTAGTGACAGCAGTAATTCACAGACCATAAAGTTTAACCTTTGGAATGGTGTCAGGGTTGGGCACCGTAGCTGTTACCTGACCCCTGCTCCCAGTAACAGGACCAGTCAGCTTTTGGAAGATGCGGATGGTATGGAAGAGCTTTGGTAACTATGAAATAAACAGAGTACAGTGCAGAGCCATCTGTCAGCCACTTCTGTAAACTGTCCCTCAGCCACAAAGCCTGGCTGCTTGTGATTAACATGCTTTGTCTCTCTCTCTGTTTATCACCTGTAAGGAGAAAACATGCCACTCTGAATATAGTAGTGAAAGTTACTATCAGGTATCTATTGCAGAAATTACATAAAAAGGTAAGGTGAAGAAATTATTCTATCAAATAGAATTGAGGGACAAAGTAGTGCGGAGCTGGGAAAGGGGGATATGGCACACAATGCAGTTTGAAAGAAAGGGGGAAGTCAGCAAGATGCAGATGGCAGGAAACATGAAGAAGAAAATGTTGACATTAACAGCTTGCACAGTCTGCAAAGGAAAAAAGAAAGGAAGCAGGTTAAAAAAAGAAAAAAAAAAAAAAAAAAGGAAGTAGAAAAAAAGAGCTGGTAGAGAGACAAGAAAGACAAATTAGAGGGTATATCCGAGAGGTAAACTGCGGAAAATCTGTGTAGATTTTTAAAAGAAAGAGCTGGTTTTGCACTGGATTCTTAAAGGGTTGAGGAGTCATTTCAAGGTGATCTGTTTCTATTCTTAGTCTGAGTGGTAAGATTGGTTGCAGAGTTCTCCAGGTAAGATGACAGAGGAGCTACCAGGATGACAAAAGGAAATTAAAGGGAATATAAAGACAAGCAGGATGGAAGCTTTTCAACACTGTTGGACAGTGCATTCAAACAGAAATATTTGCTGACAGTAGGAAAAGCAGCATAGTTTGGGATCCAGGACTCCATTGCTCTGAGAGAAGTCAAAGACAAGTAAGCAGGCAGCAGTCTCCTCAGAATCCTCCTTACTGTTCTAACACAGCATCTTTAGCATTTTCTGGTGTTATTTCCAAATGAAGCCAGCACATCAGCCAGCAGTAGAAACCAAATAAATTTTGCCAGCTGCCCACACTACATGCTAACTGCAATGGGGCCTCTAGCTCCGAGAATAACCATTAATCAGATTCCAGTATTATTTCACAACCTCTGGGTCTAACAAGCCATCTCCAGTTTAAAAATATATTTTGAGCATTGAAATAACTAGAATGGCGGAGTTAAAAATTTTCTGAGGTAATACCTAATGCTAGTGTGTAGATTCCTGTTTTACACAGTAGCCTCTACACTCCTGAATACAGATGTTTTCACCATGCGCCTGCATCCTGCAAGTCAAATGCTTTGGAGTATCCAGAAGTCAGGAAGTCAGAGAGCTGGAAACAGTGTAAGTATTCACTGGTCTAAGGAAGAGTTAAAGTCCTGCTGACACACAAATGATTTCTAGCCCTCTCTGTTTTTAGAAGATTTAAGTTGTGTGGTTGACTTAATGACATCTACTCAGCTGAACAATTGCATACAAACTTTGCAATAAAAAAAAGACAAAAATATTTTTGAAATAAACTCCTCACCAGCCTTTCTAAGAGAGCCTTTCTCTTTTCTCAGATACACCAGATACTTCTTTCCAGTTTCCTAGTTTACAGACTTCTCGGCATATTCATATTTTGGCCTGCCAGCCATATGTCTGTTGACCTTCTGGACTGTAGCCTTTATGGGTTTTAACTGTATGTCCAGCTCCCACAGCAACTGCAGCAGTGGATTATCACAAAGGCCTTAGAGATAAGGAGTGACATCACACACTATTGTTACTGCCTTTGCTAGCTCAGCAATACACCCACCCACACAGCCAAACACCTCACGGACTTCCTCTCCGTGCTGCCTTGCAGTTGTTGCAGGTATGACCCACACGATAGTCACAGAATTATCCAAACACTTAGTTCTTCAATAGCAGTTCTGACATAAACTGTTTGCATTAGGTATTTCTGTGCTACACCAAGATCTGTAATCTGTACGTGTAAGCCTCTTTGTGTCGTGAGGCAGCACGGGTCCACCGTCTGATCCCGCATTCCTACCCTCTCCGGACAAAAAAAGGCGGCTCAGTCACTGCAGTGTCAAGAAATTGCAGCACATTAAGCTGTCTGCATCATAATGCTTTGGATGCTTCCCACTTTCTGAAAAATAAGGATTAAGTTTCCCAAATCCTACCCTAGAAGTAACGAAAGCGGCAAACAAGCTTATCAAAAACACTACCCTACCGCAGCACCAAGCTCACGGCCCGCGACGCGGGCGCCCTGCCGAGCCCTCGGAGCTGCGGCCCGGGACACAACTTCCTCCCGTAAGGGCTGGCGTTTCCTGGCATTGTATCAGAATCAGCACTTCCAGAAACACCAGAGGGATTGTATCACAGCAGGGCAAAACTTCACTCCTGCAAGAAGGAAGCGGTACACTTCCCAAGTTAACGGCTCCTGAGAAAAGAAAGCGAAACCTCCTGTTTGGTTGTTTATTTATAAATACCCGAGTGCTTCAGAGCTCCTGAATCTCTCCCTCCTCTCCCCTCCCCTCCCCTCTCCTCCCCTCTCCTCTCCTCCCTGTTAGCAAGAGCTCCCCATCTCCTGGACAGCCCCCGCCGGCAAACGCTGCCGGTGCCGAGGGCGCTGCGCTGACGGGAACGGCGCTTCTCCCTCCCGCCGCCCCCCGCCAGGCGCCGCGCAGCCCCGCGCACCGCCCGCCGGCTCCGCGCTCACAACATGGCGCCCTCCAGCCCTCGGTGCCCGACAGCGCTGCGGGGCTCCCCGGCGAGGCAGGCCCGAGGCGCGTTCACCCCGCCGCGCTCGACGGAGCGGGGACGAGCGTCATCCCCCCCCCGCCCCCGCTCCCAACGGGCACCGGCACGCCGGCCCGACCCCGCTGACCCCCGCCGCCCCCGGCGCGGCGCTGGCGGCCGCACAGCGGCGGGGCGGCGCCACCTGCCGGCCGGGCGGCGGGGCCGGGGCGTGAGGGAGCCGGGGGGGGCCCGGAGCCCGCCCTGCCCTTGGACCGACTGCATGGCTCAGGAGGCACGGTGGTGTTGGGTGGACTCGGTCATCTTAGAGGTCTTTTCCAACCTATGATTCTGTGATTCTGTGACTTCACCAAGTGCTGTCCGCGTTCCCAGGGGAAGGCTGCTCCTCTGCTGGCCCGATGTCCCTCACGGGGTGAAACACGTCCCTGGCGCCCCTGGGGCCTTGCACATCGGAGCCGCCAGGGTTTCAGGAGTACTCGACAGACCGAAGCTCGGAGGGGAAAAAAACCCACCCTTGAACATGACTGCAGCGCCAGGTGGAGGCACTGCAGCTGACTAAATTCACCCGCGCAGGTGCGGGCTGCAGGCATGGCGGCTGGGAGCTCGGCACGGGTCGGCTCGCCTTCTCCCATGACCTGCAGCTCTACCCACCAGTCAGCCTCACCAGGCTGAATCCATGTGAAGCTGCCCAGATGCGGTGGTCTTCTTCTGGAGCTGAAGATGTCAACAATTTTACACTGGATACAGGGGGGCAGCCAGTTGATGTTGCCCCTGCACCTCTGCAGCTCAAGTCCTAACACCTAGATCTGCTACCGAGCATCTTCATCTTTGACCAAAACCTCCCAGTTTTGTCTCACTTAGTGGCTAGATGTTTTGTGCATTGTGGTAACCCGCAGGCTGTTGTGAGATACTGAGTTATCCTTTAGTATTGGCGTTCCTTCTTGTGAATGGCAGGGGCAAAGTGCGTATGGAGACTCTGCTGGAAACCTTCACATAGCTGGCTAATAGGCCCATCAGACAGCGATGCAGTTCACCCCTTGATCCTCTACAGATCTATGCCCTGAGCAAGCTGGGGGATAGCCTTTCGCCATAATAATTGGCTGCAATTTGGACTGAAGTCCGCAGGAGGCTAGCTGGCCGTTAGTGTCAAGTTGCAGGAATACGTTGCATGCTGAATTCTTTGAAAAATATCCTTCAATTTCTAAAACTTTATATTGAGTCAAGTTGCAGGAATACATTGCATGCTGAATTCTTTGAAAAATATCCTTCAATTTCTGAAACTTTATATTGAGTGCTAGGTGGCCAGTCGCCAGCCAATGTTCATCTCTTGTAGTGTCAGGCTTCTCTTTCCCTGCCTTGGTACCTTTATGCTGTGAGCTCTTCAGGTCTGGGACGAGCATTTATGTTTTGTTTTGCCTGCAAAATAGAAAACAGAAACCAAATAATAATAGATAATAATTATCCACATTGTGCTATGATGTCTGCATGTTCATACAGGCTAAGGAAGTGCTCCAGGTCTGTATGTGTTCACAGGTCAGGGATGCTTGAAAATTATCTCTGCTTTAAAAATAACACTTTTTCAGAATGAAAACCTCCACAGCACTGTCTCCATTCAGGAAAAATTCCATTTAGACATTAATAGATAAGGTGATGGTTTCGTAAGGTGAAACTGTCAAATATAATTTTGGAAAGCAGCGTTTCTCTATTTCAAAAGCATGTAGTATCATTTTTAAATTTTGTATAATAAAACCCTAAAAGCTGGAAATATACATTGGTTTGCAAACCGTTCAGAAACCTCACTCACTGGCTATTTTTTTTTAGCTGTGTAAGATGTTGCTGAAAGGACTTACAGAGAATTTTTGCAGGCAGAGTTTCTTGCAGGAACTTCTGCTCACATGAATCACACTCCAAATTTAATTGTTGAGATCTGAAAATGTTGAGATACATAATTTTATTTTATTCTAACTCTATAATAGCGGGCTTTATTTTTTCTGTGTTCAATCAATGAGCTGCTAAAATCTGTTCCATATTATATATCATATAATAATGTTGCAATATTTTCCATGATTTATTTTAACATAAGAGATAAGACTTGGGAAATTCTGCAAGCCAGCCTGCTGTGTGATTTGTTGGTTACTTTCTCCTTAAAGCCTTTTTCTGAAGGCAGATAGCCAGACTAGTACCACCGTATTTATTTTCTATTCTGATTTACGTATGGACAGTAGTACTGGATCTCTTTCCTTAATGTTATCTCTGGGGCACACTGGACTGAATGCTGTCTCTTTGAATCTGTCCTGTGGTGAAGCTTCTTAATCAGAGCTGACTGGTAGCTTTTCCATGCCTATATACATGGTAGGTGGACTATATCTGAACTTCTATGCTTGTAAATGTAGAATGGTTGTTGGTAGACTTTTCTCCTCTGAAATTAGATGAGATGTTGCTACAGTGAAAACATTCTTTCACTATTTTCTGAATGATACATTAAAATATTGTTGTTAGGAAAATTAACAGATTTTATTTGAAAGTGTGCAGAAGCAGTAGAAAAAGAAAAAGAAAGCTGAGCATAATTTTGCATGTTACAACAATTGTTTTAAGTGAGATAACCGTGGTTTGTATCCGTATTAGCTGGCTTAGTTTGAATAAGCAATTTGACTGGCCAGGGAAGATTATGAACTCAATAAATAAAGAAAATTCAGACTGTGTATATATTTGACTTTCTTTGCCAGGAAACAAATTAACTTGAAGCATGTAACAGAATAAACAAAATAGACTTGGCTTGCGCAGTATGATCTGCAAGCGTTGCAGAAGTTATGCAGAACTTTCAGATTCTGCCAACAATCTCCTGATGTTTTACACATAAAAGATATGAACACAGCCAGCAGTTTCTGGAGGATATGGAAGTATCTAGCAATCAGTAGTATAGTAGATTATCAACAAATATAACAGGGTGGCTTGATTGGAAGTAGGTCAATATGTATATCCATTTTAATATTTTCAAGTTGTCCTACACAATGACTGTATAAAAATCAATCACTTTTTTCTCCAAGATTTAGCACAATTGCCATCTGGTTTGCTAGTTACATCAATAAAATCTTACAGGTGTTGTTACTGAAACAGAATGAAGATAAGTAGCAAGATAATTCCTATAATAACACCTAGACAGATTCTGGTTGGTGAAAAATCAATCTCTAGCGAATGAATTATTCCATCCTATTTAATTTGGAAAGTTTACATTCTGAATTTTCATCCCCTCTGTTAATTATGTTGTTTGTATCATTTTTAAATCAGTTGTCTATGAAGAGAACAACTGACGGGTCTTGTCTCCTGTGGGAGAAAGAACTGATGCTGAAAAAATGTGGGAGTTATCCCACATGGAGTGGGCTGTGCTGCTGTTTTCACAGTGAAGTCTGTCCTACTGATTGCCTTTGAAACACATAGAAATTGAAAAAACTCTGAGGCAGACAGACAAATAATCGGATTAATTAGGAAACAAAATTGCCGACACGACATATTTAACCATGGAATTTTAATATTTTATCTTTCTAATAGGTAGACAGCATCAATTTCTGGATCAGTTAACTTTCTGATGAAGCTGTATCTGAGAACTGTCAGATTTTACCCTCTTCATGAATTAGTTTTCATTACAACAGTATTTGCCTTTCTTAGACTCATTTTAATTAAAGGGATAAAAATTTCTGTTTTGAAAACAAGTGCAGACTTTGTATCTTCAGCCAGAGTGCCGAGCACTTTTCTGCTATGCAGTGTTGAGGAGGGAGGACCCTGTGGTACCTTCTGTGCAGCAATGTTGTCAAGGTTAGGCAGTTGTCCCAGTTTCTCTAGGGTGGTATGAGCAGAGGCTACGTAATGGCAGGATGGGTATCTGTAGGGAGACATCTAAAGTTCTCTTTAGCCATTCACAGGAAGACTCACTATAGCACTACCTGCAGAAAACAACCTGTAAAGATGTAGACAGTCCTGAGTTTGACAAAAACTGCATGCTAAAATGTGTGAGAGAACAGAAGCTATTAAACGTAAGCTACCAATTTTGGTGGTGAAGGGACTGACACGCCTGTCTTGAGCCTGTTTGAAAATCTTAACCGCAGTACCTACAGGTGAGATCACCATCAGTGTAATTATCATCTAAAGTAGACTTAGCCCCTTTTGTTAAGCCAGGACCTGTTGTGGTACATAGGATTGTGGACATACTTTTAAAGATCTTTACAGTACCCAGGTTCAGTAAGGAAAAAAAATGCTGAAGTAGTAGTGAAAAATAGATTCAAAGCCCTACACAGTGGTTTCACTGTACTGGTTAGGGTTTCTTTAATTTCAGTAACTGAAGACAAGAAAAAGCTCCGTTCAGCCTATCAAGAAAAAAAAAAAAACACAAGCAAAAAAATCAATCCTCTGTTGACACAAACACATACATCCTCACAAAAAGCAGGCAGTTTTCAAAATAATAGCTTTTTGTAGTAATTTCTGAACAAATATTACATACATGGGTTTGAAAGACATGCTTGCGGCAGCTATACAACCATACAGGTTTTTCCCATTTTAGGATCAAGTCTTCACCCATAGCCCCTACTAAATGAAAGAGTGCCTTAAGGCATTAGGTCTGCCTTCTCTCAAGTCAGGGTTTTCACTGGTTCAAGAAGCGGAAAGGAGTGTCTTGAGCAGTTTGGTATTCAACGGTGCCAGTAAAAAGGCTGCAAGAATCATCTGGAAATTGGGAATAAATGCAACAGCCCAACCTTTACTGTCAGTTACACAAACACAACTCGCAGGATCATACTGCCTTTGCCAGAAATACAGGCAGGAGTAAAAATGCATCAATGTTGTCTATTCTTGAACTTGCACCTCTGCGCCTGAAAGCAGAATTTGGTTCAATACTCATAAACACACCTGCCAGATCACCACCAGGCTAAGACAAACTCCCCTTCCGCGATGATTCAAGCTAAAATGCCAGGCTGTGGGCTGGAGATCCTGAAACAGAGGCGCATTTTCCATTACGACTGCTCGGGAAAGGTGATCTTCATCTTCTCTGAGCTTGGGAACGGTAAAGTTTATCTTCTCAGAGCAGCAGAAATCCTTGCACTGTGCAAATTCAGAAGACATGTTTATTGAGCTTTTGAGAAGCTTTCCAAAATTTTGGCTCTTTCTCCTTGACTAGGCCAGGATTTATTTTTGAGTTTAATCATTACCATGATACCAAGCATGATAATGCAGCAGACCTCTTAACTTACCTGGCTCCTAACAGATTAAACTTGTTACTTTTCTCTAATGCTTTGAGACCCCTCTCCCAAGAAACAATTGCTGGCCTTAAACTCCAAAATTTTTTCTTTTTGCCAAAATGGTGTACCAAAATTGCATCAGGGCGCAGCAAGGCCTGGCTGCTCTGCAAAAGAAGGTGGGCCGGGAGCCGAATGTGACAGCAAGTCAGATGGGAGCAGTGGCCTCGCCGACAACGCTGCGGGGGTCAGGAGCAGGGCCAGGGACAGTGGTCACAGGCAGACACAGCTCGGCGGTGCCCCGGCAAGGTGCCAGGCTGAGCAGGGAAGCCCAGCCAGAGGGGCCGGGCCTGCCAGACTGCGGGAGAGCAGCTGTTGCACAGCTGTGGCACCAGTGTTAAGACCACAGCTGGAAACAGCCCCCAGGGGAAAGCAGGGGCAAGTCTTTGCTTCCAGCTTCCTGCACCAGCAAAAGAGCCCACCTTGGGCTCATGCAGCTCAGCTCCTCCAGCCTGCCTTGCAACCGGACACTCCACTGGGTTCATGCTCACAGCCCTGACGAGTTGGACTTTGTACCAGAACTTGGAGACATAACACAAGTGCATGGACACACACCGTACTTCAGTCAGCTCCAGAGAACACTGACAGAATTATTACAGCTACTGTGGACTTTGGTATCAGAAGTATTTTGTAATTCTATTCTGAAGAGCAAAAATTAACCATTTTAGAACAATTGTTAGGCCTTTCCAATGAAGCTGGTTAGCTTACTACAAATGGCCAAAAGTGCAAACACTTGAAACTAGTGACCGAAACATTTTTCCATATATTTAAAAACTAATCCTAGTATCACTTCCTTTTTTTCAGCTGACAAACCTAATCAATCATAGTGACAGTATTCATTTCTCTTGGTGTGCTTACAGGATGTAGTGTCACCATTTTACTGTGTTACAGTTTTATTCTGACACCTGAGAAATTTGGTAGAAGGGGTCAGTCTTTCCCAGTTACAAGCTTTTATCTCACCCTACTTGTTGGATCTTTCGTGCCTAGTTTTAAAGTGTGTTGCATGCCTAGTATGTAGCAAGTTCAGAGCAACAGCTGTAACTGCTACAGTAGATGAAAAGTAAGTGTAAAAGCCACTGTTAGTTGTCTTTTAACATTTTTTTCTTTTTTTCAGGACAGAAAAAGTTGGCTGCTTCCATTTAAGCATTCTAGGATGTAGACAGGAGGTACAGGGAGAGATTTCCATGACAAGTGTAAGACATACAAGAATTTAGGGAGCCAGAAGCCCTTGACATATTTGTGCATAGGCCTTCACGCATCTGTTTGAGTGCTTTCCTGACAAGGAATATTTTCCTGACTAAAGCCATTTGAATTTTAATCCTAGTGTGCTAGGTGGATGAATAAACAGGAATTATGTTTGTATATTAATTAGGAGAGTCTCAGCTCTGCAGCTATAACTAGTACAGTACCTGTTTGTGTAGTAGTTTTCTGTGGAATTCCGTGGGGTTTTGGGGGTCTGTTGTTGTTGCTTTTTTAAATACAGAGCTATTTGCTAGGATGTAAACTTTAATTCAACATATCACTGCTGAATGAACTTAATTAATCAGAGATCTTGCTAGGAATTTAAGTTATAAATTGTTTTTATTTAGAGAGTACTTCAGGACATAGAAAGACTGCATGCAGTACTTTCTTCACACTTTATAGCCTGCCTACATCTTGGTACATTATTATGAGATATAAATATATGCAGAGTGTATTCAGTCTCTTTAATGCAATTTTAATTTGTTTTGGTTGCATTGGGAATTTTTTAGTGGTTAGGATTTCATTTACTGCTCTGAGTTATCCTGCAGAGCTCAGTTTTTGCTAACCCATAACACGAGCTATTTTAGGAGGCCTGGGCAACAGGAACATGGCCGAGTCACTAATGCATAGCATACAGGTGATGTAAGTTCCCATCTAGCATAATACTGGAACAGGCTTCCTAGAGAGGTGGTCGATGCCCCAAGCCTGTCAGTGTTGAAGAAGCATTTGGACAAAGCCCTTAATAACATGCTTTAACTTCTGGTCAGCCCTGAAGAGATCAGGCAGTTGGACTAGATGGTCGTAGGTCCCTTCCAACTGAAAGAGTCTCTTCTTCTCTTCTCTTTCTCTTCTCTTCTCTTCTCTTCTCTTCTCTTCTCTTCTCTTCTCTTCTCTTCTCTTCTCTTCTCTTCTCTTCTCTTCTCTTCTCTTCTCTCTCTTCTCTTCTCTTCTCTTCTCTTCTCTTCTCTTCTCTTCTCTTCTCTTCTCTTCTCTTCTCTTCTCTTCTCTTCTCTTCTCTTCTCTCTCTTCTCTTCTCTTCTCTTCTCTTCTCTTCTCTTCTCTTCTCTTCTCTTCTCTTCTCTTCTCTTCTCTTCTCTTCTCTCTTTTCTCTTCTCTTCTCTTCTCTTCTCTTCTCTTCTCTTCTCTTCTCTTCTCTTCTCTTCTCTTCTCTTCTCTTCTCTTCTCTTCTCTTCTCTTCTCTTCTCTTCTCTCTCCTCTTCTCTCCTCTTCTCTTCTTTCTCTCTCCTTTCTGTAACTGCAATATGAAACATACATTTATTAATAAGTTAGCAATTGCTATGAATAACAACCACATCTTACCAATAAAGCAACCTTTTAAATAGTTATTCTTTAGTAACTAGTTTAATTATTCAGCTCAATTTCAGACTACAAGAGCAATTTTTTTATATATTACACTTGCGTTTTAGCATCCAAGTAATTATCTAGGCAATGTGACCTAGAATAAAATAATATTTGTTACCTTTTTTGTTTTGAGTTGGTTTTGGAGATGTAAAAAGGGCTGAAATAGTAGGTAGCTTGTTTGGAAGCTCAGTAGGCTGGGACCTAGTGCCATGAAAAGAGCAGTAAGTGATGTTAGCTGTAAGAAGATAAATTATTTTTATTAAGCTAGTTTAGGGTTTTTGGTTATTTGCAATAGTATTTTGTTGATTTTAATACAAAAATAAATGCTTTGTTACATAGAAATTGCCATACTGAATTAAGAGAAAACTTAAACCTTTTTAAAGGACCTTGGGGAAGCACTCTGAAGTACAAGGGTAAGGAATAATCCAGTCATGCTGAAATCATTTTTTTAATCAATAAAAATACTTTAAAATCTCAAATTCTGAACATGGATTTATAAGGCTTCTTTCCATAATTGTTGGTATGCATTTGTTATTTATACTGTTGTAAACTTAGTGATGACATTATCTGTATAAACTGCAAAGTGAATCTTGTATCCTGCTAAACACGTGTTCTTAAGAGTAGTTACAAATAATATGACTTATAAGTAATGCTACCTTGCAGAAAAAAACCCTTGGGTATTTTTACAATGTGTCAGCAAAATTATTTTAACTGATTTAAAATTTTCTGCCTTCACTTTATTAAAATGAATATTTTCTTGTTCTTGAATAGCTGGTGAGTTTTAGTACAATGCCATTATATTAACATTATCTGTGTTTTAAACTGGAACACAGCATGCTTTCCTGAATTTATAGCCATCTAAATTTTTGAGAGAGGAGATTTAATTTGCAGTTCTCTGTTGTTACTGGTATTTTTACAGCTTGTGGTGCTGCAGTTTCAGAGTTTTGGGAATGCATCTGAGTAACTGTATTTGAACAAATCACTTGTAGAGTATATATACAATAACTCTCATGATTCTAAGACATGTTTTCTCTGCTGTGAAGTACACATCTCATTTGCTTAGAAATATCCAGAAATAACCAAACATATGACATTCCTAACATACAACAGTAACTCTAGTTGAAGCTACCATTCGTACACACTGTAGGAATACCAAACATCTGAAAATAAAAAAAAAAGATAATTCTTGAAAACTACTGGACAAAATTTCTGGACAGAAAATGGGATGTGTCCAAGAAAACACACAGGCATGACAGTTTATGGTTTGCAATAGAATTTCGTTACAGGAATTATCATACTCTTTTTCACCTCTGACTTCCAGTACTCTGTCTTCTTTGAATTTGTGTATGAGGAAGGATGAACTTGATCAGCAAAAAATCCCTTTCTTGTTATAAAACCTAATAATCTAGAGTTGGACAAAGAGGTGGTGCTCCTTGATATGGTGGTATTCCATGTGCTCTTACTGGGCGCAGCATCAGTATGTGCAGCTACAGTTTGGCTTCCTGAGAAAAAAACTTAGTCTGAATACTAAAGATTAAAAATGTTACAAAATTCTAAATGCTTACATGCAGCTCATATGAAAAATCCTTCTATTTATGTGTTTAGTCTTTTGAATACAATATGAATGATACTTCATGGATACATCAGTGATATGGAGGTGTCTTCTGCAACTGACGTGGTTTAACCCAGCAGCCGGCAACTGAGCACTAGACAGCCGCTTGCTCACCCCTCCCCTTCCCCTCCAGCAGGATGGGCAGGAGAAATGGACAAAAGGGGAAACTCATGGGTTGAGATAAAGACAGCTTAATACGACAAAAAAGGAAATACTCATACTCATACTCGTAGTAATACTACTACTAATATAACAATTATAATAATGAATACGCAAAACAAACTGTATAAAATCAATTTTTCTCACCTCCCGATGACCAGTCTGCAGCCAGTCCACGAGCAGCAAACGCAGAATGCCAAACTCTCAAATTTTTGAGAATTTCCCAAAAAAGTTTGAACTCACAGACAAGAGGATTTGAACTGACAGAAAAGAGAAAGTGCTGATAGCTTCCTGCCCCCTGGCCTACCCTCATTTATAAACAGAGCATGGTGTCTATGGCATGGAATATTTCCTTTGGCCAGCTTGGCTGGCTATGTTCCTTCCCAGCACCTGCACACCTGCTCATTAGCTGAACATGGGAGACTGGAAAAAGTCCTTGATTTCATAGCAACGACTGAAACCATCAGTGTTATCAACATTCTTCTCATACTAAATCATACAAAATCATACTAACTACAGCAGGTACTGAGAGGAAAATTAACTCTATCGCAGCTGAAACCAGGACAGCAACCATTTAAAATTCATATGAAAGAAACTGTTAGACTTCATAGACTTTTGGATTATGTCTTTACTGGACTATAATCATCATTCAGCAAAGCAAGTCTTCAGGAAGAATTCACTCTTGCTCCCCAGCTGAGGATACAAACTCAAGATGTTTGCACAGTAGTAATTTTCTTCTATTTAGACTGACATTTTCTGCCAAAACACTTTGCACTTCCGTGGAGTGATGGGTTGATGCACCATGAAGAGTATTCACAGAAGCTAATTTTAACCTTTGGTGCCTAATTTCTCCAGTTCCATTTTATGCAAATCTGTGGGTGTGTGGGGTGGATTCCTTATGAAGATGATTTTCAGTATGAGCCTAACCTGAAGAGCTGCATCCTCTGCTGCTGATGGATTTAAGCTTTACTGGTTGCAGAGGTAGTCTACACACACTAGCCCATGTTTATTTCTGAATAACTCACATCATTGCCTCAAAGTATCCGAGTTTGGCTTTCTGTCCATCAGTCTGTCTGCATACACACCTATCAGCACTCCTTCCTAATGGTTTTGAACCATTAGCTGTTTTTAGCAAAAACTTGACAGAAGGAAGGAATACTGCAACAGAATAGAATAGAATAGAATAGAATAGAATAGAATAGAATAGAATAGAATAGAATAGAATAGAATAGAATAGAATAGAATAGAATAGAATAGAGAATTTCAGTTGGTAGGGACCTACAAGCACCATCTAGTCCAACTGCCTGACCATTTCCTTGTTAACCAACAAGGAAAGGTGCTCTGCTGGACCATGTACTAACAAACAAAGAGGGACTGGCTGAGAATGTGAAGGTTTGAGGTAGATTCGGCTGCAGTGACCATGAAATGGTGAACTTCAGGATCCTGCGTGGAGGAAGCAAGGCGATAAGTAGGATCAAAACCTTGGACTTCAGGAGGGCTAACTTTGGTGTCTTCAAGGACCTAGCTGGAGGAATCCCATGGGTTAGGGCTATAGAAGACGGGGGCTCCAAGAGAGCTGGTTGCTGTTTAAACATCACGTCCTCCATGCTCAGGAGCGGTGCATCCCCCGGAGAAAGAAATCTTGCAAAGGAGGCAGGAGGCCCGCATGGATGAGCAAGGAGCTTCTAGAAGAGCTCAGATGGAAGAGAAAGGCCTATGGAATGTGGAAAGAGGGACAGGCCACTTGGGAAGAGTACAGGAATGTTGTCAAAGCATGCAGGGATGCAACAAGGAAGGCCAAGGCCCACCTGGAATTGAATCTGGCAAGGGATGGTGAGCACAACAAGAAAAGCTTCTTCAAGTACATCAGCAGCAAACAGAAGACTAGGGAAAATGTGGGGCCCCTGCTGAACGAGGTGGGTGTCATGGTGACGGAGGATGCAGAGAAGGCAGAGCTACTGAATGCCTTCTTTGCTTCAGTCTTCAGTGCCAAGGCAGGCCCTCAGTAATCACAGGCCATGGAGGTAAGAGATGAAGCCTGCAGAAAGGATGATCTTCCTTCGGTTGCAGAGGACTGTGTGAGGGATCACTTCAGCAATCTGGATGCCCACAAATCCATGGGCCCTGATGGAATGCACCCACGAGTGCTGAGGGAGTTGGCAGATGTCATTGCTGAGCCACTCTCCATCATCTTTGAGAGGTCCTGGAGGACAAGAGAGGTGACCGAGGACTGGAGAAAAGCCAGTGTCACACCAGCCTTCAAAAAGGGCAAGAAGGAGCACCCAGGGAACTACAAGCTGGTCAGCCTCACCTCCACCCCAATAAAGATGATGGAGCAACTCATTCTGGAGGTCATCATCAAGCAAGTGGAGGAAAAGAAGGTTATCAGGAGTAGTCAACATGGATTCACCAAGGGGAAATCATGCCTGACCAATCTGATAGCTTTCTACAATGACATGACTGGCTGGGTAGATGAAGGGAGAGCAGTGGATATTATCTACCTCGACTTCAGCAAGGCTTTCGACACTGTCTCCCATAACATCCTCCTAGGGAAGCTCAGGAAGTGTGGGCTGGATGAGTGGTCAGCGAGGTGGATTGAGAACTGGCTGAATGGCAGAGCTCAGGGGGTTGTCATCAGCGGCGCTGAGTCTAGTTGGAGGCCTGTAACTAGTGGTGTCCCTCAGGGGTCAGTACTGGGCCCAGTCTTGTTCAGCTTCTCCATCAATGACCTGCATGAAGGGGCAGAGTGTACCCTCATCAAGTTTGCTCATGACACAAAACTGGGAGGAGTGGCGGATACACTAGCAGGCCATACTGCCATTCAGCGTGAACTGGACAGGCTGGAGAGTTGGGCGCAGAGGAACCTGATGAAGTTCAACAAGGGCAAGTGCAGGGTCCTGCACCTGGGGAGGAACAACCCCACACACCAGTACAGGCTTGGGGCGGACCTGCTGGAGAGCAGCTGTGTGGAGAGGGACCTGGGAGTGCTGGTGGATGACAAGTTGACCATGAGCCAGCAGTGTGCCCTGGCTGCCAAGAAGGCCAGTGGGATCCTGGGGTGCATTAAGAAAAGTGTGGCCAGCAGGTCGAGGGAGGTTCTGCTCCCCCTCTACTCTGCCCTAGGGAGGCCCCATCTGGAGTACTGTGTCCAGTTCTGGGCTCCCCAGCTCAAGAAAGATGAGGAGATACTGGAGAGAGTCCAGCGGAGGGCTACAAGGGTGATGATGGGACTGGAGCATCTCTCCTATGAGGAAATGCTGAGGGAGATGGGCTTGTTCAGCCTGAAGGAGAGAAGGCTGAGAGGGGACCTTACAAATGCTTATAAATATCTGAAGGGTGGGTGTCAGGAGGATGGGGCCAGACTCTTTTCAGTGATGCCCAGGGACAGGACAAGGGGCAATGGGCACAAACTGAAGCATAGGAAGTTCTGTCTGAACATGAGGAAGAACTTCTTCCCTCTGAGGGTGACGGAGCACTGGCACAGGCTTCCCAGGGAGGCTGTGGAGTCTCCTTCTCTGGAGATATTCAAGACCCGCCTGGACAAGGCCCCGTGCAGCCTGCTGTAGGTGACCCTGCTTCGGCAGGAGGGTTGGACTAGATGACCCACAGACGTCCCTTCCAAACACTACTATGCTGTGATTCTGTGATTCAGGGCTGCCCAAAAGTTAAAGCATGTTATGAAGGGCATTGTACAAATGCCTCTTAACCACTGACAGGCATGGAACATCAATCACCTCTCCAGGAAGCCTGTTCCAGTGTTTGACCACCCCCTTGGTAAAGAATCATAGAATCATAGAATCATAGAAAGTTTTGGGTTGGAAGGGACCCCTAGAGGTCATCTAGTCCAACCCCCCCGCAGCGAGCAGGGACACCACTAACTAGATCAGGTTGCTCAGAGCCCTGTCCAACCTGGTCTTGAATGTTTCCAGGGATGGGGCCTCCACTACCTCTCTGGGCAACCCGTTCCAGTGTTTCATCACCCTCATTGTAAAGAATTTCTTCCTTATATCTAGCCTAAACCTACCCTGTTTTAGTTTAAAACCATTACCCCTCGTCCTGTCACTGCTGTCTCTACTAAAAAGATTGTCCCCATCTTTCCTATAGGCTTCCTTTAAGTACTGAAAAGCTGCAATCAGGTCTCCCCGCAGCCTTCTCTTCTCCAGGCTGAACAAGCCCAACTCTCTCAGCCTGTCCTCATAGGAGAGGTGCTCCAGCCCTCGGATCATTTTTGTAGCCCTCCTTTGGACCCGCTCCAACAGTTCCATGTCCTTCTTGTGCTGAGGGCTCCAGAGCTGAACGCAGGACTCCAGGTGAGGTCTCACCAGAGCAGAGTAGAGGGGCATAATCACCTCTCTCGACCTGCTGGCCACGCTTCTCTTGATGCAGCCCAGAACACAATTGACCCTCTGGGCTGCCAGCACACATTGCCAGCTCATGTCCAGCCTTTCGTCTATCAGTACCCCCAAGTCCCTCTCAGCAGGGCTGCTCTCGATCCTTTCATCCCCCAGCCTGTATTGATACTGGGGATTACCCTGACCCAGGTGTAGGACCTTGCACTTAGCCGTGTTGAACCTCATGAGGTTCACACAGGCCCACCTCTCCAGCTTTTCCAGGTCCCTCTGGATGGCATCCCATCCTTCTGGTGTCTCAACCGTACCACTCAGCTTGGTGTCATCTGCAAACTTGCTGAGGGTACACTCGATGTCGCTGTCCATGTCATTGATAAATATATTGAACAGCACCGGTCCCAGTACGGACCCCTGAGGGACTCCACTCGTCACTGGTCTCCATCCGGACATTGAGCCGTTGACCACTACCCTTTGGCTGCAACCATCCAACCAATTCCTTATCCACCGAACGGTCCACCCATCAGATCCATGGCTCTCCAATTTAGAGAGAAGGATGTTGTGGGGGACCATGTCAAAGGCTTTACAAAATCCAGATAGATGACATCCATTGGTTTTCCCTTGTCCACCCTTGTTGTTACACCATCATAGAAAGCCACTAGGTTGGTGAGGCAGGATTTGCCCTTGGTGAAGCCATGCTGGCTGTCTCAAATCACCTCCCTGGCCTCCATGTGCCTTAGCATATCTTCTAGGAGGATCTGTTCCATGATCTTCCCCGGCACAGAGGTGAGGCTGACAGGTCGGTAGTTCCCAGGGTTTTCCTTTCTACCCTTTTTGAAAAGGGGCACAATGTTTCCCTTTTTCCAGTCACTGGGAACTTCCCTTGACTGCCATGACTTTTCAAATATCATGGAGAGTGGCTTGGCAACTACGTCAGCCAGTTCCCTCAGGACTCTGGGATGCATCTCATCAGGTCTCATGGACTTCTGTACATTTAGGTTCTGCAGGAGGTCCCGAACCTGGTCTTCACTTACAGCTGGAGGGATTTTACCCTCCTGGTCTCCTTCATGCCATTCATCGACTCGGGAGGGGTGAGGAGAGAGGTTGCCAGTGAAGACTGAGGAAAAAAATTGTTGAGTACCTCAGCCTTCTCCTCATCTGCTCTTGCCAGTTCGCCGGTCTCGCTCATGAGCGGGGATACGCTTTCTTTGACCATCTTTTTCCGGCTGACATATCTGTAGAAGCCCTTCTTGTTATTTTTCACATCCCTTGCCAAGCTCAGCTCCAGCTGTGCCTTGGCCTTCCTGACCCCATCCCTACACAACCGGGCAGCTTCCCTATACTCTTCCCCGAAGCCAGTCCCTGCTTCCACTGCCTGTGCAGTTCCCTCTTCTTCCTTAGTTTGACCAGCAGGTCTTGCCTCAGCCATGCCGGTCTCTTCCCTTCTCTGCCCGACTTCTTACACTTGGGGATCGAGAGCTCTTGCGCTCTCTGGAATACATCCTTAAAGACCTGCCAGCTCTGTTCTGTTCCCCTGTCCCTGAGGACCGTTTCCCAGGGAGTTCTTCTGACTATCTCCTTGAAGAGCTGGAAGTTTGCCCTCCTAAAATTTAGGGTCCTGACTATGCTCTTTTGTTATTCCCATTTCCCTCCGTAGCGTTAGTTCCACCGGTTTGTGGTCACTGCAGCCCAGGCTACCTCCGATCTTGACATCCCCAACGAGCTCACTCGCACTGGTGACCACCAGGTCTAGTATCGCATCCCCTCGGGTAGGGGTGCTTATTACCTGGCTTAAGAATTTGTCTTCAATGCATTCTAGGAACCTGCTGGATTGCCTACAGCTTGCCGTGTTGCTTTTCCAGCAGATGTCGGGGTGGTTGAAGTCCCCCAGTAGGATGAGAGCCTGAGAGCGTGAAGCCTCCTGGAGTTGGAGGAAGAACGCTTCGTCTATCAGCTCCTCTTGATCTGGCGGCCTGTAGCGGACACCAACCACTAGGTTCCCTTTGTTGCCTCTCCGATTCTTACCCATAAGCTTTCGACCTGCTCGTGGCTATTCTTCAGGGACAGCTCTTCACTCTGTAGTGTTTTCTTGATGTAAAGGGCAACGCCCCCGCCCCTCCTTCCTCGCCTGTCCCTTCTGAACAGCCTGTAGCCATCAAGAGCCACATTCCAGTCGTGGGATTCATCCCACCAAGTTTCCATGATGGCAATCAGGTCGTAGCTTTCCAGCAGCATGACTGCTTCCAACTCCTCCTGTTTGTTTCCCATGCTGCATGCGTTTGTATAGAGGCATTTCATCTGAGCTGTCAGCCTCGTTACCTTCATAGCAGAGCACTCCTTTTTTCCCTTGAGGTGCTTCATGGGTATTTTCTTGTTGGCACCTGATACCTCAGGCGCCTCCAGCTCCCCTCGGCAAGACTTTCACATTGCTGCAGTGTCCCTCACCTGCTGCTGGGCAACGAGTTGAGGGCTCCTACTAGCCCCCCATCCCTCTAACCATTGTGTATCCTCCCCTAGCCTGTCACTGGCAAGCCTGATAGGTTCCCCTTCCCCCTTCACCTCTTCCTAAAGCTTCCTAATGTCCAGTCTGAACCTTCCCTGGTGCAGCTTTGAACCATTCCCACGTGTCCTTTCCCGGGATCCCAGGCAGAAGAGCTCAGCACCTCCCTCTCCCTGTCCCCTCCTCACGAAGCTGCAGAGAGCAAGCAGGTCGCCCCTCAGCCTCCTTGTCTCCAAACTGGACAAACCCAGAGTCCTCGGCCACTCCTCACAGGACATGTCTTCCAGCCCTTCCGCCAGCTTCCTTGCCCTCCTCTGGTTGTAATTCAAGGACCTTCACATCCTTCTTCAATCGTGGGGCCCAGAACTGCACACAGTGCTCAAGGTGAGGCCGCACCAATGCTGAATACAGCAGGACAGTCACCTCCTTGGCCGGCTGGCTGGGCTGGGTCTGATGCACCCCAGGACGCAGAGGTTTGCCCTCTCGGCTGCCAGGGCAGCTGCTGGCTCACACTGAGCCTGCTGCCAGCCAGCACCCCCAGGTCCCCTTCTGCAGGGCTGCTCTCCAGCCACTCCTCTCCCAGTTTTATACTTGTGTCTTGTGTCCCATTGTCCCAGGTGCAGAATCTGGCTTTTGTTCTTGTAAAATGATTGCCCAATGCTCCAATCTATCTAGATCCCTCTACAAGGCCTCTTGTTCCTTGAGAGAGCCAACAGCACCTCCCAGTTTGGTATCATCAGGAAACTTACTAAAGGTGCATTCAACTCCTGTATCCAGGTTGTTGATAAATGTATTGAACAGAATAAGCCCTAGAACTGAACCCTGAGGAACACCGCTGGTGACCCGTCGCCAGCCAGATGTAGCCCCGTTCACTACAGCCCATTCAGCCGTGCCCTTCAGCCAGTTCTTCACCCAGAACACCATACATGGTCTCACAGATGGACAACAGACTACCAACTTGTCCAGAAGGATGTTGTGAGGGACAGTATCAGAAACCTTCCTAAAATCCAGAAAAGCTACATCCACCACCTTTCCTTCATCCCCTAGGCAGGTGACCTTAACCTAGAAGGATATCAAATTAGTTAAACAGGACTTTCTGTTTTGTGAACCCGTCTTGACTATGCCTGATCATTGCATTGTGATTTAAATGCCTTTCAATAGTACCCAGCATGATCTTCTCCATAATTTTTCCAGGAACTGAGGTTAGACTAACAGGTCTGTGGTTCACTGGGTCTTCCCTCACGCCCTTTTTATAAATTTGACTAACACTGGCTAGCTTCCAGTCAGCAGGGACCTCCCCAGACTCCACAGACCTTTCGTAGATGATCGAGAGGGGTCCTGCCATGACATCTGCTAGCTCCTTCAGTACCCTGGGATGAATCCCATCAGGCCCCACGGACCTGCGAACATTCAGCTGACAAAGCTCGTCCCTTACAATTTCAGTGTCTGCAAGTGGAAAGTCACTGTTCCCGCACTTGTTGTCCTCTGACTCAGGGGACTGGGCAGCCCAAGGTCTGTCAGTTTCATTAAAGATTAAGGTAAAAAAAGGGTTGAGCACCTCCCCTTTTTATTCATCCCTGTTAGTCAGGTGACCATCTTCAGCATACTTAGATTTCTCATCAGTTCTGAAAAAATTAGCAGCTGTGTACAGGAGAGAGGAAACAAAGTCAGCACTTCTATTGAGTGCGAACTCTACAGTTTGCCATTTATACGGTCTCCTGGCTAGCAGTCAGCATGCACATACTGGCTAAGCTACTGGCACGTGGAAAGCTAGTAACCGGCTGCAGTATGCGCTGTTGCTTGCCTTGCTTAAAATGGAGGGATGTGAAAAATAATTACAGGAAACACAGAAGGGCAGAATGGCCACAGAGCAAGTACTGAACTGATAATGTAAGAGAGGATGGGTGGAGTTGTAAAAACGTGGAAGACCGGGGATTGTTGCTGCTGAGTGGCAGCAGAAATATGGGACACATTCACAGAAATCACATTACATTAGGTCCAGTGTTCACTTGTTTTTTTTCTTTGTCAAAGAAGTTTATTCTCAGTCTTGGTTGTCATGTTTGAAGAAGTAGATATTGTTGTTCATAAATGATTCATTCCTAACTATTATGTTTAGAGTGTACCCAACATGGTAACTCTGGATGACTAAAAAAACTTCTGTTGGAGATGGAAGCAGGCTAGGCTACCATCATCTAAGATTTTTGGGGGCTTTTTTTGCAAGAACTGACTGTCTTTATTATTGGAACAGAGTATACTTCTGCTGACACGAGTGTCGAACTATGTAAAGTGACGGCTAGTTGAAATATTCTACATGAAGTTGGCAATGAGAGATTTCCCTGAGGAATGACTAATCATATTAATAAAAATCAATATTCAATCTTTCTAAGAACAGTAGTTGAAAACGGGTGAAAGTTCCTCACTGTAGACAATGTGCAACACGTCTTCTCCAGCCTTGTTTCTGTGTGGTGCAGTCTGTGCTCTGTCTTGACCCCAAACGCTGCGTCCTTCTCCTCCTGCTTTCTGCGTGCTCAGCAGACAGCACAGTCCTGCTCGCGGTGAGGCCATTATTTCTCTTCTTCTCCCTTGCTCTGCCCCTCTTTGTTTCCTCTGTGAAGGCTGTTGTGTCTTTCTGCTTATAGAACCATAGAATCATAGAATGGTTTGGGTTGCAAGGGATCTGCCATGAGCAGGGACATCTTCCACTAGACCAGGTTGCTCAGAGCTCCATCTGACCTGGCCTTGAACACTGCCAGGGAGGGGGCAGCCACAGCTTCTCTGGGCAACCTGTGCCAGTGTTTCACCACCCTCATGGTGAAGAATTTCTTCCTAATATCTAATCTAAATCCGCCCTCTTTTAGTTTAGAGCTGTTCCCCCTTGTCCTATCACAACACGCCCTTGTGAAAAGCCCCTCTCCATCCTTCCTGTAGGCCCCCTTCAGGTACTGGAAGGCTGCTATAAGGTCACCCCAGAGCCTTCTCTTCTCCAGGCTGAACAGCCCCAACTCTCTTAGCCTGTCCTCATAGGAGAGGTACTCCATCCTCTGATCATCTTCGTAGCCCTCCTCTGGACCCACTCCAACAGGTCCACGTCTTTCCTGTGCTGAGGGGTCCAGAGCTGAACGCAGGACTCCAGGTGGGGTCTCACCGGAGCGGAGCAGAGGGGCAGAATCCCCTCCCTCGACCTGCTGGCCACGCTTCTCTTGATGCAGCCCAGGGCACGGTTGATCTTCTGGGCTGCAAGCGTACACTGCCGGCTCATGTTGAGCTTCTCATCCACCAGTACCCCCAAGTCCTTCTCCTCAGGGCCGCTCTCGAGCCCCTCCCCGCCCAGCCTGTACCGGCGTTTGGGACTGCCCCGACCAACGCGCAGGACGTTTAGCTTCCCGCCCGCCTCTCAGCGGCAGGATCTCCTTCCACGCTCGGGTAAGCGACCGCCCGCGAGGTGATCACTCAGCAAGAGACAACACACGCAGGCCAGAAGCACGGGACCGGGGCAGCGGCTCGGTGGCGGCGGTGAGGCGCGCTGCCCGCCGCGACGCCCCTGCCGCGGCTGCCCGGGGGTCGGCAAGGCCCGGTCGCCGGCAAGGCCCGGTCGCCTGGGAGATGCCCGCCCTCCCTGCACGACTCGGGAAGGGCCGGTCAGCGGCGCTCCTGCCGAGGGCGATGGCCTCAGCCCCTCCGCGGGACGGGGCAGCCCCCCACGCCCAGGCCGGGCCGGGCCGGGCCGGGCCGGGCCAGCCCCCGCTTGCGGCCTCCCGCTCCCCGCCGAGGCACCGCCCCCGCCCTCTGCCTCTGTTCCCGCCTCCCCCGGCGGGATTGGTCGCTGCGTCTTCACCCTGGCCAAGTATTGGCCTCCGATGTCGGCTATAAAACGACTGGATTGGTTGTAGGGTCGGTCGTGGGCGGGGTGAGTAAGTACGGCATCAGCCTGGGGTCGGCGAGCGGTGGTGGTGCCGGGACGTGGGCCCCCCCAGGGCGGGCCACGGAGCGGGGGCGTCGCTTCAGGGTCAGGCTTGCCGGGTGCGGCCGGGCCAAGCCGGCCGTCCCGGCGGCCACCCCGGAGTCTGCCCCGGAGTCGCTGTGGCCGAGGACGCGGGCCGCAGGCGGTGGGCCGAGGGAGAGACCGAGAAGGCACCGTGGCCGCCTCCGTCCGGCGTCTGCCGGTGAGTGGGGGGCCGAGGCGTCGGTGGGCGCGGGGCACGGAGCTGCAGAGCAGGCACGGGCGGCCGTCCAGTCCCGGGTTTGGGGGGCATGAGCGGGGGGGGGGGGGGCGGTTTCTCCCCCCATACGACAGCGTGAGGGCGGCTCCGTGTCCCGGGGCGGAGGGGCAGCCGGCAGCGTGGCGCCGAGGCCGGAGAGCCGCCCCCAAAGCGGCCCTGCCGGCTGGGTTCCCGCCGCCGTGCAGGACCGGAGCGGGTGTGAGCAGGCTCGCCGGTGAAGCGGCCGCTTGGCCTTGCTCGGGCTTGGTTATGAAGCGGTCGCTCTGCCGGTTTGCCGGGGGAGAGGTGGTCGGAGCCGGCTGCGGGCAGAGCCACCCTGTCAGGCTTGGAAGGCAGGTGTCTTGGGCCTGGAGTCCAGAGGAGGTTTGTCGGGGGGCATCAGCTAAACGTGTGTGTTTTCTTACACGCGGGCACAACCAGTCCCGCTGCACAGGATGGGTTTGCACCTGGATGGGAACCTCCTTGAGGGTGTTTCTTCTGTGTGCTTGGGTCCTTGCACCTTTGGTGCAGGTTCACTTGAACTGCCCGTCTTCTGCTGAGCTGACTGCGGTGCAGTGGAGTTCTCTCGGTGTAGCGTGTGCTGCACGTGTGTGCTTGACTTGATACTGCTGGGGAAGTAACACTTTTTGTGAAGGATGTGTATCACTTACATAGCATGTGAGTCTGCGGGGTGCATGAAGACATAAAAAGGAACTTTGGTATTTTGACTGTGGTGCTGAGTATGGGATGCATCTGAAAGCTTAGAGACTGCATTTAGGTCCTCTTTGATGTGCAGACACTTCACTCTTTCCGTGTGGTTCTTGATTTGCACTTGTCTGTGTACACAGTTAACCAATTTAGAGGAATGATTTTTGCTTAATATTCTGTTGCACTGTGTCTAGAAAAAACAGATTGCCCTGTAGCAATAAAGAGTGCTGTCACTGCTGTTCTCTGTTAAAGCATAAATCATAAAGAATATGTACTTTATAGGTGTAAATTTCATTTAGGAGAAGTATACATATTTAAGCAATAAAATAAGTTTGCAGCTGAGTCAGACTTGCACAGAATTGCTTTCCTGTGCTTTCTCAACCATTAAAGAAAGAAAAATGTCTGGAAAAAGTTGTTCAGAAAATTCATTATTTTGAAGTTGCATCAAAATGCAGGATCAGGAAACTTCTGTGAAATATGCCTCTTCTATTTCCTTTGCCAGGTCAGTGAATTGCAACGCAGTGTAGGTGGTGAGCAAAAGTTCTTGGCTCATCAAAGCCTCGTCAAAACAAGACATGTTTATGGATTATGACCTTGTGAAGTTAGCTGCTCCCATGAAGATGTTGACTTCTACAAAAGCAGTTTCGCATAGCAAATAAAAAATACTGAAATGATGTATTGTGTTAATTGAGCAAATACTGTTACGGATATTTGTAGCAAAAAGTTAAGCTGGCATTGCTACCATTTCTATGTAGTGATCTCCCTTGTTTTCCATAGTACTTGTTGTGATTGTTTTGATTCTTGAGCTCTTAGGAAGGCTTGAATAAACCAAAAAGTATTACTGTGCTCTACAGCAGTAGAGGCCAGTGACCCATTGTACTGAGCACAATATACTTGTAAGACAGACAGCCTGTGGCTTGTAGTTTGCAGTGTAGGTAGTGTTTGCTTGGCATGTGAGGTACTTGGAGTTGTGAATGTAGTTGAAGTTGTAAGCATAATGTTTACAGTTTAATGAAGATTTATTCTGGTATTTCTGACTAATATTTAGAACCAACAAAGTGTGGGGAGAAAACTGGTATGTTGATGATCCCCTTTCATTTTTATGCATAGGGCTGTAAGTCTGATAGTCCACTGCAGAGTTATAAAGAAGCTTCAGCAGTTTCTTATCTGTATGTTTAGTAGTGTATTCAGACAGGTCCCAAAGGTCTACTTTGCATTCATTTCAGTTGGCAGATGTTTGTAAAAACTTCAGTTAATGCCTTGAAACAATGTTGAAGTTTCAGAAACAGCTTTGAGTTTGGGAGAAAATAGGTAAACCCATACCACTGGAGGAGGGGAATGCTGGCTAACCTTGGCATTCTGTTTAGAGCATCCATGGAGAAGTGGTGTTTTGAATGCACTTCTGGTTCTTCATAATAGTATTGTTAGTGAAGCTCAAGACTTCAGAGAAATGGAAAATTCCATGCTAAAAATATTATGTCAGAGTGTTGGGGAAGAAGAAAAATATTGTTGTCTAATGCAGTCTCTGTCTTTTTTCTTTCCTCCATGATCTCATGTAGCAATGGGTCAAGAAGCTGGCAAACCTGCCTGGCCCGAGCCAGCAGGAGGATATCGAACAATTACAGGTAGAAGATATGGAAGAAGACTTGCCTATGCTGGTTTTAGACCATCTTTGAATTGCCAGGATGGAGATGAATATCAACACAACGAAGACTATGAACGATTAGAATTGGAGGATGCTCAGAAAAAGAATTATTTACGTATGTGCATGTCTTTGTATGTATATGCCATTTAGTTGCAAACTGGGATGTGTGGGGGTGAATGGGGAAGGCACACAGAGAAATGTGAAGGGAAGAGAGTAGCCACTTAAATAACATGTGTAAAGTACACTTCATATAGCTTATAGAATGAAACTTAGACTATACTTTAATTTGCCTTCATGGTATCTTAGGCAGTTTAATTTTGCCCGAAGAAGTATGTTCCTGAATGAGTTAATGCATTCAAACCAACTAGATTGTCATAACATTGTATAACTCAAATTATTTTGTCTGGAAATTAAATTACAAATTACATTTGGAAGAGAATACCTATTCTAAACTTCTGTTTGGAACTAGGCTGTAAAATATTTGAGGGCCAGGTTGTTCTGTCTTTGTCAGCCTTAGTGTAGTTACAGTGGGCATTAGTTTAAGCCTATAGAATATCTTCAAAGGTTCTCTTTTTATTTGTTTATACCAGCCAAACCATTTCTCTTATTTTATGAATACTGAATGTTAGTATTTCCTGAAATGTCTTTTATGACTTTAGCATCTGAATAGTAATTTCATAGAGAAATACAAATTGGCTTGTTGGATTAGAAAGTCCCATCTACTTGTGTGTATGAGGTTTTCTGCTAAAAAAAGTTTGATGTAGTCTCAAATCTTCCAAAGTACCATTTTTTCTCCATCTTTTATAGATTATTTTGAAACTGCTTTCTCCTAATTATCTTTTTTTTTTTTAGAATAGCATAGTGTTAATTTAACTTTGTCATGTGTGATTGTTCTTGGAGATTGTTATGTGATGTAGATCACCTTGGGGTGGTTTTATTTTTTTTGTAACTCAACATTTTTGCTATTGTCTGTAATTTGTACATTTTCTACACTTTCATCTAAATGTGTTTTAAGACAGTGTTGACACTTGTGAAGATATTCCTACTGTCTCTCTATAATGCTGCTACCTTTCTTGTTTCAGTTACTTGGAAATGAGCGTACTGTTATTCTAGGGGTCATAAGAAATATGCAGTTTGGAGTGTATTATCTCCTTGTTCTTAATATAATTGTACATAAATTTCTGTTAAGTCTAATAACAAAAGGCCTTTCTTTTTATATTTGGTCCTTTTGTGTTATGACTTTTCAGATTTCTCTTTGAGAAATGTTTCAAATTGGTTTATTTCCCTTACCTCAACTAGTTTACATTTTTCCCCAGTTGATACTTACTTTTTGGTGGGTGGGTACTACCTCAAATATGTTGCATATTTTCTTGCCAAATTGGCTTGACATACAATATACATTTAAGAACTGTGGAAGATGGGTAGAAGGAGATATTCTTGGAAATACTAAAATCTGACTAGTGTTGGTCTTTGATAACCTACTACAGGTAACTCTGGTTGAGCAAGAAGTGTGGACTGAATGATATCCAGAGGGGCCTTCCTGCCAACTGTGGCTGTTAGTTTTGTGAAGGAGCTTGAAGATTTTAATCAGATAAAATGTAATGTTAAGGTCCTGCTTCCTGCAGGCTAGGCTCCTAGTGCTGAGAGGCACAGCTCTCATAAGAGTCTAGTGCCATGAGTTCAGCAATTTAGGCATGGATTCGCTATTTAGATGGGACTGCCTTTTTTAAATTTCCACTGTTTCCTCACTCCACCTGTTTTTTCAAATAACATGCTAGGGAATCCTTTCAGTTAACCATGCATGTCTTTTTTTTTTTTTTTTTGGTCTTGTAGTTAAGTTTCCAAATCTCATACTATTGACTTAAAAACTTCAGGTACTCTCACCAAATTATGCAAGCCATTGTATGTTCAAAAAGAGTTTGGACTATTGCCTTTGTTAGGAGTTTACAAATTACTTGAACCAAGCATTAATTTTGTAGTACCAGCAGTATACATGTTTTTACCTTCTTTAACTCTTGCTGCTAGGTTTGATATTTATTGTCCCTTTATGCAAGAGCTGTTCAAGTGTAATATAACCAAACTGGAATCTGTGGTGATGGTAACTACCAACTGTAATTCCACATTCATCACTGCTATTTTCTTCTTACGAGGAGTTGCACTCACAGCTGCATATACAAAATAGAATGCTATTAGTATGTAGTTTATACTAGCAACAAATGGCTTTATCTGAGTGTGGCAGGAGACACAATTTAGCCAGTTAATGAATTGATTGTCCAATCCTTATGGAAAGAAATGGTGCAGCTTTTTAAACCTTCCAGTGTTTTTTCAGATTTGCTGTTCTCATCTTAAAACTCCCTTTTGCATAAACAGTGTAAAAATGCTGCTTAGGAACATGTTCCTTTAAAACTTGTTTTTCTACTATCAGGCTGAGCTGAAATTGTGTCATTTAAGTCTATTTCTGTGTACTTACTTTATATGAATGAGAATCTAAATATAGTAGTGAAGAATGACTGCATCTCAGGTAAATGTTACTCTTTATCAAATTGCACTGCAGTCCTAATGAACTCTTTGCTCTTTTTGATGAGTGGTTGTTGTAAATGAGAATATTTCCATTGTTTTTCATTATTCCAATGCATTCTTTCTTACAACTTTCTGTGAAGGTTCCAGTCCATTGGTTGAAGTTTCTTCTGGTTTATTGGATGAGCCTTTGTTAGAAAATATTGGAACTGAAGAACACGTTTGTCAAAATATATCAAGCCGAACGTTTGAAGCGAACCTGTCACCGTTTTCTCTATTCTCGTATCTGGAAGCCAACAAAATCTCAGGGACCTTTATAAATCCCTATGAAAATTCCGAGGGGCTTGCAGAATATGCTTCTGGAGGACGTAGTGATTTGAATGGTCAGAATGGAATTTCTTTTGTAAACATCGACTCTTATGAGCCAGATAGCAGCGATGGAGAGGAAGATGATGCCCAAGATGAATTCACTTTGGCCAGAGAAGAGCCATGTGTATTTCAAGAAACATTAGATAACATGCTTTTTGAGTTAGAAAAAGGCGTAGAGTCTTTTACTGACTTACAGTCCCGATTATCCATTCTCAACCACAGTGCTTCTGGAGAATGTTGTGAAGAAGCAGAACCAATGCCTTTAATGAGATACTTTAGCATGGATTCAGATTTGGTGTGTCCAAACAGGATATTTAGATCTTTTGCTGAAGAGCAAGCCATACTGAATAGTAACTTGAATGGTGCCAATTGTGAAACACAGCAGACAAAAAATACAGTGGATGTTGCAATTGGAACCACTCTACCAACTGATGATGAATTAAATGTCAGTGATAGACAGACTGACCGAGGAAATTCACCTGAGCTAGTAGTGAGACCTAAAATAAGAAAACAAAATACTGCAAACCGGTTGGCGAGAGAGAATCTTCTCCCTAGTGATGAAGGAGGAAGTGGTTCCTGGAGGAGAAGTGCAATTGCTGAAGTTCAGCACAGCCATGCTGGGTGTGCCTTGAGAAATAGTAAAGAAGGGATGAGTTCTAGTATGTTCTTTGACTCAAGAGAACATGAAGGTCATCAGAAGAACACAGAAATAGACCTAAGGAAAAATGCATCAGCTCAAGACCAAAAAAGTGCATGTGGTGATAGCACTTTTTGGGATGAATTTGAAGACTGCAGCAGATGCTTCTCAGTGTCCCACAAAGATGAGGACAGGTAAAATTTCATTTTTATATCTGTGTTTGTATTGAATCTTTTGTGCAAATCTTAATAATTTGTTAGCAGATGGGACATAAAATTTCAAGCAATTTCAGAACATGATCAGATATCAAGACGCCAACTTTTCTTTTCAGTTCTCCTTCACCCTTCCTCAAGTCCATTAAAGAAATGGTAATGTGCATTCTTCTGGTAATGTAAAAAGCCTTTCCTTGTGTTCAGGGCCAAAAGTGCCTTACCATTAAGGAAGATTACATGTATATTTTTATTTTATTTTTACTGACTGGAAGGAGGGTAGAGAGGGAAAAGCTCATTTAGCATTTTTTTTGGCAAATTACGGGCCTTGGAAAGTTCCCTTTGAGACTTGTTATTTTCAGAACGTGTTCTTTTTGCCATCAAATCTCAATATTCTACATGACAGTCTGTATGTTCTTCTCTCCATCCCTTTGAAATAAATTATTCTTCCTTCTTTTATCCAAAGAATAACTTGACAGGACTGCTTATAATCCCCTTGTTTATGGAAAGTTCTTCAGACTAGTAGGTGTTTCCAAAGTAACTGTCAGTGAATACAGTTTCAGATCTACAAATGGCTCCAGCCTGGATGCCAGGAGTAGTATTCAGGTTCTGCCTGGTTTGGGCTCTACCCAGAAGACAACGTAATTTGGATAAACCTTGTGTTGATTAACTTTTACTCATATATTGCTGGTTAAGAACTTTTCACTGTGAGTTGGACTTACGTAACTGAGCTATTGGATGGTAAAAGAAATTTCTAATCTGTTCATTTATGGTATATCCAGTAGTGCTTGCAATGGCTTTAGTTTTTTTCCTATTTTTCTTCTAGTTTGCTTTCATGCTGTTGATTCTATTCCCACTGTGTTCTTTACAAGACATCCTCTGGATGTTGATGTGGCTTTTGTGTGTGTGTGTGTGCGCTTTCCATTAGTCTTCATAAGCTAACCTGCTTAGTAGACTGTGTTTCTACTGCTTTTGTGGAGACAGCAGCATGAAAATTAATCTGCATAAACTCTTGTTCTTAAAATATCAGTCTCAATTATGAGAGAACAAAATCCTCAAGGTGTTTTAAAATGGCTTAGTAGACTTAATTTTGTTTTTTCTTATTAAAGATATAGGTAGACTTACAAATGAAGCCTTTCCTTCCTTACAAGGTTTACTTTTTGTAAAATTGTTGTTACTGCACAATATTTTTCTTTTCCACTTCTGAAATGCTGCCACTAGAAGATTAAACTGCAGTGGAGGAAATGCGCTGTATTTTACAGTTACAGTGCTGGCTTCCATGATGTGAACTGGTGGATTGTTTTAGAGTGACAAAGAAATACAGATTGCATATCTGAAAGTGACTATGTTTATCATGATGGCAGTAACTGAACCACTAGACAAGAAGCATATGTGTTCTTTAATGTAAAAAAACTGTAATTTGTGTTCTAAAACCTCAGAAGACTTACCCTTATGAAGTAAATTGTCAATAATTACTCTGTGCAAAGGAGTAATATGTTTTTCCACTCTCAAAAGATAGTTTGTTTAAAGGGTTAATCCATATTACATGTTTAAATCTATAGCTGTATGAAAACCAGAGCTGGCGTAAATGTCAAATACACCCTGCAGCTGAACTTTCACTACTTTCCAACTCCAGGAGAAATTCACCTTGCTGTTTGCTGCAGCATGGGCCTTCACCTCACACTTCTGCTTCAAGGAAGTGCCCAGCTTTTGTGGTGTTAGTGTGTAGAAGCCATGTGAAAAGGAGGAAGTCTTGCATATTAGTTAGAACCATGTATGCTTTAAGTTGGAAAGGTCATGGTAGGTCCCTGGAGGACAGGGCTGGTGGTGTAAGGATCATATCCTTTATCTCCCTCCATCTAGTTTTGGATCATATGGCAATTACAGGCCAGTTCAGCCAGAGCTGAAACTTTTCTCAGAAAATCCATGTGCAGATGCGAAGTTAATGTGTTATGCTTTTGACAAGTCACAAGTCTGTAACTCTAACTGTTAAGTGATGTGTTGCTTCTCCACAGTGTTGGGCATAGTTAAATCCTGGGTTTTGAAATACATTCGATGTTCTTCCCTTGTTCAGTATTAATGACTTTAGGCGTATCCTCTTTTCTGGTTTGGATTAGTGTTTGTGTACAAACTTGAAAGGGAACAAATTTGACTAACAACATAGGAATATTATTATAAATTGTGTTGAAAATTGTTCCTGAATTGTAAAATAGAGAAAACTAAAATATGAGACTTGAATATTTGAGGTAGTGTTACAGAATGCCTAATTAACCTTTATAAAACAAAGAAAAAACAAACAAAACAAAGGTGCTAAAGTGTTGCTATTCAACTTGAGTTGGTGTAACATAAGGTACATTAGACTGCATATCAGAATTTCTTAACAAATGTAATTTCTATTGTAAGGTGGTCCTTTAAAATATCTCAGAGTTAATGAATATTTTCACTTCCATCACTTTCCCTAGTCCTCAAGATTGTGATAGAAAAATATATTGCTTCTTCAAATTAAAATACTTCATTATGATCTATCTTCTTTATTCTTGTAAAACTTGCAGTGTATAAAGTGCAGTTTTTCAAAAGTACTTGTAATTCAATAAATAGCAAGTTTTATTAGTATGTGCTTGTAATATGATATAGAAGGAGGCTTTCTGTAAAGTGATTTTTAGGTGAGGAGAGAACTGATACACACAGACATGTTGGGTTTAGCAGACTGAAAAGAGAGCTGCGGGTGTTATGGATTGCTGTGTAAGATGTGCTCTATTAAGCATGTTTGCTGTTCACATGTATTAGTTCTCTGTAACTTTTTGAAGTGACATAGCTGTTTGACTATACTTTGAATTTGGGTAAGTGTCAACTGTCACTGCTAGCACTGAGTGAACCTTCGAGGTGGCATTACCAAAGGTAGCAGCAGATAAGCTCACCCTTCCTGAGATTCTGCTAACATCACTGTTTTGTTTAAGCTGGCCACAAGTTGTTATTTACTGCACTTTTCTCTGTGGCGGCTGGGCAAATTCTCTTTGAAAAACTCACTGCAACTTGTATAATTACCCAGTCCAACTAGAGGAATGGCAGGAAGTCATCCATTGCATCTTTGTATAATGAAAAAAAGGGACCACTGTATATGATTTGGATGTTATGAGAGCTTTTATGTTAAGTTTTGTTTGGCTGAGAGGTAAGGCCAACATTGCTCATTGTTTGTTAAGCAAGCATTGGTGTTCTCAGTCACTACTGCTGTCATCTCTGTGTGCTAGGAGAAGGATGTGTATAGAGGGTCTGGGTTTATAATCCCAAATTGCTATATGTACTCTGAAAATGTGGAGGGGGAAGATCAAAAGCTTTTTGCAGAGTGGATGGGCAGAATTCTTTTTTAGGAACTGATTTTTTTTTAATTGGCTCTTTGTGTATACTTGCCTTATAATACATCTATAAATAGTACAAAATTAATTTCTCCTAGAAAAAATAGTCTGAGAGCAATGTTCATAGAAAAGTAGGAAATCATGGAATGTTTGTCTTTTCTTTCCCCTAAAGCAGTGTTTAAATTCACACCCTGTTGCCTTGTTTAAATTGCAGCTCAGAATGCAGTGATGGAGAATGGTCTGCAGCTGTGCCTACATACTTCACTGCTACAGAAAGAGAACAGTCCTCAAGTGATGAGAGCTGGGAGACTGTTCCAGGCAGGGAGGAGTGTGAGGCTGAAGTTCAGAGCAGCAGCAATGGTGTAGAAGAGAACACAGATCTCTGTTTCCAAGGAGGGTATGGCTTTATTTTATTAGCTAACATCTGGTAAGTTTCAGCTTCAGTGGTAACATGGTATCCACATAACACTACACAGAATAACATCAGTTCTAAAACTGGTTACTATATTAGCAATAATCATTTGCCTACATCAAAATAATCTGAGTAGTTGTACGTATTTCGAATCGGGGGAAAAAGTGGCATGTCATGCAAACAATTCTATTCTATGAAAAACAGAAATAATGAGGGCATTGATATGTAGTGTCAATAAGTATAGAAGGCTGGATATACTGCCTTTGAAAAGCTTGATAAGGCAAGTTAATTGTAAAGATGCGTATGTTACGTACCTATCTTCTGATACTGCGTAGTGCTGCTTGCAGAGCAGTTGATTATCTCTGCTTTATTGCTTCTCATATTCCATTGCTGCTCTTTATTTCTGCAGCCCTGGCAGTGATAGAAGTACTTGCTTGCTGAGAACTTATTTTTCCAGTCATTCAGTACTTTACTTTATCAAATATATCTCTTTGTTGCAAGGCAAAATTTGTAGCTATGAATAGCCAAAGAAAGTTTTGTGGGTTTTTTCCCCCTAAGCATCTAATATTGACCTTATATTCTTAGTTTGGGTCTTTATAAAGCAATAAGCCTAAATTCTTTCAGCTTCTTTCAGCTTCTTCCAATCTTAGGTAGAAGGTACTTGTTACCAACCACTCTGAATTTGTTACTGCTTTTTTAGTATCTTTGCCTCTAGAGGTTTGGGGAATTAGCATGGCTTTAAGAAAACATTATGAAAACTCATCTGTTTCAGAAGAACAATGATGAAGCTGTGTAGTCTTTAGCTGTATTTGATGTGAACAGCCTGCAAATATACTCATTTCTAACATGATTCCTGTTTATTTAACCTTTGATAAGGAAAGTGGCACTTACAGCCCTGTGGCTCTGAACATCCAGGTGACTTGTGCTCCTCTAGAAAATCCGGGAATGAGAGGAGTCTTTCTCCTTATACATACAGCTTCTCTTGCAAATAATATCACTTTGCGCTCAGGCCTAGTTTCGCCGTGAAAGCTGTTCCAGGGTGTCAACAGAGACTGTCTTTTTAGTGGCTTTAGGACCTTGTACATGAATCTTTAGTACCAAAATTACTAGCCCTGACAGGGATACTGTCTGTGTTAGGGGAAATGCAAAGCAGGCTACTTTACTGCTGGCCTTGAGCATTAGACAAGTAACTTTGCCACAGAATCATGGGTGTTATTAGATTGTGAGCTGGTGCCACTGGAAATTTCTTGGGTTTTACAGCAAATACCAAATTCCTAGTCTGGAACTCTGCAGTGTGAGAAATATGCAGCTGCAGCCCTTGTAATATGTGTAACTTCTGTTGCTTACATGTGTTTGTGAATTCCCCTAGACTTCTAGTTTTAGCTTTTCATTTATTTCAAGGCAACAGACATTACTGGAAGAAGGAGAGATTCCTTGGTTACACTACCAGGAAGAAGCAGGAAATAGCAGTGATGAGGAAAATTATCCAGTTAGTGATTTTATGAATCCGGGATTCTTCCTGTTGGATGGAAATAACAACCTTGAGGATGACTCCAGTGTGAGTGAAGACCTGGACGTGGAGTGGAGGTATGCCTTTGATAGTTTTCTGAACTAATTTCAGAGGTTTTATAGTTACTGTTTGGTTTTTTACGTTGGATGTCAAAAATACTCATGGCTATCAGTATGCACTTACTTTAAAGGCTGATAATCTGGATTTTAAGGCTTAAGGTACTTCAAGTGCTACACTCCCTCTAATGAGAGATAATGGATGTAGATTTGCTAAAATCAGGCTGTGATCTGACAAAATTGTGGAGCACTAAATATTCAAGGGATGGGTGTTCTTGATAAGTACAGTGCAAGTATAACAAAAGTACAGCAAGATGAATGTAATCAATCAGTGCAATTTTATAACTGGCCTTTTACTTTTTTGCAACTAGTGCAAGTTAGATGTTATAAACCTGTTGTATTTCTGTTTGAAATGCCATGTGCCTACCTAATACCTTAATTTTGAATTCTTCACTCAATTTACTGTCATGAGATTACTGAAGAATATTATGATATATTTATTACAAAAGATCTGCAAATAGCAGGGTCCTGCAAGTGCAGGGTCCTGCACCTGGGGAGGAACAACCTCATGCACCAGTACAGGCTTGGGGTGGACCTGCTGGAGAGCAGCTCTGCGGAGAGGGACCTGGGTGTCCTGGTGGACGACAGGTTAACCATGAGCCAGCAGTGTGCCCTGGCTGCCAAGAAGGCCAATGGGATCCTGGGGTGCATCAAGAAGAGTGTGGCCAGCAGGTCGAGGGAGGTTCTCCTTCCCCTCTACACTGCCCTGGTGAGGCCCCATCTGGAGTATTGTGTCCAGTTCTGGGCTCCCCAGTTCAAGAAAGATGAAGAGCTACTGGAGAGAGTCCAGCGGAGGGCTACAAGGATGGTGAGGGGACTGGAGCATCTCCCCTACGAGGAGAGTCTGAGGGAACTGGGCTTGTTCAGCCTGAAGAAGAGAAGGCTGCGAGGGGACCTTATAAATGCCTATAAATATCTGAAGGGTGGGTGTCAGGAGGATGGGGCCAAGCTCTTTCCAGTGGTGCCCAGTGACAGGACAAGGGGCAATGGGCACAAACTGAGGCACAGGAAGTTCCGTCTGAACATGAGGAAGAACTTCTTCCCTCTGAGGGTGACGGAGCACTGGCACAGGCTTCCCAGGGAGGTTGTGGAGTCTCCTTCTCTGGAGATATTCAAGACCTTTCCTGTGCAGCCTGCTGTAGGTGACCCTGCTTCGGCAGGGGGGTTGGACTAGATGACCCACAGAGGTCCCTTCCAACCCCTACTATTCTGTGATTCTGTGATTCTGAGAAAGTGATTGGAGCCATTTGCACAGCCTAATCCTAGAATAGTATAGGTTGTTTGTTTTAAATTGAGTGGGCTAGACAGATGCTTTCCAGTGAGAGACTTCACACTTGCTGTCTCCTGCTTATTAAAAATATTGTAAACTACAGCATATACATACCAAAACCACTGTTTTCTGCTTGTGAAGTTAATTGTGAAAAAACACATCAGGGACTAATGTGTGAGAGTTCAAGCTAGGAGTAAGGCAGTGTTCTTACACAATCTTGCTAGCAGCAAGCTAGCAAATGAGTTGTAGAATATGGACAAAAACCGTTTAAGTGTTGGAGGTTAGCCTTGGTAAGCTTCCTAATTACTTGAAATATGAAGGAAGATGCTTCTCCAGTAGTCCATTAAGTTTTGTCTGAGCATACACAGTTCTGGACATCATTTTGCTTGTGCCTGTTTTAAGATTTGGTCTCTGAATGTTGAAAACAGAACTTGAAGCAGCTGCTAAGCTATGAACTGTGATACATGATGGAATCAAAATCTGTTGCAGAACGAGCTTAATAGCATACATATGAAACGTATTAGCTGAACTGTATGCCCTTTTACTCCGGAGTAGTCAGCAGTGTAAGTTCCCATCATGTTCTTCTGAAGTCTGTGTTGTCTTGAGTGTACCACTGTAGTGGGAGCAGGTGCTGGCAGAGGCGTCTGTGGGGTGGCCTCTATGAGGAGAGGCCGGGACTGCCCAATGTGGGACACAAGACGGCTCCAGTGGGCCCACTGCAGGGTGGTGCTGTTGCGAAAGGGTAAAAAAAATGCTGCACAGGAGAGAGTGAGAGAGTAGTGAGGATGGTGTGAGAGAAACAACCCTGCAGACACCAAGGTCACAGTAGAAGGGGGAGGAGGTACTGCAGGTGCTGGAGGAGAGATTCCTCTGGAGCCCCTGGAAAAGACCACAGAGGAGCAGGTAGGTGTTTGCTGAAGGAACTGTGCCTATGGAAAGCCCACACTGGAGCAGTTGGTCAAGGACTGCAGCTTCTGGGAAGGACCCATGCAGGAGCAAGCTTATGCTGAAGGATTGCAGCCTGTGGAGGGACCCCACACTGGAGTATGGGAAAGGTGTAAGGAGGGAGGAGAGTAGCAGGGAGGAGCAGCAGGGAGGAGCTGCCATGGATGAACCACAGCTCCAATTCCCCATCCTTCTACAGTGCTTGGGGTAGGGAGACATAGAGGAGTTGGGAATGAAGGAGTGAAGTTGAGTCTTGGAAGAAAGGAAGGGCCAGGGGGAAGGAGTTTTAGGTTTTTTTTCTCACTGTCCAAATCCATTTTTACTGGCAATAAATTTGTAGAACAACCCAGATTGGAAGGGACCTCAGAAGATCACTGGATTCAACCTTCCAGTTACATTAAGGTTCCCCCTTATGTTGAGTCTGTGCCAGTGGTGGTGATTGAGTTGAGGTGAGGGAGTGAGAGAGCAACTTGGGTATCTGGCAGCCAGCCAAGGTCAACCCAACACAACCCTCTCATGAGAGTATATGCACACAGTTGTTAACAGGTGATATGCAGTAATTTGATGTACCCAGTGCTTTTGTTGTTACTATTTCCTTTGAAATGAAGACCATGTTTTCTAACTCATGTTTTTCAGACTACTCGATGAGTTTGGTGATGGCCTAGGACTTGCTCAGGCCATTCCTTCTGTCAGTACTCAGTTTCTTACGTCTATGGCACTAGAGGCACGCTTACAACAAGCTATGGAGGTATTAAAATACTCTTGATGTTATGTCAGTGATGTTGTGACATAAGTTTTTATTACTGAATCCTTTTTCAGCATAATCTGCAAATCAGGGGAAAATTACTTTTCTGTTTTAGCTCAAACTTTCAGGACTGCAAGCTTGAAAATGAATGCTGGAAGTTCTTTTAAATGATGTAGTGCGAGAAGTCATTGATCAGTGCTACTTCTTTTAGAATACATATTTTCTCTTAAAGCAAGGAAAGATACTGATTTCTACCAGTATAAACATACGCTATTTAAATTATTCTAAAGAATGTTGCTAAATTCCCTGCATAACAAAGGGAAGTCTATACTTGAATCTATGCCTATGAGTTGTCCCAGCTTTTTTTTGCAAGAGTACAATTGAACGGCTTATATTTTTATTCCTCAGTTGAAGATTTTTCTGTTAGGGTCTTATCTCCATGTATTTTAAATTTAAAAAATACCAACACAAAAAACCCCACCCAAAAGCAAAAAAGTATTTTATCTTTACCTTGTTCTAATCTTGTTTCATCTGTCTAACTTTGAATCAATCAGAGCATTTGTTATTGAGAACCAGCACGGTTACGATATCTCTTTTCTGTGTTACGTGACATTGGTTATTGTCAGAGTGAATACAGAGCTAGCTGAAATTCACTTTGTAATATGACATTCTGGCACTGCCAGAAATGTCCCCTGCAGGGTATTTGTCTAAGCGTTAAATGATGTGCAGCTATATAATATGGTGTTACAACAATTAAATTGAATGCTTTGTGTGACGTAAGTTTAGGGGCATCAAGGGGCAGTTTGACTACTAGCTCTTGGTTAAAAGGGGTGAGCAGGGCAGACTATATGTCATAGTGTGCTTGCAGACAAAATACCAAGGATACTTTAAAATGCTTTCTAAAGCTGACAGTAAGTGGAACAATCACAGACAATTTTTTCCATGGATGTGTGCAAAATCAATGAATTTGTCAATAAACTTCATGGGGATTTTCCAAGGAGGTTGAAGCATTGTTCCCTGAAGTTGGCAGTCATTCAATTTCCAGGTATTGGGCATCCCCAAGGTGTATGGGAGGACAGCATTGTTCATGATCAAGTACGACAGGGTCTTCTCCAGCTATGGAAGATCTTGTTAGCATTACTCATCTGGAAACTCTTCAGAACTGCTTATTAATGTGTAGGAGGTCTGATATCCTTACTATAAAAGCAGTATTTTGAAGTTGTATAGAGAAGACTCCTTGTCTCTTTCATAGCTGCCAGTTCTCACTACATCAAAAAGGACAGAACTACAGAAGCAGTTGACCTCCTCCTTCACACCAAAGCCAGAGGATCTGTGTAGAGAGGGGAAACTAATCACATCTCCTTTTGTTAGTCTATATGTTAACATTTGAAGAGGGGACTGAAGTGGTTATGGCTCGGAGTTTTTTTCTTTCTCATTACTGTGTAACAGTATTTCCCTAGTTACTCTGTCAGAAGAAACCTGTGCACTCTTGACAGGCTGACCTGTAAAAGCAATCCTAGGTGGCTGTGTGCATGGCTGGCTGAGAAGGTGCTGTAATTATGTTAATGTCAGCAGGAATGGAGTGTTATTGAACATACTTGGCGAGCAGGTAGATGACTACAAAGGTAGTTATTCTATGGTACCTCTGGTACAGGCTAATGTGGATATTGAACAAGAGGGAAGGCAATTCTTTTAAATAGTATTTGTGCTTGAAGTTAACTTTTAAGTGTCTGAAACTTTACAGTGGGTGTAAAAGGCTGGTGTAACTGGATTTAGTCAGCAGAAGATGGTAACTGAGTAATAAAAGGAACAGCTGTATTGACTGTGACTAAATGGACAACACAGGTTTTGAGTAAGAATTGAGTAGTTCCTCCAAATCTTGAGTAGAATATAGAGCACCTCTCTTTCCAGTATGAAGATGGTTACTAAAACACTTCAGAAAATAAGATCAAGGATTACCTAAATCTGTTCAACATCTCTTAAGCAATATTGCAAGTATTTCTGGAAGTTGACACAGTGAAGAAAAAAAGACTCTATAATGTCTGTCTATCCAGAATTAATTTAAATTGCTTGAGATCCTGTCTTTTAATGACCACAGAAAGATGTAGACAGGATCAGGATATAATATATTCTCCATTCTAGAAATATAGGACTTGCAAATGTCTAGTCCAGTGTAATCTCTTAAGAAAATACGATGTGACCCTGTCCCTGACAGGATTAACATAGACTAGAAACTTGAGTTCCTGGAAGGTGTTTAAAGGGTGCTCTTTATATCAGCTTTCCTGTTGTGGAGTGTGCTCCACAAATCAAAAATGTAAAATCTTCCACTGGAATAGTACAAATCTGTGTTACAAAGCCTTTTCCTTATCTTTGGTACAGTGGCCACAGTGCTTGCTCAGATATCCAAAATGTGGCATACAGCATTTTCAGGGGAAGAAAACAAATTTTAAAAATTGATCTTAACAACACAAAAGAAAACTGAACTATCTTTTCAAATTTGGGTAAGAGATTGCTGAAAATGTCTTTGCTTTCTGCTAGAAAAAGCAATTTCTGGTTTTCCATTTGTAGGGTGTTTAGAAAACATCTGTAATGTGACAATTTTTGTTCTGTAGTTTGTTGCACTGTGTATATATATGTCAAGTGGAGAGTTAGAGATCACTGTGAGGGGTATCAGTAACAAAGGTCAGGGTCATCAGGCTTGAGAGCTCTTTGAGGAAAGTGAAAATTGAAGCTAGTTGCCTTGCTTCCTTATGATTGGTATTTTATGCTCCTCATCCTTCTGCCCAAGAGTGAAGCGAGTGATTTCATCCATTCTTGACATAGGTCATGATATTTCGGGGATCAGGACTTGTTCTAGTTTTGATAGGCATTTTTCTGCAGGGTGATTAGGTTTCAGTTTCACTCCATACTTTTTCTGCTTGTTTTGCAACTTGTTCTCAACTTCCAGATCTTACTGGTTGCATGCATGTTTTCTTTCTCTGAATGACTATACCCCAAGCTGGTTTGCCACTTTGAGTGTGAGTATATGGATAATATGTAACTGCAGCTTTCTAACAGGCTACTTGTTGCCAGTTATGCTATTTTAGTATTATTTAGATATGGCTTTAGGGCAAACAGCTATTAATTAAATCTTGCTTGGGCTGGTTCTACCTTATGGATGCAACATACCCCTACTGTTTCAGGTTTAAAAAGTAACCCATCTTCTTCCTGATAATAAGTATTTTTGCACCAGAGGTTTTGTAATGGAGAAGTCTGAGTTTTGACTAGCTTTAACTATTATTCTGATGAGCAGATTAAGTGGAGTTTAATTATAAGATCATTAATAATATGTCTAATGATTGACTTTATTGAACCTGTTCCTGATTTACATCATATACCTCAAGTTTCCCAAAATTCTCTTATCTAAAACAGTAGATTCATTAACCAGATCTTTTTCACCTATAACAACATAATTTATTACAAGAGTCTATATAGCTCAAATTTCTGAAAAATTTTCTATCAGCAAACTAATTTGGTGTAGCCATGAAACACTTGAAAGGGATGTGACATGGTAATGCATCCAAAATTCAAGTGTATATTAACTAGGGTGGGGGACATCTGTCACAATTGTGACATTTGGAGGGGAGAAGTGGTGAATACATTCAATTTTTTTTTCTAAAAAGCTATATTCTATGAACACTCTGGGATCATGAAATGTAATAAACTGTATGTGATTTATTTTTGTTACTTGCATTTGTTTTCAAGAAATTACTTAGCTGGGAGTGTTTGGTTTACTTCATTAGCAGTATAGAACAGGTTTGGTGTCTCTGCACTGTTGGTGACTTCATTTATGAATATTTCCTGTGCTGTTTCACAGACGGGAGGAACTCAAACCCCTGTAGGCTATAGCACTGCTGGTTTTAGCAGTGTCCAGCATTTGGTTTATAGTACATGGAGCAGTAAGCAGTTGCGCAAGTAATAAGAGGAAGGAAATAAAGGTATCTTTGAAATTGTAAAGGTATCTTATAAAAGTTGTAAAACAGACACTTTGCTCTGCTCTGGTTTTGAATATGTGGTTTTAAGCATGGGAGTCATTGTGAGGCTTTCTGTCTGTGATGTTTCTTTTGTGTAGCTTTTGAAAGCAAACAATACAATGCTTTTGTAAATAGTTTTCTGTTTGAGAGTACTGATACTGGATATAGACAGAGAGGTTTGACACATAGGCAATATTGCATCCTTTTGTTTGCCTGTGATCTTACCTGTTTTTTCCAGCTTAATGAAGTTAAGCACAGTATTTTTACCAATAAATGATTCTCAGACCATTGCAGCTGTGTGTTGAATGACTTCACGGGCCCTAGTCGTGTGCTCAATCAGAATCATTTTATTGCTCATACAATACAATAGTTACTAGAGCCAGTCGGCTTTGGATTTGTGGCTTTGCAAATGCCAGTTCACGGTTGCTGTTTTCCAGGATCTTTTGCAGCTGGATGTGTGAAAACAGCTTATCTCATGAGAAGAGCAAAGGGAGGCACAGGATGCGCTGATCCTTCAGGGTCATGAGACAGTGCTGTTCTGTCTCAAGTAATACGGTTTCCCACAGCTGTACCAAAATACCATTACAGATACTAAAATCATCTTAATTTTAGTAAGGCTGTATTGTCTGCTGTAGCAGAATTGAATGTTTTTAAGCTGTTAAACTGGATGAGTGTACCTGTTTTGCAGGTGGACTTTCACACTGCACTAGAAATAACTGTCCCAGGATTTCCTTGGAATTTAACAGATTTCTAGATAAGAATACATGTGACAGTAGGGGCTGTAAATATATGTCTGTTAGCTCATGCTGATCTCTCTGCCACAAGCATTTGACTGTAGGTATAAACCTGGTAGTTTAGGTCTGTGTGGGTTGGTTGCCTGAGCGCCCTTGCCTAAGTGCAGGCATGTTTCCAGGCTGTAGCTCTAGTAACTTTCTCTGAAGCTTAAAGACTACTGAAGATGTTTGTGCATAATCCAAAGTTCCTCTGGTATATTTTTAGTTCTTTAGTTGTGTACCCCCAACACTACAAAACTGTCAGGTTATCTTAAACTTCTTATCAAGGGAGTTTTGTGACCATTACAATCAGTGATTTTCATGCTGATTAGAGCAGTGAGTAGTTGTACTTGAGGGGTGTGACTAGTTCGTTCAGGATATGAACTCAGTGCTGCTGTGTTTTTGGCTCTTCAGTTTGTTCTGCTGTTCAGACAGGTATATCTAGTACATTTCTTAGTGAATATAACTAATCTGAGTTCTGTATTGCATTTTTTCTACTGGAGATCCTTTCAATGTCTCATGGGGTTGAATGTATGACATTAACATCAAATCTGCCTGCTGTAGCATCCGTCTTAAAGATTTTGTATGGTGAAAAATTGAAGTTTCAAACAAGATCACTTCAGAGCACTATGTCTGTATTAAGTCATTATACAGATGAGAAACATCTGTGTGGATCCTGTTTTTTCTGAAAGCTTTCATTGGTAGTGTAGCTGAGGTCCTTAATATTTTTGTTTGTAGCTGAGTAATTAAATAGTTAACGCCAGAAAACACATCAATGGGGCTTTTATTTTCAGAAAGTGAAATGTAATGGCAATTTTGTATTAGCAAGCTTTACATTTTTAACTTGCTGCCTTTTTTGGTACTTTAAAATGAGCAAATGTTCATTAGAGGGTAAGTTGTGACTCTGTCCTGATACTTTCAGAAGGCTTGAATAACAACCTGTTACTGTTTTGACCTTCAGTTTCAACTCGCTCATTACAATAATAAAAAGAATGTAATGGTTAGTTTGGCAGACATAACTTCCATTTAAGAAAGTAATACTATTAGAATTGGATTCCTTTTCTTGCTTATTTGTTTTTATGTGGAATGTTACATTTGTGAGTAAGAGAACTCGGTCTCTGCTCACCCTTTTCAGGCTGCTCTGGCACATTTGCAGTCTATTGGATTTGATGTTGAACAAGCTCATCCACCAGCTACAAAAGAAACCATAGATTGTCTGCCACAGATTATCGTCACAGATGACCATGATGGTATGGAAAAATAATTAAGAATTAATTTCCATAAAGTTTATAAGAACGAAGTTAGCTGTAATACCATAGATGCAGTACTTCAACATACTGTTTAGCTGATAATGCTGTTCTAAGAGCATTTGGTTCTTGAGTCAAACTGAGCAGAACTTTGGTCAGTTTGGAAAACTCATCTTTACTGGAGTAAGTGTGATTGTATTTTGTGATCATTAGTGATGCTGTTGATAATATGTGTATTTTAATTTTAGCTCGTCTTAGTTGTAAAACAAGGTAATAATAATGCTTTTTCTTCATCATGGGTGTAGGTGAAGAGCAGTGTTGCACCATCTGTTGCTGTGACTATGTAAAAGATGAAGTCATAACAGAGCTACCCTGCCATCATTTATTTCACAAACAATGTGTGTCTCTTTGGTTACTGGAGGTAAGTACTACAGGGTTGGTGGGGGTTTTGTGGGTTTTTGAGTGTTTGCTTTTGGGGAGGAACAGTTGCTAACTTCTTGAAAATGTGGGATGATGTACTGAGAAATAACTGGCTGTTAATTTTATGCATTATGGAACCAAATTCTAGTCCAAGTGAGGAACACAATTTATGTCTGTACCCACCTGAAGGCGATTTCTTGAATGGAGGAGGTATTTTTGTGAGGAAAAACATGGCCTGCTTTTAGTAGGAATGAGAGATGGATGAGTTAACTTGTTTTGGTATGGGAAAAGCTTTTTTAACTGTACTCATACCTTGAAGAAGGTGGCTTGGTTTTCTCTGCGAAGAGTAAAGGATCTGATCTGTCTTGCCAGAATGTCAGGCCCATTTATGGTGACAGCTAAGGTTGGCAGGAGAATTACTGAAATGCTTGTAGATTAATTTAAAAAAGTTACCTTTGGCAAATCTATATTGTATTCGATTTCACTTTCATAATCTGTAATCAGCTTCCTTCCAAATGTCTGCCAAAAGCTTACATTGTATTGAGGCTAGCCTAAAAGAACTGAATTAACAAATTGTTTTTTTTTCCTTGCACTTGCACTCTGCTTTATGCACAGTATGAGCCTGGGCTTGCTAGTTCGCAGAGAGCCTACAGTGTAACACCTCGTTTACTCAAGAGGTACGAAGGAGAATTAATTGATTTAGGCTAGAGAGATCAGATCAGAACACCTCTAGCATGGCTTGTTACCTTAATAGTGATTGCCACATTGAAATTGCTTGTATTATGTCTTGCCTTGTTCTGCTGTCATAGTAAACTGCTCTTTCTGAAAACTAGGCCAAAGTACTTACTACTACATTTGGGCTGTACCTACTTTACTTTTAATCCTTGCCTCAAAAAAAATTCCCATCTGTGAAATCAATCCTTTGAAGAAGTTCTTGCAGAGAGCCTGATGTATCTGCTGTGTAACTGGTCTAAAAGCAAAACAAAAATTTCTTTTGAGATTGTTAGCTGTCTCTTCGCTCCAGGTAGCCATCCAGCCAAATTTGACTTTGACACAGTGCTGTTGTGAAGATACTTCATAAAAAATTACCTTTAGTTTTTCAGTGGAATTGAATGCAAACTGTGCAAATGACCTGGGATTTTTCTTCTTTTTTGTAGTCAGGAACATGCCCGATTTGTCGTCACGTGCTTGCACCCATGTGTCCTGAAGCAACTGCTGCCACTAATTCCTTTCTGTCTGATCATGATTCAACATCTTCTGTTCATGGTGCTACAGGAGCTTCAAACTAGGGTCTGAAATTAAATCTTTGCAACCAAAAATGTAGATTTTGCCTGTCTAATTACAATGTGAAAAAAGATGTATAAAATTAATTGTAAAATACTGTCTGTATTATATGTTTCAGTTTTGAAAGACGCTGCAAACCTTTCTAAACTCTTTACGTTTGCAATAATACTTTAAATTTCCAAACTTTTAAGTTAGAAGTATGTGCAGCCTTTTTTCTTTGCAGAATCTTGCTGATAAGTGTAATGTCTAAACTTTGTATTATGATATTTTTTCCAGAAAGATAATTTGGTACTTTGTTTGGGGTCTTGCAGCTGCAGTGCAGTTGCAGCTTGTTAAAGTTATGTTTACAGTCAGTTTTATGTAATCTGAACTATTAATTTTATCTAAGTTAGTGCCACCAAGAGACTTTGTAATCGATCTCTCATATTTGCATCAAATGTGAAGATGTTCTGTGATAACAGCAGTGGTAGAACTTGATTTCACTGGAAAAAACTGCATAACTGAACAATATTTCTTACCAGTTTATTCAATAATAAAGTCTTTCCTAATGTCAGAACTGCTATTAAATTTCTGCTGTCTGTGGTTTTTTTTATAAATTCTACCACCATTTTTAAGCCTGTGTTTTGAATAAGTGTAAGAACTATGGAACTTCACCTGAAGAATCGGAAGTTCTAAGTTTCTACGAATTTGCATCTATAAGAGCTGGGCGGCTGGTTCCTTCAATTTCTATTCAAATTCCATTCTACTGAATAGGTCTCCTGCATGCATGCTCTCTCTTTTTAGGATGTATTTATTTTTATAAATATTGGAGCTGGGGTTGCTTTCAAATGCAGATATAGTTAAAATATTTTTGGCTCTTGGTGTCTTGAGTCTGAAAAACATAGTAGAAACTTCACACACTTAATTGAAAAATACATTTGAATACTTGGCTATTAGTATAATTGTTGTAAAGTTCTTTCACAAATTTAAACACTATTGAAGTTTCTGGTATTTGCACAGGTTGCAGTGGGTTATGGTACACTTAATATTATAAAGGAGAAAAGACTGGTTTCTAAGATGCATTTCTATAAATAATACGCCAGTATATGTGAAAACTTTGAAGGACATGGAGTTAGTCATTATGGGACAGAAAGATAATGTTTGGATGTGTATGTACTAATGGCTGCACAAGAACTTTTCTGTACCCATTGGATAGACACATGATTTTTAAAATGTTGGTGCAGGGGAATAATATATGAGGGGGTCTGCTCCTTGGGTTTTCACTTATGTAAATCCAAAGTGTCAAGTTATAAGGAAGCCAAAACAATAGGATACTAGTGAAAAGTGGGAGATGCCTAGCTCCTTTCCAGCTTATTCTCCTGTATTAAAAGTCTGTATTTGCTGAAGGAGGCATCAGTAGGATTTGGGCAGACAGACAAGGAATGTGTATGTCTAGGCATACTCACCAGCAGAATTCATACCAATCCAGGAAGTGCTGTAATCTTTGGCATCTCCATTGCAGACTAGTGCTGTGAAGAGTGGTTCACCCATGGCTACCAACTGCCCCAGACAATAAAATAGTAACACAGCCTTTAAAGCTCATTTAAGATGTGTATGAGATGTTTGTAGATGGAAGAGAAAGTAGGGATTAAGGCATCTGTATTGTTTGCAGGGGAAAACACCAGAATGATGGACTTGCTATCAAAATTGTTCTTTGGGGCCTTTTGTTCTTCATTAGCTCCCCCTGGAGCAGATGTTACAGGTATTTTTAACCAGCCTGTGCATTGTTTCTCTCTGGAATGGCACTGTATGTTGACCTTCATTTAATCTCTTAAGCACAGTGTTTTATAAAGAGATTTACTTCAAATTCTGTGACAAGGTTTGAAAATCCTCTTGCTAGAAGCTTTTGACTCCAGACTTAACCAGCAGTGTCAAGAGCTAAGCTAGAAGCTTTCCTTTGTTATCTGTTGCTGGCCTCAGCTCTGACTTGTTCCTATTTCTAAACAGCTGCCTAATAAGAAGAGGGTTCATGTTCTCTTTTTTCTTTTTTTAATGTGAATGGAGGGATCTTATTTGCAGATTTTTTCTGGCTCCTCATCTGAGGAAACAACAGATGAAAAGTCTTTCTAACAAAGTGTCTGAAAAAGCATATGCTAGGTCACATTCAAGAGGTTACCAGTAGAAGTGTTTTCACACGAAACAGAAAGTAAAAAAATCCAAACCTTTGGATCATGTCCAAATGTTTGTTGCAATGATTTTTTTTTTTTTTTGGTAAATGAAGTCAGAACATATTGCTGTTTCAAATATAAAATTTGTTTGGTTAAAAAGGGTCTAGTTCTTGAAAAGGCCCTGCAAAGTATAATGTTTTTCTAGAATTAAAAAAATTTATTTTCTTTATGCTCAAAGAAAATATTCTAGACATTTTTAAGTAAAAACTTTTAGCTGCAAGGAAGAAAATATTTTTGCCCCATGTTAGGCAAAACCAAGCATTGCACAACAATGTGAAAGCAAATATGAGAAATAAGCTTGTTTGTTAAAGGTTCATGTTGTCTATACATGCACTAGTACGTTGGAAGCATCTAATTTCACTATGTAAACTGCATTCATTGTAACATTTCCATAAAACGTTTCCATTCCACAGTTAAAATGGGTTTTGTTTGTTCTTAAAAAACCCAACAACAGAGCCTTTCTTGTGTTCTGTTTCCTCCTTTCACATTCTGGTAGGTTTTGAAAGGATAAATTATATGTTTTGGTTATCAGATTCAGGTAACAGATTTTTCTTAAATAGCCATAATTAAAGAAATGAAGGTAGTGTGAAAAAAAACTTCTCTTCAAGTCACAGGGGAAGTTCCCTCAGTTCTTGTGCCTGCATATATCTCGATTTTGGTTAAGGTTACTTGGGGAGCAGTCTGGTAGCAGTCACAGCTCTGCAGCCACCTTCCTTGTTAAACAATGCAGAAGGCTCCTAGTTCCCCCCACGTTTCCTTATTCTGTGCTCTTTCTCCCTAAGAAAAATGTCTTTAATTATCTCCCAGATTTCATTTGCCTTTTTGCATCTGAGGGCAGTTTCCTAAGGGATCCCATGCACTAGTGCTTGAAACAGCCAAAAGTTTGCACTTTGAGGTTTAGGGTCCTGACTCTACTTTTTACCTGTCCACCCTCCTGGCTACTCAAGTAGTGGGCATCGCCCTTCCAGGAGATATCCTAGCTATGGTTTCCACCCATGGGAAAGCTGTTGCCAGAAGGAGTGTGGGGACCCAGACGGGGGCCCCACGCAAGAACGCAGGTGTCCAGGTCCCTGGCTGCAGGGAGTGCCTGAGCCTGGCGCTCGTACCGGAGGACAGCAGAGACAACGGCTGTGTTCGGTGCGAGCAGGTGAATGACCTGCTCAGCCTGGTGGCAGAACTGAAGGAGGAAGTGGAGAGGCTGAGGAGCATCCGGGAGTGTGAGAGGGAGATCGACTGGTGGAGCCGCACCCTGCCTTCCCTGAGGCCGAGGCAGCAGGAGGTGGCTCCACGAAAAGCAGAGAACCCCCTACCCTCTTGCCACCGAGCAGAAAGAGGGGGCCTAAGAGACAGGGGGGAATGGAAATGGGTCCCTGCTCGGGGGGGCAAGCGAATTTCCCCTGCCTCCCTCACCTGCCCAGTTGCCCTTAAGCAACAGGTATGGGGCTCTGGAATGTGAGGGACCGGCCGCAGAGGATGTGGGTGAAGGTGAAGCTCCATCCAGGGAGATGCCCAGGACAAGTCAGACAGCCCCAAGGATTACAACTGCCTCAACTAAGAAAAAAAGGAGGGTCATTGTCATAGGCGATTCCCTTCTGAGGGGAACAGAGGGCCCGATCTGCCGACCGGACCCATCCCACAGGGAAGTCTGCTGCCTCCCTGGGGCCCGGGTTAGGGATGTTGCGAAGAAACTCCCTGGTCTGGTGCGGCCTTCTGATTACTACCCCCTCTTGGTAATGCAGGTTGGCGGGGACGAGATAGCAGAAAGAAGTCCCAAGGCCATCTAAAGGGACTTCAGGGCACTGGGGCGACTTGTTGAGGGATCAGGGGCGCAGGTGGTGTTTTCCTCCATCCCATCAGTGGCAGGGGACAGCACTGAAAGGGGCAGGAAAACTCACCTGGTTAACAGGTGGCTCAGGGACTGGTGCCATCGGTCAAATTTTGGCTTCTTTGATCACGGGGAGGTGTACACAGCACCAGGCCTGCTGGCAACAAGTGGAACTCAGCTATCACAAAGGGGAAAAAGAATTCTTGGCCACAAGCTGGCGGGGCTCATTGAGAGGGCTTTAAACTAGGTTCGAAGGGGGGAGGGGATATTGCCCAGCTCACTAGGGATGAGCATAGGCTTGGAGTGCCAAGGCCAGGGGTGAGATTGACAGCCCAGCTCAAGTGTGTTTACACCAATGCACGTAGCATGGGCAATAAACAGGAGGAGCTGGAAGCCATTATACAGCAGGATGGCTACGACTTGGTCGCCATCACAGAAACGTGGTGGGACAACTCGCATGACTGGCATGCTGTCATAGATGGCTACAGACTCTTTAGGAAAGACAGACCAACAAGGAGAGGTGGGGGAGTTGCTCTATATGTGAGGGAGCAACTGGAATGCATTGAACTTTGCCTGGGGGCAAATGAGGAACGAGTTGAAAGCTTGTGGGTTAGAATTAAGGGACAGGCTCACACGGGTGACATTACGGTGGGTGTATACTACAGGCCACCTGACCAGGAGGAGGAGGTTGATGAGGCCTTCTACAGGCAGCTGCAAGCAGCCTCACAGTCACAGGCCCTGGTTCTCATGGGGGACTTCAACCACCCTGACATCAGGTGGGAAGACCATACAGCTAGGCAGGCGCAATCCAGGAGGTTCCTACAGAGCATCGATGATAACTTTCTGATGCAAGTGGTGGAGGAACCAACAAGTAAAGGCGCGCTGCTGGACCTCGTGTTAACAAACAAGGAGGGACTGGTGGGGGATGTGAAGGTTGGAGGTAGACTCAGCTGCAGTGACCATGAAATGGTTGAGTTCAGGATCCTGCGTGGAGGAAGCAGGGCGATAAGCAGGATCAAAACCCTGGACCTCAGGAGGGCTGACTTTGCCCTCTTCAAGGAGCTACTGGGAGGAATCCCGTGGGCCAGGGCTCTCGAAGGCAGGGGGGTCCATGAGTGCTGGTCGCTCTTTAAACAACACTTCTTCCATGCACAGGAGCAATGCATCCCCCTGAGAAAGAAATTTAGCAAAGGACGCTGCAAACCTGCATGGTTAAACAAGGAGCTTCTAGCGGAGATCAGGTGGAAGAGAAAGGTCCATGGAATGTGGAAAGAGGGACAGGCCGCTTGGGAAGAGTACAGGAACGTGGTGAGAGCATGCAGGGATGCGACGAGGAAGGCCAAGGCTCACCTGGAATTGAAGCTGGCAAGGGATGTCAAAAACAACAAGAAGGGCTTCTTCAACTACATCAGCAGCAAAAGGAAGGCTAGGGACAACGTGGGGCCGCTGCTGAATGAGGCGGGTGTCCTGGTGACGGAGGATGCGGAGAAGGCAGAGCTAATGAATGCCTTCTTTGCTTCAGTCTTCAGTGCTAAGACTGGCCCTCAGGAATCCCAGGCCCCGGAGGTAAGAGAAGAAGCCTACAAAGAGGACGACTTTCCCTTGGTCGAGGAGGACTGTGTGAGGGATCGCTTAAGCGATCTGGATGTCCACAAATCCATGGGCCCCAATGGAATGCACCCACGAGTGCTGAGGGAGCTGGCGGATGTCATTGCTGAGCCACTCTCCGTCATCTTTGAGAGGTCCTGGAGGACAGGAGAGGTGCCCGAGGACTGGAGAAAGGCCAATGTCACTCCAATCTTCAAAAAGGGCAAGAAGGAGGACCCAGGGAGCTACAGGCCGGTCAGCCTCACCTCCATCCCGGGAAAGGTGATGGAGCAGCTTATCCTGGAGGCCATCATCAAGCAAGTGGAAGAAAAGAAGGTTATCAGGAGTAGTCAGCATGGATTCACCAAGGGGAAATCATGCCTGACCAATCTGACAGCTTTCTACGATGACATGACTGGCTGGGTAGACGAAGGGAGAGCCGTGGATGTTGTCTACCTTGACTTCAGCAAGGCTTTCGACACAGTCTCCCATGATATCCTCCTAGGGAAGCTGAGGAAGTGTGGGCTGGATGAGTGATCGGTGAAGTGGATAGAGAACTGGCTGAATGGCAGAACTCAAGAGGGTTGTCATCAGCGGCGCTGAGTCTAGTTGGAGGCTGGTAACTAGTGGTGTCCCCCAGGGGTCAGTACTGGGCCCAGTCTTGTTTAACTTCTTCACCAACGACCTGGATGAAGAGTTAGAATGTACCCTCAGCAAGTTTGCTGATGACACCAAACTGGGAGGTGTGGTAGATACACCAGAAGGCTGTGCTGCCATTCAGCGTGACCTGGATAGGCTGGAAAGTTGGGCAGAGAGGAACATGATGAGGTTCAACAAGGGCAAGTGCAGGGGCCTGCACCTGGGGAGGAACAACCTCATGCACCAGTACAGGCTTGGGGTGGACCTGCTGGAGAGCAGCTCTGCGGAGAGGGACCTGGGTGTCCTGGTGGACGACAGGTTAACCATGAGCCAGCAGTGTGCCCTGGCTGCCAAGAAAGCCAATGGGATCCTGTGGTGCATCAAGAAGACTGTGGCCAGCAGGACGAGGGAGGTTCTCCTTCCCCTCTACACTGCCCTGGTGAGGCCTCATCTGGAGTACTGTGTCCAGTTCTGGGCTCCCCAGTTCAAGAAAGATGAAGAGCTACTGGAGAGAGTCCAGTGGAGAGGTACAAGGATGGTGAGGGGACTGGAGCATCTTTGCTACGAGGAGAGGTGGAGGGAACTGGGCTTGTTCAGCCTGAAGAAGAGAAGGCTGCGAGGGGACCTTATAAATGCCTATAAATATCTGAAGGGTGGGTGTCAGGAGGATGGGGCCAAACTCTTTCCAGTGGTGCCCAGTGACAGGACAAGGGGCAATGGGCACAAACTGAGGCACAGGAAGTTCCGTCTGAACATGAGGAAGAACTTCTTCCCTCTGAGGGTGACGGAGCACTGGCACAGGCTGCCCAGGGAGGTTGTGGAGTCTCCTTCTCTGGAGATATTCAAGACCCACCTGGACAAGGTCCTGTGCAGCCTGCTGTAGGTGACCCTGCTTCGGCAGGGGGGTTGGACTAGATGACCCACAGAGGTCCCTTCCAACCCCTACTACTCTGTGATTCTGCGATTCTGTGAAAAAGGATTCTTGGCCACGGGCTGGCGGGGCTCATTGAAAGCGCTTTAAACTAGGTTCGAAGGGGGAAGGGGATATTGCCCAGCTCACTAGGGATGAGCCCAGGCTTGGCGTGTCAGGGTCAGGGGTGAGATTGACAGCCCAGCTCAAGTGTGTCTACACCAATGCACGTAGCATGGGCAATAAACAGGAGGAGCTGGAAGCCATTATACAGCAGGACAGCTACGACTTGGTCACCATCACAGAAATGTGGTGGGACAACTTGCATGACTGGCATGCTGTCATGGATGGCTACAGACTCTTTAGGAAAGACAGGCCAACAAGGAGAGGTGGTGGAGTTGCTCTGTATGTGAGGGAGAAACTGGAATGCATTGAACTTTGCCTGGGGGCAAATAAAGAAGGAGTTGAGAGTTTATGGGTTAGAATTAAGTGATAGCCTCATATGGATGATGTTATTGTGGGTGTGTACTACAGACCACCTGACCAGGAGGAGGAAGTTGATGAGGCCTTCTACAAGCAGCGGCAAGCAGCCTCACAGTCACAGGCCCTGGTTCTCATGGGGGACTTCAACCACCCTGACATCAGCTGGGAAGACCACAGAACTACGCACATGATGATAACAGGCATTGATAACTTTCTGATGCAAGTGGTGGAGGAAACAACAAGGAAAGGTGCTCTGCTGGACCTTGTACTAACAAACAAAGAGGGACTGGCTGAGAATGTGAAGGTTGGAGATAGACTTGGCTGCAGTGATCATGAAATGGTGAACTTCAGGATCCTGACTGGAGGAAGCAGGGCGATAAGTAGGATCAAAACTTTGGACTTCAGGAGGGCTAACTTTGGCCTCTTCAAGGAGCTACTTGGAGGAATCCCATGGGCCAGGGCTCTCAAAGGCAGGGGGATCCAAGAGTGCTGGTCTCTGTTTAAACATCACATCCTCCATGCTCAGGAGTGATGCATCCCCCAGAGAAAGAAATCGAGCAAAGGAGGTAAGAGACCAGCATGGATGAACAAGGAGCTCCTAGAAGAACTCAGGTGGAAGAGAAAGGTCCATCGAATGTGGAAAAAGGGACAGGCCACTTGGGAAGAGTACAGGAACGTCAGAGCATGCAGGGATGCAACAAGAAAGGCCAAGGCCCACCTGGAATTGAAGCTGGCAAGGGATGTCAAAAACAACAAGAAGGGCTTCTTCAACTACATCAGCAGCAAAAGGAAGGCTAGGGACAATGTGGGGCTGCTGCTGAATGACGTGGGTGTCCTGGTGACAGAGGATGCGGAGAAGGCAGAGCTACTGAATGCCTTCTTTGCTTCAGTCTTCAGTGCCAAGGCCGGCTCTCAGAAATCCCAGGCCCTGCAGGCAAGAGAGGAAGCCTCCAGAGAGGATGATCTTCCCTTGGTCAAGGAGGATTGTGTGAGAGATCACTTCAGCAATCTGGATGTCCACAAATCCATGGGCCCCGATGGAATGCACCTACGAGTGCTGAGGGAGCTGGCGGATGTCATTGCTGAGCCACTCTCCATCATCTTTGAGAGGTCCTGGAGGACAAAAGAGGTGCCTGAGGACTGGAGAAAGGCCAATGTCACTCCAATCTTCAAAAAGGGCAAAAAGGAGCACCCAGGGAGCTGGTCAGCCTCACCTCCATCCCAGGAAAGATGATGGAGCAACTCATTCTGAAGGTCATCATCAAGCAAGTGGAGGAAAAGAAGGTTATCAGGAGTAGTCAGCATGGATTCATCAAGGGGAAATCATGCCTGACCAATCTGATTGCTTGCTACGATGGTGTGACTGGCTGGGTAGATGAAGGGAGAGCAGTGGACTTCAGCAAGGCTTTCGACACTGTCTCCCATAACATCCTCTTAGGGAAGCTGAGGAAGTGTGGGCTGGATGAGTGGTAAGTGAGGTGGATTGAGAACTGGCTGAATGGCAGAACTCAGAGGGTTGTCATCAGCGGCGCTGAGTCTAGTTGGAGGCCTGTAGCTAGTGGTGTCCCCCAGGCTCAGTACTGGGCCCAGTCTTGTTCAGTTTCTTCATCAATAACCTGTATGAAGAGTTAGAGTGTACCCTCAGCAAGTTTGCTGATGACACCAAACTGGGAGGTGTGGTAGATACACCAGAAGGCTGTGCTGCTATTCAGCGTGACCTGGACAGGCTGGAAAGTTGGGCAGAGAGGAACCTGATGAGATTCAACAAGGACAAGTGCAGAGTCCTGCACCTGGGGAGGAACAATCTCATGCACCAGTACAGGCTTGGGGTGGACCTGCTGGAGAGCAGCTCTGTGGAGAGGGACCTGGGAGTGCTGGTGGACAACAGGTTAACCATGAGCCAGCAGAGTGACCTGGCTGCCAAGAAGGCCAATGGGATCCTGGGGTGCATCAAGAAGAGTGTGGCCAGTAGGCTGAGAGAGGTTCTCCTCCACCTCTACTCTGCCATAGTGAGGCCCCATCTGGAGTACTGTGTCCAGTTCTGGGCTCCCCAGCTCAAGAAAGATGAGGAGCTGCTGGAGAGAGTCCAGTGGAGGGCTACGAGGGTGATGAGAGGACTGGAGCATCTCTTCTACGAGGAGAGTCTGAGGGAGATGGGCTTGTTCAGCCTGAAGAAGAGAAGGCTGCAAAGGGACCTTATAAATGCCTATAAATATCTGAAGGGTGGGTTTCAGGAGGATGGGGCCAGACTCTTTTCAGTGGTGCCCAGCGACAGGACAAGGGGCAATGGGCACAAACTGAGGCACAGGAAGTTCCGTCTGAACATGAGGAAGAACTTCTTCCCTCTGAGGGTGACGGAGCACTGGCACAGGCTTCCCAGGGAGGTTGTGGAGTCTCCTTCTCTGGAGATATTCAAGGCCTGCCTGGACAAGGTCCTGTGCAGCCTGCTGTAGGTGACCCTGCTTCAGCAGGGGGACTGGACTAGATGACCCACAGAGGTCCCTTCCAACCCTGAGCATTCTGTGATTCTGTGATTCTGTACATGTCAAATTTGAGAATTCCACCAAAGCATGATTGCTGCAGCCCAGGCTACCTCAAATCTTCACTTGTCAGATAAATTATTTTGCGTTAGTGAACAACAGGTCCAGAAGTGCCTCTCCTCTGGTTGGTCTCTGCATCACCTGGATTAGGAAATTGTCCTTAATGCACTCAAGTAGTTACCTGGACTGCTTGCAGTTCGCTGTGCTGCTTTTCCAGCAGATGTCTGGGTGTCTGAAGTCCCCTGTCAGGAACAGGGCTTGTGAGTGTGATACTTCCTGAAGCTGAAGAAAGAACTCATCATCAACCTCCTCTCCTTGATGGCCTGTAGTATACACCAACCAGTAAGTTTCCTCTGTTGGCTTGGTCTCTAATTTTCACATAAAAGCTCTTGACCTGCACATTGCTGTTCTTCTAAGATATCGCTGTGCGATCAATCCTGGTTTTGGCATAGAGTGCAACTCCTTCACCTCTCCTTCCTTTCCTGTCCCTTCTGAATAGCTTATAGCCATCAGTCGCAGCAATCCAATCATGCAATTCATTCCCCCACATTTCTATGGTATCAATCAGGTCATAGTTATGTCTTATATTCTGGAAAGGGATTGGTACCAGCTCCTCTGGATTTTTAATCTCTTGCATGAGGTCAAGGCAAGATCACAAATCTGGGAGCCTTTTGAGGCTGTTAAGACAACATCACTCAGGAACAGCCATGCCTCCATGTTTGCTTAAAACATTTAATCCATTTCTCTGTTGGCTCTGCCAAGACACGGAGCAGCCTATTGGGTCTGAAGTAGCTTAAGTTAATTCCTCATCTTATTTCTTCAAGTGCTTCATCAGTCATCTTTGGTCTTGGTTTGGAGTGGAAGCATTCAGTTGAAACTCTTGCTGCAGGTAGTTTTCCATCTGCCTGAAATCACCAATTATGACTATTTCAGATATCTGCACTGCTGATTCCACTTACTGCTTGGCTTTTAGTGCACTGTTAGCTCTGGTCCTTGTTTGGCTGCCTCAGAGCCTCAGCATGTGGTGCTGCTTTGGCCCTAATGCTTGAATTTTCATGCTCTACATCTAAAGTAAATCTGTCACTGCCTTTGTGTGTGATGTCATTTCCCCTCAAAATAAAATTCTAGGGCATCAGTGTTCTGATTCAAATTTCCAGGCTTGAATTCCCAGATCATCAGGTTGACTTTTTACACTGTGAGAAATGATGTGCTCAATATCTGATGAGACTCAACCATCAAAAAAAAAAGGGGGGGGGGGAAACTCCATACAACCAAAACAAAACACAAAAAACCCCACATCCCAGCAAAACTCCTCTCCACCTAGTAGCGACAGTGTGCAAAAAGCCAACAATCTTTTTCCATTTTGAACAGATAGTCCATTTCTGCTCTGAACACACTGAAAATATTTTCTTTGTGTTGCTTTTAACCTCCTCACTTGAATTTAATTGAGAGGTAGATAATGAAGCTTGTAGGGACAACCCTTAGGATGAATTGTTAAATCTGCAACTATTTCCACGATACTACCTTTTTGGTGCATTTTTAAAGATACAAAGAGGCCTTTATTCTTCAGTTTGCATAAATAATTGCAAAGCTGTATCGTGCAAAGACTGAGTGTTGCAACAGAATTCTTCTGAACATCAAGATACGGTATGTTGTAGTAGTTTTTGAGGTCTTTTTCCTGTGGAGATGGTTTACCAGATTTAAATGGAAATAATGATAATGAAATACTGTCTCATGGGAGCAGACAACTGGTTATAACTTGTTTGGTTGATGATATTGTTTGATATTTGATTGCTCAGTTTGTTTTGAAAAGCACAGAATTTTCTTTCCTTTTTTTTTTTTTTTTCTGATGGCACTGGCAAGGCCTGCTGAGTGATCCTTGTAACTCCACTTTTTTCTGCTTTTTATTTGACAGACGTCACCTGGTTGGGAATTACGGTTTTATATTTGAATCCTGAAAACTGTATTAATACTTCAATGTTACTGCCTGTTTTTCTGCACAAATACTTTGATATATCCACACAAAATTAAATTTGTTCTTACTTGAACAGGATATGAATACAAAGTGGGGGCTTGCTGGGGCTGACAGTGTTTGTCCAAAATATGGCTTCCTCAAGTCATCATAAGGTTGCAGGCATTTTTGTCATGGTCGCAAAGTGGGTCAAGGATGGAAGAAAATAATACTTTGAGGAATGGGCAGATGTATGGGATGAGAAGCAGAACAGGGAATTTGAGAGTGCTGCTAGTCGAAGGCGGGAGAGGGTGTCTTTCACAGGTCTCCTCCTACCCACTTCTATGAATCTTTTCCACCAGCTTCCAGTCTTGCTTCAGGACCAGCAAATGCCTCTTCCATCCCCAGTAAAACAGCATCCCATGAGTACAGTTTCTTCTGTTTGTTTCCCTCAGAAGTGACCCTGCTTGCCCTCTGTTGGCCAGTCAGATGCTAGAAACAGGAAAAAGAGAGGCAAAGGCTGTGGGCTCTAGTTACAAGCCTGGGAAGCTGGTGGAGGTGAGTAGCCAGGGAAAAGCTCTAGAGCTTGTCCTGCGTTGCTGGAGGCGGGAGCAGTGAGGGCGTTCAGAGGTGCGGACCTTTTCCATCCCCACTATTCTGTAGCGACACACTAGGGAGGCTGCTCCAGCTGCTCTCTGCCTGGCCTCAACGTAAGCAGAGCCAGTGAGCTGCCTCTTTTTGCCTATGTGTGAGACAGCTGCAGCAGGGTAGCTGAGTAATCATGAAACCAATTCTGGCAAAGGCTTAATTCCAGACTTTTAGTGACATAAAACAGTAATGGCTTGCTTGCTTAAAAGGAAACTCGTTAGATTTTGTGGAGACATGTATGTCACCATTTAAGTAAAAAGAGAATTCAAATATTATGTTTAATTCGCATTAATCACTAGAAACAGTTCAGCATCTTACGGATGGAATTATAATTTGTAGGGTTTTAGGTGTTAAAGATTGAGAGTTATTTATACAGTAACCTCCCAATAAGACACAACTATTGCCACTGAATGCAGTATACTACTATTCGTGGTAGACTTCTCCTTGCTCAGAAGGACAAGACAATGACTAAACAAACAAAAATTGAGTTTCCTCTTTGATTGCCCAGCTGGTCTTTTACCTTGAAAATATTAATTATATTTTTTCCTCTTCTTTTCTTGTTGAGGCAGGTGTAATGAGGTTTTGTGAACACTGAGTGAGATCTTTCTTCAAACTGAGGCTAGATTGATTATGGAGTGGGGTTCCATTAGTTAATTGTGGAACACCTGGCATGTACTCGTGGATAAGGCTACTTGTCCTGTGCTATACAGGAGACAAATGGACTGACAGTCATCTCTGTGCAGCCTTTGGATGTATGAACCTGATATCAAAGGTTAAACCAGTGTTCATGAGTCCTTAAGTGCCCCTGACTGTTACTACTTTGTCATTGAAATCCTGTCCAAACTAACCAAAACAGGATTTGGTACTTGGCAGAACAAAGAGAGTACGAGACTTCAACATGAGCTCATGTCATAGTCCTCACATACAGTGTAATAAAATCATTTAAAAAATGTTCTCTTCCCTGGGTTTGAAGCAAAATCTGTCAGATGATTTTCGCTGGAGAGAGAGGAGGATATTTTGCTGAGAAAATAATGAATTTTGTATGGATGTAATTTCAGTATACACTCCCAAAGTATATTTCCAGATGCACTATCTTTTGCTTGGAACTTGCAAGGACATCAATCCTGAAAAGGCCCATTGTGTTTTAGTGAATTTAAGGCTATTGCCTTAAGTGACACATTTTAAACCAGCAACATCCATCAGGGTTGCACTTACTCTTTCATAAAACTAATGTATGCACCTGTAGGAATCCCATTCGACATTCTCCCTTTAATGGGACAGTCTCTCCATGGTGGCGAAGTAACTTTGTGAGCACATCTGAACTGATACTATGAATTAAGTGCTTGTTGCTACAGGTGTGCTCTTCTGAAAAATGTCAAAGGTGGGAAAAGAAAAACATGCTCCATGCTCTTTCCCCTGTATTTTGTGTTGCCAAGTACTTTAGGATATTCACAATGGAAAACAGATACAAAAATATATTGGTCGTGTGCAGTCCTTTAGTCAGTGTGGTGTGCACAGGCAACTAAGATGCATAACTATGTAGGCTAGAGAAGGAATTCACTGTGTGGAGAATAAGCCTTTATTCTTTCTAGGCTAATAAGCAAAATCTGTATTTACAGATCTTTGTTGTCCTAAGATTCCACATAATTGCGATTTTTTTTCACTGTTAAGCCTCTCTGTAGATGGAAAATTACCTTGCTTTGAGGCATATGTCATAAATAATTATAGACAAAAACACTAATGATGGTTATTAATGAATAAGTATGAGGATTTAATGATGTCTTGGGGACGAAATGTAAAGGACATGATTTTCATTTATACCATAGCTGCTTTGCCCTCCTGAGGTGTAGGAAAATGCTTTCAAGAAAAAGTAAAGGAGAATTAGGTAACAAAAAGGAAGGAAAGTGTAAACGGGAGTATAGTCCAATGTTTCTTCAACAACCTCTAAATTAGAGTAAAAACAAGCCCCTTTTTTCAGTTGTGAAGCAGAATTGCCTTTAGCTTTCCAGACAGGAGACTATGAAAAGATGTCAAGGAAGTAAATTAAAATTAATATGGTGTTGAGAACTATATTTTCCAAGTCACGTTAGGTATTTTATGTCAGATTTTCTACTTGAAAAGAAGAAAGGGCTACAATTTTAGTGTTGTAACTGTGGTGATACTGATTAGTAATAGCTAGGACCTGGTGGTTCGTTCATAGCTTTGTAATAAGAAAACTTGCTGAAATAGAAATTATCAGTCAAGGTATTTCTTTGTTGTATATTGAGAACTATGACCTGCTAATGTGTAAGATCATCTCTGTCAATGGGTAGAACTTCCCTGTATATGAGTGGAATTCCCTCCTCTTACTAAAAAGAGCAGCACACAAAACATGTTTCTAATGCTGCTTCGCCGCTGCAGTAGGAAAATGTCAGATACAGAAACACTGACACAGATTTGAAAATGTTTCAATTTGCTAGTCAAGGAAGATGTTCTTGTTAGCACTACTGTACAAAGGCTCCTCTTAAGCTACTGCAGTGAAATGCATTGGAACCCGTATAGAACAAGTTCTGTACATATATATGCCTTTATCTTCTTTATTGTTTTACATGCCTGAATCACAAGCCATGTAAGAAAGGATAGATTTTTAATGATAAAGAAGGGGGTTTATTCCTCATTATTTACATTAAAGCTATGTTGGTCCGTGAGACTGCCAGACCTATTTTTCTGACAGTATGAACAACAACTAAATGGACCCACACAAAGCAACCATAAAATAGTGATCTTCAGCAGTGTTTACAGGCAGCATGATAGCCAAAGTCCACCTTCAGTTCTCTTTGTCCCTGTATCTCGCAGCAGCAAGTATCTCGCTTGGAGCTTTTTTAGTAAGTTTCACATTCACTGTTTTATCAAACTTTCAGTGAAGAAATGCCCTTCGGGTCCCTTCACTTCATGCAGTTTTTGTCTGAAAGCGGACAGCAGGAAGAGGAGAAATGGGGGCAGAGAATATGTGGTCTTTTCAGTGAATCTAAGTGATCTACCTTACCAACCAAGACCAAATCCAGTTGTGAATGAGGGGGTTGGATGCCGAAAGATGAGTGTGCAGCACAGATGTGCTTTTGGCAGCCCTGTCTCACAGCACAAAGCATGCAAGCTCACTAGGCACTGCTGTCTGGCCCACAGCAGTCTCCTGGCTCTTCAGCAAAGATGGATCCCTGATCACTACTACAACTTCAAAACTCTTTGGGTCTAAATCTTACATGACCTGTAAGACACTTTTCTTTCTGATTGCGAGGAATAGCCTGCATGTATTTGGTGTTGAGGAGACTGAAAGGATACTTCTGTGCCCTGCAAGTTATTAAAAGTAATGTAGCACAGTGTCACGAGGTATATATCACATGCAGAAGGGTATTTATCTTCTAGAGTCATAGAATCATAAAATGCTTTGAGTTGGAAGGGACGTTCTAGACCATCTAGTTCCAACCCCCCTGCCATGGGCAGGGACACCTTCCACTAGACCAGGCTGCTCAAAGCCCTGTCCAGCCTGGCCTTGAACACTGCCAGGGAGGGGGCAGCCACAGCTTCTCTGGGAAACCTGTGCCAGTGCCTCACCACCCTCACAGTAAAGAATTTCTTTCTTCTGTCATATATCTACCCTCCTTCAACTTGAAGCCATTACCCCTTGTCCTATCACTACATGCCCTTATAAAAAGACCCTCTTCAGGTACTGGAAGGCTGCAGTAAGGTCTCTTCTCTTCTCCAGGCTGAACAGCCCCAAAACGCTCAGCCTGTCCTCACAGGAGAGGTGCTCCAGCACTCTGATCATTTCTGTGGCCCTCCTCTGGACCCAACAGCTCCAATAGGTCCATGTCTTTTCTGTGCTGAGGGCTCCAGAGCTGGATGCAGGACTTCACGTGGGGCCGCACCAGAGAGGAGCAGAGGGGAAGAATCCCCTCCCTCGACCTGCTGGCCACGCTTCTCTTGATGCAGCCCAGGATAAGGTTGGCCTTCTGGGAAGTGAGCGCACACTGATGGGTCATGTTGAGTTTCTGTCCTGGGTTTGGCCAGGACAGGGTTAATTTTCACGGGACTCCATACCATGTGACGTCACGCTGGGTTCCGGTGCGGGGGGGCGGCGGGAGGGGAACTCACTTGCGGCTCGCGGGGGACGCAGCACCGGTGCGGTGCGAGAGAGCGGCTGTCTGGGTCGTGCGGTTTGTTGTTGTGTTTTTCTCCTTATCTGTACCATTGTTGTTGCTGTCCTGTCTGTTTGCTGTTCTGTTAAACTGCCCTTATCCCGACCCACCAGTTTCTGCCTGTTTCTTTCCATCCTCCTCCGCACGCCGGTGGGGGGAGGGGCGGCCATGTGGCGCTTCTGTTGCCGGCAGCAGCTGAAACCAAGACATTAAATTTGGCACCCAACGTGGGGCGGCGATAACGACAGGGCTGAGCAGCGGGTGTTAAAACTGCTTTCTTAGATTTTGTTAAATTTTGTTATACGCATTTTTCTGTGTTAAAATAGTCGCCGGTAAAAATGTTTCTGTCTTTCATCAGATGGTTGTGGTTTTTGAATCCGTACCTGCTGTACTTGTTGCCTGTGGTGCTATTCATCGTCAAGGGGAAAAGGATCAGGATTATAATTTTACTGTACTGTACAATATCGACTTATGACATGATAACGTCAATGTGCATGAAATTAGGCTTGTGTTTGCATGCGGCACTGCGATCATTTCCATACCTTGGACTCTATGTCTTGGAATTTGTTGATAATCAAACCCAGCCTGTGGGGAAAACCAGAGGGGATAGCTTCCCCCACTCTTTCGCCCCCCCTCTCTCCCTCAGGCTGGTCCTAACGGCTTTTGAGAATTTCGAGTACCCATGGGATGCTCAGGCCAGCACTCTCCTTTTGTTCTGCCTCCTCAATGGGTTGCAGGTTTTGTTTAGGGCTAAACAAGTCGTTAAGAACATCCTGCAGAGACCTGCCCCGGGGCCAGATAGCTGTGAGTGGCTGGGTGTGTGGGACAGCATGGGCAAGTACCTAGGGCAGTGGGCACCACCGGTGTTTTTTACACTCACCCCTGAACAAATACAGAATCCAGACAGTCTAGTAAAATATCTGCAGAAAGTGTGCTGCCACCCTGGGAACTCCAGAGAGACACAGATCACTGCAACGTGCTGGGGTCTGGCCCACGCCTACCGAGCTGCCCTGTTTAACACTGTTCAGTGCCCTAAAGGCGAAAGGGGGGGAAATGAAGCGGCAGGCACTGCGACTGGCACTGCCCCCCCAGCCGGCCCTGCAGCCCCTCCAGCCCAGCAGGCAGTCACAGCCCCCCCGACTGGCACCACGGCTGCTGCAGCCACAGCTGCAGGGTCTGCCTCGGTTTCCCCAGCGGGCACAGCAGCTGCTCCAGCCCCAGCTCCAGCTGCAGGCATCGCGGCTGAGCCCAATGACCAACCTGTGCCGGTAGCAGTCGCCCCTGTAAAACTAAAGAAAGACGCAAAGAGAGCAGATCGCTCCGGGAGGGATGACGATGAGCCAGGGTCATCGCGGGAGATAGAGACAGAGATCATCACCCGGTCCCTGTCCCTGGGCGAGCTGCGAGACATGCGGAAAGATTTCAGCCGCCACCCAG